>NC_049188.1:6667500-8015000 GCF_009769625.2 Cygnus olor | reverse complement strand
ACTTAACCCCCAGTCAGAAATACTCCCAGCTGATTTCCTTTGGAAGCCTCATTAATGCATCAGCTATGTATCTTCTCTTCACAGTGAGATTAGTTACCAGGATTACTAGTCCTCAGAAGTGTTAAGAAAGTACATTTTGTTCATTCCATCAAGCTAACAAAGATTTCTTAATACTGATTGAAATAGAGGGCAGTGTTTCACCTCTAAAAGAAATATTTTCTAGCTCATGAGAGTTGGCTTTTGAAGGAAAAATACATTGTACATTGTATGGTTGCTAAACAATACTGATTTCTGGGCATTTTCTCATGCCTTTTTGTACATAAGGGTTTGGATCCTGTGTTGTTATCTACGAAACGGAAATTATATATGAAGAATCCTCATACTAAATATGAGATTTGAGAAAAGCAGAAGTTAGAGTTGTTCACTTCAAAGTTTAATTATTGAAGATTAAGAAAGGCATAGGTATCTTACTTCTGAAAAATGTCAAACAAAATTGGTGATATCTACCCTATGATAGACTTAATCTGTAGAAAATGTACTACTCACCAACTGTCTACGTTAGGGCTATATTCAGTCACGTCATCCTGAAGAGACTGTGGGGAATCCATATCTTCCCCATTTCCAGATGCACTGCAGAAAACAAAAAGCATAACTGCTAAGTCAAGAAGATATTGGAAGACATTTTGCCAAATTGCATGAAGAATCAGTTAATACTAGGAAGCAGTATCTACAGTAGAACTGAAATTAATCTAATTTGACACTGACATTAATTTTATCATTTTATCTCCCTTGTATATTTTCGAATGAGTGGTAAGAAGGATGAGACCCAAAGGATTTTATTATATTTAAAAAAATCCTTAGGAAAGCCACATGTTTTGTGTTTTACTATGTTATTTCATACATTTTACTATGTTATTTTACTATGTTATTTCATTATAGATCTGTGGGAGATTTTTTCTTCTTTTTTTTTTTAAATGTTCAGTGCTCGTTATGCAACATCCTGAGTGCTGCACCTTGAAGCTTACATTCTTCCTTTTCACATCCTTAATTTGTCATCTGACACAAAACAAGTGTTAAATCAGTATGGGTTGCAAACAAACAACGAAAGTGATTTAAACATTTACTACGCAGTACACTGTAGGCAACTCAAGAACATTTTGCAGCTGACTGAGATGGAAGCCTCAGCTAAGAGAAATCGAAGACGGGGCTCTAAATACATATTTAGGTAATAAATTTAAAGGATCTCAGTGCCATTAGTATTTTGTAATTACTTATGCCATTTCCAGACATTCCTAAAGGCAGATCTGACTTAAAAATGAATTGATGGCAATTTTTTTTCACTTGTAATTTTGTTTTCTATAATGTTCAGATTTGATGAACTATCACCGGTTAATAACTCCGGGAGACTAAACTATTAGCTATTGACAAAGTGGATGTACGGACAAAAATGCAAGCATTTAACATTGCCCTGCAGATATTTATTTGAAACAAAGGTGGTCGCTCAGAGTCCATTCTTATTCAGTCCATCACTTCTCTGCAGAAAACCGTGAGGAATCCGGTGACAAAGCATATGTGTGTCTTGTGCAGGTTTGTCCCTGAATGAGAGGCAGAAACTTTGATACCCTTCCTTTGAAACCAAAATAAAATGGTCAGCTAATTCCAAGAAGCTGACCAGATATCCATCAAACACAAAAACATTTGATAATTCTGAGCTTATGCTAAATTTGATGCATTTTCCCTTATTCATAATCACTGGCTTTTAGTACCACTCAAATTTTTAAAAATTTGGTGCACTCTAGCCAGTCATATTTTTTCTCTATTCATTCAGTGTAAATGGCTGCCTTAAATATCTCAGACTCAGTATCTTCATGTTGTTTGGTAGTTAATGAGCAACAGAGCAAAGATATTAGCACACAGAGCTGGGAATGTGGTTTGCTAAATTAAGCTGTGGTTTTCACCTAGCAGAAAACACACAAAGGTGTGTATGGCATTTGTACTAACATATCCCAAATAAGGGGCTTAGAAAAAAATAAAAGAAGATAGTATTGATTTTAAATTAATTCAAATTTGAGGCCTGATTTATTCGCTGTAAATGATAGCAGTAGATAAAGGTAAATTATCTAGCAACAACTGACCTCCAATGGAGATCCGTCTTTGAAGTGACCAAAATCTATGAAAAGCCATGTGAAATTTTAGCTCTGAAGTATAAGGAGAAATATGGAGTAGCTGCTGAAAATAAAATAGATATATTTGCAATATGACTACTGCATATGCACCTATAACTTACCATGGACGAATATTTGAATCCATTGGTTTTGAAAACACAGGGGGAGATGTGTTATTTGGAGTTGCATTGCTTTCAAAACCATCGATCTCCAGAAAGAAGTGTGAACTGTTGAACACATTGCATTAAAAATATTAGTTAAAAAAAGCAAACTGAACCATAAAATAAACAAAGCAGTACATGTAAATGCCTGGGACAATGCTGACAGTTTAAATTTGCTGGCATTATATCTAATAAGATGATGGAAAGAGGCTTGTCTATTTTTGCCTGGGAGGATCCCAGACTCCAACATTTAGGCAGCGTCCAGTACTTACATGCTGGCAGATGGGCGAAAGATCCCAAGATATTTTTAGGAGGCATGGCATCAGGTCCTGACATGTCTAAGCAACTACACCATCAGCCTAAAAACAGCCTTGCATCTGACTTCTGTGCAAAGGGCTAAATGCAAAGCCATACATTTATTGAACAGACATACATATATGCATACACACACAGATATGTGAATATGCTCGCTCTTCTACTGCAGCCCCTATTTCTCCAGCCAGGAGCCATCAAATTACATCATTCCAAACCCATCAGCAGTGATAAACATTAAATCAGAAAGTTTGAAAGGTCACATGTTTAATGACATAAGACATTTTCACCCTCCAGAACTGAATCTTGTCAGTCAGTGCATGACATTTAACAATGTCTAGCTAACGAATAACTATTTATAGGAAAAAGGAATGAAATTTGAAACAACACAGAAAAGCGAATATGAGAAGAATTGGAAGATTTAGCCTTTTAAAAGCCTGCGGAGCTGGGAGGCAAAGTCAATGGGTTGTTATTACTAGATCTCATTAATCCACACTACATTTCATCTAAGACAGGGGAGTTTCGGTGGTGAACGTAGTGACTCCCACAAGGCTTCTCATTCAGAAACTGTCTTACATATCTAAAATGTTCCAGTAGTCACCTGAAAAATATCTCCAATTCACCTAATATACGTGGTTTAGTCCCTAGGGTATTTCTTCCTTTCTTTTAACTGCATCTCTCCCAAAGAATCCTGTTGAATCAAAGTACACATACTGATGCTAAAATGCAGTATGTTATTAGGACACTACTGAACAACCCATTGACATCTGCTAAAAATAGCACGATCTAATAATGGCCCTAGTTCATATCATTTTCCAAGCTCTTGGGGATCCCAGTGTTAATTCACTGTGTGTAGGTGTTTAAACTTATATGACCTTTTAACATTCAAGATGTGCCACTTCTGCCTAGCATGACAGTGTCCCTGAAATTACCTAGGCATAGAGTACTCTTCAGAGTACAGGAAAAAACCTAGACAGAAACAGGACCATTGCCATCACTTCTACCACACTCACCAGATTCGCAGCTGCTGTAAATCACTGTTGTTTCACTGGGATCTTGGCAGAGAGACTAAGGAGGGGTGAAAACACCATGGGTTCATCTTGCTTTTGCATTCCCTGGCTATGATGTGCAGGATCTGTCCCAACAGCTGTTGGAGACTACAATGAATCTACAGAAAGCCAGAAGTGCTGCACTTCAGGCTTAGCTGGACCATCCCACCTGCACTTGGCTCAGCACCAGGAGGAGATGGTGTGCTACAGGCTGATGTCTCTCCCAGGAGTGTGTTCATGTGCAACCAAAAGCTATACAACAGCTATGAAGTAGGCCCTGTTTTGGAGGCTGACATACCTAACCTATATTGGTATGTGGGTTATGTGGGGATAACATGGGAGGAAGGGGAGGGAGAACAAAAACCACCATGCAAAGTGGACAACTGCCAAAAAATAACCAAGTGCGTACGTGGCCATGGTGCATACTGTCAGGAACACTGCCCACAAACATAATCAGGCTCTGACAACGTTGGCAGCACTCCTCCCCAGCATGCCTGTTGGTTTTCCTGTGCTTAATTACATACTGCCAGTCCACCCAAATACCAGCAGCTTCAAGAAGGGGAAGTCACTGTCTTTTCATAAAGTACACATGGCCAATACATTTGCCAAATGAGAAATGCTACCCATGGAAATGCACTAGCTGCTCAGTGGCACAGTATACCAGAAGGAAGCATTTTGAAGCAATAGAAGTACAGCAGCATGGAAACATGTAATTAATAGAACACGTTAAACCACTGCATTAAAATTCACGTGATCTTCATTCCTTATACTACAGGAATGTTGGTGGTCACACCCTGAGCTGCTGGTAAAGAGATGGCAAAACCCCCAAGGTTACTGTTACTGATGCCACAAAACTGAATGGGAGATAGGAGATTAACTAAGTGAAGGGTAGTATTTGCCACTGTTTGCCAGTATTTGTTTTAACTATAAATCTTCCATGGAATTGCCCATTTTTGGAGTACTAGGTATATTGCAAGCTGTTCAGATACCTCATCTCCCCATTCTACAAGCAAAGTGCAGCAATTCAAATGAAGAGCTTCTCTTTTTAAATTTAATGACAGGAGGAGAAATTGGGCCACCCAGGCAGTGGGTCTCAAATAACTTACGACACCTTTTCTGTAGAAAGTGATTCCTCTGATTATTAAGAAATTATAAATGTCAGAACAGCCACAATTGCCTAGGCCTTCAGAGGTTCAAAAATTACTATAATAGCTAGTAATTAGCCACAGAGTGAAAAGTTTATGAATGAAAATCCATCCTCAGTCTACAATAACTTAGGTAATTTCAATAACGTAGTATCATGGATGAATTACTGCTTCTATTTCTCTATTCATATTAAATGCAAACCCTTAATCATTGTATTAATTCTCTAGCATAAAATACGAATTAAAGTGAATATTTTATAAAATAAGAAATCTCATTAATCAGAATTACGAAAAATAGACTGAATTCAGGTTTCTGTTTGTAATAGGATTTCCCAAACCTCCTGCTCTACCCAGCCCTTATTCTTTAATTCCACCTCTGTCTCCCCATAATCTTTTACATTCTCATGTGATGCTGAATTTGAAATGTCCCTTTTTTTTCGGGCCAGCATCTTTTATATGAAACCTGGTGTACCCTGCCATGTGATCACTTTACATTCTCCTATTGAAATGCTGACCATTAATAGACCACAATCTCGTAAGTTTATACAGGTATATAGATTGGATGCAGAAAGCCTAGCTGATAGGAGACACTAACTTAGGCTGGTGCTTGAGTCTGATGTCTCTAGGATAGGGGTCACGTATTTGTCCCATCAGGGTGAACACATTATACGTCTAAGTAAGCAGGATACTCTTCCACTTACAAACAGTATAAGCACACCATTTTTTGAAGGCACCTTCTGTTTATCAGGTCTATCTCATCCATATATGTAGCATGAATAAAGATGTTAGTGATACTGCAGTGCAAATATCTACTATAGTAGATATAACAGGGAGTTGTAATGTTTTAGAGTGAGCGAGAGTCCTACCTTTTCTTTGTGGGAGTGCTCTCAGTTGGCTTTTTCTCTTGCTGGTTTGAAGGGGGAATACCAGATGGATTTGTTTTCTTGCCCATTAGTGGAACAATTTCTTTGTTATCTTTAATCATATTTCTGCAGTAGATAGAATCACAGTTACTTAACACTTGTACATTTCAAGAAAGTATAGTGACGAAATCGCCTGTTTACAATCTCTTCACATGTGAACACGCAACTCTTAGTATTTTTTCATTTTTCAGTTATCAGGCACATACATGTTATTTTGTGTGTCAAGGCTGGAGGGTTATAGTCAAGACTGATTAAATTACATTCTAGGAGAAGTTCCATTACAAGTGGAAAATCCACACCATAAATCCAGGAGAACTGAAACTTCAAGTATGTGCCCAAATTAAACTGAAGGATGTTTGTCAGTCACAACGCCAGTATATCTTATATAGAGAAATGCAAAGAGCACAATGTTCTCTTTGGCTTTCATAAGTTGCCCTAAAATGGGTGCATATTTACAGTTATTCTAAGTAGTCAGTTCTTAAAGAATGTAACTTTAGAAAAGTGGCATATTTCAGAAAGATCTGTGCAGCAGGTACGATGTGGAAAGGGAGGTTTCATACATGAAGGGTAGTGAACACAGAAAAAAGCCCTGAAATTTTTGAATGCATGAGAACAGCAGAAGCAGAAGTCAGACTCTAAATACTGTACACAGCCTGAACTCAGCTAAACAAATGGTCACATGAATGACATCGAGGACTTTTGTGTGCTGTCAACATTTCTCAACATTTCTTTGGGGAAAAAAAAAAAAGTTATGACTCTGCTGTATGGAAATGATTGCCAGCACATAACATAAACAGATGTTAATGCATGTTATCTGCTTATAAACGCTCATAACATGAATTCTGTAATTAATGAAGAATAATTATCTTCCTGTTTCTCAACATAATACTCAAGGGCATCATTTTAAATCACCAACGATAACCTAAAAGCAAAAAAGGTGAATTTAGGATCCTTTAAAATTCACTGAATGTAGAAACAGTAAGTTTTGCGAGGTCATGGTTCCATTCCCAAGCAAATCAGGGGAGTGTCCTCCATACCCAAGGATTTTATAAAAATCATTTGCATGCAGGATTGAACAAAAAGAACTACATGTTCTTCCTTTCCTACATCCATTTCCCACAACGTGACAAATGTACATACAAACTTTCTACTTCTGTCTCAAGATACAGCAAGTAGATTGTGAAGCATGTTTGAAAAGACATGACACCTAGTGTGGAAAAGGAGACAGGCATATCAAATATTTGAATATAAATCCGTTAATGTATATATGATAGATGTTTACATATAGGACATTTTCCATCCCAAATACAGAGAACTGAGACTTTATAAGGCCCAAATACATGGAAGTGCAGTTGTTATTTCTTTTCACTAACTCAGAGAAAAAATCTGAAATATTGGAAAGTACTGCCTAACTTGAAAGGGTTGGCGTAAAAAACAATAATGAAAATAAAATTTTGTGTTTTCTACCACCGGTAGACATGTTTACAAGACAGATGTGATATCATACCAGTGCAACTCAGAAATATGCCACGTAGATGCATGTCCTAAGAACTCATATCACAGTATTCATAGAAATAATTTATAAAGGACAAATTTGATTTACTTAGTACACTTGCATACAAAGGAAATGGTAGCTTGCACCACAATTAGTGAACAGAAAAACTGAACTTGGGTATTACATATTTGAAGTAGGAAAAAAGTTTTGTCCATGCCTTTGAAAACGTAGTTCATACAGTTTTCAGACACATGTTGTATGAGTTAATAGACAGATAAACGTTTTATCTTAGCACAGCTAAAGCAAGTTATTGTTGTGCTTAGTTCATAAATAATTCTGCGATTTACTTCTTACCAAGTGATTTTAGAATACACAGCAGTTTATGAGCAGAGAAAAGACATTTCCCATCCGGAGGAAGAGGCAAATGTGGTATTTGACATAAATAAATTACAGGGGACTACAATAAGATGGAGATGGGCACTAAACAGCTTTACAAAAGCAGCGACTTCATAGGAAAAGAATAGTTGGAAACAGACCAGTAGGTCAAAAAATGTGTCAACAAAATGTGATGCCAAGTTGAGAGGGACACAGCTGGCACATGTCAAAGTTACAGGGGTCAGAGGGAGCAGTTGCAAGAGCTGGAGAAAATAAAGACCAAAGTTAAAATCTGTAAAACACAATGGACACAGGGAAGAGCCTTTGATTTGTGAGCAATGCTAGAGCTGCTCAGATATAGCACCACATTTCTGCATGGCCCACCTACAGGGGGAGCAATACAAAAGCCCCACCTGCAGCTAATTTTCACTGCAGACATTTTAGCAATGACTTGAGAGCAGGCAACATCATTTAAGAGAGGTGAAAATAGTCAAAGGTAGTACTGAAGTTTATTTAGGTGATGAAAGACTACTGAACCATCAGTGATTTAACGAAACAATTTAGGGAGGAAAAGAGGAAAGGTTCATTTTTGAACACATGGACTACTGCTTTCAAAGGTACATCTAAGATTTGACTCTCAGCCACAGAGACTATTTTAAATGAGATGTCAGAGTGCACACAAGTAAATAACTGCAGGCACTATGGTAGAAGTACCTTGCTACAGTGCTGAAGTAGCGTCTGCTTCTCATTTTTAATCACGATTAATTGCATGTCTAGATGAAAACTGAGCCTGGGCTTTTGACAGTATGTCCTACAGAACTCAGTTCCTGTTTTAGCTATACTCATGCAAATCTCATGAAAGTTAACAGAGCTTTTTTATGCTTATCAGCTTCTTCCCTCCCTCTGTCTTGTTAGTTTAATGACCAACTGCTTTCATCATCATCTTCCTGTGCACTACCATTTTATGTAATCTATGAGGTACGGAGAAAAACAGTGCAACAGTCTGGAGAAGGTCAGGTAATAAATATTGTAGCCTACGTAACCTGATACAGAATGTCATCTTTTGTTGTAACTTTTTTTTTTTCATAATCTGGTTAATTGTTGCTTACAGGCTGTCAAAGAAGCGGTCTATTTGAAGTGGGCAGTGAGACAAAAATACCGTGTTAATTTTAGTATTAAGAATTATTTTGGGGAGTATTCTGAGAACGCTGAGGACTCGATACGTCACCTCCAGTGTGGTGGGGATATGGAAAGGACATTTATCTGTAATGATGAATGGGACTCTGCCACTTTTTCAGTATGTTACGTGCTATCACAGACTCACCTTGTGCTTACCTGAGACAAAGAAAAATCATACATATTAGTATCTCTATAGATCAATGACAGTATAAACACAGTGGCTAAAAAGAGAATCGTACAAATAAAAAGAAACATTTATCTGTGCTATCATGGCACAAAGGTCTCTTCTTCCTTAGGAGCAGAGGAGAGGAAGTGATTACCAATAGCTGTTTCATTCACAGGACCCTTCAAACATCCACAGCACAGACCGTGATGCTTTCGAGCACCTATGAAATAATTCTTACTACCTCATAAAAAGAAATCCCCTTTCCCAGAGGAACTGTAGTAAAAGTCCATTTTGAATTTTGTGCGCTATTTATGGTATATAAATCCGATCAGCAGAAATCACACTTGATAAAAAGAGATTCACCTTTCTGTAAGATTTTCAAACTTTCTGTAAGATTTTCTAACTTTTGAGGGGCTGTAGTAAACCTCAAGCACTATGAAAAAGTCATTTTCTTCTTTGTGAGAATTTTTTTCTTTTCCTATGAAGGTTTTACCTAACAGGAATTTTAAAAGTCTCTGTGAAAAAACAATGTTCTTCTGTGTGGAAAGTCCTTTAAAATTATTTACCTGTTTATCTCCAAATTTAATAAAAAGAAGAAATTTTAGTGAGCTGAAATAAAGACTATTCTGCTCAGCCAGGTATTCTGCTTTTGACAGTCACAACAGTGACTGAACCTTTCAGTAGGAGATGAAAATGCTTTTTAAGGTTAGCCTGTATGTCACTATATTTTGGATCCCCTTACCACAGAAATTAGGAAGTATCACAATGCATCAGGCCGAGAAGTATAAATGAAATTAACTACATATTTCATAACTTCTGAATGCCTGAGGAGTTCATGTGGCACATCTTGGGAGAAAGACTGATTTATAAATTTGAAAAACAGCAACAAGCACAATAGAAAAGTATTCTCCAGTTGAAAGATATATTCAGTGAAGATAGTTTAGCAGATTTCATTCTCCGCAAAAGCATCACACCTACACCAAACACCCACAGAAGCTCTCAGAGAACTTACCCTGCTTACAAAACTTGCATTTCAGTATAAAGAAGGCAGCTCCAAATGGTACGAATGAAGTTCAGGTTTAGGGCCCACTGACGCTTCGACAACATCCAAAGAGACTGATCTGCCAAATGAGTAAAGCTATATTCAAGCTCAAAACTATCCTAAAAACGCAAAAACACCCTTCTTCAGTCATCCGGTTTGCTCAGCTGTTGGAAAGCACAGATAAGTACAGCACTGGAGTACTGCAGCCTTACAGGGTTTGTTACATCTGAAATTAGGCAGCAGAGAGAAACTTGCTAGACAACAAACTCTTTACTTCATAGCTGCCAAAGTGGGATGACACACACACACGCAATAATTATATACTGAAATATTACTAAAGCTGAGTCGCTTACAGATGACTTAATAGTAGCAGTAGAATATCTCAAACGATCACAGTGCTCTGCAGTTTACATACTGTATTCAAAAGAAAATGGTTATGCACATGCATTTGGGTTGTAAATGACATCCCTTAATGTCATGCTTAGTTTATTATATATTACGGAACTATTCAGAAAGCACAAAGCAAAAATGAGAAAATGATCCTGCTAAGTGCTCCAGAAAGCAAACATTTCTGTTATCACTTTGAAAAAGTAGAAATGGGCTTAGAAAATATTACACTTTCATAGCGATAATGTCAGTGAAAACATGGTGGGTGTGTTTAGATCTTTCCCTATCTGCATATTTTCTGATGAATGTGTACCCTTAGGGTCTGTGAGGATACAAACAGGCGTTTCACATAAACAGTGCTAGTGTTACTTCTTGCTATGCGAACTACGGGGAGTGGCGTTTTTCAGCTTTGCTAGTTTTGAGCTGTCGAGCAATGGTTAATGCAGACTCCTTTTTTGGGACATGCCAGAAGAGTAACCATAAGTTCTTCTGCTCTCCTAATAGAATATTTCCACTATCACCAGAAATAGTACACTTAAAATTTGTATGTCTTTGCAGTGAGGCCAAAGAGATGGATATAGAGCTCCTCTTTCCTTTACTTGATTAAAAGGTGTGAGTTCAAGGGGAACTGTGCAGGCCTGAAAACCAGAAATCTTTCTCCAGCTGTAAATAAGGTAAGAAAGAGTCAAGTGTATTTTTTTTGTGTTTCCCTTTTTTTTTTTTTTGGTAGGAAATGGATAGAGAATTTGGAAATACAAACATAAAATACCTTTAGGATGTTTCT
Source organism: Cygnus olor (assembly GCF_009769625.2). Classification (NCBI taxonomy): domain Eukaryota; kingdom Metazoa; phylum Chordata; class Aves; order Anseriformes; family Anatidae; genus Cygnus; species Cygnus olor. Next base: position 8,003,817 of record NC_049188.1, on the reverse strand, counting down.
GGTAATGAATCAGCTTCCACAGAACAGCATGGTGAAAAGGGCCATGCCTACGCCAGTTTGATTTGGCATTAGGAGAGCATTGGTTGGATGAGCTGAGCACAAATCCAGCTTTGCCTGACACAAATTTATGATGATATATTCCAAACCCTGCACTGGGTAAAGTTGTTCACGCCTTGTCAAATGACTGCCTAAGCTAATATGCTGCAGTCTAGAGTCAGTTGCTTTGATGGACTCTTAGCTGCTTGTCTAACCACCTGGAATAAGGACTGAATACTGGCATTTAATCTTGCCTGGGAGAACATCGGCTTAGTTCTCCACATAAACTACAAGAGACTGTTTAATTGAAGTCACTCTGAGCTGGAGTACTGCATGTGAAAATAGGCAAAGTCAGATTAAATCTGGTGAGGGTGCATTTAAGGACTCTTTGCTTTAACTCTCCTATAAACCACAGTAGAAGAGCAGTTAAATTCCTTTGCTATGGAGAGAAAATTAGTTTGGCAGCAAGCAGTACTTTGAACTTAGAAAGCTATATCTGAAAGCACCCAGACCTGTGTGGTTTAGCAGAATATAGGACCTATCAGTGTGGTCTATTTATAACATCATGGCAGTTATCCAAAACGAAAAACTGGGACAAGCTACAGCAAGAGTCAGAGCCCTGTATCAAACCTGCCTATGAAAAGGTGTAGAAGACTGTAAGAGCTGTAAAAATTCACACGCCCAAGAATTACACTTCACCCTGGCTGGTATACGTTAACAGCTTCTCCTTCCATTATGAGGACAGCCTTGGCTTGCTAAACCTAAGTGTGGCCTTTTCCATGCAATTGTCAGATTCACAAACCATGAGCACAGACTGTTTCTAGCTAATCTTCCTGAAAACAGGTAAGAACGTCATGTGCTACACATAGGTGTTGTGAGCCTGAACAGAGAATTTTTAAGGGTAAACTTAAAAGACAGGAAATGAGAGGCAGAACTATAGTAAGTCACATCTGTGCAACCATTTTCTTATAGTTTTAATTATTAACCCACTTAACCTTTATGTTCCCTGACCTGTTCCACTCTGAGATTTCTGACAAGCCATGAAACGTTTTGCAATAGTCTGTATCACGGCTATGCAGACCACTTTATAGAGTTTTACAACGGCTACCAGATGCTTCAGTTAGAGATATGCCATAAAGTTCAAGAACATTAATAACTAGGCACATATCTATGAAAAATTACTTCAAGACCTTAGATCTGGATAGTCTGCACAGCACCAATAAGCAGCAGACGCCTTATCTGGCATTCATTATTTTGTTTTTCTAGCAAGTGCTAGACTCACTAGAAAATAAAATGAACAAGATGAAGGAAGCCCCAGATGGGAGGGATTGAGCATTTGGAGAGCTGCCATTTGACACCAGCGAGTCAGAATTGCATTTTGTGTTCTGCTGACATGTGACATAATCTGAGTTAAACCTGAATTAGGAAGTTATTCAGATTTTATATTTAATTCTGTGATTTTCAGTACCCCAACAGGGAGTCACTACGAGGAAAAGTCATTGTCTAAAAAGCATTGTTAACATTAACAGGTAACAGCATGGATAATTGTAAATTACTTATTGTCAGCATTCCATTCCCCAAGCTCCTTAAAACCTTAAGTACTAAAACACTATGCATGCCAACTACCAGTAGCAGCCCAATTCCCCTGAGCATAGTGTTTAATTGATTCATAAGAGTCTTTCATGATTTTTTCACTGTGGAAAAAATGAACTTAAATTCTCTTTGTTTCTGTGAAAAGGGATTCAGAGGTGTTGGTCTGTTGTGGGAAGACTCCAAAAGATCTATGGTTTTAAAAGAATGTATGTGCATTTAATGCAAGTAATACATTTTATACTGAAGAACCACATGAAGATGTACTTCTGTAGGGTATGCTAAGAAGGGTAAGATACTATCAGTTTCCCACAGACTTTCCAGCTAACTTTCCAGCAGATGAAGAGACAGAAAGGATGTGGGAGAGAACAGGAAAATCACAAGTGTGGCCACGGTGCTACTCTAACAGAGCTCAGAAAGGCTGCTTTGCTGCTCACTGTGTTTTAAGGTAGTGTAAATGCTGCAGTTGTTCCAGGGGAAGTGATGCTGTAACAAGGCAGAGATCTGATCTCAGTGGCTTGCTTGCTAATATTGAACTCCTGATTTGGGGAGCCAGATTTTTTTAGTACTTATTCATTCCCCAGCCTTAATAGGATTCACGCTATTGATTTCTCTTCAGTCAGCTATGATAAGGAGTCAGTTGTCTCTCTTGCAACATCTTTTTTATATCACCAGTAAAAAGATATGTCGTCCCATCTCAAATTGACAGATTGACCTTGATCCTTAGCACCTTCCTTCAGTTTTACACAAACTTTATAAGAGAAAAATAATAAAACAGCTATTGCTTAATAGATCAGTGTTACTGTCCCTCATTTTCCCCTACAAAAGAATGGAATCACATAGAATTCTATGTGAATTCAAAGAGATGTTTTTTGCATTTTAAAGGCTGCTTTTTCTCTTCTCACAATACAAGTATCATCTCAGATGGAAAACCTCCCCTATATTTGCATGCCAGCATTTCCCCATTTTAAAGATAAATTCAGTCAGTTCTGTAAATGCTTTAGTCTTTTTTTTAAAAAAATTAAGAATTATACATGATTTTTCACCTTGAAAAATCATACCTTGATTTACAGATGTTGTTAAAGGTTTCTGTTCCTCACTTTTTTTTTTAAACTATTCTTACTCTGAGGAGTTGAGAATAAAGGACTATGAGGAACATCAGAAGTCTGTACTGACTTTGTACAGTGCTAACACTTTTGGACACATATTTTGCTTTATAAAAGCAACTAGTAATAAACATTTTCAGATTCATAGACTTCAGCTTGAAGAATTAAAATAGTATACTCCTGACTGCTCTTCAAGAACATAGCTTCAGTAATATTTTCATAAAATGTTCTCCCGTTCCTCCACTCAAAGTTGAGCTTGTTCCAGGATCATATCTGTGTGCTGCTTCACACACGTATGAAGAGCTTTGCCTACTGCTTCAAACAACTGAATAGCATTTGCAAATATTTAAGTAGCATGCTTACAAACCATGAGATAAGAGATTGTTTTGTGCAGCTGAGCAACAGAGAAATAAATTAGCCTGTAAGTGTTTGACCATCATCTAACAGGAAACAGCCTGGGGGAAGAATCCTTCCAGAAAAATACTGGGATATCGCCTGCCAGTTGGTACAGTCCAGACTGCAGGGGCAAGTCAGCCTCTTCAGCAATATCATTATGTTCATTTGCATAACGTTCAGGCCTGGATATTTTATTCCTCAGAGATTCCTGCCATAAAAGAGCAATCCCATTCCCAAATTGATAGAGAAGTTACTGTAGGCTCCATCACAAGTATACTCCCTGCAACTATGTCTCTGTGCATCTTATTTTTCCTTCAGGCAAACACGAGAGATGAGCCTGATGCACTGAAAGAACAGCATTATTGTTGGGACTGCCAGAATCACCGAACAGTCAGACACCCCATTTATTTCCTATTTCCCCAAACTACTTTTTATGGACCCAATTCAAGCAGCTTTCTCTAGCTGCAGTTCTGATACCCCTAGACATTCCTCAGCCAGTCTGAGTAGATCCTAGCACAGCAGTGCCCTGAACCATGGCTACAGCTCACAGGGGCTACTCTAATATAGAAAAAGTAGGAGAAGGAAAAAAAAAAAAAAAAAAGCAGATCCCATATCTCAGCTGCTACCCATTCCCTCATGGAAAGGAAAAGGAGGAATACCTTCCTTCCTCCCGCTCCTTATATTCTTTTACCACCTGCTAATGTGGTCACTTCCAGCTGAATCTCTCTAATTCCCCCAGCTGTGGCCCATTCTCTATATAGGCACGAGCTCAGTCCTAAATGAGTCGAAATCAGTGTAGTAAAAATCCACGTCATATGAGTAGCATTGGAATTTGACTTCAGGTCACGTTTATCCCCTCTCCTGGCAAAGTTACAGGGGACTACGTAAGCACAAGATAATAATAAGTGATAGGATGAATGACTTTTTCTTGCTCGTTTTCCTGTATCTGTGCTACTGGTAGCATCCCCTGCCACTCCCAAGGCACATAGTAACAGCGCAGACCTACAAAGACCTTTGTCAGTCGTCAGTCCATCGATGAGTGCTGTGCTGGGCACTTCTTGTGTCTGTCTTGTGTGCACGTGCTGTCTTCTGGTGCTGTAGGTCACAGGCTATGCAGGGTCAGTGGTGGAGGCTCGCTTGGGTATGAAACCTTCTGAGGTTTCTATTTGAGGAAAGAAATAAAAACAGTTTTAAGACCATAAAACAGGCAATTTTCCCTTCCACTGATTCTGACTTAGGGGTCACCCAGAAAGGCACCACATCTCCTACAGGAACCAACGCGTAACACCTCATTGCAAGCTTTCAAAGCACAAACTTGGCTGTTCTGAGCCTCACAGTCCCAACTAGGTCAGGGTTGTTCTACAGCTATTTCAGAGCGAGTCTGTACCCTTAGTAAATCTTCAGTTGTGGTGCATAGTTTCTGGTAACGCTTAGCAGCGCAGGGGAATTAAGCAATATGAAAATGCCTCAAGGAATACACCGTGAACAAAGCGTGCCACACCTATACGCTACATTTTTTTTGCTCACATCTGTTCGGCTGTTGTTTGACTTATTAGCCTTTCCAGGCTAATCATCAAAACTGGTCAGGAACCTTAATGTTATAATAATTTCACATTGAACTAGTAGTTTGGTCATTTGATGGTTCAGTCAAAGGAGCATCAAATCTCCTTCTTTAAAAGAAAAAAAAAATCATCAGTCTCATCCATCTGCATCTGTGGAATAGTTCTTTCCCCTTCAAAGATCTAGTTAGAGATTGAGAAAAAAAATGAGGGAAACAAAAATTCACCCACTCGCAGGTTATATACTGAGATCTAAACTTCACTTCAACTGTAGCAGCCTATCAGATGCTCATTAACAAAATAAAGTCCCTGCAGGTCCCTTCCACTTGCTGTCAAGCTCTTTCTGGGAAATAAGTGAAGCAGAATTCAAGGCGAACATTGACAAGTTGAAATAAATCCTCTGATACTTTGTTTCCCCAAAATGAGAGAGCTAAATCTGTAGGTCCCATGTTGCCATGGTCAGCATGACACCGGATGTATTTGCATACATGGCCTGAAGTTTGAATCTTCCAGTGTTTTCAAAGGGAGTTCTTTGAGAAGATACACATCGTATGTGCCCCATGGACAGATCACCTTGTTCAGGATACATTTTCTCTGTCCTAATTTCAAACGATTATTCTCATTAAAACCTCTTTCATTATGCAGATCATGTCCTCTCTTTGTCAATGCTTCTATTTTCTGTCATTCAGTCCTTAGCTAAGATATAGCTAACTGCTTCCATTTATCATTGCAAATCAGTCTCTTGAGAACCCTCTGCCCATTTCCAGCCCTAATCGTCACTGTTCTGTATCTTGCTGGTAATGAGGGACATTGCCTTTACTGTGTCCTGCTCTATACCAACTGAACACTCTTGGCTTTCCCCCTCTAAAGGAAACTGAGGACATGATCCCTTTTCTCTGAGTGGTTCATTATTCACATTCTCCTTTGGAATAAGAGGAATTGTCTAGGTTACACCTATTATATCAGCTTGGAAATAAATGGCTTCCATTTGATGACTTGGCTTAAAACTGCTCTTTCTGGCTGAGTGAGTAGGACACTTCCTTTCAGTTCCTGTAACTGGGAGTTGCTCTCCCTGTCTGCTCCACCGTCAGCTGACATGGCAATTCCAAGCGACATAACCTTTCATAGCAACATTTAGGGTGACTAAAACCTTCAGGGAGGTTGATTACAACAACAACAGAGAAGTACAATTCTGGACGATGACGGAATTTGAAAACCTCAGTGATTCTGTAAACGTTTATGTCTCCATACCCACTCATTGCCTGCATACTGAAACAGGAAGCGTTACTAATAGTGATGCAGCTCAGCCAGTTTCACAAACACACCAGAAAGGCAGAAGTCTCACAAGATCATTTGATTTCCTCTCCTTCCCGGAGAAATAACTATTTCTCTCCATCATCTATTTTGAAGTGTTTTGTACAGTTTAACATCTGATGTAGGAGAAATTCAGTCCATATTTTCTCTGTGGAAACTATTCCAGAGTCAGAAGTAACCCCAGTCTGCATGATGTGGGTGATGGGAAGCACTTCAGAGCCCTGTAACCACATCAGAAGACTCAGAATCTCTATGCTGCATCTGGCAATGTCAATTAAGACATCTTCTTTCCAGGCCCCAGTAAATCCATGCCTATTGCCTAATGGAGCAAGAAAGATTCATAAGAAGTACCTTCGTTACAAGAAGATTCTCTCTAATGCACCAAAAGATACAAGCTGATATTAAATATCCAAACACACTGGCCACAGGGGTTGTTCCAAACATCACCTTATCTGGGATTTTTAATGTACATAGATTCTTTTGAATTTGGCAGATTTACCACAACAGTGTTTTTTGTTTGTTTTTGTTTTTTTCTTTTTTTCCTAAAACATATCAAATTCCTACTGACAGTGTTCTGAAAACTTCCAGCATCAGAACCTGAGTCCACTGGCTTTATCCCATAAGGTTATGGGTTTGGCAGGACACCCTGTGTTTTGCAGCAGTACAGCAGTTGTTGGGCAAACACCTTGGGGATTTTTGAGTACCAGGGACTCCAGCAAAGATGCCTGATTGAGTAACGTGTTAGCGTGACACAGATGTTTGCCATGGAAGAGCAATGGGATTACCTGGCATTTGGCAAAGATAAAAATGATTCTGCATAATGAATCTGATTAGGGGCAGCAAAGCAGGACAAAGTGGTGTCAGAGGGAGAGCAGCATTCCTGGGGCAAGGCAGCTATGGGGTACTCCAGAGGTATTGGGAAGCATCCCTGCACATAGCTAGGGGGCCCTCTTGTGGGCTGTGGAGTTTTCCATGGACTTTACCAAAAAACTGCCTATATGCTGCCTGAGAAGGGATTAACATTAGTGTTTAATTAAGACAAGGGCTATTCAGGCTCCAATGCCAGCTGTTGCAAGAGGACACAGTAAGCACACTCTTAATACAGGCTGTATGGCTTCATGTTTTTCAGGTAGGATATATATTTTTCTCAACTAATTCAGAAATTACTGGAGCTTGAAAGATGCAGCAGCTTACATGACTTACTAGGCACAAGTCGTAGGTATAGCAGTGCTGTAACACACTGAGACCACAGTTTGGCTTTTACACATTCAACAGCCTGTGTTCAATTCAACTCACCTTAGTCCAACTCACCTCTTTTTGCTATCTCTTATCACACACACACATTTATGCTCATTACTAATTACAGTCACCCACAGACAGGAGATGTGAGCACATGAGCACCCTTCATTTCCTTTGCTTTTGAGCCAGTGTGGTTATTGGGAGCTGGCGGATATATACAGTTGTTGAACCTGGTCATCTTCTATTAAGCACTTACTGTGGACACAAATTAATGTGACTAATAACTGAGAGGACAGATTTTTACCACCCGCAAACCTCAAGGAATAGCATGGGAATAGAAGCCACGTGCTGCTTCTAACCATGTTGAGTGTGGAATAATTATTCAAACTTCAGACTGAAAAAATCCCCAAGTACTCAATACACAGATTCTGTAGGACCATGGCAAAATATGGCTGCCAAGTTAAGCAGAACGTCCACAAAACAAACCCCGCCCCCCCCCCCCCAAAAAATAGCTTAATTTATTGCGAAGCCGCACTCCTCCTCAGACAGTGGAGGTGTCTAGTAGTAGAAATAACAGCTTGCCGATTCTAGCAAAGCCATTCTTAAAGCACAAATACTTCCTGACAAGCCACGTCTCTTCCCTTGGGGTTAGTCGCAACCCTCCACCATGAGAGTAAGTCTGTGTGTTCTCTGTTCAGAACCAGCATGTCCCCTGTAGGCATCCTACTCAGTCTGCCTTAGCAGGGACACACCTTGATTTACAAAACAGTTCTATGCACGTAGGTGCAATGAAGATGAAGGAAGTAAATTGTGGCAAACAGAGCCGTGGCCAAGTGAGTCTAAATAAACGTGTGTGACACCAGGTTGGAGTGCCAAGCTATACTGGCCCAGCTCTGGGAAACAAATTTCTGTCCGTGGAAAAAAAATGAGTGATGATATAGACAGAAATTCTGACAGGTTGGTAATAACTTACTTTAGGAAAGTGGGATTTTTTTTTCCTCCCAAAGAAGGCTAAGGGATTTATAAAAAATACAACCAAAAAGCCACCAGCACCACCCTATCCCACAAATACAGGCCATTTACGTTTTCAACCACAGCATTATACTGATATATATTTTAACTCCAAATTTCAGCATTTAATTTTTTTTTCATAAAAAGTCCCTTGTGCTCTGGGTAATCCTGTTGGAACAGAAAAGGATAGGAAGGCAGAGATCAACATTCTGTTCAGGTTATACACCGCAGCTGATCAATCCTCCTGGACAGGCCCTTCATGTAAATGAAGGCAGAATTTAACCAGTAAGATTAGGTCTCTATACAAGCAGATAATTACGAGAAATGGATCCCTCACAGGGAATTATGAAACTTCAGGAATGCTTTCCAGATAGATAACATTCCCCACATGCATTTGTGCATAAATTTGCGCTGGCACATAAAGGCTTGGAGGCAATGAACCTATGTTTTTCTGGTTGGCCCCTTTCTACATTTATTATTAACAGTTGGAGTTTAGCTGCCTCAACCTGTCTTGTTTACTTAGCTGTACTTGTTTTATATACAGATTGCCTCTTGCTATGTTCAGTGCGGAGCATAATCAAGTCTTGCGTAGAACCTACAGAGAGTCCTGCCAAGTGCTTAGAGATACACCTTTATAACGGTATACCATTCAACATCCCAACTTTGAACATCTTTTGTGGTCTCCCTGTCCTCGAGAGACAAAGCTTGTTGGCTTTAAATTCTGATTTTTGTGAAACAATTATTTCAAATCCTTTAGCAAGTTTTTATGTGTATGCCCTGCAAAACTCTATCAAAAAAGTGACATTTGTCCTAAATGACTTAGTTAACAAAAGAATCAAGTATTATGAGTCCTCTAGATGGTGCTACCATTTCAAATAAGCTAAATGCTTTAAGATTTGTTGAACTCTATTGCTTTAGTACCCTGTCAAAAAGCAGCACTGTCAGAAATCCTGACCCTGGTAAAAGAAAACTCCAAACAACCCAGAATCCACCTAACAGTGTTAGCAGTGGAGGGCAGTCTGTATGTAAATACATTAATTGCTTCTCTTAAAAAATAGTGAATGTTTCAGTATCTTAGTAAAAGCAGAAAAAAAAAAGATATTTTGAAAATTATCTTTCAAAGGCTGACTCACTTTTCTACATCTTTGATTTCAAGTTTCCCAATGATTTGCTACTGACCCATCTATCGTACCACTTTTCAACCACAATGACTCATGAATGTTATCTGACCGCAAACTTTGGATGCGTCAGAGGCCAAGCATGACGGGCTCTCCCTGACAAAAGGCTGTGTGCACTCTGGCTGAATTTCACAGAAGTGCTTTAGCACAACTGTACTTTGAATGCAGCCAGAGAAACAGTGCACATGCTCAAACTGGAACCCGTGCTTAAAAACCTTGTTGACTTAAGGATATTTGTACACGCATAATCTACTTGGACATTAAAAGCTGTTAGGTCTATGTGTTTTAGTGATACATAACAAGTAAAGAAGGTAAAACAATTTACCTTTTCTTGCCCAACAGGATTGCACAGGTCCATCACTGGATTATTGGGCCAGTTGTCTAAGACAAATTTTCTTATCTTTACTTTCTGTCCAGTCACTTTTCACGAGGATGCCAAGTCCCTCCTATTCTTTCCTCTCATTCCAGGTTTCTATCTGTAGTTTCAGAAAATTTGCCTATTTTGCCTCTCAGACATTTTTCCTGATTCTCTTTGTAAGTCCAGCCAGATGGATTTGCAGCATCAGATTTCTTTCCTCCTGTTGTTGCTGTTAAAGTCAAGAACAAAAACTATGATTTCAAGATAATTATTGTTATATGCTGTTATACATCTGACCTTCGAAACATATATTCTCTATAACCACTGTCTCTTACTTAATGCAAAGTTAATCTGTTATCTAAATAAATGTCAAATTTGGGATCTTGTGAAGCCTTTGGCCTCAGTAACAATAACTGTGAATTCTGGAGTTTACTCAGACACTGTAAGAGAAACACTTAATTGATTTTGACTATCCAGCCTTTAAAATTTCACAGAGTATATTTATTCTTGTGTTATGAGAAAAGAGTAATATCTTTAGATCATTCATTTTCTACTCTTTCACTGTGTCCCCCCATTTATCTCCTTTACAAGGAACATTCTTCACAACAACATACCTCTGGTCTCTTGGCATTTTTTTACTGCTCTTTTATGAGTCCTTCTCCAGTTTTGTTATAGTATGGCTAGTTAGTTTTCAAGGCTGGGAAGTCACGAAATCGGGGCCTGTAGCTGCTCACAAAAACACTTTTTTAAAAGAGAATCTAAAAGCAGACAAAGTATGAAATCCATTATGTCCAGAGTGTTGAGTGCTAACCATTTTTCTATAGGCCTTTTGTTATTTTTGTATTATCAACAAAATACCCGCCATTATTGGCCACTTGCACCAACCCACAAAACTTAGCAAAGCTCCTGTTAGCTAACAATGAATATGTCAGCTCAGATCTCAGAAACGCATGAGAGCACTTTCAAAGAGCGAAAGAAATGGATGAAGACTGGGAAAAAACCTGCAGCAAAAAAGAGCTCACCATCTTACAGACAGCTCTGAATTGTGGGAAATTCTCAATGCATTTAATTAAAACAAACAAACCAGTAAAAAAAATACAGGAATTATTTCTAACACTTCATGAGACAGCCTAGATGCAAATATCTAGCCAAGTAAATACAAACCAGGTAGTAAATAGCCACTTTCTTGCAGATTCATATTAAAAATAACCATGAAGACATGAGCTTAAACAACAAGTAGTTTATTTAGCATACTTAATGAATCCTTGCACACAGTCATTTCCTTAGTCCTTTGATCTGTTTCAATAAATCTCTGTTCTTATGAAGGAAGTGCTCTAATTGCCCTGCTTTGTGAGGACCAGCACAGGCAACCAGAATTAACCTTCTGAAAAACAAAATAAGATTAGACTGACTTTGGAAGAGATTCCTTCAATGTCTCAGAATCCTCCGGCTCATAATACGGCTCCAAAATGGGTTTTAACTTGATTTCTTCTGGTAGTTTTTGTGTCTCTTCTCTCCTGCTCCCATCTCTTAAAAGCGGAACCAAAGTTTTCCAGTTTTTTCCTGAAACTAAAAAGGAAAGGAATGGTTATTTTTTTCTCCTCCATAGAAACAAAAGAAACACATGCAAGCAGTTTTTATAGAAAACTGATGAAAGGAGGAAGAAAGGGCCTTGTGTTGTGTCCTCCCACCCCCACTGTTCCAAGAGTTTTTCATATTTCATCTGGCAAGCACAGCAGAGACTGTCTTAGGGTTAAACACTCAGCTGGATTCCCCCAAGCTATAGGAAGCTTTATTTGTGGCCTCCAAAGTAGCTTGTTGGCTGTCTTTCTACCATCATACACTGTCCCAAGTCCTCAGAATTTGCACATATTATCCGCCTTATAAAAATCTAAAATCAGAATGATGAATCCATGAGACTTTTATTCCAGCCAGTAAAACCACCATGTGAATAATGAACCTATTTAGTCCTTTACACTTCATGTTGACTGAAAAAAAAAAAAAAAACACATTAACTTATCTACTATCCTTAAGTGTATAAATTGACTGTCCTCTAACAATCAATCTGTACTGCTTTTGTCACTAGAATCTAGGTCCCTGTAACACTCACCTCTGCCAGGCTTAATAGAGTAACTGGGATTTCTTTTGAGGTCTCCAGAGTATCCAGGATCTTCGTTGATTATGCCCAGATTAGTATTCCACGTGGACCAGTTCACTTCATCAACCCTGGGGAGAGAACAACAAAAACAATAACTATTCTAAACATTAACAGACAACTCCAGGATTAGTTTGTATCACATATTGAGACGGTGCTAGTACACTGCTTGTCAGAGGACTGCTCCAGAGGGAACGTTCTGCTTCCCAGTACCCATTATCAGATACCTTCATCTTGTTTGTCTATAAAAGATTGATCATTTGACATACAAGCAGGTTACCTAAAGCACCATCTGTAATCATCTTGGCCATCAGGCGTGACCCCCACCAAGACTTGCTTTCCAGACCGGAACGAGCGCCTCACACAGTTCAAGTAGCTGTTTTCAATATCCAAGATTGTGATGGCTCTCTAACAGGTAAAAGAAAGCAGACCACTGAGAAGCTGCTGTTTCAGTCATGCAAATCCTGAATTCTGCCTTTATAAAAAAACAAAAAACAATCACTTATCATTTTCATCATCTTAAAGAAGGCATTGCACCCATCTCTGAAATATCACCTCTGTTAACACGGGATTTAAAGTGCTGAATTACTGCCCTGTGGTTGGTACTATGAAGTTCCCTTTCTTACCCCCAAACAAAAGCAGATATGCCTTTGTCTGAGATTCTGGAAAAAAATGTTTTATTGTCCCTTGCATAATCTCTGTCTTCATACGCTGATCAGGATTTTCCATCATAAAAGCCCAAATAATTCTGTCTAATTACAGAAGTACTTTTCTTAAATTCCGAACATGTGTGCAACTCTGGGAACATCTGCTCAGACAAAACATCAAATATACATGGAAAAGGAACCGATATACTTTTTGAGGGGGGAACTGTTTGGGGGAATCAGAAAGAAGCAGTGGCCTATTATGTAGAAACATGTCAGCTTCTACAGATTCTCTCTTATGATTCCCCACACCCTCCTTCTCGGATAACCTCATAGAACCAATATACCTGAAGTTTCCAGATGCTCTTGCTCTCCTGTGCAATTTTGCTCACAGTTTCTCCCATGAGTGCGATAAGCATGTTGAGCAGAAGGATGTACGTAAGGATGACATAGAGAACCAAAAGGATGACAAACACAGACTTGAACCTGTAGTTCTCTGTGAACTCCAGGTCTCCCATCCCAATAGTGAACTTGAAAAGCTCCAAGCAGGTGTAATATAGACTATTATAGGATGTGCGGCCTCGTTTCGTATGGCAACATCGGGTATATTCAGAGGTATTGGCGTCCTGCCCCTCATTGTCATCTTCAATTAAAGTCACCACAGCTATTACAAAAGAAGAATACCATACAAGATGAAAATATAATTTGAAATCTTAATTCTCCTGCAAGCAATGAAAATAAGCATAAAGGTATCAGATATGACACACTATCTTCATGACACCTTGTCCCCAATGAAACCGCTCTATAAAATATTCCCCATTACTGACACCATTTCAGATGCGTTGTCTCAGTTTTGTCTACACAGAACAGGCTGACTTTTTCCATTCAGTTTTCCTAAGCAGTTTGAGATCCAAGTTACTACACATAATTGTTAGTCTGAAGAGATTTTTGTAATAAGGTTGATTTTAATTTCTAATTGAAAATAAATATTCTAAGCCACTTGAAACATATAATTTTCTGAGATTGAAGATAAAAAATAACCTCAAGTATTATATTACCTGTGGAAAATCCCAAGAGGAATACTAGATAGACAAACATGAAGCGACATAAATCTCTAAGGATCATCTGTAATGCAGAAATACAAAATTTATATATTGTAAAAACTCAAATATAAACTGAAACAAAAATTAGTAGAAAATACTCCTTCAGCTCAAGAAGACACTTGCTGTGAACTGGCTGCTCATGCATTAAACAGTTATTTATCCCACTGAGATAATCAATGTTAATAAGAAAACATTTTTCTGTCATTCAAGCAACAGTTTACACACATATGAAAGACATATGCATGACAAATAGTTTCATCTTCGTGAGTACAGACCACATTAAAACAATTGCCTCTTTCTTCTCCTCTTGGGCTAGCTGGCTACGTCATACATAGAGGTTTATTAGCCAGCTACTGCCTCTCAGCTAATTGCTGTTTGGTAAGATTTAAACTATTCCTAAGGAAACTTCCAGCTGGTAGAAAGCTGTGCCACTTCATACCACATGAGTCTGCACTATTCTCACAGTCTACTTAAATCCACATCTATCCAACTGTTATTTTGAAGTATAATAATAAAAATAGAATGCATCAAGACTGCTATAAAACACATGGATGAGGAGCAGGTGTTTTTTCTATGTGACTTAAAATGTGCATCTCTTTGCTCAGAAAATAAAGGCTGATTATAATAGACTGATACAGGCCTTCCCGTGGAAGGCAAACATGGAAACGTGGTGACTTCTCTCCTGGAAATGGGGCTGTTGGCAGCAGTTTCTGATCCGAGCTCTCTGGCCTCACCACCCACTGACTGACCTTTGCAATCATGACAGAGTAAATGCCCATCTGCTGGAAGCCACGGGTGTAGTACAGCATGTTAGCCCAGCCCAGCGCCAAGGAGAAGACCATGGAAGCCACATACAGTTCCTGGCCACAGAAGTACAGCACCACAGAGCTCAGGAGGAGCAAAGAGTGAACAAAGCTGAAAGACAAGCAAGGAATAGGAGGATGTCTGCACATCCAGTGCATACACTGTATTGCAAGTCCACCTTGGAGATCTATTTCTAACTCTGCTGCAGGACACATTCACCACACTTCTAAACACTTCATTTGCTTTACCTCCAAAGGAGGTTAGTGATACAGGTACACTTGTTCAACTGCTATTTTGTAAGGACCTATGAAATTATAGCAAAGTATCTTTAAAGGTCTAGAGAGAAAAACATACGAGGAGCAGCTGAAGTCACTTGGTTCATTCAACCTTGAGAAGAGGAGAACTAGGGGAGACCTCACGGTGGCCTACTGCTTCCTCACAAGTGGGAGTGGAGGGGAAGGCTCTGATCTCTGCTCTCTGGTGACCAGCAGTAGGACCTAAGGGAATAGCATGAAGATGCAACAGGGGAGATTCAGGCTGGATATTGTGAAAAGGTTCTTCATGTTTGGGCACTGGAACAGGCTCTCCAAGGAAGTGGTCACAGCACCAAGCCTGCTGGAGTTCAAGAAGCACTTGGACAACACTCTCAGACATATGGTCTGATTTCTGGGTGGTCCTATAGTGGAGCTAGGAGTTGGACTCTGTGATCCTTGTGGGTCCTTTCCAACTTGGGATATTCTATAACTCTATACTTATCAGGATTGGTTTAAGCCAAGCATGCAGATCTCACACACTCATGTGTTTCATGCCGGAATACAATCAGACACTGGCACTTACAAAAGAACCTCACTGTAGCTGTCAACTATCAGCGTCTTCAATGATGGGCGCCTCTGCACAAAATACTGTATCTGAAAGGGAAAAAAAATGGCATAGCAGGCTGGAGGGCGGATAAAGACCAAGTTTGCATCCAAGGAAGGGAGTAAATATCCCATGGGAATGCATCAACTAAGTGCTGGTATCTATACCAGGGAGCTGGTACTCGTTCAGCATCGCAAAAGAATAGCTCAAACAACACTTGAAAGATCCAGGAAGGACTCTTTTCATAACACTAGATTTCCTTCACATCTAGGGCCTCTCTTGATGACACCAACCTCTTCAAGTCAGTGGTCTGAGGACCTGTGATTCACTAGATACTATCAATTGGCTGCCAAGAGAAAGAAGACTGCCTTTAAGCTAAAACAGAATCTTTAATGTAGGCTTAGCTACTTGCAAAACCCATGCTTAAGGTTTGGCTAGCGTAATTACTCAGATGCCCATTGACTTCTTAAGGACTTCTTTTTTATACAATAGATAAAACTGTACCTCAGCCTGAGGGCTTGTTAGTAACCTAACCAGGCCAAGGAAAAAGCTTTGTAGCTCTCAGCTAAAATATGGATTATCTTGGCAACCAATTTTAATGAATGCAAAAGGCAGGCTTGGTTTTCACCTACACTTACCCAACCAGCAAAAAGGAAAAGTTTCAAAAATCTTACCCCTCTGAAAAAAAAATAGAGTCCTCCCAGTACACTCAAGATCTCTCCAGTCACTCGAAAATATTCTCCAGTGCTGTGACCAAACGTGAAGGGAGGCTGTGTAAGACAGAAGACAGAGATGTTCAGGAGAACTGGAGATAGGAAAGACCTGTCCTTGCCAGCAGCTGAAAGCAACTTCTTTTCTGAGGGAACAGGTTAAGTTTCTGAATGTACTGCACCAAGGGGCAAGGCTTGCCAGGAAAGCAAGCGGGGCCAAAATCTCCCTCCTAACTTCAGGAAAGGCAGAAAACTGACCCTAGGAGCACACACTGAAATGGGAGGCTGATCTGGGATAACACGCGCTGTGTGGTTCCCCTGATGTGTGACAGGAGTAACATACCTTTTCTTTCTTATCCACAGGTCTGTAGTAGGCAGCTGCAGTGAGAATGATGATATGCATGGTATAGACAAAGAAGTTGAAGTAAAATAAGTGTTTGACAAACCGGTCCCACTTGTCTTGCAGCAGCCTGTTGAGGGGTTCCACCAGCAGCATCTCATGACGATTCTGAATGAAAGGATAAAGAGAATCTTGACAGGACCAGTACGCACAGGGCTTTGAAAATAGCAAATGATACTCAACTTCAGCAAACGTTTTCTCTAATACCCTTAAACATAGGAAAGAAGATTGCTGTTTTACAGCAATGACACAAAGATACACTGTGTAGAACATGGAGCTCTTCCCCAGCAGTCCCCAGACTGCAAATAAAATGCCAAGGAGGTGCATACTTACCGGCGTTTCACTGCTGTAGGCAATAATCTCAAGCACTGAATTTTTCTCACATGTGTCTATACAGGACAGGTCATAAAGAGATGAGTGGACAGGCCCATAAGCCCATTCAGTGAACTTCCTAGACAAGTGCCTGCACTCAGGGTCTTTGATCTCTCGTCTGAGGATGTAAGCGAAAATCTAATTGCAAAAGAACAATACAAACAACATTTCAAACAACATTTCAGTGCTAATGGGCTTTTAGTTCCTCAGTATCTCTGTAAGAGAGGATTGCTTTAATTTAGATTAACACAATTTAACTATGCTGAAGTCAATCTGCTGGAGCACTGCAGAGATCAAAGTCTGAAGTAAACAATATTAATTTACTCACTGTATGCTAGTGGATGAAAAATATAAATGTGGAAGGAAGCCCATTTCTTTGCTTTCTACCACTTACAACTTGCCATTATCTGTTTCAACCCACAAGAAAAATACAGAGATGTACATTACACATCTCTTGGCGTACAGTCACACTGAATGGGAACTTTTGGTCAGTCAAAAGTACAAGACCTCTAGTTCAGGTAATAGCAGAAGCCCACTTTCTGTTTCCACCTGGGCTGTCTTGTATACTGCTAGCATGTACATAATGCCAGTTGGGTAGGTGTGCATGTGCACACACACACCCCTCACAGGCTTTAAGTACTATGCGGTTTTGCATGTTAAACTGCAGCATTAACTCCTCTTAACTGAAAAGCCCCAGCAATAAGCAGTGATAAAACCTGTCCTGCATAAATGTTTTGCATGTACTCTGTATAACTTGATGCAGTGATGGGACAGCTGGACACATTTGCTCACCTACCCCTATCTTCCCTGTTTTAG
Source organism: Cygnus olor (assembly GCF_009769625.2). Taxonomy (NCBI): domain Eukaryota; kingdom Metazoa; phylum Chordata; class Aves; order Anseriformes; family Anatidae; genus Cygnus; species Cygnus olor. The sequence continues at coordinate 7,986,168 of NC_049188.1, read as the reverse complement.
CTGCCAGAGTTAATGGAGTCAGCCCTTTCTTGTTGGTGAGTTCTTCTAGCTTCAGGATTGGATTAATTTTGGCACCAAGGATCAATATGTTGTTATACATCTTGGTAACAAACTTGGTATTATCCTTAGTATTGTCTGCAATCTCCACCAGGGTATGCAGGACCATATTGCCCATGGAGTCCTCAGCGGCAATGTTGGCAGCCTGGTACGGGTTCTCCAGGAGGAATTTCACAATGCAGAGCTGGTTGGTACAGGCAGCCAGGGATAGAGGCAGCTCTCCTATGGATAAGCAATGAGAATGAGTGGTCAGAAACCCCACCGCATTTGCAAGCCTTACTACACATCCAAAAACAGAAAGGAGACCATGTTGTTTTCAACTTTCACCATGAGAAAAAGAGGTGAAGAGGAGAATTTCTCTATCTAAAATAGCATCAATTCTTCTGATAGCTGTTTGAATCACATTTTCTTTGGTTTAACTGCACTACAGAAACATGGCTGCCTAGAAAAGCACCAAAACAAAGACCAGTGGAAGGTTACAACCTTTCAAAGGATATAATGCCCAGAAAACAAATGGATACATACACCAAGCTGACACTGAATACCATCAACTACCAACTGTGTTTCTTTATAATCTCAGCCTTTGGGAGTAAGTGTCTTGACTAAGCGGTGGATTAAACCATTTACGACTTCTGAGCCTCCAGTCTCACATGAACAGGATTATTTAACAGTTTGCACTTGGGATAATTCTAGGATAACTCAATCAATAAAGCCCATGCTATGCTTACTCTTACCGAAATAAAAACCAGGTTTCCCTTTGATTTTCCTGAAGAACTCCCCACAGGCCCTTGCATGAACATCTGCTCCATTCTGGACCAAGAGCTTCACCAGGTACATGTTCCTTCTCTCAATGGCAATGTGGAGTGCAGTCTGGCCTACAGAGACACTCATCAGAGAGAAATCTTAAGCATTTAATACAGACTGAGAGCTTTCAGGCACCACAATTCATTCAGCTCCATGTAAGATGGTAGAATCGAGAGCTCTTTAGACTGAAAAACTCTAGAATTAAACAAAAAAGATGGCACAGACAGCAAATGCAAGTCCCCTAACTTGCTGTTAAATCACTGTCACAAAGAGCAGAATACTGCACCTGTCTAACAAAAGACTGCCCTAGCATGAATGCACTGATTGTTAATCACACACTGGAACTTTCGATGCTGCATCCTCAGGCATAAGACCTCATGCAAAAGACCGTTTGAGAGCCCTGCCTTACCCTATCTTCAGTCTTATCAGCAACGGTATTCACAGTATTCACTGCTCTCTTACCCTTGTAGTAGTTGTCGGTATACTCTGCATTAACAAACTCTTTCAGAGTTCCAGTTTTCTTTGCAATATCCAGCAGCAAGGGAATGGTATCATTTTTCCCATCATGTAGATTCAGCATGGCTTTAAGTAAGCAGGTTTTCCCAGTTTCTGGTTCTGTAACAAACAAGATTATAGCTACATAGAAGCGACTAGAAACCCACCATCTACTTCCAGACATATAGCAATTAATGAGATTGTTATGAAAACACAAGAAAACCCATTCAGAATTTCACAAACTTCAACTTTTCTGATTCCTCTTATAACTTTACAATCAATGGGCTGCTCAGTCAGTAGGGATATACAGGCTATTAGAGGACCTTGTGCAGCTACTTCACACTTAATAGCAATGTTGTTTTGTGTGTTGTTTTTTTTTGTCCATCTGCCTTCTTCCTCCCCCCCCCCATCTCAGTAGTACTACTGGAAGAAGACAAGGGCAACTTAAGGTATGTGACACTAAGTGTTACCTTTGAATTCATCATCTGTGAGATGCTTCAAGGTCCTATTAAGATAGAGTAGCAGATCATCCAGGTCCCTTGTGTTGCCTTGGGCTACAGCATCAAAGATCCTTCTGCGGTCATAAAATCTGAAAGCTTTTTCAGAGCAGCCTGTGATGGAATCTGTAGATAGGAGCCTAACGAGAGAAAATTTCAGTTTAAGTCACATATTTAGCAGTCTTTTTATGAACTACCAGAAAACTATTTTCCTTTTGCTTGTATGAAATAGCAACCACTGCTGATTAGTATAGATGGGTCTGCAAAATGTACAAAATAATGTCTGCAAGCAATTGTCCTGACAAAGTGTTTACTGCTGAAAAGCTGAAAACAAGACTTAAAAGATGCACTGAAGTATGACAGTCTAACTGCAGGCCTGGGTGCCAGGCAATCCTATGTTATTCTGAGTGATGTCCACTTACTGAGCAGCTTTGAGCATGTGAACTAAGGCTAATCACTAACTTTGGGCAAGACAACCATGGACTAAATTTTCAGAGATGCCAAGAGACAACAGCTATTATCAGTTTCAGATAAAACACTCCTTCCTTTGGGCACTAAAAATAGTGAAACTGAGAAAACAGGTATGCAAATGCAGAGTGAATACATACTGCTCTAAGAAGCACAGACTACAACTGTCATAATACGTCCAGTACAAACCACACCTTACAACACAAACTTACTTGTGAAGTCTCCCTCTCTCCAAATTGGTGTGAAATTTGATGACAGAAGGTGCCATCAGGTGATCCATCTGGTAGAAGGAATCCATGGGAGCCATGTCCTTGTCACTATCCCCCATAACAAACCGCCCACGTCTTGCAAAGATGTTGCTTTTAGGTGGCTGCACCTTGGTGCTGAGCGTACCCTGGAGGCTGTCAGGTGTTTCCAGTGCAGAGTCCTCACCATCCGTGTGTTCATCTGTCACTTCAGATTCCTCCAGGTCAGAACTGCCAAATTTCTTCATCTTCCCAAGAATGGAAGACATGATGAACAGGCAGTCTGTGAGGAACCACAAAAACACCTTAAGTAAGCACTTCAGAGCACCATCTATTTTCTGTTTTGTGCCACAATATAGTCTCAGGATTATATCAGGCCTTTAAGAAAAGCTTGATATCATGGTGCCATAACCTCATTTTAACGATCATGAGCAGAGGGCTTACTGCATACAGGAAAATTATCACTTAATGGCTTTACCAGAGTTACAACAGTGCTAGATGAAAGTTGGGGCATGTGATTTTTGTGAGATTAGTGTCACCTCAGACATGAGACTGGAAAACAGAGAGGAAAAGGTTACCACAGATAAGAGATTACTGTAAGACCACAGGTCTGATCATGTGTGATTTACAACCACAAATAATTTGACACAAGTTAACAAACAGGCCATACTGAAGGTATGAGCAGGGATTTTTTTTTCTGCCTTCTTATCAAACTGCTTTGAACAGCCAAATGTTTGCATTCATATCACTGAATGCAAAGCATTCTGTAACTCCAGCAATGGAGGCAGGAATACTTCATACTGGAACTGCTACATAGCTGACTTTTAGAAGGAGCTGAACAGCTTTAGAAACACATTCCAAAATTCTAGATTGGTTCAGAATCTTACGGCTCTGAACACAGGAGCGTTACAAAACCTTCAAAAAGCCTTCAATTATAAACCAATTACAGTGGTCCATAATCATCTCTGTACAATCAGTTTGAAATCAATGTCATAAATAAGCGTTGAGGTTTTTTCTCTTCGCAAAAATTTTCTGAGGGATTACCTGCAAACCTACATTGTATATTAAAGCTAGATTTTCAGTTCTCTGGGACTAGTTAATATTTACATAAAGGATCACTTACATTTTCATGTGCATGTAGGATGAGAAAAAGTCTTTTCTTACGCATTTGCACTTTCTGTAGTTTTGTATAACACACATGTAAAGAAAACATCAATTTGCAAATTTGCATATTTACGGTAACCGAAAGCAAAATAGCATAGTATAGATGAAATACTAAAGGCTGCAGTTTAACTTGCTGTGTCCTCTGTGCTCACCATTCAAGTTTTTTGTGTACAACCACTCTGAAAGAATAACATAATACCTTATAAACTTAATTGTTCTATAATAAAGAAGTAATCTAAAGAAAAATACTCTCATTTGGAATATGATACTAAAAATATGGAAGAACAATTACTTTAGGGAAAAAGTTACAAAAACAACTTTTATAAAGAAATGGAAAAAATACACTGGGAATACAGCCATGTTTGATTTTCATTTTTGGTCTCATTTAAATCAATGTGGATTGAGCCAAAAATGTCAGGGAGATGGCTATGCAGAATGGAATAATGTATTTTCTACAGAGTAAGTACAATATTAGAATCAGCAGAATGGATTTAATCCTGTCCTCCTGAAAATCTACTCAAACCTCTTTCAGTTATAATTATTATTATTCAATTTATTTCTAATGTCCATTGGTAGCATCTTTGATAATGAGGACAAAACTGCATTTCCTTGTACGTATGAATTTGCACACAAAATAATCTTTAAATTCTATGAAAAGATTCTTAAAATAAATTAAAAAACAATAATAAAATAATATTATCTATCCTGGAAAAACACATAAACCTACCTAACTCTCGGAATCCTATGTACATCAAAGCTTGATTCAATAAATGAGTAAATATTTTTTTTAAGAAGGTCTAACTGAATCACAACTTATAATAAATACTTAAGAGTTTACAAAGAACTAGCAAGCATGCTATTCAAATATACATACAGAACTTACAAATATTGTAAAAAAAATCCTGTCTTCCACAAAATAGTCCAGTCTCAGTTAACAATCTCTGTTCTACAGGAATTTGGTGCCAGAGATTCTTCCTCCTAGGTGCCTGGGCTGCAAAGACCTCAGAGCTTGCTTCTCCACTTCGTCTGGAAAATTGTTCTATGTGTTGCTGACTCTTTAGAATCAAGGGAAATTCACTAGAAGAACAGAAAATAGAGTAATAAAATCATTAAGAACAATTCTGGAATGAGAAGCATCAGTAGCTTCTATTCCCAGGAGCTTAGCAAAGCTCTTTACAAGAATCACAGCAAGTTGTTTTTGTCCCCACCACCACCATCACGCTAATTGCATTTAGTAATGGATCCTCCTCTACAGATTTCCTCTTTGTAGATACACTCAAGCTTTTTAAAAAAAAAAAAAAAGCAATTGTTTCTGTGGGCCACAGTTTCATTTCACTTGACAAAACTTTGTAAAATATGCCACAGCCCTTCTCTGAGATCATTCATCTTTCTGGACACTCTTGGGTGGCTGCTGTAAAGCCCCACGAAGTATTTTAAAGACAAGCTGATTCTGAACAGAGTAGAAGGAGAACCCAACAATAATAGTCTTAAGGACATTTTATCATTCCACATTCCTACTATGCTTTATTTAAATAATATATATGTAACAGAAAGCTTTTAAATATTAATATCATGAGGAAAAAAAGTCTTATCTAATCCAGAACTGATCTAACACAATTAAAATGAAGACCTGTGTTAAATGTATCATTTATGTAGTATCTTTCTAACAAAGACTAGGCTAGAGAGAGAAATTTCCACAAAGCTAAGCCAGCAGACTATAACTATTAGGCTAGGAGAAACCACCAGACCTCTAGCTCCTGAGGTCTGGAGTTAGATATGAAATTATTCAATGAAATTATCTGGTTTATGTTTTGCAAAAGGTAACTATAGGATCATAAGAGATCTTTCTAGTCTTTCCATCTATCGATATATAAAAGAATAATATATTTGCCTATTTAATAGCAAACTAATTATACCACTTAAAACACCTTATGGCATTATACTCAAAAGAAATAAAATGCCTGTTTATTAATGCATAAGTATGGATTACCAATAAGTCAGGTCCTTGGCTGACCCTCCTGGAACTTTGCTGCGCAGAGAATCTGCTTCAACATTACCATTAACTCCTTCACCACTTCCAAGGCACAGCTCAGTAACAAAACCATAAAGCTCAGAGGAGAGTCTCCCGTATTCAGTTTCTAGCTTCTTCCTTGCTGCTTTTGCTGAATGCTCCTTCTTTCTCTTCTCCTGTTCCTGGCATCAGCTCCTCTCAGTCTTCCCATGCTCTTGTGTACACAGTTTGGGAGCTTGCTGTCGCTTTCTGAGCTTTGATGTCTTTCATCAGCCTCCTTGGTATCTGTTTCTTGTGAAGATGTTACTTCCTTCTTACCAGCAGCAATTCCGTTACTTTTTGCTACAGTTGTTGGAGATATCATATTCTGCTTCAGCAGGGACCTCGTTTATAGGTGTGAGCTTGTAAGAATGTGTGAATGCTTATCAAAACACACCAACAGCATTATTCCTTTTCTTGGGCCGGCATCCCATAGCTTTCCATGGTACATAGACTTCACACAACTTCTGTGCTCAAGAGTGTTTAACAACTAAAAACCCTCTCCATTGCTGCAAATGGAAAAGCACCAGCAAGGAAGCATGCTAGAGATCTTTAAGATGTATCCAAGACTACTCTGCAGGTCAAATATATTCTTGCCTTTGCTAAGAGAACCTAAAACCAGGCCACAATTTTACCAGTTTCTGGTAAATACCCTGTGAATGCATTTTCTGCTACGATATAAGCCTTGCCTACCAGGTATTGCAAGTCATTTTACTGTCCTAGTCATTCCTTTGACCTTAGTCCACTCCAACAGACCTGAGTAGTCACAGAAATAACATTCTATGGTTTATTTTGATTGTTTTGTCGACACACAAGCCAAGGCTGGATTCCATTTTTACGGAGACAACACGCAATGCATGAGAACTGGCATTCATTTTGTGAAGAGCCACCAAGATCCTCAAATAAAACTGGTATCTTGGTCTGTTGCCTGTATGTATGTATACCGTGAGAAACCATAAAGACAAGAATTCTCTAGTGAAAGCATCAGACTAAGTTACAAAAGCTGCCCATTTCTCCCAGCCCTCCTAAACATACTTCCTACCAGGAAAATGAGCCTCCCATGAAGTATCATCTTATGCAGAAAGTTAATGGATTTTTCCTTGTCACTCAGTCAAATTTAATGTGATAATTATGTCTCATTTCACAAATGGGAATGACAGAGCAAGGAAATGGAAGACCCTGTGTATGCCCAGGAGCAGAAACAGACATTAAATACAAGCTGTGTTTTCCATTGTAATGAGTAAGATGACACACTGAATACAACTCCAGAAAAAGTGAGGAAGTGAAAGGAAACACTGTACAGCCAATAAAAACAAAAAAAAAGGACAATGCATCTCAGGCCACTCTAAACAATAACTTTATTTTCTGTGGAACATCACCATGGCAGCCCCCACAGCAGCATCGACATCCTTCCCATAAACCACAGGGAATGGAAAAATCCTTTCCACTTCCTGCCTCAGCACCTCATTCCTGGCGAGGGCACTCCCACTCCCCAGAATTCTGCTCACTCCTGTCTCCATCAGATGTTGCACCGGTAACATGGAACAGAGGTTTTGAACGATGCCGCGGCACAGAGCTCTGGTTACATGACCCAAGGAGAGCTCAGAGACAGCAATACTGGTCACTGAAGCCAACTGCTCAGGAACGTGTCTCTCTCCAAATATGGTTGGGTGGATTGAGAGTTTGCTGTCATCTTGGGCCAAAGCTGCTTTGATTATCTTTGCATAGATGGCAGACTCCTGAACCTGAAGTCCTGCAGATGGGAAATACCATGTTACTCAGCTGAAGGGATCTAGTATATCTTACATGTGGAGACTTAAAATAGGCACTGATCCACTTGTTCAGCAAAATACTGGATACATTTTTCCCCTGTATCAAAGGTAATTGTTTTTCCAGGATTACAAGCCCCAGTTCTCCCATCCAACTGTATCTAATATCTGTAATACTAGAAATCTTTTTCTGATCAGAACCAACATCTCTAAAGGTACTAATGACAGACTTCGTATGCAAGCCAGCTACCGAAGCTGAACGCAGAGTTCACTTCAAGAACTCACAGAAAGAATGATTTCAGAACTTATTTCTGCACTGCAAAACCCAGGAGATTTTATATGTGTGTGTGTGTGTGTAAAACACTCAAATTTAATGTGATAATTACTTCTCATTTCACAAATGGGAATGACAGAGCACAGAAATGGAGGACCCTATGTATACCCAGGAGAAAAAATAGACATTAAATACAAGCTGCTTTTTCCTTTGTAATGAGTAAGATGACATATCAAATACAACTCCAGAAAAAGTGAGGAAGTTATATAATAACAAAAACAAACAAACCACCATGAGTGCAAAGTCCATGTTTAAAGCACTTAGAAGACACTATGTGAGTTTTAGCCTTAAAATCCATTAGACTGCTGCAAAATATGCAGTAAAAGGCAACTGATACAATCAAGGGACACTTTCTGATTGCAGTCACAGGAAATCAGTGGCTGTCCTCAAATTTGCTGACCTTTCCTTTTAAAAACAACTTGCAAAAATATTCTTGTGTTCTTAAAAAAAAAAGAAAACCCAAAACCTAGAAGCAAAGTGAATGTGGAGTCCAAGGACGACTGTCCCAGCATGTTCATTAGCTTCAGAAGGAAATTCTAGACATCTGGGAAATATGACCCAGGAATTATATCCTCATTCCTTCTATGGCATGAAGAAACAGCTCTATACTTGTTCCTTTGTCTGAGCTTCCCTTCACCTTGTTGATCAACCTCAATTTTAAGCCTTAACAATCCTTAACGAGCTTACCCAGCTCTTCCATCCACCGTGACACCATGTCCACAAATGTTGCTAGCACATTGCCTCCATTAAGTGATGCTGCCACTGCCAAGTAGTCACCGTTGAAGTAGGGAAAGTAAGTAACAGCCGACGAAGGATCTGGCGTCTCTGGAGGCTGGAAACCAGGGGGCATTGAGATGGTCAGCTGAGCAGAGGTACTGATATTAAGAACTAGAACACAATAGAAAAAAAAGAATCAGTGTTTTACTAGGCTACCCTGAAGGTAGACAATGAGAAAACAAAGAAAGATACCAAAATGATCATACCTGCATCAGTCCTTTCAGTCAGACAGGAATAAACAGAGCACTGGAAATCTCCCAGAGCAATTCCTACTTCTGTTCCCTTGGGTATTCCATGCCATGCACAGATTGTCTTCCCCGCAATACTGCCAGGGTCTCCCACCTCTGGTAGCAAGTGAAGAGGAAAGCCGGACTTTTTCAATCTACAATCAGAACAATATTGTTGCAGGAAAGTAGTACAGGAACATGCAGCATGGCTACAAGGACCTCTCTGAAGTCGCAGACGAAGCTGGCCATATATCTGCGGCTGCTGGATTTATGGATGCTTTCGCTTCTCTAGAAAGTTTTGTCTTGGGCAGCATTCCAGTTCAATGGGCGGGGTGCACTAGAATATTCTGGAAGAATAAACTGCTTTTCGTGGTATGCAATCTGATTACCTGGGATTATACAGGAGTACACGTTCACCAAGTTTAACCTACTGATGTCACACGGACAAGCAGTTCCAAGGTTAAGGGACAACCACAAAAATTCAACTTTTAAGCGTCAAAAAACTTTGAACTGTCATGCAGTTAGTATCTCAAAACCAAATCACAGAGGTAAGTCCAACAAACTCCTTACACAAACTGCAAGATACCATATGTTGCTACAGCAAAAACACCAGATTAGTGAAAATGCAAGTTTCTGTCACTCTTAAGGCATTGGATAGTAAATTACCTTTATGAGCAGATCTTGGAATTCTGGCCTAACCTAAACTCTGAAATACATACAGCCTTAGGATTCTGCCCTGAAAGAGCAAATCGTTAAAAATAAATAAACAAAAACAGTTTTCTGTAAGACTCCCTGTAGCCTACCAAACTTTAATAAATCACAAGTAAATCGTAGCAGTTACAAAGGAGCTCAGCCAAAAGAAGGAGACAGTAGTAACTGTCTTTTGCCATTGCAGCCTTGGCTACAGCATTCACTTCCCCATCTCCTCCCACCATCACACCCCAGAAAGGGACAAGAACGGTTTGGTATACAAGGCCTCATTGATGAGCCTCTCAGCTCTGCTGTCTTAGGTATTTCTAAAAACATAGTGCTAGATTCTATACAACTTCAAATATATTTACCTTACAAACCAGAGCAAACGCCCAAGAGTCCTTCAGTACAGACCACACCACACAATTGATTAGGAACAACTTTCGATCACTTCCTATCCGTAACACATTCATACTTAGGGCCCTAAGAGATGTTCACGTTGCCTGACACAAGCAAAGCATAAAATCCATGGAATGACCTCAGCACTTACACATCAGTATTCCAGCTTTTGTTTCTGGCATTAAAATATCCCCAGCTGGCGGCATTCTGGACGGACATGAGTGGCTTCTTCAGGTCACACAACATGGCAACCACATAGTCATGGATAGTGCCAGCTGCATCGTAAGACTTCAGAAAATCTGGACTTTTAAACAAAACATTTTAAAAACAAAAACAATGAGTGGTGCTTTAAGACAGGCAGAGCAAGTTTACGTCCAGTGCTATAGGGAACTTTAGATGTGTGTGGCCTCACCTCCTAAAAACAAAACTGCAAACTCAGTGTCTCAATGATCAACTTGTATTTTGTGGGTTATTATTTTTTTTTAATGGGATTTATTTTCCAAGCTTTTACCACAGTAGCAATTCTTATCTGCTCATGGAAGACAGAGAGACAGTGGCTTTAAGGAATGAGTTATCTGGATTTGAAAGCATACCACCGCAAAACATGCCAGGAAGGTTGTAATTGTTTGTACAAAAATGTCACTTTGTTGATTCCGGAGCATTTGAGAAAAATTAGTCAATTCCTGCAGTCGCTTTAGGATTCACAGGTTATATGAATGGAAATGTACCAAGTGGTGAAACGGAACAGAAACAAACCAAAGCAGCTTGGACTCATGAGCTGTACAGCTCTAAAGCAAGATCACGTCACATTCTAGGTATCTGCTGAACATATGTTGAGGGAAAACCAAGATGTAGTAAGTTTTTCCCTACTAATTTAACTTGAACTCACTGCTGAGGAAGATAATGTCTCTGAGAAACATAGCATGCTACAGATGAGACCAAATCATGCTGATGCCAAGTCATAAGTGAAAAATTACATCCTCTGCAAAAATGCCACAGCAAAGCAGAGCATCAGTAACACCTCATAAGAATCCAGTGTCTAAAGAAGGAAGAAACTGAAATTAATTTAGGGATTGTTTCTTTCAGCATCTGGCAGCAACCAGCCAAAGCAACTCTGTTACTGTTTTAGGCATGTTTGTACTTTCCACAATCTGCACAAGCCAAAATTATAGCGTTCAAGCTACATTAGCAGACCTCCTCTGAGCAGCAGATTGGACTCGAATATTATGATACTTTAAAACTTCTGTTTCTATATGGTCAAAAGATTTTATTTTTATTAAAAAGATCTGTACTACTTTTATGAGGTCAGAGAGACTTGTGTGCTGTTACACATTGCTTACAGAATACTGCCATTATAAACATTCTTTGACTAATTAATATTATGATTAGAGAGAAAACGCACACCCTGAGCTTGTAGTTGTTTTACCATGCCACAGGAATCCTAATTGTCACACAAATTCAAGAGGAGAAACTGACAGTGAAACAGCCTGATATAACTGCCCATTTGAGAAACAATGTACCTTTTCTTTAAATACCAGTAGACTGTGGCACACCCAAATCCTGTAGCCAGGCTGATGTGTGACTGGGGCAGTGGAAGAGAAGCGAGGAAGGCAGGACTGCAGCGGCCGTCCTGCCACGTAACCAGATGACTGACCTCCTCTGGCTCAAAGGTAGGGCCAGTACCACACTCTGTCCACCTGCAACCTGAAACACAACAGTGCCTGAGAAATCCCGTGATTCCCGTCATTTTTCCTTACTAGACACTCTGATAATTTGTCAAATATATTGGGAAAAGAACAGAAACGGAGCCAGTAGCGGTTGTAATTAAATTAACTAGTCATAGTTTCAGTCTCAGATAACGTCATAATTCCAGTCATCCTGGAAAAAAATTGCAATTCTGCTACGAGAGGTAAGGAGCTGACATGACAAAACTTGAACAGCCACATCATGACCACGAGCACACAGAATTTGTAACGACTGTCTATGATGGATAGGGCACAGTTTCTTCCACCTTTTGACTCAAAGCAACAGGAAACCTGTATCTGTACGTATTAAGCAACAGACTGCAAACTAAAGAATATCCCTCACCTGTACCTTGCAATAAAGCTTCACCAGAAGTAGAGAAGGATTTAATTCAGTTTTATCAGTCTAGCACATTTGCTTTGAACAGAGGTTGCCACACCTTTGGTGAAGCCATCACATGCTTCTACGCAAAGGCCTCAGCTAAATTAGGGCAACCTCTTGGTGCTGCACGGAGCCTTCTCAGCAATGTCTGCTACTGCTCCAGCCCAGCGCGCTGCTCCCTGCCCTGACATGCTTCCCACAAGCAGTTCTGCTAAGGCAGGTTACAGACCTGCCAGAGCAGCAAACTGAGCAGATGCTGAGCTCAAGCACTGGCCCGTGATATTTGCTGGCACACTCTACAGCTCAGCTTCAGCCTCTGACAACTACTGCTCTCCCAGGTGATGCAGGGCCACAAGATAGGGATAGGACAGGCCACACACTGTCTGCAGCTGGCTCCATTTCTTTTTTTAGTGAGGGGTGGCAGGAGAGTTTCAAGCTGTGCTGTGCCACTTGTCCTACAGGTCAGAGTAGAGACCCAGCTGCTTAACTGACTAGCACAAATATGACTAAAAGAGTCTTTCTTGGGCTGCATACAGGGATTTAAAGTCACACACACAATAAAAAGCAGCCATGAAAGCAGGAAGTACTATGTGAAACACGCAAAGCAAACATACCTTTGTTGTTCTCTTAATTCCCTGTTCTATCAAGTCTGTTTGAAATGATTTTCAAATTGGCTTGTTTTTCTAGTTTTGAATGGTTTCAAAGAAATATTATTAACCATAAATCCAACCCTAAAGGATGCTATTAAAAATCTAATTTGTGTCCCAAAGCGCATGGATTCATTTAGTCTACTCAAAACAAATGAGAGCAAACACCCTCTTTCACTGGACAGAAATGAAACAAAAGTGGTGTGTGGCTTTGGGAAATAAAATATTAACCAATATCACGTAAGGAACTGTCTATCATGAACCCATGAGGCTTTGTTATGCAGCCCTTGGGACAGCTGGAAAGCAAGCAACAGCTCCTTCCCATCAGCCTTTGGATTTCTTTCTTTGCAATCATTTTTGTGTTTAAGGTAAAATTACAGCCAGTAATGAATAGCCCTGTGTCTCTTTAAGCAATTAAGACCCCGAAAACTTTTGATAGGCAGTGACCAGCACTTCTGGAAAATCTATTCTGCAGTTTACAATAAATCTTTGCTTAATCTGTAACTTTTATTATTATTTTAAGATCTGTATAATTGCTCAGATGTGCACACCGTAAGGTAAAGAGAAAAAAAACACAGAACCACATTTTGAAACCTGAACCTTGGACTTTAGAAGGTTTACGTCAGCTTAGCCAAGAAAAGAATCCATACCTATCTCACAGAGCTAGAAATCCAAGGCTTGAATTTTTCAAACATCTTCACTGTCACAATCAAGCTCCATGTGACTACCTTACTGTGGCTGACTTTGTTTCTGAGGTCTTGGCCCTTCAGTCTACAAGCAGCTGCATATTCAGAATCAAGACCACAATCCTTTTCAGCTCCTAACAGAAGCACAAGCAGGCAAGATGAATGCAACATGCCAGTCTACAACTTACTAGAAAAAAATGCTTTGAGATTTTCATAAAAGATAACAACAAAAGACTGAAATAATATTTTACTGAACGTCATTTTTTCCTCTTACTGTACTTTCAAACAGCGTGTCAGATTAGCATAGCAATGTTCATTACTGGATAGCTACTGCTGTACACATTCTAACATAAAGATCAAGTACAGCTTATTTTTCAAGGCATACATAGAACTGCTAATACTACTACTGCAGAATCACTGGAAGGTATTGAGATACTGGACACCAAGTAGTTAAGTGCTTTATGAGGTGAGTAACATTTAAGAAAAAAGGAATTCACATGGTCTCCGGAAGTTCTTTCAACTGGCAGCAGATAGCATATGATGGACAAACAATAGACAAGCCACAGATATGTAATTCCTCCTTCATACTATTAACTGTGCTCACTCTGCAGGGATCTCACAAGACCAAATCCTTCAACTGATATGTGTAAACAACATGGTTAACTACTGTCAGTAGCTGAAATTCCAGTAATTAAAGCAAAATTGACACACAAGATAATCTTGTTAATTCTGTTTTACAGAAGATCAAGGTGAACATGCAGCAGTTTCCTACAGATCACTTCAGTGCTGAAGATTTATTTTTCTGTATCATGGTACTCTAAACAGGAATGCCAAAAAATTAATGTTACCTTGATCTCTTTTCCAAAATACAATCCCGTGCATTTGCCCTGAAATTCCAATGTGACTGACTCTTTGAAGCTGCTGCTGAGGTAGAGCAGCAAGGCATTCGTTCAGTGCTGTTATTATTCTCTGGACATTCTGCTCCATTCCCTGTAATCATGAAGCATTATACCAAGATGAAGCCATTAGGACTCACTGTATTTATTAAACAAGGCTACTCTAGTCAGAAGTGAAGAACAGAATTCATTTAGGTAAATAACATGCATTACAGTAACATTCACTACTAAATTGAAAGAAAGTTTGCAAAAAAACCAACAGAACACAACACACACAAAACCCCCAAAACAATACTAGCATGTTGAGAATAAATAACAGCATCTTAGGCTGAAGGCCGTATAATCCTTGACTTATTTTCTTAAGACACTACTCAAACACACCTTTTAAAAAATCCATTAACACTCACCACATACTTTCATTAGTTCAACTTCTGCATTGCTCTTTTTTTTTTTCCACGGAGGATTATCCACATGTTCTCAGTTGCATGCAGATTCATGTCTCACAACCTCCTAAAGTCTCACAACCTCCTAAAGCCTCTACACACTGTTGACTTGGATGATGCTGATACTTCATTTCTAGATACTCTTTTCCCAGAATTGCCAAGCAAACTACATAGATCTACTCAGTAAACTGACCAAGCCCTGCCACAAGATAAGCTGCATTACAGCTTTCACCCTTTTGAAAATTCAGACCACTTTGACAGACCAGAATAAAGATTATAAGCAAAAGTATTTACATATATCCTACACATAGCTGTGAACTGTTGTGGGCATGTGTACTTCTAGCTGCATAAATGTGACTGTAGGGAGAAGCATTGGCCTGTCCAGTATCTTCGCTCAGAAATGAGTCCCTGGAAACACTACAATACTAGGCCACAGGAATGTTGATACATAATGTTTATGATTTTGATTCATTCTTTATTTGATTGAACAACATAATGAACCTAAAGCCCTTTAACAGGAATATACATTCCTGGTTATTTCCACAGGGAATTTCCAGTTATGATTCCATCTCACGTTAAAGTGCAACATACCCTTTAAGTTGGCAAGTGGTTGCTGTTTCCTGAACTGACAGCATCAAAGACAAAGGCATTGTTCGTGGAAGAATAGTTTTAGATTGTCTTGTGACATCTCTGAGGCCACAATGGAAGCACAAGCAGACTTTCTGCAGGTCTGTACGTTCTCAGAAGAGAAAGTTGAGCTTGGGCTGCCATCTCAGAAGCGTGGGAGGCTCCAGCAGTGGCAATTAGTTTGACTCAGTGGTGCCACTTACAGAATGTTCCTGGCAGCTGCCTCCATTTTGAAATGAGGTAAGAAAAGAGGGAACGAGTTCCTAAGAGTTATTATTCATCTAACAAACCCATTGACTCCACTACTATCCTAATTTGACATGACTATTTGAGTACTTAACCAGCAGCTTTTCAAAAGCTGTGTCTTTCTTAAAACAGTCAGCTTTACTTGGCTTTCTTGAACAGAAACCAGATAGCATTTTAATTCCCATTTCAGACATCCAGACACACATAGCAACCATCTCTGTCACTCTACGCACACACACAAAACAAGCCCAAACAACCAAAAAACCAACCAAACAAGAAATCCGTCAAAATCAACATAACATAGCAAGACAACCCAACTGCTACAAGGCAATGCTGCTATCCTGAAACCGCCGGCAGTGCTTTCTGCCACCCCTTACCTGCGGTCCAGCTTCCAGGCTGCTGGTGTATGCCTGTGTCTCCCTGGAGCAGCTCTCTGCCACCACATGCCCTCGCTCTGTCCCTACCAGCAGGGCAGCCTTAACAGATGTCGTGCCCAGGTCTATGCCCAGCACGCAGGATGCCTCGCTGCCCGCCATGGCCCTGGCGAGTTGCCTTCACCTCCCTCACACACTCTAGTCTCTCTAGGCGGTACTCTGACCAACATCCACTGTGTTGAGCCCTTATGTTTTTCCTCGCTGCCTTTGAAGGAGCACCTGCCCCGAGAGGGCACAAACACCACAGGCTACTGCTCCAGCAGCATGCAGGGACTGGGGTGAGTGGCCAAACTGGGCCGAGAGAGAGCCTGGACTCTGCCCTCTGACTGAAAATGTCTCCCTTCAGCACTTGAGCAATGCCCCTCCATCTTGAGAGTGGCAAAACCATCCCTTCCCCAGCCCTCCCCAGCGACCTTTGCAACTTGGAACAAAACTCCAGCGAGCAGCTGAAGCACCGAGTCCCCCCTCCCCGGCCCTCAGCGACCCCTCCTCACAGAGCCGCCGGCCCCAGCCCGGCGCCCGCCCCGCTCTGCCACACCCAAGATGGCGCCTCCGGGCGGCCACAGCGGCGCACACGCGCGAAGGGGGCGTTAGGCGGGGAGGCGATAGGCGGCCGCCTCACGTGAGGAGCTGAAAAGGGAAGAGCTCGGGGTGTGTGGGACGGAGTTGCAGTGTTGAGAGGAGGTAGGTGTTTTTTTTCCTCTTAGTGCCGCTTCCTTGGTATTAGCGTGCCCTAAGGTGTGGGATGGCGCTGCCTCACCGTACCTTCTGAGGGGAGAGTGTTGGGGACTACAAGTCCCAGCGTGCACCGCGCCCCTTCTGCTACAGGTGGGGAGGGTGGGGGGGCGCAGTGGTTGCTGAGATTTGTAGTCCTGCAAAGGGGGGGGATACCTCAGGGGACGGTAGCAGAGTGGCAGGAGCAGGATAAGCTTTGAGGGGGGAAGGCTTTGTCAGGGGAGCGTGGGCAGACAGAGGCTGAAAGCCCAGTGTCCTTTGGAGGGTGCTGAGGGCCCTTCAGCTAGGCTGGGCCAGGGGCTGTGGTGCTGAGGAGGGAGCCATTTTGCAGTGGGGAGCAGGCTGGTACCCTCTTAAAGTTTGTAGAACCTGAGCAAGGCCTTCTCGTTTTTTCTGCAGCTCTGCCACCATGAGGATGAGATATCTGTTCCCTCCTCTACTGTACCTCATGCCTGTGCTGCTGGGGAGTGGTGGTGTTTGGTCATCCCTGCTTGGGCCTGCAGACCAGCTCCAGAGTGGTAAGAGGTGAACAAGGGTAGCTCCTCAGTATCCCTAGTCATCCTCTGGGGAGATCTGTGCCATGTTGCCCATCAGCTCTTCTTTCACATGCTGTCTTTGACTTCATGTGCTCATGCTGAGGCACTCTAGTGATGGAGCACTAGGAGAGTGCAGACACTCCCCTCAGTTGAAGGAGGTTAAATACTGACTGGTACAGTCAGGGATGAACTAGGGAGCTCTCCTGCATTTAAATAACTTCTTAAGAATGCTGTGTAATATAAGGTAACAAGAAAGATGCTCGTCACTGCAGATAATGCCTATGTAACTTCCTGCAAGAAGCAGCTTTCATATTTGATTCTTATAAAGAAAATATTTTCCACTTCTTTCCAAATATGTCTGCTTTCAGAAGGTAGACAGTACTCAAAACTGTTATGTGAGGATCCTGGCAGTGTAGGGATTCACAGTTATTCTTACCTCAGAGGCTAACTGCTGGCGTTTGCTACTTCACTGTATCCAGCCCATGTATTTCCAGTTCATTATTTCAGTTCTAGCTTTCTTGAACCCTACAGTTCAGGAGACAAAATAGGGTGTCCATTACTAAACACAATATTAAAAATAATAAAAAAAAAAATCAGGACAACCTCTATTGCTCTTTTTCTGGTCTTAAATAGATTTGTTGTTCTTGTCTGTCATTTTTGACCTTTAAACTAAAAAACTTTTTAAACTTTTAACTAAAATATAGGAAAAGACTTGGATTCCAAAATTGATGATGCACGACTGGTTTATGGTTTTGATGTCAATTGTATTGGCGTTGTAATATGACCCCCTCTCAAAACATGACACGCTATACCATAGCTGTACTGTTGCAAAGCGTGCCCTATAACAGCAATGCATCTGACCACTATAGCAAGGCACTTGTGATTCTTGAAGTATTATAATTGTAAATATACATTATTTGAAACATCTGGGGACATGAAGAATTTGTCACTCAAGCAGTAACTTTAAATTTTGAGTATTGTGACTTCCAAGTTGCTGGGATT
This sequence comes from Cygnus olor, assembly GCF_009769625.2. Classification (NCBI taxonomy): domain Eukaryota; kingdom Metazoa; phylum Chordata; class Aves; order Anseriformes; family Anatidae; genus Cygnus; species Cygnus olor. The sequence goes on along the minus strand of NC_049188.1, from coordinate 7,967,816 downwards.
GTATCAAGAAACAAGTAGCGAGTTTTAAGTATTCTATAGCTTTGTCTTGGCACCAACTCTTGCTGCAAATCAAATATTTAAATTGCTTCCTTGTAACTTGTTCAAGTGGCGGTTACTTAGTTCTCCTTTTAGGTTGTTTAGTTCCCTTGAAATAAGCTGTACTCCCTTTGCTGTTTGGTGAAAGTGTACTGGCGTTGTGTTGTTTTCTGTTTTTAATCTGACACTCCAGGTAGTAATGGACAAATTTTTGTTTATTTCCTCCCAGATGGAGTCATTGTATTGTCTGTCCCAGAAGTGGTTTTGTTAGAAAATGGAAGTTCAACAAATGTCACGATATCTCTGAGGTAAAATCATGGTTACAACTTTGTTTTCCCTTTGAAATAGGGAATAACAAGAGGGTAAAACGTAGTTATATAGTTAAATTTCCCTGCAAACTTGGTTAACTTTTTTTATACAGAGGGACTTCTACCTGTGTGTGACTGGCTACTTCTAGACCAGTAAATCACTTAGTACCAGTTTGGACCAAGACAGTGCAGCAGTCTCTGAAATGGCCTTGTATAGTTGGTCTCTGGTAATATCCCATGCCATTTTTATGGGAAGTCAAGCAGGAAAAAACATTTTATACTGTCTATCTTGTATTAGCTTATTGAACTGTCTCCCATATGTGAACCTGCAGCTTCTCTATTTCTAAAAACTGATGCTTGAGAGGAACTTGCACTTCTTAGAAAGATCTCAAAAAATTACCAAGCAAGCAGAGCTCACTTTCTAGCAAAGAAAGGCAGCTACCCCAGAGTAGCAGCTGATGCATCTTAGTCATATTGTTTAATACAATGCACTGCTTAGCTGTGTTTTTGTTGTCAGCCTCTTGCCAGGAAAGAAGCATTAAATACTTAGACTTTGTCATCTGACTGTTCCCTTCACACACACCCCTACCTTTGGGATCTCAGTGTAAGAATTGTGACGAAGGGGAAAATAGCAAGACATGGCTGCAACAGTCCAGAACTCTTAATTCTGCAAAGTAGTATGTGGTACTGTGATCTCCTTCATGGACAAGTACAGGCATTTGAACCTTATGATAATCTACGTACTGCTGTGCAGCTAAACCTCCTGGACAAATGCTTAGTGGAGCTCTGGGGGAAAGCTTTGCAGGGCTATTTTACTTGTTTGTTTTTAATCTTGCATCATGCCCATGACTTCTGCCTGTCATCACCCCAGTACATGTCCATCATTTCTGCCCCTCTTAGTCCCCAGAATCCTACCATTGTAGGATTTTGCTGTAATGCTCTTCTCTGCCATTTGTGTGGGGTACAGGGAGGCAAAATGTGGGTATGTAACTGTTTAATGCCAGTTGCTTTTTCAGTTAAAAGAAATAGTATAGTGCTAACAATCTGGTGTTGGTGTTCCTCTGAGTACTACATAGGTACTGTACTGTTGTGTATGGACTGCCCACTACATTTGCTGCAGCTGTGTGGAGTTAGTAGATACTTTCCCACAGCCCTGAAGCAATCTTTGTGAACTCAGGCACCAGTCTAACTTGGCTCGTCTGTCTTTTCAGGGCTCCATTAAATGAGACACTGGTGATAACTCTTAATATTACACACTCATCAAAACACAGCACCATTGTTGAACTACCTGACAAAGTAAGTGACAGAATAGACTGCTGACCTTATGCAAAAGCCTAGAGCTGGTATGGTGCAACTCTCCTTTCTTCCCTCCACTTTGCCTTGCAGGTGCATTTGCCTGCAGGTCACACTGAGGCAGACTTCCAAGTGAAAGCAGATGATGTTGGACAAATAACAGTTTATCTTTGTACCAGTAATTTCAACTTAACTGGGTGAGAAACTGGTTTTTAATTCTACTTAGTATCCTACTGCTTCATAAACTCTGGCGTAATTATTTCCTCCCTATAGTTAAGTAGTTGCTGGGACATGGACAGTATATAATTGAGAAGATGTAGTGACCCTCCAGTAATCCCCGAGGTATTCAGATAAACATAAAGTATGGAAGCAGAATGGTAATCTTGGTATTTTAAACTTATATCTAGATGACTGTGACCTCTTATGGCTCCTTAGTCTGGTTTTAATAGCCCTTCTCCAAAGTTTCAAAACTACGTGTCCTGATCCAGGAAGCATTTGGTTGTCAATGTCTACATGGATGCTATTCTTATATTCTTACTGTCCAGAGCTTGTTCTGGAGTACTAATAGCCTTGTACAGCTGAGTACCCACATCCTTGTCAGGAGATGCAGGTGTTTTCCTCCCTAGTTAGCGGAGCCATCTGTTCACCAATGCTAGTCCTCTCTAACAGGAAAACAGTCTAGCAAGATGGAGAAAACTGGATTGTATTTCCTTGTCCAGATGCTACTCATCAACAGGCTACTCCTGTATTACTTCCTCATTTCACTTCTCTTTTTAAGACTCGCAGGAATTGCAGAGGTAACCATATTTGTGAAGTGATCAACAGGACAGGCCTGATCATGAGGCTTTGCTGGCAGGGCATGAAAAGTGAAACTGCTCTTGCATAACAGACCCCGTGCTATGACACTGGAAGCCATAGGCATGAGATGACCTTTTTGAATAATAATAATAGAAATGAAGAGTGGAACAGGAAGAAAAGGCTAGGTTGAATGGCAGATGTTTAAAACTTAACAGGGACACTAAAGAAAGGGAGGAAAAACTCAACTGAAACCAACACTGAATCTTTATCTTGTCTCCATGCCTCAGTTCTGTTTTTTCTCAAAGCAGAACAAGGCAAATGGTCCTGAAAATAAGTGTGAGCAGAGAAAATAACTCTGTTTGCATTAACCTTCAGACCTAGGATTCAATTTCAAGTGATTCACAGCATCATAGTGAAATATGCTGATGAAGTGATTGGCTGGATCTATTTCCTGGCTTGGTCTATCTCCTTCTATCCTCAACTGTTTGAGAACTGGCGACGAAAAAGGTAAGGAGACTTAAGATGTGTTTTCAAGTCCCTTAAGCGCATCCGAGAACAATATTCCTGGTCTCACTTTCATCCACCTTGGTTCTTGTGAATTATGTATGGAAAAACTGGGGCAGGAGGAGAAGCAGGGCAAAAACAAGGCCTGAATAAATGCAGCCCCAGTGCACTTTTTGTATGTGCAGGTCAGAGGAATTTACTTACATTCTACAGACACCTAATGCTAAGGTTTGGCATCCAGTAATAACTACTGATGGAGGATGCTTTCTGCGTTCCCTTTGGTGTTATGTTGTATATCACCTGACCAAGCCACTTGTGCTGACACCTTCACAGTTGACTTACCTTGTGAGCTGCTTATCAGACAGCTCCTTGTAGTGTTATCATTAGACTAGCTCCCCTTAACCTAAACGACTGCAAGTAGAAAGGTTATCATACATGAAAACTAAAGCATTCACTTTGGCAAAGATGCACTACTGCTACGGATTTAGGCTGGCATGGCTTTATCAGGCTGGCTGAGCTCATGGAAGGGTGAAGTTAAACAGCAGCAACAAACTTGGCAGTGAGAACTGTTGTGAATGGCATATGAAGGATATTTCACCTTCCTTCCCAAGAAACTCCACATCATGTTGTCAGAATGCCTACAGCTTTGGCTTGCATCAAAAATTGCCTATCAGTCAGCATGTTCTAAGGATAAGCCATCCCTGGAGCTGCCTATAACGCTCTCATTTCTCCTACTTTTTTTTTTTAATTCTCTTTCCTTCTCTAGCGTTGTCGGACTAAGCTTTGACTACATTGCATTAAACCTTACTGGCTTCATAGCATACAGCGTGTTTAATGTTGGACTCTTCTGGATTCCTTTAATTAAGGTAAGCACAATTTTCCCTAATATTTTTAGGGGGCGTGGGTGTCTACATAAGGGAGTTATAACACTTAGCCTGTTTTGGTTTACCTTATGCTTAGGAGGAATTCTTACTCAGTTATCCCAGTGGAGTGAACCCTGTGGCTATCAATGATGTTTTCTTCAGCCTCCATGCAGTAGCTCTGACACTCCTCATCATAATTCAGTGTTGCATCTATGAGGTATGTCTCAGTGCTGGCCTGACCTGGTAGCTCTGGCAGAGCTCCCTCTGCTGGATGCCTCACCTCTCACTGTGCTCAGATCCACTCCTTTTGGGCCCTGAAGTCATCTTCACTGCTTCTCTGTTCCTTGACTTTTCTAGAAGCCAGGCATCACAGTCCAGCTGCCTTATCTTTCTTGAGCTAATAGCTGCTCCAGTAAGCTTTGGTACTTCAGCCTCATGGATGTTCTGAGCTTATAAGTAGACTCCTTAGACTCAAAATAACTAAGGTAAACAGCCAAGTTCATAAAGTTTTCGAACAGATTTCTAGCCAGCACATGGATTACAGTTCTACACAGTACAAATGCTCATACATGCTTTCTGTTTCCTCACCTTTTGAAGATGCCTTGAGCCAGGAGATGTCCTTAGTGATTCCTTACAACTCAAATATTCAGCTTTTGAGTGCAGATGTATTTAGTGGGTAGCATTTTCTCTCCACCTCCCCACTTTTTCTTACCTGAAACAGCTGCAAAGGCCTATTTATAATTCCCACTCCCTTCTCAGGTGAGACTGATTGTTAAGTCAGGTGCTCATTGTAAAACCTCTGATCTGAACAGATCGTTTGTTCTAGATAGCAACCCAAAACAGAAATAAATACTTCCTCTGATAATGCTAAACCCAAAACTCTAATAGCATATTTATCAACAATGAGTGTGATAGTCTTTTCTAGTAAAGAACAGGGAGACAACTATGACTTTTACCATAATGGTCTCAGCTCAGCAGCCTTTTGCATTTGTGTTGATAACTTCAGACTAAACTCAGGAGATTGTTACAGATGTGGCACTGAATCATAGACATCATAAATCTTCAAAAAATACTGCAGCAATATTTTTTTCCACTTGCTTATGGACAATAGTATTCTGAACAAATGCTTTTGAATATTGTACATAAGCTTTTGCAAACCTGCAGCTGATTGCTTCAAGTTTCCTTGTGGTATGTACCTAACTGGTACAACAATGGGTGAGGACTAACCTTGCATAGTACTGAGCATATTCGATACCTTACAATGTGCCTGGGGACATAGGGCCTAGATTGGTCCAAGTATATCTGCACTTCTCTTTCAGAGAGCAGACCAGAAAGTATCCAAAGTTGTTGTTGGACTACTGGCACTTGCATGGATCTTCACATTTACAACACTGTTTCTTGCTGCAGCTGAGGAGATGACATGGCTACAGTTCTTATTTTGCTTCTCTTACATCAAGTTAGCAGTCACGTTGATAAAATATTTTCCACAGGTAAGCCTGAACTTTTCTCGTTCTATGCTATGTTACTGTCACTCTAAGCCTGAAGTACGTTCTCAAAGGTCTGACTAGACTAAACCAGCAATGGTTATTTATTAGTTTTTCACAGAAAAAACAGTATAAAGCTCCTATATAGTTTAACAATTAAGTCTTCTGTATATCTCAAAATGTTTACTTTTTGGGATTGCTCAGGGTACTAAGAGGTATCCCAACTAAGAAAAAGCCCAAGTGAACATAGACATCAACTGTGAGCTTTCTTTCCAAATTGGAGTATCTTTACCTCATTTGAAGACTGGAACAAGACTTCCACTAACTAACATGATACCACAGTAGAAAGCAGAGTCCTGTGTGGTCTTAGTCCTGGCTAGGTGCTGAACAAACAGGTACTACAACACATTAAACTTCTCATTATGCCCTCAGGCATACATGAATTTCCGTCGGAAGAGTACTGAGGGATGGAGCATTGGAAATGTATTACTAGACTTCACTGGTGGAACCTTCAGCCTCCTGCAGATGTTTTTGCAGTCATACAACAATGGTAAGGCTGGAACTGAACTGGTGGGGGCTTAATGGGGTGGGAGAACTTCATTACAAAGCAAAAACCCTGTAGGTTATCTTGGGAGACTTATGCTACAGCGTGGGTAGCTGTCTTTATGCTAAGACTAAAAGTCTATTTTGCTTAGAGATTGAAAAATACTTAGCTATTCTGAAGAAACCACAGGAACAGTTATTAGCTTTGCACAAGCTGTACAGGTCAGTCTCAAGGAGTGTTTAAGTAGTCTGGGTAACAAACACGAACTTCTTTAATATGTCTATCATCTTGTAGTCTCAAGATAAGACTAACCTCTTAGTCATAACACTCTAATCTTGTGTTTGACAGATGAATGGAAATTAATCTTTGGAGATCCAACCAAGTTTGGCCTGGGTGTCTTCTCCATCATCTTTGATATTGTTTTTATGGTTCAGCACTACTGCCTTTATAGGAGATGGGGGTATGAACCTTGTGAATAACATCTCTGAAGACAAAAACTTTTAAATTGAACTTGCCCCTATCCTGGCAAAGGGATTTCAAGATGTCTACTAGCAGCTATCAGAAATACTGACTCTGATCTCTGTTTATTCTTTGATCTGCCCTGGTATGGAATACAAGCTGCCTTGCCCAATGCTGATTGCCAGGTGCCTTGAAGGACATCAAGCTATCTAGCCTCTACTTGCAGATGGAAGGTTCGTGCCTGTTGAAGCTGCAAAGCCAGCTTAGCTTGAGCTGTCCCAGCAGCATGTGGCTCTCTTCCACTATCAACAGGAAAGAGACCAGAATTGTCTTTTTGATTGTGCATCACTTCCAAAGAGCCAAAGTTCTGGCTTCCAAGAAGTTGAGATCATGTTGATGCAACCACTTAATAACTAAAGCAGGTCTGTGAACTTCAGTGCTGCTGACTCCTTACAGACCAAACCATGCTGTAACATCAGTCATGTTGGCTGGCAACAGCAATAATGGTACCTGAAGGAACAATGAAGTTCCTAGCAAAAAAAAGACAAATACAAATGTTAACTCTAAGAGGGAAAATAAAAACACTGAGAATAACCTGAAAATATATTCCTAACTCACTTGAAGCTCTTTCAGAGGTGCTAAGACAAGTGCTCAGATAACTGCCTGAATACTTGTGGTGTACTATCTTAATCTTTCTAGGTTCCACTGACATGCCTTGAACCCTAAACTGTGGATAGTAAAGATCAGATTGTCAAAGGGATTGTTTCAAAGTGGATCATGTTCATTAACAGCCCATTAATTAAAGGTCTTAAGCACATATTTTTGTTTCTGTGCTACTTTCTAACTACATGTGGTATGTTGCAGGTAGAAATCAAGGTAAGCATTATAACCTTTTAAAGTAACTTGAGGGGAATCCAACAAATACTTGAATGCTTTGTGTTCATGTAGACCACAATCCACTATGAGCCAGAAAAGAGGTCTCAGGTGGAGGCATTCAAGTGATATGGCCTTCCTTCAATGTAAAGAGGAACAGCTCGGGTAATCCAACTCTTGTTTATTGCGTGTAAAATCAAGTGAAATAGCAGTACAAATAGGAGTATCTTTACAGTAACAAAAATAACTTCAACTTGAAAGCCTTAAAACTTACCACTGAATTCTTAAGTTACAAAATTCAAAAGCAGTACTGAAGTAATTCAAATAGATATAAAAATGGTAAGTAGGTATCTGCTGGTGTGTACAGAAGTCTGAGATTGATACAACATGTAAATGGCACAGCAGTAACATACTGAATAAGTTAGACTGCCCCCTTCTTATGTTCTATTTACAAGCTTACCTGAAGACTGCTTAAGGAAAGTACAGATATGTATCAACTGAGGTGGATTAAAAATGCCAGGTTTTAGCTAGTTAAACCACTAGGAAGCCAGATAATTAACTCAGTGGTGCAGCAAAAATCTTAAATCCTGTGGCATGTTGATTTAAACAATGTAGTAGCTTACCAGAAATTTAAATTTGGTTAAGAGGCACTTTGACAAGTTACTGGCATATTCATCTCTTCAATCAACAAATCAGTGATTTGAACAGTCTTATGGAAAAGAGACCAAAATCTACCCCGATAGTCTGATACAAGTGGAATGAAGAACTGAAGACTCTGGATACAAGCAGCTCTCTTGGTAAGTTTAGCAACAGCACTTTCTCTACCTGCTCATCCTGGTCCATAGTGTTTTTTTAAACTTGATTCATTTGATGTTACAAATTACTTTTGAACAAAGAGAATCAAGTTCTCTGACAATGAAGCTGAACTGTACTGTCTAGAACTCTTTAATACCTGTGAAATGCACTAAAACTATCCCAGGTATTAATAACTGTTACTCAGCTTTTTTTGTCTGAAGAGGCTGCTCTGTACCAAAAGTCTTTGCAGTAAGCCATAATGCCCCAAACCCTTCAGCAAGCTCTGTCTACCTAACACACAGTGTGAGATTAGTACAGTGCTCTTCCCCACAGCAGTGTGCAACTTTTAATCCTGGCATTTTAACTTGATAGCATAGGAGGACACAACAGCTCACTTCTATAAGTGTAAACACAGCAAAAGCCTCTTATCGTCCTTGGTAGAAACCAAATTCCTGTTGAAACAGAAAACCTTCGTGCTCCAGAAAAATCCTGTCAAAAGTGAGGCTTCTCCAGTTTTTTCCTTAAATAAAAGGGTTTGTCCTGTCTTCCTGAAAGCCATGACTATTATAAAGCCTTCCCGTGTACCTGCAGGGAAGACTTTAGTCCTCTCGGAGTGCTTCTCTAAAGTTTAACTATTGTCAATTACACCAGAGAAAATAAGAGTAGTGTTTACCACAGTTAGGAACGTATATTCCTTCCAGACAATCTGTTCAGCTCTAGCCTTTGCTCCCTTGCTTGATATCCAGTCTATGCATCTCCCTCCCCAACCCCTCCCCAACTTCATGATTGATTAGGACAGCATGGATTGCTGCACAGCCTTCTGCAGAGATTGCCTGGTCACCAGCAGCCGCACCACTTCTTCATTTCTTTTTGTCAGCCTCTTCCTAGCTTGGTCATGGGTCACCATTGTCATATCCCAGCCATTCACCTAGGAAAGAACATAAAAGGCTTCAACAGGCAAAGAGCAAGTCTTAAAGCAAGCTAGGGCAAGGCTGTATGGACTCGGTGTCCTGTAACTGTCCTGTAAGTATATCTAGTACATCATTCTTATGCCACAACTCTGTTTATTTGTAAGCCCTACAAACTGCCCTGGAAAGTACCCAGAAGACAGAAGTTCTCCCAGCAGAAGCTTATCTGTAGTGTGTACCTGGTACTGGATTGGTACTCGTCTTAACTTGGCATTTACCTGCATGATCTTATCACCGATCTGAAGTCCTGCAACTTCTGCTGGGCCTCCTTCTGTCACCCTTGTTACATAAATGCCCTGGAAAAACAAAAATTGAGTGTTACAATGAATAGCTCTTATGGAAGGGCTGTTCTACTGGCAATGCAGAAATGCTTTGTAGCACACTACAGGATTTTAGTTAAGAACAGGTTTGTGCAGTGTTGGAGAGAATAAAAGGTGGAGAGCTGGGTAAGTTAAACACAAGCTTAGCCTGCAAAGGATAACAACAATAACTTTAGTCAACTGTGTTAGAGGGCAGAATACAGATGCACTCCAGTAGTGCTTGCTCAGCCTAATTGCTATAAAAAAAACACTGCCTCTGACCTTGTCAGTCTTATCTTCAGAGAAAGGATTTTGAGTAGGATCCTGATCAATGCCACCTCCAATGCTGAATCCCAGAATCAAGTTGTCACCTTGGCGAAGCTTATGTATTTCAATTCTTTGCTAAAAAGAGAAGATAAGAGTACTGTGATCACTGAAATGAATTGCAAGAAATCTTAAGACCTAGTTACACTGAGCTATCAGAGATACCATAAGCTTCCAGTACCTCTACGAGAGAAGGCTGTATGACAGTTTTGTAAGAGTAATAGCCATCCATCAAACCTGCACCCAGGGTAAGCAAACAGCTCTAAAACCTGCTGGCAGCACATAACTATCACATAGCACTTGTCATCTGTCAGCTGCATGCAGCCTTGAAGTGACAACAGTTGGTTCTGATCTGTTCTCAGCCCTACCCCAAACACCAGAACAGGAGGGGATCTGCAAGTACAAGGGCTGTCATGCCATTGTATGGCTAAGTGCCTAGTCACTGTATTACCTCTGCCCTGAGAAACGAGGGGGAAAACATTAAAAAGGAAGCAGATCTCCATAAACACAAGTCAGGTCTTGCTGACGAATAGTCACTCGTATCTTGAATCATCTCAGGGTTTTATCAGAGTGCCTCCTGTTCCTGCCTCACCCTGTCAGTGAGAATAGCAGCCTGTTAGTGGGATGGATAACTTATCAACACTGCTGCAATCCAGAGGTCGGTTCCTTGCTGTCTGGTGACCGCAGGCATCTGACAAATGCTACCCACTGCCTAAGCACCATACAGCTGCCAGCTCTTACAATTCTTGAGCTGACATAAAAATCCCAGGCCTTAACTCAAACAGTAACGACTCAGGGGGCTCTTCTTGAACACCTCCATCAGGGTGCAAAGTGTGGGGTGAGGCGGCTGCCCCGTGCCTGGGGGCTCCCACACAGACAAGTGGTGCAGCAAACCCTGGCTGGGTTAGTGGTGAAGCCGCCCGAGGCGGTTACACTCGCTTACATCCCAACTAGGGGAGGAAACACCAAAAGGCCTCACTCGCGCTGCTCCCATTAAGGCAATTACCGCGCTGTAAAAGACAATTAATGCACCGCAGCCGCTCTCCTCCACCACCCTTGGCCAGCCGCTCGCCCAGCCCTTGCCCGCAGCCCGGCACAAGGCTGCAGGCCCGGGGAGCGCCGCCCGGTGCCGAGCTGCCGGCACGGGCACAGCCTCGCCGGGGAACGAGAAGCGATCGCGTCGGGCCCGGTCCCGCCCGGCGCCCAGCAGCGGGGTCTGCCGGGGCCGGTCCCCCTCGGGTCCCCCCCTCCCTACAGCAGCCCCCGCCCCGCCCCGCGCCTCACCACGACGGCGGTGACCGGCTGTCCCGGCACGTACGACATCGCCCCGGCCGCGCTCCCGGTCCCAGCCCCGCCGCCGCCGCCCGAACAAAAGCCTCGCCCGGCTCCGCCCCGCCCCGCCCTGCCGTGGGGCCCGGCCCCGCTTCGCCCCGGCGGCCCCCGCGCTAAGATGGCCGCCGGCAGCTTCCGGCGGGCGGCTCCAGGCCCCGCGGCGTTGAGCGCTGAGCTCTGACCCCCGGCAGGCCGCGAGCCGTGAGGGGCCGGCCCGGCGCGGGGCCCCGCGGAGCAGCGCGGAGCCGGGCGTGAGGTACGGGGGGGAGCGGGAGGGCGCTGAGGGACGGAGCCGGGCCCCTGAGGGCGGCTCCTGAGGGAGCGCGGCCTGAGGCGGGGCGCCCCGCGCCGCTCTCGCTGTGTCCGTGCGTCCATCCGCGTGTCTGTCCGTGTGCCCCCCCCCAGCCTCGTCCCGGAGCCCGGCAGGGAGCCATGGCCGCCCCGGCGGCGGCCGCCAGGCGCGAGGGGCCGCAGTTCATCAGCGAGGCGGCCGTGAGGGGCAACGCGGCCGTGCTGGACTACTGCCGCACGTCGGTCTCGGCCCTGTCGGGCGCCACCGCCGGGATCCTCGGCCTGAGCGGGCTGCACGGCTTCGTCTTCTACTTCTTGGCCTCCGTCCTGCTCTCCGTGCTCCTGGTGCTAAAAGCCGGCCGCCGGTGGAACAAGTACTTCAAGTCGCGACGGCCGCTGTTCACGGGGGGGCTCATCGGGGGGCTCTTCACCTACGTCCTCTTCTGGACTTTCCTCTACGGCATGGTGCACGTCTACTGAAGCGGCCGGGAGCCGCGCTAGCTGCGGGGGTTTGTAACGAAGCGGGAGGACCGTTGCCAAAAGTCACCCCCACGCCTCGGCCAGCTCACCTTTTAAACCGTTGTTCATCGCTCGTGTCGTCAATACCGTCAGTAAATTATGTCCAACTACAAATGAATCGGTAGTACTGTGCTAATTAAACTGAATGTGAAAGCGCTCGGATGCCTCCCATGGATATTTGGTGGCTGAAGAACAATTTCTGTCCTTAATTGCAGTCACATCTGCAGATTCTGATTACTTTAGTTCCTTGTATCCTCAGCGTTTTGGGTAAGAAATACCAATTACCCCCCGCCCCTTCTCTAGTTGCTGCCTGCCCAGTTATAACAGCACTCTAAAAATAATCCACTGACACAGGGAAATATTTCACAGCAGCATGTAATTAACTGTATGTAAAGGTTTGATACAGAAATGTGTTTGAGTTGCTAGTGCAAATGTTATCTTCCACAGTTGCTGTATTTACACCTGATAAATAAATGACATTGTCATGGAGACTCTTCACCGGCATGGACAAAAGTCGCTAAGTGATGCTCTCACAAGCCAAACACTGCTGTGTTTAATGCCATTGTGTCCAGTGAAATACAGGCACCAAAATGCACACAGTGTCTTATTGCCTGTTAGCTTTGCCTTGTGTAAGCAGCAGGATTCCTGCAACTGAGTGGTGTGTTGCGGTGCCATGTCTGGTAGGGACAGAAAGGACAACTTGATCACCCACTACAGAGGTAATGTGTCTTTGCTCTAGAGCTGCTTGTGCAAACAGTGCTTGGAGCCTCTCACCTACAACTAGCACTCACGCTTGCACAACAACTGGGTTTTGTTGTGTACTTTCTTCTACAACCCCACATTGCTTCGTCTGGTTAACTGAGGCCATCATTGATTCACCAGCCCCTTATAAAAGATTAACTGTTACACAAAGGTTTTAAGACATTAGATTCTGTTTTCAAAGATACTTTACAGAAAAGTCAAGTTCTGGTGAAATGCAGGGTTATACAAGAAGGTGGATCTGAAACTATAAACACTGCTTAAGTCATGTATCTTTTTTTGGGGGGCGGTCACATTCTCAATTCCCTCAGTTGTATGCTTTGACAGATTCATACCATCAGAAAACAGCCACCACTTTTCACGCATTAATGAATATCGTTTAAACATCTGCACCACTGAAATACTTTCTAGACTCTTACTTGAATTGCTTAACGTAAGTACATGTGACAAAGAGAAATGGATATGTGCAACCTAGAGAACATGTTTTGTAGAGGCATCTTAGAGAGCACTGCCCTAACGTGACACAGTTTATTGCTGTACATCAAAGACAAGAAAAAAATCAAACTCAAGAAACGAGCTCCTAAGGAGAAGTCTGGTTGTTTTATTAATCACAACTGTTGTGCAAATTGCATTAAATGAACGGTATAAAGAAGGGAAAAACATTCTAGTGAATTTTGGGGTGCTAAAGTCCCCTGAAGACTTAAATTCAGGAAATAGCTTTGGTCTGTTTTGTCACGTTGAAGCACTGGCTTCAGTAGAACACAGCTTTACTGTTAGGATGAGCTATTTGGTCTCAGTGATGCCTTGGCCTTCCCCATGTGTTTCACCATCTAGAAATTATTTAAACAGAATGAAGGCCTGACAGCCAAAGTTTGAGCTGTTTCACTGGCATGGTGGTTTCAAAAGGCCTGCCTAGGGCAGCCTGTCCGTTGTACACAGGGTGACTCACCTTTGCCTAGAGAGATTTTGGCTGTAGCTATAGCATCAGAGGTACATAGCTCATCCTAAATTACTTTATCTTCAGTGCTTAACTCCATTTTTAGCTACATGTTAGACTAGTTAATATTTACTTGCAGCTGAGCAGGAGCAGAGGGAGTGAATGAGACTGGGTGGGGTTTGCTACCAATGACTGAACTCAGACCTTGCCACTGCTAACACAGGTGAGTTCTCATTTAGAGTCAAACAGTCTCAGAGTAATCACTTCGGAGAAGTTAAAGCAGAGGTAGGTGGGGCTCGCTGTTTCCCTCTGTGTGTAACAGATCACAGCAGCCTTCTGTAATGCCATCCTCTCTACACCTGTCCTGACAATACATGAGTGTGCTGCAGCAGGAGTCCTTTAAATCCTGATAGTCAAAAGAGTGGATGGAAACACTATCAGAACAACTGGTTAACAGTGACCAGTGGCATTTACAGAACACTGATCAGTTTGTGCCAAGCCATGGTGCAGAGGCTTGAAGTGAAAGGACTAATATGTCAGGGACAGGAACGGTCACCTACCGTCTTCAGGAGCTGGTGAGTCAGTTCCTGCTAGCTCAAACAAACACCAACTTTAAAAGAAAGCAATGCTATTATTATTAATTTTCATCTTAGAGTAGTTGCAGCCCCACTTGAGCATAAATTCACAAAATGGGCTGCCGTTACTTAGTTTTATCCTGAGAAACAACAAACCACAAATGATTCTTGAAAGATACCGAAGCGTTGAAATAGTGGACATCTGTCTTCTATTTTTTCTTCCTGTTAGTATATTTGGAAGAACCTGGCAAAGTCTGTTTTACCTGACAGCTCCCCTTTTCAATCTCCACAGTACTACCAGTACTTTCAGGGTACTACAAAAAGGGCAGAAGCACGAAGTGCCCCATCCAGATCTCTCTCCACCATGAGCAATTAGTAAGTGATACAGAAAGCATAATCACTAGCAAATGAAACCAGGCACTAAACAAAGAAGGGAGAACCTAGCACCATCTCCATGCACATATTGCCAGCACCATGTTGTTTTTCAGTATGCTGAAACCCTTTTCACTAACCACAAAAGCACCTGTCCCTGTCTTGCTTCAAAATACCCCTCTGCACGTGTTACCTTCTCTGTGCTCTGAAATACTGGTTGGTTATCTGGTTAACTACAAACAGAGAATCTGGGTAGCAGATGAGGTAGCTGGGACCCCGCCGTGGCTGAAATCAATTCCCCGCTCAGAGCTGTGGCAGGCTCAGTCTCCTGACATTCCAAGGAGAAAGGAGCAGAGCACTGTGGCAGCTGTTGTAAAGGCTTTCCCTGGAGGAGCTCTGCTTCCACCCCTAACAGTTACAACACAGACACAGCAGTGAAAGCAATTGCCCTCCAAAACAGGCCCACTTGGTGTGGGTGGTGTAGGATAATAAAGCACTTTCTTCTGGCCTCTGAGAGTTGCTGAAATGTTGCATTTCCTTGCACTTCCTAACAAGAGCAGTCCTGCTGCTTTATATCTAATCTTGCAAATAACAAAAGCGGGAGTTGGAAGCCATGGCTGCAAGCCAGTGGAGCAGGAGACGGGTTGATTCTTGGCCTCAGCCCTCCTCAAAATGTCACTGGTGTTTCACATTACCGCTCTTTCACACTTAAAAGCAAAGCACGGCCACAGGAGAATGCTGGCTATTAACGTAGGTACAGATATATCTATCAATAAATATAAAAACATTCATTTGGTGCCTTCTTTTTCCTCTTATAAAATAGTCTTATAAATCCATAGTGACAACACAGGTGTTGCAAGCTCAGGATACCAGAGAACATCTCAGGGAAAGACGGGTGTTCTTTAAAGGATTTTTTCCCTCTGGGAATCCCAACAATAGATCGTAGATTTCATCTGGGTATCTCCACTTCCCAGTCCCAGTGTCATCTCACACCTGTGTGGTTTTCCTGGAACGTGATTCCAGTTGACGGCCCCATCACTGTGCCTAGAGCCCACCGAGTTGGTCAGGGCTCTGATTCCCATTCAGAGTAGGGCTAGATAATGATTTCCTGGAACTGGACCTGAGGAGACAAGCAAGGATGACAGAAAATGCAAGCAGGCTATTTCCGTTTCAGGAAGCAACACAGAAGAGGTTCCCAGCCAGGCCTTACCACACCTTATCACAAAGGCCATCACACCTAAAGCTCCAATTCTCAGTTTCATGAGGCTCTGGAGCCCTTGGAGCTGGCCCAATTCCATCTGCAGTCATTACGGACTGACAGTGCAAGGCCATTTATAGACCAACCATGATACAGCAGCTTCCCTTGTTTCCCAGCTAACTGCAGCGATGAATGAGGGAGGGAGTAACTTGGCTAAACTCATTTGGAGGAATATGATTTCCTGGAATTGGCCTTTGTTTGCCATTAAAGTTTACTGCATTCCCGTATCTCCTTCTATTTCTATTAGTCATAACAATAAAGCCATTACATTTAAAACACAAAAGCCAAGCCTGCTTACTTTACTTCCTCATACTTTTTGCCTCGATAAAAATTACTCTTTTTAATCAGATACAGCAGCACCAGGTCACAAAAGAAAGCTCCCTGCAAAAACAGAAAGAATTTGTCATGGCCTGTAACAACGACATTTGTCATGGAGCAAACCCATCTCCCCACAGGGACACTGCTGTCCTCCACCCCAAACTCTCCCAGGCTGCATAACATTCAACAAACTCTCCTCCTGGGTAATGTGCTGGGCCTGCAGTTACTCATCCTTGCTCCAAGTTCTCTTTAATGCATTTGTTTTCTCCCTAGGTGCTTAGATCTTATGGTCTTTGCACCAAATTTGAGGAACACTGTAGCCACCAGGGACAGGTTAGACCTGCCGTGGTACAAATACTTCATTTCCCACCTCAATCTTTTCAAGTCATCAGTCACTTCTTTTAGAAGAGGCACAATGCAGGCAGAGCTGACAGGTGAGCTACTAAACACTGGAATATCTCACTCAAGAGCTAATGCATAATTGGAATTGGAGGGCAGGCATGGAGAAAAACTCTGCTTGAGGTATTTTATGGCCATCAGGGTGTAGTAATTGAGCACATCACAGTCTTCACAGTGTTTGCCCTTTCCATGGTAACAGAGCTGAAATCAGCCAGCACAGTTCAGGTTTTTTACACTACCATGTTTTATCTTTAAAGTAGAGAAGGATATGTTCAGATCTAAATTGCAATGAACATTAAAGAAGAATAATTTGTAGGAGACTACAAGATACAAATGCCTTTAGGACAGGACACAGACATACACCTGACTGAGCAGCCAAAGTAGCAAAGCCTCTGCCGGAGAAAACACAAACAAACGGTCCCATTTTATTCTCCTAACAGCTAAGTGACAGATCTGGGTCCCAATATGTTACTGTAAGAAAATACATCAACTTACCGCCCCCATGAGAGCAAGCCCTGAACCGATATTGATAACGGTGGGAATGATGTTAAATTTCCCTGCCTAAAAGAAAAACGGGTCATGAAATATTCAGTGAAAGCACAATCCAAGAAACAAACTTAAGGGTGTGGTATTACACAGGGGAAGCTACTAGTGCCTGTGGGTGTGTTTTGTTAGCAACCAGCAAGCATAACCACAAAAAGATTTGCAGTGAACAATCTTCGAGGCTAAAGCTCTGTCTGTGTCTCAGTGCCAACTGCTCATGGCTGCATTTCTGTGCTTGCGTCATCTCTGGATTAGGCTTCTCTTTCTCCAGCACATGCACATGGAAATCAAGTCTCTGGGGCATATTTACATCTGCTGGATGAGACTGTTTTTAGGTGTAAGAGATGCAGACTGCTGACCTTTACCTCGTCCGCACCCCAGGTCACCTCCTGTCTTATGCAGGGTTAGCTCCACATAGATGAATGGCAAGAGCTCTTTCCTACAAGAAGCCAGAGAGGCTGTTCTCACCCCAAAGCTGCCTTTTCACTGAGTAGTGTCTCTCCCCTTCTTCCACTCCAGGCTAAGAAATACTCTGGCCTGGAACCTCACCTTGCCATTCACCATCACATCAAAACGGATTCCATATGCTTTAAAGAGTGTCCGGTAGTCAACCCCTTCAGCATCCCGGTAATATTTGGCAAACCTGGAATGGAACAATGCTGATTTTAACTCCATCATCTGTCCCCACACACAAGAACCTATCCAAGTTCACCCATCTGTTCAAATGGATCTATTCCTCTATCAAAAGCAGCTTTATCTTTCAAGCCTGGTTCCCACACCTAGGTGTTTCTTAGCTGATGGTATCTGAAAGCCACTCAGATTGGGAAGTGTCTGCACGCGGTTATAGCAGAGTTGCAGCTTCCCTGGACATTTATTTCTCATTGCCACGTGGAGTATGGAAAGGAAACGTACTGCAACAGAGATATCATGGCCTGAACCTATGGGTCTTGCCTGCAGTTAATTGACTGGGAATCAGGCAGAGGAGCAGTGGGTAGTACCAATTATGAAGAGACTGGCAGAGGTCATAAATGATCTTGGTTTTCAAAGCTGGAAATTACAGCACTTGTATCAGGAATGTGGTGCAGGCAGCACACGGAGGGTAATTGCTTGGGCAAGTGCCTGGGAAGTGTGCAGCTTGCCATGGGCATAACTCCCTCCCTCCCTCCCTCCCCTGAAGCAGTGTGCCTGGCTGGGGCAGTGCCTGGCACAGTCCAGTCTGGTAGTACCTCGCTGCCAACCTCCAGCACCGGTGAGTCAGACCAGCTCAGCCTGACTGTGGGTACTGCATCATATTCTCCTCTTTACTTACCTGAAGTTGTACCCAGAAGAGATAGACTTTTCTGCAAACTTGTTATCCAGCCGGCTAAAAGAATAGTGAGGATTACATTCAGAAGGGGCTTTATCAAGATCACAGTTCCATTCAATCTGAATTCCTATCACACCACCCTTGACGAAAGAGAGAGACAGTGTGAGTTTTTAAGCTTAGTTCAACCAGTGTGTCTTCAACTTTGTCAGATCCTAGGGCAAGTTCTCCCAGGAGACAAGGACAGATGCATTTCTGAACACACGACTGTGGACAGACTAAGTTTATGTTTATGACAATAATCACATTACTCTTCACACAACCCTAGTTTTGCTTGTGCTGGGATCCCATGAGGAGGCTTCCCATCCTGATTTCATTAAGTGCCTATAACATACTTCAGTGGAGAAGACACTCTTTAACGCGGGGATAAAGTTCACAAGTGCAAAAGCCAGCACAAAGCCTGCACTCCTCACCCCATGCTTCCCAGGATGCCTCAGACCGACTCCAACTCCCTGCCCTGTGCTACAACCAGGTTGCAGCCTGGTTGGCGCTGCAATCCCAGGCATCCCTGCAGAAACGTGTCTGTTCACCTGACTCTCCCCGCAAAGGTAATCTTATGGGGTGTTTTCAGAGCAGGGGGAGCCCAACTGACATCCCAGAGTTCTGTGTTTAAGCCAGTGGTTTAGTAATCTTAAACAGCATTTTCTAAGCAGCCCTAAATAACAGAAACCTGACCCAAACATCTCTTCCAGAGGACCTATGTTGCCCTGTCTCCCATTCCCTGGGAACAGGATAAATGGGACCAGGGTGATTTTAAGAAACAGCATCTACTTTTCTGCAAGCCTGGATGGGAGGCAGACCCCTGGGCCTCACAGCCACCCAGTGAGCAGTACAGTGAGCTGGAAAAAACACACTCCTACCTCCAAAGCCATTTCATGGAAGTCGCTCCCGGCCCATCTGACAATGTTCCCCAGGAGGAAGATGGGGCAGTAGGGATGCTCCGTGCTGTAGCGGCAGCTTTTCAGGTAGGACTCATTGTCGGTTGCCAACACATTCATCCTGCATGTGGGGAAGAGGGGAAGCCACCTTGTGTCCCTCTTTGCTTGCCTACACAGCCTACACCCCCAAGGCTGCAGAGACAAAAGGTTTCTTCAGCATCCCACAAGCAGAACAGAAATGGCACCTTGCCACCAGCTTTTCTTTTTTTTTGTCACCCTGCGAGCTTCTCTACTGCTGCCCTAGGGAAAACAGTCAGCTCACACAAAAAAGACCTGCAGCCTAGATGGGGACTTGGTCAGCTGAATCTAGGCTCAAAGAGGGACTTACGTGGAGCAGGCTGATAGAGTGCTCCAGGACCATTTACTCTTCTCCAGTTAAAAAAATAAGGATACTAGAAATGTCTAGCTGAGCCCGGCAGAACAGCAAAACCACACTTCTTTCTACACGCTCTTTCTTTCTGTCTTATTGTAGCAAGAGCTGCAGCAGCAAACACAAACGGATCTTTAAGTTTACATTTTCCCAGCCTTCATTTTTATGGAAGAGGAGGAATATCTGGGAACAGAAACAGCTCAGAAACCTGACTATGTACTGGCTGAGGGACAGCTCCATTGCCTTAAGAGCATTCCCCAGCTGCATACCATGCTGTAGGAGCCATCACAGACCACGTTTGGTGATGGATAGCCTTATCAACTTACTCTCACACAGTCTGTGCCTCAGAAGAGGAAACATTCACTTCCCCATCCCATTCCTCAGGCAGGAGAAGGACAATGGAGCAAATCAGGATTACTGGCTCTGTGATGGAGAAGATACAGGGACCTCTGAGCACCTGCACTTACTTGGAGAACTTAAACTTGGGGAACCGGATCGAATTCTTGATGTAAACAGTGAAGTTTTCTGCACTGGCAAGAAGTGGTTTCCTGGAAGAGAAGGGTTTGTTCCACATTTTACGTTTGTACTCTGCGCACATGTTTAACTGGAATTGCCATTTAAGAAACAGCTAGGTACCATCCTGTGGTGCTTCTGCAGGTGCATCCTCCGCTCAGAGCTTAGAGCTTCAGCAGCCAGATTCTGCACCTCCACAGCCAGATCCCAGCTCTGCCCTTTCCTTGGCAGACAAGCCACTTACTTACGCCACACTGCCAGCAAGGTGTTAGTGAGGAGCATGCAGGCTGAGAGGGAGCACTGAGAGCTGGACACAGCCCCGGGATAGCCAGTGAGCCAAGCAGGGGGAGCAGAGGACCAGTCCTGCTGAGGGCCAAGCAGAGCTCCCTCCTGCACCGGAACAGCTGACATTCAAGCAAACATCCAAGCAGAGGGAACCCAGACACTGCCCTGAATGACACACAAGCCAAGCAACTTGAGCTTGGAAACAGCATAGGACAGCCACATACTTGGGCTTGGATCTTTTCTCCACTGGGCACCAGGCCAGTATCTCGCAAGTCCCTCTGATGCTGTCCCTTTCTTTCAAACAACGGCCAGTCTTAACTCCTGCAGCACAGACAGCACAGAAACGGTCACACAGAGCAGCTGCTGCCTCGCCTTGCCTATGGGGTAAATGAAAATCATGCTTTTCATCGCCACCCTAAGCCCTCCTCCCTGCCGTGAAAGGGCCCCTCGGCTGGAACAACCACTCTCTTGTTGCTTCTCTGAGCAGCCTGGGGTTCTTTTGGTCTAGCCACCACAGAGCTGTAAACAAGGCAAAAATCTTAATGAAAGATAGCAAAGAAAATAAAGTTATTGTTGCTTTCTGAAGTCAGAGATCTCTGGGGTTGTAAACCAGGCCGATGTCTCCGAAGAAGCCTGTCTCTACCAGAAACAGTACAGAAGGAGGGCCCTTTTCCTTACCATTGCCAGCCACCACTGCTTGCCCTGCCAGGCAGTCCCCATCCTTGTAACACAGGGCATCAGGAATGCTGACACTCTGCGAAGTGGAAGAGGACAGAAGTGAGACCTGTGACAGGACACAAGACAGCAGCAGAGCTGTGCACATTTCACTGCACAAACAAGCTGAGGAGGCACCTGAGCAGGCAGGAGAGGAGAGGGCAGGCAGCCACACAGAAGGGCTGCATCAGACCTCACACTGCTCATGCATAACCTGGCTGGGAGCAGGTACTTGATCAGTGAGCAAAGCATGGGGATGTTCTCCCCAGCACTGAGGGCATAAATCTACAAACTCCAGGAAATCCTAGTCTCACTCTCCAGGCTAGTTCAGTTCAGTGATGCTCCTGAGACCGACTCAGAGCGGTAATTAAGTACCACTGTTGTAGGGTGAATCAGGATGGTGAACAGTGAAAATGTGCAGCTGAAGCAGTAACTGCAGGCTGGGTGCAAATATCTTGGCAGTGGCACAGCGCCAGCAACACGACACTTTAGCTAAGATGTCCTGCTTTTGGCCTCTGCTCAATCTGTAGAGGGACAAGCTGTGGAAAAAACCAGGCACCACTTCCCACCAGTCACCAAAAATAAGCAGGAGACCGCAGGACTCCACCTTAAGAGATAACTGTATCTTTGATTTAAGCAACAAGTTCTGGGAGCCCAAGACTGCCCTTCTCTTGGCTGCATGCTGGGTTAATGCAGCCACTAGAGGACAGCCGTGTCCTTAACGAGCTCTGCTTTTGGGCCTGTGTTACCCCTGTGCTTGTGATAAGGAAAATTAATCATTGCTACATGCCGACAACACTCCTTGTATGGCCAGCATCCTCGTCCTCCAGGCTCCAGCCCATTCTGAACCATGTCTCCAAAAAGGTCATTTAAATATGACAGGGTTTAAAACCTTGTGCTTTTGGCCCGTAAGACACATTCTGGAAGGTGCTAAGCATCCTCACAGTGTCCTAAAAGTAGTGAAAGCCTGAATGTTCAGCCCTTTGCAGGATGGGACTCTTAGAAAGTCTCCTCTACCAGTAAACAGACTGAGTCACCTCCAAGTTGTTTTCCCATGGCCTTTTCTGACCCTAAATAATCACTATTCTGGTCTCATCTCCAGCTGGGCAGGCATCCAACACCTTCAACTAAAGTCAAGCAAGACTCTACACGATCAGTGCCTCTGGAAATCAAGAGGATTGAACCTCCCAGGTTTGCAGTAACCAGTTCCACTTTCCCAACTGAGATATACTACAGAGAAAAAGTGTTCGCCTTTTATCCTTCCCGTGTTCGCTGCTCCCTGGGTGTCCTCTGCCAGTTCTTACCCCCAGTTTTGTAGGGGTCTGGGGGCCAGGGGGCTCAGTTCTTCCTACCTCAGGACATGTGGCTTGCCTCTGGTTTGGGGTCACGATCAGATTCGTCATGACAAAGAAGACGTTTTCACCCTAGAATAAACAAAGTAAGGCAAGAAGGGTCAGAAAACCTATTTTAGAGAACCTCTTACAAGAAAGATGCAGTTCTCTGCAGACCAGTAACACTTCCCTCTCTCCTGGTGCTTTTCAAGCTGGGATGCAACAGAGCTCTGTCTGAGTATTTGTTTGGATGAGTTTAGATATTGCCAGTCACTCACACAGCTGGGGAAGCTCTGGCACAGGGAGGTGCAGTGATCTGTCAGTTACAAAAAGCAGGCGAGGGCTGAAAACACAGCAAGCTGCAGCTGCCTCAGGTTAAGGTGCTACATTGGCATTCACAGCCCACTGAAGTTGCTGTGTTTCACTGGGAGCCCAGGGTCTAACATCGCCATGGTTGTGCTGGATTCCACATTGTAGCCTGATTGCCCAGCCACATTTGAGTTCTTGGTGCTGTAGCCCAGATATCCGTGTTATCTGGGCACACCAGCCCAGAGGCAGAGCTGGCTATATTTACTCAGCGTGCCTCACTACAAGGACTCCCAGTAAAAAGACCAGTGCTTGAGTCACAGAAGAAACATCTGGCAAGTTAAAATACTGGTCAACACCAGCATTTAATTTCTGGGTATGCACAACCAGCCACATGCTAAGGGTCCCATGGCTCCCACGTAGCTTGAACAAGAGGCACTGCAAGCCTGCTGCCTGGCCTTCCAGCTGCACAGCACATGTTGGTCAGAGATCAACAGCTGGCAGCGAGGCTTTGTGTTAAAACTGGTGGAGATGCAGAGCACAAATCTACAGATCTGAGCAAACAAGGGATGCAGCAGAAAGAAGGTGAAGCCTTATTCTTACGTACAGACACGTAAATTGTTCAATTTACAGCTTTCTGCCTCGTCAGCACAGCATCACGATTTCCCCTCATGCCCTTTCACACACATATGGCAGATGCTAGCAGGGGAAGCACACAAACAAGCAGCCCCTAGCAAGCACAGTTCAGCAGTTTCCAACATGATAGCAGGCCCCATCTGCTGTTCTCTTACCCTTAAGCGGCAGCTATACAACTCACTGTCCAAGCCAACGAAGCAGCAAGGCAGGTTTAGCCATGTGCATGTCAAGTATCATTCAATTTCCACCACATTTTTTTTCCCCCCTATCTCCCACCTCCTCTGGGCTGCCCCATGCACATCTGCTCTAGCCCAAGAAAGGAGGTTCAGCTGAGCAGTCCCACTGAAATCCATGGGACTTCTGCTGACGGGTTGTGTTTGCCAAGTATTGTCCTTTGTGAGATAGACAAGGTTGCTCTCATATTTGCAGGGAAGTCCTAAGAGTAGGCACAGAATTACTCTCTTCTGGCCAATCTCCTGCTTATTCACAGGAAAGACCTGGGCACATCACTTCAGCCTTTCCACCAGCACCCACACTGGAACATGCCTTTCTACCTGATTGGTAGAAGCGGGGTGATGCCAACCTGCGGTGGGATAACGTAGTCTGCAACATCCCACAGCCTCTCCCCCAGCTCCGAGGTGTTGGTGAAGGCCACCCCCTTCAGCTTGGTGATGACAGAGCTCTGGAGGGATGTGTCTATGTCCTGATAGCCTTTCTTGACAACAAACACCCACCTGCAAAGAACACAGCAGGCAGCAGCATTAGCGAGTAACATCAGAAAACAAGTTAGCTAGAGGTTTACACTAAGGCCAAACACTGTTCAAGGGCAAATCAAAATATTTGAATGACACCAAACCCTCTGTAACTACTACTGCAGTTTCAGAATGAACTAGTCACAAGCTGCTCTTATCTACAGCACTGGAGGAAGAGTCAGGACTAAGACCACCTGCACAGGAAAAGGTGCAGAAACTGGTTAGTGGGTGTAAAACCAAGCCTCGCACCTCCATGTCCTGCGCTATGCTCAGTGACCTTGGTGGGAAGAGGGGAGGACAGTGCTCTGTGTTCCTCAAGGTGAAAAATAACAAAAGCTTTTGCAAGTTGCAGTGAAAAATGTGGTTGGTTTCACAAGTAAATGATTCAATCCCATTTTAACAGCTTGCTGTTAGGCTATGAGTCCACCAACAGATCACAACTGGTGAGATGCGATGCAAGCAGGTGAACTGAATATCGCTGAGATCTGCAGGGAGTATTCTCAGCTGGAAACGGGATCTGTTGTAAGCCAGTGCAATGGTAACAACATGACTGCACCCGGGGCTGTGCTCCGGCTTCTCAAAAGCACACCTGGAAGAGCTGCTTCCTCTCTAATCAGCCCACGGAAGGACTTCACTCACTTCTTCCCACTGGAAGCGGCAAGAACTCCCTGTTATAGGGCGAAAACCTCTCTGGCTTGAATGAAATGTTTCCTGTTTCTGCACAGTATTGTCAAAATCACCTACCAAGGCAATAAATCACCAAGACCCTTGAAGAAGCTAATGGTGCTGGGGCAGGTTTTGAGGGAGGGACACAGGCTGCATCTGCTGGCACAGCTCCCCTTTGCAGTGCACAGACCTGGACTGCACTATCCCAGAAAGCAAAAGCAGCCATCTCAGGAGCTGAGCAGCACTGACACACGCTGCTCGTGACAAACCTGAGTAATAACATTCACCACCCCTATTAAGTTTCCCACTTTCCTGTTTTTCCAAGAACACTCTTCTTCTCTCCTAGGAAGGCTTAAAAAGAGACTCTTAAGTGTCCCTCAGTGAATCTGGGAGGGAATGGCAGCTACATGCAACCAGTCCAGAGGGGTTGGATGAGCACAGCTGCCTAGCCAGCCTCTGAACAGGTACAGGTACATAACCGAGCAGCCACGCAGCAGGCTAATGCAAACCACCTCTGGGATGAAGCTGCAAGCCCCAGCCACAAAGGAGGCACCGCAGGCACCGCCGGTGACAGTGCCAAAAGGTCTGCAGAAGGCAACACATGCCTGTGAAAGAAAATAGCCTGTATGGCCCAGACAGTCTCTGAACATTCACAGTCACTTCCTGCTATATCCCTCTTGAATGGAGGACGTGTGCTCAGCAACATTATCTACAGGACTCCTCCTTTAGCAGCTAATACATACCAGACTGCTGAGACTCCATCTCTGTCCTGCTAACTAAAGCTCTGAAACTGTACACCTTTCTATAAATAAACCCAGCATGCTAAAATGACCCTACTATATTTAATCGATGAAAACATGAGGCGAAAGAAAGGTGAGGGGACTCAAAAGCACAGACAGTGAGGGTGAGGCTTACGAATCACATTCTGAAAAGCCCCAGAAACGCAAAAAGCAACGTCAGAGGCTTCATGAAGGCTGGATAATTCCACATCTCAGCCTGCAAGCTGCAAGGAGTACGACTGTGTTCGTTACATGTCACTTCTCTGGCAGAACTGGGCCTTTTCTGAGAGGTGCTCTAGCTATCTCCATGCCAACCTGCCCAGCTCAGAAAAATGCAAGGCAGCTGACATTCACGCTGCCTCATCCTCCACGATCCTGGCTGCTGCAGCCCACTCCCACAAAGAAATTTGCCACTTTGTGCTTGGTTCCCTCCCATTTAGACTTGGGCACGTTATGCAGCCGTGCAGACAAGCCAGGTTTGTCCCAAGACTCAGCAACCATGGCCCTAAATGCTATTGTCTCCTATGAATCAAGTATTAAGGTTTGGCATCTTTCCTACCAAATACAGAAATAAAGGCGTAAATAATGCAGTACAGAGCCCTAGTGCCATTTGATCTATTTTTAACACAGCATTAATCTGGAAGGTAGAGATGAATCTAGCAATCCCTAGCAGGTGAAAAATCAGATACGAGTTCATTAGACATTAAAAAACAGCAGTTATAAATAAACTTAACTATCCGCATTGACATAGCAAGCTGTCACCGTATGCAGAGCATCCTACATCAATCTTCCTCACTACACAGCAAGCAAAGGCAACCACAGCAGCACATTAAACACAGAGCGATTCTTACCCCACCAGGTAAGCCAGGATGGAGAGCTGCACCACTCGGTAGAGAATCCCCACCTTCTTGTTCTTTGCAATGACGTATTTCTCTGTTTTATAATCAAAAAGCGAGAGGAACAAACCCTTCCAAGCCACCTGCCCCATTCTCCCAGCTCACTCCCTACCGGTGGCTGAAGCAGGGAGCAGCGTTTGCAGCTTGCATTACCCACACGTGCTCTGCATGGCAACCTGACACACCAACCCCTCTGAGCGAGAGGCTGATCTCCTCCCTCCTGTCAGCTGCTCGCTGGCAGCAGCACTCAGGTTCGAAACTGGCAGCTGCAGCAACACGATATCCTCCCCTGGCTGCTTTCCAGATGAGTTATTCTCTGGGGAAGCCCCCACCTCGGTTTTGCTCCTGTGCTTCATTCTCTCCCCCCAGTCAGCAGGTGTTTATAATGACACGTTATAGCATGAAGCCATGTTAAGGCATTCAAGGTGACAGAGCCACAGTATCTCACTGGTAAGAATTAAAGCCTGCCTTCAGCCTTCGCATGATGGCAAAACACCTGTTTAAGTTTTTAATTTCTTAAGCATTTGCATGAGCAATGAGAGCTTGGGTCCTTAACAGCCACCCAAAATACTTGCCTGGCTACTGCATCATCCCACAAAACAAACAAACAAAACAATTTAAGAAACTAATAAATAAATTCTGCATGTAATTAAGGGATCAATCACCATCGAGTCTCATCCAAATGCACAGCGAGTGCTGAGCTAGGTGCATTTAGATACAAAACATACCACCTGATGCAATACCAAAGGGAGAGGAATAGATTTTGTCCTCACTGAGATGAGAGTTGTTTACTAGCCAGTAGTACAAGAGATGATTCCTAGTCAAGGACATGAAATGACCATTATTTAAACCAAGGAGGGAGGATATAGAATGAGCTTTGAGGAGGAAAATGAAGTTAGCCAGCATCTTCCAGCAGCCCAGCTAAAAGAGCTGACCTTCCTCACCAAGAGAAGCTCCAGCAGCACGCGGGGACCTGAACTGGAGTGTGCCCTCTCCAGGGGGATCCCATACACATGCACTGATGGGAGATGTCTCCCAGAGGTTGCTCTGAGACGGGACTGCCCACAGGCTGGATCTATTACAAAGTGTTTGTCAGAGAGAGGAGGTGGTGTATCAGGCGTAAACTGCAGGGTTTACTGCATTCATGCACGAGCACCTAATTAGCTCAGACCTGAGCACTCAATTAGCTCAGGGGGATCTGTCAGGTCCAGAAAGGCCCTTGAGATTTCACAGCAAGTACCTGTGATACACACCTGGACAGAGGTCAGGAGAGGGGGTCATAGCCACCCACTGGATGTGCAGAACACTGCCACGTTATCAAGGCTGCAGGCAGTGCAGCGGGGTGATCTGCTCCAGCACACACACGTCCTCCTTGTGCAACTCATTTCCTAGGGAGAAGCATTTCTCAAGATCCCAGGTTTTATGGAATTGTAGAAATTTTACCTTTCATTCTCCTTAAATTCTGTATCAAACTTAAACAGATGGATCAGACATTTAGTGAATATGTGCCAAGACTGCTCCAAATCACAAGAGAATCACGAACAGTTTAATAACGAATATCCTCATAATACCTCATTTTGTCCCTCATCCTACAGCCATCCCTAGAGTTTCCTACCACAAAGTGAAAGAAACCTTTCTCCAGCAACTGCAAAACTAGAACAGAAATCAGCCGGTGAGCTCTTTTTAACCCAGAGGCTGCTCCACTCTCCTAGTGCCAGCCCCATGGCACAAGATTATTTCAGCACCCAGCTCTCCCCCGAGGAGGCTCCTGGGCAACACGCAGCCCACGGGCACCCTCTGAACTCTGCCCTCTGGCTTGGGATTAGCCCCAAGCCCCCTCCCAAACTTTGCAGCCACCCTTCAGCCTCAGCAGAGGTAAGAGGCTGCTCTTGCTCACCTCCCACTCGCCAGGACCCCTCCTTTCCCTATCTGCACACCCCAAATGGGCAGTATCTTTCTACCTCACACCACCAATCTCACAAAACATGTTTTTTTGCTTCCCAAGCTCCTCCTGGAACCCTCTTTCTCACTCTAGAGTTCATGGTTTCCCAGTTCCTCAAATGGTATCTGGTGATTGTATCTACTCCTCTTTACCAGATGCCTGCAGACCAGGCTGTCACCGCTGGCAGTTCTAGAGATCCTCTCTGTGAAAGCCTGAAGCACAAATAAAAACTCTTACAACATATAGTAACCCAAGGAAATAAAACTCTCCAAGAACACACACTTCTGCAGGGAGGAAGGAGACCACAGCGGTCAGAGGGGCCAGAAACAAGTACGGAAGAAATGCAGGCTGAAGGAGCCACCACCTGATCTTCTGTTCACCTGCTCCTAAATCAGACAAGTCCACAAGCACAAGCCACTGGGTGACAGCTAAGCCCAGCCGCACAACAGCAAGTATACCCCGTGTCTCAGGGCTACATGCCATTGGATCATGACTGCCTCCAGCACTGCTCCTGTTGCACTAAGAATATTCAAAGTCATGAACAAAGAAAGTACTGGATAGTGAAGACAAGTCAGCCCTTGGTGCTGTCTAGAGACCCCTCTCTCCATCCTCATCTTCCCTGGAGGCACATCCTTATCTGTCTGGGTGACTGCACAGGCTACAGTCAGACCAGGAACCACGCTAACAGTTAAATAGTGTGTTGCCTCCTGGCCTGGTTTAACTCAGTGGCACAGACATAGGTCTGCTATGAGTTTTTCCAATTACTTTCCAGGTTAATTAATCTGAGAATGGATTTACACAGGTTAGAAAAAATGCTGCTTAGAGAGAGAAGTGTTCCTGTTACAGACATGACCTGAAGAAGATGTCAACCACACTTGATCACTACTGAAAAAGAGCATGAAAAACGACTTTGTTTTGTTTTGTTTTTAGAGCCATCAAGTAGAAGCATAGTTGCAACTGCTCTTTTTGAATAAGAAGTTTCAATTTTTATCAAATGTACCTGAGAATATTCTGAACTTTACTTGACACAGGAAAAGATTTCTGCTGACAACAGTGCTGCTGGCATGCTCTTGCAGATATTGATTTCATCACCTTGTAGTTCTCACAACCTTATTTTTTTCTTGCTTGGAAAGCAAGATGACTAGCGTGTTTCCCAAAGTATCCATGGGCTGTTCAAACATAAGCAGTTTCATGAACATGGGGGGGGGGGAAGCAGGAAGTAAATAACTTAAAATCTAACCATCAGTTACAGACAAAGAAAAGTAGTTTCTCTGTGTCCTTCTCAAGGGACTCAGGCTGGTTCTCTTCTGCAAGATATCTCCCTTCTTGAGTCCAACATTTTGGACAGCATTGGACTTCCATTTCCCATGGAAAAACAAACAGTTCTGCTCCTTTCCCATGAGGGCTATTTACTCAGTCTGGAGATTCTCACAGGGATGATTTATCCTCCACTACTGAAACTCTCCCATTCTCTCTTTTTATTCCTGACATACACCTGCATGTAACTCCTTGTACTGCGCTCAGTAATTACTTTCTCATTATTCACATGTAGGCATAAGACACATCTCGTCTGCCCAGACTGCTACTCACCTACGTTTCTCTCCATCTGCCAGGAGCTCTTTGGTGTTAATCCACCCCACAGCTGATTTCAGTCCAGTCATGAGCCCGTAAAGGCCACGTGCAGGGACTTTGGAAATTTAACTTCAGACCCTTGCCCTGACATAGTGACATTCAAAACGTACAAAGGTCACATCTGTCTCTTTATGGCACTGTAGGATAGAAACATTTCACATTCAACCCAGTAACATGGTCTAGTGCTACCTTTAAGTGACGCCCAAAAGAGACCACGTATTTTCCAAGCAATAGCAGACAACCCCGACGAGTACAGACCTCAAGTGGCTGTTGGAGGTACCCATTTTAGGCACTTGTGTTGTCCTCTTTCAGTTCCAAATGATCATTCTCCAGGCATTACTGCTCTCTGTGATCCCCAGTCCACCCTTTACTGGGCTACCAAGTGCAACAGAAAGCATCAGCTCCCATATGCATGACAGCTGACTCACAAAACACTCAGACATTTCTGAAGCACTGAAAATGCTCCTGCAGCAAATGCCTGAGCAATGCAGATGCATCATCCAGAGAGGCGCCAGACCAGCTACTGAAATAGAAAGGAGGCAAGGAGCAGAGGACGTAAATAAGAGATAAACTATTTTGGCAAGGAAATGAACAGTGAAAAAGGGAGAGGTCAGCTCTCCGTTAACATTTTGTTTTTCTTTCTCACAGTAATCATACCTTTAGGTCAACATCGAAGGAAAACAAGGTGAAGAGTTTAACAGGTTGAAAGAGGAAATTGCTTCTAAACCACAGCACATGCACACTGAAACACAGGAAATCAGCAACATCAGCCACAAGCTGCATTCTGAAAACGAGTTTGAGAACAAAGAAACGTGCAACCTGCAGTGAAAAATGTTCCATTCAACTTCCTTTTTAATCCTTGCTGTGACTTTGCAGTGTAAATAAGAAATAGGTTAGTACTTGCCAGTGAAAAATTGACAGAAATCAGCCTCAGTATTTGTGCTCCTAACTGGCACTTCTGCACACCCAGCCACAATGGAAAACGAAATCTTTCTTTCAGGAGTTACTAGAAAAACAATCAGACAAACTTTTTGCTTCTTTGCCAAGGTGCATCATCCCTGGCCTGGAAGGGTATGAACAGGTCCTGGCTGGAGAGCTGTTACCAGAGGCTGCCTGCCTTGCAGCAAGTGCTGAGGAGAAACCTTCATCCCCTTTGGCCAGCGGAGAATTTCATCACGTAAACACCCAGAAAGTCGAGACTGAGGCCTCTGCCCTTCCCTCTCTGGAATTACCAATTGGCAACTCTTTCCAGTTGTAGGAAAACATGCATGGCACTTAGACTTGACCCACAAAGGAAAAGGTTCCAATAGCAACACCCTCAGCCAACCAGCCCGGCACCCGACTTTGCCTTAGCTCTGGAGGCTGATGGTGCTCTAAGCCCTTACCTGTTACCACAGCTGATGTGTCCCATGCACACTCAGACAACAGAGCCACACCACACAGAGCAGCGGAGCATGGACATACCGGAGCTGCTCTGGCCAAGCTGGCAGTGTCGAAGCAACCCCTAGCAGCTGCACGGCTCCATTCCAGCTCATCCATCCTGTTATAATAAGAGACAGGAAATTTCTTTTTTGAGAGCGTAATCCAATTAACCTCCAAGTAAATGTGCCCCAACAGGCTCTCAAGCCTAACAAAGCACTTCATTGCTCCTATCTGATGCTCTTACGTCAGCACCCAGCACTTAATGAAGAACTACTTATGCCGTTTTTCTGATAAGCTTTCCTGAACAGCAGACTTCCATTTTACTTACTCCTGCTAACCACCAAGCTGCCCGCACTCCCAGAGTCCAATACATGAACCTGCCAGCTTCTGACCAGGAAGGAATTATAACCCAAGGTTTGTGAATCTTCCTGGCATATGAGAAAGACATAAGCAGCTGATACCACTCCTGATTAAGATAGCATTACAAAATGTATCCATCCTCCCCTTCAAGATAAAAAAATAAAAAGCTACTTCAGATACAGCAATTCTTGTCAGCTAACACCCACTGTCATACCTCCTACTCCTTGGCTATATATCACAGCAAAAAATAGCCAAAATCTGTCAGGCCGAGCTGACCTACTAGAAGATAATATTCAAACCTGGAACGATTTAGAGCCAGGACCAGAGCTAAGACAGCTGGTGTGATGGGGATGGGTGATCAGCACCCATCAAAGGGTAGAGAACAAACAAATGCTCTTGCTTTCCTGGGCTACCAACAGCACTGAGAGTTGTTTCTCCCCAAAACAGCAAGACAAATGAAGAATAACAAGTCCCTCCAGCCTAACGAGTGCTGTTAGAACATACCTGAACAGAAAAGAATTTAGGACACAATCCATTCTAGTCTGTATGTCCTACTCAAGAGTAAAGATACCCTCTCTCCCTCAAGAAGCTTTGGGTCTGCAGACACTCTTCCATATGTGCGTGATGTACAAAGATCATTCATTAATGACCCTTACAGCTCAGAAGCCTCCAAGATGTCTGCAGCAGCTTCTCCACCGTCACACCTGGACCCCAAACATCCTGCTAATGCGTGAAGCTGGCAATTAATGATTCCAAAGGAGGCACTTGCAAATCTTTTGTCATCCAAGGAGATGGCATAACTGTGCCACTGTCAGAGTGCACTGAAGTCAGGGCTATACAGCAGGGCCACAATGTTGACAAGGCTTTTGCACAGGGGATTTTATTCAAAACGCAAATCACAAATAAATTTAGAAGCAGACACAGCAAGACTTCCATGGAAACAGCACAAAAACCCAGCTGTGGCTTGGATGACTGAAAAATCTTGGCCGTCTTCACTAATCCCTTAAGTGCCATCCAATTACTGCAAATGTGTTTGGCATCTACTACAGCAATTGTGAAGAATTAAATGATCGAATGGCACTCATTGGAAATTACAAGTCACAGAACACTGTAATGCATTTAAGAAAAAAACATCTAAAAAGTAAAATAGCATAACCCACTGCAAGAACTGACCTCTTTGAGAGCCTTAAGGGACAACAAAAGGAATCCGAGTAATGAGGGATAGTTAATTCAGAGAAAAACCTAGAAGAAGAAGAAAAAAAAAACTGAAAAAGAGGGAGTATAACAAGATTGGCTGAAGGAGCTGGGCTTGTTTAGCCTCAAGAAGAGAAAACTCTCCTTGCAACTCCTTATTCTTAGCACAAACTTATACAATTAACAATCTTTCCTAAGGGAAAGTAATCAAAAAACTACCAACAGCTTTTTTTCTGTGCAAAACCTTACCAAGTGTGATCTGACTGTAGATATCTCTAGGTGCTTCAGAACAGATAGGACTTTGGTATGAAACAGTGAAGGTCTGTTAGGGAGGATGGGCTAGACGGCTCCTAGGGAGACTGGCAGCAAAAGCACGGCTGCTGGTATATCGCAGTCCTTTCACAACAGCACAGCTGTCTGTACCAAGTGTCGCTCAGTACAAGACCTGTCTAGAGCTGTGGAAAAAGCAGACAAATTTTCTTCTAAGAAAAGCCAACATGGCCCACAACTTAAAAATAAATTAGTAAGTGAATAAATAAGGAAGCTATGAAAAAGTAGGTGGCTTCTTTACAATGCCGCCACCTCAGTCGCTACCATGCTCAGCTGCTCTCTTGCCTGAAGCTCTTCAAAGGCATTCTCTCTCCACCCAGCATATTCTGCTTTTCATGTACTTAATGCCTCATCGAGGTCCATCCACTCAGGAACATGCAAATTGTTCTACCAAAACATGGACTGAGAGATGGACAGTAGCTCCAGAGACGTGCAATGCTACCTGGGAAATGGTACGACAAAATAGACAAACCACCTTTAATCATGAAGTGTTAAACACAGGCAGGGTTCTTTTGAAAGAATTTATTTTAAAAAAGAAAAAATAAAATATTACAAAAAAAGAGGAGTACCACAGTTAGGGGGGACAGTAAAGCCACTCAAACCAGACAAAGCACGTTCTTTCCAAATGGTACAGAGCTGTTATGATAAAAAAACCCTGCCATAAGTGATTCTTTGATTCAGATGAGACTTTTCTTTCTGAACCTATTAAGTCTCAATCCCTGACACTTGTAAACAGACTTGGAGTGACTCACACCCTGTATGCAGCTCCAAGGAACTCTACAATCAGCCAGAGGAGAGAAAAAATCAAGAAAGAATGAGTTGACTGAGCTGGTCCACAGCACAAGTTCTCACCACCTCTCTGTCTTATACAGCTGAAACTGACATGGGGGCCTTACATTCCTCAGCTAATACCTTCCTCTGGTTGTTTTTTCTTTTGTGCTAAGCAGGCAGGCCAGTGTGCTTAGCACCTTTAACTTCCACCTGTTTGGCAGCCAAATTTAGAGGTGGGACATATCCAGAGTTGTACAGCCTGCAGAATGCCCAACGCATCATGAAAGTGATCTCTGTAATAGCTTTGAAGAGATATATTAATAGCACTATCCAAGTACTAAACACAAATTACACAAGGAAACTGAAGGGCAGACCACAGCTTGTTAACTTTAGTTTTCCATCAGGCAATACTGGTTAAGCCAAAGGAGATAGTGAACAGTTTTGCCTTCTGAAGGTCTGGACAAAAATCTGTGTTTATTCTACTGCTGTGTGTAAATACATATTAGATTTGTGAGGTTTTTGGTTAGCCAAACATGACAGAAAAAGCCAAGAGGAGACATTTCATACAAGAGGAGACAGCCTAAATTGACAATTAGGCCCATAATGCAAATTTTTATTTGTGACCATATCAGGATCTGAAAGCAACTGAAAATGCAAAACCAGAAATGACCCTGTAAAGTACAATACCCAAATCACCACATATATACTTATCATTCCAAGAACCAGAGATATCAAGGAACATATTCTACTGTATTAAAATAGACAAATTTATATATATATTCTCATATATAAGTATATACACTTATATGCAAAATGCTTGTCTCTACATTTTCATTAGCAATAGCAGAATAGGAAGCTTCCACTAATCTATTTCTATTTTAATCTATTCTGAAGCTACTCAGTATTAAAATCATTTTAAGAACCACTCGGCATCACAATTAAGACTATAATCCAATATAACAGGCTCCAAGCTGATTTTTTCCTAGCATTTCTACATTAAAGCAAAATATGTCATGGGGAGTCTAGTTTATCAATGCCAGACAGCCCTTCTATGATGAGTGGTGAGCTCAAATGAAACAAGCACACAACTAGATTGCCCAAAAGCGCAGGGCCCCTATGGTCAGAACAGGAACTTGGAGGAGTCCCAAAGTCTGGAGTCCTATAGATCTATCCCAGCTCAGGGAACAAGAATCATTTTGCATCTTAGCCAGACTTTGACTCTGGTATTTCCAAAAAGACGGTGACAGAATGCAGAGGGTTCTGCTTTGGCCAGCTTAGTCTTCAGGAAGTATCTTCTTGCTCCATCATGATCTTATATTTTCTTTTGAAAAAGCCAAGCTGAGGAAAAAAAAAAAAAAGAACTTGTTAAGTCTTTGTGAATGCACTGATTTTTCCCTTTTCTTAAAAAGAAGAAGAAAATTCCAAGTTTTTCCCTGTCAGAGTCGCAGTAAGTGAATGAATAAATGCAGGATGCAACCCAGGTATGACTTCTGACAGAACTATAAGCCTAAAGGCTGACATTGTTCAAAACTCTTCAGAACATCTATAACACCTCAAAACATTCAAGCATTCGGGAAAGCACTTCAAAATAGGTCTTTAGAGGCTATA
The DNA here is from genome assembly GCF_009769625.2 of Cygnus olor. Lineage (NCBI taxonomy): Eukaryota > Metazoa > Chordata > Aves > Anseriformes > Anatidae > Cygnus > Cygnus olor. Next base: position 7,932,157 of record NC_049188.1, on the reverse strand, counting down.
CTGCAACGCTTAAAATAGCTCAAAATGTAAGATCGAGGTCTTACAACAGTAAGTGGCAGAGGTCCTTCAATGAGCATTTGAGAAAACTGCTTTCATACTTGGAGAAATCTTAAAAACATGCATGCATCTAACAAAACAATATCTGTTTTGTTGTGTATGCGTGAAGGATACCCACCTTCCAGAGGAGCAGAATAATGAACAACAGCAAGAGAAGTCCACCAATAGAGCTTCCTATGACAGTAGGTACAGGATCAAACACTTCCTCTTTCAGGAAGATAAGAGTTATCTGAAACAGAATCAAGGCCAAATTATCACACACTGAAGCCCAGTTATCTTTTTCTCATCAGCTTTTAACTGAGAAAGCTATTTAGTTTGAGCTAGCATTCAAACTTTAAACTCTATGCTAGATGCCTCATTAATCTACCTCTGCAGGTACTTTGTAATACAGTATGAAAGGGTTTTGTTTGTTTGTTTTTTATTATTATTCCAAGACTAGTCAAGGGAATTAAATTTACTAAGTCTTCATTATGAGTTTACAGTGATTACAAAAGTCACCAGTGACAATCTTCAGAATAAAAACCATGAGTTTCCAAGGGAAAGAGGAGGATTATTCATGTTGAAATCCTTGAGAAGACAAGAGGTCTCTGTGTTAGCCAGACATGTTAGAGGACAGAGTTCAACATAGAACTTCTCAGATTGTTGACACGCACTAGCAAACATCCTCCCTTTGTTTTTGTCCTATGATCAAAACCTGATTTCACTAAACTCAATAGTGGAAAAGCTGTTTGCTTTAAAGGTCCCAGGATTTAATTCTGGGGACTTCATTGGTTCTCTGGGTTCAGCAAAACCAGCTGGATTTCTCACTTGTTCCTGCCCCTAAAGAGGACCAAGCTGCCTGCACAATGCTCAGATACCTCAGCATTATGTTCCTCTTCTTTCAGCCCCTGATATAGTTGCCTGTTGAAGGTGATTTTTCCAGGGATCAGGAGGTCAATTCTTCTTTTCAAGAACTATGGAGTAAGAAGTAGAAGGAGCAAAACATGAGTTACTTTTCAGTCTTTTCTGGAGGGGGGAAAAAAAAAAAAAAGCATTGCATGTTGCAACAGCAAATCCCTCTTCAGACTGTGAGAACTACCCTGTATAGTGCTGCCACCAAGCTGAACACTGCATACATCTCTTTCCATGCAACTATCAGTAATGAGAAATTGTCTAGACCAAAGCTTGTGATACTGAAACAATCATTTCACATGCAGCAATTTCTGAAGGAAGTAAGGAGAATGCAGCAGCTCTTTTAAGAGCCAAGTGCCTCCTGGGAGGCTCTGCCATGAATAAAACATCACTTTTGTTCCACAGGGTCAGAAAATAGCATCATATACAGAAGAGCAAAATCTCTGCTGGGATGCAGAAGAAATCCTTGCATGAAACCCCTGGCAGCTAGCAGATTTTAGCAAACAAACCCAGAGAAGTGCAGTCTTTCGCATATACCTGGTCTGCGTTAATTAAGGACAATTCAGCTGCCACGGTGATGTTTTCATTATCTGCTTGGATGGAACAATACACGCACTGATACTCCACGTCCTGTATGACCTGCAACGAGAGGGATGTCAACCGCGGGTAAACTCCCTGGATGCCACGGGTACCCATCCTGTCACCTCGTGGTAAACTGCTGCAACAGCAGCAGGGACCAACCCGGCTCACCTCTAGTTCTGCGCTGTTGGAATAGTCCCTTAGATGAGGCACCAGTTCATCGCTGACTCTGCACTCTGTTGTACCCTGAAGTTGAACAGTTACAGCTCAGTGCCTTGGCCACGATGCCGATGCGTGTACAGAGCAGTGTGGTGATGCTGCGAAGGCTGGGACAGCCCCAGCCCAGAGGAATCACAGAATCATTAAGGTTGGAGAAGACCTTCAAGATCATCTGGTCCAATCATTCCCCTACCACCAATATCACCCACTGAACCATGTCCCTAAGCACCACGTCCAACCTCTCCTTGAACACCCCCAGGGCCGGTGACTCCACCACCTCCCTGGGCAACCTGTTCCAATGTCTGACTACTCTTTCTGAGAAGAAACGTCTCCTAATTTCCAACTTGTACCTCCCCTGAGGCAACTTGAGGCCATTCCCTCTAGTCCTATCACTGGCTATCTGCAAGAAGAGGCCAACCCCCAGCTCCCCACCATTTCCCTTAAGGTAGATGTAGAGAGCAATAAGGTCTCCCCTGAGCCTCCTCTTCTCCAGACTAAACGACCCCAGTTCCCTCAGCCACTCCTCACAGGACTTGTGTTCCAGGACCTTCAACAGCTTTGTGGCCCTTCTCCAGACACGTTCCAGGGCCTTGATGTCCTTCTTGTACTGAGGGGCCCAAAACTGAACTGAGTTGTGGCCTCACCAGAGCAGAATACAAGGGGACAATCACCTCCATGCTCCTGCTGGCCACACTATTCCTGACCCGAGTCAGGATACCATTGGCCTTCTTGGCCACCTGGGCACACTGTGGGCTCACACTCAGGCGAGCACCGACCAACACCCCAGCTCCTTTTCCTTCCCAGCCACTCCTCCCACAGCCCATAGCACAAGAACTGGGCTGCATTTGGAAGAGTGTTGCTAGCAGGCTAAGGGAGGTGATCCTACCCCTCTACTCAGCCCCGGTGAGGCCACACCTGGAGTGCTGTGTCCAGTTGTGGGCTTCCTGGTACAAGTAGGGCATGGAACTACTGGAGTGAGCTCAGAGAGGGCTACTAAGACAATTAAGAGGACTGGAGCACCTGTCATATGAGGATAGGCTGAAAGAACCAGGCCTGTTTAGCCTGAAAAAGGGAAGACTGATTGCAGACCTCATTAATATACATGAATGTCTGAGGGAAAGGTGTTGAGAAGATGGAGCTGGTCTCTCTTTAGTTGTGCCCAGTGACAGGACGAGAGGCAACAGGCACAAACTGAAGCACAGAAGGTTCCAGGTCAACATAAGGGGGACACTTCCTTCCTGTGAGGGTGACAGAGCGCTGGGACAGGCTGCTCATAGAGGCTGGGGATTCTCCTCTGGAGATATCCAAAACCCGCCTGAACACCACCCTGCGCAAGGTGCTCGGGGCGACTCTGCTCAGCAGGGGGCGACCACCGTACGATCTCCGCAGCTCCGTTCCACCATCCGCCATTTTGAGCCTGTGGCCGCCCCGCCCCGCCCCGCTCCCGCCCGCCGCCCTCCCGCAGTCTCGCGAGGCCCCGTTTGAAACGGCGGCGTGCGGGCGCCGCGGCTCCCCTCGGGCAGGCCCAGCCAGGCCATGCCGGTACAGCCGCGGCTGCTCCGCACGTACTCGCGGCGCGGCGGCCACCTCCGCCTGCTGCCGCAGCCCGCTCGCTGGATTTCGCCGCCTCAGGACCGCAGGCGGCTCTTCAGCTCCACCTCGGCCGGCTCCAGCTCCGCCTGCTCCAGCGCCCTCTCCGCCGCCTCGGACGACCCCGACTTCTCTCCGCCCGGGAAGCGCCGCCGGCAGCCGCTGTGCGAGCGCCCCGCCCGGGCTCGGTGTCTGCGGAGCCGGCGCGGCGCCGCCAGCGAGGAGAAGGATGAGAAGGAGAACCGGCCGCCCGCCCCGGCCGTCCTGAGCTCCCCGTCGCCCTCCCCGCTGCCGCCCGCCGCCGCCCGCCGCCGCCGCCGCCAGGGGCCGTCCCACGGGGCTCGGCGCCCCCTGCTCTGCAGCACCCCGCACTTGGCGCCCCGCCGCAGCCGCCGCCCGCCGCCGGCCGAGCTCAGCAGCAGGCTGGAGGGAGGCTCGGGGCTGCAGGGCAGCCTGGAGCTCTTCTCGTCGCCCCGAAAGGGGCGGGACGCCTCGCTGGGCAGCGGGCCCAGCACGCCCCAGTCGTTGAGGGGAGATGCGGAGGAGGGGGAGGCGTCGCCGAGCGGGAGCAAGAAGGGGAGGGGGCTGGCTTGGTCCAAAGCCTTGGGTGGGTGCGGTGAGAGGGGCTTGTCACAAAGGGCCAGCAGGGTTCTGAGGGCGTCCGTGCGGGGACCCCTGTTCCTGCAGCAAAGCACAAGCACTCCTCCCGCTAACAGCGAGCCCCTGCACTCCACCCCGTATGCTGGTGCCAGGGCTGAAGAACCACGCGATGATGTAGAGAGAGATTCAACGGAAGGAAGCCTGAGCGGTCAGAGAGGCAAAACCAAGCACCAGCCTATGCCAGTGGTGGTCTTGAACCGTCAGGAGGTGTCGCTGTGGCTGACAAGCATGCAAGCTGACAAAAAGGCAGACGCTCAACCTTCCTGCCAGAAGCCAGTGTCGCCTTTGGGCCCTCAAGGAATGGTAGAGTATAAAAATAAAAACACCAAGGTCAGTTCTGCAGAGGGAAGTGCCTGTAGAAGAGCTTGCATCAGTGGCTTCAGTGCCAGGCGGTGGGATAGGCAAATGAGGCTCTGTCCCCAAAGACTCAAAAATAGGAGACAGCAGCACACTAATAACTCTTTTTTCAGACCACAACTGAGACCAAAAGGAAGGAAGAAGGGTGGTCAGGAGATGCCTGTAGATACAAGAGACAACGATTCTTCATTCCTCAATAACTCCCATACCTGGGGTAGACTTCGAGCGTCTCTGTCCTTCCATAAGAAAAAGAAAGTTACTGCAGACGAGTGTTCCTACAATAGCATCCTTTGTACCCCTTTTGTGAATTCCGAGGTTACAGGGCACCAAGAAACCCCAACTTCTAGTATGACTCAGTACTGTGCTTTGTCTGCTTCTTCCATGGTACTGCTGGCTCCCAGGAATTCCTGTTCAGTCCTGGAGGTAATGCTTACGGATGCAGAGAAGGTGTTTGGGGAATGCCACCAGGAGAGACCTATCACTTTTGAGGAATGCATTCCCTTAGATAAGATGAAAGATTGCAAGAAAATTGGAGAAGGGGTGTTTGGAGAGGTTTTCCAGATTGACAGTAAGAGAGGACCTGTGGCCTTAAAAATAATTCCCATTGAGGGGACTGAAAGAGTGAATGGTGAATCTCAAAAAAGCTTTGGGGAGATTCTACCAGAGATAATAATTTCAAAGGAACTCAGTCTTCTATCTGAAGAGTCTGTGAACAGGACTGTAGGGTTCGTTAGGTTGTACTCCGTGCACTGTGTTCAAGGGGCCTATCCTAAGTATCTCTTAGAAGCTTGGGACAAATACGACAAAGTAACAGGATCAGAAAATGATCGGCCAGACCTTTTTGGGAAAGAGCAACTCTTCATGGTTCTGGAGTTTGAATTTGGAGGCAGTGACTTGGAGAACATGAGAAACAGCTTGAGTTCGGTAGCTTCAGCAAAAAGCATTTTGCACCAGGTGACTGCTTCCCTGGCTGTGGCAGAACAGGAACTGCACTTTGAGCACAGAGACTTACACTGGGGGAATGTGCTGGTAAAGAAAACAGATGTCAAAGAGCTTAATTATGTGTTGAATGGGATGATGTGCACAATCCCCACAAGAGGTATCCATGTCAACATCATAGATTATACCTTGTCTCGGCTGGAGAAAGATGGGTTAACTGTTTTTTGTGACCTTTCCACTGATGAAGAGCTGTTCCAAGGCACAGGAGACTACCAGTTTGATATCTACAGGCAAATGAAAGCAGAGAACTCCAACAGCTGGACTGACTATCATCCACACAGCAATGTCCTCTGGTTGCACTATTTGTCAGATAAACTTTTGAAAGATATGGCTTACAAGAAAAAAGAATCAACTTCTGCCATGAGAAAAATAAAGCAGCAGCTCGTTAAGTTCCATAAAGAAGTACTGACCTTTGGGTCTGCCAGTGAAGTTTTGCATAGCAGCAGCCTCTTCCAGTGAGTAAAGGAGCACAGTGCTTCCAAGAACTAAGTCACCGATGCCCCTTTCCCCTTTGTCATTTTTCTGTATGGTCTTTTTAAATGTTGGCACGATGAAGAAATGTTATGATCAGTTACCAGTATGTAAAGTAAGCTATGAAAAATGTGTAAAAATGCACAAAAAAAGCCACGTGCTTTAAGATGTTTCCGTATGTACTTTTTTGAGGGGTAAGGGTGGAAGGGAACAGACTTGACAGTGGAGGTGGAGGGAAAAGATTTCTTCAGACTTAGTTCATGTCCTGAATTCCACTTAGATTATTAGAAGTTCTTCCCTTACTATATTTATTTCTTACAAATTAAAACAAACAAAAAGATGGACAAAGGTAAATATTGTTAGCCCAGTTAGGGATACAAAGGGAGGAAAAACCTACCTTTTGACTTAGTTTTTAAAATGAACTTTTGCTCAGTTTGGTCCAACATGTACTTGGAATAATGCTATAAAATGTAATTTCCTGAAGTTTCTGTAGTGTAGCTTTAAAAAAATCCTAATCTGCAATAAACAACCTTTTTTCCTCTGTAAGGGCCAGTGAAGAGGTATTGTGTTATGGAAAAAAAAAAAAAGAAGTACCTGTGTTCCTGATGCATTTTTGACAGTTGCTATGTTCTGACCTTGTACACTGACAGGAACCCAAATCTGTAACTTGATGGTAGCATTAAAGGGGTTTTCTCCATTTATCTACGGAATAAAATGCACAAGGTAAGTGTTCTTTCTTCCTGATTGCAGACAGATGAGATGAACTAAATTTGAAGCTATACTTACATTAAATTTAAATTCTTTGTTTTCAAGTAGTCCTTGGCGAACGTTCATGTACATTAAAGAAACTGGCCTGTAGAAGAAGATAAATTAAAACTAAGTGAACATTGAATTTAATTATTATTGAACATTAGTATATCCAATGACCCACATGCATTAAGTAATAAGGAGGTAGCATGATCAAATTTGTTAAACAGGAATGTTAGCTACACAGTCTATATACGGGCATATATACAGTCTATCAATTAGATGCATCTTTGAGGCAGTCTTGAAGGTATTTTTTAATCAGTTAAATAGTTAAGGGTTTATATTTGACCCTAGTTATCTCCCTATGATGTTTTGTTGTTCCGTCTTCCAGACTCTTGCTGTCTTATACCACAGAAAGCAACTTGACAATCTGCAGTGCTTGAAACTATTAAGATGGAAATTGTGCTGGAATCCTGCCAGGCATCCTCTCAACCCTTTTTCCTCTAATTGACTAAAGTAATATAATGCAATTGAATATTCTTAAAACTTACTTGGTAAGAACTGCAGTGAACGCATATCTGACATCAAGGACATGTTTTTCAGTCAGAATGGTGCTATTTTCATTTATGCTTTAAAAGAAAAAAAAAGGATTGATGAAACAGCTTTATCATCTGCCTGCTTTGGTTTTCTATTTCTATGGTTTCCAAATTGTGGATACTGGCTATACAAGAGGGATGGAAACACAGAGTGCAGTAACTTATGAAAGGAGGGGTGCCATCCTGCTCTCCTATGGGTTAACGTACTGAAGGGCTACTCCAACATTACTGCATTATTATGGATTTTGGAAGCTGCCGTTGCCTTGGAATATTTCCCCACAAAGCAGCATTAATCTGTGAATATGTAATAATGCTTTAATTAATCAAAATTTAAAAGCTTCTACCCTTCAAAAAAACTGGACATTAAACTCATGTATAAACCTTTGCCTTAAAGTGTGCTTGCAATGAAGTTGCCAGAGATGAGTCCTCATTTCCTTTTTAAAAATGCTGTTTAATAAAGTGCTGTTTGCTAATCAGTCCCATTCAAGTTAATGAGAGGAACGTGACAAGAAAGGAATAGTAACTTCCCCATACTAGAAAGCCCCGATCGAGAAAAATAATATGAATACATCCTCATCCTGACTATTTGGAATAATAGTTCTACTTGGAACAGAGCTGGATTATGTTACTTGTCTGTTTTCTCTGATAACAAAGGAGGATGTCAGAACCAAGTTTTCTAGTTCAGGAAACACAAGGTTTTAAATATATACTATACTTAAATTAGGAACTTAAGGGATATTCTATCTTTTACTGAAATAAAGTAAGAGCAAAGCTAAAATAATAAAGGAAAGATTTTTTTTATATGGGTCCAAACACTTTAGAAGGTCGAAAAGGACAAGTACAATTTTGTGAAGCCAGTGACTGATAAATAGTATGGATACTGAATAGGAATTATAGAATTTCTTTTACAGTGTATTTAGTGGTGAAAATAGCAATACTCACTTGGTGATATTAACAGTGATTGCAGACTTATTTGGGAATACACTTTCATCTAATTGCCAAATCACAGAGAAGTTGGCCTATTTTGAGGAAAGAGAAAGATATAACAAAATATTGATTACCCTGTAAATACAGTCTTTAACTCACCAGGATACTGTTAAAACATGACGGCTAATGTATTTTCTGCTCAGCATTCCTCTGTGGAAGAGTTAATGTACAGGAATTTGGAAATTATCACTTGTCTTGAGAAAACGCATGTGGGTGACAAGCTGAATTTGAAAGCAGAGAGGCTATGGCCTAACTGTAAAGATAGGGGATGCCAGCACAGCTACTCAAAGTACCATTTAGAGGAAGGGAGAAATGAAAATTATCATCTCTACTTACAGTTGTCTTCTTGAACACTGGATGCCCAATTCTGCAGTTCAAGGATAACTCCACAGAAGTGAAGGGTATTGGCTGGCCACAGTGAATAGCAGGAGAGGATGGCTGCCAACAGAACAAGGAGGCTTTTGTTGGGAAATTCAATTCTGTCTGCTCCCATAAAACAAATTAGGTGCAAGTAGCCCAATAAAAGCTTGGGAGTCTTAGATAAATCTAGTAATTCAGGCTGTATTTCTGACAACTGAAATACTGTCCCTCCCCCAACCTTGATTCAAGATTTACTTAGGTAGTAAATGAATGGGAGGCTGAGTTGTGTTTTCTTTCAGCACTGTTTTCTTTCTGCAACTAGCTGAAGAGTTGTTCTATGATCTTACCTCGGCTGTCACCTTCTTAAAATGGAGATTTTTAGGATAGTTCAAGACCATAGTTGTCATGTATGAGTCATCTCCACTGTTATTTAGTAAAAAATTCATGGACACTTCTTTAGTGTAGCCCACCACTAATTCTCTTCTAGAAGCAGAGAGAAAAATGTTAGGTTACATGTAATTTCCTAAGCTTTGTTAGTAAATAAGAGACCCATTTTGGTTCTGGTAATTACTCCCTTGAAGTACTTTCACACATAGGATAACACAACAGCCCAATTAATTATTCATTATTATTCAGGGTGTGTAGGAAAATGCTTTCTTCTTAATAAATAAATAAAGCAGTTATCTCCAAACTTTAGGTAACATTTTTTCATTTCTCTTTTACATGAGCAGCTTTTAAACATTGTTCCAGTTGATTAGCTTTCCAGTGAATCTCCAGGGTAACTTTTTACAGTGAAGCAAACAAAATGCCTTATGCACAAAGATGACCTGTCATATGAATGCTAAATAAAAAATCCAAGTAATACAGCTACATTGACTCACTGGATCTGACTTGTCAAAGTTAAATGAGCAGTACAGATGGTCTTGTTGCAGTCCTTCTTGTAAGGCAACTGAAAGCAAACACAGATCAAGTTAAAATTTAACAGTCCTGATTTTTCCAAGGTAGCAGGTTTAGCAGATCTTTACGTATGCACATACATACGGGGGTCCTTCTCTGAAAATCAAAATTCCCATGACCTCGATTAAGGAGAAGTTGGACATAAAGGACCCTCTAGTGATGTAGTAAGTAGTGAAGTTTGTAATTTAACTCCCAGGAAAAGTTCTGTTTTCATTAGGACATGAAGTCTTCAGTGGGGGTAAGGTCTTGTTAAATAATTGCCAGCTGTTTATACCTTGGTTGCCACAGGACAACAATGTTAATTTCTATTCCAGGGACAATGTGTTTTTCTTGAATAAACATTTTCATATGCTATGCCATTTTACAGGCACACTATTTTGTAGCGATGAGGTTACTTCCTTTAGCAATAGTTTTATTAAATAATAAAAATCTACTGTCTGTGGCTGATGTTTCTGCAGAAGTTCAGTGAAAATTAATAGTTAGCTGTTGGGTGCACAAGTAATAAGCAATACTGACCAACAGTCAAGAATATCATGAATTATTGTTAGGGTATAAATGTATCATCATAATCCCTAAGACTACAGCAACTATGGTGATTAGTGTTCATTATTGCTCAGTGCTAAGTTATACTAACTTTTCTGTCCTATGCTTTATTGACTGCTAATTAAATATTGAATTGTGGTTTAAGACACCTATTAAGTAGCAAAAAGATGCGTCTTTACAGAGCTTTGTGATTTGGATTTTAGACTAACTGTGAAAAAGAGCCAGATTAGCTTGTACTGAACTGCAAGTGAGGAAACAGGATATCAAACTTAAAGGTTCAGTTTATTGGGAGTTTGCAGCCTTCCAACTATTGCTTTGAAACAAGTAAACCTAAACAAATTATATATGTATACCTAATTTTCATTATTTTTAAAATCCATTCACTCAAAAGTTTTGTAGGTGTTACTACTAAATACACCATTCAAATAACGAAAAGTACTTCACAAAACATAAAACCCATCTGCCTTGGTCACAGGTAGCATCTAATCTCATTTTAAACAGAGGCCCAAGAGGAATGTGGTCAAAAGTAAAGGTTGGATCTTAGAGAGGAGATTCTCTTAATAGTCTAAGAGTATCTCTTTTGGGGAAACCCCAGCCTAAAGTCTACCTGGAATACAACAACAATAACTAGAAAAGTTAGCAGAGGGGAGAAGGCAACATACAAAGGCTAAGAAAAACATGATTATTATTTTTTTAATAGTAATTACTTTGCATTCTGGAAAGAGAAGAGCTCTTCAGTATTTTATTACCTGAAAATGCATTTCTGATGGCTGATATTTATCAAGCACAGGAACAGCAAACTCCGTACTATCGTTTTTCTCACAGAGCTCATATTTAACTCTCAGATAAACATTGGAAAAACAGTCAAAGTCACATGGCTACAAGAAAGGAAGAACATGAAACTGAGAAAATATCTGGGCATTAAAATGCAAAACAGTCTTCACACATTATCTCTGTTTCAGCTTCCGTCAGGTGGCATATTTAGGGACCTTCTGACTCAGATGTTGCCTTTGGGCCACTGATTTTAGTAGCCATCAGTGGACCATAAATTTGTCAAATGTTTTTTGAGGGATTTTATACATTTGGATCCCATGACATCCTCTGGGTAATGCGTTCCTCGATTCAGTTATACATTGTAAAAAATGGTTTCCTTTATGTTTGTTTTAATCCTTTAGAGCTTCATGACTCTGACAATTCTTGCATTATAAATACTTCACACATACCCAAAAGGATGACAGTTTGATTTATAGGAATACAGATCAAAATGGTACACATCCCCCTCAGCTATAAAACATGCTCAGCAAGTCTAACACCCAAAAAACCACCCAATTATAGTAATTTTGCATTTCAAGGAAGATTAATCATCGTACAGATTCCATTGAAAATCCTTTCCTCTTAACCCTTCTTTCTGTAGTAAGTCTGACCAACATCACCTACCAGCGTGAAAAGCTGCAGCTCAGAGCATGATGTGTGCTCTCTGACTAAGAGCTTTCCACTTGTTGTGGTGTTCTGATCCTTAAACTGTAATCTCTTCTTTGCCATTTTCACATCTAAGTCCACCGTGTAGAGAATGTATAACTGTGAAAACACTGGAAACACAGATGGGAATTTCTTGTGTGCTCAGAACAAAGCAATTGCAAAGAGTCAGTGAATGAAGGGGAACAGAGTTCTGATCTGTAGCTCCAGCATTCACAGAGGAGGAAAAAACATGGTGATATATTTCCAACATCTTCCCACAAGTCAAGCAAAACGGAAAAGCTTTTACATTGACCCCTACATTGCCTACTCATGCACCCTACAAAGGATCTGAAAGTTTAGACTGAGATACAATATGCAAGATTTTCAAAATTTGTTAGATGTACCAGAAGTTGTCTACAATGCCAAGTTTCTAATATGGTGTAGGACCATAGATTTTAGTCTGATCACAATTCCCATTTATTACCTTGTTGAGACACTGGTAAAGCTGAGATTATATTGAAACACAGTTTTGCTGTAACAATGCTGCTGTTCTGGAAAATTAATATTCTCTCAGGGTTGAACCTCATACTGGTGAGAAAGTGAACAACTGGTCTCGAGCTAGTCAGTGAAGAACAAATAAGAAACAGAATTAAATTTTTGAAACATTCAGGAAAAAAATATTTTAAGAAATCCTGGCAGCAAGCTTAAAAAGTGCTCAGCTTTTCCATGATATTTCACCTGGACCAAGCTAGCCTATTTACAGAAGTTCCAGTTTCTGCTGGGAACATTGAGAATGTACAAAATCCCATGAGCCTGAAGGAACAGACAGCCAAAATACACCAATATAGCTAGAGTTTCAGAATTAAACTCACTGTTTATGTTTCCATTAGATGAACTCATTATCTAGTGGTAAAAATTCTCTCTTTATCAACAATTTGTTTCCAAATACAAAACGCAAGAACAAAATCAAATCTGCCCATCATGTCTTAGCCCTTGCAAACTCCACAAGTCATTCAGCTACCAGACATCTGATTGAAAATAAGACAAGGTCTGTCAAGAAGATTTTTTTGTCTAAATGACAAACCATCAGTGCTGAATTGCAGATGTTAACCAATTAACATAGATCTTAATGTTCATATCTCATACTTGCTCAAAGCCTTAGGCATTCAAAGGCAAAAGCCTTTGCAACTTGAGCTAACAGCTTTACATTTTATATGATTTCTTCTAGCACTGGGAAAGATTTTTTTTTTATGTCCGTCCAATGCCAAATTAAAAATAGAATCATTACACAGTGCTTAGAACACAGATTCTAAATTTGTCTTTGAAACATTTCCCCAACATACTAAAAAGTAGCACTCATTACCTACCGGAGTACAACTACATTCTCCAGTGATCCTACTGCAATATCTTGGAGACCATCATTAGTGAAATCAAAGCCACCATCAATGGATTGTCCAAAATACTGGAGTCCTGCTGATATTTCAGAGGCTTTTACTCTCTAATAGGAGAGACACAACAGCAAATATAAGTCAGGATCTCCCTCCTGTCCTTTGAAAAATACACTTTCTTTCATAAGGCTGTTGTGAGGTTGATTTTACAACACTCCTGACACCAAAATATTGGCTATTAACTTCCTGTAATAGATGGGCAGGCTTGCAAAAGAATATATTTTTCTATAGGCAGCACATGAATCCAGGTCTAATCCAGGCCTAAGCAGACAAGTGAATAACTGCAATTAAGGAGCAGGTCTGCTGCAGAAGCCTGTGGACTTACATAAACCATTCAACACCTGCAAATTTCTCACTCATCAATGGGAATGTAATGTGAAAGTCCTTCCTCCCAGCCTGTTGCTACAGAAATACAAGCTTTTCCCTCCCATAGTGGACTGGTGGCAAGTCCCAACAAGACACATACTTGAGAAAAAGAGCTCTTGATCTTGTCCTTTTCACCATTAAAGATGTAAATGCTGCCAAAAGAGGAACTGTTTGAAAGATGATCTTCAAGGGGGGCTCCAACTGCAATATCCTCATATCCATCCCCGTTGATGTCTCCAATGCTGGCCACAGTAAACCCAAATCTTGCAAACTGAGTGGTCACCTGCACATTTAAATGTCCTTCCAAGGTGAATGAACCAGTCTGAAATATACCCAAGAAAGAAATCCCTTTAGAACAATTGTAACCCCTAAACAATATAATAAGAAATTCAAGATAACAGCTAATTTTCAGACCAAAAGCTTGATCCAACTGCATGCAAATTCTCCCACAGAAGCAGTGTCCCTGGACAGCCCTATGCAAGTAGACACACTTAAGGTACTATCTGTTTTTAAATCATGAGCAGATTGAGTTGATCCACTGCTTATTTCGAGACAAACTTGTTTCTCCACCACGTTACAGAAATAAGCCACAAGAGGGTGCAAGTTGTTTGAATTCTCATGGACGCCCAGACTGTTTTCTGCTTCCAACAATTTGGTATGTTCCCTGAGCAAATGTTAGCAGTGCACCAACGAGAGCTTACCCTGGTCTGCACGTTAAGTTCTCACTCAAAATGACGCAATTAACTTATATCCTGGATATATGCATCTGGTATACTGGATCCAGTAGCTGGGCTCACAAAACATTTTGTTTTCTGCAAGTCCTGGGAAGTGAAGTTTTAGCAGCTACCAATGTATACATTTATTGCAAACATTGCAAAAAACATTGTTTGGAAGAGCAAAGTGTACACCAAAAAATTGCCTATGTACAGGCAAAAGACATGATTTTATCACACTGTGATATCAGTGTACCTTAGCTACAGAATGGTTTTATTTATTTTTTTCTCTTTCATATTCTAATGACTAAGACAGGACTGCTGGCTTCATCCTGCAGTCCTCTACCATACAGGGAGCGCACACTCAGTGAGAGCACAAAGGAGGAATGTTTTATTTGTCACTACTTAGGCATGGTTGGAAAATCCCCAACATGGAGGTTTACGCTACCAGTGTTTTTACCTCTGTCTCCAGGCGATAGACGTAAACCCTTCCTTCTTCCCCTTGGATGTGATAAAATGGAGCTCCAACAAGGAGAAGATCTGTCTCCCCATCACGGTTCACATCAAGTGGGCAGAGCTCAGAGCCAAAATAAGATCCGACCTGGGCTCCAGAAAAAGACAAGCAGCTCTTTCACTGGAATTCTCTATATATAGCTTTGTAGAATTAGCGTCCTTTGCAACAGTAAGGCAATTTTTAGAACAAAACATCACATATCTACTTATATGTGGATCACTTCACTATTATTTATTACATTACTGCCATCCTCAGGGACAGATCCTGTAACCAGCATAACAGTACCAAAATTATTCAACAATGTGACAGAATAAAAAGCAGAATAACACAGTTGATGACGTCTTTCCCATGAGCCATGAGAACAGAACATAAATATAGTACACCCCACTTAGCTAAATGTCTTCCCAGTCTTTTTCCAAATTTCATGATTTCTTCTGGTATTCCCAAAGTATTATGGAGTGAACTAAGACTGTGTAATCCACAGCTAGCTAAATCAGATGCTTGGCAGTTCCCTGATTCCTACTTGTGAGACCTCTAACCAATGAAAACATGGTGAGGTGAGTGCCAGTACCCTCCAGCAGCCTGCTGTGAGCAGTTGAACTTTGATAATTTCCCCCAGCTGAGCAACTTGTCCCAGAAGCTCAGACTTCAACAGATCTCATTTGAAAAAATGAGGCTGCCTGACCATAGTGGGTTTAACAGTATAATAAGGCTAATGGATTTATTCAAACATTTATAATGGCTTTACTCTTGCTTCAAAGGATGTAAATTTGTCTGGAGAAAATGAGGCTGTTGCTTGAGCAACCTAGATGTATGCTGTGCCCCTGACCCCTACTGACCTGCTTGCCCGTGTGAGTGAAGCACAGTACCTGTTCTCCTTGCAGGGTTTGTTTCAAGTGGCCATCCTGAAACACCAATACCTTCCCTGTCATGCTGTGCCGCGGAGCTCCAGCCACATACAAAGGTCCGTAGCCTGTGCGCACCACTGCCACGCTGTATCCTGGTGCATTCACACGAGGAACAAAAAGATCATACATGTCAGTACCATACTCTACGCCTGAAGGAAAAAGCCCACAGAGCTTGGACTTAGACATGGGCCTACATATTTCAGTGAGATCCAAGAGTTTGCACCACGTCAAGTTGTTGTGGCCCATGTTTTTGATTACAGACCAGCTCATCAGAATATTGATTAGGAAACAGCAGGTAACTTTCCTGAGAGAAAAGCCAGCAAAGCTGAGGTTTTCTTCTCTTAACAGCTTGTGAGGTAATTGAATAAACTGCTGCTCTGAAAAACCTGCTTGAACTCTTGAGGACTTTTCTTAGCATTTGTCACAGTTCCTGAATGCTTATCCAATATACACACTTTTTTTTTTTCTTTTTTTATTATCTCTGCAAGCTAGCAGGCTTAGAATCCTTCATAGAAGTGAAGGAAACATTATACTCCATATAAAATGCAAAAATAGATCTGTTACGGGGCTTTTGTAACAGGGAGGTAATGACAGAAGGATTATCCTGACACAGCCAGTCCACAGCACCTCATATGACCTAGAAGAACTTTAAGACCAAGGCTACAGTCAGGAGATACAGGGACCGTAAGGCTACAAAGCACTAGGGTGAATAAGCAAGGTCTTATTTGTCACTATGCCAAGAAGAGATTGATTCACAAACTGTTTCTTCTCCACACTCACAGCAAGTCAATATTATACTTATCAGCTCACAAAAATGCCCTTCACTGTGTTCTTATACTGCGAAACCAAATGGATGTGTTAACAGAATAGCACCACAATGCATCATAACTCATAAGAACAAATAGGCTGTACAGGGAGACAGTGTTTGCATTAGAATCTCTGTCCCTGTTATGGAAAATATTAAAAATTCAGTTAGATGCTGCAGGAGATGATCTTCACATAAATGCTGTCAGTGCCAGAACACACTGCCCTACTATAAACAAACCAAACAAAATTGCAGCCAGGTTGTCACTGATCTCAAGAGAGGGAAAGCTGCTTACCTAGGTAACTGTACTTTGCTTTTTTGGCTTCTTCTTTTGATTCATTCAAGAAAACAGCTGTCTTGGTTGCCAGATCATACAGCAGAATTCCACCAGACCAGTCAAAGGCACCCACAGCACCAAACATTAAGACTCGCTGCAGAAATAACATAGTGCAAATTAAAATGGAGGAACACAGGGCAATTGCCAGTGCTAGTGACCTCTATCAGTCTGCAAAGCTGCTTAGTAGGTTGCAATGTTTTCTGGATTACAACTCCTGCATTCTTTCCTAGACCATGTAGCATGGACATTTTTACTAGCTCCTAGTATTGAAGGTACAAGATGACTGCCCAACATCAGAGAAGCAGCTGTACATCTCCCAGTTCTCTACATGTCATTGTTTGCAAAATCCAATTACTGTTATCCTTACAGCCAATGCTGCTAAATGTTCATTAGCTTCCTCAGTTTCCACTGTTCTCCCCTCCTGACAAGGACAGAGATCATGCTTGTCTTGGATGGACCAGTGTTTTAAGCCAGAGGATTCTGAAAGAGCAAAATTATTTTATTTGCAACATGATGGAGTCCCTGGACTTGTACACTGGAGACACAAATGCCAACTAAATCAAAGCTGTCAACTGAAGTTAGCTCTTTTGTGCATTAGAATGAAAAGGATCCAGTAGTTATAACAGGGGTTATGTGAGATAGGCCCCATCCTAAAATAAAATTCACAACCGACATTTAAAAAGTGGTATTTTTTACTTATCTAACACATTCAAAGCAAGCAATGGCTTGCAAATGAGATTTGACTACATAGTTCTCAAACTTCTGTATCAGCATCATTTCTTGTATAAGACCTTCTGAATCCTTACAGGTATTAAAACAGCAACAGCATACAACCATTTAGCAGGGTTAAATACAGAACACTTGCCTTATCCAAAATCTGCACACTGAAACCAGATTGTGCCAGTTCATATTCCAGAGCATCACCTTGAGTACCTGACGATGCAATAGAAATAGGGTGAGCCACTTTTTCCTTATTCCTCAAAAGATAGCAATGAAATAGAAAAGCTTCTGTTTACCTTCTATCCCAATAATACTCTGCTGCAGGGTTGAAAGCAGCCCATCTAATGCTGAATAATTGGTCACCTGAAATACATTAGTGTCATCTGGACCAGATGCAATTAGCCGCAACTCATTCAGGGCCTTTGGTTTTTTGAAGGCATCCCCCACCTGCAGAAGAGATGCAAATAATCAGAAGAAGCAACCTTTAGAGTCTTCTTATTCCCACGTACTTAAGGATGGAATCACTCGAGTTGGTGGTAAAAATCTCAGCTTCAACCACCCTATGTAAACCCAGAAATACTAATTGATTTGGAAGTCAATGAATTAGACAATCTGAGTGTCTCCTGGAACCAGACCTTTACAAAACATCTTCATGTAACTGGCTGGTGCAGTATTTGGTGTATACAACTTTGTTGTACCCAACAACTAAGTTTGGAAATCAGTAAGTCACAAGGCATCATAACAAAAAACATCTTCCTCTGTAAGAGAAAGAATGAGAAGATAGCTGAATGACATTACTAGAAGGCAAGGGTGATAATGTGAGAAGAAACCTACCAGAGACTTGAACTGAGAAACTCTCATGCCTGACATACTTTTTGATCACATTTGTTTATTCTTTATTGTTTAACAGTTCATCATAGCTTTATCTTTCATATATTTATTTTATATGTGCTCATTCCCTTATTTACTGGAGACACACATGGTTCAGTTCTCCTTTTCTTCCCCTGCCCGGTGCTACCCAGAAATGGAAGGAAGATATGATCCAAGTAGGTTCCCAACTCACCCCAATAGCATAGCGCTCAACTCCTGCCATTTTGGGCGAATTTATCACTGTTGTCAAGTTCATTTCATCCAGGAGTATTTCCCCATCTGTAAGCACAATCATGATCTTGGCTGCATCCTTCCGGGATCCGTGACTTTCAATGAAGATAGAATCCCTGTTAAAACATCAAAAAATGAAACATTTGCAGCTAACAGTCATAGCAAGGAGACAAGAAATTTTCTTTCACATTCATTTATCTTAAAATCGCCAGGTGCTGTCTCATTCTATAGCTTCCTGAGCCCTGTCATACCAGAAATTACACACTGACAGATGACTTTTACAACCTTCTAAAATATGGCACAGAAACTGCTGCCTGCCATTCAACCTCTTCCAAATAAACAGGACTGCTTTCAGGACCTGAATGTTCATGGAAGTCCCTCTCCCTTACTGATGAAATGCCCCAGAAATCACCTTCATTATTTCTTGAGCTCCTTTTTTCTGTTACTTACAGGGCATGTTGCATGGCAGATGCTGTTTTTGTCACATTGCACACCTGCACAATATCAAGTACTTTCTGGAGGGTGGCATTTGGATTCCAGTTTTCTCGCAGGTCAAACTCAGTTTTGATTTCAAAGCCATACTGCACCACTGCAAAATCACACTGGAAGAAAGCAGCAGGTAAGCATCTGCTTGTGACAACTGTTGATTCAGAGAATGAGAGCTCTCTGCAACAACTAGCCCATAAACCCCAAAAGAAAATATTATCCAGACTATGTAGAAAGAACATATTTTTCATGAGCAAGTGGCTTTTAAATATGTGTATTGCAGAAACAAGGATTGTTATAATATATTATAGGCGAGGAAAATTAAAACACTGTCAGTACAGGCAGAAAAAATTGGTTTGGGAAACGCTAATTTGTATTTAAGTACTTGCATTTTCCTGTTATGTTTCTGGCACATGTGCAGGTTTCAGAGAGGATTATCTGTGATATTACTGCATTGTTCCTTCATTTTCCAGGATGATCTGATTATCATTGCTTTTGTGCTTGTGGGTATAGATGTTAACGATACAGGAACAGAGACAGGAAACAACAAGAAAGTCATGACTGTCACCTCGTGTGAAGGGAGAGATGGTGCTCACTGGGCTCCAAGCATGGCAGTCATAGCAGGGCTAGGGATTTCTAAGCAAACAAATCACAGACTTTTCTCTCTACAGTGCTGTTAGGATCAAGACTGAAGATGTACTGCTATGTAAGCAAAATTACATCAAGAACACATGCAAGTTATGGAAGTGCTTTCCCATCCTAATGGAAATTAACCTGCACAGTCCCAAATTCTGGTGAAAAGGCAGCTTAAATGAAGCACAGCACACTTTGTACTTTTAGCCTGCTGAAGAGAGTAGGGAGTACCTCAAAGCACTTCTCATACAGTGTTTTCATCATCTTGTGGATAAATGCTTTTGCTCTTTCAAAATCGTCTGGTTCAATGCTCCCTGATCCATCCAAAATAAAAGCAATCTCTGTCCCAGAGCCTGCCAGGATATGGAAGATAAAGGAGTAAGGAGAAGGCTCCCTGGAGCTCAGTAATGTTGGTCAGGACCAAGTTCTTTATCCAGTGCTATCAATCAACACACAAATAATCTCACTCCAACAAGCAACTGAATGGCACCAAGACTGCCCACTGTCATTTCAGCGTGAGCCACAGCTCAGCTCTGGAAGCTTACAGCACAGCAACCCCCCAGATTTCATCAGTCCATGACAGTCCACAGCATGATTCTGTTAAAAGATACTTCACTACGTACGCAAGCCATTTTCCTCCTCCTCCTCTTTGTCGCTCTCCATCCAGGAAGGGAGCGTGCTGCCACCATTGTCATTAATGTTTCTGTGTCCTGGTGTCTCAGTTGGAATATTTTCAGCTGAAACAGGAAAAAAAATTGAATGTAGGTGACAGGGAACAGGGAGAGAAAACAGTGAACTGAAACCTTGCATTATTGCCCCATACAGTGTTCCTGCACCTTGCTGCCTGATAGCTGAACTCTTCCTCATCCCTGCAGTATGTAGCGGATCATACTGCTTTCAGGTTCAAGAGTATGAGTGCTATGGAAAAAATTGTGAGTTTTGAAGGCTGTGGGGATCAGGTCTTCATCTTAAAAAAACAGCTACAGTTTAATAGAAATAAACTGCTCCAAGTACACACAGAATTATAAGTATCATAACAGAAACACTGAAGGGAAGGTGAATGTGTACATTTTAAAGCACCTATTGCAGTCCATCTGTCTTTCCATACTAATGTTTTGGCTGCAGGTCACAGATACAGAATATGACCTCTTATCCTCCTGGTTGGCTGGCTAAGGAGGACTGTTATGAATGTAACAGAAATAATTTTTTTGTTTTACTGTTGCTGGGCAGGTGACTGCAAGAACAGGCTAAGACCTGGATGGATGTATTTACATTCCTTAAGCCATGAAGCTACCCACCATCGCAGATCCACTCTATAAGTTACAGTGAAGGGAGATGTGTGAGGAGTGGAATTTCTGCTACCGGACTCAATCAGAGTGTCTCTCTGCAGCTCTGAAAGGAAACTGTCAAAATCTTCATATGGCAGACGACATGAACCAGTCACTTCTATCCTTCTGCAGCTCTTCTGGGACCAGTGGTTGCTAATGAACTCTCCAATCTAGGGAGAAAAGCCAAACAGCCGTGGAGACTGCATGTTTCATACACACACACACAATTGCCTTAATAAAAACTTGACAGCCTGAAAGGGAGTTTCTGAAAGCTTGGTAAAGCAGCCCTGATCCTAGATTGCACAGTAAACCTATTGCAAAGAAAAAGCTACAAAAGCTCTAGAGCCACAAGATTATACAAGTCAGACACTTTTATTCTATAAACTTATCCTTAACACCCTCCAAAACAAGCTCTCTGGAATCAAGACGACAGAGGCCTGGGCAAGCAAGGGAGCCACCAGAGCATCTCAGATGGACATCCTGCATGTCTAATGCAACACTTTTTCTTCCACCCACTGCTAAAGCATTGAAGTGGACACATGGGTGGATGGAAACATCTCTCTCCGACATATGAGCTTAGAAGCAAAAAAATGTAGCTTTGACATTTCTTCCTACTCACCTTAGGAGCACAGAGTTTGACCTTAGCCATTTTGAGAGAGTTCATCACATTTCTCAATTGATGGTTTTCTAAAAACACTTGTCCAGATACCATGACAATGATTATCTTGTCAGTCTGTCTGGAGTCATGGCTGTCATTAAAGACTTTATCCCTGTAGAAAAACAAGCCTAGAGGTATTTTATGGGAAAAACTATGTCTTCAGAGTCAGAAATCTCAGTGCTACTGGCAGGGTGCTGATGTTCATTGAACTCTCAGCACACGAGAGTCTGTACAGTACAGACATGCAAAGCAAACGCGCACATTATACTTCCAGGGATGTTGGCTATCCACAACTGGTAGCTCTGCCTTCACAAGTAGCACACGGGGCATTTTTACAATGAAGTTCAGTATTGTCAGAGTCATGCTATTGGGAAGAAAATAGAGTCGAGGAAAGCAAGACTCCCAGGGAGACACAGCAGATGGGTGAAAAAGATGGGAAAGGCCTCAGGTGTACAAACAAGCACATGCTGAAAGCAAGACCCAGGTGACTGCATTTTCATGCTGATGCCCCTATGTCAGCAGGAAGGACTTCACACTTTGCCTCTTGGCAATTTCTCCTTGTGAAAGCCAGAGTTAGACCTGACAGACCCCCAGACAGATTCATTCACGGCCTCTGTTGGCAGAGTCTGTCACTAAGAGGAAGCATTGGGAAAGTGATAGTTGTGAGGGTGTGAGAACAAGAAGAATAGAGAGGAGGTGCAGGAGGCTGTATTGATGTACATGAAATGCAAGGAATCATTTGAGTGTCCCAGGAGCTTCCTGAGACACGTGAACTCACAATACATGCTGCAGTGTGGCTGCAATGTCAGTCTGTGAACTCTGCTGTTTCATATTTGGACCTTGAAGAGAGCAGTTAATCTGTTGCAGCTTTCTTGCAGGCTCAGTTCAGTTTGGTCTGTTCTCCATACTGCACACCACAGCAAACCTGACCTGGAGAAAGAAAATGGCAAGCCGTGTTGGTTAGACAAGATCTAAGGCAGGATCCCTAAGTCCCTCAGAGTGTCAAGTTTAGTCCCAAACTTTACTGCACAAACATGGAAGGCCTACATTGCAAATGGAAGGCAGATCACCTATCTTTATCTCTCCGTCACACATTTGTATTCTGGTGATCCCTTTTGGATCAACTCCAGGAACTGACTTCATTTTCTTTGGCTTAAAATGATTTCTCTGTCTGAACTTTCTGTATTTATCTGTCCGGCCAGATCTTTCGAGACCACATGGCTCAGCCTCACTTTGTCCCCAAATATCAGGCTTTATTTAAATCATTCAAAGTAATGGCTTATAAGCCTCACTCATTTGTATGTCTACTGTTTCAAGGTGTCCTGAGAGATTTGTCTGGTAAAATATCTAGGCATGCTACTGGCGTGAAAACTCACTCCTAGATCTTCCACTCCACTCTTCAGCTACTTCTCATCCTTGGATCACTAACATTTAACTCTTGCATTACAATATGTAGAATTATTACCAGCATCACTGCGAGTAGTTTAAACAGCAGTAAGTATGAGAACTGGGGGACTCTCTCCCATTCTTTGTTAGAGCTCTGGTCATCCTGCCTACCAGAAAACAAGACTAAGCAGTTTCACACACCTTTGAGCATTTCTGCCACGTGACTTCATCATATTGATGACTGAGTTCTTGGTGCTTTGGAAATCATCTGACTTGGTGTTCTCTGATCCACCCAGAATGACAGCAATCTCTGTTCCCGGTTCTGTCAATGCAGTTAAATATAAAAGAACATTTGAAAAAGCACCGAAACATCTAACATTTAGCAAGAGTTCAAGAACATTGACATAAACAACAAATTAGAAAAAAAACAACCATTTTTTTACCACTTCCAGCCATTCTGAAAGCAGGTCTAGCTGATGATGTAGTAATAAGTTTGATTTTTAAAAATTCTCAGTTAATGATGATGGTAATAATCACTGAATTTTACCATAACCTTCAAAACCTCAACCTTTCCCTCCCTGTCTTCCCCACATGAATACAAGCTGCTTTCAAGGAAGTAATGTTTGTTCATGTCCAGTACTTACCTTTGCACATGTGGTTGCTCCATGCACTGCCAAAGTGCTCACCACAAGTAATGCTGACGTTGTTTGTGCTCATAGAGCTGCTGGTGGCAGTAAACTTGCCTTTGCTGTTTCTGTTTTGAATGCCGCTTAATTTGGTCTCAACTAAAAAATGTAAAAAGCAAGAACAAAAAAGACAGTCTACATTTTAAAAATACTCTTCTAATTAACACACCTTAAAATCAGGATCTGTTTCCTAGTGAAGATGAAATGAGACCATATAGGTTTCTAATGTAATCTTCTCAGCTTCTTTACAGTGACTGCAAGAAGCAGAGCAAGGCCACGCAACCAGCTCTCTGCTACCTTGATTAAATGCCACAATAGCTCAGTCAAGTTGGAATGAACAACCTTGACTGATCGAGCATTTTTAAAAATCCCAGTGGATGTCTGTCATATCCATTTGCTAAGAATATAAATGCTTTTCTAAATCCAGGCTTAAGAGCTGGATCTTGGTACGCACGGGACACCACAACAGAAAATCCCTGGTGCTTTGTGCTAGCCTTCAAGGCTGAACCTTGTAACCCTGTTGAAGTCAGTATAATACATCATAAAATTCAACTCTTAAGTCTCCCCCAGCGGACCATTGACCTTCCTGGTTAGGAACTCAGAAGGCCCCTGCTGTTAGGTCAGAGCCTCATGCTGCTATTTCTGTCCCTCTGCAAAGGCACTATGCTGGCTGTGCTCCTGTACCCATCTTGGTGAGGTTGAGGAAAGCCGTGCTGCGCAAGTCGGCGGTGAGCAGAGTACAGACTCCATTCAGGTCCTCCGTAGTGGTGAAGGCCCGGCGATGCTTCTTCTGCAGGCAAGCCTGTGTGGGTGGCAGGGAAGGCTAATGAATAACGAGCAGAGCCATAGACAGAGGATGAATGAAGATGCCATCTGGTGAACGTTCAGTATCCCCTGCACAGCACTAAAGGCCTCCTAGCAAGAGTCAAAAAGCAAGCGGTGACCCCCTTCCCTGCTGTGACCCCTGCTGCATCAGGTTAGCCAGGACCTGAGCTCCACAAAGTGTGAGGCTGGGGTACCACCAGGCTGAAGGTGTCAGTCTCCAAGTCAGTGGCTCTCAAGCCTTCCCTGCCAATCTTCCCTTCTCCTCTGAGTGGGGCTGGCTGCAGTGAAGTACAAGGTCCACTGCAGTCCTTAGCTGATGAAAATGAAAGGGCCTTCTGAGTTTTCTCTCTTGGCTGGCAAGGCACCAGCTGGCTTTCCAACCAATCAGTATCCAGCCAAGAGCTTTCGGCTTTTGTCCTTCTGTTATGTCTGCTCATTTGTATTTCCCTGCAAACATACACAGTGTTTTGGAAAAATCCAGTCATTCCCAGCCATGGATGTTTTCGGTCCCTTACCAGGATCCAGTCGGAATTCCTGTCAATAGCTATGCCACCATCCTGGATGTTTTTGGAGCCTTAATTTTTCCTGAAATTGAATGAATGATTGAATGAATGAGGGAGGGAGGAGGGGAGAACAGTGTGGGTGAAAAAAAATTGAAATGGATATGGTACTTATCAGCCTTGGGCAGACAGAATAAGAATGTTATCAGCAGTTTTAGCAGTAATGAATATGTCGGAAACAAAAAACTTTGCCTCTACTTCAGCAAAGATTAGGCAAAGACCTAGGCCATGGCAGAAGAGGTCTTGCAGCCCCCAAAGACATCACTCCAACCTCTGGGACAATGGGTTTGCATTTCTTGCCAAGAAGTGCTGAGCTAAGGGACCTAGCAATGTGCTCAGTACTCTCTGAAACACCTTGCTTCCGCACATCCTCATGCCCATGTCAAATCAAGTATTGGGAAGGGGAAGTAGGACTGTACCTTGCAAAGGCATCTCCTTGCACTGGATCTTGTCCTGCAAAACAGTGCACTTCTCAGCCTGCCCAACCCCTTGTCTACTGAGGAAGTAACCAAAATCCTGTGGAACAAGAGAAAAAAAGCGGAAAAGAGGGAAGGTGGCACAATCAGGAAGAGTCCTTTGATACTGAAGAGTGCTGAAAAAACATCTGTGGGCTAGGGTGCCACACCTTATCCTGACAACATGTCTCTTAATTAATTGGACACTGGTGTGGTTTTGAGCTGAACCAGCTACTAAGAAACACTTATTTCCTCCTACAAATCTTCAACCTTCCCATTTGTTCTGCTAAAGCCTCCAAACTGATAGTACTCCAAGCTGGTTGCACACCCAGACATCACTAGAAGACACCACTAGCAAATTTCATTTTCGGAAATCGGAACATACAATATCCACACCACCGAGTTTGTTCAGTTTCTCTTCCAGATCCTTGAGGAAGGGAAGAATGAGGTTCTCCCTCATCACACTCTGCTGTCCCAAACGGGCTCTGTCTGGGCTGTTGGCAGGGGAAGTTTCCACCACACAGCCAGCAGCTCTTCTGCAGCAATCTCTGGTCACAGCAGACAGGAGTTTTGCCACTGACTGAACTGGGTTAAAGAAGGGGTTTACTCTCATCCCCCACTTCTCTGTCACTGCAAGTAGGATTTGATCTGAACAATGAATTCAGGAAAGCTAGCCCAGACCAAGGGAGAGGTCTGGAAGTGACTTGTCCATAAAATGTTGGAGATAAAAGGAGGCTAGAATGCAGTAAGGAAGTCCAAACCCCATCCTAGGAAATGGCAGCACTGTCATATGAAATGGAGACTGCTCTGTGAGTCAGCCGCTTTGTGCTGACAGGATAGGAAAGGTTTCTTTACTCCAGAGCTATCTGCTGCACAGCCTTACTACTTTGCTAAGCGTAATATAGGTTATCTCTATAGCAACCACTTGTGGTTGGCTTCTATTCACCAGCCTAGCTATCCTTTTCTGTCCCCCTACAAACCCCACAGTCAAAATATAGCAGTTTCTAGCTCTTTATGGTCTTCAGACTAAGCTCACAACATAACTTTTGGCAGCTGGTGGGCAGACATGACTGCTGCAGCCCCCGAAACCACACGATATACCAGGGAGCTCTGCAGAAAAACAGTTGCTTGCTTCTGCCATCTGGTTAAAAGAGCAGATAGCCTTTTTTGTACAGTGCTATGACTTAGCAGAGGGTGAGGGGAGAAGCATCATGAAGGCTAACAAGCTGACAATGGACACCTAATGCTGATGAAACTTTAATATCAGCCCCTAAGAACCAAAGAACAGTTCTGGGTCCCAGGCAGAGGAACCTGTGATAACAGTTGTAGAAATGAGAAGCTACGTGAGCTCGGACCACAATCATTCACAAAGACCTGGGAAGCCTGGATATGTTTTTCTTTCTTCTGTTCCTTACATGGTTGTGTTCCCATCTGAGTGCTGAAGAACCTTGGGCCACAACAGAGAGTCTGTGTGTGGTGTGATCCACTTCTTGCCAGTGTCAACATTAAAGCTCCTCAAGGACTTGATCACTGAAAATAAAAATAAATGAGCACAGATGGTGACCTGTAGAGTCCTCGTTACCAGCACAAGCTCTTGAGCCAGCTGTCCCTGAACCCTACCCATCATGACGGCACAGAGACAGCTGGTGGGAGGGAGAGTTACCAAGCTATGGAGATTTCATTCATTTAGATTAGCAAATAATTTTCTTGCCCAACCTAATGGAAGATAAAGTAATGCAAGTCCTGTTTTGGCATCCAAGGTCAACCTTTATAACAGAACAAAACATTCCTACTACTGAAGCTCAAACACGCATTTAGACAGGAGAGGAAACAAAACTCCATGGCTTGTGGAAGTGACATGCCACTTCAGGATGGCACCAGTGGAATCATGTCTTGTAAAGTTGATATTCAACAGACCAGGACACAGAAACCATCAGATTAAAGAAAGAGCTCTTCGGATAGCAGCAGGGATTATTCCCCACAAGATTAACATTGCTGTAAACATGGTAAAGAGAGGTGAACATAGATTTTTTGTTGTGTTTTTTTTTTTAAACAAAAAAAAAAAGCTTTGCAGCAAGAGAATAAATTCGTGCCTCATATGTGATGGATATTCTGCTGGGGATGCAGCTCTGCTACAGTCCAATAAATTCTCAAAACTGATACAAAATGGCCATCAAAAAAGAGAAACTTCTCATCCACAGAGCTGTAACTGAACTGCATCCTAAAGGTTTTTGTTTTATGAATGCACTTTCTTTGTGCAAGGCAGCCCACAAAAATGGGGCTGATATATTGGTGTTTTAACTGTCAGATTCTGTGGCAAGCCAACCTTTGTTGCTGTTCACATCTCAGCTCTTGATTTCTTGCACAGGCTGGGAACAAGGTGCTTTGATAAATGCTGTGAGTTCCAGCACTGAGCTGTGCTGTATAACCAAATCCCTGTCAACGATGTGACGGCCTAAGGGTTTGAAAACCTTGTACTAACCTCAAATGTCTGTGGCCACAAACTCCATGCCTGACTGAAACTAGTAAAGAACAAAATGCGAATTGTATCCATCTAGAACCTCTCCTGATTCTAACTTCACTCAGAGCTGAATATGAGGTTATTCAGTTAATTCCATATCATTTCCCAGCCTGGCTACGAATGCACAGGTGGAAGAAGTAAAATACCACAGTCAGGGCAAAGACATGCAATGTGCCCTGGCTGCAGTGCATTTTCAGTCTGCTTCTGCTTCCTGAAACATCCCATACTTCAGGGCCATGGCATGCATCCCTTTCAGAGGGTAGGCAAACCATCCTGAACTGCCTCCTTACTTTGCTTATCTCATTTTACCAACTAAAGGCCTAAATTAACTCAGAGATGCTTCTAGACATCCGTATATGCTTTCGCTGTAATAGTCTAAAATTCCATACATTTACAAAGGCCTCCAGTAAAACTTCTTAAAGCAAAACTGAAATGGAGCTCCAGATATGCTGGAACGAGTTCAGCTGTCTTTGAAGTAAGGGACAACTCTCAAGCAGATAACAAAAAGAAAAAATGATTGCCACAGATGATCTCACTCCTGAATATTCCTGTGCTCACACGGTATTTGGCCTGGGAACAGGACTCTTCAACTCTGCACCTAGTTCTCCTGCTCTCATGCTGCAAAGTCACGTTATTTAAACTTTTTGCTCCTGACTCCCTGTTCGCAGGGATTTCCAACACAAATGACTCAGCTTTCAGCCATTCAGGTATTCGAATTAAGTGTACTGTACTTAACCTGAGGGGAAAAAATGTGTGTAATAGATTAACCAACTATACAAGCAAATTATTTGTAGTTTACATGCTTACACCCTCGGCACAGATCTTTCAGATAAGGTCCAAGAACCTAACCGAGACCCACCAAGACAGACAACTGCACTTTGCTGCACTGCCACTTTCAACAGCAAAACCCACAAAAGCTAAAAAGCTTGCTAAAGGAGAGTGATAGAAAAGAGCAACTGAAGCACACAAGGAGGGAAGCCTCCACCAATTACTCCACCTTACTTTTGCATAACCCAGATGAAGGTAGATCAAGATTTGAAAAAAAAAAATTAGTAAGTTCTGTGGGCACCTCCGTTAATAATTTATATGTTTAACAAAGCTGGGAGCTACCTAAGCACCTTACGATAAACACAAGAACAGGGGTATTAGCAGAAATAAAACATCATCATCTAACATGTAGAAGTCAAACGCAAATAAGGAAAATAGTAGAGCATAAACCCTGATATTAAATCTATAATCACAGCAAAACAAGTTACAGAGAACTTTGATTGACATCTCATTAAACAAATAAAATTAATAGCATATTTTTTCCCAAACACATTCGAAATACAAAGCTTGCCAGAAAGTCTGTGATGCTGATCAGGGCATGAAATGAATACTTAAACAATATTCTTTCTGTACAGATGGAGTAGATCTATACACTATTGAGTCTTTTGAAAAAGAAACCAGACAAACAAATTCTGCCATACAGGATCCAACTAGCATTTACTTGTGCAGTTGCTGGAAGTGAGGCCGGTAACATGCCAAGTGCAGTTGTCAATTGCTGGAGCTAACAGAGCAGCACCAGAAGGGTGTCACCCTTTCTGGGACAAGCAGCTAGAGACGACTTCATGACAGAATTGTCCCCACTGGGCTACAGGACAGAACGCTGTGGATACTGATGCTGACTTGGGAAATATTCCTAACTCATCTCATACCTATACCTTACTTTATGCATTCTTATTCTCACACAAAGGTTCTAAATTTTCTTGTAAAAAAATCCTATTCTAGAGCACTTATTAAGGAGATCAATAAGCCAAAACTCATGGGAAGTCTCTCTGATAGCACACACTGCTTAATCCACAGTGCACCCACCTACTTCATGATGAGCAAACATCCAAAGAAATAAAAAATTATAGAAGGCCAGACATTGCTTCTTGTTTTGTATTTGAGTGGAATTTCACCCAACAGCCACTTTTCTCCCACTAAGGATGAGCACTATAAAACTCTCTCCATCCAAACATGCAGATTTCTGTGAAAAAGTAGAAACCCACGTTACAAACTAAGGACTTTTATTCCATACAAGTCCCAAACATCCTGACCTTCCTACATAAGAATCATTTTATCGGCTCACATGAAGGGAGTGATCCAAGTCTCCAGAAATTACTTTGTTTCTAGACTAAGATTTTTCATTTTCTAATAAAGACTTTTTAAGACTTTTATTTTCTAATGCATGGAAAATAAATGCAGAGATAAGACTCACTCATTAGGAAGAGCAGGTACAAGAACAACCTCATGGTTCCCAGCTTTAAGATGAAGTGAGGAGGAGGACTGGAGGTACCAGGCAAAAGCAGCTCTCTTCCTCTGATGATTCTCCAGATCTGCACGTCTCATTGTGCTCGCTGAGACAAGTGACTCTACTGTAGATTGCCTAACTGAGGTTTCAAGGCGTACACTAGTGACATTTTAATAAAACTGCAGATACAAAGAGCTACTGAAAGGCAAACTTATGTTACTGAAAGGTAATTTTTAGCATTTCCATACGTCTCTATCAGCACCCTTAGTATACCTAGCATGATAGGATACATCTGGAAAAGCCTCTAGGGCTTTTGTACTGTTCGCTTTCTCCTTTGGTGCTTGCTACGTGGACATGTCACATAAAATAGAAATTTGCAGACAGATCCACTTGAGTGAACTCACAGCAATGATTTAAGAAAGATATCAGCTCTCAGATGCCCCTCATCATATTAATTTTTTAATGCAGAAGTTAAATTCCCCCCATCACACACACACGGAGAGCACTGGTGTTCCCTTTTTATTTAACATATTATTATTAACAGAAATATTGACACCTTGTGGCAGGATGTCTGGGGTATGTATGATCCTGCACATTTCTACTTCCTGTACCAACAATTCTTTGGCTTCTATTAATCCCTCAACTCTCTGTATTGTTGCCCCTAGTTTGGAGCAGACTAGCACAAAATTAATCCCAGATAGTTCACACTATCATAGTACTGCACAGCAAGTAGTATTTGTATGCAGGCTGTTGTTATTACAAGTGCAATGGTGAATGTTATTCACCGGTGAAGTAGTAAATAGTAAATATACATTAGTGAAATCGAAATAGTAAATGTTAAGCAATCAGAAGAGTTAACTGCACAGAAAATCCTTTGCAAAGGTTGGACCAGGGAAGAGAAGAAAGCCATTCCAGAGACATGGTGCTCTTTGCCCAGGAAGTGTGAATTTTCCAAATATTCTTAGAAAATAGTGCAATGTGTACTTTTTCTAGCCACCTCCAACTCCCTTCCTTTAAGGACTCACTGTGTTTAACAACATGCAACAACCACCAGAGCCTCACGGTCCAGAAGGGCCGTTAAGTACTCCATATTTCACATACCTGAATTGAAAAAGGTTACATCAAAACAAGCAAAGAAAACACTCCTTGCACTCCGATTTTAATAACAGTTAGATGCCAGCCATGAGGCAGCCACAGTCACACCTTTCTGATGCTTTGCTGCCAAAGCAGCCAGGAGGTGGCAAAAGTGAACAGTTTTCTTTAAAATGCCTTTTTTTTTTAAATTTTATTTTTAGTCCCAGAGCAACAAATGATATTTCTTTAAGTAGAGCAAAGAACAAAACCGATCACTAATAACGAGAACAGTCCAGCTGAGAAATCGGCCAGCCACCTTGCTTTGGAAATAGCTCTTTGTGGCTGATGTAGACAATATATAAAGCATCTGTTCTTTGTCTCAGCCCTTTTGCTTGTCACATTTTAAAGACTCCTTTAGCCAGCTACAGAGGCAATGGAAAGTATGCTCAGTTGCACATCGGGTCATGAAGAGATGAAGAGAGAAGGAATCAGCCAGACAGATACATACACCTCCTCATACTGGCTTCAGCCTCAGAGCATGCTTTGAAAAAACAGGGAAAGGAACAACAATAAAACATGCACAGCATTTGAGTGACAAGAAAAAACTGCTTGAAACCTTACCCCTGAGGAAAACAGCCTTATGGGGAGTTAGGAACTATACAAACCGGGCATGAAGCTTATTTTAAGAAAATTACTCAGATAAGCAGTGAAATGGATCACTGTGCAGTGGGAGACATTTGAAGCTTGGTAGAGAGGCCACAGGAAGCAACGACCTGGCAAAGTGTGACTGAGAAGTAGTTTGGAAGCAATACAGTCTTGCATTCATCTCCCAACTGTACCAGGCACCAGGCAACTTAGACCAAATTACACAGGGGAGGATTTGAGCATCCATAACCCTGCAGGGGAGGTAATGAGAGCTGCTGGTGTCTTTTCTCCGTGGCATGGCTGGGCTTTCAGTGCCTTTATGGCTCATACATAGAGAAGACAGAGGAGAGAAACTGCAGATATACATTCACAGAGGTTTGAGATTATTTTTTTTTATGAGAACATTGCAAAGCCTCCCACTTAGCACAGGGACAGATATAAGACAGGTTCCATGTAGGTGTGTAGGTAAATACAAGAGGCAGAAGGGAGAGGACACTTCACCATTTGATAATTTCTTGAGTAACGGACTGAAGAGTTCCTTGACAAAACATTATGATCTCTTAGGAGTGGATCCCAGAACTCTGTCGGGCCTTCAAATCCACGAAGTTGCTTGTAATTCCTTCCTCTTCCAAGGAACAGCAGACATCCCACAAAGTAAACCCCAGACAGCCTACCTGTTTGTTACGTGACCAAAATGGGAAGTGGCTTAGATGGTGAAACCAAAGGGAGCCTCGTGCATTGATTGAGGATACAAAAAACCTAGGAGGTTACTGATGTTGATCTCAATAGTACTGACTCACCTCAGCTTTGTAGGAGGACCCCACTGCAGAAAGGGAACTCCTCAAAAATCTCCTTTTTTTTCCATGAACACAAATAACTGTACAACAGTCTGGGCATTGCTAAGCCTTCTGACCAACTTGATGCAGTTGCTTGCTGCAGCTGCCTGTCCCTGTCTACTGTTCATCATCTTTCGTGAGCTTCAGAGGGCTGGGACTGGTGTTCTGCGCAGTGACTGTGAAACACGAGGAATAGCAAGCTCCTGTTTCACAGTAAGCATTACAATTATAGATTTTTTTATTATTATTATTTTTTTTTGATGCAGATCAAAATATTAGCATGCTTAAGAAAGTGATTTAAAAAGAAGCAGGTTCAAGGAAAGTTTGAAGAAGCAGGTAATCTTGAAAGCAAGCTGTCACAGCCCACAGCTATCAAAATCACTGCCAACAAGCACAATTTCTCTCTTGTTGTATTAAGACTCCAGGCACAGATGGCATATCTGATTCTGCATTTCTTGAGAATCTCAAAGTGTCCCTACTACAGCAAAGCACCATGCACAGCAATAGATTACCATGTCAGATGATCCTTTTGTGCAATATGAGCACCTTGCCAAATCTTGGGAACACTTAGGACAAAGCCATAGATGGAAAAAGCAGCTGAAGGTTTTACAAAGCAAGAAGACAGCAGGAGCTGGAGTGAGAAATGTTAGTTACAATTCAGATACCCAACAGAGTGAAGCTGCAAAGGGAATTGCCCAGCACAGGGGAAGAATCTGTTTGAAGTGACAGGGAATAAACTGTAAAAGCAATGCTTTTGCTGCCAGTCATGTAGGTGTAAGTAAGCAACAGGATTAAAATGGTTGTCTCCAAAAGAGAAGCCTCCTAGGTTCGTTTGCTCAGAGTAGAAATGAGAGACAGGAGATCTTGACTTGCATAGTTTATCTTACTGAAGGAAAGGTGCTGCCAGCATTTGTAGTCTGCAGCTTTTTCAAGTTTATCACTATCCATTCCTCCTACGAAGCATGCATCCAATGCAACATAGTCTGTTACAGTTTCAGATGTGGCTGCATAAACTGGCATGAGGCATGGAAAACAAGAATTAACCTGCATGGCAGCGAGGTCATCACAGTACTGAGTGAAATATAACAAGGAATTTGGTAACACCTAATAGTCCACACTGATCACATCTTCTATTTCTTTTTGGAAGAGGCTGAGGCTCTGAAAATACATCCAAGGATGAACACTTTCAATTAAATAAAGTTGCTATACTGATAGTTTACAGAAATATTACGTTATTTTTAAATACAGGCTGGAAGTGAGACAGTTTCTTTTTTTTTTTTTTTTCTCCTCTCAGAGTTTAAGATGTTACCCACCATGAAGTGGTGGGAAACAATTAAGTTCTTGTAGCCATTTACAACAGGGTAAGAAACCCACTAAGACTGACAGGAAATGTTAACCACATGAAGCATTTTGGCCCCTCTCTCTCTCAGAAGCGATGTGCAGGATTCTACTGCTGTTTTCTACAGAGAGAAAGCAATCTCTTAAGGGCAGATGTTTCAGAAATTCACCTTATGAGGTTACAGTTCCAGAAGATTCACATCACTTCTGTGTTTTTAAGTGATGTGCACATCGTGCAAATGCTTTCAGTACCATACCATAAAACGGGAAATCTGATGTGGTCTAAACACCCAGCTCTGCAGACACTAAGACAAAGACTTAGTAGGTACTAAGACAAAGATTTAGTATGGCTCTTGATGACTGAAGCTAGAATATTTGTCCATTCACATCTCACACCAGTAGTGTTTTGCAGAGAAACCAGCTACATCCTTGGCAACTCTTGACGCCTCTAAAATACTCTTTATTCCAAAGCACTTCAGTGCAGTCTTTTGTGACAAAAGAATAAGTCAACCCATTCTTAGGCAGGTCAACTCCATCCTTCACTTCTTTATGGCAAACAGCATTATTTCTATGCAGCTGACAAAGCACTGCCCTCCCAAAGGCCACTCCCCACTGCCACTATGATCTTGCTCTTGCACCTTTAAACATAGTAATAAGAAAGTGTCAGGCAGAGAAGGTTGAGATAAAATGGCTTCTTCAGAGGAAATTCATAATTAAAGTGCATGAAAACACTTAAAGCCACAGGCTGAACCACAGTCTTCGGTGAAATGCACTTTAATACTGACAATGCCTTCAATTCTTCAAGCTGCTATAGGAAGACTACTCCTTTGAAGACGCTAAAGATTTCTGGTTTGTCCCTCTAGAGGCATCATCTCAGTTGCTGATAGCTGGGGCTGCAGTAGTGACTGCTCCTCTGAAACAGCTGATCTCAGTTGTTTCTGTGGCACCTGTTTCCTTGATCTTGTCTCTATAGCAGGAGACATAAAAACAGCAGCCCTTTGTCAGCAGGAAGCTGGCAAAGGGATCCAGTTTTTAGAAGAGTGCAGGTTTAGGGAAAACCCAACACATACTAGATAAATTACTTTAAGTGCTGTAACCTCCCCATTCCTAGAATACCAGCATCAAGGAAGAACTTTTGCTGAAGGAGCAGGAGGCTGTGCTTAACTCCAGTAGAGATTCTGACCAAGTTCCACCACTGAGTAAAATATTTCTAGTGAAATTAACAGCTCCCCATTCTCCACAGAGAGCTGCTTCCCAGGTATAAGGAGGGAAGCAAACACAACGATCTAAGGCAGAATTTGTCAAAGTTGCCAGCATTAGTTCCCTGACTTATGTTGTAAAAGCTTTGATTTTTAACATTTGCGGTATGAGTGGACCTAAATTTTACCTTTCTTACCAAAAGCAACATGCATTTTGGCTGCTGATCCAAGTCAGAGGGAAGAACACCTCTCGTATCTCTCAGCAGCACTTCCACCAGGGATAAATTGGAATGGCATGTCCTTCGTTCTCATTGTTTTTTCCTGAACTCCAACCAGGCACATACCTACTCTGATTCTTTATTTGCTCAGCTCACAAGTGATGCTACTATTGAGGGATACTTTGAAGCAATCTCAGGAGCTGGCCTGCCTAAAATTTGTTACCGAAGACATAACATGCAAAGAATAGTTGCCGAGCAGGAAACCAAAAGGATACTGAAGAACTTTCTTCATGATTTGGTTTACCTTCTGGATTTATTTCTGAATCACTGGTGTTTCCAGGGTCCTCCTTAAGAACTCCCACCTCCTTTGCCCAATTTGTCCATTTAATTTCCTCTACTCTGGAGAAACAAAATGCAAAAGACACTGATGCATGGAACACAGCATTTCAGCCCAGATCTCATTGTCCTGCAGCATCCCAACCCAGCTCCATCCTGCCAACACAGTCCCAATGTAGCAATGGCACCTACAGAGCTTTTCCTTGAGTAAAGATCTTCTGTAGTCTAAGCTCTGTGAGGTAAGTATCTATCCCCCTGCATTTGGTATGCTGGTCTATGTAATTTGGTTGTTTTAAAGTACTCCAGTTCCTCCCAGGGAATATACTTAATACAAAGGAGCATCTTAGATTCCACTTGCTATACTCGTTTCACAGCACATAACGCCCTCAAGTTACAGAAGTGGTGCTAGCGTTTTGTTTTGCTGGGTGGAAAAAAGTTCATCTGCTCTTCCAGCCCCCATGCGAGGGGAGGAGTGCTGCCCCCTCGTGTTGCTCTCATGTTGCATGCTCCTGAGCTAAGGGGCTACCAGCCTGCAGACCTCCCACTACAGCCCGCTCTGCACGCGGCTTTACTCGCAGCAGAGAAGAAAGCATCCTTGCAGACACCCAGCCACCATAACCACCTGCACAGATGCAGGTTAGGCAGCACACGTCTTGGTGACTTGCTTTTGAACTTCCAGCGCTGCAATCACCAGCCAATTTCCACGTACCCAGGAACATGTGATTGGGTCCCTCTGCCAAGTCAGCCCTGATTGATGTTCACTGTGGTGGTTCAGGGGAATCCATTACTAGGCTGGAGTTTAAGGGGTACTGGTACATCTGTCTTACCTGAAGCACCATCTCTCATCTTTCTTATTGAGGCCCACTGACATAAAGCAGCCAGATCTCCTCTTCCCACCTTGGCGCCACAACCAGGCCTTCTCTATTTCCAGAATAGCAATAGCCCTCTGAAAGAAGAAGTCCATGTCAGGGAGAAAACAGGGCGTACAGAGCCCAGCCCCTCATTTTGATTAAACTTTCCTGAATCAGCAAGTACTTTGACTTGGAAAATCACTCAGCTCAACCCCAAAGTGTTCCTTAGCTTAACATTATCAGACAAAAAAATATAATTCTCTCAAGTTTATTATGCATGTGGATCTGAACAGACTAGTAGTCAGGCAAACAGTATGAATTTCAAATAAAATGATGTTAGGGTTTATCCTCCCAGTAGTAAATTTATATAAAAAAGAGAATTTTATAACTGAGGTTCAGGACAAGGTACTGTCACCTCTAATTTTATGAGACTCAAGTAGGAGTTTGGACCATGACAAAACTGCTGAGCAGCACTGTCTCTCACCTGCAGCTTCCAGACGCTTTTGCTATCACCAGAAATATCAGTGACAGTCTCACTCATGAGCGCAATCAGCATGTTGAGCAAAAGAACATAAGTGAGGATCACGAAAAGCAGCAGCAGAAGCATGACGAAGTATCTGAATCTGGCATGTTCCTGGAAATCCAGGTCACCCATCCCAATGGTGATCTTGAAGAGCTCCAGGGAGACGCTGAGCAGCCCCCCGTACATAGCATGGCTTCCAGCATTCTCCATCTGAGCAACAGACTTGTTCTGAGACAGTGAAGGAGCATCCCCCATCAGGGTAACCAGAGCTATGAGAAAAAAAAAAATTAATCCTCCTTAGAAAAACGTTACTTCTTGCAGCCCAGCCTATAACATGATGTTGATTTAAGTTGTTACCTGCAGCAAAGCCAAAGAGGAAGATCATATAAACCAAGAGGAAACGCAGCAGATCTCTCAGGATAGTCTAAAATAAATCAGAAGGAAACGCCATTCTTTATCTCACATGAAATCACCAAGAGTATCTCCTGTTCTCACAAGTCATAAAACAAACCCCTGTAACAATGCCAACACAAAAAGCAAGCAGAAAATGCCTTTGTTCAGTTTAAGAAACTACCAGCGCATGTTACTTCCTCATGTAAGTAACAGTTTTGAGAACTTAACCTGAGAGCACTACAAGAACATATTTGTTTTTATATTTGTATGAATAGGCTCTTTGAAACTAATAAATAATTGTGTCAATTCCCCAGTACGGCTGTTTCCAAATCACTTCAACGCACATGGCTCTTTCTTTTCTATTTCCATTGGGTTTCACACAAGTGGTGATTAGAATCCTTCTCTGGCACCTCATTTCACTTCTGCTCTACCTTGCCTTTCTAATCCCAGACTCCCATATAGACCTGAAAACACTTCTCAGCCCAAGCGTAACAGTTCCAGGGAACTCATGCTGACTTTGACTGTTAGTTTTGAATCGCTTTCTGACTAAAAGGTAAGTGTCAGCTGCTCTAACTTGCTATAATCAAAGATAATAAAACTAGTGGCTTGCTACAACTATGCTTCCTTGAAGAAATCAATCTAATCTCCTTCTGCAACTTCTTTGTTTCCAGACTCAGTATATCAATTCTATTATGGTTTTCATGGTCCTGAGAGAATAAACATAATTGCAGCACTTCTATTAGTTCTCCACACCTAAAAGTTTTTCACAAAGTTTCTTCCAAGTACTGACCTTCTGTATCATGACACTGTAAATCCCGGTGCGCTGAAAGCCCCGAGTGTAATACAGCATGTTCACCCATCCCAAAAGCAGGGAGAACACCATCACCGCCACGTAGTTTTCTGAACTTGCACCATACAGGACTGCTGACAACAGCAATGAGAAAGCCTGGATGAAGCTGGAGAGAAGAAGAGTGAGTGACACACTGACTTACTTCAACAAAAAGGCCCATTTGCAGATCTGTTCTGTTATGCAAGGAAAAGCAAACACATTTTTCCAGGCTACGTGGAGCATATAAAGTCACAGCTAATCAGACACATAGTTTATATAAGCAAATCCTGTTATAACCAAACCCATACGCTGTTGCAGTTTTGTTATGAACTGGTTAATCTCACAGTACAGAAACTCTTAACTGTTTGCTATAACAAATGCAACTACTATGAAATACAAAAGAATTTTCACGTATGAATACATGCAAATATACATGCAAACACATGCATCTGAACATTTCTCTACAGGAAAATGAGAAATTATCTCCTTTTGATGAAACCTGAGCCACAGAGGCTGTGCGATTAAAAACTTGAGTTCTTTTTCTAACTTTTTTTTTTTAACTGTCAAATAATTGAAGACCTGGCCTTTACTATGTTCTGACCAAATCCAAAGACAGACCCTACCCAGAAAAGTCCATTACAACAAAGTATCGGGTTACGACAAGATGCAGCAGGTAGGAGAAACAAGCAGGGTAGGGATGGAAAGAGGAGACAGTGGCAGAGAATCAATCTTTCCTGCTCACCATCTCTCTAGTAATGTTAGGGCAACTTAGCTGCACACAGCAGAGAACCAATTTCACCCGTGCTTTCATTGCACTAAAAACCTCAAGAGACATACATCAAGATCTCAATACAGCTGTCAGAACACATAGTCTTCAGGGACTGGCGTCTCCTCCGCAGGTACAGACTCTAAGAGAGAAAAATCAATGGTAGCCATTCATTAGAACAACAAAGCACGTTTGAGGTTGATTCCTGCCTGGCATAGCTTATTGAACAGGAGAGAGACTTGCTCTATAAGCTTCTCCTCAAGCTTTCATTTTCAAGATCCCAAATTTCCCACTCTTCCAAGATGAAAACAAGGCCATAATTTATAAAAGATCAAGGACAAACAAGGGCTAACTAACGGCTCAGCCCTATAGGTTTATCAATAGCATTAATAGCATTAAATGCTAAGGATGCATTTTAGTATTGTAAATCACAAAAGCCCCTCCTAATTATTTACTGTTGTGAGCCTATTTTTCCTCTTGTGCAGGAACCTGGCTTGTGCCACCCTGTCATTGCTAGATCCCACTGATACTGTGTCTCAGAGCAGGATCCTCTCCTGCCATCCACTTGCACATCCTAATGTCAGGAGAACCAAATCTGTTGCCCTTATGTCAGTAATGTTTCGTTTTGTGTTTTCTTTCTTACAATGAAACTAGATGAGAGATCCCAATACCTGAGCAAAAATTAAATAAATGCCTCCTAGCAAGATAATTATCAGTCCAGAGACCCACAGGAAGCCTCCGGCCGTGAACTCCACTGGAAATGAAGGCTGCAAGAAAAGAAAAAAAAAATACTGAAGACAGACAGCAGTAGTGATGATAACCACCCCAAGCCTTTTAAAACACATCTCCATCCATCCAGGCCTTGCTAGATAAAAGAACACTGGGCTTACCTTTACCCGTAAGGGCTGATAGTAGGCAATGGCTGTAAATATGATCATGAATGACAAGTATGAGATAAAACTGAAGTAGAATCTCTTGGAAGCAAATGTTTCCCACTTTTGCTGAAGCAATTTGTTCAGTGGCTCCAAAACCACCATCTTGTACCGATTCTATAAAGAAGAAAAAAACAATCAAACCAGAAAAACACCACCACCAACAATAAATGCATCTATGTGTCAACAGGAATGCAAATTCACCAGTTGATTGTCTTTTTTGGTGTTAGAGTTCAGTGGCTGCAATTAGGGTATCCCTAAGCGTTTATTCAATCAGGCCTTTCAGCATGAAGAAAATCAACCATTCCGTAGGAATTTAATTCTGCTTGGCTTCACCATGGTATTTGAACAAACGTCAGCTTAGGACAACCAAAGGATCAAAAACACCTCTCATTTTATAGATTATCAGAGGCATTCTAAACAAATTACAAACAATAAGATATGCAAATACTTCACCATGCATTTGTTTTCCAGAGAAATGACCATACAGAAGATCACATTAACTTGAAATTTGCATAATTAAATAGCAACAATATAAACAGGTAGAAAAAAAATGTTGCTGTCTTCAACTTTTAGTAAAAAGCACTCACCGGCGTGTCACTGCTGTATGCCAGAATCTCCAGCACAGAGTTTTCCTCAAAGCTGTCTAGAGAGGACAAGTCATAGAGGGAGACGTGGATGGGCCCATATGTCCATTCGGTGAACTTGCGTGACAGGTGCCTGTACACTGGGTCTTTGATCTCTCTTTGGATGATGTGTTTGAAGATCTGAAGAGAAACCAGACTCATACCAGAAAAATGTGTATTTGAGGAAGATACAGACTAACCCAAGCATACACAAATCACCTTCAAACAAAGAATGTCTTGCTTTTTGCATTATACACTTTGTTGTATCCAAACACCAGACTGGCTAAAAGCAGGCAACCTAACTACACCTTGTATTAGCTCTTCCAGGAGCAGAACCAATTTCAGACCAGACTGGCTACCTTGGCTGGGACACAGCAGCAGCAGCCAGCTGGGGCTCAGCAGGACACTGACTGGAGCAGCCAGGAGGAGGCCTCCTTTATGTCTCCTGTGGGACTGCCACTATCAGCAGCTTTACGACAGGTTGGGTGCAAGGCAATGCTACATCAAACTGCTAGGCTGAGTATGTGTGCTACAGTCACCCTCGTTTCTCAGCAACCCCAGGAATTCCCTCTACTTGTCTTTACCTCCACTTTGCCTGTCTTGGCAGCAAGCTGCAGAGGATTTAATCCGTCATAATTCACTATCTCCTCCAGTTTCCATGTTGGGTCAACCTTCACACCTGCCTTCAAGATCTCAACGTATACTGTGCTCACAAACTTGGTGTTCTCCTCAGTGTCATCTGCAATCATCACCAGGGCATGCAGAACTGTATTGCCCTGTGTATCTTGCTCCTGGAGCCTGGCTTTTTGGTGAGGGTTGTTTAGAAGATATTCTACCACCTCAAGCTGGTTGGTACAAGCAGCCAGGGAGAGGGGAAGTTCACCTGAAGAGATTAGGACAGTAGTTAGAGGGGAAGCAGGAAGGGCAAAAACAAATTTAAAGCAATAAAAAAGCAATCCTGGGAAAATATAGCCTGCAGTTTTACCACTGGACCACAGAACAAATTCTTTTCCAGCATCTCTAGATTTATTAAGGATTCTACAGTAAACAGTTACTCCTTATTTTTGGGAGCATTTTCCCAGACTCTTAATTTGACTGCACTAACCTTGCATTTGTCTCTGTCTGAAGCCCCTTGGATGAGATTAAATACATAAAACCAAACATGATGTCAAATGCTCATTGGACACCTTGGTCTGTGAAATCCAGCCATTCAATTAAGTGAAGAGCTCCTTGATTGCAGGACAGTGAAGATGGTAATTCATGCACAGAGGGACAAACCCAGCTAGAACTAGTGTCATTGAATAAGGCATTAAAAAAACAAAGGAATGTGTTCCACACTGACTCACCAAAATAAAAGCAAACTCCCTCTTTCTTCTTCCTGAAGAATTCGCCATGGGCTCTGGCATGGACATCAGCTCCATTCTC
This sequence comes from Cygnus olor, assembly GCF_009769625.2. Lineage (NCBI taxonomy): Eukaryota > Metazoa > Chordata > Aves > Anseriformes > Anatidae > Cygnus > Cygnus olor. Next base: position 7,889,970 of record NC_049188.1, on the reverse strand, counting down.
TACCAGAAGTTTCACTAAGTCCAGGCTCCTTTTTTCTATGGCAATATGGAGTGCTGTCTGGCCTACAGAAACAAGCAAAACCTGTAACTCATTGCCAATACCCGAGGGAACAGGCAAAGGACTCTTCAGTAAAACACTGTTTCCATAGCTGCTTTATGTTCTGCACAGCAATCCTACAGTCTCAGTGCTGGGCAGGGGGTGGGTGACAACTGATAACTTTCAAAAACTTTATTGGAAGAGCACACTGCAAACACAGAGCTAGAAAACAAGCCCCAGGACTATCAGGAATTCAGTGCAAAACCAGACAATTCCCCCTGTCTGGTACTAAAATTCCAAAGAGCTATGAGAGGAGGATAAAGACAACCATACATGTACATGACTATGTTGCATATCTGCTATTAAAAGGATAACCTAGCGAGCAGAACTCATTCTTTAACAGCTATACAGTATTCCTTTTTCACTTTTAGAAATGCTTTCTAGGCTTTCCTATTTCCTAAGCAAATCCTCTCATTTGTGGGTTCATTAAACATGTATCATTTCTGTTTTATAGACTAAAACCAAAGTTGTAGAATTGAAGTGTGTAACTCAAGGCTGAAAATGACAGTACCAGAACCAGAAATCAGATCTAAAGGGTGAGCAGGCTGTTACTGTAATTGCTCCAGAACTCTGGAATGGCATTGCACATAAACACCAGTTCCCTTTCTTTTCGTTGTATTGGCACATCTCACCTGCCTGATGGGAAGACTCAGCTGACACAGCATCAGCAAAACCTTACCTCTGTAGTAACAGTCAGAGCATGCCACATTGACGAGTGGCCTGGGATTCTGTGTCTTTTGGTCTATTTCCAGCAACAGTGGGATTGTGTCATTTTTTCCATTTTTTAAATTCAGCAGGGCTTTCATTAAGCAGGTCTTCCCAGTCTTTGCATCTAGTAGGAAAAAAAGCAAACAGTTTATGGATGTGCTTCACACACACCTGTATTACCTGATTCAGTGTGCCCTGGACTTAACTGTCACTGTAGGACCAAACACAACAGTTACTTTAAGGGCCTCAGTATTTTCAGTCTGCAGTAGAGCCGTAGGAAATATATAATTAATGGCATTCTCCGACCTCAGATGGACATTAGGAAAATAAAAGAATAGACAGAAAGCTGGAGAAAGTAAAAAAAAAAAAAAAAAAAAAAAAAATAAAGCAAGAGCAAATTGCCTTGCTTTCCAGTCCTACATTAACAAGTGCTACCTCTGCTCACCCATTTTATGAAGTACTGAGTAGGAATCTACCTGTGTATTCAGAATTGGTGAGAAATTTCGAGGTCCTCCTCAAGTACTCAAGTAAGCCGTTCAGTGCCTCAGGGCTGCCTCTCGAGACTGCGCTGAAAAGCCTGTCTCTGTCAAAGCGATTGGGGTCCTTCTGACTGCAGAAGAGATGCAAAGTGTTAAGAAGTTCTGGAGAGCACAATACAAGAGTGCGCAATAAGTTTTAGAGGGCTGGTATAAGAAAGGAGGGAGGCAAAAGAGTTTGACATAAAAACAACTATTTTATTTTTGAGTTAAAGGAAAAATAGAGACAGTTATTTCCCACAATGCTTTTAAGTGACTGCTGTTTCCATCAGCTGGAGCTCGTCCCAGACCCAGTCTGATGTGCAACCCTGGAACATATCCAGAGCACAGAAGGAGAAGCTCAAGATAGCTACAGGATCAGAATCAGTCCCATCACAGGGTGTGAAGCGCTGTATAAGCTAGCTAGTTTACATCCCTCCCCGGCAAGAACAGTTCAGTTGTATAGGGCTCCATGCTAAGTTGCTCTTACACCCAACTTGGCTTATTTGGTACTATTTGGTTCGGATAAACCCCAAATACACGACACACACCATACACTTACCTTCCAGGTGCAGAGGAAAAAGGCTGATATGTTCCCTTCTACCTTTTACTACCTCCCACAAGATGCCTATAATATTCCTGAATTGGCAATTTTACTTTCCATTTTTGTAAAGCTTATTGGCAAGGGACAGGATATATTATATCAGCACGGGTCAGTACAGATCAACAGGAATCCCACCCTTGTCAAATAACCAACAGTCACTCACTTGCTGACAAGTCCAGGCCGATAGTTCAGATTAATCTTGACTTGAGGAGGGAAGTCACTGCTTTCCTTCTGGTAAGGTGTCTCCAAGGGCTGAGGCTCTCCTTTCTTTCCATGTAGCCCTGACCTTTCTTCCTTTTTACTAGATGTAGGTTTATCTTCAGGGATACTGTCATCTGTTTCTAGCAACCCCATCAACCTGTTCCGCTGACCTGGGCCTGGCTGCCCGTTTGTGAAGTTATCCATTTCTAGCAGAGATGGTCTTGCAGATCACCAGACGTTCCCCACGGGGAGATTAAACCTGTAAGGGAGTGGGAGAATTTACACAATTTGTTCACAAACCTAGAATGTGTACTGTGTGGCAAAGACATACAGAAAAGCATGTTTCCACATCCAGTGTTCCTACAATTGGCTACGTGTCTCTTGAGAGAGATATTCAGTAAAACTCTGCACAATTGGGAGTATTTGAGTAAAGGATCAAGGTCTTAAACGGGGTACCCCTGAAGTAGTAGTCCAAAAGCAGTACACGAAATACAGGCTATTCATCTGCAGAACATCTGAACCCCCTTTGTGAGATTACCTCACCTGTTGGCAACAGCACAGGTTCCTTACATAAAAGGCAAAGAGAGTGGATCTTTAGGAGACCATGATCGTTGTTCTTGTCTCTGTGCAGCCAATGCAGGCCAGTCACCAAGTGGCTAAAAAGATAAGACTAACTGTAGGCTTCCTTTGGAACAGAGTACTAAGTTTGTTCATGTTTCCTGCCGGTCATAATATGCAGTATTTCTACAGGGAAAACATATGCACAAATTATGTTCCTCTCAAGTATTTTTACAGTGCATACTGGAGCAAAATGTGAGAGATCTTCCCGGTGTTGGCTATCCCTGTGAGTGTGGGTTTGAACTTTCAGCTCCACAGCACAGGAATATACACACCCCAGGTGCTGCATGGATATTCGGAGCCTTAACACAGCTCAGCACCCACAAGAGCAAAGCTGGACCCAGATCTGCTGTAAAGACTGCCTCAGTATTCACCAGAGCACCCAGCCAGCCCACTTGTCTTGTCTAATATGGCCTGAACTCCATTTTTACCCTTTTGAAACATCTCCTCATATTTATCTGGGTACATCTCAGGTCCACACCCAACTCAAGCTATCTGCAGTCAGGATATGACAAAATATTCACACAGTTCATGAGGCAGCAAGGAAACATCCACGATTACCAACCTGAACCAGAGCTTAAGAACTCCGTCTTATTCGCATGTACTCCCTCCAAATGGTTAACAGATTTTCTCTGAAGAGAAATCTCCCTTGCTGGGACTACAGCCAGACTCCATAGCCTATACCAGCAAAGAGGTAAACGGACACAGCATAAGCATTCTGTCTTAGATTAGGATGCAGGGAAGCATAGTTAGATTTAGGCAGAAAACAGCTACAAAACATCTTTATGCAGCTCACAGCAAGAAATCCAAGGGCTGATTCCATGACGAACCATTATAAGTCAGCCATTCAGTTTAGTCTGTACTCTAATGACAAACATTCCTCTGTACACACAAGCATACACCCTACAATCCCGTTTCAGTCTTATTTTCTCCGCAGAAACACTTACTGGTACATTTGCCAATCCTTCAGAGGGCTATTTGTACTTCCATAATAGTTTGCTTGTGGTTTTCTGTCTTCCTTTCCCCAAAATCATTTCTCAGCTGCAGTTTCCATTTCTCCACAGCGCTCAAGAGAGTTATTTATTGTCAGTCTTTTACAGACAGAATGTCTGGTTTAAAAGCAAGAGCAAGATGGTTCTTGGAAAAAAAAAAAGACCCCGTAATATATACATCCACTTTGTGTTTTCCTAGGAAACAGACAGCTCACTCTGTCAGCTCAACTTTCACTTCTCTACTCAAGAGCTGTTTCCTTCTGCGACTTTACCAAGCCATTTTGAGTAGTGCAGCACAAAAAAAGCCCTGCTGTCAAAAGAGGAAGAGCACAGCACTTACCCCAAGTTGCTGCAAGCTCCACCCAAGAACTGATCTGACGGGGAATCCCAACTGATCCTTCAGAGGTTAAATAATCTCTCCGTAGAAACCAAGTCAAGTAAGTGTTAATAAGCATGAAAGCAGACCCAAAATTATTTACATCCATGGGTGAGAGCCCTCTTCTTCTGCAGAGAAGACCACGCTCATATTAGCATTCTTTTGATGGTGCAGCGTTGAACTTCTAGTTGGTGGTGGTCCATGAGAGAATCCAGGCTGCCTGTGAGAAGAAATAACCGCTGACTGTTATTATTTACTCAACTGTATAGCTTTTTGCAAAGTGAAGAAGGGCTTGCACAGGAAATGACTAGATAGATTTCTCAGTAAAAGAGAGAGCCAATGAGTGCAGTGCTCTTATATGGGAAAGCTGGCTGGCTATTGCAAATTCATAATGCTTAACCCCTGCCTGCACACACAGAGAGGCGACATCTTGTGGCTTTCAACAACATCCCGCTTAGATCTCAAGGCAGGAGGCTGACTGGACCCTGACAGTGCTAGAGCCTGCGGCTTAGCTGTGAGGTTTGTCACAAGACCCTCAGCCCCAGGGCAAGAATGCAAAGAAACATGTGAAGTCAACTGTTTCTGTGGGAAGTCAATTCTCACACAACGTCACACACCACAGTTACGAGGCACAGGAAACCATGGCAGCCAAACTAGCCAGAACGTTAGCCTAAGCATCAGCTGCTCATCACAAGGACAAGAGAATTCATGAAGCAGCCCCACTTCCTAAACACTTCAGCTGCTGGTTACTTAATTTGCCACTGGTGCCCACTTCTTAACTTGCTGGTTCTCCAAAGGAAGGGAAGTTTTGGAGAGGCTGCTTCTGGGAAAACGGACATACAACTGGTCGTAGTTGAGACCATGCATGCAAACTAGCACCCTTTCACTTATCACTCCCAAAACAGGACCCCTGGGCACAGAAAACCTCAGACCACACAAAGTGTCTTAGCTCTTTCTGTCCTACTTTTAACTGAATTGAGACCTGAGGAAACAGCATGATCGTTATTTCCAGCAGCATTGAGGCAGGGTGACATTCAGCACCTTCAACGGCCTTCCCCAGAACAAAATGGCTGAGGAGTGATTTCTCACCCACACTCTGTAGAGGACTGGTGGTTTACAAAGCCATGTATGTGATCTAGAGCTCTTCTAGAAAATGTCATTAACTAACAAAACGGTACCGAGCTCTTTTAATCAACAGCTTGATAACAGGGGCACATCCCACAAGAAGTTTCAAAAACTTCGTCAACAATTGGTCCAAAAACATTGAGAACGTATGTGCCACATCATTACATGCTGAACTCTGCCTACGAATTTCTTCTTCCAAAGCTACCACAAGCCCAAACAGAACCCAAATCAATTCGCTTTTGGCAGGACTGCAGGATGGTGTGGGGTCTCCTGGAATGTGGCCACGTTGCACTTAATTTACTTAGGTACCAGACATAAAATCAGGCCTGGGAGTTTAGCTCAGACTTAATGGATTTCAATCCTCTTGGGCTTTTCCCCCAGCTTTCATGAGAGTCAGCCCACCATTCTAACTAAGGAATGAACTCAGCCCACAAAAGTGCACCATAACAGATTTCTTTCTGCGCATCTGGTTTTAATAGCTTACACAGAGGAAGGGGAATGTGCAGCTTGCTGGGAAAGGAGTCACTGCCAGCTGAGAGGTCAATGCAGCAAAACAGAAACATGGAGCTGCTGGGAGAACACAGAAACCTTGGTATGCGAGCACACATGCGCACATGCTTTCACAGGGAGGACACTATGGTAAACACTCCCATTTCCATTTCAGAGGAGGGAGAAGCAAGGCATAAAAACCACAAGATCTGTCCCGATGCCTACTTGTCAGCAACTGAGCATTCTGAGGCCAGTAACGTGATTATGTCACTGCTGTGCACTAGCTAGGTGAGCTAGTTATAATGCTTTAAAAGTATCTTGCCACCAATATTTAAAGTCCTGATAGCTGTTAGGACTCAGGAGAAAGCTATCCAAAGCTACATATGAGGAGAATAAAAGAAGCAATTTATTTTCACCTATGTGCTCGCATGAATTTTCAAAAGCAACATATGACCCTCTTGCCTTCTGAGGCTTTTATTTGGGGGAACAAGGAGGAATCTTGCAATTGATCGGTACTTATTCCACTGATGAAAACAATTCTGATGTCACATAAGTTTCTCCTAACAGGAGATACATTCTGTGGAAACCCTGAATCCAGGAAGACAAAAGTCAAATTTTAAACTTCTAAGTGAAATTTTAAGTCAAATCAAATGAAGCATTTCATAATCATAATTACAGTAAAAGTATAGACATCATACGCTCTATGAAGAAGCACAGTAATCCACGGCAGGAAAAACAATGACCAGAACCTGCTTAAAGAGAAAGCAACAGGAAGCATAAAGAAGACTGCTTTCTGCAAAGATGTGAACACGCACACCTCCTAAAATATGTATTCTCTGTTCACCTATGTGCCCACCAAATACTGAAAAATGTAATGCTCTTATGGTCAATACCACATTTTCTGTATGCTGTAAATAGAAAATCAAAGGCACTTACAGATGTTTGCAGTTTAATTCCAGCATTGATCTAGCATCACCATCTTCACAGGAGAAGGAAGTCTGTAATAGCAACATGCAGACCAGACCATTAATGTTTTCTCCAGAACAGGTGGGCAAACACTTCATTCAAAACACATGCAGATCACAGGGCTAAAAGAGAAGACTGTTTCTTTTAAAGCTGTACTTTCAGGCCTGGAGAAATATCAGTTATTTTTGCAATGCCAGACATTTTTTCTTACAACTGTTATGGAAAACCCACACTGAATTGAATGAATTTTAGCAGCTTGATTTATTATAGTTACAGATGGAATCTTGTATAATTAGAGGGATCAGTCACTGCTCCATTTAAAATCTAAATATTCCTAAATATAATACCTTGTCAAAACTTGTCTGATGGCCCCGGTGACTCAATTTATTTACATGACAGTATTTTGTCAACCGCTAGACTTATATCATTATATTTAAACGCTCCCATCTACATACTTCTCAAGCCTTTGAAGGAAGTATCCACTTCTTATATTCTTTAAATTGCAGTATCTTTGTACTCGATTCATCCTTTTCTGTAGGATTACAGCCTGAAGAAATAACTATCAAAAACAGGAAAACACGAAATCCAACAGGAGTGTCAGATGACACTTTTGTGGAGCAATAGTGACACCCAGTGGTCACCACGTGAACCTCAATTCTTGCTGCTTAAGAAAACAGCCTCTACAAGACATGCTTGAAAAAAGCAAAAGTAGTTGTAGGCATGCACTTCTGAGAAATAGTCATTCACTTACTCTTTATATTAAAATAGTTATCAGTAACTTATCTAATTTAGAAACTCAAGTTCCAAATAAGGCTGGTTTTGATGTTACCTGAAGAACTTTCCATAAATACAAAATTGTGCAGCCGAGCATCTTTGAATGCAGACACTACACAGTGACTTTGGAACAGGAGACAACACAAAAATACCGAGGTATTTTCAATGTTTCCTTGCCTTAACCCTCGTTTTCGCTATAGAAAGTTCCCTTTGGGGCACTTGCTAGCACAGGACACCACTGAACATATCCAAAACCCAGTATAACAGCATTATCTCATTTGTCTTCTTAAAAGAGGTTGAAGGTAGGTTTGGTTTTGTTTTGTTTTGTTTTTTTTAAGCCCAAAGAACAAAAAACATGAAGTCCTGGAATTAAAGCGAGTGCACACAGAGCTAGAAATTAACTGAAGCATAAGAAAAAATGCAAAGGCCAGTCACAAAGCTCAAGTTGCAGCAGGATAAAAGACGTAACCGGAATCTGTAGTCTATGTGGGGGCATTAGGATTATTCTATTTTAATAGCACTTACATTCTGGCTAAAGCCTATTAAACTCTTAACTTTTTATATACATTTCCCTAATTCACATAATTTAGGATAAATTTAAAGTGTTTATTATTATTATTATTATTATTATTATTAATGAAGAAATCCCTTGCAGTCTCCTATTCCACCTAGTGAGATCCTAGTTAGCTAGCTGGGAGACCAGAAACCACAGCTCCTACAAGAGAAACGGGAACTCCAACACAAGCATCCCTGCGTTCTCGCAGTGAGCCCTTTCAGTCTGGCTCAGACTGCCCCTCCCTCATCCAGAGTAGCACTGCAACGTGACAGCATCTCTGAATTTCACTTCTTGTCATTTTGCTGGTTCTGTGCCATTTCTAGTAAACCGAATGCAGAGCTAGTTAACTTTCAGCACGGCCCTCACTTAAGGAATCTTCCTAGCAGGCTGGGGAAAACAGCCCATTGCCACATTCATAGCTGCACACAACCAGTTCAGGCTGCCTACACCAGGCCCGAGCTGCTCCCCAGTCACAGTGTCTCAACGTTCCTCCCTCACCACATGGCCTAGTGCCTTGGGTGCAACAACAGCCTGAAGCAGGATCTGTACATGGGGCTCTGCTGGTGAGCCATCCACTAACGGCAGTGCCAACGGCTCAACCCAGGCTTGGCTTGGGCTAAATAAAGGCAGAGTGAGCATACGCTGGGGAAGCTGGTGCAGACCCACTCTGGTATCTACAAATGACGTTCCAAGGGTCTCCACTCTTGCAGAGGATGTCTGGATTCTACACTGCATTTGAACAACACTTCAGCAACAGTTCTCATTTAGTAATTGACTCTGGAAAGAAAGAAAGAAAAAAAAAAGATACCTGTCACTTACTGAATTCTGTCTAACCAAAACCAAACAAAATACCCTTGAACCTGCAGCCTCTATTATTTGATTAGTTAGCAACTGCATCTGTTACCATACAGCATAGTTTAATGATTAAAAGAATTGAGAAAGGACATCTATTAATTATGAGCCATGAAAGATAAAGCAGCTGGTTTTACTATGGAGCAAATCAGTAGCAGAAAGAGATAAGTAATGTAAATTTATTTAATGCCATATCTCCTCTGGACTGTAAATTGCTCACGGAATTTGTCCACTAAGGACAGCTGGGCTATTAAAACATGCTGAAGTGTCTAAAGTCTAAGAAGCAAAAAAATAAAAAAAATATTAAAGAAAAAGGTATTGCAGGAAATCAGTAAATTGAAGGAAAGCATCTCTAACGATAGAAATACCAATTGTTCTTTGAACTTAGGTTTCTGCTAGCACAGCTACATACAGCAGTCAGGGAATCAAATGTTGCTAAAAAACTATCACCACTGTAACCAGCAATACTATGCTTAACTTAGTTACAATGGGTAGTTTAACTTTTTTCTTTCCCTATGATTGCATCCTTATTAAGAACACATTGCTAATATGGGAGCATTACTACACCAGGCATCTCCAGTAGATGCTCATTAACATTAAACTGAAAATTGAAATTTAAGTGGAACAAGCTAGGGCACTAAAGTGGACAAGAAAGTCTAGATGGTGCATAACACAAAGTACCAGTAAGGTACAAAGCGCATCAGCACAGCACTGCACACACAGATACCAAAACTCAATTTGAACAGCTAAGCAGCTATCAAAATTCAGTAAATACCTTGAAAGCCACAATCCTTACAACCTTGGGAAGGCTCCATAAAAGAGCACATGAATAACTACACGCATTTTTTAAGACCCACCATTATACATTGAATCTAACCAGTCTCAACGTCACCTTAAGTCTCCCAACACCCATTTGGACGGAAGATTCCTTGACAAACCCATATTCAAAAAGCATTTCTGTGCTAACTCCCTAGCTTTCAGCATTAAATATGCTTTTGTAAAATGCAACCCAAGGAAACCCTCTTGTACCCAATGCTTCACTTTTCAAGGAAACCATTTTCAGAGCTCAGTATATACGCATGCCTCCAAAGTGCATGCAACACAATAGTGCTTGCTGCAGTTAGTCCTTCCCCAAGTGTACCAGATGAGTCAACAGCGTAACACCCCACCTCCATTTTATACAACTCACTTTGAACAGGTTACTTCTGGAACAGACACACTACAGTTTCTCTCCATTAAAAAACACCTAGCTAGCAAGTTCACCTACATAGCTTACACAAAGGTTAATGAAGTGTGAATTCACCTTATGTCAGTGTCAGGCAACATAATTACTTACTTCTCAGAACAATTAACCCATTTAAAGATACTGCAGTTTACAAACTATGGTAAATCCACCCTATGGAATTGAGTCCTACAACCTTTGCTTGGTTTGGTAGCAGCTTTCTGGAGCCTTTAACAGAATGCAGTATCCTTCCTGGAAATAAATTGTGTCAAGTTCTAGGTAGAATTAATAAAGTATTTCTGCTTAAATTAAGACTTTAATCCATGTATGTTTCATCTACGATGTCATTATCCATGAAAAGAGGCTTAAACCACCATGGAAATAAGCCAACATGAGCATGTCACTTAAATATACTGGGTTTACTAGCTTAAACTGAGACAAGACTACAAATTGTGATGTGCAACAGAAAACTTTATTAGCATTACAACACACAGTTCAGCAGTTACTTAAGCTTGCATTAACTTTGCATTTAATTTAAGACATTAGAAGGACTACAGTGCAAACACAAGTGCTATCAGCAATCTCATCAAGCAAGATGCACAGCGACTAACAGCCACCCCTCAGGCGCAGCACAAGGTGCAGGGTGGATTCCTTCTGGATGTTGTAGTCAGACAGCGTGCGCCCGTCTTCCAGCTGCTTGCCAGCGAAGATCAGCCTCTGCTGGTCAGGAGGAATGCCTTCCTTGTCCTGGATTTTGGCCTTCACATTCTCAATGGTGTCACTAGGCTCAACCTCAAGCGTGATGGTCTTGCCAGTCAGGGTCTTCACAAAGATCTGCATGCCACCCCTCAGGCGCAGCACAAGGTGCAAGGTGGATTCCTTCTGGATGTTGTAGTCAGACAGGGTGCGCCCATCTTCCAGCTGCTTGCCAGCGAAGATCAGCCTCTGCTGGTCAGGAGGAATGCCTTCCTTGTCCTGGATCTTGGCCTTCACATTCTCAATGGTATCGCTGGGCTCAACCTCAAGAGTGATGGTCTTGCCAGTCAAAGTCTTCACGAAGATCTGCATGCCACCCCTCAGGCGCAGCACAAGGTGTAGGGTGGATTCCTTCTGGATGTTGTAGTCAGACAGGGTGCGCCCGTCTTCCAGCTGCTTGCCAGCGAAGATCAGCCTCTGCTGGTCAGGAGGAATGCCTTCCTTGTCCTGGATCTTGGCCTTCACATTCTCAATGGTGTCACTAGGCTCAACCTCAAGGGTGATGGTCTTGCCAGTTAGGGTCTTCACAAAGATCTGCATGCCACCCCTCAGACGCAGCACAAGGTGTAGGGTGGACTCCTTCTGGATGTTGTAGTCAGACAGGGTGCGCCCGTCTTCCAGCTGCTTGCCAGCGAAGATCAGCCTCTGCTGGTCAGGAGGAATGCCTTCCTTGTCCTGGATCTTGGCCTTCACATTCTCAATGGTATCGCTGGGCTCAACCTCAAGAGTGATGGTCTTGCCAGTCAGGGTCTTCACAAAGATCTGCATGCCACCCCTCAGGCGCAGCACAAGGTGCAAGGTGGATTCCTTCTGGATGTTGTAGTCAGACAGGGTGCGCCCGTCTTCCAGCTGCTTGCCAGCGAAGATCAGCCTCTGCTGGTCAGGAGGAATGCCTTCCTTGTCCTGGATCTTGGCCTTCACATTCTCAATGGTATCGCTGGGCTCAACCTCAAGAGTGATGGTCTTGCCAGTCAGGGTCTTCACAAAGATCTGCATGCCACCCCTCAGGCGCAGCACAAGGTGCAAGGTGGATTCCTTCTGGATGTTGTAGTCAGACAGGGTGCGCCCGTCTTCCAGCTGCTTGCCAGCAAAGATCAGCCTCTGCTGGTCAGGAGGAATGCCTTCCTTGTCCTGGATCTTGGCCTTCACATTCTCAATGGTATCGCTGGGCTCAACCTCAAGAGTGATGGTCTTGCCAGTCAGGGTCTTCACAAAGATCTGCATGTTGAACTGCAAAACATACAGAAATTTCAACCTTAAGTAGTCAGTAAAATACAGTCTCAAAACTGTGATTTCTAAATACAACAACTTCTGCCGTTTTGCATTACATAAATAGTATTTAGAGTTTTTCTATTTTATTATTGACCATACGAATTCTATAATCTTTCTCTAACTGTTGCTGTTAAAGTAACGATCTTTTCTAACCGTCTATCTCCTCAGGACAGACCTCTGATGCGGTCCCCGGGCGGATGGCCCCCAGCTGCCAGCCCCTTCCCCTCCCAGCCGCAGCAATGCGGCAGAGGAACCCAGCAGGGGCCGCAGCACCGCCCCGCGCCCTCCCGCGCAGCTGCCGCAGGGCTTCAGGCGAACAACCCGTGACAGCAGCGCGGTGCCGCCGCCCGCTCCGGCCGTGACTCAGCGCCTGCTTCCGGCGCAGACGGCAGGCTCCGCCATTTTCCCTCAACTACTCCCTCTTCCTCACCGGGCGGTTACGCGGCCACCCCCCACCCGTTTGTAACATCGATCAGGCATTTAGAGCCGCTCCCTACCTCACCGCCACCAACCAGGAATACAGAAATACCGCCCGACAACCCCCCGGCTCCGCTTTCTGCCTCTCTGCCCACAAACGCAAGGGTTTTCCCCCCCCGATTCCCCCCTGCCGCCCGACTCACGTCTCCGGCCCTGAGCGCCGCTCCCTCCGAACTCAGTTCCTTTTTCTCTCCAGCTGTGATCTGCGCGGTGACGCGCCCCTGCCCGTATTTATGCAGTTCCTGTCAGGCAGGCCCCGCCCCCGAACGTTGACGTGTCCATCCGCCTCTCAAAATAGTCCCAAGCAAAAGACCCCTGTTGATCGAAGCACCCGCCGTTGTTCCTCGGCCGTCCCCCTTACATTAGCGAGGGGGGTCCCGGGCTCTTCGCCTTAGGCCCCAGCTCCTCAAGAATCCCCAAATTTTTGGGAGCGCGGATGGATCTGGAGGTGCGGTGAAGCGGCCACTGCCAGTAACGAAAAGCTCGGCATTGATTGGTGCAGCAGGAAGAAAGGCGGGTGCTGATTGGCTGACCGGAATGGAGGGTGGGGGTGCTCGCAAGGAAAACTCTGGAAGATTCGGGAGCTGCCGAGTTCTGATTGGTGCGCGGTGAAGTCAGCCCTGTTGCTAGGGCGGCCCCTGTGGCGGGGCAGATTTCGGTAAGGGCGGGGGAGAGCGCATGCGCATAGAGGGTTCGTGGGCTTGGGGTCCCTTTTGGGGCCGACTTTGTGGGGTCTGCCTCTGTGGGGTCGCCTCGCCTCCCCTCCCCCATCAGTGCCTAGGGCCTGGCAGGGAGAGGGGGAAGGTACCCCGGGAAGGGACGGGTTACCTCTGGTGTCAGCCTTCTGTTGGCCTCTAGAGTCCCTGCAGTACCTCGCTGGCCCTTTCCCTGAAGGACACAAAGCGTTTCTGTCAGGGCCTGGCATAGTCCCATTGCGTGGGGCTGTGAGGGAAAGCCAGGGAGAGCAGAAGTGTGTTAGAAATGCTGGAAAATGCTGGCACTTAGAAATTTGGCAAGTGTTTGTGTCTCCCAGTGCGTCACATGCTATGGGCTGAGTGTGCGCCCTGTCATGAGGCCACTTCCTGAGCTGCCCTTTGAGCCAGTTTTGGGCAGCTGATGGCTTTTTAACACGAGGCTGCAAAGCAAGCCCTCTGATGAAATGCTGACGTTTGAAATTGAAATGGCTGTTTACTTGCCTTCAGAACAGGAAGCCTTGAACAGGTTATGGAATAACTTCCTGCTGCAAACTGATGTGGCGATGTGCTTCACGTTAATTAAAGCTCATTAGACCTTTCAGACTGGCTCATAACTCAATTTATATCATAACTGGAGTATGCAAAAACAAAAAAGGTTTTTGTGTTGTTTCATTTGCTGCTAGCTCCCTCGGTGAACCCAGATGAACTTTCTGGTAAATCCTCTACTCAGGAAGCATGAGCATGCATGTGAATAGGCAGGATTTAATACAGAGCTATGTGCTATATTTCCATTCAAACAAACAAACAAAAAAAAACCTTTGGTTTCTTCTAGCAAGGCTTGTGTCTGCTAGCACTTCCTGTTTTACAGTAAAAAGAAAATAAATCTTCTTAACAATTATTCACAATGTAGAGACAGGAAGGGAGGAAAACAGTAACTGGAAAATTCAGAGACTGTTCTGTGGCAATAACCAGCCTCTGGAATATTATTCAGCTACATAAACTTAGAGCAAATGGCAGACTTGAGCAATACTACATTTGTTTTCATTATGCTGCCAGTTTTGCTCAGTGTTTCCAATAGGTTCTTTTTGTTTGCATAGTGCCAAGGTGGAAGATGTTTGATCCAGAGCAGCCAAATAATACCTTGGAGCCTTGAGAGGAACTAAAAGTAATATTTACAATTGTGAAAGGCCACGTCTGCTAAACTGAAGATTAACCACATGCTAATCTTAAAGCCTTGAACTGTGTTTGTGCACATCAGGCTTGCATTAAGGATTTCACTGTGTATTTCCAGAAAATACTGGAGCCCTTCCCTCCTCTGTTTTTTCTAAGTATGGCTCAAGCCTATGACTAAACAGCTTGTGAAAGCAGTTGTTTGTTTTCTGGTTAAATATTCAAATCAATAGATAAGAATAAAATCCCAGCAAGATGGCTCTACCACAGGCAGTTCTTTAAATATGTTGTTAACAACGGCTCCTGAAAGTCATTCTTCAAGGAAATGACATTACCCAAGGCAAGCACAGGCAGCAAAACGCTGCCATTGAATGTAGGCTCTGTTTAGAAACAACAATGGATTGTATTTGTCAGTTCCATGCAAAAAGTCTCGTTATTTTCCTCAGGTATCCCTCTGTCAAGAGATAAACAAAAGAGTTTGGCTTTGTCTGCACAACTCCAAGGCCTAGCAGAATTAAACTAATCTCCATAGCCTGCTGGCAAGCTACTCTATGCAGGCCATCGTTAGCATTTTTCAGCCTCCACTGATTGGATTTGTTTAATTCTCCTAACTATTAAGCTGGGATAGACATCTACGTGCCTGTACAAACCCCACCTCTTTTGTTTCTGGGACAATACAGAGATCTTAAACATCTTTTTTCCTGCTCCTTTGCTTTTTCTCTGTGGTAAATCCATGTACACTGACAGTTACACATTTCCTATCTGCACAGATTCGTTATTGTACTTTAATATTTTATCATCAGGCTGAAAGGTACATTTTTTTTGAAGTCATAATGCAGTTTTTATACATTGCAGGCCAGATTCTGCCTCGTTTTCACACATTATGTGTACAGAACAATCTCCCAAGCTGATAGTAACACTCTCATGACTTAATTTTACTGAATTTCAGCATTACGTCAGAATTTCTTCAGAAAATATTTTACTACCCAAGCTTGATACAGAGGAGACATGTTTGTTCTTAAATGGTGTACTGTTACTGTTGTGGTTATTCAAAGCACAAGTATTTAGCATATATACTGCCCTTCCTTCAGTTCTAGATGAGTAAGAATCAGCAAGCGGCTGACTGTGGACTGCATATAAATAAATGCAAACCTGAAAAAGCAGAAATCCGTATCTTGTGACTGGCCTGACTGCACAGGTGGTTCCAGCCTCTGCCAGGGTATGGGGCCTGCCTTTGGGGACACATATTTCTTGCTGAGTGGTTTCAAAAGTAGGTCACTGGGCAGTAGTATAAAATAACCTGCTTTCAGAAGAGAAGAACCGGGGGTCAGAGAAATGTTTCCAATGAATCTGTACATTCTAGAACACAATGTCCGTTTTTTATGTACACTACTAGGTCTGTTTTTATGTACACTAATGCCCTAGCAACAGCATAGCATTTCGACGTGAGCAATGTCAAATGAAGCAATCTGTTTATCTTTAGCTACAAGGGTTTAACTTGGGACAGCCAGCAAATCAGAGGATTTGAGTAGGAGTAGCAAGTTCAGTACTTTTCCTTTGTTCAGATAAAAATAGGGCTATTTGCCACCAGGAAAAGCAATGTATTTTTCTACCTCATAATATTACTCATACCTATGTCAGGTCTCTTTCACTGCGTATGACGCAGGATAATTATACTTACCTATTTATGCTTATGGAGATAAATATTTTCTCCCTAAACCTGTAACACTGCAATAAGGCCCAGTCTGCTGAAGTTCCAGTCTTCAGGCAAATAGAGCTGTGGCATGTTACTGCTTGTCCTTGTACTGCCAAGCTCAAGGGTTATAAAAATAACGAGTCACAAATTCAAAGTACGGTAAGATTGACTGTAATATTGAGATTACCAAAAAAAGACAACTCTCCGAGTTTTGTTTTTTTTAAGCCTTATGCTAAAAATACCTTAATAAACAAAATCCTTAACAAGCTACCAACTTCAGGAGCTGAAAACTTAAGAAAAACAAATAGCTACATTTGTAATAAAACAGGGGAAATGGGCAATACTAATTTGTTTCTTTGTTTAAAGCATAGTTTGACTGCAAGACACATGGATACAGCTTTGCTTTCAGATCTGTGCTGCCACCATGAACATGTTTGGGCGCGTCCTTCTCTGTAGGTCTAAATAACCCAGGGAAACGTGTCAATTCACATGCTTCTGATGTAAGGAGACTTTTGAAGGGCATCTTATAAATACATCATCAGCCTAAAATCACAGGTTTGTGCCTGCACGTTATGCCAGTGAAAGCAACAATAACTAGGTCTATTCTAAAAATTACGTGTCTGCGTCTTTGCAGTCTATCTCCTGCTTATGAGTCTCTTGGATCCGATCCAAACTGCACTGCAGTTGAAGGAGCTCTCTTTGTTCCCATTCTCTCTGCTGTGTCTGAGCTGCTTGAGCATGTGGTTTCTGGGGTGAGGATTTTCAGCAGTATAGCAGAGAAGCATCCTGACAAAACAGAAAGATAGAAGGAATAATTCTACAATGCTGTTAATAATTATTAATATGTTTCAATTAAGCCTCTCTAACAGTAAACAAAACCAAGTATTGTCAAGGCCATTCTGAACAGCCTTCCTCCATCAGCCCCTTTGTCTTCAGATCCAGCTTGGATCCCTCGATGGTAAGGAGAATGGCCAGAAAGCTTCCCCTTTCATAATATTGAGACTAAAATCCAAGCATGGCTATTTTTCTCCTCTGTACAAACTATGTGGTACTAACTACCTTAGTTCTTTTAAATATGGTGCTAGCTATAAACTGCTTCTAGTTCCCTGCTTGTTAGATGAAAAGCATCCACAGCTCCTAATTTACCTTAAACCCACAAACATGTAGGTGCTTTTAGTGCTGCTTTTGCTGTGAAAATGCCCTCACAGACAGAATCTCGGTGCAGGCTGCAAGCCAGGTCTTCATAGCTGAGTCATTGTTATACAAGCAGAGCTGGATGGCACAGAAAAGCACCTATGTACTTTAACACTGAAACACGTCAGCTGTTGAACTTTGAATATCACAATACACCTAAAGAGACAAGTGATTGACTAGACTTTTCTTCCTCTTGTCTTTCCCGTCCTCCTTCTGAATAATTCTTCTTCTTCCACTTTGTCTCAGAAGCTTAAGAACAAAACATTCTTCACCAAGCTACTTATTTCTACTAAAGTTTGGCAAGCCTTGCATCAGGTTTGGAAGTAATCAATATCCTAGTGAAAGCTGTTAACTCTTTGAGCAATGCCCAACACCCATGTATACTGACAATACAACATGCAATGACTGTAATTTAGGACTTGCAGTCAGAATACCAGTGAAATTTATCATCAGCCAGAGACCTACTAAAAAGCTCTTGTATTGTTTATTTATGTGACACCCAATTTTGAGCTTTAAGAGTTCTTTGTAATAAAACATGAAACAAATGAAGAAGTAGAAAGAATATTTTGTCTATAACTTTCTGAAACAAGACTGCATTTTGCTCGTCCAGTTTTGTCTTGTAGTTCTTTTTCTTGAAACAGAATTTGCCTTCTCGAAATGCCTTCTACATTTAAAATGGGGTGAACTAGTTGTGGAGGTGAGCTGAGAGCGACATATTTGCATATATTACACAGACTCATTACACATTCACTCTGGTTTTCACACAGGAACTGCTTTTTCAGAGCAGACAAATTTTAGTATTTGCTCATCCTGCAGACAGGAGGCCATTTGATCAGCTCCTAAAATATGCTCTGCCTTTCAGTTCAGTGCAGGCCCTATTTTCAGAGGACAGAGCATGGTACGCTGAAACCTGCAACTGCTGCGGGCCATGCCCCGCACTGCAGGCAGATGAAGCCATGGTGCAAACTACACAGAGTCAGTTTCAGCTCACGATCTCCAGTTTCATCTCAGTGACTTTTCCTCCCAAAATATAAGGTGATTAACATGAAATCTAGCGTGACTAAAGGAGATCTGGGAGTGGCTCAGATCAGGAGCTACAGATGAACATGCTGGCATGGACGAGAGCTTGTCACGTACAGTGTATTTAAAATGGTTCCATTAGGATGAATAGTGAGTACAGAGGTTCACATGAGGAATAACAGGAAATTGTAACTCAGTACCCTTTCCTATCATCAGAGAAGGGATGTGCTGAGCCACAGGATTGTTATTCGAGTCCTGGTATGTGCCATCTAAGGAGGCAGCCTACACACTATAGTCGCGTGTTTTTAAAGCTGTTTTCCAGATCAGAGAGTGCTGATGGTTGCTTCATCATCGTCCAGTTGCTTTGCTGTCTTCGTGGACAAGACAGGGCCTTCTGCCCCATACCAAACTGGCAGCTCTCTTGTTTACATCTCTCCCTGTTCCTCATCTTGAGAAGAGCAAGACATAAAGAACTGTTGAAAATACAAGTTATTGATTATAACTCAGACAAAATAAACTTCCACTCGTGCAGCACTGGGCATTCAGCCTTAGAGTGATTTTATTTTTCCTACCAAATGCAAATTGAATGCCAACAAGTTTTATACTTCTCCTCTGCACTGAACAATTTTACCTGAGAAGCAGCTTTTTCCTACAAGTGTGCAATAATCTTTTCTAGGTTATTTACCACTAAAGAGGTGCTTTCAGAAGTGGTGGTTGTTGTTGTTTCTTTGTTTTGTTTTAAGGTCTGTACTATCTTGAACATTTCCTTTTTTAACTTAAAGACTCTGGTGACTTTATTTCTGAAAAGTTGTCTAGTGGGATTCAGGTTAAAATCTGTTTCTCTGTGAGGCTGCTGTAATGATTTCAAACCTTAAGGAAGGACAGGGACTCAACGAACCTGCTTCCAAAGGTGCATACTGATACACTGGAGCACTGTTAAATAGCAGCCTTGTTTTTAAATGATGGTGGGTGCATTGCAGAGATGTGAAGCCACATAGTTTTAATAGCACCTCAGATGTGCAAAACACCTGAATACATGAGGTGAGGCACATTATGTTTATAATTAAAGACAAAACCTCACGCTATCACTTGTGAATAACTGGCGTTCCTACCATTACAGGGTGTTCTACGAGCCAGCAGGCACACTGAGCTCGACACCCTGCCGCTCTGAATCTTCACCTCACAATATTCATTGGGGCAAGAGGGAGCACCCTGGGGCTCGGACCTATGGCGGCGTGAGGGACTTTTGTCCGCCCGCCGCCCCTGCCCCCTCAGCTGGGCCTTTCCTCGGCTGCCCCCTGGCGGCCGCGCCTCAGCCGGGCCGCGGGCCGCATGGGGCGTGCCGCGGCGGGCCGGGCGCGGCGGTCTCGGGGGGGCAGCGCCGCCGCCGCCGCCTCCCCCGGGGCCGGGAGCCGCGGGGGGCGAGGGAAGAAGGCGGGAGGCTCCCGGGCAGGGCCCGGGGAGAAGGAGGTGCCCCCCGGGCCCGACGCCTTCGATCTGGGGGCGCAGAGCGGGCGCTGGGCCGCCTTCCGTGAGCGGCACCGGCTGAGCTGTGAGGAGGCGGCGCGGCTGCTGCTGGACGCCTTGTGAGTGAGTAGGAACACGGAGAGCTGCCGGGCAGGGGGATCCCCCTCACGCAAAAAGCGGGTGTCCTGTGAAGTCTGCAGAGCCTCGGGGCCCTCCTTTCACAAATGCCCTTGGGGCTGTGCGAGGCTCACCTCCCAAATCTCCACCCCTGCGCTGCCGTTGCGGAGCACAGCACAACATCACCAGGCTACCACCAGCGGCTGGCTTTGAAAGAAAAATTTGAAAAGAAAAGGGTTTTCCTCTGTAGTTGGCGTTTGACCTGGCACGTTCGTGCTGCCGAGTTGCTATGGAGGCGCCCTAGGGGAGAGGGAGAAGCGCAAGCTCGGAGATTCCTTGATTCCATGAAGTTCCTCTGCAATCAAAATACAAAATGTGTTTGAAACGCTATGGGAGCCGACTGATCTCTGCTCATCCCAGCTTTTAAATGGAGGAGTATGAGTGGTACTGGAGCAGCTGTGGAAAAACTGGGGGAAAATTCCTTTCCCAGTTCCAAGAGGGCTGTCTTGTGATAATACCGCTCGTTTCCATGCATTGCTGATTGTGCTGCAGCTGAGGTCAGCATTTTGACCTGGACTGTGGCAGGGTAGCACATGTTCTGTATTGCAGGCAGAGCGTACTCTACTTGAACTGTAGTTCTTCTTTCCTTTTCTTATCGCCGTTTTAATTAAACCAGAAATGCAATTGCTGCAGAGGACAAAAAACCATTCTCTACCTCACTCTGGAGCTTTTTATTTAAATGCATTTGAGTGGATACATTTCCAGTTGTTCTGCAAGCGCTCAAAGCAGAATTGAATAATTTAGTAGGCCATCAAAAATTGCATGCTTACATAATCTCTCTGTTGCTTATCTCTCCAGTGAATACAGAGGTTTGGTCAAACACACAGGAGGCTGTCACTGTGGAGCCATCCGCTTTGAAGTCTGGGCTTCAGCAGATCTGCATGTTTTTAACTGCAAGTGAGTTTTTTTGGTTCCCTATTCTCATAGATGAATACAAGCTCATACGCTTTTCCAATCAATGCTTTACAGCGAAAACAACATAAAACAACTGCAGAACATCCTCTGATCTGTTTCCATAGAGTGGATGCCTAATTATGTCCTGATCCAATATGGGATCAGTGCTGGAGATTTCAGATGCTGCATCTGTGGGCTGGACTTCAGGTCTCACATCCATGCTCATGCAGAAAGCGTTGGGAAAGATCTGATGACTACAGGTGCTCAGCCATCTGCTTTATGTTTCCTCTAAGTACAGCGTACTCAAAGCACATCAATCCTTTTTTTAACTTGGTCTTCTCAAGTGAACATTACATTTCTGACCACATGTGCTTCAAACTACAACAGTGTCTGATTTCAGCAGTGATTCCTCCCCTTGCCTGCAATTAGTTTGCATCCAGCTCACGAGTAGGCTCTGTATCTCACTTCCATGTTTGCAAGGTAATTAACGTTGGCAAAGTTGGCAAACTCTGGTATAAAAGATTAAATGGATTTCTCGGGGCTACAGTTTGTCCTTGATATGTCTACTGAGAATTGCATATGCGAATAAAAATAGCATATAATGTTTGCTCTGAGCAAATACCCTATTGGTTTACCTGCGTAGGGTTAGTCTGTTCCATAGGCATGCTTAGCCAAACACTGCTACCTTGAGTCCACTTTTGCCACTTACCTCTGATGCCAACAAGGAGCCGTTTTAGCTGTCAGTGGAATTTCAGTTGTCAAGAGGTCTGAGCTAGATCTGATTGCTGCACTACAACTTGTCTGCTGCTTCTAGAAAGGTCTTCTCTTTCTTTTACAGCTGCAGCATTTGCACAAAGAAACAGAACAGACACTTCATTGTCCCAGCTTCGCGTTTCAAGTTGCTGAAGGTAGAGTAAGTTTGCAGTAAGAACATGGCCATGAACACTAGCAGAAAGAAACTATCTAATCCATCTAATCCAGTATTATCCTCAAAGATGCAAGTGGCAGCCAGTTTTCTTGTCCTAAATTTGCCTTTGGCTGACTGGGGAAAAATATATGGATTTTATGCTGTTTGCCGTTAGTGTGTTAGTGCATCTTATTTACTTAGCTGACATTAAAGCTCTTGGAGTTCTGAGCCTTGACCAGGATGGCCATGTGTATACACAAAGCACAGGGGTTCAGGAATGGAGCATGAATGCAAAATTCTGTATCTCAAGTAAAGTCAGGAAGAAGGTGGTATTTTTAGTTTTACATTTTTAGCTACAAACCCATAGAAAGTAATTAATCTATTTATGTAGAAAACCTATATTGCTTTTCATTTCTGCTTAGGGTGCTGATAATTTGACAACGTACACCTTCAACACACATCGTGCCCAGCACACATTCTGCAAGACCTGTGGTGTACAGAGCTTTTATACTCCTCGCTCTAATCCCGATGGTTATGGTAGGTAGAAACAGTAAACCTGGCAAACTGCAGTAACCAAAGTTAACCTCCAAGCAAAGCTTGGATGAAGACTCCACTGGCTGCTAACATGACAGCAGTGAGCAGGCATGGGCCTTCAGAGTTTTTTCCTCAATTGATAAACATCTAGAACTGCAGCCTGAACCTGCAGCTGCTCCATATGAAAGTCTCACCTATGATTTGTGGGCTTCAGTCCATGACATTTCTCTCAGCCTTTTAGCAACAGCTAGACTGACAGCATTAACTGTCAGTCCCTGAGATGCCCCATCCACAGAGTGCAGCCATGCAGGCATCTCCCGCTCTTTAGCTACGAAAAGCAGGTTTCTATGTACTCTCTCTTTCTTCAGGAATAGCTCCCCATTGTCTGGATGAAGGCACCGTGCACAGCATTGTTACGGAGGATATCAATGGCAAGGAATGGGAGAAGGCAGTGAAGGAACATAAGACCATAAGAGACATGTCAAAACCCTGACATACCCTTCCAGCAGCTGAACTTGGAGCACTGCCACGGAAACGTAGCTTGGGCTTTCCTGGGTGGTGACGTTACCTGTTTTTTGTTTCTTAAGTAAATCTTTCTATGCTGCCTGTCCCATTCATTTGTGACTTTCAGTTTTCAAACTACCTCTGTTCCATAAACTACCCCAGGGGTGGTATTTTGGTAGTTTGCCTTCAGCTATGGTAAAGTTTAAATCAAAATAAACAGAACAAAGTTTAAAAAAAAATCTAGTCTTGGTTTGTATGCATATTTCCTGTGTTTCAAGTCTGGCTTATAAAAATGTCCTACGTAAGATAATCTCTTGCTTAGAACATAATACTAGCTTACACCACTTTTTCTCCATTGACCTGAATGAATTTATAAAGATTTAGAGTTAAAGGGGATTAGAAAGAGCTTACTAGGCCCAAGTTCAGTAAAGCATTTATACAGGTGCTTAGCTGTGTGCCACAGAGGGACCACTGATGTTAGTCATGTGATTAAGTACTGTTTTGCTGAAGCCTGGACTCGCTCATGGTTTTAAGGCTGAGTAGGGATATGCTTAGGCACTGACTCAGGGCCAGGGCACGTAATTCATCAATGTCAAACTCTTATAACAACGGACACAGGCTTTAGTACAACCAGGAGCTCACCTGTTGTCTTCAGCAGGAGGAGGGGGATGCGCTCACAGCAACAGATCAGGATCTGCAATCTGGGCTCTAATCTTGACTATGCAATGACTAGCAGTGCAGATGCATGGAAGATGCCTCCTGCAGATATGAGCCTACATTAATGAGTGCAAAGGCCTACAGAAATGTGAAGCATTGCTGACTTTGCTATACATAGAATCCCAAATCACTAGTAAAATCTCTCTATAATCTAAGGAATTAAATCACTGAAAACTGATTTCTCCTTCACTTACCTTTTAACATGAAGGGAGAGGATCTTGCAGTTGTCTTTTAGGTAAGTTGAACTGCTTTTGAAACATCTCTTGCAATTTTTATATCTCCATATATGTTCTACAAAAGGTCTCTTGCAACTCATTCTTACATCGTGTTGAGACTTTTCTGAGTTGATCTCAAGCCCCATGTTCTGAAGCAAGAAGAAATGCTCATGTTTTGTGAGGGAAACTCTGGGAAGGAAGAACCTGCAACACAGTGTGTCTGAAAGAAGCAGTAGCAGCTTTATGAGTGCAATTAGAGAAAATTGAGTAATTTCTGATGCTTTATTCATAAGCTTTGGCTTTTTGAAGTTCTGACTGAGTAAGACAGGTCTTGTGGTTCTGGTTTTATCAGTGGAGATAGCATGATACAGAAGTCTCTCCTGATATTTGGACTTTACAAAAGCACCAAGAGGAAAAGTTCCCAGCCATCTTTGCAGCTGTATCTTCCTGGGGAAAAACTGTGTGCGCTATATCTTCTCTAATGCAGAATACTCCTGCGTTTGACTCTTAACTAGGTTAATTCAAATTTCTTATCCTATTTAAGCTTCTGCAGTGAGAAAATAGAGCAGCTGTTAAACCCGCTTCATCTCAATGTATCAGGCGACAAGATATTCAGGAGAAAGTTTATACAAACTGTTTTTTGTAGTCTGAAAGAATGCTACATAGAGAGAATCCTGTCCTCTTGAGTATGTAACAGTTGAGTTTCCTCCAGTAACCACTGGCACAGTCTTTTTTGGCTCATTCTTTCACTCTTGAAGTTGTGAGCGTCGTCTTTTACAGAAGACGGAGTGAATTGATCACCATATAACGCGAGAAAAGCATATAGACACGGCGAAACCAGAGCAGCTGGCTGCGATGACACCGCATGGCTCTCTAGAAGGACAAATAGTTGAGAAACCATTAAAAAAACATTCCTGACCTAATGTGAGGGCAGTTTTCAAAGCCTCCTGTGAAGTTCACTGCCAATTTACAGGACAGCTGATTTCAATGAGCAGGGAAGTTTTAAGAGGCAGAACGCTGCCTGCTCTGAGGCCAAAGGGCAGGGAGAGGCCTGTCTGCCCCAGAGTAGCTGGTGTGCTGCCTAGTGTCCAGAGAGGTCCTGCTAGAAAGGATGTTATCAGCTGCAGATTGGTGCTGTGACAGTTTTGTCCCGTAACTATTCCTCCCTACATGGTATCTCATGCCCGGGTGTTCACATGCTGGGGAAGCAGAAACGTGATAGGTGTGCATCTGAGAACACACAGTGTGCTGCTTCCGATCATAAGCTGCCAGCTGAAACTTAATCTATTTATAGTGCGCCAGCTTAAAAAGTTCAGATTTCAGAAACAAAAACCACAAGGGAATAATGTCACCCTTATCAGAGCAATTTCCATACATAACACTGGCTTTTAGCAGCCTCAAAAAGCAGGCAAGTTTCCCTACATCTTACATCCGGACCCAGCGTAAAACTCAGCGCACTGAAGATCTCTGACCTGTAAATCTGCTCGGCCCTGTCCTGCGATCTACACAGCACTTGAAGCAACCCGTCTTGTCTTTTTGCGTTTCACAAATCACTGAAGATTATTCACTAATGACACTTATAATCCATGTATGTAATTATTTGTGAAGTTCTCTGTGTATACAACACTTCTGACTAAAGCTTTCACAATGACGATGAGCTATTCAAACAGGCTAAGCAGGTATCAAGCATCTCACCCTGGCTTGCTCAGTCTCCTCCTCTGTGAGTATGAAGAGTGCATCGCTGGGCAGGAGGCAGGACAGGGGGACATCCAGGACCGAGAGGTACTTTCGGAACAGATTTACTGACTCAAGTACAAGCACACGGCACCCTAGACAGAGAAAGAGGAGAAATATTTCAAAAACAATGATATTGCTGTGCACATCGTAAGGTGCTCATCTCTCCGGGCTCAGCAGGCCTTTGCAGGCTCCTCTGTGTTGCTGGTAATACGGATCCTTTCTGCATAAAAGGGGAGTAAATGCTACTCATGCTTCTGCCAGGATTGTGTGGAGTGTGTGTCCATGACCATTCGTACTTGTGGTCTGTAAAAGGCACAGCTAGCTCTGAAGAGCAGAGTGGTTTTTTGCTTATAATTTAAATTATTTCTACATGTTTAGGCTTCAAGGAAAAAGCAGAGGATGGCTTTCTGAATGCTGGTACTGTATCTTATAATGAAAATTTAAAATAACTGTCTCTGGTTCATTGACAAAAATGGCATTTCCTCTTTCTACTCCAATTCTTAGCTACAGAAAAAAAATAATTACAAGATTCAGGAATTACTGTATCAAATATTAACTCAGGCAGGCAGTTACAGTTTAACAGAATTCCAGGATACATTGTTCAGATGTTTGTGCTGAAGCAGATTAAGCGAATGTATATAAAAATTCTACTGACATTTACTTTTATTTTTTTCTTTTAAAGAGCCTCTTGAACTCAAAAATTGCTTGTTTGTTTTTCTTTTTGAAACTATGGCTAAATTGTCTTCACTGATGAGCTAAGAGCTACTGATGGTATCATTAGGAGCCTGCAGCTCTTGAGGGAAGGAGCTGCTTTGGGACTTCTTAGGGCTCAGAGGCTGCTGTCATTATGCTCCACACTTCAGACGTTAAAGACAGAAGAAACCAAAGTCACAGTTTACACAGGTGGTCAGATGTGCAATTAGATTTGCAATGAGATTTTTTTCAGCCTGCCCTTGAACAGTGAAATTGTACAAAGGAGACAAAGAACAATGCTGAATTGCTACAAAGGCTGCCTAATGGACCATTTCAGCGGGAGCCTATGCTCACATCCAATACTGCTTAAGCTGTTACGTCCCAAGCACAACACGCATTGGTGACCGCTCAAATCCCTCTCGGCTCTAAAATGTAGGCACAGCTTGTGTCACCTTAAGGGAGAAGATTCTCCAGGACAGGGGCAGAAGCAAAAATCTTCTCGAAGAATAATTATGCAAGGTGTTTTTTTGAGAGAGATGATGGTGCCTTTGCTAGGAGATGTGCGTGCAGATCAGCTTCTGCTCAAGAATCTTAACCCAGGAGGGTCTGAACAGTCGACGTGCTGCTAACCTCCCTACTTTGGATGTTTGGTAGATCCTGCAGTTTAGCCTTTACAAAGAACGAGATAGGAAAACAAAACTTACTGCTCTTATGGTGAATGAATTTCCTGGAGACACAAGGGAAGAAGCTACCAGAGGTCTCCATGGTAGAGCATGGTAATCAAAGATACCCCACCAGCATCACTCCTCTCCCAGGCAGGGCCTGTGACACACTGCACCCAGGAGCAGACAGCGTACACAGGATGATCCCCCACAAATCCCCTCGCAAGTAATTTGTGCCCCCTGCCTCTTCCCAGTGACACTAACTCACTTTGCTGCAGTGACAAGCTTCGCTTTTATTCAGGCCAAAGCCTGCAATAGCAGGACAGGGCAGCCCTCATCGACTCCCTCCAGCACATCTCCCAGTCTTTCAATTCCTTTCTTCTCTCTCCTTCAGAAGAACGACACACAATTTGTCCTTGCTTTCGAACAGCCTTTTCCACTCATAAAACTGGTGACTTTTTTTTCCCCAGCACCACGGAGGGTTCCAGGACCACGCTCCCCTTCCAGTCCTCTTTTTGGACTGATCCTAGACCACGAGTCCCCGGCAGGCTGGATGCAGCAGAGCAGGCACTCAAAGTAGAGTGCTTTTCTCCTGCTCTGGGCACTAAGGGGCAGGGTCAGAGGAGTCCCAGGACACCACTGGCACTTCCATACTGCCAGACTCCAACACTACTAGCCCGTGCCGTGCCAGGAACCGGAGGAAAACCCTCCTGCAGCCCCCAGCAGCTGCTGCAGCCCCGGGCTGCCGGGAGATGGCGGTGTGCGGCAGCTGCGAGCAGGCACCGGGCTGCCCGGGCTTGGCTCGCTTTTGGCACCCCTCTGCCCTCCTGCCTTATCTGTGTCAGCGCTGCTCCCTGCTGTGGCCTCAGCCGTCCGGCCCTTGCAAGGTCATCATCTCCGTCCCTGCAGAGCAGCAGCTGTGCGACGCCATCTGGAAGGGCCGGTGGCGGTGCCAAGCTCCCTGCAGCGAGTCCTGGGACGTGCAGGAGCGCAGGCAGCGTGTGACCTGCACAGCCTGGGCTGCTTTCTGACCTCCTGCTGCGCTCCGCCTCAACACGTGAGTTGCCACGAGGGTCCAGCTTGCTGCTGTGAAGGATGCTCTGCAGTCCGAAATGTGCTGCTGCTGCACACAGAACTGCCCTGGCAGTTCTCAGGCGCTCACTAAAGACTCTTCTTGCTTCCAAGTAGCACACTTGTCCTCTTTTTACCCTAATGTGCCAATACTCACACGTGTAAGGCTTGTAGGTCGTGTGCCTGCTGTACACAGACCTAGGAGAAACCGAACCTGGTGATACGCCGCCAGTAGGGCTGTGGCAGGGACTGTTCTCTCCCATCACTGCAGAGATCCTCAGGGCTGCCCAGCAGCCGCCTCTGCTCGGTGTGTAGTTTCAGAGGGTTTTTTTGGTGCTGCACTATGGCTCAGCAGAGGAAAGGCACTGACGCTGATCCTCTTGCTCTCGTAGTCGGCATTCCTACCTGCTTGCATTTTAGTCTTTAAGCGGGGAGGACAGAATTAGAGCAAACATGGTGCAATGGGTCTTGCCTTTCCTGGACCCTGGCAATGCCTCATGAATTCCTGTTTGCAAGGCCTGGTGTAGGGTTATCCACCACCAATCTTTAAAGCCTGGGCTGCTCTGTTAAACAGAGCTCTGTGCTCTCTGCGCTCTCTTTCCTCACCATTTTTCCCCAAGAAATACTAATGCATGCAGCAACTGCCCCCTTCAGTTCCCCAAAGCTCAGCAGTAAGGCCCCAAAACAACTGGAGGTGAACTCGGAATTGATCAGTCTGGCTTTCTGGGCCCCCATCAGCCAGCCAGGCAAAGCAATGGGTATTCAAGCTGCACAAAATGACAGGCACCGTGAGAGTCATCTGTGCTAGTGATATGACAAGGATCTCCACGTGCTGACAGCAGAGGCTGCTCTGCATGAGAACGTGAGATGAAATGAAGCAGGGAAGGAATGTACAGTCCAGCGAGAGATGGAAAAGGGTTCAGAGAAACAGGCTGCTCCCTGCCAACCAGGGTAAGAGAAGTGCTGCCATTGATGAGTCCACTCCTGTGACACCAGCAGGTGAAGCTTTTTGGAGCCTGTTGTGCCTGTGACCTGGGCAGGATGGGATTAACAGTGTAATACAACCTCTCTAGGTTGGCAGAAAGGGCAAGATCAATATAGCTGGTGGATTAGGCCTAGAATAGAAGTGCATGAAGCCTGAAGCCTATTTGGCTTGGCTTTCTACTTCCAAATCACTTATGCAGCAAGTATGCCTAGAATGAGAAGATTATTAACAGATCTGTGTGTGCTAAAGGCTTGTACTGCTCCTGACAGGCGTTAGCACACCAATTCTTTTGAAAGAGTGGTGGTTATAGCCGGACAGGGCCAGCAGTAGGGGTGGATGCATATCCAGCAGCTGTCTCGTCTTCTTGAAACAAGCCTACGTGCTCACCCCTGACCTGGAGAACTTGATTGCAGATTATAAAAAGCCTGTTGTCTTTATGCTGGCTAAGGGTATTAGAAAGCAAAGCAGGATATTTAGGGTGCTCATTTGCATATCAGTGAGGCAATGCAATGCTTAGCTGGTTTTGCATTTGCAGAGAGATTTTCTCTGGATTCCCCGATCACATGGGCTTACACAGGTTCACCTGCAAATACTTCCCTCTTACCAACAAGAGAGCAGGACATTTCCATGGCCTGAACATGCCTTTCAGCTCTCTCCAGACAGCCTCAATCCCAGCATCACTCTTGTTTCATTAAGCCCCTCTGATGCACAGCCCTGCACGCCTGCCAGATCAAATTATAAATACCAGGAATTTCAATGAGACTGGAACTATATTTGGAAAGGCTTAGCGTAAGCAGCAGCATGGGAGCTCCCCGTTCCTTTGGCGTTTGTAGGTCATGTCAGATGTGATGTAATCAGAGCAGCAAGGCTTTCATATAGCTTCAGGAGTTTCTTGATGCTGCTGGAGAGATGGAAATATTATCTGTATGTGGGTCTGTTTCAAACCTGAACCAATTTGATGCACAGCCCATCCAGCACCACAGTGCATCTACCAGACCAGCATGAACAGAGCATGAAACTGGTTCAGTCTAGATAAGGCCTGACATCCAGCAGTGACATCCACCACTGCAGTTCCTTGTTCCTTCTCCTTACTGCACACAGCACATACGCAGCTCTTTGCTGCATCCCAAAGCTGAACAAATTGAACTTCCTGGGAAATTAGTTGGCATTAATATCCACGTTTCACAGACGGGGGAATTGAAGAGACTAGAGTGAGAATTCAGTCAGGGCTTTGTGCCATACTGGCTCCAGCCCTCTCCACTAGACCTTGGCCTGCAATGTGTTACTAGCAGGGAATTAAAACTGATTTTGGACTTATATTCAAGCAAGACATCAACAAACATAGAGCAAACACTGAGTCACACCACTGACACAACCCCAAAGGACAGGAAAGACACCAACTCCTCAAACCAGACAGCAAAGTGACTGTGGAGGAGCCTGAGCTGGTGAAAAGCTGCAGGGATATAAAAGAGCGAGGAAGAGTTCAGCTGTGGGTTTCATTTGCATTTCAAATAGAGCTGAGTTAGGCACATGAAACCCTGGACAGAACATGCATGTAAAAGGTTGCTTAATGCCTGCAGGGTCATGGATGTTTTGTGTGACGTACCTTCAGGTAACTTCTGCTCTGAATGCAGGTACCTGTGAATGAAGAGATAAATGTAGGTAAATAATCAATGAAGTTACTCAAATCCTGATTTTACAGGTATGAACTCTGTATGCTAAATTAATCCCTTTCTCTTAATACACACATTTACAATGGCTGATCTTAAAAGAAAGTTCAGGAGCAGACACCGGATGCATATGTCAGGTAGTGGTAAGCCTCATTCCCCACAATTCTGCCATTACTTTTCTCATGCTGGCTGCTGGGACACAGCACAAATAACTTCCATATATCCAATTCACTCTCAAATGCCTCATATTGTACTAAGGGAAACTGTAGGAGGCTGCCAAAGGCTATTCATCTCTGAGAGCATTTGCTCTTTAAAGTCCTTGCTTACTGCCCAGGGACATAGCTGACAGTTCCTGCTTGGGGACCAGCTTCCTTTTGTCTAACCCATGTTGGCACTGGAACATCCAAGAAGCTCTGACTTGTTGCTCACTAAGACTTTGATCTTTTCATTACTTTTTCCTGGGAAGTTTCTGTATAAAAATGTGTTCCGTGGAAACAGAATGAGGGGTCAAGCACAGGACGCGTGAAAAGTGATGGTACTCCCATTAAGAAGTGTAAGCAAGTGATCCTGATACGCTGAAAGTGTCTGAGGGTGTTAGCTTCAATTCCTTTTTAATTTTCATGATTTTCCTGTTCTAGTCTGTGGTTTGTGGCCTCAAAGCACTTAGGCTTACATCACCACTTGCACTGCCTCCAGATTTGGCCCATCACAGGGATGGGAGGAAGCAGGCCTCCAGCAGATGGCACTCAGAGCTGTCCCACACCCAGGCTTGGTCTTCCGTAAGAAGAAAAATCCAAACAATGGAACATTTGCCAAAAAGAGAAAGGAAATAAAAAAAGGAAAATTATTTAACCCTGTGTAATATTCAAAAAGATTGTTATCATCTTATAGTGGGGTATTTAACGAAGGACAATGTGACAGTTCATGTGTAAATCAACCAGGATAAAACATACATTATATGTAAACTGTTATGTTTCTCTAGTCACTTTCAAACTAGGATTATCTCTGGCTATTGGTTAAGTTCAAGGAAAAGGATTAGCTACACAGGTGTAGACAAAATAGGAAGCACTGAGTAATGAATACCCAAAGCAATTCAAAGCAAAAGTCAAGCCAGAAATGCAGGTCATGACAGAACTCAAACAGCAATCAGAAGACATATGCCTTAAATAGATTCTCCTGCTGATGCTCTCTTCTTCTCCAGAGCCAAAGATCTGCAAGCAATACCATTTTACACTAAACAATGGCCTTGTAATACTGACTTGGCCACTTTCTACCCCACTGCTGAAGCCCTACTGTTCAGACATTGCCAGCAATTTTTCAGGGCTGGGAGGAAAGGTTTAAGAATCTCCATTAATGTCGGCTCTTCTCTTCTGCTCCAGGCTTCTTTCCCCCCAGCGAGGATGTGGCCACCCAAAGAGGTGATTCAGCACTTGGTAAAGCTAGCAGGGTGGGAACTTTTTAAAACAACCTTGAAGAGAGAAAGCAGTGAGAGGTTGTGAAATTTGGCTAACTATCCCAAGTTCTAGTACCTGTTCTATAGAGGGAACTTCAAAGCACTAACTGACAACAAAATAAAGGTTGTGAAGAGCTGCTCGATCAGTGAACAAATAATAACTATCCCTGCCCACTAGAAACAGAAACAAAGAGTTTCCAGTCCATATGGAAAAGTTTCAGCAGGAGCAGAGGGTATCTTCAACAGAAGGAAAGTTTTTATCCAGCAGAAAATTAAGGAGCTTGTGTTTCTATAAAGGTTCAGAGAGACACAAAGTATTTGGTTACTGAAAGGTCCTTAATGCTACAGCCAGGCAGACATGACACTGATCTGGAAGAATAGGCACAGAGAAACTCTGGTTCTCTCCTTATCCTTTTAGTCCTGAGCCAAATGCTTCAGTACTCGGCAAGGCTCCATGCAGAGGTCTGGGAATGGGCTCCACCCAGATGCAGAGGAATTGCAGCCTTGTTCATCTGTATTTCTCAGGCTAGAGATGGCAACGAACTGTGGTTGCAGAGAGAGAGAGAGAGCACAACACAAAACTTTTCCTCCTGCACACATTCATAAAACTAGCCAATCCTCTCCCAAATCAATCTCTTGCTCCCATCTCCACCCTGCTGGAGCTGTCTCCATGGGACGCTTCCAAGTAGGGGAGAGGTTGCAGCTGTCTGTTGTTGCCATTTTGGGAATGTTGTTTTATAGATTGGACTTGCTGTGGTTTGGGTGAAATGAAAGAGTTTGGCATAAAATCTCGACAAGTCAAACACAAACAGGCTCTTTTTCTGGAGCTTTTTCCATTATTTTTTCTTCCAGACAGACCTTTTATAAATTGTTTTTCTTTTTAAATACAAAGTGATCTAAGGTGGCTTGTTCCCACCCACCCACCAAGTGCTAGAGACCAGCCAACTACAGGACACCTCCCACTGCACCCCCTTCACTACACCTGTAGGAGGTTTCAGACCCATGTCTGAAGGGAACTGAGACCCTCTGCAATGAGCTCTAAGAGGCAGTGAGACCTGCGATGGCACCCGCCAACTCTGCACTGCAAGGACTCAGCCCCAGCTCCCCCCTTCAGGACCAGCAGCTATCTGAAAGCTATTGCTGTCTGTAGCTATTACCTGTGTCTGCCCAGCAGAAAAACTGCAATGGTCCAACGACCCCCCTCCTGCAAACTGCAGAGCTGAGTCAGCTCCCAGATTCCCTGTCTTTATTCAGTCAACCTCAAGGAAAGCTGTGAGCAAAGCGGGCGGGCTAGCTCCCAAGTACAGACCACTGGTACCTCCCCGTGATGGCAAGAAGGAACGAGTCGAGATGGAGCTGAGACCTCGGTGCTGGGGAACGCAGAACTCCTCCGGGGTAGAAGCAGGACTGACGCCCTGGTGGGTGGACTGCAGTTTTGGTGATGTTCTCCTCAGGGAGAAATTATTCACTGAAATCAATGACTTCACTCTCCAATTAGTCTCCTGTGCCAAAGGCAAAAACCTTCACTGTGCTGGGCTGGATGCTGTACAGCAGTGGGGAAATGCAGTTTTCAAAAGCATGGCAAAAGAATGGACAATCTCGAAGTTATCTTGGGGCTCCATTCAGGATCCTAACCTCTAATCTGCCCAATTAATCTGATGAAACAGATGTGAAAGAGGAAGAACAGTCAGTCTCCTAGGAATCTCTGAGACATGAGAGGGATATACTTGCCAGATGTTGAGTGTTTACTATCTGGAACGCCTCCCCCCACCCTAACCGGACTTTCTGGCTGCCTTTCCGTGCACCCTGAAATACACCAAGTAACAACATGCAGCTTTTTAAACACTGTTCAGGCACTCCGTACTCATGTGTGCTGCAGCGGCAAAAGATGGTTCTGCCAGTCAGAAAAAAAAGGAGGCGATTCAGAGATTTTCCAGTTGACAGAGCTTCTCTTTGGCTCTGTGCTTTGGTCCCTGAACAGTCTGGGAGAAGAACATGCAGTGTCACTGCTCCAGTCATGCTGCTAGCAGCCTAGTGATGCTGGGAAGGGCATTCCTTGAGGCTGTTTCTTTGGAAAAAAAATACTTCTTGGAGGGGGGAATCCCTGCTGACTACCAACAATAGGATGCCCTGAGCTCAGCTTTACCCTAATGGCTCTCAACAAGATCACTGAAGGGCACTGGGGTGAAGGAGCTTAGTCAAATTAAGGAAGGAGGGAGCAGGGACAAAGGAATGAGATAAAATCTAGGAGGAAATACCCAGCTAGATACCAACAGAATGTATGCCAGGCATGGGGCGGTCACACAAGGGGAAAGGACAGAGAATCAGATGGTAAAAAGAGGAGGACATTTCTGCCCTGACCTTATGAGCACAGTGTGGGTGCAATCCCAGCCACCATTCATAAATTCCCCTATTACTTAAGACAATTAAGACCATTAAAACAAACACCAGGAGTGAGCTGGACTGTCAAAGGACAAACAGAAACATATGATACTGGAAGCTGTTATTTCTTCAACACTGCTCTTTATTTTGCAGAGACCCTAAAACTCTGCCAGGGCCTAAACAATCCCAAACACACACGCCAGGGACATGGGAAATCCTTTTCCAAGGTGGAACAAATAATAGTCAGTTTGGAAAAAGGATTTTCTGGGAAAAGGCAAGGGAAATGCAAGACTGCAGTCTGCTTTGAAAACATAAATGAGATGTCACTGATTTGAAATGCGTGGGCTACAGCTGCTTAGAAGGAGTGAGAGCAGAGTCCCATTCTAGCCCTGCACTGTAAGAAGATAACCAATAAAAATGGTAGATGGTGTCCCATTCACTATCATCAAGCTAATCATTGAAGAAACAACTTGCTTCTTGCTCAGTGTGTCCTTGACCTGACCTTGGAGACTCAATCTGAGCAGAACTGTGCTTTGTAGGGGTGTAATCCGGTTGCTGGCTTTTGAGAGCTGTACCCACTGAGTCTGTGGGATTTGTCTGGACAATGCACTGGTCATTGTTTTGATATACTTACATGTAACTGGCATTTAACCAATCCTCCTCTTTCAAGGAGCCCTGGTGCAACCCACCTGCGTGACGCTATGTCCCATGGCATTCATAAATGGGGCGTTCAAAAGTCAAGCTGTCACACCTAAGTGCAAAAAGGCATCGGTGGCACTCAAGCTGCATCATAATCAACTCAAGAGAGATAAAGCACTAAGCTCACAAATATCACCTCTGCACAGTCTTATTTACAACCTACCACTGAGCTGACGGATGGTAAGAAACATCCTGCAGGACTGAGAGGTGTTTTTCCAAATGGAGTTGACGAGAATAGGCTCAGCTAATGATTCTTTGATGTAGCTTTTTATACGGCATCGTTGATATAAGATTTATGGATGCAGTTGCTATAACAACATAATGCACAGTGGTTAAATATAGCACCTCCTATTTTCCACTCAGTTTGCTCTGCCCTAAGCAGACAAGGACTATTCTTTACTGTTCTAGCTGGGCTGAAATGGATTTGATTGCTCACTGAAGAAAACAAGTGGTACGGTCCTGCCTCTCCCTCACAAAGACCATTCCTCTCCACCTTAAGCAAGCCAACAACAAAATCAACAGCCCTCCATTTGCTAGGCTACTGGGCAAGGGGGCTTGTATAAAATCAAAATGCACGATGACGTGCAAAATTAAAACTCCTTGATATTACATGTGATCTCAGTGCAAAGACTGTCATTTCAAATAGCAGGAAAGAGAGGTTCTCAAATATTCCTGTCACGTAGTATTTACCACGCTTATTATTGTAGTGCCTAGTTACTGACCCAATGCTGAGAAAGGGAGTTAAGTGACCGTCATGTCACTCGAGACCTGCTCTTCCTTGTGGATGTGTGTACAGGGTCCAGCCTCTCTTGGCTAGAGGGAAAGCTCCTGTCGCGGGGATAAGAGAATGATGTTGCCAAGTCAAGGCCATGGGGAAAGAAACAGAGCTACAGAGGCCTGTGTCCAATTCTCCCTTCTTTGCTGTAGTGGGTTGTTTGTTTTTTTGGTGTTCTTTTTTTTTGACTTTTTTTTTCCAGTCTGGAAGGCAGAACTGAAATACTCCCAGGGGAGAATGAAATCAAATAGAAATCTGTTCCTCAGCAATCCTCCTCTTTTTTTTTTCCTTATTTTTCCCTTGCAAAGGAACAAATCCACCCTCGAACTTTGGCATGGCATAGATCTGAAGCCTAGGCACGTAACAGCAGTTGGACTCCCCACAAGGTGTCAAGAGGATGTTTAGTGCAAGTGTAAGGCACACTGATTCCAAATAGTTCCTGCTCCTCTGAACACAACCTCTGTCCCAGACCCTAGGAAGGATATTTACACCCTTAGCAGATAATGCTGAGTATCTGCTCGGTTATGACCATTTCCTGAACTGTTTTGTTCCTTGATGCTGTTCAATAATTTCTAACTCCTGAAGCAAGCACTTGCAGGTTGGATATGTCCTGTTGTACCTCTGCTCCTGCAGCAAGAAACCTCTTAGTGGACATAAGGCAGATCCCCCATAGACTGGGAGCATCCCAAAGAGCTGAGAATCGCTGCACCAGCCCTCTGCTTCACACTTTCCACTTACAGCCACAGTGGAGGCAGAACCCTGCGGACCTTGTTTAAAGATGGTTAATAAATACATTGCACATGATACCGGGAGGGAAGAGTTCATTTGCCTTTTTCTTGCCATGTAGCACTGGGGCCCTGGGGGAAGCAAGCACTGTTTTGCAAAGCCCTGCTAGCAGGGAGGTATGTGAGAAGCCTCAGCATATGCTCCCAGTGCTGCCTGCACTAGCTGATACGCGAGAATTCATCAGGGTACTGAAAATCAGGAGTGATACAGTCACGCTCTACTTCCTCCATGACACAAACTGAAAAATAATGAGAGCAAGCAAGCCACTAAAAATAAACTTAACCTTTCAGTGGCCACAGCATCACTCCTGCCAAATGCAGATGACTGGGCTGCCACGCTTATTTCTGCTGATTCAGGACCGGAAAAGAGACAAGACACAAACCAGCCCTTAGTTACTGAGAGCTGCTTATACCCCAGTGGCCATTATCAGCAGACATCCCATCTGCCCAGGACAATATTCTGCTGTAGACTAAGGACTAATACAAAGATCTGAGCTCAAGGTGCTTGCAGATAATGAATACTTCCTAGTAACAAACTCTGAGACAAGAAAAAGGTTAATAGCCCAGTGCACACTCAGGAAACCTGAAGTACGAAGGTGGGGAAGTGATTTCTGCACAGCCACAAAGCGAGACAGCAGAAGAGCTGGGATCAAAATTGAGAGCTCTTCCTAAACATTTTCTACACAGTTCAGCTGCTAGCTTGTTTTCCCTGTATCTCTTCAGGATGTAGGGGAATACCTCATAGTCTGTCCTCTATTCCTATTTGCTGGCTGTATGGCAACTGACTAGCAAACACTAAGGTCCAGGCAGCTGGAAGCTCTCTCCTCCCTCTGTGCCAACGGTGTGAGCATTGGCCATCAATCTTTGTCCTTCACTCACTCCACAAACAACATTGTGCTGGAAAGCATCTCCCTGCTTAACGCAAACACACACACTGTTTGCTTTAACTTCACCTCCTTTCTTTCCGTTAGGATATTTCAGAAGTTGCTGGAAAAGGACATGATCTAACACTGAGTTCTAGGCATCAGATAGGATCAAAAACTCTCAGCATCTTCCCAGAGGAGCTCCATGGGTCACATAAGGGTTATGTGGCACTGCCGCTTTCGTCAGGCAAGCGAGAAAGGCAAATGACTGTGATGTTGCAGAGCCAGAGTTATTTGAATCGCACAGATGATTCAGAAAACAAATGGGTGCTAAAAATACAAGATATACTTGCAAAGAGTTCTTCTCATACCTGGAAAAGGCAGGGGCAGCTCTGGGGGAGATCTCTCTAGGACACAATGAAGTCTGACTGAACAGACAGTTAAAATACAGTTGTCTTGCCAGGAAACATTTGGGTGATTTTAATACAAGAGACTTTAGTCTAGCATCCTTCCTACATCACAGCACAGAGACAGAAGCTCTCAGAATTTAAAGAATAAAGCGGTAAAACAATGAATTGACTTATGAGGAGCAGTAAATAGGAACTGCTCTAGTGAAAGAGCAATATCCTTGGCCCAAAGTGGTAAATGCAGATACCCAGCTGGGATGGCAACATCCTCTGGAACAATGGTGCAAACCTCTCCAAAATCCACCAACTAGCCCCAGCTCTGGCATCAGCTATTCACACACACTACTCAAACCAGAAATGCAAAGTGATCTGTTGCATATTTTAGTGGAATTGCATCCACTAAGCAGTGCTAAGAATCAGAAGGTCCTGGAGCACTGGGACCAAGAACAGGAAGAGCAAAAGAGGCCCCAGGGAAAGGAATACTAGCAAAGCAGCAGCAGGTGGAATAATAAAGGATGCTGTGGGTCATTTACAACACTGTGGGACTTCCTCCAAATAGTATCATGTCCCATGGCCTGGAACTCAGGTGTAACAGCGAAGTTAATACTTCTGTTGGCTCTAGCTAGTCATTATCTGCTGACACAAAAACACCCTGTTCACTTGCTGTAATGCTACAGCGAGGCCTCCAACGAAACACGCAGAACACTGTACCTTAAAGCAGTGTAAAGAGAAATGTGGTTAGCATGACCACTCACTCCTCCCGCATCAAAGCTTACCACCTGCAAAACAAAACCACAGAAACAATAAATGTTTTGAAGAAGAAAGAGCGCAGTAACCAACTTCAACATCTAAAGCAGCACTGCCCCAGCCCATTGTCTCTAAAGAGTTGTTTTCGTGTTGCACAACAAGGCCTTGTGTGTGAACTCATGCTATAGAAACACAACTAAACAAGCAAGTGAAGACACTTTGGAACTAATGACTACCTAGTCTAAGAGCTTAAACAACAGGAAAAGGAGAAGGATCATGTTCCCAGCGGCAGGATGCACTTGTTACTTATGGTCCGAAGGCTACTTTCAGAGTGATCTGATGCAAACTTGGTCTTGACCCAAGTGGTCCAGCTCCATAAATCACCCTCTCCTGGATCTGAGAACATACCAGAATGCCTGTGGATTGCAAGGTGAAGGCTATAGTTTGCTCTGTTGTGAGTCAGGACATATTGCTCTAACAACAGGAACACAATTATGTATTACTGTCCTGATTGTAACGAGGTTTCATCACAGGATAACATAGTGATAATCTGGTATGAGATGAAGCCTTTTTAAAGAATTGTCTGACTTCACTTTTTGTACAACCAAGTCAGGCTGTTAGCTGAATGTGAAGATCCTGTTGTTTTTTTGCTTCTCTGCAGGGAGAAATGGGAACTCCATAATGCAGAAGTAATGTGCGAATACAGCATTAACAAGTCACTGTCCAAAGCACAGAGTACCCTTGGCTCCCTGCCCTCAAACCTACCAATAATGTGTTAGGGGTGAAGCACCCACCCAAAGGGCTCACTCTGCCCAGTACTGTGAAGACGGTATTTAAAAGCTCCTGCTCCGAACCTGGAAGACAAACTGGCAGCACAGAGTGTAGAGCAGGCAGGGTATTTGTGGTGCTACTGGTACGCTTTCCAGATGGTGAACAGCCTACAGTTAGGTTTTCACTGAGGGAGAGGCCAAGCAGCAGAGTTCTTCACAGCTCCCTTCCCTGTGACCAGGAAGAAATTATAACCTCCCTACATTTCAATCAATATCTGCTTCCTTGCCAGCTTGTTCTCTCTTCAGGGACGGAAATGCTATTGCCTTGCTTAGTCACCACAGCTCCCTTCTCAAAATCTATTCTTTAAGCAGGGCCTGAAGTACTGGGTTAAAGATCAAGGAAGATCAAAAGCTACCCTGCCCGTCCTGCAACTTTCTACTCCACCCTCCAACAGGAGAGGCCCTCAAACACAGGAGATACTGTGTAAAGAGGGAGAGGAAACACTGAGACAGTGATAAGAAACACTTCAAAACCAAAAACTCCAGACAAACCTGCTTATAAACCCACCCACCCAGTACAGGTCCACAGTTAGACTTTCCACTTTGCTCAGTGGCTGTAGCAATGTTGCCACCAAGCAGCAAGAAGTCAGGGGACCCAATGTGGTTTTGTTCAGGTACTAAGAAGCATTTCCTGGTCATCCCCTTTATAAGAAAAAATATGTCTTCTGCTTGGGCTGCTTTTTTTTTTTGTACCTCAGCATTACCTGAGAGGCTCTCTGCAGGGACTGCGTGGTCTGGCATGGTGCTTGGGCCTCCCTAGGATTATCAGCTTTCTGAGCAACTCATCTGGGAAAGATGTTATTAAATCCTGCACAGTTCAGGGAGCCAGCATAGCACCCTGTATTTTACAGATAAGAAAAGACATGCTTGAAGTCACTTCTACCTAGAGTGGCACTCTCCTAAGATGCCAATGTATTCATCTCACCGCGCAGAATAAATTCCAAAGCAGGTGATTAACAGTGCGAGTCTGCTCCGGGTTGGGCTTGTGCTAACCTTTTAACTTAACAGGGACAAAGAGAGGTTTTGTCTCTTCTGCCTGACCATTTCTGTCCATGTAACCTGTACAAATACAACATCTTTGAGATTACTACTCTGCTGTCAAATGTGGTTGAAACTGGCTAATGGGCTCTGAAGTCTTTTGAAACGTGCACATGCACACACATGTAAATACAATTGCAAAACTCTTGTTTCCTTGGGAAACCAAGCTGAAAACTCAAGCCAAAGTACACATTTTCTCTTCTACGGGGAACATGAGAGAACAAACCAAAGATCAAGATAAGAGACTGCAGTGAGCAGATGAAATAAGCTTAACATTGTTTTGACAAAACTGTCTCAGGCCAACTTTTGGGTTAGGAAACTTCGTGTTGGAAGCATGAAGCTGGGTTAGTAAATATTCTTGACGTGGAAATTATCTGTTTAGAAACACCTTTGGAGGTTTTCCTTCTCCACATCTGTTTTGAAATAGGAGCTGCTGTTCTTAGTGCTGCTGCAGTTATGTAACGTCTGAACCAACTAAAGGGATCGCATGAAGTTAATTTTCAAATGATGTTGTCTAATTTACTGTTAGGACATTTGCAACTGAATAGCCTCCCTCCTCAGGTATACAAATCTGTGCGCACAATTACCTGCACACTGACCTGGCCACAGTGGCATTCACTTTATCTGCAAAGAGGTCATCTCTGAAGCACTGGCCCTTGCCCTTAGATCCTTCAGGCTGACTCAGACCAAGTCGTGATGTCCCACCTATCCAGTGTGGAGCTTCTAGGTCTGTGGTCTAATGAGGCACTGATTCTGCAGCATCCCTGTGGTACTCCTGACTTAAAGCAGGCAGCAATCACATGGAAATATATTCCTCTGGCTTCAGGGATTAATTTCATTGATAACAAATCTGAATTTCTTTCTCACATGCTAAAGATATTTTCACATGGGAGCATTTGCTTCTTCCACATGGTGCAGCTAGCTGGTGTGCTTGCTTTGAACATATAACCTGAACCAGGCTGCTGAGGAAATCAAGCAAACAATCAGGCCAGGATGAAAAAACCTGAACATCTTGAAACTGTCTGGGTTAAAAACAGGCTTAGCCAGTTCTGGGAGCAAAAGGCTAGGATAGGAAATACACTTGATGTGGAAATTATTGCTCAATGAAATCTTCAGGGCAAGAGGGAGTTCCCTCCCCGCACCTGTTCTGAAATGGGAGCTGCTGCCATTGGTGTTGCTGGGTTTTCTTCTGGGTGACCTTGGTATTCAGGAAATAGAGCTTTCACTAGTGGAAACTAGAGCAGCAGCCAAGACAAACAGGTCCGCAAATCCCTTCCGGAGGGGGGAGAGCACAGAGGAAATTACTCAATTGCGAGCAGAAGAGAAAACTCCTGAGAGGTCTGTAGTCCATGATCCCTCCACATACCATGTGTATTGGAGAAGAAAAGCACTCAAAGCTGTGGGTCTCCTTCACTCTTTCTGGCATCATCTAGTGCTTCAAACAGAGAACACATCTGCTCAAGTACACTGGTGGGGATAGAAATGTCTTTCCTTCTCAAAATAGGCCATCTCATAAAATGCTACAGCAAGAAACTCCATTTCTAATAGCTTTCCTCTGAACATCATGTCGTAGTCCCAATTTACATTGCAGAGGCCAGTGACATTCAAGCTCCCTTTGATCCTTGATTGTGAGGGTGTTTTTTTTGAGTTGTTTCTTATTGCTACTAAACTAGAGAAGCTAAAGATTAAAAAGAATGGACAATTGGATGACAGAAAAAAAAAATGAAACACTATCAACAATCTAACGTCCATTGTGTTTGAACAGCAAGAGTCAAACTCATGTATCAGCTCTTAGAACAAAAGGTCCTGGGGGTCTTCCACTCACATATCCCAAAGCGCAATTCAGGATACTGCAGCATAGGTGAAGAAGGGAGGAAACGGGATACCAAAGTCTGTCCCAGCTTTGCTGCTTTCACTAGGCAAACGTCACATGCTACACCGCATATCCGCTGTTCTGTAAAAGCACTGAAAACTGTGCATAGACATCAAACATTCAAATGCTCCTGAATTTTAGGGCAGTGTGGAGTCCAAGATCAAAAGCATCAAAGCTGAACTCACCCTCTAAGACACAAGCTCTTATCTGAACGCGATTTGTAGAAAAGCCTGGCTTTCTTGACTGATTTGGAGCTGACCAAAGACAATGGGACTCTTTCACAAGCAGTTGAATGGACGATGTTTCCCTCAATCCATAGCGGCCGGCATCTTACAAGAACGTGGTATTGCTGAATGCTGGTCTTGGCACTGCATCTGCTCCAAACACAGTCTGAATGTTACTTCCTAATCTAAGCTCTGCTATCACCAAACCTGAGATCCTGAAGAGCAGAATTTCATAGTCCAGAGGCTGCCTGGGGCCCGCACTGCACTACATAACTTGTTTTTAACACACCAAATACTTTCTAATATGGACTGAGACACACTATCCTTGGCTGCCTCTCCCAGCAACACTGGGTTTTGCTTAGAAATACTGCAGGCAGGAAATAATTTCCAAAGCCTGTAAATTAGTTTTGGCATTGAGTACACCA
Source organism: Cygnus olor (assembly GCF_009769625.2). Classification (NCBI taxonomy): domain Eukaryota; kingdom Metazoa; phylum Chordata; class Aves; order Anseriformes; family Anatidae; genus Cygnus; species Cygnus olor. Next base: position 7,846,862 of record NC_049188.1, on the reverse strand, counting down.
CCCGTTAATTTCCATGTCTGCACTATTTAATATACAGCTTGGATGAAATATGTCCCTGTAGCTCTCAAAAAGATTGAGTTACCCTTGGACTTCCAGGGCAATTGAGGAAATGAGTAACTATGCAATGGAACAAAAATATGCATAGCATGGTGTAACTCCATGCCTTGCAATCTTTCCAACACGTTGGAATTGCAGCCTGCTTCTCCACTGCCAGATGACACACGTGTTCTGTAAATAAAAGATATCATTGTCTACGATAAGACTACAGGGAGAACTGGGGAAAGTTGTCCCATTGGGATAACTAAGACAATATGTATCTTCCAATCATGTTAACTCCACTGTTAGCTTGCTGGGTTTGAAGCCCTGTTAACTTACATTTTGACAAGGTTCTGTTAACATTTTTAGTTAATTCTACCAATGTCAACATTAGTGAAAAATAGACTCAGTTTACCCTTCAAGACAAGGCCGTTGTCTCAGAACAGCAGAGATGCTCAAAGACTGGCAAACAGCAAGTTCTGAATTTTGAAAATGCGGAATGTCGGACAAAGGCAATTAGGTGCTTGCTTTCCATTGTTGGCAGACTAGGTCTGTTCCTTCCTGAAAGGTATTACAGCAGACATCTGAGACCTGTGTGATTATCTGTGACACTTAAAATAATGCAAGTTTACAGAGTGCTTCATTACCATCACTCCCATGAAGATGCTTCATGGGCCACTGATGCTGCTGACGTGTTCTGCTACAGTAATTTGTCCTCACTGCTGCTCAGGGAACTGCTGAGGGGAATGCAACGGGCCCTGCCACAGTGCTCCTCATTACTAAAGCTACACCCTCCACCAGCAGCACAGCAGGGTGAGCACTAGTGGTTGTGCATATTTCTTGCTTTGAAACCCCCACACCGGATTTTTCAGCTCACTCTATGTAAGTACCAGACTCCTGCCTTCCCAAGCACAAACAGCTTGAGTTTAATTTCCTCTGAGGCAAAGATCTAACCCTCTCTAACCGTCTAGAGAAAGTTTAAGTGTTTTCAGAGTTTCTGCTGGGATTCTGGTGCACTTGTCCTAGTGCCCAGGAGAGTCACAAACATGCAATACAAATCCTCTTGTGTTAGGAGCTTTCAGATCAGATTAAAACTTTTCTATTCACTGGATCAAAAGGCACAAAAGGACTCCAGGAAAACTGGATTTTTCTCTGTGCACAGCAATGTATTTCATGGAAAATTAAACATAGAATCAATACAGAATTGGACGCATGTTGCTGTTTTTCGTTCTTATGGGGCTTTCATGCTACAGGAGATGTGGCTTCTTGTTTTGTAAATTGCTGCAAGGCTTTAAGGGTTTTGTGATTTTGCTGCTAATCAGTGTGTGACAGTGACATGCATGATCACAGCAAGGTTCAGCAGAAAAGAACAGAGCGCAACTTTTTCCGTACCTTTTCCCCGTTCTGTGGAAAAAACTCTATTCCTAGGAACTGTGGTTCAATACCCTTCAATCCTGACCGATATGCCTGCTAAACTAGCCCTCTAATACATGACTGCCAATGCACTTCAAATCTAAGCCTAAACCTAAGCCTAAATCCCAGACAGACCTTCTTCATCATCAAAAGCTAGCAACAGTGGCAAAATACTGCTTTAAAACATTGAAAACATTTGAGGAGTTACTAAAGCAAAGAAGCAAAACCTTAACTTTGAAGATTTCAAAGAAAGCTTTCAGAGTGAAGGGAAAGCCTAGAACACTAGCTCAAAAGTGCTGTGGAAACTGCCCATGAGGTAGGGAATTTCACATTACCAGGTTGATGTTATTGTCTTCTATATGCTTCAGCACAAAGGCAGCGAGGAGCTGTGCGTCCCATTCAACAGAAGGATTATCTGGAAGATCCCTAAAAAATGATAAGTGCAATTAGTCACTTAACTCCTGAGAACTTTATAAAGACTATGCCAGAAAAGAGAGATCCTCTTATCAGAGACTGAAATCAAGAAAAATTTATTTACCATATAAAGCCACCAAACCTTACGTAAGAGTCTTACAAGCTTGTATACTGGGGGAGTTGGAAGCGAAACAACAGAGAACACCCTTCTCATAGAAGCTCTCTCTCGTACCATTATGGTAGACTTTCTGACTGCTTTACTTCAAGCAACACCTATTTTGTTCAATAATTCTTGTTCTCTGTTCATTCCTGTCAAATTTCTCTCTATATACACAAAGAAATAACTACTAGATCTTTATTTAAAAGCCCTTTCAAAACTCATTTTCCCCAAAGACTTTCCAATTGTAATCTGCTGGTGAATTACATATGAAAAGTAACTATCAAAGTGCTACTCCTTTGTACAGGAATAATCCATTAACCTCAACCAAAGGACAACATAGCTGTAATTACATTGCATGGATTTGATAGTAGTTCTTCATCCAATTTTTTAATCTTTGCATACCAACTCATCTGTGACTGAACACTCTGCCTGGGTATTTCAGATTGCAAGCTCCTAGGGGCAGGGACCATGAGCCAAATGCAAAATAACACCAGGAAGCCAACAGAATTATTCCATATTTACACAACTGAGAGCTGAATTTGACCCCCCCAGTAATTATGTATGAATGATGCCAAGAAAACACTGCTTGCAAAGTTAGGTTATTAGTAACAACAGCATAACGTGCAGCTGCTAAACACCAATGATGACATGTTAAACTGACTGGTCTTTTTCTCAGACCTTTTCCGTCCTCTGATAGTCTGATAATTGCTGTGAGGTGGTTTAGCAAAAATGACTACACAGCCTTCTCACACAGACACACCGGGTTGGACTCTGAAGTGATCCAGCTGTTTGCTGCAGCGAGCAGCAGCACCACTTCCCAACGCTCTTAGTGCCTTGCTGACTCCCCAGATAGCAAGAACTTTAACATCTGCAACAAAACAACAGGAAAATGTCTCCTTGGCACATTCCAAAATAAAGCTCAGCCTGGGTTTTCACAAGAGGTCTTCTGGCCACAGATTTTCCCCCTGTTGTTAATAGTAATTGTAGTAAAAGGAGGAGCCTAAAGTACAAACTGGCCATTAGGATATTAACCACTGTATTACATACCCATGGTCAGCATGGGCCAAAATAATGTGCTGTTAGAAACCTCTGCAACAAGAGACGGTGTTTCTACAGTAATAACATTATACCATTCTAGTTATGGTCCCAGTAGTGACATTACCAGCAACAGAAATTTTTCTTGCTGTTTGCCATTCCCTCTTGTGCAGACAGCATCCTCGTCTGATGTATACAAGGCGTAGATTTTCATCACAGGAAAGGTTCTTTGGTACATCTAGCGGCTGTCTTATCAGGTTAACAAATCTGCATCTAATCTGCTCGAGACAAAAACTTTCACATCTCGTGTTTGAAGATGAAGTGGCCCTGAAGGTATTACAAGTCCCACCATGTCACAGCAAGCTTTGAACAGAGCACATTTTAAAAATGTGCTTCAACTAAAATACCCCAAGTAATGTGCACACTGAGCAGAGTCTAAGTGCAAGTCTAAGACCGCTCCAGTTACCCGAATGGTACCTTTGAGGTTGTGTGAAGGCTTAATCAGATAATATTAAAGTGGTAAATTAGTCTAAAAGGGATTCTCCACTGGCCACTTACAATGCAAATACCATGCCCATTTTGGACAGTGGATATATGGAGCTGTGGAAGAAGCAAAGAGTCTCATTAAAGCAGGAATGGTGTTCCAACAGCAAGAGGTCAGAAAAAAAACAGGGCTTGGAATTTATGATGTCCAGGAGGCTCTTGGTGTCAGAGCCACTGCACTCAGCTTTATTGGGCTGTCTCCAAAAAGGCTGTCGGGTAGTGGAGCAGGTTTTAACTAGTTTAGACAGATAAAGATCATCCTCCTTCAATGGAAATGAACAGCTGGAGGCAAGGGTTTAGAATCCCTGGAAACAAAACAATCTGAAGGCATGAGCAAATTAACTCCGTGAACACCAAACTGATTAAGCAGGAGTATTCTGCAAGAAAAATCTACTTCTACCCACTTTCTGCTGCTCACTCACTCCCAGTAAGGAAAATATTTTTTTCCTTGCATTGTACCATTTGTCAAGCACCAAAGACAGAGTAGCTGATCCTGCCAAACCAGACACACATGTACATAAGCATATTTATAACTCATTAATAGCTACGATGGCCCACTGATGTATTCTTAGCTCATTCTGCAAACATGAAAAGTGGCATGCAGGTTAAATGACATGCCCAAAGTCACCCAGAGAAGCCAGGAGCGGAGCAGCCAATACATCAATCTCACTCCTCCAGAATTTTTATTTTTATTTTTATTTATTTTTATTTTTTGTAAGAGTTTGCATAATACTTTGTAAAGTCAAAAATTTAAGCGTTACCATGATAGTAGGGACCCCACGGAAACCAAGAGACCAATGGCTTTCTGCCTGTGCTCTGGAGATCAATAATGGAGCCCAGCTAAGGACAAAAAGGTGACAAAGACAACCAAGTTCACATACACCGTATGGCAATGCACACAGATGTTCTTACAGGAGGTCTCTGCATGCTCTGGGAACTTTGTAGGTGCATACAAAGTTTGAAAACTGTTGTACTTCACAACTCACCTATTCAGTAGAAATATTTTTTCCTAATATTCTGAATCAGTGCTCGCCAAACCCGAGAAGTCCACTGGTTTCCTGAACTATTCAAATAAGTTGCATCCGTAATGCATATACTTTCAGGACTTAGTATCAGAAACATTCAGCATTTCAATGGTTAATTCCGCAGGCTGCCTTTCTGGCTAAGGCAGATAATGCTTCAGAGCTGAAGGTCGAAGGGCTGAGATAAAGGACTACAAAGGAGTGAAAACTAGCACATTCCCTGGAGCAGACTGGAGCTTGTCCCAGGAGACAGCATTCCCCACGCTCTCCCTCCCCGTCCTCTGCCCCAGAGAGCTCCTTGTTGCTGCTGTCAGTCACCGAGACAGACAGAGATATAAATCCTGCATGGGAAGGCCTCCCAGGTCACGCTGCTGGGGGTGCTGGCGGGAAGGGTACAGAGGTTTGGTCACTTGGCTTCATTTCCACCAAACGCTTACGGCCTGGGAGCGATGTTTATGGGATTCCACATGAGTGACAGTGAATGCAGGTGGCTGCTTGGATCCAGCCTGTGTTGACCTGGGAAAAATAGGGAGATGCATGGAAGAGGCAAAAATATTTTTAATGATTTCATTAGGTTTCTCTCCAGAAATGTTGCATTTTTCCAGCTGTTTTCAGTGGAATGCATGTTGTGCACAGCACAGGGAACTGACAGCTTTGCCAAGGGATCTACAGACTATAGGGAGAGAGAAATGGAGAAATATGAAGCTGCAGCTTCTGCAGCATGGAGTAGTGTCTGTCTCTGCTCACTGATTTCAGCAGACCCAGTCACAGGAAACATTGTGCTTCTGAAAACAAGAATACTCTAGCTTTCCATTGATCCACCCTAGGCAACACCACCATCGGCGGTGAGAACCCCACGGGACTCCCTGGTTTCCTCCCTCTCACCTCCTTTCTCTCCTCCTTGCCAAGCTCAGCAGGCAGAGCAGATGCTGGTATCTGCAGTTCCCCTCCCCAGGGTCTGCATAGGAAGAACACCACAGTGGGGAGCCACAGCAAATCCTATCAGCAAGTTAAACCAAAATTCAACCTTGTGCAGATCTTGCCCAGCAGTCTTACAGCTGGCTGGCTGAAAGAAACATAAAAAATCATTGCTTGATGCCAGCTCCTCTCCAGGCCTCCTCCCCTTGCCTGCTGGGGAGCGTAGCTCATCTTCTGCCTCAGCCTTGGCCATTAAAACACTGCGCATGTTGCCAGTGATGCTGCCCCCGCCAGTAGCCCTGACGATTCGTCGGGTCATCTTTCTAGGAATGTTTAGGCTGAAGACAGCTAGATTCCTGTCATTGGGAAGGCTTCTTTCGGCCAAGACAGAGTTCTAAAAACCTTCACAGAGATATATTACCAAGTGACAACTGTCTTTCATGATATACTGCTTACTCCGTGTCCAATTTTCCACTGCTTATCTTCCACAGGTCTTCTAGCAACAGCCAGTGCATTTATACAATCTTCTTTCAAAGCCTTCCACGGAATTTATTCTGCTCATGAACTAAGCTCTCATGACTACCCTAAAGGTTAAGTGAAATGAGCGGTCCACGTGATGTCCACGTGCCTTGACAAGGAGCGAATGGGCTGTCCTACACGGGACACTTACAGTCAGAGATCTGTCTGTCCTGCAACACGTTGAATCGGGCAACCTCCAGGCCCCTGGGTGCACTCGGAAGCTGTGCGGGTGATGTTTACCGTGGTGGAAACTGGCAAGCACCATCTCTGCCTTGACATGAAACCTTTATAGGTTACAACTCTATAAGGTTCCTTCTAGACGGCACCTAGTTCTACATCAATACATTATGAAACACCACAGCAAACCTTTCAAGGTACTAACAAGATTTTCTATTCCGCTACACACCAAAAGGGTCAAGATGAAAGAGCTTTCCTATTTCTTATCGCCTTTTTATCCTGCAGCATGATCTTAATCAATCCAAGGCTGGGGACCAGGAAACATTTTTGCACAATTTCTCCTTAGCCCTCCTCTCCCCATTGAACGATTTTACATTAAACCAGCACAAAGGTCGGGAGATGGATGGCGGATTACATAGGAAACAGGTGAAGTGCTGTGCAATAGGTTCCCAGCTGAGAACAATGACCGCAATGTGTTTGCTGGAACAAAGGATGCCCTTTGTATAAAGTTAACTGTATAAAATGAACATCTGGGCAATTGAAACTGGATCAAAAAGCAAAAGATCCCACAGAACAAAATGACGTGAGTGCACAATTAGTGAAAAAGCCATGTGATGACTAGAGGCAATCAGTGACCTTTATATCATAGCATCAAAGTAATTGAAAAAAAACGAGTAAACAGAAATTATTTCATGCTCCCTAAAGTAGAGCAGAGAACTTTTATTTTTGAGATTATGCTAAGATAAGTTAAGACACGCTAGCCCTAGGTCTTGAAGCAGAGCCCCTAAATCCCTCCTTCAATAACTATTTATAAATTTCTCTTCCTATAATGGACAATTACAAACAGGAGGGAGGCACTGCTGTTAGGCTGCATGTACATCTCAGATACAAATGAAACAATCCCACTTAGACAAACGAGCAGCATCTCACGCCATCATGCTGAACAGAGGAGAGATGCTGTGTGCCTGTTGGAATGTAACCATCTACAATTTAGGAGAGGGAATAAAGCGGGGTGCTAATTGTCAAATGATCAAATTAAAGCCACCTAAGACAGAGAAGCCCACGGTGCAGTTTTTACACTGGCAGCTTCCTCCCTTTTCCCATAGTAGGGAAACCCAAATTATTCTGAGATTTGTCTTTTAAGAATGGAAGTAAGAATCTCAAGTTTTTGTGTAGGTAGAGGACAAAGGACGTGGAAAAATGTCACTGACTACAATATTTCGAAATTCAATGCATTTTAAATATTTCACAAAAGCAAAAAAAAAGCAGAACAGACATAATCCTTTTCTCCCATTCTTAACTTCTGTAATGTATAATTTTGGGCCTACTTTACTCAAATTTCAAAGGTAAGTTAAGTAAGTTTAGATGCCTACAAGACAAGTAAGTGCTGACCTCACTAATGTGGCCATAGCAGGCAAAAGTCATGCATAAAGGGAAAGCAGACAACGAGAGCACTTCATTCAGCTTCCTCGGGTGTGCAGGCAAGCAGTACGCGCTTCTCCACTGAGCTACGTAAAAACACAGCGCAGCTCCTTCGGACGGTGCTCCACGTCCCTCCGGACCTCCCCAGAAGTAACAGGTAATTAGGGCTCTAGGGAACAAACTTTTTGACGTGGGCACGATCACGTTTGTCTGAGAAATAATCATAGAACCATATCACAGAATATCCCAAGTTGGAGGGGACCCCAAGGATCACGGAGTCCTACCCCTGGCTCCGCATGGGACAACCCAAAAATCAGAACCCATGTCTACTTCTTGAATCCCGGCAGGCTCGGTGCCGTGACCTCTGCCCTAGGGAGCCTGTGGCAGTGCCCGACCACTCTTCTTCACCCAGTAAAGAACCTTTTCCCAGCCTGAACCTGCCCTGCCGCAGCTCCACGCCGCTCCCTCGGGTCCTACTGCTGGTCACCAGAGAGAAGAGACCAGCGCCTGCCTCTCCGATCCCCCTTGTGAGGAAAATAAGCATCCTTTCGGTTTAAATTCCAAGGAATTATTACAGAACACAGGACCGCTTGTTTGCAAGACCCATCCAAATGTCCCTGTACTCATTTATTTTTGTAATGAATTATTGATGATTTCTCAGCAGAGTTTAATGTCTATTCACAGAGATGACACAATTGCTTATCATAATTTGAAATCTGGTATTCATTTGACGTCTGTGCCTCAGTGCCCTGTTGATAAATTACAGCACAAAGCTCTGTAGGAACAAGTTCATATTCAGTGTCTTTAAACAAAAACAATTGATGGTACCTTTCAAGAACAGAAATGCATAGAAACTACAGTGGCTAAAGCTAGTTTAAAAAAGTAACTTTTAAAACCTAGTTTACAGGTGGCATCAGGCCCAGCTGTGTAAGGCAGGAAACAAAACTCAGCGCAACTAAACCTGAGCTGATCACTGATTTAGTCGCAGCTTTCCTATCTTCTACTTGTCATGCCTGTGAAATAGAAATAATTATTTGTTCAAACCTATGTAAAGCAGTTTGAGATCCTTCGAAGAAAAGTGTTATGGCCCACAACATACGAAAGTCCGCAAAAAGCTCCAAAATATAGAGCACAGTGAACAGCTCTGCCCCTGTGGCGCAGAGGAACTCTGCAACAAGGGTAATGTCTTCTGGAGCAGTTAGCACTTCCTTAGGGGCTGGCGCCAAACAGAGAACAAACTCCCAAATCAGATGTCATCACAAATCACTTTGCTCTCAGCTGCAAATACCAGGAATACTCCCTGGAACATATCCTTTCTAGCAGAAACACAGCAATATTTAAAGTTTAAAATACCCCAGACACTGGGCCAAGTGTTATCCCAACAATGGAGACCCTGCTCGCCAAGGCACGTGGCGGGGATTTGGGTGTGTCACCTGCTGGGCGCCTTGCTCTGGTCATGTAGCAAGGTGTCACCACGCAACGCTGCAGCTAAGGAACAGATTCCCAGCATACATCTCCAACTCCAAGGTTAGATCCTTGGTCTCACCCAGCAAATCTCATCTCTGCCTCTTGAGAGAGCCACCAACGCCATGCTGCAAACATGCGACAAGAGGAGAAACATGACTTGGGAGTCTCGTGCAAGTGCCGCACTCGGGTGTGACACTCATGTTATAACTGTGCTGCTGGAATGTGCTCAGCGACTGTGTGGTCATCGCTACTGATTGATCAACTGCCCATGGCAATGAGCACCACACACCTCGGTGTCATGCACAGCTTTGAATTCAGCTGCCAGTGAAAGGATAGGCCTCTAGTTCAGCTGCTTCAATCCACGCTGAGAAGCCCCAGCTTCAATTTAAGCAGAAATCTGCAGTGGATGTTTTGCAAGAACCATGCAGTGCCACAGCTTGTGTCAGGAACCCTGGTGAGACTGGTAGTAACAAAACAATCAAGTTCAAGTCCCTAAAGAAAACTCAATTATGGAAAAATAGAGCAGGTCCTCTCCCATACCTTTCACCCTCAAGCTGGGTGCTGTGTTTTCAGCTACGTTCCCAACTTTCTTTCAAGTATGAGTTGCATTCATTTTGCACACCCACTACATGCCATGCCAAGGCCATTTACAGCCCTTTTTCCCTGACAGCCGTGATGCGACCAGAATATACTGTGTGCACCTGGACTGAGTGGGGCCCAGAGGTGCCACACCAGTGGCCTGTTTTCAGCCACGCACCATTTAACATGTTTCTGCAGCACCGCAGACTCACCAGCAGCGACTCGCCAAGTGCTGGGCAAGAAGCCTCCCTTTCATTTCATAGAAGCTGGACTTCTGCGTGATTTGTTGCGGGCCATTATAGAGTTCACTGAAAATATGTCAGAAGCCAGACTTAGTAGTCTCGGGAGGTTTGGGGCTGCCATGCTGAATTATGAGTCAGCACTTCTTCCTCTGGCCCACTGAAATGTGGTTTGGGCAGCAGACAATAGCGCAGTGTGAAATCAAACCAATTCCTTTTACATCTCAGAGAGGTACACAGGAAAGCAGATCACTGAAGTTCCTAGCTAGTTCAGAAAAACGTGCCAGGAAAACAAGAAGTCTCCAGCATTTTTGTGTCTGTTGGTAAAGTGCATTTCTGGCATTTGTCTCAAGTGGCTGACAAATAACATCTATCAGCATTATCTGGCAATCTCATCTGCAGCCTTCCAATAAAAGAAACATCTTCAGACACTCAGTTATCTGGCATGCTGGAGCACAACTGCTGGGCAAAGGCATACCCAAAACAGCACTTCAGTTCTATGCCTTCCTATGGCCAAGACGACGCGTGATGGAAACACTGAGTGGAGAGCTTGAGCAGCACGCATGGACTACAGCAGTTGGTAGCCTTTGGCAACTTTGCTGCACATTCCCAGAACAATCTGCTCTTGTCTGTGTCAGCTCTCAGATGGGGGATAAACTGATCTGAAACCAAAAAATGATGGACTCGCCTCATCAATACCTAGCTCTTGGACCCAATTGTTGACTACTTCAGCATGTCTGTGCACACTCTGGTATTTCTGACAGTAATGGGGAAGAACATGGACCGCATCTCTCCAAAATCACCAACTGTACTGTAAGAAATGAGCATCGTAAGGCCTAGATGGAGTGATCAGGCAGCTCCCGGAATAGCTCACAGCAGTGCTCACTTCCTCATTATTAATACTGGCTTTACCATAGTGCCTAGGAATTAATCTGGGGCCTGACAGTCTAAGCTGTCCCGAGTGAGAACAAAAAGCCAGGCAACCTTACAATTAAAACTTATGTTTTAAATTTGAAATACAAATCACCAACAAAATTAGGACTCTGAGGAGCAGACCACAGGACTTTACTCTTCCCTTACTCATTTCTTTTGTTTTGCAAAATGCTTTGAAAGAAGAGCAGAGCAGCATGGCACAGCCTGGGACATAGCACATTAATCCATGCACAGAGAAACTGTCTCCCACCACCAAGAATTGCCTTCCCCAGTTCTGGCACCACTGGTTCAAGGACAGATGCCCAGTTTCAGAAGGCAGGGCAGGAGGGCTCACTCTCCTGGCAGAGATGCAGGAAGCAGATAAGTGGAACGGGAAGGCAGTGTGTTCTCCCTAGCTATGATTTTACTACAGTACTGGCACTTGAAGTTCCCAACGCACATCGTAACGTGCCCAGCGGAAAGGGTACAAACCCATGGGCAAGGAACAGAAAGTCTCTCACAACAGCCAGCAAAATCCTTCAGAGGCAAATGACTGAAATACCACAATCTGTACGTGCCACTTCATGGTAACAACAATAGCCAATCTTGGAATAATAAATACATCATACTGTACAGGAAAGAACCGCAGTTCCGATCCTGCCCCAGGTAAGTCATACAGAATGTTGCTGCTGACTCAATGACCTGAGCCAGACCCCCAAAGAGAAGAAAAGACAGAAGTGTAACTGTCTCTACCAAAAATATGGGCCTTGGTCAATTTCATGTAACACGCAAATGCTGTCAAAAGCCTTTGGAAAAAGCCTGTAGCCAAGTCAATTCCTCGGCCATTTCAATTAATCATCTAGGAAAAGAAAGTGCAGAATAGTCACTTCGTGGACATTTATTTCTCATGCCAAAACTCACGTAAATGCAGATGCAACTTCAGCAGAGATCTCAACAGGATGATGGCCTAATTCCAAACGCAGCTTCCCATGTCATATTTCAGCTTCCCTGTACCAATTCCATCCAAAGAGAGGTTTCCCAAATCCCCAAACTCCCACAACAACCATCTCCTGCAATCCATTTGACCTAAGTAATGAGAAAGGAGCATTATTTCTTGAAAGCACGGCATAGCCACCCTTTATAACGCCGAGGTTCTGATGCCCTGAGCTCTCTAGCTAGGTGCCAATTTTGTTATAATCATCAAATCACTTCCTTTTATAAGACAACTTGTATCTAGAAGTTAAACATCTCTCTCAACTGCGAGCTTGATCCCACAAACTTTACTGACATGCAAAGTTTCTACTCATGCAAACGATCCTCTGCAGGCACTGTCTTGCCAGCCCCATTCATGTGAATGCCCCAATTAAACGATTACATGAGCGAGCTCCAGGCCAGGTCCCGCTCATTCCCTGGAGCCGGTGAATAGCTGTGCTGCCTTCCACAGCAGCCCAGCCAGAAACTATGCTTGGAACTTGATTTGCAACAGCTAAGTGGGACTCAGCAACAATGCACAAAACGAGTACAACGCGACGACCTTTATCGGGTGGCCTTCCTCTCCTCCTCGCTCGGATTTAATGCGAGCGTTATGCAATGGCTTTGCTATAGCAACAGCTCCGGCGATCGGCAGTAACCCCGGCGCTGCCCGGCGCTGCCGCAGGGCCGTGATGCAGCTGCTGAACTTTGGCCCACTAGCGAGCCTCCCACTCGCCTGGCACCGCGCTCCGGCCTGTTTACACTGCTCACATGATGGGAGGCTCCTGGCAGCCTTCTGCAGCCAGCAGGATTTCTAGGACCAGGCCAAGATTGCCAAAGGCTTGAAACGATTAACTCTTGCGAGCAGGGGCTGCACGCTCCAGCTGCTGCCTGCGAAGGGCCCAGGAGAAAGGAAGCGGCGCAGTGGGAGGGGAGCTTCACTCTGCCAACACCGCTGGATGCTGAGTGCGATGAAGACACTCAGAGAGGGGAGGAGGGTGGTAAGGAAATCAATAAGCTTTAGAGAAAGAACAGGATCTTTTTTTCTTAATGAGCAGCAGATGAGCGAGGATAATGAACTGGAGCTGGGAACTTAATACCCTCGTCGAGCACCGCATGCTGCGAATTGCACGTACCTGGGTCGCACAGGGAGGGGCATGAAACTACCGGTGCCCAGCTGTGATCCTGCAGGCTCTGAGCCCTGGCCTCTGCAGCGCTGCACATACCGGGGGGCACAGGGAGTACCTGGGAGGCAGGGAGGCTGTGCTCTACAAATGCCTTTAAAATGGCTGTTAGAATCTTACAGCACAATCCCGTACCAAAAGGCTGCAGATGACCAGCCTGCAGCCACGCCACCACTGCACGAACAGGAGCACTGACACTTTACCACTTCAGCAGCATTTCTTTCCGCACAGTAAGAACTCATTAACTAACCCCCCTAGAAGTCTGGCATGGGGAAGTAAGCACGTAATAACCTCCACATTTTATAATGAACGAATAAAGAGCTCAGGTAGCTCTCCCTTGAGAGCCTGAGGCAAGAGAGCAGAGTCTGGAATGGAGCACGTGAGTCCCGGAGCACACGGCCGCAGCCCAGAGCTGCAACACCCACACTCACTCCAGGAATACACTCGCCTGCCTGGGGCAAATAATTCATTTTTCAACAGGCCTCTCATAGGTGCTCTGCAGAACCTCAGGTATTCCTGGGCACTTGGATTGCACAGAAAATTCCTTAACGGCCACACGTTGACAGCTGCAAATTATCCACCAACATCATAGAAGCTGCTTAGAAGAACCCTTCAAAACCTGCCAGTGGTCAAAGTGTTGACCTCTGTCTGCATCACCTAACTGCGCTCTGGACTGCACTGAGAACACAGCGCTGGATGACTACTTCTGTCAATATTCTTGGCCACTTTTTCTTACGTACTTGTTAGTTAGGAGTAGTATACATAACCTCTTGTATGCAGTATTTTAGGGCATTTCTCCAATAAAATCTTGTTCCCAGTAGAAGGTTGTGTGCATTTCTCTTCTTCGCTATGATGACAAGTTCATTATAGCAAGACTGGACTCTGCAGAATCAGCACTATAAAGAGCTCCCTTTGACAGCTAGATGTTCATCCACGGTTATATCTACATCTAAATATAACTGGTTCATAAAAACTGAGGAAGGGAAATCTGTTAGGTCTGGCTAAAAATCAAAGCACTGCAAAACTTCGAATCTTATACTGAGAGTCGGTGACTCAGTCTCATCTTTGCAGCATGAGGATCATTGCAACAAACTTCTCTGCCCCTTACTGGTATGGCTGGCTGAATTCGCTGCTTTTCATGGATGAGCTCTGCATGTAGCACTCCCATTCAACCCTCAATCTATTAGCACAAATTCTGCAAACCCTTCTCCTCTCTTCCCCACAGATCAAACCTCCGCCTGCCAATGTTTTATCTTGCAGTATTATAGAATCTTCTCCAAGACAAATGATAAACCAGCCTTGGCAGCCCTTCATGTGGCTACTTACGAGAATAAGAGAAATGCTGAATCTTTGGCTTGGGAAACAGAAATGCAGGAAGAAAATATTTATAACAGTGCTACTGTTTAAATGAGAGACCATAATTTATTACAGATGTGACCCTTCCTTCTAGTACGAAGGTCTAATCTTGCTGATGCCGTGTAATGACATGAACTAGAATGGACTTAATGAAGAATACATCCAACTTAAATTGTGAATTGCCCCCTTCTATTTCCTGCCATTTTGTACTCCAAAACGAGCACGCTTTGCTCCTTTCAAGCATCATTTGCCAGACATTTCAGTGCTCAGAAGACCTAAGAACTGATTTACAGGAAAACATTCATCTGAAAACAGACTAAATACTTAATACTTTTAGCAAAACTCAGTTAAATATTAACAATTAAAGAAGATAAAATGGCACATAACTCAGCCAAGATTTGTTAAGCTTACAGTGACAAAAAATACACGAAATGTGCATGGAGGGGAGGCTATGTAACCAGCTGAATGGTTGCAACACAAATATTAATTGCAGAGAACCTGACTGCAACACTGAAATGAGAGAGTATTGAAACTACTGCATAAGGAGCATGGCAGGCAGAATGAGATAGTTAATATGTGACTTGTTAAAGGGGGCCATGACTTGGCATGGAACTGTAATCAAACTGTTTTCATTTAATGGTTCAGTTGGTACAGAAGGATCAGATAACAAAATCTTCAGCCCAAATCCAAACCCCATTTCAGCTTTTAAAAATCTATTTCAGTTTCCTGCACTGCAGTAAAAAATATATTTTTCTTCCTTCTAATCAAATCTGATTAAAGAAGCTACAGCAGGAAAAATACTCAAAGATGTCCAGCAAACAATCATTTCTCACGTTCCTGATATGTTGTGCAATAAAACTAAGGTCATGTATCTTAAAACACCATCACAGATTTGCAAAATTTCATATGCATTACGTATGTGGCAAACAAAAACATACACTTCCTATTTGCAACAAGTTCTGTTTTCTTCTTTTAAAAAAGCTGGTGTTGCATCAGCAAAACAGCCACGTTTTTCCTACAGAACAAATTGTGCAAATGCTCAAAATTGGCTTTAATATCTCCCCCAAGAACAACAGCAATACTCCATGAGCAAACTAGTAAATCCCACCCCACTACTCTGACATACTAAGCATCTTTTATACAGTTTTATTCATAATAATGAAAACACCTATATCTTTTCTAACAATTTATCAGCACTACTTACCTCCTCACAGACTATCTTGTTCTATTCATAGCTGTGTTATGTTGGGAATTCTGGATTGCTGGCACTCTTTGGTGGTGGGTTGGGTTCTTTTAAACAAAATTCCTATTTGGTGGTGGGGTTATGTTAAACATACTCCCAACCTAGCAACTGTCCCTTTAAGGAACTTTTTTTTTTTTTATTAGTCTGCTCTAATCTGAAGTACCGCGCCCACCAATTTCTATTTCAAGCTTACACTGGAACAGAAAAACTTCTTAATTTCATGTATACTGATTGAACTAAGGCCAAAGGGAATAAAACCATTTAGCTTTTCACATGAACTCAAAAGAAGAAAGGCCTCCTTGGCAATATAATTACACAGCACAGATCTTCTAAGAGGAAATGAATGACAGGGATTTATATGATTAGACTTTATTTTTCCCCTTTTTTATGATGGCTAGGGCTCTCCTTCGCTCACCCCTTCCAGTCTAACAGCATACAATAAGGAAACTCTTACCAGGCAGAACTGGGACTGTTACAGAGAGACGTTTCATTGGGTTGGAACACTTGGTTCCCTAGAGAAGGGTGAGCCCTTCTCATGTTGCCATACAAACGCTGGCAACGCTCAGGCCTGTGGCTGGCAATGCTCAAGGGCGGTGACCAGTTTACTGAGCTGTGCTGGCAACGCTGTGGTTGACCTGGGTGAGACTAACCCCCATCGGGCTGACTAAAGCATCCTAAGCAGAAGGAAACCATTGCAACAAATGGCAGAGCTA
Source organism: Cygnus olor (assembly GCF_009769625.2). Classification (NCBI taxonomy): domain Eukaryota; kingdom Metazoa; phylum Chordata; class Aves; order Anseriformes; family Anatidae; genus Cygnus; species Cygnus olor. The sequence continues at coordinate 7,830,538 of NC_049188.1, read as the reverse complement.
ATTAAAGTAGGTTCCTCCACTAAAAGGCCTTTATCAAACTTCTGCGTCTCACGTTTACAATCTTGGGCCTACCTAAGCATTCAACCAAGTAACTTATCAACATTTCCTGTGTACTACGTGCCATTGATCTGTACATCTTTATTACCTGCAGGCTCCCTAGGGCTTCCACAAAAAGCAGTCAGGTGATAAACACCTACTTTCACTGTGTCACAAGCCCAGGATCTCCGCTGATGGCCTGTCAGTTACAAGGTACAACGTGAAGTGCATGTTTTACCTGTTAAGTTAAAGTGGGTTTAAACCTGCTAACTTTAAAAGGCCGCCCTTATATATACAATAATGCAGCTGTAGAGATCATTGGAGACACTAAACATAATGGCTCCCTGAGGTGATCTCAAGGGAGCTGGATAAAGGGCTTTTTTGCAAGAACCTGGACAGCAGAACCTGCTTCTGTTTGGCTTTTAAGCCTGCCTTGTTCTCCTAGGAGAACCAGCAGGACAGCGCTCTGCAAGGGATTGGTATCGTACGCCTGGCCATCGGCCCTAAACAGTGCTGCTTGTCTTTGTAATAATTACACGGAATGCTCAATGGAGATGTTTTATAAATTGAAATAAACAGTATCAAGGCTTGAGTTAACTGCACTGTCACACAGCATGAATAAAACAGTCCGATGGATACTCTTGGCAAGTATTCAACAGGGATTTGGTCACTGCTATTGCTATGCAAACTGCATTTTGAATGGCGCACCAGCAGTTTAAAAATCTCATTTCTGTCTACTGTTATTACAAGTAACTCCTAAGACTCCTCAAATAGAAAGAGCTGCATTATGTATTTCTGTCACACAGCATAAAGGAAGAAAAAGAAACATTTCAGAAAATAGATACGTTCTGCTGTAAAGCCATAACACTGGATAGGGCTCTAGGGGACAAGGTACTACATAAAAATTACTCAACACATTTTTAAAAGTTAACTTCACATTATCTGAATTTTGTTTATGCAATTTTCTAGCACCAGACTATCCCTCATTTTGCATGCTGCATGATGAATTTTGATATAGCAAATGCCTGGACTTCTATTTGGCTTTACAATTTATATATCCTTTAGAGGATTTCACAAAATTATGACAAAATTTCTAAACATGGTCATTTCCCTTGTCATCCCAAACAGATGAAGGTTGTTTCAGTTCACTGCTAAGGCACTGAAGCATGTACAGATCTCAGCTGATTACAGAGAGCCTGTAACGCCCTGAGGCAGGAGAGACTGTCAACACAGCTGTCCTTGTGTACTAAGGCAAATGTCCTGCTGGGCAACCTCTGAATCAGAATGGAAAAGCATCTTCTGAAATGGATTAGGGGCAAGGGCAAAGACTGTAAATGGGCCAGGCAGAAAAAAAAAAAATATATGGAGTTTCTATTGAGTTGTTAGAAAGTACCTTGACCCTGGTACTGTTTTGCCAGTCTAAGTACTCTTAAGTATTTTATTTCTCGTCACCTGTTGCTAGCAGAAGTGTATCTAAATGAACATCCCCTGAGCCTGTCTTGCTTTAGACACACAAGACTACAAAGAATACATAAAAAGCTGAAGAGATTCAGAGAGAATAAATCAGATTCAGAGAAATGAAGAGAGATTCAGAGATCTGCATGCTAATGGCATCATTAATTCTTGCAAGACGAGCAGTCTTGCTGCATCAGTGCAGAGCAGCTCGCATACCTGTCTGCCCAGCCGAGAGGCAGGGATAATTCACCCGCGCGGGGCCGTGCTCATGCAGCAGTACTGCTCGGGGACCCCCCTCGTCACTTACCCCCACGTGGCAATATTCTGGGGCACACCCCCATGCACGTACCTGTCCTCATCTCGGGGAGGACAGTCCCTCTGTCCCTCTCTTCCTTCCCGCCTGTTCTGCTAAATAAGAGATGAACAGAGACCGTTCTAATGGAAACGTGCTGCTCTACCAAACCTTTCATTGAGAGATCTCCAAGTCTTAACAGCCACCTCGTCCTCCTTTTGAGGTATAGCAGAGATTATGCATGGCACTGTATGGCAATAACGTGACTTGGAGAGGACAGAAAACCTAGCGCTGCTGCAGCCAATGGCAAAAACCCTGCTCCTTAGTGGGGCTTTGCTTAGGGACTCGTCTCACATGACACACTGGGCAGCAGAAGCAAACTGGAGTAATCCTGTCTTCCAGTCTGTCTGTAACCATTGAAGAAGAATATCTCCTGAATTTAAATCCTGAGGGTTAAACATCCCGAAATACATTACTGTTAATGAAGATCGTTTTAAGGCCAAACTAATCTGGGCTACATGTTTAAACATTAAGTTCTGTAGGTTTACTTTCCTAATCTCTCTCTTTTTTCTTTTTAATTAATTTTCTGGTCATCTGTGACTTAGAAAATGATTGATTCAGTAGATATCTACTCCCACATCTGGGCTTTCTTTAAACAAAGTCACAAAAATGACGAATCTTCCCCTCCATAATACTTTATTGCTTCCTATGTCCACGCTTTCGGTATTTAATCATAACTAGTGGATCACACACTCACATCTCAGCAAGTACAGTTCACGGGATAAGCCAAAAAGGATTTTAAGTTGAAGGCTTGCCCAGACATCTCTTATCACAAAAATATGGAATTTTCTTTTGCTCCAAGACACTGATAAAAAATTTACTTCATGGAACATTTGAAGAAGAGGGGGGAAGAAAGAAAAACAGCCACTGTAAATCAGAATCTCTGAAACCAGGCAAAAGACTGGCAGGGAGCATTTCAGGTCCTCTGCCCTGTCTCTCTCAATTAGGCTGCTCAGATGGCCAGCGACTGCCCCTGACATTAGCGAAGTGGGTGCCTTACAGGCAATTTCCAACAATAACGTGAGAAATGCCCAACATGGCAACTCAAGCACCTTAAACATCCCATTATTGGGCCTCTTTTCCACATCTGTCATCATTCTGGTGGCTGTTTCCCAATTATTTTTCAAATGTCAACATCTTTTTTTTTTTTTTAAAATATAGGCTTTAGACCAAGATAAGGAACCTGAACAAGAGACTCCCAAACAATATGTGAAGAGGCCATAACATCTCCTGACTCCTGTCACTCCCTTGTTCACACAGTCCCATTCACATTCCTAGCTACAGATTTGCCCTGGGTGATGATGTTTAACTGCCTACCTGCAGTTATTCCCTGGGAGCTTTTCAGTGTCACTTCACACAGTCAGCATGCCCAAGAGCTTCACCTGGAGATACTTTAATGACTAACTTTTAACAGATGAATGAATGACTTTGTATTTGACTGTAAATGGTTATATACATTTGTCAATATAGTCACTTTCTCAGAATAGTTTTTGCTATTTGTAACTCACTAGTTTGCTGATAGGTTCCCAGGTTTTGGGTTTGGTTTTTGAAAACTGAGAAATACATATGCACAGGTGAAGAGATTTGTTAAGTGACACCGCAAAGCATCCACTGAGCCAGGCTTGGCTTAAAATAAAGGAATCTTGGCTCTCATTTCCGTGTTCAGGTTACTGAACACACTGCCTCAAGCAAATGAGTGTGTAATAACTACTTCAACCCCTTCATCTGTTTAAGTAGTTGTGGGTACAGATGAAAACAGCTCAAAGATGCAGCATCAGCAGATCAGACAGGTACCTCCTGCAGCCATCAAGTTCATTTGCCTGGCGTGATAAAGAACTGATACCCCTGCATCTGCCTGCAGATCTGCCTGCAGGTTCTGCTGAGAGGGCAAAAAGAGCCATTGGCCATTACCTTTCCACTACTGAACCAAAGCACGTGAACTCACTCATATGGATTCAGTATTTGCCCTTGAACTGGTGTGGGCTGCATTTGGCACTCCGCTGTTAGATCAATATATAACCCAAGCGTAATCTTATCTGGCAGGAACGGGGATATTAGGGGGAGGAGCACAGGCTCTAGAGGTGAGGAGAGCAGCTCTTCTAAATGTTAATGGGTTAAGAATAGAAAGGTCAAATGCCTGCCTTATCAGAAGGCCCCATGTGTAAACAGGCACCGAGCTGCAGCAATCAAAGCACAAGCTAGATATAAATGTCAGGAGTTAGTTACTGTAGCTGTAAACAGCAAAAGCAGAATGGTGGAACTGGGAAACCTCCGGAGACATTTGTAGCTAATACAGGTCAGTGGGAAAGACCAACTGCCCAGACTGGCTGGAGATCACTTGGGTATAGTAACTGCTGCAGAGCCAGACATCACTTGTGAGCTGGGTGAAGGCCCCAGCAAGGATACTGTGAAGGGAACAGTATCAACAGAATGAGCCAGTGTAGAAGGGGGTATCGACATCCTGTGCTGGCAGAGCATGGCTCCAGATTGCTCTTGCAAGAGCATATCCGTCCTGGAATAAGGATATATGACAATGGAGACAAGAAGTCCTTCCCTACCTCCTTGTAGATACAGAGAGCACTAAACAGAGCAGAAGCTGTATGAGGACTCTGCACAGAGGGTCTGCAGAGCTTCAGCTCCGCTCTGCAATACCACTTTGAGCATAATGCACAAAGGATTAGGGTGGAATAAGAGATGACACAGCACAGGAAAGGATATATCTCCCTTAACTACAATACATTTTTAGCCCTGTTCTAACTAATCCTCTTAGTGGCATCCAAGGAAAGAGGCCGAAAGTTGCATCACATTGGACAGTAATCTTCTTGCAGATACAAGCAATCAATTTGAAGCAACAACAGAATATACCAACATGCACCATTGTATAAGAGCTACACCCTGGGGAGTAACGCTGCCTGGGACCTATATCTACAGTTCACCAGTACTTTCAGTCTGGCACCTTTTGCTTGCAATAAGTTTTCGTTGAAAGCAATCAACCAGCCACCTTTCCTTCTCAGAAAAGCTCAGCAGTGAGCAGCCATGTTTAAGAGTGCTACTCCCTCTGTCCTGGTACAGGGATCGCCCCAGGAGATGGCTACCTGGGCTTGGGAAACAGATACAGGATAGCTACCTGGCATGGTTCCCTCCTTACTGCAGAACAAAGAGCACCATTCTTCTTAGCCTGTTCCCAGCTGTAAACAACTATCAAAGGACATGGTTAATTACTGGTTAAAACACTAAGAAGGAATAATAACTACAAATAATGCAAGGCTAAATATATTTTATCCCACAAAAGGGATAAACAAGGTTTGTCCTCATAGCTCAGAGATCATATTCTAATAGTTAGTTTAATTGGGAAAGATAGTATTACATTGAAGAACAACAACAAAAAAACACACGTATGAAGCCACTGCTCACTAAAATACAATTTTAGTTCAGTGCCCTCATGTTTGTTCCACAGAGCACCTACTCTGCAGTTAACTGGACTAGCCTCTAACCCCAGCCATAGGAGAGAACATCATAACCCACTTAAATTTGCAGGCTGCATCCTTTCTGCAGCAGAGCTCCCAAATGGGCACAAACGGCTTATTTTGTGCACCAGCATTACTCGGCATCTGTTTATCCTGCAGTCTTCTGCAAGCATCTGTTCATTTGCTGACATAGATGCTCTGCTCTTCTGCATTACCAACCCCATTTTCTGTCTCAAAACTTTACAGTTTATTAATTTGAAAGAGCGCTTATATACAGCAGCAGACATTTTTCATACGCCTGGTATTACTGAGTGCTATTAACAGCTGATGTTTCAACCCAGAGGCTATTGTATTTTCAGTGATAGCTCCAGTATGCTAATGATTTGTGACGTTTTCAGTGGGGGGACAAAAAGCCTTTGTAAATATGGAGGATTTTATGCTTGTTACTCACAGCAAGAATGACCAGCCGTCTTTAGTGTGAGTCACATCCCAAAAGCTTCATGTGACTGACAGCCTCAAGAGACGTAACATACGTTCTGGAGAGTTTCCACAGGAGAAGAAGCTCCAGGAATAGTTCACAGGTGGGAAACGGAGTACATTTTGTTTCTCTGTGGAAGGCAACAAGAAGGGAAAGTGCCCGGATGCCAGGGATCTAGCCCTTGCACAGAAGTCCCGCTGGAATTGTTCTGCTCAGATTGAGCCACTCCTGTGGCCCAGGAGCCTGATATTAACTTAAGCCCTACCTCCTCTAAGATTTACAGTGACCTAATCTGAGAAACTCCTACCAACAACCCATCCTCCTCATGTAGGAAACAAAATAAATCTCGCAATCTGAAAAGTGTTAGTGTTTTTCTTTGATAAGCTCCATGTTCCTGTTCTAGACTCAATATTTTTCTTTACTTCTGAGCCTGAAGGCTGCAGTACTTTCCCATTTCCATAACCAATCATATCTGTGCAAAGTGAGGCAAGAAAAAAAAAGTGCGTAACTCTTATTTCACTGTGCAGAGGAAGATGTACTGAAAAAGTTCACAGGTGCTGCACAGCCTATTGCTTTAAGAGTCTGTTCTCAGCAGGATGAAGACCACTGACTGTGCAGGAGTGGATTCAAGATAAACAGTCCAGGAAGTCACTTCTAACTCTCATTTCTTGAGCTAGGCGTTTAATTCAACTTAGTTCAATTCAGAGAGTAAGAAATACAATCCAAGCCTTCCAGCAACCTAGTGACATTTTCTGAGTCGCTACAAAGTTGAATGAAGGAATTCTTCATCCCTGGATGAAGCTATGGAGATTCTCCTACAGCTCTTTCTGTCTTCATTATGTAGAAGGCACTATTCAAAATGCTGTGTCAGCTCAGATCTTTACTGTGAGTACGTGTCTGCCTGCTACAAGTCCTCTGAATGCCTCTAAGTCTGACGTGCGCTGTCATTTTCTTGGCTCTCAGTCCCAGATGCCAACAGTGTAAGAGCACAATGGTATTACAGAACTTTCTTCACCCCCATTTAACATTGCACATTTCAAAAGACGATTGTACGAGAGTATTTATTGCAGCCAGAAGTGTTTAAAGATTCAAAGGCATTGGACAACTAAAACATCCAGCCTAGCACAACATTAAAAGCATGCTCAGGGGAGACAGTATGCAATTTTCTGACCTGTATTATTTCCATGCTGTCATTATTTTGAGGCATTGGATATTCTGCTCTTCAGTTTAAACCCAAGAATGGCACTTGAAATTTTACCATAATAAACTTTTTCAACAGACTTTGCATTTTCATTATTCTGTCCATGTAAGCCACAAGGATATTTTTCCTCCCTAAATGCCCACTCTGCAGGGAATGGTTGTGAAACTCCATTATTTCCAGGAACTGCTGGCAATCTACTGCTGTCTGTTCTTCTCAGTATTGCCTGTATTTTCCTTGTTCAGCTTTAAAAGCCAAACTTGGTTTGCAAAAATGTCTGGACTTCTCAATGCCAGAACTGAATAAAGACTAGAACAGGACAGAATTAGATGTTTTTATTATGCTGAAAAGCCTTTCAATCACATTAAAGTCCATAAAACAACATGAATATAAAACTGGAAATCGATGCTCAGCCTTAAATCCTATTATTCAGAAATTTTTGTAGACTTTACAAATAGCCTTTCTAAGCTCCATCTTACCTGAGCCCTATGACCAGGACGAAGTACAACTTTTGAAGTTATAAGCACTTGGATTTTGATTATTCAGTAAAGTCAAATTAATTTGCAGAGAGAGGCTGCTTGAGTTCTCCAACATGCATGATGTCTGCTACCATTTGGTCTTCAATAAGCAGAAGTAAAGAACGTTGAAATCTATTCTCAGCTACCCATGAAGAAAATACTCTCCAAGGTATATGGTAAAGAAAGCTGTGAGATCTGAAAAAGATTCTGGATGATTCAAATCTTTTATCAGTCATGATCTGAAAGTTATAATTGAAAATTCCCTATCTGTTATCTGTCACACTGTGATCTCAGCCACACACTGCAGTAGCTTCAAAGAATACAAGGGCTTTACTCCAAATTTACTTCAGCAGGACAAAGATTGGAATCTAGCCCCGTCCAAACAAAAACCAGACAATGGTACAGACTAGAAGAACAATCATCAGTGGATAGGGTCTAAAAATAATGGAGACCTCTGTGATTCTGAAGCGCCTCAGTAACTGAAAAGATTCCAGCCCTATTGTTCTTCCTCTCTAAAATATCTTGGACTTCATTCTGTGCTCCTGAGGCACTCCTGACAGCTCTAAAAACGAATCTAAGAAACTCACAATTGCTTGAGTTCCTATGGCTAAATATTCTCTTGATTTCAATTTGGGAAAGCTATAATGTATGGAGAGATGTCTGAGGCCTGCTTTCTGGGAAGAGGAAATCAACCATACACAATGTCAACTGAGTTCATTCCTAAATGCAAACCACATTGGGCTGTAGAGCACGATAATAAAAACCTGCTGACCTAGTTTCCTGCAGAACAAAATCCTCTGTCTCCCTCCTCCCATTCCAAACCTAAATCTGATCTCCTTCTTTGGCAAAAGAAATTAACCCTTTGGCTAGAAAGGAAAACTCTAATAATGAGCTTTAACACTCACACAGCATTTGACACTATTAAAATAGCATATAAACAGTAACTGGTCCATCCCCACAGCTCTGCAAAAAGTTAGGGTTATTAGAGGGTGAAAGTGAGACACACGCAACTTAAAATTTCTCTTCCTTCAAAAGGATTTTGTAGTGTGAAACTCCATGCTCTAAGCACTGCTTGGTAACCCATCTACATTCTCTTTATGCAAAGATAAAACCTTCATTCATGATGTGGCAAAACAATAACGGCACAGCTGAGCTTTTTCAAAAGCTGCTCCATCAAACCACTCAAGAAAGGACTATTGTCCTTCCCAAATTCTGCACTGTCAACTTACAAGTCCATTCTGGTAGATGAGAGCTGACTGAATTTGCTCCAAGTGTTTGGCGAAAGCATTCACTTTTAATGGCTTCACTTCCTCAGTGATGCAATGCTTCATTTAAAGAGATGCCTGGGGGAACTTCAGAATGGACACAGAATGCAAAAATAACTGGGCATATCGCAACAAACTCAGCCAAGAAAATACAGATGGGAATTCTCTGATAGGATGCTTCAAAAGGCAGCTCTGGATGACGCTGCCGCAAAGCAGCAGTCAGCCAGCAGTGTTTGGGGAGCCTCAGATTCTAGACTGCTGCGAACACCTTTACTACTTCACACTGAAATGGTCAACTGGAGCTTTCAATCGCCTGTCAAACTGGCTTTTATTAAAGAAAGAACAGAGATAAAAATGCTATGCTTAACTGCTAAATAGCTTTACAAGCAGTCTTTTACAACGAGGTGGCAAAGTGCAACCTGCAAGTGAAATTGCTAACAGAGCTCTGTACTGCAGCCAGGGCTTTCATCATCATTCTGAGCAAGGAAACGCTGCAGTAAGTACAGTTTCATCACGCCTTGCTCCTTTACAAAGTGAGATAGCTTCGCCAACATCCAGACAGCACACGATACCCCAGGACCTGAAACCCCTCCATCACCACACGCTCCACTGGCATCTGTTCCACAAAAGGCGCAGCAGCTGAGTTCCTGACGAGCTTCCAAATAGGAATCTCTGTAAGGCAAAGTTTGGGAGTCTCTGCTTTAGAAAGCAAGAAGACAGCCTCATTTACTAGCATACCGCTGGAGAAAAGACTGGCAAGTGGTAGCTAACAGGCATGCTAGCAGTGCCTTTCCACCTGTGAAGGTACTGTCTCTCTCACTTTGTCAGGCTGCAGGGAAGCTGTTACGAGAACGGCTTGCAGAGCACAGACAGCGCTTCACATGGTGCACTGCAGCTATGCAGTACCCTTCAGGTAGTTTGAAAGTAAAGGACAGAGAACCTGGATTAAACAGCTCTGCAAAGGTTGTCGCAATTATGTCTGTTCTCTGGCTGCTGCATTTTCACAAGTAAACACCATACAAGTTTCTGCTCCAACTTTGAAATGAGGAAGGCAAAATTCTGAGTTCTCATTGAGTCATTACTAACATTGGTCAGGGTTAGGAATGTGGTGATGGAAAAAGAGCATCTTTATTCATCATATCTGGCCCCTGAGGGGTTATGAGTTGTATATGCTTATTTTATTGACACAAACAAGTTTTAATTTCTATTGTCTTGCAGAGGAAGAGCAGGCTGAATTCAATTCTGGCTCACACATCATCTGCAATCCTAGCCAAATCCCAGACACACAACTTTTATTACTGGGAGGATGTCAGAGGCAAAAGACACAGCTGGATATTCAGATCCCAGTCTGAGTTTTGCTGTGTTGGCAGTTAGACAAACCAGCTTTTGATTTGTATGTAAACAGAGCCAATCTGAACTGGAAGGTCATTAAGAGAAACCATATTTTACACAACATCCATTGTACAATTGCTTTTCCAACTTTCCCCATACTAACATTTTTTTAAAAACATCTTTGTCTTCTTTTGTTGACTGTTTCAGTGCCAATTTCTGGTCCTACTGAAGTCAATGGCCAACTCCTACTGATTTTGATGGACCAGAAGATTGCCCTCAGGAAAGAGAGAAACAAGTCCAAGTTTCTACGGCTCCCATTCTACCACCTATGCAGAAGAACTGAGTTGATGTAGACCCAAAACAAATGTTTTATAAAAAACAGAATTTGTAAGTCTACACAAACAGAAGCATCCTCACAAAAATTCCACTGAGTTTTTACAGTGTCTGCTGTCTAAGCATTGTTTACTTTCATCTTGATTAAAGTCTTTTATTTTTCATAGGAATACCGATCTCGTTTTATTACCCAGAAGCGACATCCACAAAGAAAATCTTTTTTTCTGTCCTGACTCCATCTCTTTAAGTAAAAAAAAAAAAAAAAAAGAAAAAGAAAAAAAAAGAAAGGTCCCACTGAATGCCCTGAAATTTTTAAGGGAGGTGCAAATTCTCAGGAATTTCCTTCATGCCACAATCCTGTCCCTAAGCCCCCTATATTGAGGATGCCCTTCTGCAGCACATCAACTCAACCCTTTGAGCCTGTCATAGAAGGGGATGCTTCCCACCCATCCCTCCGGCACTGTACGTACTACTTCCCAAGTTCTTTTACCAGCTGTCAGCGTAGGAGATGCCCTCTGACTTCAATGGGAATTTTGAAACTGAAGTGAAGAAATGAGGATTATACTGCTGGCATTCAGCAAGACAGCATATCGTGGCATTTAAAGTGGCCCAACAGCCTTTGACACTACGCCTTGTAATCGGAAACATTCTGTGCTTAACCAGCCTAATAAAGGCCTCGCTCACAAGGCTCAGATATTGATTATTCCATAATTTTTCTAGTGACTGTCTGAACTAGCCAAGTTAGATGAAGGGAATGGGAATAAAACAACTGTTTTTAATGTCATAAGGCCCTTGGACACACTGAAACTTCTTGTCTCCCAGAGACTGAGGCAATTCCAGGGAAGTTACTGCAACTACCTCCAATTAAAGTGTGAACACACACACACACACTAGCTGCAAGTGCTACTTAGTACACCCAGGGTACTGGCCTTTAGGAAAATCAGGAATTGAGGGAATTGCCCTTCGCTAGACTGAATCCCAAAGGGGAGGTTTGACCAAGAGAGGCTGCAAATCCCCTTCCTCTGTTTTCCTGCACAGTAACTATCTTACAGTCAGAAAATGCATGTCCATTGCAAATGCAACTGCATGTTTCCAAACCATGTCATAGCCTCAGATCTCACAGCCCTGTTTCAACTGAGGCACTCAGCGTTTTGTACTTTAGCTACAATTAAATTAAGATTATAAGAACACAGAAAGAAACCACACAATTCTTGTGAACAAGGCGTTAACGCCCAGTCCATTATTGTAAGAAGGCTTTTAAGAGTGTTCCCAGTATAAATCAGAATACATTTTCCCTGAGTAAGCTGGGTGGAATGCAGAGATTCAAAAGCTTAAGTTCAATCCGTGCTAGAATTTTTTGCTTGTTCCTCCCTTTAATTAACTTACTGTGACTACTTGGTGTAACTGCTACTCTTTAAGGAAAAGAGTTAACCATTTTCTCTTCTCTGATAAAAGACCCCAGCCTGCCTCTAATTATCAGCAAGGCATTTGCAGCTCTAGGTTAAAATGAGCGACTAGCAGAGATGCTGCTGGGCATCGCAGTATGGATTACCAAAGCAGTGAACCTTCCAGGGGCAGGGAGGAAACGCCTGTCATTCTCCATTAGTCCCCCAGAGTGTCTGTTAGCAGAACATGCTGCATTGTTCCACTGGCAAAATAATTAGCTTGTTATACTTTGTCATGCTTAAAAGGCAACACTTGGGCATAACTGTTAAAAAAATAATCTCATGACTGTATCTTTCTAAATTGGTAGTTTACTAGCATCATAAAGAAAGTCCACTCCAAATATTTAACTCTGAAAACCTTACATTTTATACTGGAAACCAGAACACCCAAAGACACTTCTTTCTGCATGGACACAAGTGGTCTAGTTACAAAATCGCTCCAGTCGGCACATCTGTGCTAGCAGGAGACATCAGCTCAGGATGTGAACCACCAGCAAATGCAGAATGGGTCGCTGACGTTATCTTTGCTCCAAAGAAGATGCCTGTCTTTAACATATGTGGAGCACTTCTAAAAGCCATGAATGAGAGAATAGTAAAAGGCATTTCTGAGGGTACAAAATATGTGAGAACAAAAAAATGATTTCTAGTGGATTGTCCTGTCCTAGTGCATTTCCCTGTCTTCAGCCCTAGCCAGTTTTGCCAGACTTCTGAAACACTGTCATTATACACAGCCTAATTTATTTTATTTTCTTACTATCAATGTACCAGTGCTGATGGTTTTTGAGTCGAATCAAGATTGCATCAGTTTAGTGGGATGACTGGGATCCCTATTCTCATATTTCATGTTTTAGGATAAGTATTGAAGTCTATTCTGCTAAAATAATCTTGAGCGTTAAAAGTATAAATCTCGAAAGTTTTTGATCTCAGTGTATTTTGATTAGATTTCCGTAAGGACACATACCTAATCAGTACTTCTTCACTTCCCCCAGCATTTATTCATAGCCCTTGGAGATGGACTACTGCTCATTGCTCTACAGAGGTAAGCTGGGGGACACGTCCCTTTAGCATTGAAAAGATCATTTCCCCTTTCACCACAGACCCTTCCCCCTTTTTGTACAGCAAGAAAGTTATTTGTGCTAGAACGCTGAGAAAGGACCTGATTCACAGAAGCCTCCGGGAAGCAAAAAGGGCAATTTTCCTTATTGAGGAAAATGGCTTACTTACATCAAAATAGCTAAACCTACTTACTGCAATACAAGCCTTTGTTTCAGAAAGCAGCTTTCCTAGAGGGCAGACAGAAGAATTTCCAGAATTCAATTTCAGAATTTCAATCCCCAGAAGAATTTCCTCTTAAATTATTGCACAGAGCAACACTTACAATAGCAGAAGCCTGAAAGCAGATTTCGATGTAAGCCTTTGCATAAAGTGTTCTGATGACCTAAAATATCAGTAAAAAGCATTTGTATTCAGGATGATTATGGGTATGCTTCATTCAGAAAATGCAGATTGATTTCAATGTAACACACACTGAATGTGCAACCAATTTTCATCTAAGATTTTCTGTTCCCCCTGACGTCATTCTTAATTAGAGAAAACTCTGCAAAAAAATGAAGAACTTTATGGCATGGCTGAGATGGATAAGAACAAGGGAATCCCGTCACTCACTAATGAAATACGCAGCGCTACTAGAAAAATTGCACCACAGCAATTGCAATCAGCACATAACTCAGTGCTTTAGAATTAGCAATAAAATAAAATGTCAAAGTATAATACCAGGAGGAACATAGGAAAACAAAATGCAACTAATTACCACAATTACTGTAGCAGAATAAAAGCTATTAAACACTGGTCCCAAAGCACAACGTACAAGAACCGGGAAAGAAGAAACATCAGGAAATAATATAAACTTTCTGATTAGAAACATGTAAGTAAAATAAATGCATTTAAAAGAAAAATCTCAGATACATTCAGCAAGATGCCAGAGGTCTGCATATGAGTGAGTTAGAAACTGGTATGAAATCACTGATGGTTTTCCCACCAGGCTTAGCAGCCAGGATTTTGTTGTTGAACTTCTCCTGGTGCCCTCAGTTTTCAGGCAAGCTTTCATAATTGCAGTACGTACTCTCACTACACAGCTCACGTATTCAGCTCACATGCACTCAGCATGTTGCATTCAAATCCATAAAACCATCAAAGAACAACCTAAGTACAGCAAAACCAAACTGGATCAATTGGACCTACTCCTTAACTGTCTATATGCATGCTTTTGAATTCTAATCCAAAGGTTTTCAATTATGTATTTCATTCTCCGAAGGGTCCAACTGTTTTTATATCTTTCTTATTGTCACAGTCAGATACATACACTATTTATTTAAGGATATATTTTTCCCATGACCTTACAGACACGTCTCTGACATGGAGAGCTTGGGGAAGGAAGTTTGTTGCAAGTTAAACGTGAGGAAGTACAGTATAAGCCTATTTACCTTGTATGGAAAAAAAAAAAAGACCACCTACAAAGAATAATTATATTAAAAAATAACAAAAAATAGCTTCTCTGCTGTCTCAAAACTTGCAGTTAGCCTGTGAATCTGCATGGGAAAATGTCCTCTCTCCAGAGCATTGTCTAACTAGAGCCCTTTTGGACTTAAGTGAAATAATAATAATAAAAAGTGTATGCAATGCAATTTCCATGGAAACTCAGAAATAGATCTAACATTACTTGCAGTAAGTCTTTGTACTGTGAGTGGAAAATTTTCCAGTTTACACAAATCCCAGCTATTATTTTCTTTGCAGTGCAAACACAGGCCAAATATTTTCTGTCATATTAAAGATACAAATGGTCAGTTTTACTTTCTGTCCAGTACAAATGTGCACAAAAGGTTCAAAAGCTGCAGTAAAATTTCTGATGCTTATCTTTCCATTAACCCAAAACAGATATTAGGAAAAAAAAAAGAATAATTTTGGATTTCTTTTCACTTGTTCTTTTCAGAAAGTGAAAACAGCTTAAAAAACATCTCCTGTTTACATGCAACATTACAGACTGGAAGACAGCCAGAGCATTGGCAGATGTGCCCAGCGTTAATGGGAGCTTAACTAACTCTTCATATTAGATCAATTAGATGCTAATGTTTTCCATATACAAGGAGAGAGAGCTTGCTAGCTCAGGAGCATCTATTCAGATTAATTACTTACAGATATGTATCAAAATCGTTGTATTTCACGAACTTTAACTGCTCATGAAAAGCTAATGCAATAAAACTACTCCTGATAGGCCACCTTTCTATGCTGCCAGCCCCAGTGCTGCCATCACTGAATTAAAATCTATCATATAGATGATGTTTGTGCTCACAGTATTTTTGCTATCTTTGGAGAACCTACGGCTTTACGGAAATAACGGGTATTATATGAAAGTCCCATAGCTGACATATACTTAGGACTTTCAAATAACCAATTCTTCCTTTCTTTTATTATTGTACTAAGCACAGACACAGAATCAATGACTGTGAATTTACTGGACTTTCAGAGGTACTTGGTAGTTTGCATGCAAAGAAAACAAATGTACTAGAAGATTATAGCAAAGAGTGCGTTAAAGGCAAGTTTGTTTCTGTTTTCAAAGTTGGAATTTTCATAGCAAGACAAAACCCTTCTCAGTAGTATTTTGCGAACTGGAAAACTGTAAGTACTACTGACTGGGCTAAATGATAATGTATTTCTGTGTTGTATTACATCTCCTTATACTCTGTTATCTGCGAGCCTACCCTAGAAAAGCAATGAATTCAGAAAGGCAGTCTGACCTGTGAACCATATAACTGATAACATTAAAATTTGGCAGTCAGTGGGTGTGGGCTAAAAAAGAGGTATGTCTATGATTAGCAAGACTTTGTTAGGATGAATCAAGATTTACTTGTGAACAAGAGCTTACAAAGAAATCCAGTTTCAAAACACCATATTAGTATCCTTGTTAGGAAGGTAAAAGCGAGAAGCACACTGTCATACTGGATCCAGAAGGTCTAAATTGCATTTTAACTCACAGATCAAAACCCTTTGCTCTACACAACTGAAATGAGCAGGGGATTATGCACAACTGCTCTTTGTGACTGTTTAGAAAAAAAAAAAAAAAAAAGCTTGCTTAGATTACAGTAATTCAAACTGTAGTTCTCAAAGTCCTTAAAATTCCATTTACCAAAGACAGCGTTTTCAGGATGTGAGCAGAGGAAGCTGCCCATTGAGCCTGTAAAGGAAGGGCATGATATCTAAGGCACTGAACATCACCTGCAAAATGCTGAGTACTGCAAATCAAAGAGACCTCAGTCAAACTGGAACATGTCCAGCCTATCCTTGGGCTGGATTTTAACAAAACGTTCAAAGGAACTTTTTTGATGCAACCATATAATCTCAATTAAAATTGTTCATGTAATTGTTCATCAAGTCGTGTGATTTTTTTTCCTCCAATCTCATCTGTTCTGGCTTTCTCAACCAGAAGCGAACTCCCTACAAAACAGACTTTCAAGTCCAAAACCATTGCAATGACTTGTGACCTAATAAATGGTTTTGGAGACTAGAGCATTTTCTTTTCACTGTGTTCTCAAGACCAGGCAGAGCAACAACCATGAAAGCATGCGGGAGTGCCACATCAAAGAACAGCACCCAAATCAGCCCTTATGTAAACATTTTTATCCTCACTTTGTTACTGAATCATTCCTTCCTGCATATTCTAAAGTAAAAGAAAGGAAGACAAAGCATCTGTGTGTTTTAAGGTAAATGAGGACTTGCTTTTTACTTGTGGAAGCTCTCTTCTTGCTAAGCTGAACCTTGTCTTTGCCCCACATCTCACAGTAAGATCACTTACTCAGACTTGTTCTCCTAAAGATGGAAGGAGTTCTGCTCTGCTCAACAAATACTCATGTCCTTCACGCAGATCATTTGCTCCTGTATTACCAGAGCAATTTAAACTTTAAACCACAGCTGGCAGCAAAGCCTAAAACATGCCGAAAGAACGACAGAACTTTTGGCAAAACTTAGCTGTCCCTTTTTTGTTTGCGGTACAGTCAAATGCTTCATAAATTGGATCCTTCTGCAACCACAGAAATGTCCAGCACTGGAGCTGCCTACTATTTTAGACGTATCATGGTAGCAGATTTGCCAGTTGAGTTAGTCTTTGTGTTTGTAATAGAATTATCATTCTAATTAGAATAATTAGAATTATTTACCTTTCCTATTTTAGCTATATTCACTTTACCTTCACTGCAAATCTGCAGAACTACAGCAGTTTCTGTGAAAATCAAATTAGTACCATGCCACTGTAAGATAAAGCCATCAATCTTCCATTTTTATAGCCACAAGAAGGTCCGTTCTTGCAACACATAAAATGATCAAAATGTGCCAAAAGCACAGAGTTTACACTGCCATTTCTATCATTAATGAAGTGACTTTTCTCTTACATTTTTTCAAACCTCACTCCCTTGCTACTCTTCCCTCATCCAGCACCAGAAATAATTGCGGCAGTCCAGAAATTAACTCTGTACAGTGCAGGTCCTAGTTCTGAGCTGGGCTGCTCCATTTATTAAGCGTACTGTGGGAATGGTAACAGAAAGTGGGCTGTAAAACTTTTCTCCTGCAAAATCAGCTCTTCACTTGGTGTAGTGCTGGTGCTATGATAACTACACGCCAGCTCAGGAAACATCTCTGCAAGTGTGGTGTCTGACCTGTACTATTCACAAGTAGGAAGAGCCCAGTGCTCTAAACTAAAATAGTCCAAAACAGGCTGGCTGCACATCAATCTGCTCGTCTACAATAACCGCATGCTACACGGTCATGCATGTCCCTTTATGCTCCTAGATATGCCCACTACAACAAAAGGACTTTTCTACATGAGATTCACACGGGCCTCCATTATCTAGGGTTGAAATGTGGGTACGGTTTGTGACTATATTTGTGCAGATTTTACTTGTCTTTAACTGAGGGAACAAATATAGTAACTACATCAAATACACACTGAAGAATCAGTGCAAAGTAGTTGTCTGATAGAGACTGAACTAGCCCTGACCTAGGAATCCCGGCTATACTTGAGAGAGTCATTGTTTAAGGCAAAGGACTGCTTAATAAGGCTTTGGTCTTTAACACAGATTGCATCACAGATTGACTGACTGAAGCTTCTCTTTACAAGTTCACACACAACTCAAAATGTCATGTTGATTTTATACCTGCCTGGCCAAGTGAGATTACAGAGCAAGTCAATCACCTTGCCTTTCAGACAGATTTCCCCTTTTACATCTTGAAAATTCTACTCACTCACTTGTAGATTATGCAAAGAAAGAGGAAGCAGCATGACTCAGCTCCACACTACAATGGCTGGAGCAGATCCAGACCTAGCAATCCTTTGGGCTTTCCTTACCAAAATACAAGTCTGCAGCTTGGATAATGTAAAGCATGCAGTGTTTGCATAAGAAATGTTAGATGGCAGCATGCCAGCTACAGTCCTTAAGCATTGTGCTAGTGCTTTTCATTTATGGAACATTATCTTCTGCAGAGATAGGATGAGAACAAAAAAAAAAACAAAGGGGTCTGATTTTAAAGAGTGCCTATAGAAGACAAAACGCTGAAGAGGAACGGCCCTCTCAACCATATTCCCTCGACATGAATTTCTGTGGAAACCTAGTGGTAGACAACATTAATTTACCAAGTTTCACATCATGCCATATTGGCAAATATTTTTGCATATTGTGTAAATTAGAGAAGGGGAAGCAGAGGTATAGAAAGCTACTGACCTTAAGAAAACCAGGAACTCTGAGTAAGTTTAAAGAACCTTGAGTCCCAGTGCTTTGTCTAAACTACTGGAAAATACAGCTACTTCAAAAATTCAGTGTCATCTCAAAATCATTCCTGATCTTCTACCATTTTGCTAATACCTGATCCACAGCTGTTTTTTCATAAAGCGTGCCCAAAAGATGAGCTATTGCAGAGCATATAACGCACTGTAAACACACTTAGCTGCTCTGTATAAACAAGCTCTGAGCAAAATTCAGCAAGAACTTCAGCTGACTCCCTGAATGCACAACAAAGTTAGATGATTTGATGGTTATCTCACAGCAATCTACCATCTGAGATAAAGGCCTCAAATCTAAACTGTTTTTTCAGAACAGTATTTTACGTCCTAGTCCCATGTCCAAAAGCTCTGGGAAATGGCATGCATCTGTCTTTTCAAGCACTGCATCCGCTGGTAGAAATTACGTATCGGTCACTGTTTTCACAGATGTGCATCACAGTAGCAATGAAAGTAATAAGGAGGCATGATCCAAGCTATTTCTCTGGTATTACTTGCAGAAAGCAGCCCGCTGGACTGTGTACATTGGGGGATGATTGAGCAGTATCGGGAAACCTGCATCACATACTAACCAACCTCACATTGCATTAGAGGATGAAACGCCAGTAGGCTGCTGGGCACCGTGGAAATTTCAAAAGACAGTTCATTTAGCAAACTTTATGCTTAGCAAAGCTTAGCGGCTTTTCTCCTTATTCCCCCAGAAAAGTTCTGGGCATTGTCATATGATTGCACTACAAAACATGAAGTTATCCAAAGCCAGTTCATGAGAAGTGAGCGGAAACATCTCTTTTCGTTCCAAAGGAAAAACAACTCCTATGCTGTTTTCCTAAGTGAGCTGAAAACTTGGAGAGAAACCTAAAGCTAAAAAAAGCAAAGAACTCAAGAGGATTCATATTCTGGACTGTGGTTTCTGTTGCCTTAGCTCAAGGGAAAATATGTTCATGGGAAAAAGGCCTGCCTGGAGCCAGATTTTTTTCAACTCTGACTTTTCTAGTTGGCATGGCTTTAAATCAGTCTGTTTCTATTAAAGTTACTTCTTCATAACCAAAAATGTTCTTTATGGATTTTATGATAGCTGTTTACAATTGAAACAACCAGTTGTGTCTCCCCAAAAAGCACACACAGAGAAGTTTCTGCTGTCAGAGTGGCTTCTTTGACTGGACAGGACTACTTTTGAAAAACTGCTCTGTTAGAGTGGTGGCTATCAAAAATACACAGGGCACTGTATTGTTTTATAGTCAGCACGACAGCAGATCTGTTTATATTGTTATCTTATCATGGAATTCAGACTTAAGCATAAGTTATCTGTAACTACATTATAATCACGTGAGAGAATAAGTGCAACCTAATGATAGTGCCAATCCTCTGAACAGTTTTATTTTCAGCCACTGGCAATGCAGAGAAGACTTCTCTGTAAGCGTCTTTGATAACAATGCGAAAACTGTAACATAATGTGACCATATTGCCCAAACAGACCTTGCCAGACCCCTACAACTAGGGCTATCATTAATCAAAGTGCTGTATCAACACAGTTTACCCGAAGAACACCAATCCGCATTACACACTTGAATCGTCTTCTCTATTAATTAGATTTCCTGAAGTTAAGAGTTGACAAAAATTTATTATATGGTCTTTTTTTCAGATTCCTTGGAACTTTATAGAACGATACAGTAAGCTTTCATGGAACGTTAAAGCGAACTCCACCCCTTATTTAAAAGCTGCAACTAAATTATGCTAAAAATGAAAACTTCTTACCTGTGATCAACAACTGTTACATTGGAAGCAGGAATTCCCAAAAGAGAACAACTCTGTTCCAGTTCTTTCTTACGAATCTCTCCTTGATTGTAGTAGTTTCCTGAAAATAACAAACAGCAACATCGTCTAGTTTAGTTTAGGTCACCTCAAAACAGTAAGCATGAGCATTACATTAAATAAAAGGGCATAATTTCAGGAACGGCATCATTGAAGAGGAGAAACTCCATAAACTTTGCTAAGTAAAACCCAGCTCAATTCAGGCAAAAATGCTGAGGCAAACTTCTGCCAACCTTTACTACATGAGCTTGTTTGGCAAAGGCATCAGAAGCTGCCATGTCTAATCAGATCAGTTGTACAAGAAGCCCAGTATCTTCCTTCTAGTAGAGGCCAAAGTCATGCTTCTGCTAAAGACATGGGAGATCTTCCAAAAAACAACTCTGGAATAATCAGCTTAGGCAACTGCTTCCAACCACCTGTTTGATTAGTGGTATCTTATTCCTTGAAACATCAAAACTTCTAGCTCTTCTTCTCTTCTTTTTTTTTTTTTTAATTTGGGCTGTTTTATTTTTGTACATACCTAATCCTCTTCTGAGTATTGTTAATTTTCAGCAATATTTAATAGCTCTTTTGATGAATTCCAAAGGCTAGCTATACTTTGTGACAAAACAAGGAATCTTCTAACGGAGTATACATGGACTGTTTACACATTTGAACGCAAGTCACCAGTATACTACAAAAGAATTGAGCAAGATCTTTTCATAAACACGGGAGAAACGTCCTTTCTAGTGAGGTGACTAAAAGTTGTTATCACTGGCAAATTTCCAGGTTGTCTCTGTGAAAGAGGTCATTGGGCCTTAGTCCACTTTAAAGACAGGTTTATTCACAACAAATCAGTAATAATTAACCTTCTCAGGATGAGCCAAAGAGTCACTCCTCCTTCACCATTAGAGATGGTGCCATGAACTCCCTCCTGTACCCTTAACAGCACAAGCCCGCAGAGCCAAGTTGAACAGCAAGTCCAAAGTCCTTGGAAAAGAACTGTCCCGAGGTGTATTCTTTAAGTGACTAAAGTTTATAGTATATCCTGGACCACTGCTAATAAATAGAAGTTGTCATATAACACTAAGACATCACAACAGAAGACGGTGATGAAAATAAAGGATTTTAGGAAATAAGTAATTCCATCATAAAAATCTGTTTTGAGATAAGGATTTCTCAGAAATCTGCATCATTCACAGAGGAAATTCTGGCAGAAGCTATGATTGCAAAGAACTTATAGAACCAAAAAAAAAAAAAAAAAAAAGACTAAATTTAATTGAGATAAAGCACTTTGGAAAAGTTACAACATAATAATAGATATCCTCAGACCAACAACTAGTAGGGAAACACTTAAAACACTGCCTCCTTTTTCTCTGAATTCTTTTCTTCTCATCCTGCCCTCACATTACCTTCCCTTTTCTTTGTATCAGCCATGCAAAGTCCATGCCAGAGCTGCAAAGGCCCCTTCCAGAATGTTACCCCATGCAAAGCAATACTTGCAAACCAATTTTAACTTTGAAGTAAAAAAAAATGGAAATATACAGCAGAGTATTAATGTATGATTCAAGTCTGTAGTCAGCTGTCTTGAATTACACTAGAACTTTTTTTATTGTTGTGGGTGTGAGTCATCTAAATCTAGCATTTCTCTATAGCAGTGTTGCAATCTGAGCACTCGCTAGCAAGCTTTGTATAATATGCAAAGAGGTGAAAAATAACCAGAAAAACAAACAAACAAAAAAACCTCTTCTTGCAGACTGGGAGTGAATGATTTTACGAAACTATGACAATGATTATCTGTGGGTTTGCTGAAGAACACATCAGCTTGGTCTGCAGCAGGCAGCTTGGATCACAAGTTCCAGCTGAGCAGAGTTAATTTAAGTGTGCACCTTCCCTGGATGAATTACATGAGTCCTGCAGGGCTTATTTTAGACTGATTTCTTTCACGGCCTTTAATGACACTCGTGTTTTAAGATAATGTATCTTATGCTGCAATGCAGTGTAGTAACAGACTGCACGTAATATTTTATCCAAATGGTACCACTGTTCTCAAAATACCTAACTTTCACTGAACTCAAACAAACAGATCCGTGTTCCACAGTTTGATAAATGTGTTAGGACGTTACGAATATATAACGCTAACAAGAAAAAATGGGCAGCTATTGAGAGCAAAACCAGCTGAATAGCTGATGCCGCTGGACCTCATCCACGGAGCACTCACAATAGAGAGTCAGCTACTACAGAGAGCAAAGCACATTTATACAGTTATTAGTTCAATCAAAGATTACTCAGTGTGGAGAAGACTGTTTTCTTTCACAGGCCTGTAACTCTGATTCATTTCTAAGGCATTTTGATTGATATCTGAGAACTGCATTACAACGGATCCTAAGTAATGATTGTGTTTCAGTGTCACAATTTACAGAGTCTTTGATCAACTCACTTGTCATCATCAATCATACAAACAATGACAGGATGAGCCATCTGAATCACCCAAAAGACTATTAAGAGGCACAAGAAAAGCTGTTAGCTCAGTGAATGCATTTTCCTATATGGGCTGCTAGTTCCATTACGAAGGCATGCAAGCCATGCAATAGAAGACAGTGTCAAACATGCTTAATGTTTCATGTCACTGAATCGAGAGTGCCATAAAGAACAATAAAAAAGAGAATCTGAATAAAATAAGCAGAAGCACAATACTTCTTTGGAAAGTTTTCTAATTGCAGCAATGTTTTAGTCCTGAAAACTGCAACGGCAGAGTTGCACGTCAATAATCTCTTCATAGCTCTGAAAAATCCAAACAGGATCCACGGAGTTTTGTACCTCAGCAAAGAGGACTGAAAGCGTGCTCTGCTCTGCACTAAATCTTGAATAGGAGGGATACAGCGATCAGTAAATTCATTGCAACATCAGAGTTCAGCAATACCTTAATCTTGGTCTTCTCACCACGACAGTCTGTTACGACAGAAAGGTGGGGGAACAAAGAACAAGAGTTGGCAGTGAACAAGCTGGAGCTTTCCAAACTAGAGGTCCCTTTTCCCAAATACAAGTCGCCGTCACTGTGAGAAGGAAATGTTTGTAGCCTAAGATACTCCTCCCAACAAACATAAAGTTATCTTTAGCTTTCACCACAGACTTATGAATTCTGGTACAGCAGTATGGGTCTGAAAGATCATTTAAGATGCGGTTGCTTCCCATACCCAAAAAACTGAACGAGGTAATCATAATGAAATGCAGAACAGTAGCGTTGCATCAGGCACAACAGCACAACCTTGAATTCATCAGAAGAATAACTAAGTATCAGTTGTACATTAAAAAAAGGTAATCTTGATTTTTAGTAGATTATGAGAAGAACACAAGACAACGGTGTCAAGCACTGTGAAAGTCCCTTGTGATATTTGTCCTCTGAGAAACCCTCCATTCAATTCAGCCCCAGACGAGCCTCAGTGGGACTAACAATTTGACTCTTTGGTTACTGTGCTTCAAAAAAAGATGTGAGCCAACTGGAAGAGAGTCCAAAGGAGAGCAACGAGAATGACCAGAAGTTCAGAAAACGGGATTTATGAGGAAGATTGAAAGAAATTGTGTTGTTTAGTCTAGAGAAGATAAGACAGGAAAGGCAGATAACAGCCTTAAAAAAAAAAGTCGGAAGCTGCTATGGAGGGATACTCTGATTGCCACATTCACGGCAGATCGAACAAATAAACAAGCTTAAATCACTCCAATGATTCAGGAGAAAGTGATTTGAAGAAAAGCTAAGGTAGCACTGAAACAGACCACACAGACTAAGGAACCTCCCTGGAGGTACTGGAGAACATTCCTCTCCAAGAAACGAGGACATCACTGAGGCTGCCTTTGAGCCAGCTGATGGACAGCATGACCTCAGCTTCTCTTTGGGGCTGTTCTTCTCTGATTAGACTGATATGCAACTGGTATCTTTAGATGTGTTACTGTGAATGTATCGTTACGGTGTGTTAAAACCGGATCACCTAAAGCAAGTCCTCTACGAGACCACAGAATTACATGATGCAAAGAATAAAACAATGCTTTTATACAACTTAATGACATTTCCATGCAATTTGAAAGTGTGTCACTGCTGCAGCATGAGATTTGACTGCGGAACCATAATGATTTGGATACGTAAGGGGATTTTAACACTTCTCAAGCTACTAAAACGCTGCAGGAAGCAGCATTTTGGCCGCAGACACGTACACATGGTCACTCCAAGGGGTGGCAGGACAGGACGCCATGCCACAGCCCAGAATAGTGCCCAAACCCCAAGACGAGAGGCACGGCAGGGCCTTTGCTGCACAGTTCTTCCCCAGCAGCCGCCTGCTGCCATTGCAACGGAGGCCGAGAGGGTCAACACAGCAATGACGTCACGCGGGGGGGCACCACGATGACGTCACAGCCCTTACAGCCCCGCGCTGACGTCACGGCCGGGCCGACACCTAAAGGGGGAAGGTGGAGGGGGGGCAGCCGGCTGTCCCCGCCGCGTCCCCCCGTCCCCTCACCTGCGGAGCAGCACAGCACCGCGGGGCGGCCGCCGGCCCTGCCCAAGGCGAGCAGCGTGGGGGCGAAGAACATGGCCTCGTCATCAGGGTGCGCCGTCAGCACCAAGGCGCGGGCGCCAGCGGCCTCCCCCGCCGCGCTTCCCCTCGGGGCGGCCGCGAAATGGCTGCGCAGGCGGCGGGCGCCCCCGAGCAGCACCAGGACCAGGACCAGGACCAGCACCAGGACCAGCACCGGCAGCCCCCAGCCCCACCACCCCGCTGCCATAGCGACCGGCGTCTCACGCTGCTCCCCCGGCGGACCCGCGAGGGCCCGCACGAAGGTTCCGCGGCACCAAAGGTCCCCCCCGCCTCCACCTCCTCCTCCTCCTCCCCGCCCATCTCTGTCCCGCCTCCGGGCGGGGCCGCGCACCGGCTGCTCAGCTCCAGGGCTGGCCAGGGAAACGAGAGCTCAGGGGGCACCCCGGCTTGGTCCAGCCGGGGACAGGACCCCTCAGGAGGGGCTATAATAGGGGCCAGGCCCGTTAGTGTGGGAAGCCAAGGAGAAAGAGGCCAGCCAGCCCTGCCTGATCCTATGTGGACGTTAACGAGTAATAAGCAGCAGTGACAAACTCAGGCTGTGCTGCGTGTACCTTCTGTCCCTGTGGTGTGCGGCTGCAGAAGACGCACAAGCGAAAGCTCAGAAGCAGGGCACAAGGAGCACATCTTCAGAGACACTTTCTGCTGTCTGCAAATCTGTCGGCTATCCTGAGCGCAGCTACAAGGGAAAAAAATGTTTGGATATGTCTCAGAAGTGAAGTCAACCGCTGGAGAAGGTTACAGAGCAAAAGAAGGCAGGAAGTAGTAAAATAAATATGCAAAAGGCAGTCATACACGGTGGCTTGGAAGCTTTGCTGTTGAAGACAAATAGGCAACATGGAAGACAAGCACATTACCTCAGCCATGGAGCGTGGCAGCAGGTCAGGTTCAAAGAGTCAAATGGGAAAGCAATTTAGCAGAATTCAGCATCTGAAGAACACCTAAAACCTCTCAAGATGCTTGCCTGACTTGCCCTCATGCTTCTATTTGGATATCTATATCGTTAAAGTGAATTGAGGCAGTCATCCTGTGTATTGGGATCAAAGACTGCAACCACTTCGCCTTGGGGACGCCTCATGTCATACTAACGTAGCACTTAGCAGAGTGGAACTCAGCTCTGGTACTAACGACAGACTTCATAAAATCTATGTTTTATAAGTAAAAGTCACCTGTTTGCCACAGGGTGAGCCCCTGCTTTATTACTCTGAGCAAATAACTGTGCGGACGCACATCCCACGTGTAGGGTATGACTTCTGGTATTTAGTTGAAGCTGTAACGATACAAAAACATTTTCTCAGTGGGATGATTTAATCTCGTGTAATGGTATTTTTCCCATTGTAAACCTGATAAGAGAACCATTTGTGATCCCAACGCATCCAGAATTACACATTTGCAGATAAAACGTCGCGAGGATTTAAAAACCTTATTAAAACAGCTACCTGCACCACATTTTCCTCACTCAAGGAAAGGGAAAAAGCACCCAAGACATTCAAGATTTTAAACCTCTCCCGTTTTTCCAAAGCCAGCCATCGCTCGGGGCTGAGGCCCATCACGTGGGTGCCCGGGGGAGGGGGTCCCGGAGCCCTCCGGGCCCTCAGGCTGGATCCCACAGCCCCACTCCGAGGGTCCCGAAGCTCCGGAGCCCCCCTTCGTCCCCTCAGCCGCAGCCTGAGGGCTCGGCGGCCGTCTCCCGTTAATTGTGATTATTATTTTTATTCATTTAAACCGCTTCGCCCTTTTTTTCGCCTCCGGGCCCCTCAGCAGCACCCCCTGCCCCGCTCCCCTCAGCGCCTCCCGCCTCATGGCGGCCGCCCCCCTCAGATCCCCTCAGCGCTGGGGGGAGGCGGGGGGGGGGAGCGAGAGCCTTTCCCCGCCGCCGCACCGGCCAGCGGGTCCTGGAAGGAGCATAACAACCCGCCCTCTCACCCCGGGGCCCGCCCCCCGTTCCTAGCGAGCTGCCGCCACCCGAGCGACGCCACGCCGGCTGCACGTCGGGAGGAAGGGGCGAGTCTCCCTCCGCCGGGAGAAAGCGCCGAGGAGCGGCGCTGCCGTTCTCTCGCTAGCTGCCAGGACCTGGCGGGCCGGGGCGGAGCGCGGCGAGCCGGGGGAGGGGAGGCAAGATGGCGGCGGCGGTGGCGCTGAGGTTGAGGTGAGAGGCTGCGAGCGCCCAGCCCCGCCGGAGCCCGCCGCCGGGCCGCCCCCGCGCCGCGCCGTCGGTAAGGGCAGGGGGCCTGGCGGGGCGGCGAGCGGGGCTGGCAGGGCCCGGAGGGGGGGTAGCGGGGCCTTTAGCGCCTCCGCCGTGAGGAGGAGGAGAAGGAGGAGGAGGGGGAAGAGGCGGGGGCCCCGGCCATCCCTTCCTCCTCCTCCTTCTCCTCCTCCTCCTCACCGGGGACGGGGCCGCTCTCGGGCCCGAGGGGAGGGCGCTGGAGCCGGGGGGGTCCTGAGGGAGGAGGCGGGGGAGGTGGGCGGGTCAGGTGTGGCTTGGGGTGGGGGGTGCCCCCTGCCCCGGGTGCTTTTTTATTTTAT
Organism: Cygnus olor; assembly: GCF_009769625.2. Lineage (NCBI taxonomy): Eukaryota > Metazoa > Chordata > Aves > Anseriformes > Anatidae > Cygnus > Cygnus olor. The sequence continues at coordinate 7,802,933 of NC_049188.1, read as the reverse complement.
TTTATTTTTTTTTCCCTTATTTTCCCCACTCTTTGTGCGCCCCGAGGTCCGGAGGGGCTGCGGGTGGGCGGCAAGGATGGCCCTTGAGGGGAAGTTTGGGGAGAAAGTGTGGAGCATCGCTGTGTTGGGTGCCTATCTCTTTCCTGTAGGTAGGAGAAGTGCGATTTAAACCAACAAACCAGTAATAATTAAAATATGTCCAAATCAGCCCCTTGGAAGCTTGGGCAGGAGTGCATCAGTTCCTGGAGATGTCCTACTCGCGGCCCCACGCTGGGGCTGTCAGTGGTGGGGAGCTGCTGCTGACACTGAGTTATCCATTTCAGACCCGTAAACATCCCCAGCTTCTGCCGTCCGGGCTGCTGGAGGGCGCAGTGCAGGGGCTTTTCTGGAGTTACTCTGACTCGATGGTAAAAAAGTTTGTTTTTCTGCACTTAAAAGGCTGTCAGTATCAAGTCAGTTGCAGTTGGACCAGGTTCCAGATGGACGTGTGTGCTCTTATTATTAGGCTCAAGTTTGTAAATAACGAAGTTGGTGATCTGAGCAGTCTGCTGCTGTCCAAAATACGCTTCTTCACGTTTAACATACCAATATTGTACCTGTTCATGACTGTAAATATTGGTGCAACATAATAATAATAAAAAGGATAATCTCCTACAATGACAGGGGTGTCTAGGTTTGAGTACCCGCTTTTGTAGCGGTATTCTTGTATTGTGCAGTATTTTTAGGTATAATAATAGAGCTACAAGCTGCTAGAGCTCAGGCAAGGCTCTTTATTTCAGGCTTTATGATTTGAGGGAGAAATGGTGCTATTGTAAAAGAAACATTATGGTAGTACATAGGATGACTGAGGGAACAGCTCAAGTGCCTGGATAAGTGGACACACAGCGTTGTGGCATGGTGCATAAGGACCGTGCAGATCTGTTGCAGTTCTGCACTGGAGTTTTACTCTGCTGAATGTTGTTATTCCTGATTAACTAAACAGCCTTGACATTTGGAAAGGAAGTATGTAATGTTTGATGGGGATTTCTAGTTAGCTGAAATGTAGTGTCTTGTGTTGGGGGATGAAAGACCTTCGTGCTCAAAAGTTCAGAGGAAACAAGCCAACTGCAGTGACCCTTCTTGTGATAACACAGTTAATTTTTTCTTGACATTGCTCTTCCATGTGATAGAATATAGGCTGCCTAGGAAACAAAATTGTTTTGTGCTTTATATGTAGTTTGATTTGTCTGCTGATAATATCCTGTTCGATATAGGTTGCTGAAATACTTGTTGCTGATGCAGGGGAAGGGGTACCATTTTTGGGATCTTCTTTCCAAGAGTTAAAATGAACATTTGTTAGTGTATGGAGAGGATATTCCAAATGTTTGCTTCCACAAGTGTTAGTTCTCTCTAGCTTTTTAGTAAGTGTACAAACCAATTAAAGGTAACTCTCCAAATTTAAATAAAATCTACAAAGTTGAGGTATATTCACTGTTCTATGTTATGCTGCTGCTGATTTATTCTGAATACATTTTACATGTACAACCACTCATTTTAGTTACTCTTTCCGGGCACACGTGTTCTGCATCATGAAGGGTCTAGAAAACTGAAAAACTGAGGTAAAAGTAGTGACAGACTTGAAAGCTTCTTTTCGATTTCCTCCTCTGGTCCCCTTCCCCAGTTCTTGTGGTTCTATTACTGCGTCTTCTAAGTTGCCTCATTTCTCAGTTACAGCATGAGCAAGTGATGCTTGCAGGGAGAGGAAGCTGATTGCTTCAACTACTGCTAATACTTTTCCAGTTACCTTTCTGCATTTCGGTATCAGAAAAAATATAATCTTTTTTTGTCTGTATTATGATGTTCTTAACAGTAGCATTTAATTTTTTCAAAGCTCTCGGTCAAAGTTTTGGTGAAATGCTTTTCTTCTTCTTCTGTGCTTATCTACAAAATGGTTTCAGTGAAGGTTTTCCTGTGTGATCAAAAATACTGTTCAGAGTTCTTGTGTGTGTAGCTACTTAAAGTTAAGATTTTAATAATTGTTTGAGTTGGAACAGATCTATGCCTCATGCAGGTGCAGTGCAACACAGTACAATCTTGAGAACAGACTACTAACCAGACAGTGGTTTCATAATGCAAACAAACGTTTCCTGGATGCAGTCTTGAATTCTTCAAGTCATTTGTATTCTTCAGTCAGATGTGAATTGGTGTTTCAGATGACAAGCAATTAACTGAACGTGTTACCTGGTCTCTGTACTGTAAATGTTCCAGCTAAAAATTCTGACCTGTGCAGACTGCTCTCTGTAAATATTTACTTTAGGCTATTTCTAAATTATGCAAATAGATGGGAATGTGCTGAATATGTCTTTGGTTTGAGTTTCTCTACCCTTCAGTGAGTCTCCATCTAGTAATGATGTTTTGTGACGTTCCCTTCCTCTTCTGTACCAGTTCAGCATTTATCCACCATCTGTTAAATGCTTACCCCAATCCGGGCCTACTGGGGCTTGAGTTTAGTGAGCTGGGGTGCGTGCAGGAAGCTCGAACTTACCTTGCAGCTAAGTTTCCTCCCAATATCCTGAGAGAGATTTCTGTGTCCTTGAATAGCTTCACATCTAAACCACTCGTGTAATGCTGCCACTCCCAGACTGATTTGATATGCAGTTTTCTCTTCAGGCTTAAGGAGGATGTTGGTCTATGTGGTTTTGAAGTCAGTGACATCACCTGCTCATGATTACAGAGGCTATTGCAAAATCGAGGTACTGTAGTGGTACAAAGATGCATCGCCCACCTCTGAAAAATCCTATTGTTCAAAACTCTCAGCAGTAAAAAAAAAAAACCTCAGGAATGAAATTTTTGTGCAGACATTATCTGGACAAACTGTTGACCAGGACTTAAAAATTCTGTGCGCGTGGACTGGTCTTGGGTAAAACCAAAATTACATTCATAAAGAGTGAGGGGAAGAAGGCCTGTAAATGAAAAAGGACAAGGCAAAGTACAAAATATGCTTAAACTAATATAATGTCTCTTTAGCTGTCCCTCTTGTGCCGTACGTTTAGCTGTGGCTTACCGGGAAAGTACATTCGGTCGATTCTGTTTGTAGCTGTCGTGGAGTCAGAGGCCTGCTTGTCCCGAGGAGAGCTGAAAACGGCCATGGTGCAACTCATGGAGTTCCCGCAGTGCAGGCACTCCCTGGGCAGTTCCTGGTGGGGATCCTGGGCAAACCTGGGGCTGCTTTGGGAAGTGGCTGCTCTCCTAAATGAATTAAAGTACCTTCGTGTTTCAAGGAAGGTGCCTAACAAATGGGGATATAAATCAACTCATGCAGGAAGTCTACTAGGAAATACACTTGCCACTTTCTTCTAATGAACCTGTTGATTCCGCTCTGTTAGTGTTAGAAAATTAAGCCCATGTAAGTTCATTACAAGTTCAAGTGCTGTTCTCTGAACTAGGTGAGTATGTTATTACAGTTCAGCTGTGGCCTTCACCTCAGTAATAGTGGCTTTGGGGAAAAATTAGAGGAATTAGTTTAAAAATGATATATATCTACTTGGTTATTTACCATAGAGTTTTGTCTCAGAGTCACATTCTTCACTTATGGTTTCTGCTCGTTATGCCATTTAAAATGCTTTGCCATCAGAGAAGGGCTGTGTGAAAGGTGTGAATTCTCCTACGTAGTAAGTGTAACTTCATGATTTACCTTTCTTGGAATGTTATTCCCAAAACCGTTTCACATAGAAGTGGTCACTTACCCGTGCCATCTATAGCAGTTATTTTGTAGGTGCTGATGTTTCACTGTGGTTTCATAAGAGTAAGCTTGTGTGCATCTAGAACCTTGACGTTTTGGGGTTTTTTACACCCTCCCCAAGGCTATTGAAGTTTCATTACACCATTCATAGTTTGAGATCCCTTCCATTCTTCACCATTTTCTGTGACTGAGAGGCTGTTGTGTAAGCTTCAGTGAGGAATTGTGTTTTTATATGTTGGTGCGTTCTGTGTGAAGTAGAACATCTCAAACTTAATCATAAATGCCAATAAATCACAGTTGCACATATGTCAGAATAAACTTTGCTTCCAGAAGGTGATTGTGCATATCCTGTGCAGTATCTGAATAGGCCTAGACACTAAAAATTGCTGTCTTGAAATAATACTTTATGCATAGCGTATAATATATATGTAGTTTGAGATCGTCATAATTATTTGTAATCATGGGTGAAATGGGAAGAATTAGGTGGATTCAGGTAAACCTCAGTGATTTGTTGTCACTGACTGGTGAGTGAGAATGACTCGAGGAAGGTTGTCTAGTTCTTATCACTGCTGTTGCGTAGCATCTCTGGAGCCTCTTGCATGCTACGAACTGATGAATTGGAGGATACTTAGTGTGGTTTCTGTTTCACCTTACAGCTTCGCGGGTTAAGTTTGAATGCTTCAGCTGATGTTTCATAACCAGTTGAATTAGCCCATGGCAGGGCTTGGGTTCTTCAAAAGGGGTAAGGTGAATATCTGGGCTGTGGGAGCTGCTGCACTTGCCTTAAGAGGGGGAGAAGTGCTTTCAACATTCAGTTCTGTAGACTTGGTTTCTGGTCGTTGTCTCATGAAAATTTTCTGTGGTGTACAGTAATTGTGTACTATTTGCTGTCTTGGGACAACCAGGAATGAGAATCTGGTGTTGCTGAGAAAAACAAGATGTTTTAAGTGTTTTTAGGAGGAAAGTAGATAGCTTGTATTCTAAAGACATGTTTTTGAAACCAGAAAACCTTGTGAGGTTTGTATCCTTCTTTGGTTTAAATCATTGCTCAGCAGTACTTTTAGTGAAGGAAATGTTTCCATCCCTCACTTCCATTTTTTGAATGGAGGACTTTCTCCTGCCTCTTTTGGATAGTTCTGGTGTTAGTGTGACCCTCCTTGGCAGAAGAGAGCTGGGAAGGTTCCTGCAGGATCAGGAAGTGCTGTTCCTCGATAAAACTCAGGAGCGAAAAGATTTCATCTCCTGGGGGACTCTCTGAATCCACTAAATGAGAAACTAGAAACTGACTCTTTCTCCTGCACGTTAGATTTTTAACAACTGGTGAGCAGACTCTGAAAATATTTACTTTTCTTTGAAATATATGTGCTCAGCACTTTTTTTTTTTGGTGAGGAAAGTGGGTAGCTGATTAGAAACTTCCTAAGATGTTAATGCAGCCGTAGTTTGTCCTGTTCTGATCCCCCGTATAATGGTAATGTTGTGTATACCCTAGGCCTTGATAACACTTGTTAGCAACTTTTCTTTAAGCTCATAAATTACAGAAGAGAGATTAAAATAGAATTTCCTGGAGAAGAGTGTCTTGTCAGCTGAATTTGATCGACCCCATTTGCTAGAGCACTAATTCTACAAATACAGTAGCTAGAAACAGGAGAAAGAGAAACTGTTATTTAAACATGAACTGTAAAAATGCGATCTTGAGATTTGGTAGCAAGTTTTGGTTGCAGATTGCACGTGCAATTAAGTAATATTTATCTTTTGGTATGGCAACAAAAATCCTTTGGAAGTACTCTTTTCTAACTTAATCAATATTTAGTGTTCCAAAAGCTATTACTTAAGTACCTTGAGGAGTTGGAAGGCTCTTAATGGAAACCTCTTTCTATTAAAATTTGAAGTGTAAAATCCTGTTTTCATTTTTGAGCTACCTTGATGCAGATGGAAAAGTCGTGCTAATAGAGAGTAAATGTGACATCTTGAATGGGCTGCTGTAATGCTCCTTGACTTCTGTCACTTCTGTAATTGGCTAAATTAAAGGATACCATGCTTCCATGTCATGTAGAATCTGAGTCAGACGCTGTATAGCATAATTGTAAGTTTATGCTGTGGACGTTCAGAAATAAAACACTGTTGTACGCTAGTAGAAATTTCAAGGTATGAGAAGGGGTCAAGTTCAGATGTTTGGGCATTTCTTAACCTTTTTCTTTCTCCCCCATTTTTTTTTTTTTTTACTGTATTTCTAGCAGGGTAGAAATAGCAATTTTCTACGTCAATAGCCTTGTGAAAAGAGGGAGTGCACCTACACAAGATTAAAATTCTCAAGAATTTATCATACATTCTAAACATCTTTTGCAGAAGAAGAAAAGCGGTTTGCATGCGTGGAATTGTCATGAAAATTCAACAGGTTGTTTTCAACTTAAAGAAAACATGTTCACTGTTTTTATTCACTCATCCTAATAGCATATGTCCGTATGCTTCGACTGTTAGCTTTGGAGTGTTCTGCAGCATAAAACTGAGTGGACGGAGATTTCAAAAAGGGTGGAAGAGGTCCCGAGCTTTGGGGGTGGTGTCTCTGCTTGTTTCCTAAAAATGGGAGGCAGTATATTCTGCAGCTTGTTTAAAGAGCTGTTACTTAAATTGTCATTCATCTTGGAGTTGACTTGCTACATTTTTGATTGCAGCATGTAAAGAATCCTTGTTTGTAGCATGTAAAGAATCCTTCATGTCTTCTGGGGTATCCCCAGCAGATTTTCATACTTACCAGCACACCTGGTAGCTTGGGCACTGTAGCTGGAATACGATTCCTTCAATTCTTGTTGTAAAGCACAAATTTATCATACATCTGCTCAAGTGTCAGCCTTCTGGAAGGTTCTTGAGTGAAAATCCGTTACGTTTGAGGGTTGTCCAGTCCTGTCCTTTGGCTGGTTTTCTCCCTTAGCGTTCCATCCCGTTACTTTGCAGAACGTTGTGTAGTTAGACCTGAAGGGTTAACATAGACCATGGCATCAAAAAGGTTGGAAAAGGTCTCTGAGATCATCAGGTCTAACCCAAACATTTTTCTTTGTCACTAACTCTTTTCACTGTTGTTTTTCTGAATAACTGTCTTATGACTGTGCTCATAGCGGGGCATTAAGGCCGTGACTGAGGGACTAATACCTGCTCTTGAAATGTCTGGTGCTTTTTTTAGTTGAGGCCGAGGCTGCTAAGTCAGTCCTAGCTTCTGACTGTTCTGTTAGTGTGCCGAGCAGTTAGGTTTTAGATGGTAAGTAAAATTTACCCTTTTACTGTATCTATTGGTTGATCAAATAGCTTTTTTATATGGAGGTTGGACATACTCCACTGTTTTAGAAATCTGTTGAAAATGTGCGTGTTAGTTTTCTCTTGTATATCCCCGACATGCAAATTTGATGTTTTTGGACAAGTGCTTAAACAGACTTATGATTATCTGACAAAATAAAAATACTAGGAAGGTTTGTTTTGCACATCCAGCAGGGTATTTGAAGGGCTTACTTGTGTGATTCTCAACTTGTGATTTTGTGTTATTGTCTGTGAGTTGGAGCGTTCACTGACTTGAAGGTACGAACACAGGTCTGTTTAGTTCATGAAATCTCTTCTTGTTGTTTGCTTTAATAGGTTGGTTGTTCAGTACAGCCTGTTTTGGGGTTTTGTTTTCCCTCGTAATACTCACTTTTTATGAAGTGAAATCACAGAACGGATTATTCACGGGTATTATTATCATGCTTCGGATAAAACCTTTCTAACCACTGCTGAAGCAGTCTCTTCACTGGAAGTTTCATTTTATGCTGGAGTGAAATTTTAATAAATATCCCCGACTTAACTTAGTGATGGGTTGTAGGCCACCCCCCGCCTAAGGCCGAGCCTTCTTTGTTTTGTTATAGGCTGGTTGCATCAGAGCTTGATTTACTGAGGCTGCTGATTTATTTATTTTTAGAAAACAACTTGATTTAAGCCTTCTTTAACTGTAATCTAACTCTTTGCACTCTTTATATCACGTAGTTTGCTCAAAAACAAGATGAGGAAAATCCCCGCAAAGGATGTGAAATTTAATTAGCAAATGTTGGTTAAAGGCTTCAAGATGGCACAAAAATTACCCTAAATGCAGGAGTTCTGGCTTGTTCTGTGCATGTGGAGAAAACCAGAACCCACCCCTGCACCTGGTCTTTCCCCACGGCGCCGAGCGTGCGAGTGGTAGACGGGGTAACCCTGCGAGGGGCGATTCTGCCCTCTGACCGCTTCCCTCTGCTGCTGCACACACTTGGGTGGCCACAAGTTGAGTGTTTTGGGGACCTGGCCTGCTAAAAATAGTTCCTGCTTTTAACCTGCCATGTTTTCCCAAGGGAAGAACTGCTTTTCTCTGTGGCAGCACTGGCTTTTGCCGGCTTAAAACGCCATGGATCCACAAGCTGGGGCTTGGGGACTTGAGTCTTAGTTCTGATTCGGTCGCTGACTATTTCCTGGGTAGCCTTTGATAGATTTCTTAACCTTTCAGTGACTCATTTTCCCATGTGCATGCTGAGGATAGCGCGTACTTACGTGTCTTTCTGAAGCATTTTGAGACCTGCAGATCAGGAGATGCTGTTCAAATTAGTATTGCCTCTTGGAACCAGATCTGAAATGAAGCTATGACTGTTGCTCTTGTAATATCCGCTTCTAAATGATTTGTAACTTACTCAATATTCTCTGCATATGAAAATGTAAGTGTGAACGGTAGCTTTTAAGGGAAAGTTTGAATCGGGTCTTTTCAGTAGTTTGAGCTGGCCAAAGAGACAAACGTCGTACATTTAGAAATAAACAATCGTTTCCTTGTCTGAGGAGCTTGAATTATCGCAGGACTAAGCGTGTCTTCCCACCTCCTGAAACTTATCACTGCTTTTTCTCATCTAGGTATCTTCAGACCCAGCATTTTCTTTTTTGGCTCTTTACTCCAAGTTCCCCTGTATTTTTTTTTAATATTATCCATTTAACACTACAGGGTTTCCCCATCCCTTGTATGATTTACCACAGAGTCCGGGAATGTCAGTCATGACCTGGGACACTGTAGGAGAAGAATGGATTGAGTTATGAAGCAGAGAATAAAAAATACTTATTTCTGCCCCTTCTGATTGTCTGTATTCAGTGAGACAGACGATCGGCCAGCATGGTTGGCAGCTGTATGAAAGAATTCGTGACCTAACTTTATCTTTGTCAGACATTTAAGGCAGAATTCCAAAGTCTGTAACAGTTCTTATAAATGTTTATATGAGAAAGCTCCGAGATCTGCAGAAGAACATGAGAAGATGGTATGAAAATACTGGTCTGAAAAAACAGTCTTGTCTTCATTGAGTGAGCAGAAATGGAAGCTGATTTCTTGTGTCGTAGTTTGCCAAGGATGCTAAAAATGAAAATGAGCAGCCTCTGGTCTGGCGTGGGAGCAGGAACTGGTGGAAGGATCGGAGAGGCAGCGAGAGCTGATAGCAGTGAGCTGTACAGGGAGATCCTGGTCGCATCTGAGTAGAGGAAGACAAGGTTTGTCATGATGAACAAAAAGAAACAGTGGTGAGGAAAGCCTGGATGAGATTGTTTACAGTCTCTACACACAGTTATAATTTGATGCAAGAAGACTGCCATATTTAAATGTAATCTGAACGTATGGAACATGGAGAAGTGACAGCAGGAAGGTGGCATTACCCTCCCTGACCAAGAAATAGATTGATGGAGAATATTCTGTCTGCCGGATGCACGTAAGCAAATGCTGGAGGGAGAGGCAGATGCTGCTACGTGTGAGGTTGGAGGGTGCCTGCACCTACGGAGTTGAAGTCAAGTGCATGCATCCACAGCTGCAGAGTTGGGTAATAAAGCAGAGATAAGCAGAATGGTGGTGGTAATTCTACAGGCAAATGCCAGCACCGCCACCCCCCTGCATATGACAGAATGTAAATATGCTCATACCAAGAGATCAGCAGATAAGATGGGATCTGCAGGGCATGTAAAGAGGTCAAATTAGGAGAGCGTGCAGGCACGTCTGAATGCCTGTGACAAGAATAGGAGGTTTAGAGGGGAGAGGAATGTTGCATTTCAGCGTCATTTTACATGCTCTTGTACCACAATGTCATTCGTGTCCTAAAAGGAGTGAGATCTTGTACAGGATCCCCATCCTTTAGCTCCTGCTGCACCTTTGCAGTGCCAGTGTGTAGCCACGTGCCTCCTCTGCTGTTACGCCCTGCTCTCTTCCTCCTGTCTTATCAGTGCCTTCCCGTGTGGCTGAGGGTGGGGGATAAGGCACCCCCCCACTTACAGCTTCATCTTTCCTTTTTTTCTTCACTTCCACCTCTCATTGACCACAATTATAGCCTCTAATTGTGTTTCTGTTGCTTTCTGCTGTTGGTAGATTTTTTTTGTTTGTTTGTTTGAGGTTATGGTGCTCCAAATGTGGTCATTCTCCCAGTTCTCAGAAGGCCATTAGACTAAATGTTTTCATGTGTATTGCATAGACTGAATAGGTTATGAGATGTGGGGCTTGCATTAGTGTGGTTGGATGGATGAAGGACATTCATGCTTGTGTGTTGTGTCCCGCTCCTGTCCCTCTTCTTTCTGCTTTTTCCACTTCTAGTACAGAATCTGGAGAGACGGTTAGGACCTCTCTTTGCTGCTGGATGAGTGGTGATATTTAAAAATTCAAGAAATATGCAAGTGCACATATGTTATTTTTTATCACTTCCTTTTGTTTTTAACTGCCTTAAAAAAGGATCTTATTAATCTAAAATTATATTATTTCCAGTAAAGTTGGCTATTTTAATATTTATTTCTGTTGTTACTACAGTTTGACTTAGTTATTCTCAAGCACAATCACAGGGAAGTAAGAATCTGTAGTTTGGGTCCATGCAGTTTGCAAATTTTGACATCTTTGTCTTGGTGATCCCCAGGGATCACTTTTGGGGTTGCCAGGGTCATGGAATGTGGAAGATGAACGTTGGGGCACTCTTGGTTTAAAGATGTTTGCTAGTCAAGCTTTAAGGTTTTAAATTGTTTCTAAGAAATTCTGAGCTGTTAAAATTTATGGCAGGTGTACAAGTATAAATTTTGGCTAGGGCTGAATACTGCATGAAGAATTTGAGTGATACTTGCAATGACCCGGCTGAATCACTCTTTCCTTCCTCCTTCCCTGGGTAAAACTTATTCCCTAGATAAGCAGAGGGATTTCAGGTGTCTGCATCACCACTGTCCAGGATCTATGATTTCCTAGCCATGGGCAGGTGTGATTTCAAGACTAACAATTGTAACACAGACGTAGCAACCTGCACACTGAAGCTGTTGTGAATGGAGAAAAAACCTTTGCAGCATCATACAAGTGAGCGTGGACTGAACTTTCAGCACCTGGGTTAATGATCAACTTGCTGGTTTGACTGAACATAGAGAAAAGAAGATGCAACGTGACAGAGATGAACTAGAAAGGACCTTGAATCGTGTAGTAGTTGGCCTATATTTATGTGTTATTTTCAAATGGCTGTTCCTCTGATCCTCTGCGTCTCCGGATTCCTCAGATCTGCCTGACTTGCCAGCATGCCAGGGAAGAGGAGAGGAACAGGATGAGTATTTACTGGTGCTCTCCCAGAATGTTTCTGGCTCCCTGTGCCTCAGCGTGGGCGCCCCAGAAATAGAGAAGATTTGGAAGTGGGTTGACAAGGAACAACTAAGCAGACTAGGGGATCAGTGTGGAATAGATAGGACTAAAGGGATATGAAAGAATTCTGTGGAATCACATGTGCAGTGGAAAAAAAAAATAAGGAATGAGATGTTTGGTCTGTTCCAATGCCAAAACTGGAGATAGCAAATGAAGGTAGCAGGTCCAAAGCAAACAAAAGCTGGTGGTTTCTCATGTGAAATGTCACTAAGCTGTAGAAGTGCTAAGAGCAGTTGTGAATGCTGAGAACTTAGTCTGGTTCAGAAAACAGCTGGACAAACCGATGGAAGAGAAAGCAACTAAGAAATGTGAAACAGAAGGGCTCCAGCTCCAGAGGTCCCAGAATCACGAGTTGCTAAAAGGCTGGAGAATTTATTGGGAAAGTACTGCTGTGTGCTTGCCTTTCCTCTTTTATATTTTACCCTAAATGCCTGCTACCAATCATTGTCGGTTACAGCTTATGGGGCTAAAGGAGCTTTGATCAGATACAGTATTACTGTCTGTATTCCTCGCTGAAGTTTTTTCAGTGTATCAAGCATAAATATGATATCAAATTCAGTTGGACATCTTCCACGTATTTATGAAGACTGCATATGACAATACAAGGCTGGAGAGACAGTACAAGTTAAGGCATCAACAGTTCATTAAACTAAGATTTGTACTCCTGTAAACTGAAATTGAGTATCCTTCTACCCTGGACCCAGTTACTCATTTAATAATAAAATGTTCTCCAGCCTTTGATGGGAGTGGTTATCACATTAGCAAACATTTGATCAAGCTGGCAATTAACTGTATGCCAAAATTTTATGTGGACTTACATGGAAATTGAGAGAGAAAAATCAGACGTTTTCTTTTTGCTGTAGCTTGGACTCAGGAATAGTGAACACTCAGAATGAGTGTTCAGGTAGCTTGCAGCTATGTAGCACGATATATTACCTAAAATTGCTTGCTTGCTGAGGTTTCTTATTAAATGGAGTACATACAACTCAGATCTATTAGACCATCACATAGTTTGTAAAGATGTACTCTAGTGAATGCAGTGAAGAATAGTAAATGTTAACGATGAATAATTCTTTATATTAGAACTTGTCACTCGGACATGAATTACAGGTACAGTATGAGATGTAGAAGTACTATAAAGCACGCAACTAGTGATTTGTAGTATAGCTTTGAAAGCAAAGCTGTAGGCTTTTCTTTAATTCTTCATGCCTGAAAATCAGGCTAAAAATTATAATCTATGAAATCTAATATCTGAAAAACAAGTAAATCTAAATTTGTCTCGTTATTCTGATAATCCAATCTATAAAACTGTTTCTTAGGTGGAAAAGAAACTTCTCAGGACAGAAGTGACAAAATATGTTAGATAAACTTTAAGACTTCTTTGTATAGCTTTCTGTGTCTGATCCTTCCCTGAGCTGATTTTGTCTATTGACTGTTAATGGAAAATGCAGTTCAGAAGTGTAACTTTACATGTGGTGTTTGTGAAAGGTTGCAATCGAATACACTTAGAAATGAAGCTACCTAGGCAGGGATCAGCAGGTACTTTATTTGAAGGCCTGGTGTGTCTGCCAGGCTCTGGACCAGAGGCGGAGACCAGAGATGGACCAGAGGTTGCTGCAGGTCTGATAGAATTCTGTAGTTAATACATAGACTCCAGGGGCTGCCTCTTCTGGGCTATCAGAGAGAACCATACTGTGCTTTAAAAAAACAAATAAAACAAAAATCTCACTCTTAGTTAGAGCCATTGGTCACTTGCATAGCAAAGTGCTCAAAGCACTGGTGGACATAGTGTGTAGGTAGCTGTCTTCTGGTCTTCAGCAGATGGTTTTGGCAGCTGAATCTATATACAGAGCTTCATAGATGTTTGGACTTTGTTAGTGAATGCTTTTTTCAGTGTTTAAATCTTCCTCAGATCAGTATACATTTAAGTGTCCACTGTTAATCTGCAGCTGAGAACGCAATAGAGGCAAATCATTCGTTGAATGTCAACTGAGCAGGATTGTTTTAAGGTTTCATAGTATATTCAGTTGCTGGCATCCCTATAAGAAGAAGTATGCTGTCAATTGTGCTAGTGTTTTTTCCTCTTAGTTCCTTTTTTACTAAGAACTGTCTTTGTCAAGTTGCTGTTAGATGGTGGTAATATTGTATGGCCTGACTAATGCATTGTGGTTTAATGAACTGTAGGCGGCATCGAGTCAAGCAACCCTAAGACTACCTGAAAGTAGGAAAGAGTTCATAGAGTCCAAAAACTGTAGAAGAAACGAAAGTGAACTTCATGTTGTGCTAAAGAAACTTACTGTAAATTGTGAGTCCATCTATAGACTATTATAACCTCTTTAACACCTATTTAAGTGACCTACTTTTCTTTTAAAATCCTATTAATTCAACTGGTAACTGGTAAAACGATGTTTTCTGACAATGTAATACTCAAATCTTTGTGTGGACAATGCTGACATATCTGGTTTTGAGCCCATTTAAGACCTGTTAACATGTTTCAGACTAGAGTAACCTATTAAATAAATACATCAGGAAAAGCTTTTACTGGTAATGGTTGTTTTGCTTAGGTGACTATGGCTGTAATGTATTGTGAGTACATCTGGTACTTCAGTGCTTATCAGTGATCTTTTTTCCTTTAGGCGGTTTCCTAGAAACATGATTGCTTGCTGGTCTTGATCTCACAGCTTTGTGAAGACTTCTTCTCTGATAATGTCAAGTTCAGGCTACCCTCCTAACCAAGGAGCATTCAGCACAGAACAGAGTCGTTATCCTACTCACTCTGTCCAGTACACCTTCCCTAGCACCCGACACCAGCAGGTAAGCAGTCATTAGGGTTACAATTTTTATCAAGAGTGTAATTCAGATGTTTGCTGTGCCAAATGGGATTTTTTTTTACCACTATAATACAAGTTGTTACACAGATTTCCCCAGTCAGTTTCACCTGGGCATATTGGTCTGCATCTGCTCTGTTTTCACATGAACAATGTTGTTTGTACCCTTGAAGTTTGGCTCTTGCATCAAGGCTGATGGGTGCACTTATTCAAGTATATTCCTCTTTAAATGAGGGTCTGACTATGGTGTAACTTCTGGAAAGTATAATCGGTAGTAATGTACTGCTCCCTGGCTCCTTCCTAAGTATTAACTTGAAAGGATATAATTACCTGTTGAATTATGCCTTCCTGCAGTGCTGTAGCTGAAATTACTAAAATCCTTGACTGCAATTTTGGCTTTTTAAAGTTCAGTTTTTGCTTGTTCTTTTTTCTTTCCCTCCCCTTATTTCTTTTTACATAGACTAGTATTAAAAAATACTCTATAAAATTGTGAAGGTACCCTAAATAAAACCCTATAGCTTGTTGTCTTGACAGTATTTCCTATTACTTAATATTTGTGAATCTAATAAAAATAGCTAGATACTTTTAAAAAAAAATTAGCCTGTCTTAAAGACTGTATGTTGATGCTCTTGTCTTCTCAATATGTTAAATCTTTTTGATTCTTTCTTCTTCTCATCTTTAATGTTGAAAAATGAAATGTAAAAACAAAAAAAAATATTGAAGTGGCAAAGGAAGTGTTTTGGCTGCTGAGGAGACCTGCTGCTCGTGTTGTTTAGATAAATAATTGTCTTCCCTGCCTCCCCTCCATCTTTTTTGCTAAAAGCACTGGATTTTATTTTTTCAAGTTTATATAAGTAACACCTCTTTGACTTTTTTGACAGAAAACTGAGTTTTGTAATTCTTTATCGTGAAGAATTAATATTGTGAAGAATTAATATAAAATTCATTTTTTTATCATTGGTTTTTCCTAGTTTGAATAAGTTCATTAGAGATTGTATTTGTAAACTTTTGTTTTAGCTTTGCTTTAATATAATATGTTTAATCATCATACTAAATGTGTTCAGTGTAAGTGTGGCTGAGTCTATGTGCATTGATAGCAATAATTTTCCAAGACTATGCGAATAGTCTGTCTACAGTCACTATGCGTTTAATATGAATGCAGAGTTCTGAGTGTCACAAATCCCTAGAGAGGGTGGGCTCTTAGAACATTTGTGGGCACTAAATTTGTATGTGGAATTAATTTCCTATCAGGCCTAGGAATGTTCCGAGAAGGTAAGAAGTAAACCTGTAGTTACCTTCCTGTCCTTTAAGGAGTATTGGGCTAGATTTTCTATAAGCTGATGCAGTACTTGATAAAATCTGTGTGCAAGGTGGAGAATGTGAATCTGAAATGTACAAAACTGTACACCCCAAGCTTTTTCTGAAGCAGCTGTTGTAGTGCTTCCAGGCAATTGTGTTCTGCTAGCCACAATTAGGGGAATAGAGTTCTAAGAATCTCCTGTTTGGTCGTTTTTACCAAGCATTTATTCATAGAATGTTTTGGGTTGGAAGGGACCTTCCAACTGCAGCCAATCCCACTGTCCATGTCAATGACAAAGACGTTAAACAGCACTGAACCCATTATCAGCCCCTGAGGATCACCACTCATCACTGGTCTCCACTTGGACATTGAACTGTTGGGTCTGACCATCCAGCCAATTCCTTATCCACTGGGTGGTCTGTCCACTCCAATTTAGAGACAAGGATGCCACTCCAATTTAGAGACAAGGATGTCATGTGGGACAGTGTCAAATGCTTTGCACAAGTCCAGGTAGAGAATGTCAGTTTCTCTTCCCTTATCCATCAGCGCTGATGATCTGTCTTGGTGTGTTTTTAACAGCTTGAGAAATGATCATTTCATGACACCAGACACTTCTGATCCTGTCTTCTGTACCTTTTGTTTCTGTTAACACCTGAACTGTGTTTCACTTAGGAATTTGCAGTTCCCGATTATCGTTCGTCTCACTTGGAAGTCAGTCAGGCAACCCAGCTCTTGCAGCAGCAGCAGCAACAGCAGCAGCAACTTCGGCGCCGGCCTTCTTTGCTTTCCGAATTTCACCCAGGCTCTGACAGGTTAGGATACTGTTTCGTTTTTTAATATGTGAAGAAGAATCTTTTATGAGTCTGTGTTTTCTGTAAAGTCTAATTTTAACTTTTGAATAGAAAGGTTTTTGGGTTTCACTATTTTTGCCTCTGTATTTGACATGATTAATCAGTGCTCCATCACTGAACACTGGAATTTGATTGTTGTAGGACTGCCTGGTATTAATCTGCTTTGTAATTCCTTAGTCCTTTGCTTTAACTGCATGTTTGTTTCACAGAAAGGAAACAAGTCAAGAAAGCACAGTTTGTTTCACTCTCCCCACAGAAAGCTTCTAGGACCCTATTGCATACTGCAAACTTCTTAATGTTTAGGCTAAAAGTGCGTAGAGTTTCTATCTTTGGATAATTTAATCTCAACAAAATTGAGGCAACAAATGCAAAAATCGTTACAGTGTGAATATTACTTGTCGTATTTCCTAGATCACACTGGGAAAAAATTCCTAGGTTTGCATGTTCTACAGGTAGTATTTTTGTGTCTGGGTAAGAAAAAAAAACAATGGAGCTATTTGGGTATTTGAGTTGTGAGAATTGTAGAAGACAGAAATGTGACTTTTAAGCACAGATGACTACCCTACTTTAGCAAGACACATGACATCTTACTGTTTTTTTGAAGTACCCTTTCTTTTGGTCTGGTGTACCATTCCTGTCTCTGTCTAAATAGATGCAACTGATCTGGGTCCAGTAGGTTAACTGAGGAGAAGTACAGTGGACAACTACAGTGAATTGTTGTCATTTAGTGTCAGATTGGTAATATCCTACTTCTCAGTAAAATAGGTTACTTTACAGTCAATATTGGTGAATGTTCAAATGTACTGTAATATTACATTACATATCCGCTAGGAGTAAATTCATATGCTGTGTGAGTGCTAGCAGTTTATTTTGGCTATATCTGAGGTTTACAGTTATATTTTTGAAGATCATACTTAAAAGCGTTTGTCTGCCTCACTGATTAGAAGGAGTTTTGCTAAATTGCATTTAATGTATATTTGGAAAGAGTTGATGAACAGAAAATGGTTTTACAGTGTGGAACGTGCATATTTTAATAGTTTATTTCTCTGTATACTAGGCCTCAGGAAAGAAGAACTGGATATGAACAGCAGTTTCATCCAGGTCCATCTCAGACAGATCATGATTCACTGGAATCTAAGCGACCACGTCTCGAACAAGTTTCTGATTCCCATTTTCAGCGTGTCAGTGCAGCTACTGTCTTGCCTTTAGTACATCCTCTGCAGGAAGGGTTGAGATCTGCAGATATTAAGAAGGTGAAGGCATTTTCTGTTATAATACTGAAGGTGTAACTTCCTGTCTTGTGGTGAGCTAATCAATTTTTTTTTTCTTAGGTAAATTTTACATTTCCTTATGTTCAGTCTTACAAATTTTGCATGTTACCACAAACTGTAGTCATGATTTGGGGTGTTACTCATTCATAAAAAGTCCGTGTTTTTCTTTAATGAATAATTGTACCAAACAGTCAAAATATATCCCTCCTCTCCCTTTTAAGCATCAGAAATGAATCTGCTAATTTATATAATGCTAATTATATCTGTCACTGTCTCATTTTGGATAAATCTAGGGCAATAAGGATAAGTCTAGTTTGCTGTGGATATTTTCTATTGTAGATATAAATGTATCTTAAATTAATACGGAATCTCTTCTCTCGTGCACTCACCTAAGCGGACAGGCCTACGTGCCAAAAAGGTGGAGTGCAGTGGGCATGACATTAAAGAAAAAATCTACCATACGGATTCAAAAGCTAGTAGGCATCACATTTTTAAAGTAGAATACTTATATTGCCTTGTCTTTACTATTCCTTCTATTGTGTAAGTAAACTATATGTGAAATAAAACAAAATTATGATAGCATGTGATTCTTAGTAACTTGCTGTACTGCGTAACAAAGATAAGAGCAAAGGGGGCTGTTGGAGAAACCAAATTAAGGTATGCAATGTTAACATGCTTGCATGTAACTGAATTTTTATGCAGGCGCTACATATAGAAATTTGCTGTCTCAATTTAGAAACGTAGCCCAGTGCTCTCTTGAGAAGTGGTATTGGGACACAATATTTTAGTCAAATTTGGCTTGATGGAGGAATGTATTTACTGAGCTAGCATTTGCCAGCTAGGTAGTTGTGGAGCACGATATTCTAAGGGCATAAACAAAAACAAGGTACAACAGTGCTGACATATTTCAACATATTCCATGTTCTAATATCTTTTGGAAACAGACAAATAAAAACATGATGAAAAAGAAAAGTCTTTGAAGTCATCACTCTGAGAGAATGCAAATAACCCAGAATGTACTCTTGACAGGCTAGTCGCAGTTATGTTGAAGAATATTCTCATCAGCATGTGTGCAGAGTATTGAGGATTAGCTCTCAACCCTATATTTAAAAATAAAAGTTACTATTTACATTTTTGAAGATATATTGTATATTGAAAGGGAGATGTTTTGGTCTTCTTTTCATGATAAATATTGAAATGTGCTGTTAATTATTTTTAAAGGTAGACTTTGAAATTGTAGTGTCATATATGGGATGTCAGTTAATTCTAAGATATTTAGAGCACTGATAAACTGAAGGTCTTAAACTTTCTCTCTGTTAAGGAGCTACCTAAGCTATAGATAACTGGAAATTCTTGTTTAATTCATGCATGCTAGTGTGGTTACTGAACACTCATTTGCACGTTATTAATATGACTGATTTTGTTCAATTCTGCCCTGTCTCCTGTCCCCATGAAAGGACCCTGCTTTTGGAGGAAAGCATGAGGGACCATCATCTCCAATTTCTGGTCAGCCTTGTGGGGAGGACCAGAATGCTTCGCCTTCAAAGCTGTCGAAGGAAGAACTGATACAGAGCATGGACCGTGTAGATCGTGAAATTGCGAAAGTTGAACAGCAAATCCTTAAACTGAAGAAAAAGCAAGTAAGTATAGCAGACGCTACTGTTGTTATCTGTCAGTGAAAAAGGTGTGGAAAAGCTTCTTGTGGTGGTGAATTTTTTGGTTACATGAACCAAATGAACCAGTTAAAAAGGGAAGGTTGTGTATGTGGTTTTGCTAGAACATTTAAATAGATTGGGAGTGATATAGTTTTAAACTTTTTTGAAAATGTGAGCCAAGTAGGAACACCAGAAACAGATGGCTTTATATTTTAAACTCTTGTTAGATGACTAGGGAAACAAGGGTGCTGTGACTGTAATTTCGGCTTTAAAGATGACTACTGTTTAGGGGATGGCTATTGTCTTTCTTCTTTCACGCTTCTGTGCAAGGGGATAATCTCTTGCTTGCCTCTCCAAAACCAGTGCTTGTACAAAAGTCCCTCAATCATCTTTCACAAGGGCAAGAAACCCTAATGTCTGGAGCAAAGGTCACCTTCAGGGAAAGTGTAGTAGGAGGAGTATAAGTAAACAGAGCAGAGAAATAAAGGGAGAAATAGCACTTCTTAGTATGGTCCTGGCTATGCCTCACGACACAGAACTGCACTTCAGCCAGTGGGTGCAAAGGCAATGTTTGTTGGCAGTATTTGTTGCCTTCCCTGTAGATGTTGTGGCTAACTAAAACCACTCTGCAATCTAGGCATCTGATACTCGCTGACTAAAACAAAGTCCTTGTTCTCTTTTTCTGACTTTCAAAGATCCTGATAGGAGTAGCGCCAGCTTTAAGTCTTGTTAGTGGGAACTCTGTAGGAAATGATAGTTATGCTGTACGATTTGTAACCTGTAGGTCCAGGGTAACAAATATACAACTGTTTAGAGCCATATATTTTTATGGTCTGGAAGCATTTAATTACTTCTGAATTTTAATGACCTGTAAAATGACTTTCAGTAGAAAAACAAAAAAGGATTTCACTAACTACCTGACTGTGTTAAGGGTGCTGGATATTTTTGTTTGCTTGCTTGCTAAATTTTCCACAAAATCAGCAAGTACTTTTGATTATGCATATCATCTGTGAAAGTACATTTGGGCACGTTTGTACTCTTACTGGACTTAAAGAATTACAAAGTTGCTGTTGTTTTCAATAACTAAGCCTGCTTATTATGGCATTCTGCAAAAAAATATTAGCTTTTGAATTCTTACGCAAGAGTATAGCACACCCCAGCCAGTACTGATCAAACGTTCATCAAACGTTCTTTATTGTATGTTTGTGGTAGGCATGAATGAAGGATATTTACAGTTAAAGAATGAAAACGTAACTAAGCTGTATTTATTTGAAGTGAAAGCAAACCACATCGTTATAACAGTTAGGAAAATTATAATGAGGCATTTTGCTTGCTTGATATTGTAACAATCTGTGAACTTCAGTACGCATGGAGTGATTCGTGCCTACTGCAAAGTATTTTTCAGTGATGTTTTCTGTTTTGCTAGAAGGATTTTTGCATCTTTTAAAAAATAAAACAGTGATAATGACACTTAGGTGTCTACATTGTAGACAAACATGTATGGGGCTTATTTCTTCTGTGGGAAGGCAGGCTTTCTCTGAAGTTCAAGTTCTTGTTTAAAGTTACATAGTGATAACATACAATGCTACAGTGGCTTTAAGTGTCAAGCTGAAGCAAGTCTGATTCAATGCAAGTGAATCTAATAAACAGCTGGTTTGGTTTACCAGTAGCACAGAATGGTCTTGTTACTATCCCCATGGGCATTAAAACCATTCAATTCGTACCTTGTCAGTTAAAAAAAAAGAAATAACAGGCAGTGCGAGCCGTTGATCGGATGCATATTTTATCTGGTGACTAATTACTGGTAAGGGTAGCATGGTGCGGATGGCTGATTTTCTTTCTCTCGTTTCTTAGCAACAACTTGAAGAAGAAGCTGCTAAGCCTCCAGAGCCGGAGAGGCCTGTCTCCCCTCCTCCAGTGGAACAGAAGCACCGCAGTATTGTCCAAATTATTTACGATGAAAATCGGGTAAGCATGCTTTTCAATTGAATGAGTGTAGTAGCGAGTCTTACCAAATGTACTAAAATTCATTAGTTCACTCCTGTGGGGCAATTTTTACTACTTGTATTTTATTCATTTTGGCCCCCACCCTCCTTTCATTTAAAGAAGTAAATGAATTTTGTAAATGAAAGATTCCTGCACAACATCTTTATTCTTGATCGCAGGATCTTCTATCTTACAAACATTCTAGGGAAATGCATCTATGGCTCTCATCCCTAGACCTCTGTGTTGATGTGTGTGCGTGTATGCATACACATCATTTATATAAATGTGTGTATTCAGAAAGTTGTTTTGAATTATTTTTTCCTCACATAAATACTAACAAGTTTGGCTGAAGACCCATCATTAAATTAGCCGAAGGAGAAAACCCGCCTTAAAATCATATAATCACCTTAGAAGACTGACTTAAGCTGAGTTTCATGGTGGGTAGCAGGCAAAATTAGGCTGTATTTGAAAAAGTCTTAATGGGCTGCTGTGGAACTCTTTCTCTACTAACCTTGTTTGCAGGTGGCTTATACAAGAGAATTTTGAAGTTACTGTTGCATTCTCCACATTATGTATGTGCCAGTAGATAGGGAAAAGTGTTTCTATATTAATCAAGATGGAGTAATGTGTCAGTATGTACTCATCTATTAGCTGCTTCTGTGTGGCTCTTCATATAGCAATCTATATAGCAAGGGAAGTACCAGGCTTGGTGTGTTTGTGAATCCACTTAGCAGTTGGTTTGAGCTCTCATTATCAGGAATTACATTTACTGTAGAATGGCAGTATCAATGGGGGTTAATACAAATATCACGCATCAGTACCTACTGTCTTATTTTAAATGATTATTAAAGAAATGCTAAGCCATTTGCGTACACAGTACTGGTTTGGTATCTTTTCTTCTGCAGTTGTACAAGAGGACAGTCCCCTTGGCAGCTTTCATCCTCAAACCATACAGTTTAAGATAATTACTTCTAATATTCAACTACAGTTGGCTAAAATTTGATTCAAGTAATAGGCTGGAGTTCAGTTTTAAATGTTTTCAGACCAAACAAACCATTCTAGCAGGGTTATAGTATAATATTGCCTTGATATATAATTATTTTGTACAGCTGTGAGTTCCAAAGAATATCTCAAGATTGAAATTACATGTAAAGAAGTTAGAACTTAGCAGAATGCTTTCTAATCACAACTGCTTTATGGATTAGTTTCTCCTATATTTTTTGTTTGTAGGCATCTACTCTTAGGCCTAGTGTGTACAGCTATTAGTGAGAAAGAAGCAAATTTGAACTAGTATCCTGGATCTTTTCAGATAGCCTTGTCTGCAGACAAAGGGCTTTGGAAGATCGTACAGGCTTGAAATGAATTTGGGCAAGCCAACTGTCTTATCCAGTGCTGCCTCCGTGAAGTTTGGAATTACTTTGGAGCATTTACGTAGTGTGAGGGAACGAAGATCTTTGGCATAGTTCTTCGTATGTGTATGTACATGTTGATTCACAATCCCAGACTTTGCAAATGGAGAATTTTAGTCTGTAGTTTCATTTTTCAGAGCTATACTCATTATTTTTTTCTGAATAGCTTTCCTCTTCTTAGTAACTTTTGCTATATTATTTATTAACTGCATGTACTTTTTGAATCATAGAGGAGGTCAGTGTTGTTTTTCTCATCTCCATGTTTTTAAATTGAGAGAGCATTGTAGTAACTGTAGAATTCAGGTACAGGTTTCTTGATTTGCTGAGGCAGCGTTGCAGAAGTAGGTTAAGAAGGATATAATACGGTCAGACAGGGCTTTAGCAGTTGAACTGAGTGAAAGAGTTCACTTGTACTTCTGACATCCTAACTACAGAGGATTTACTGACACTATATATATAAAAAATCCTTTTTTTTTTCTTTTTTTACAGAAAAAAACAGAAGAAGCTCACAAGATTTTTGAAGGTCTTGGTCCAAAAGTTGAACTGGTAAGTTGTCTTTTTTTATTCTATTTTCTGTGTTGCCAGTGTAGCTTTCATGTCTGTAATTCTGTTGTGGTAAACATGTAGTTCTGTGTTTGTGTATAAAAGAACATTATAGGGTGACTTAATCTTTTGGTTTGGGGAGGGAGGGGTTGGACTTCTTTTCCTTTTCACTTGGTGCCTGATATTTTATATTAGTTTTGAACTCCTGTGCCTGTCCGTTTCTCAGACTAAAACTTGTTTGAACGTCTCGGGTATTAAATACTGGAATCAGGTAGTGTAGCTATACATGAGAGAGTATAGATTAAATATACATGATCTTTTTGTCTTCCTGAAATTGTAAACAAGGCATTTTAAGAGCATATTTCAAGTAAAAGTTGCATTCATCCCTGCTTTCATCTTTAATACTGAAGAACACTGATAGCAATTAAGCTTGTATCTTATTTTCACAAGTTTATATTAGTGTGTGTTTAAATACACTCATGAATTGGGGCTTGAGTGAACTGGCTGTGCAAGTAAGTATAGCTTTTAAAAATAGATTTGAATCTGTTTGAGAGAACAGGGTTGAAATATGACAAAAATTAAATACTATTGTATACATAGTTATTACGATCTGATTTTAAATAATGAAATCTGTGTCTTGAGTATCATAAACTTATTGTCACTTCAGATTGCTGCATCTCAGTTTGAGTACATTGTAGGCAGAATGTTTTAATATTGTTAAACATAATACATATACTTTAGAATTAAAAAGTTGAAAAGTACTAAGTGTATCTTTCTAATCCAAAATTGTAGCCACTTTACAACCAACCATCAGACACAAAGGTCTACCATGAAAACATCAAAACGTAAGTGCTTTAGTATCTTGTCCTTGTCCATTTTAAGGAGTCTGGACTTAAAGTTTCACTCAGTTTTTCACTGCTATGGTTTCCAGATATGTGTGCACTTTAACTGTGTTTAAAACTTTCCAATTAATGTAATCTTGAGACTCCTATGTTGTAGAATAGTGCTGCAAGGAATGTGGTACATGTACTGCGGACAATGGGACACAATGACTTTCCATCGTAAATTAAAGACAAAAATAAGTAAACTTTTTTTTTAAATTAGTAATACTTGTGTTTTTTCAAAACCTGAAATACCATGTTTGACCTAGGTATGCCTTGTCAGCTTTTCAAAAGTTATTGCTGTCAGTAAATGGTAGGAGGAGTTTGTTTATTTATTGATTTTACCATGTACTCATTTTCTGTCATGGGCTGTGAGCAGAGTTACTATATGCTATGTTTACTTGTTATTTATGGCAAACAATTTACTGATTTGAAGTAAACTAGTTGTCTTCTGTAAAAACTGTGAATTTGGAGGAAAATTAATTTTTCTTTTCTTTTTAATATAGAACTCTTCTCAAATTTGAATTAGTTCTTCTAAGTTCACTGAAGCAAGTATTGATTATTAACTAAAATAATTGTTAATAGATTCATTTTTAAATGTGTTTAATTGAATTAATTTATGCCCAACTTTAAATGTTCATAAAAGAGACTACCTGTATGGGAAAATCATTGATAACATGGAACAAAACTTTAATTTTTAAGTGGTTATGCCAAGCCAATATTAATTTTGCTCTGTAGCAATGTTATAGAATACTGAAATAATGATCAATATTGCAACAAAATTCAACTTCTTTTCAAAATATGTATTGCCTCTAGACTTTGGTGAAAATAATTGCTGAGCTGTAATTACTGCAGAAGTACGTTTTTCTTACAAATTAGCTTTGAGGAAATCCCACTCAGCTCTGCTACGAGGACAGCTATGAAGACCGAAGCCTTTTCATGGCTTCTCTAGGATGATAACTGCGAATGCTTACTTTCATGTCTTGCTCTGCAACTCTGTTTCTGAGACAAACATGACATACTACTGCTATAGCATGATTACCAAATTTAAACCAGTATAAAGAACAACACTATCTTAATAAGACTCTTTTAATAAATCGATTTCTGCACTACCGGTTTTTACAAAAGAAGAAATAAACTGCTAGTTTCAGATGTGAAGAAATTAATAGTGAGTTATGTGCATATTGCTGTCATAACATTTAATTCTATTTTATAATTTTTTTGTAAGTACAGAAAAAATACTACTTTAAAATGCTTTTCATCAGAAAAAAGTACTTCTTATTCTTCTCCTTTAAATGTAGCTATATCTCAGTTCCGCAGTACTGAGAGGGTTTTTTTTAAGACAGTACCAAATTTTGAGGATTTTAGGATTGAGTTGCAACGACGCTTCTTTTTCTTTTCCAAAGTATAAGAACTTTACCAAATTTACTCATTTTAACATCTTTAGGAGAGAACCTAGCTTGAAATTGGAAGCTTTTATGTCTTTCTTGCTTATTTCAATCATCTTTGAGAATTTTTTCTCTTAGATAAAATACAGTATAAATTAAATGATTGTTACATTGGGAATTTTCCCTGTTTTTCTACATCTAGGAATATTTTTCACAATAACAATCTGGCATCTTAAATCTATGCGGGCTTTGTTGAGTAGATTTGAAGTTCCTGAATCTTATGTGGTTCACTTTTTTTTTCCAATTTTGTTTTCTAGAAACCAGGTGATGAGGAAAAAGTTAATACTATTTTTTAAAAGAAGAAATCATGCAAGAAAACAACGGGTAATACTACTATGTTTTTGTAAAACGATTGCTTTTTTTTGTTTGTTTGTCTGGATCCTTGATATAGTTTCTCAAATGTCATGTAAATTCAATTGATTAGTTAAATAAGGTCTTAAATTATGTTGAGTTGTTTGCAAATAAACTGCACGCTTATAACCATAGTTTGCTAGTTATCTGAAACAAGGAAAAACCTTTATTTTTTTCCTTTCCTTCCTGTTCTTTTCTTAGAATATGAAGAAAGAAGGTGAAAAATCCTTAACTGTCATGCCTGGCCCCTCCCTGAGCTTTTCTTGTATAGTAGCTATAGTATCTGAAAGAAAATGAGGCAGATCTGATTCTGAAGTCTGACAGCATTTTTAATCAAATGTGTGCATGTTGGATATCAGCATTAACTAAATTAATGCTTTCTCTTGCGTACCACTATATCAAGTGGCATACCTTTTTTGGGGGGTGGTATCCAAAAGAATATTTCAATTATTAAGAATAGCTGAAGGTTAAACATTGAATTCTACCATGAAAATGTAATGAAGTATTTTTCTTCTTACGGTCCTAGTCTTTTTTATGTAGGAGCATAATCCTCAAAATCTACATTTACTTTTCCCTCTGCTGAAAATTGGTTTTATGTTGTCTTCAAAATGTAAAGCCACTGCTGCCGGATATAAATCTGTCTATGAAATGCCTACGTTAGGTGTTCTGATCGCTTGGTATATTTGTGTTTAGTTAAAAGTTTACTTCCGGAATTTTAACAGGAACAGAAAATCTGTCAACGTTATGATCAGCTGATGGAAGCATGGGAGAAAAAAGTTGACAGGATAGAAAATAATCCACGCAGAAAAGCTAAGGAGAGCAAAACAAGAGAGTACTATGAAAAACAATTTCCAGAAATCCGGAAGCAAAGAGAACAGCAAGAACGATTTCAAAGGTATTCCCATGGATTTGAAACATACTTAGAAAGTATCTCTTAGTTTTTTGAAATTAAGCTGAAGCATTTTTATAAATAATGGATAATATGTTTATTCATATTAAGTAATTAGGTGTATTGTTCACTACATTTCATGGTGTTGAGCACAATTTTCAGTTCACATCCTAAGGATCTTCATTAACGTATGAACATTAGTATGAACGTTTCTCATAGTAAGTGGAATCATGCTGGTCAACGGCTTGCAATGTAATCCTTTTTTGATGTTGACTCAAGCATGACATTTTGCAGAGCCTTGCAAATTCACCTGTAAAACTGGGCAGTTGCTGGAAATTACAGTACATGGCAGAGTTTGTACTCTTTAGACTTCTTGAGAAAGAACAGTCCTAACTAACTAATTTGGTTAGTTAGGTAACACCATTTTAAGAATTTTGGAGGCTGTCATTGTTATGCACAAATCTGAAAATAATTGCTGTTTTCCACTTTATCCTTACTACTTCTGTTTTCCCCTAACTCTAGAGTTGGTCAAAGAGGGGCTGGACTTTCAGCAACTATTGCTAGAAGCGAACATGAGATTTCTGAAATCATTGATGGACTTTCTGAGCAGGAGGTGAGGCTATTGTCTATTCTTTGCTATAGAAGCATAACAAATGACTCAATATCCCTTTCCTGGCTGGCAATTAAAGGTCTCTTTCAAAAGGTTTGTTTTTTGAGAGGAAGAGAAACTTTTTTGGGCTGGTTTGGGAGAGTCTGTGTGAACTTTGGCTTGAAGTAGGTCTTAGAAATACTTCTCGTTTATGGGTCATGCTTCCTAATTGCATTTGTCCTAGATTTTTCTTGCGTGTCTGTTTCATTGCAGGTGTGTTGCAACCAACTTTCTTTTTACAGCTGTAAGAAATGTGTGCAAATTTTGTTTCTAAAGCCCTGCACCATTTTATTTTTTCGTAGTATGACACTATCTCCTGTTCCCTTTAGCTTTGTTCATTGGGATAGTGACAGCTTCTAGAAGAGTTAAGAAGTAGATAGAAAAAATGTTTGAAGCTACCTGTGAATGTATACTGTGGTGGAGCTTTAAAGCATTGTGTAATTCAACAAATGTAAACATTAGTAGCAACTTCTTGTATTCTTTACTTTTTGTTTTATTCTTTGCCTGTAGAATAATGAAAAACAAATGCGTCAGCTCTCAGTCATTCCTCCCATGATGTTTGATGCAGAACAAAGACGAGTGAAGTTTATTAATATGAATGGTCTGATGGAGGATCCCATGAAAGTTTATAAAGACAGACAATTCATGAATGTCTGGACCGACCATGAGAAAGAGATTTTTAAGGAAAAGTAATGGGCTTTCTTCTCTCTTATTTTTATTGCATTGCAGATAACAGTTAAACACCTAACCCCACAGTAAACATCAGTTAAATTAGAAATTCTGAAGGTTTTGTGCAGTGATATTTGATAATGTTCTTAGTTGGATGAATGAAATGTTGCAGAAGGTTTAGACTGCTCCAAATATTTTTGAACTGTGTAGGCTTGCATCCATTTAGTCTGTAGATAAGAAATTCTTTAAAATGCCTTAGTTTTCTGATAGGATAAAAATGTGAAGCGTAGGTATACAATCTCATTATATTAGTTAATTGCTAATTTTAAGTGCTTAGTTCTAAATTTGTTCAATTTGAAAACTAGACTTTTTAGACTAATTTCAATTGCAAAATCGAGGGAGTGCTGGTGGCACAGATTGTTTAGAGGACTGCTTTGCTTATTTGATCATGAATTATGTTGTTAAACTTAAATAATTTCTGATTTGTAAAAGGTTTGTCCAACATCCCAAGAACTTTGGTCTAATTGCTTCCTACCTGGAACGAAAGGTAAGACCTTTTTTAATATAAGTAGAGCCTAGGGTGGGATCCCTAACTTTCCAAATGTAAGTCATTTATTCCAGCATCATTTTACCTTCTTGGAAAAAATGTGTAATTCCATAAAAATTATTGCTTTGACAAAATTTCATAGTGCTTGATCAGTAACACCATCAGTGCATGCAAACATATAACAAAAGTTAGCGGAATGACACTATTGACAGCAGTAAAAGAAAATGACACTTCATTTAGTTTTGATCTTACTTTCTTTTTGAAGCAGGTAAGCTGCTTAACAATCTTACTTGTTAGATAAGGGCATAATTGGCTCTGCTGAGCCACTGTGTTACCTCTAAGAAACTTTGCCTCCACCTTTCAAGTCAGTGGGATCCTACTGCTGGCTAAATTAGTCTTTAGATCTGATTTTTTTAGTCTTTAGAACTGACTTTACAGAGCTGATGTAAAAAGTGATGGAGAGTTAGGATTTTTTTAAAACTTATAGCAGAATCTTGAATACATAGGACTATTATGATAAATAGAAGCTTTTGCGTTTGTGAATTGTTTATTATATGTTAAATCACACAGACTGAGGTAGCTGAGAGATATTATTAATATAGGAGACCTGTGTTTAACACAGTCTAATTTTATGCATGGTTATGTTGCTACGTTTGTGTATGACTTCGCTTCTCTACTGATCAAACAAATATACTAGTGTTTTATTTTAGTCTAGGGACTGAATAGTTTTCAGCATTAAATTAAATAATAAAAATGTATTTTTTTTGTAGGAGTGAAACTTTTTTTTTGCTTTTTCACTTTAGAATGTTCCCGACTGTGTATTATATTATTATTTGACTAAGAAAAATGAAAATTACAAAGCACTTGTGCGAAGGAATTACGGTAAACGCAGAGGAAGAAATCAGGTATCTAAAATGCATTTGTCACTTGAATATTATCATTTTATTGTTTCATATTTACAACTGTTCATATTTACAACTGTCTTGCAATCCTGTATAGAAAGCAAGTTATATGCATGAAGTGGAAAAAAAGGGAAAAGTAATTTTTCCACTAGTACACTCTTATCCCCTTTAAATATAAGGAATCCTGACATCGAGGGTTTTTTTTTGGTTAGCTAGTTTTTAATTCTGTGGAATATCTCCTTCCTTTGCACGTTTGTGACTTTTCTAACATGACAGCTCATTTTATTTGAGGATCCTGCCATAGACATGGAGGTTGAATCCATCATCAAATCCCATGGTGGAGCCAACAGAAATAAGGTTATACATGTGACTTGCAGTGGAAAAAATATAATCGCTTTATAATGCCAGTGTTTGTCAAAAAGCAGAAATTAATGGTGATCGTTATATGGTGGTCAGGCTCAAAGTCAAACTGGAACTTAACAGCAAGAAAAAAGAGACCAATTTAATGCATGCAAATTAAAAATTCTGCTGATTCAGGAAGAATTCATTTGGAAGTCTTGGAAGCCTTTGGAGGGGAAAAGAGCAGCATATTACAAGGAATATATACATTTGCTAGGCTACCAGGGTTAGTGTGGATATTGGAAAACAAATGTAATTTAAGAAACTCAGACTTTTTCTTAGTTAGGAAAATGGGAAGAGTGCTGTATGTTCTCTGAATGTGTCCCTGCTCTTCCCATTTTGATTTCCCCTTGCATCTAACAGCATTCTGAAAACAGAATAAAAGATACATTAGTAATGAGATTGGGAAGGAGGGTCGTATATGTAATAAAATACATGAACAAAGAAAAAGTTGTAAAGATGAAGCCTGCAGGTGTTTTGAGTTTGTATCCTTAAAACGAATTTAACAGCTACAAATCAGTATGGATACAAAGTGCTGAAGAAACATTCAGTATTTTGTTAGAACTGAAGCTTGTTGGGGGGGGGGGGGCGGGTACAGGAAAGGAAGGTCCTATAAAATTCAGGATTTTTGAAGTCCTTAGACCTTAAAATCTGAAAAGTTGTGATTTATTGGATTTAGTCATATCCCAGCAGCAATACTAAAGAGAAAATACTAAAGAGACTTTGAGTTATTGTGACTGCGCAAACCTGTATTGAACTACAAAACAGTGAATTAAGTAAATAATGCATTTCAGAATATGTGAATACTTTTTTTTCCTAGTAATGTAAGCTTTGTGAGAGTCCCAGTAAATGTATTAGTTATATAGAGTAAAATTACTGCATGACGACTTCAGCTGATGAGTTGATCCTGTTGGCTAAAACTGGTCAGCATGTTATGCTTCTATGGTGTTGTTGTACTTGAGCCTTTTGAGTTGTGGTCTGGTATTCTAAAAAAAGAGATTGTGTTGATGAAGACTTACTTCTCTGTACCCCCACAAATTATGGACAGCTTGGGTGAAGGTAATTTTCATTATGCAAAGGACTTTGCAGGTAGTGACAGTAGAAGTTCTGACTTCTGTAATGGGAGAAAATGTTTGCAATGTGTCCTGTATTTTGCCAGAACTTCTATTAGACTTTAAGTCTAATAATGCTTTCTTAATAGGAAAATGTGTTGTTGTGTGTCTGGTAGTGGTAAAAGATTAAACCAAGGATGTATGGTAAATACAAAGCAGATAAGTCTCTTTTCTTGTCCAAAAGAGACTTCTAGACAGTTGCTGTGAGAACTAAGTGCAGAGAATGTTGCTGTTTTAAGTGGCTTAGTTTTTATAAAATGAGATTGGCATGATCACAGTAAGTATATATATGCTGAGCAATATCTTCACCATATGGTGTTCTGTTGCAGCTGTTCTAAGAGGTAAAGAGACATAACTGGTTCAAGCTGTAACATAACGTAACTTTAAGTTTTGATGTATTCAGAAGATCGTAATTGTATATTTACATGTCTTTCAGCTTTGTTGCATTTTAGAATATCAAAACTGGTAGAATTCAAAATTTGGATGATTTCTCAACCCACAAATTGTTTGCTTTCCGTGAGTAATGATTTTAATCAGGGAAGATTTTAATTAGTTTTGTACAGAAGTGAATAAGACTTGTGAGCTTAGCTAACAATAAAATGAAACTGAAGGTGCTCTGCTGGGCTTTACAGCTGCTCTTGTGAATACTTATTTCTACATAAATAACAGTAAGTATGTGCGTAGGAGCACTGAAGTTGCTCTAGTTGTTCGTTGGACTCGGATCACTTGCTCTTTGAATTTTAAGAGTTGTAGGTCTTAGTTGCTAGTTGTTAATCCACAGTAAGTACATTGCTAAACTGTTCAATGGGCAACTGCTAGACTTAATGTGTGCTCTATGGTGAGGATGCAGATAAGTGTCAGGCTTCATAGATCTGAAGACTTAAAGAATACTTGCAAAGTCAAGGAAATTCTCTAAACAACCAAAATGGGGGAAATCTTACCATTTCTGGAAGTTTATATTCAGGAGTATTATAATTAGTGTTTAGTGATGCTATAGAAAGGAATTAGATGGTACCAAAAATTATGTTTAATCATTAATAAAACTAAGAAATACAATTAACAACATCTATGTAAGCTAGTCAAAAAAAACACTTGAGAGTGTTGAACTGTCTTGCTTGCCAGAACTTTTATCTTAAGGTTGCAGAATGTAATTCATTCCCCGTGTCCCTCCCTCACCCCAGCTTTGTTTGAAGCTGATATTTTTTGTTTCTCTGAGTAGCAATCTGAAACTTCCTTGCTGATTGGCAAATACAAGATATGTAAGATTTATGATGTGCTCCAAGATGTGCTTATGCCTGCCAATAACAGGTGCTTCAGCTTGAACTCGTAAGAGTTCATATATTTTTGTAAATTAGAAGGCAAGCAAGAAGAATGGTGCAGTAGAGAAGATATAAATTATGGTAATGATGTTGAAATGCTTAAGAGAATTTTTTTTAGTGAGTACAACTTGACTCAAATTTCAGCAGAGGCTTTTACTTTAAAGAAGCTAACTGCTAAATTAAGGCATATAAGGTTAAGATATGTAAGGCTAATTGAATTCTGGTACGCTTTTGTCCTTAAATAGGCTTAGAAAGGACTTCTTATTAAATGCTGCCTAAACTGTTATAGAATGCACACAGAGGCAACTGAACAGGTGTGTCTTAAACCAAATGTGACTTAAAATGAAGAGCAAATTTTTGACATAGTATTAAAAGAAAGCATGGCTATACAAAACACCGCCCACAGATAGTTTGTGGGGCTGTCACTTCGCAAGTTCGGTCAGTGAATGCTGGGAGTTCATGCAGCAAAGACATCAGTGCTTTTGCACTGGTTTCATTACAGATAATTGCATAAATAATTCATTGAGAGGAGGTTCTTTCTGCGTAAAGTTTCTCGTTGCAATTTGGTGGCAGAGCAGGAGTGAGGGGGGTGACTTTTTTGCAGTCTAGCTGCCTGGTCAGCATAAACCAGTGTCCGTGGATCAACCCGCATGGCTCTGCAGCAGGTGGGACAGCCCAGTGATCTGACAGGACAGAAATTTGCTGTACTTGTGGGACGGCCAATCGTGCTGAGCTCCCTGGGGATTACCTCGGGTGACCCCAGGGAGATTAAAAGGTTGTATGTGAGACGGGCAACTCTTCTGTAGGCAGCTTAAGTGGCAGAATGACACAATTTCCTGGAATAAACATGTTGCTGGGTCAGGCAGCTGCTGCTAAAGAGCCGTGTGATGTTGGTGCTGTTGTGGGTTTTGTCCTTTTGAATCTTATCCTGAATTAAAGCCCGTCCCCTTGCCTGGATAGTAAAAGTTTTAAGCAACAGATGAATGTGCAGGTACGTCGCTGACTGAGGCTTCAGCTGTTTTAAGGTTTGTGTTTAACCTGCCCTTGACCTATTGATTATGCATGTTCACTAAATTCTCTGTCAAACAGAGAATCCTGTTGTTTACAAAACGTAATGTTAAGGTAACCAAGCAAAAACAACAGAAGATTTTCAGCATCTGTTTTGTAAATGTAAAATACAGAATGTGAATGTAAAATACAGATTTTTTTTGTCTGAAAATGCATATTTTAACTCCTCAATTTGAGGCCAGTCTGTCTAGGACAATGGAAATAATTTACTTTAGCACGTGTCTCTGACGTCTTTATTGAAGGAATGTTTTGGATAACCAAGTAATGCAATATCTTATGTGCTAATAATTTGCAGGAAGATAATAGTGGTTAGCATTTGGGGTTTCTGCTCCAATTCACATTATTAAAATGTCAAAAACAAGTCCTTTCTGTGACTATTTGCAGGCTCAGTTTTGTTAATGAAATGGTGACACCTGCTGCTACACTTACAAGAAGGTTCTTCTGTAAAAAAGAAAGCCTATTTTGAGGAATTTTTCAGTGGGCTATAAACTATCTAGCGAACTCCTAAAACAGCAGTCTTCTGGATCTCTGTCCTTGTCTTTCTATGAATTCCAAGTGTATGTTGGGCATTTCTTTGGAAGGTAGCCTTATATAAATATTACGTGTATTTTGCTTTTCAAGGTTGATTTGCAGAGTCTTAAGACCCAGTAAGGAACAACTCAGTTCTGCATGCATCAGATTTGAGTGGATAGCATCTAGGTATGGCAGTTCTTCTGAATTGGTGACTCTGGCTGAAGCGGTTTGTTTAACCCATTCACGCTCAAGCCCCTTCGGTGTAAATCCCTGTGAATGGTTCCCTCTGCGTGGCCATGTCTGACTCTCCACCCTCTCTATGTACTGTAGTTTCTTTTGAAAGCGTATTTAAGGCAGAACTTAAACTGCAATCATTTATTTAAGATCTTAGGTGTTTTCAGAGGGGGGGAAGAAAGCTTTTTCTTCCTCCTCCCTCTCCCCTTGCCTTTGACTGGAGTTCTGCCCACCACAACTCGTGTGGTGTCTCCCGTTTTTGTTGTGTTGTGCCCAGTCCAGCAGGCTTGGCTTTTTCTGCGGCACTTGGAGGATCACCCTGTTACGATGCTTTTCAGCATGAATGGGCAAAATGGGTTAAGCTCTGCATACTCGGTGTGGACTTGTTGGCTTTTGAAGCCCATCAGAATTCATTTGCTTCGTGTAATGGTTCTGGGAATTTTGGGAGTTACATGATTTATTTAGTGGCAGCCTTACTGCTTGGTGCTTTACTCTGGAGAGGGAGGAATTTGCAAGCAAGCCATGGGCATAGAAATTCCGCAGTGTTGGGAAGTGTAAGATGTGTTTGTCGTGTGCAGGTTGATTTTTATGGATAGTAAACGGCAATAGTTAGGCTCCTTTTATGCTGAAAAGGGTGCGTGGCCTATGCTGCTGGACTGACCAGCCTTTTATCTGGTTAATAGTCAGTGACTTAAAAAAGATCCAAAGGGGAAGTATCCCACACAAATAAATACTTGCTATGTAATCTGTATTTAAGAGAATTTCTATTCCACATTATCTTTTCAGGCATAAGACCTGATTTTTTGTGTAATTAGTGCTTCCATGCATACAAACTCCCCAATTATGTTTGTAACACTATGAAGTGTAGTAGAGATTACAAAGCATCAGCTATGTTACCAGCTTGATTTTTTTTTTTACCTTGACTGGTCCATTTCAGAAAAGCTGTTTTGAGAGCTGAAGTCTTCAAAGTACTGGGAAGCAACACAGTAGGAAGAAAAAATATGCTAAAACGTAAACAATTTCTTCTGTTTCCATATTTGATGTAGTTTTCTCAAAATATAACTTTTCTGTGTGAATACATGTATTTTTCTAATGCTTTCTTAAAACGTCGCAGGATATTTAGCTTCTCTAATGCTAGGGTACCTCTAACAGCTAAGTCAGACAGCGAATGCCACGGGTAGTTTATTTTTTTGTGTGATAAGGAATAGCAAAAACAATGCCATGTTCTTGCATTTTTGAGACTTTATTTCCCTTCTTAGCAGTTGTAAGTGGCCATCCTGGTAATTCTTTGTGATTATATGAAGTAACAGAAATTCCTTGCATTAATTCCTGTTTGAAGTAGATCATGTCTTCTGGAAAGTTTAAGTCAAATTTATCTGCTTTCTAAAATGAGATATTTTTTCCACATGGCAGTCATCTGGATTCACTCTGAGAGATAAGGAGTGAGTGTCCCTTAACAGAGAATACGTAAATAGTATTTTGTGCTGTTCTCTGTAGGATAACAGTGGGTAATGGTAATTACTGTGTCTTTTGTTGGTACTTATATGCGTGCAGAACTATAATCTCAATACAGGCTATAGTGTATAAAAAAAAATAATCTAGGTTATAATTTTCCTTCTGCACAACATAAATTCACTAGAAATATAAATCTAAAATTCCTGACCTTTTTTGAACAATTATATTTCGTAATTACTAATAACAGCCTTGAGAAAGGTGGCTTAGATTTGGTCTTATTGTTCATGCTACAATATCTTCTGCTTTCAAGTTGTGAGCTGTCGTGTTTTGCTTTTTTCAAATGTACAACATTAAAAATGAGATTTGAGGGGAGCAACAACATTACTACACAAGATGTTAGACCTTTCCTAGGCACTTCTAATGATGTGGCCGTTCATTTTTAGTACAATGTACAATAACACATTTATTTGTTACCATGTACAAGTGTATGTTATCATGTCCGTGCTCACAACCCGTACCTCCATTGAATTTATAAGAGAAAATACAATATCTGAATAGAACAGCTGAACAGAAGAAACTCAAGAGAAAATAAGCTGATAGGTACTGAGGATATACAGCTAATATGTAGAAACTGAATATTCTGTGGCAGAGAAGATTTTGAATTCTGGGAAATATGCTTAATTCATTATAGTTCCAGGGTGTAGATAGGTATTACAGTTTTTGGCAGAGGTGTTTTACTGTTTTGTTGACAGATGTGCAGTGACTGTAACTTAAAATATTATTGCAGTGACTGCAACTTAAAATACTATTGGGTTGCAGGTAAGTTAATATCAGTGTTTGTGTTGCTCTTGAGTATGAGTTGCTGTATCTTTCTACATACTGTTGTTAAAACATGTAAATTCCATTTTATTTTAGCAACAAATTGCTCGTCCTTCTCAAGAAGAAAAGGTAGAAGAAAAGGTAGAAGAGGAAAAAGCGGAAAAAGCAGACAAAAAAGAGGAGGAAAAGAAAGATGAGGAGGAAAAGGATGAGAAGGAGGAATCAAAGTAAGTATATATGGATTGAAAACACACTAATTCATTCCTGATTGCAGCAACTTTTTATTACAAAGAGCAAAATGGAGTTGCTATTAGTCTAACAGTGAAATCTGGACTGAAAACTTTCTATTTAGGTTAGTTCTTTTGCATTAAGCTTTTTTTGATTTATAAATTTTTGTCTTGCCGATATAATCAGGCTGGTACAAAAAGCCAGTGTGTTTTTTCTGTTTTTTTTTTTCACGTGTAACACTTTGCATCTCATTGGCTTAGTTTTTTTTAATGTTCCGTCACAATGTGTGTATCTTCTTTACAGTTGATAATGTCATACATCTGTTATTCTCTAGCAATTCTGACTTTTGGGCAGTAAGTGAATTCTGTTTCACTGTTAAGGTGTCTTTTGGTGTTGTTTTCTTCCAAGTCAAAATGGGAAGTAAGATCTGATGCATAGTTTTTAAAATCGTGTTCAGGAATATCTGTCCATAAGGGCTATCTGAATGAGTCTGAATTACTTTTGTTAACTATTTTCAGAGAGAATACCAAAGAAAAGGACAAAACTGAAGTTGCACCAGAGGAAACAGAGGAAAGGGAACAGGCCACTCCTAGGGGCCGAAAAACTGCCAATAGTCAAGGTCGTCGTAAGGGCAGAATCACCAGATCAATGACAAATGAAGCTGCACAAGCAAATGCTGCTGCAGCTGCAGCCACTGAAGAACCACCACCGCCTCTTCCACCCCCACCAGAACCTTGTGAGTAGCATTTATAGGACACTTGGGGACCCATCTGGTAGTCAGGCTCTTCACTGAAATAAAGCTGTGCTCTGTGCATGGAGTGCATTTTGGGGTTGTTTTTTTTGTTTAGTATTACGTCTTTATCCTTAGGCCTGCTCATAATTTTGTGACTGGTACTGCTAAACTTCATGAATGTAACTGAATGGTATGTGTGTAATCAGATGAGTCTGTTAAAACCACGTGTGGGGCAGGGGGAGCCAGATAAGCGTTTCTGTGATAACTACTTTTTGTCTGTTTGCAGGGTTAATGCTGTATCCATAGAGATCCAAATGCATTTGACAAAGATTGACTTACAGGCTGTAGCTCACAGAAGTTGTTGTTAAATAAGTAGACCTGATATTTGAGTACTTTGGGGAGTTTCATAATCTGAAATAGATCCTAGCAATTAATTTTTGTTGTTGTTTCTGTATTAGATGGCAAGAGAATTCTTTAAAATAGAAGTGTTACTCTGTTGGCATGTATTGTTAGATAAAACTACGCTATCTCTAGCTGCATGTCTAAAAAGGCTGACATAATCTGTGGTGGCGCAGAAACACTATCATACAAAATACCTTGTGGCTAGTAAATAATTATTTAGGGTGGTGTGGCAATTTTTTTTTCCTGCAGTGCTCTGCTGTAGCAAAGTTTATTGCTCTTAGCTCTTCAGCTGTGTAGTTACAGGCAGCTAGATACTCTTACAGACGTTATAACAACTTTCTATTACTCAAATATTCAGGAAGTACAGAGTAAGTGGGCATGGCAGTTCACCTGTAGCTTAAATTATCAGAAATGGACGTTTTGCTCAGTTGATAAACTTCTTTGTCAGCTGCTGAACTAAGACAATAGTTTTTTTCTTTATTTTGATGAGATTTTCTGGAAATCCAGAATAGCTTTTGAGTGCATCAGATATTTTATAGTGTCCTACTTGTATTGTTTGTTAATGGAAGTTGTTGAATACCCACTAATTGATAAGTAACCATTTCAGTCCTTTCTGCAGTAGTCAGTGAAATAGGATGGAACTAGCTCATAGCACACTGGATTGTGAGAAAAGTGCAGAACTCCTTTTGGAGAAGCTACTGTGTTTTGCCTCCTTCCCTCCAGTTGTGAACAATATTAAAATCAATGAAATACTGCTGTGTTTTGTATTTTACCCTGAGTTGATTACATACTTGCTATGTAAGGTCAGGGTTAAATTACAGTTGAGAATCAGTTTTATTTCTTCAGGCCCCATTGTAGTCAATGTACTGATTAAGACAATCATATGGGCAGTAAGAGCACAGAAAGTTCTTTTGTGATTTTTAGAAGAATATAGCATGTTTGAGTTACAGTAATATCTAAATTTAAGGAACCTTGCCAGATACATAGAAAAGAATGGATCACAAGGGAGAAAAAGGGCACTGCTGAGAATGTACATTTATATCTTGGTTTAAAGGAGGCTGACTATTTCCCACTGACAAGAGCAGTTTTTTCTGAGTGACTTGAATAAGCCTTAATGTAAACAGGATAATAGATTATGGGATGGTCATAAAAGTGGCTCTTAGTCTTTTCTCTGATCAGTCATTGTTTTTCTTTCAGCTTCTGCAGAACCTGTGGAGACATCCCGCTGGACAGAAGAAGAAATGGAAGTTGCTAAAAAAGGTAAACCTTGTAAAACTTCTATTTTACTTCAGAATACTTGTATTCACTGAATTATTGAAAACATATTTACTTCAAATTCTACAAGTCCAAATTCATTGCAGCGCTACACGAATGAATAACTTGAAATTTGCTGGTTTTTTTTTGTTTTTAACACAAACATCTTTAACAGAAAAATGCATTTTTTTGGGGATGTGTTGACTTATTTCATATGGCCTACTTAGAGCTATTTGATGTTGTACTTGGTCCACAGAAGCCTGAGAAACAGATGTGAAGATATGTATGTTGTATGTAAATCTTCAAAGTAATGTGTTTAAAGTTTAGAAAATGTCCTTTTGTATAAGGCATTCTTCAAGCAGAAAAGTTAGTGTATTTTATAACTTGTTACTTGGTAGATACTGTCATCTGTAAATATTATGCATAAAATAAACATTTTAGCAAAGGCGTTATGTATTAGCAACAGCAAAGAGTTGAGTTGGAAGGCTTTATTAGCAGACATTTAGATACTCAGCTTTTTACCACCCCATAATTAGTGGTCATATACGTTTTCACTGAGAATTATTTTAAAGGACGGCAATACTTGTGTATTCCCTTCCCACTAGTTCCATTTATTAGGGTTTGGGTAGCTGAATTATTTATCATAGTAAATATCTGTTCCTATACGTTTGAACAGGCCTAGTAGAACATGGACGCAACTGGGCAGCAATTGCCAAAATGGTTGGGACGAAAAGTGAAGCTCAGTGTAAGAACTTCTACTTCAACTATAAAAGGAGACACAATTTGGACAGTCTCCTTCAACAGCACAAACAGAAGGTAAGTGCAGTGGGCATTGACTATTTTACAGGGAAAAACTTGGCATCTCTCTGAAGTCCTTCATCATGCTTCACTAAGACCGTGTTGCAGTAACCACTTGTTTCCTTTTCTACTTGTTTTTGTGTTGCAACATATATCTCCTAGAAAAGGCAGCTGATTCTCACTGACCTCTGATACTAATCACTTCATACTTCAAAATGCAGTAGAAATTTTTCTATCAGATAGCACGCTCAAGCCTGAAGAGTTCCTTAGCTCTTTGAAAATGACATTCCTTATCAGTACACCAGCAAGTAAAGAAGTTCAGGTCATTGCTGTAAAACATTTACCTTGAAACACGTCGTGTCACTCAGTAAGCACTAACCTTACAAATCAGAGCAAAAGAATTAATAGAAGACAACCAGGAACTGAAAGTTCTGGGGCATCTAAAATAGAATACTGAGGGCTGGAATCCTCTAAGCTGTGGTGTCCTTGTCTTCTCTCCACTGAAGTGAAGAGCTTCAGTGTCTGTGTTTGCTGCAGTAGTTTTGTTCTTCCCCCAAATACGTAAGGAGTCAGTGGTTTGTTCCCAAACTTATTTTTGGTCAGAAACAGCAAAAGCTGGACAAAAGTTGAAAGGGTATGCCCTTGTGAATGAATATGTGCTAAACAGAGATTCGGTGCCTTTTATTTTAACCTGAGATTAAGAAACGGAAATGCATGTTAAAAACAAAACAAAAGCTTGTAAATGTTCAGTATGATATAAATACCATATATTTATCAGTCTTCACGAAGGCCCCGTGAAGAGCGAGATGTGTCACAGTGTGAGAGCGTAGCTTCGACTGTGTCAGCTCAGGAGGATGAAGACATTGAAGCATCTAATGAAGAAGAGAATCCAGAAGACAGTGAAGGTAACTGGCAGGGAAGAGAACTCCTGTATGCACTGAAAGAGAGGGACGGACATGTTTAGTCTGTGTCAATGATACGATCTGAAAGTTTTGTTCCACTTCCTAATGTGGTGCTCAGATACTGTGTTTCAGTTGGATTTTAAT
Organism: Cygnus olor; assembly: GCF_009769625.2. Lineage (NCBI taxonomy): Eukaryota > Metazoa > Chordata > Aves > Anseriformes > Anatidae > Cygnus > Cygnus olor. The sequence goes on along the minus strand of NC_049188.1, from coordinate 7,761,980 downwards.
TGTTTGAACTCACTTCACTAGTTGTATCTGAAGGGGGAAAAAGCATTTTCAGTATTGAGTGGCCTGAAAATACTAATGCTTAGTATTTTGAGTTATTTTGATTATTCTGTTTTCTAGAGGATAAATTAACAGCATGTGGCTGAAAAATTGTGCATGCTGAAGCAAGTTGAACCAAAGATGTGTAACCTTTGTTAGTTAATGCTCTCAGTAAAACAGCTGGGCAATTATCTTGTGTTTTGAGACAGCAGACATGCATCTGATTATTTTAAAAAAAAAGATAAAAAGCAGCAGTTGACTGAAACTTAGTTGGATCTCATTAAGTCGAACCTTTATTCTAAAACTTTTTTCAGGCGCTGAAAATAGTTCCGATACAGAAAGTGCTCCATCTCCAACTCCAGCAGAACCTGCTAAACCAAGTGAAGAAACTCCACCTGACAATGCTGCCTCAAAAATAACCACTGAGGCAGCAGCAGAACAGGAATCTGTAAAACCTGCAGCCAGCACATCTCCCTCCTTAACAGCCCAAAGTGTATCAACAGCTGAAAGTCAGACCTCTGAGCCACAGGTTAAGGAAGAAATAAATAATGAGGCAGAAGAACCTATGGATGTTGACAGTAGAAGCCATGCAGTTGAAGCTAAGCCTGTGCTCAATCTTCCAGTACATACCAAAGTAGAACCTGTAGAGACGGAAATGAGGCTACCAGAGAATATTCAAGTAAAAATAGAGAGTGATACCAAAGAGAGGGAGATGGAGAAAACCAAGGAAAAGTCGGAACCTGAGGAAATGGACTATAGTCTGTCACAACAGGTTAACTCAGCAAGACAAGAATCACATTCAGATAATGATTCGAGTGCTACCTGTAGTGCTGATGAGGAAGTTGATGGAGAGCCTGACAGACAAGGGTGAGTTTAATTGTTTAGCATTCATAAATTGCCATCTGTAAAAAGTGGTTTTACTTAACAGTGGTCAAAACCTGTCATCAGTAGCAATATTTTTGTTATGAATTTTTACTATAGAAAGAATTTCTAAAGAGGCTTTGCCGGAAGTGCAATAGAGGGAAATGTTGATTAAAAAATCTGATGAAAAGCCCAAAGAAAGCTCTTCTAATGCAGAGCAAGGCAAAATTCTATAGTGATTGACTGGGTAGTTAGCAAACTAGCACAACTACCTGGAAAGCTAGAGAATAAGGGAAACTGAGCCATTTAGGATCTGTTCAGAGAATGGGAACCATGTTAAACAGTCATCTGGAAAGGACAGCAGCTTACTAAAACACTGAAAACTTGCCAAAGCATGAAAAAAGATTCAAGATGCTCCTGGCATGAGTGTCCAAGATGAATAACTGGTATTTTCTGGTGAGAAGGGGAAGCTTTTGTTGCTGCATGATTGTCTGGTACACAGACACTTAAAAATAAATTACCAACTCAAAAAAAAAAAAAAAAAAAAAGTGGGGAATTTTGTAAATCCCACCATCTATCCACTAAGAAAATCATCAGTGATTGTGTAATTGGATCTGTACTAAATTTCTTTGTTTTTTTGTTTGCTGCTTTTGCACAGTGCTTCTGTACAAGTCTACACATTCAGAAGTACACATTCTTTATAGTGTGATTCACTCACTTGGGAAATCTTGTGGGCCGTCCATTCCCTTTAGAGTAAAACTGTTTGAATGCAGAGCCAAAAATTCAGCATGTTTTAATTGATTCTTATTCTCACAAGTTCAATTTAGTAGAATGTAGCCAAACCTCCTTGAATTTGATAGGAAAAACAGCCTGAATATGTTTTAGTAGATGACAGTAACTTAAAAATAAAATAATAAAAAATCTAAGGGCATAAAATGCTCATATTTTAGTTCTTTTTACATTTCACATTTATTTGCTTGTATACCCTCTAGAGTCCTGTACCCAATTACTGCCATTGAACCATGTTATATCAGCTGATAGAACAATCTCTTGAAGACTATTATTAATAGAGTCGTGGAAGGTATTTCTCACCCCCTACCAGCCTGTGTCTGTAAACTAACAGACGAATGCCCTGAGAAGTAGATGACCTCTTTCTTCAAAGTGTATAGTAGTGTCTGCATGCATCTAGTCGTTCCTGGGAACTCGGCCCTAAACAGCGTGGATAACCCACACGAGCAGATAGGCCTTTAAATGGACAATGCTGCTTATATTTGGAACCTTTGTAACTTTGGGGGTAGATGGTTCATTCCACTGATGATAAATGAAATCTTTTAATGTTCTGTTGGTGCAATTCCTGTGTAACCATAGCGTAGCTTCAGAGCCAATGCCCCCTCCTTCCCAGTGGTCTTAATATACACACAGTACTGAGGATAGATGTTAAATGTCAGAAGTATCCAGTATCATTGTTCCACATGTGCTCTTTTGAAGAGGGCAGTCAGTGGTGTTTCTGCACCCTCTGCCTCTTCAGACATCTTTCCACTTCAAAAATGTATTAGCCCTCCATGTGGAAATAGGCTGTTGTACGCTACACTACTGTTTATGTATTTCCTATGCACTAAATATATCCAGTGCTTGCCATCTATTTTTTCCCCAAGGCATTCTTTATAAAGAAAGTTGCATTGTGGTAGTACCGTATATATAGAAACTGCATACGTGAATTTCTGGTTTTCAAGATTCTGAACAATTCTTTCGGTATTTCTTTGTATTTTACAATATAGCAGTATCTGTTGCTTATTCTACCAGATGTGCTTTGGGACAAACAAAACATGATTTTGATTTTTTTTTTTGACTTTGTCCGGTATGTTAAACGTGTTGTTTGTTTTTTTTTCCTTTTTGAAGTTGAGAGGCTTACTTTTGCCTGTAATTTTTAAGGCGTTTTATCTTGTTCATTTTGGTGATATTTTTCCCTTCCTTCTCTCTTTTTGCAGTATCTTCAGGGAGTCAAAGCCCTCACTGTTAAACCCCACTGGGTCAATACTGGTGTCGCCCACAATAAAGCAAGGTCAGATGGACCTACAACAACTTCACCACCGAGCTGCTGTCATACCACCAATGGTATGGGGTGTTTTAAGTGATGTTTGAAGGAACATGTTGTCCTGAGAACTACCTCTAGTACTAAAGCAGGAGAAAAAAAAAAAAGGAACAAAGAAATGTATTGTTTGCTTTGTTATAATACTTTTAAGGGGTAAATTAAGTTAAATACAAACAAATATACAAGTGTTAGCCTAAAAACAGGCACAGACCACTTGAAACGCTCATACATACACTATATACCTGCTGAAGTGGAGCTGTTGAACAAGACAGTTACTTTATAAGTACCTGCATTAATGTACCCAATGTTAACACCTTCCCCTCTTTGTAGGTTTCTTGCAGTCCCTGTACTGTTCCTGTTGGAACACCAGTGAGTGGTTATGCACTCTATCAACGACACATTAAAGCGATGCATGAGTCAGCACTGCTGGAAGAACAACGCCAGAGGCAAGAGCAGCTGGATATGGAGTATCGAAGTTCTGTAAGCCCATGCAGCACTTCCAAGAGCCCTAATGTTGAGTGGGAAGGTAGGTGGTTTTACATCTGTCATGTCATGGAGGTAACCCTGCATTTTATGTCAGCATATTCCACTGTCTGCCTCGTTTAAGAAGGAAAATTTAGCATACTGTTGATTGTTACCTTCTGATAGGACTTGATTGAAGGAACCTCTCTATTATAGCAGATGCTGCTGCAGTGACAGTGTTGGAGAACCACCTTATAATCTCCTTAGATAAAGCAGAACTGGCTCCATTGGGGTGAGATCAGAATTTAGTTTTTGGAAAGTAAAGGTGAAGTTGGGAGAGAATTACTAAGGGACAATGAGCACAATTAAGAGGAATGTTTTACTGCACGAGAGCCTGGTGAATTGAGCCCTGGAATACTGCACAAAAGAATGGTAGAACTGTCATGCTGTAGCCTGTCAGACCATGAAGGGCTGTGTGAAAGGATTTTCTTCTTGCAAATATGGAGGCTGGTTGCCTTTGCCTAAATAGATGCTGCTTGGAGGCATGATTTGAGCTGAGCTCTCGGATCTGGACCTTTGTTTCTAGAATGTGACTCTTGTGTTCTGTGGTACAGAACAAATCCAGAGCTGTTCACAGAACCTGTCAGGGTTCCTGAGTAGGGATGTTTCTATTACCATTGTTGGTTACAGGAATGTGATTCAGATGGGTAATTTATATTTCTATTTAAGATGCATTTAGTAGCTTTCATAGACACTTGCATTATGTTTTCTCTCAGCGTAAATTGGCTATTCTTTTATTCTTTGAACTGAAATTATTCTAATTCTCTTAACAACTTGCAAATTGCAAACAGCTTAGCAGATGATTGTCTTTATTTATGCAAGAAAAGCATATCCTATGGGAGGTCCAGCTCTTTGCTGTAACTGTTACCTCTAGATACCCAACTTTCTTTCCTGGGAAATTAATAAGTACAGAAACAACACTGTAACTGGGAAATAAAACCAGTGTGGCTAATGTGTTGAATGTTAGTGTTAGAGATATCATCATAGATGCATAATTCTGCATTGTTTGATTTAATATCCTTGTGCATTGTATCTGTTGGCTCCGCAATGTTAGCAGTATAAACTATCATGGTCTTTGAAATTTGAGTGCTTTGTACTTAACATGCTCAACAATTTTAAAATTATGCCGTGAAAACACTTCATCTTAATTACTTCTACTGAAGTGAAATGAAGGAAACATACCGTTTTTTTGCCTGTTAAAATAGTGAGAAGGGAACTTGTGGATTGAGGGGGGAGGGCGTAGAGTTGCTGGTTTTGGAAGTTGCTTCTTTAGGTAGAAAGTCTGGGGATGCTTAAAAGTACCGTTTAACTAAAATATTATCTGAATAACTCTTGGCATTAGCAGTACTGTATTACAAACTGTGGGAAAGTTTTAGCATCAAGTCTCCGCCAGCAAAAATCAAGGGTTTTACTGAAGCAGTGAGGAGGGATAATGTGGTTAATGTAAATGGGTTCTACAAGTCTGGACATCTTCATCTGCAGACTAAAGAGGCTGACATGCCATCAGATCATTGCAGTAGCTACTTCCTAACATACATTGTGCATGCCAGCTTGTCCATCCACTCGTGTATGTAGGAGAGAGCCCACAGGCTGCTTAAAAATCTGGTATTGCATACATTGGAATATACACATCCAGTGACTGTATTGCAGGGCATCTAGTCAAACTGAAGGGCATGTCGCTGATTGGCTTATAACAAACTACAAAATACTTCATCATTAAATATAATAGTAAAAACCTTCTTTACGAAGCTATTATGGGATGACTAGTGTCATCTTTCTTTAACCATGGAGGTAAAGATGTAGTTTCCCAGCTGCAGTAGACTTGTTCTGGCTTGTAATTTTTAATACTTAAATTGTCTATTGCCAAACAGAAGGAATTTGAAGTTGTGGTACTGGATTTTTAGTTTTCTAAAATCAATACAAATATATTTTCCCTTTAAACACAATTGACGGGCAATACTGGTATTTGAACTTTGATTTGTTGCTTCTGTGGGCAAACAAACAAGAAAAGGAGGCTTTTTGTCTGATTGAATTGGCATGTAAGTCTGGCTGAACTTGTATGTAAACCTGGCCAATGCACAGTATTTAGAAAGAAATCTTTAAATTAAATGTTTTCAGTTGTAGAGCTTTCACTTAAAGGACTTAAAGGAACCAGCTACTGTTTTTCACCAGCAAAGCATGAAAGAGTTTATACAAATAAGTTTATACAAGTGCGTAACATAATTTTAAAAACTGCAGTCTTTGCCAGGGAGAGTATTCAAGGATAATTATGTATGTGTGTGTGTGTTACAATCACTCACTGATTTCAAAATAAATGCATGAATCTGGATTACTCAAAAGAGTAGGAGGACTAAATACTTACCTTCCTCTGGTAGCACTGCGTGCTATTGTAAGAGAGGAAAGTGGTACAAAAATTGCTATCCTTATGCCTTAGTATGCAGAACCGTTTATTCCTTTCATTCAGAGAGAGCCTACATGCCTGACCTTGGCATTTTTCAGTTACTTCAGTGCCAAGTGATATTTCGAATTTAATTCTTTCCTTTCTGGTCTAAATGTGTCTTTGTAATTAATTTTTTGTACCTGATGAGTACAATCTGATATAGTAATAAGCCCTTTGTTAAAACTCTGTGGTAAACTGGACCTTTTGACTCTAATTTCTAAACTTAGGGTTCTTCTTTCTTTAACTGTCATAGGAAAACCGGTAGCCTATATGCCTTATGCTGAGGTCAAACGAGCAATAGAACAGGAAGCGCAAGTGCAAAATACAGCAACGAGGTCAGCATCACCATACAGGCTGTCTCCAAGAGAAGTCAATAAAGCCTCTCCCCAGCCTGATATGAATGCAGCTCGCTACAGTGTCCCACCAGGTAAATACTTGCTTTAGTATCATAGCAATATACAGTCTTTGGAAGCTAGGCTTTGTTACTTTATATAGTATCAAATTATTCTCTAAACATTTTTGTCAACAAAGGAGAGTAGTATGTTTTTTGTGTCTGTAGATAGATGTTCTGTATTCTTGTTCGGTTTTGTTTGCTTTATCAGCTGCCTAACATGCATTTTATTAAGCAACTAAGATGATCCAAAAAGTGTTAGAACAGCATGGGGACAAAGCAATCCAGAGTTTTTTTTTCAACTCAGTGAAAATACTGTCACTTTATGAAGGAAGAATTGAGGAAAAAGAGAGCTGCTGTTAAGCTTGACATAAGTTTCTGAATAATTGTGTAATGTTATATATTGAATGATTTATAAAATAGTGAAATAACTGGCAAATCTTAGTTCTGGAACTTGGATTATTGCTTCTGCCTTCAGAGTATAATGTCATGCTGAGAAAAGACAGAATCAGTGAAGCTTAGATTATACTTGCCTCAGTTGTTCTTATTCTTTAAGTAGAATACTTTATTTAAAAACAGAAAAGCAACAACAAAAAATGAATGTACCCTGTATTGTCAGCTTTAAAAGTTTACTTTTCTGAGTTTGCAGTTTTACAGTGCAGATTTTACTGTTTTTGAACTTCATTGCAAGGTTAGATATTACCTAATAAATTTCTAAGCACAACATATATGTGGACATAGTTTCAGAGCTGAAAATACAGCTAGATAGCTTTTGGGTATTGTGAGGTTATTCCTGTTGGAAATTGTCAGATGAGCTGTGTTATTTCAGTTCTTCTTGTCTCTCTAATGACTAATAGAGCTGAAACAGACTTTGTTTAATGTACATTCTTCCCTAAGTTCTCCAGCCAGCTCCTCACCAAGTAATAACCAATATACCTGAAGGAGTCCGCCTTCCAACTACCAGACCTACCAGACCACCACCACCCCTCATTCCATCCTCCAAAACAAGTGTGCCATCAGAAAAACCTTCGTTTATCATGGGAGGCTCAATCTCACAAGTAAGAGAACTACTTGTTGAAAATCTCTGCTTATAACATTCTTTCTGCCATTTCACCAACTGTCAATATCTTGTACTCAGTTATATGTTCACAGCATTAACAGTTAAGACCTGTACGTGTCACCACTAAAAGTCCAGGAGTTACAGGTGCTTTATAAAATAGAACACGCTGCAGTTGTTTACATTAGTAGCACAGGTGAGGATGTCCAGTTTAGGTGAACTGCATCTCTGAACTAACAGTGACACTGGAGTCCTGTTGTTTTGCACTTCGATATTTTGCAGTGGTGTTGTGTAGCATTTTGGGATTATAGTAGTATTTGCAGTCTCCTTTAAACATAGAAGTAAATCTGCATTCCAGAAACAAGAATTAACATAATATGTTGTTTCAGGGAACACCTGGCACTTACTTAACATCTCATAGTCAAGCTTCCTATACCCAAGAAACGGCAAAGCCATCAGTGGGCTCTATATCTCTTGGGCTGCCAAGGCAGCAGGAGTCAGCCAAAGCTGGTAAGAAAAGAAAAGCTGACGTGCATTTTTTTTATAGACTATTTAATAACTCATAATTAAGGAGAGATTTTCTCTCTCTATTTTTTTTTTTTTTCTGAATAGCTTCCCTGCCCTATATCAAACAAGAAGAATTCTCTCCCAGAAGTCAGAATTCCCAGCCTGAGGGACTCCTGGTCAGGGCACAACATGAAGGTGTGGTTCGAGGTAAAGTCAGTCATACAGCTTAAGAAAGAAACTTTGTCAGAGCCTGATGAAACTGAGAGAACTGGAGCCCAAACTACTGAAGTGTTGTTATTAAGTATTAAAGGATTAATCTGCTCCCTCTTTTCCAAGGCATGTGTACATGTGTTTTTGTAACAGCTCCTCCTGTCTGCATGTCTCATTTAAAAACATTTGTTTCAAGACATGCCAGTTTCAAAACTAAATTGTTGGGCATACACATAGCAATACTTCTGAAAGATATAAATACATCAAAAGAAAGGAAACTAAATACCATGGATTAATGGCTTCGCGTGATGTAAAAGGCTAAGTCAAAAGGGGAAATAATTTAGCTGTCTCAAATGCATACCATTAACAAGCTGAAAGTTTCCCTGTATTTCAGTATAAACTAACAGTTCTCATTAAAAAAGAGTTTATGTCAAGTAAAGTAGCTGTATTTTTTTGATTCCCTTATTTATCTGGATGTCTTTTTTTCAAATCAGGTACCACAATACAGGAGGGAAGTATAACACGAGGAACTCCAACCAATAAAGTTTCTGTTGAGACCATTCCTTCTTTGAGAGGCTCCATAACTCAGGTATTTTTCATCTTACTGAGAAGGCTGTAGCAAAATAATGTATTTACACTATCACCGTGAATGTATTTGCATGTCTAAAAACAGTAAATTAAAGTCACAGAATAGGAACTGCCTTAAAGAAGTTGAAATACAATCAGATGGTTAAATCCTATAATCACTGAAGTCAGTGTTGTCAGGATTTCATCTTTATGTATTTGAATATTTTTATATTTCTAAAATAAAACCACCAGAGCTTTTAGTTACAGCTAACTGAAGGCTTATTAGCAATTTCTATGAAAAATAACATCACACCTGAGTTCAAATGTTACAATCAGTTGTAACCAGTCTTGCACAGATGCTGTTTAAAGCCGTTTCATCTCATCATATTTTAAACACTAGTGTTTTATTTATTTATTTACAAAGTGTCAAAATGCTTACAAATAATTATGTTCTGAATGATATTTGATTTAAATGCAGGGTACACCAGCTCTGTCCCAGTCTGGCATAGCAGCTGATGCATTATTGAAGGGAACTATTACCCGGCTAGCTACAGAAGACAGCAGCCCAGAAAAGTGCCGGGAGGAAGCTTCAGCCAAAGGCCATGTTATTTATGAAGGCAAAAGTGGGCATATTTTATCTTATGATAGTGAGTATTTATATATTCTACTTGATTAAAGTCAAGACTGCAGCAGGCTCTGCTTTTATAATCCATAGCTGAAGTATATCTGCTTCTAAATGTATAAACATCAGTCACTGGGGTGCCATCCTGAAGAAGTACTGACCTACATGTACTTTTGTGGGTATAAGAATTAAAATGATCCAGAAACTGTCTGTGTTCTGATGAGTATCCTGTACTATGTAGTTAAAATACAGTTCAACTATTTAATTTCTGTGCCATTTATTTCCAATTTTTCCAGGAAAATTTTTATTTTGAAAGTTTAAGCAACCAAGTTTAAAATGTTCTGTATTAAATTCAAAAGAAATACGTCCTTTACCTTTGAGCTGCAGTCGAAATACTGATACATGAGTAACTGAACAAATCTTTTATTTAACAAACCATGAAAGATCTTTTTAAGGTTGAAACTTAATGTTTCAGTATTACATTGAAGTTGTCATTAAAGCATTTGTGTTTTGTGGTCTCATTAAATTTAATGCTCGTGACTTTTTTTATTGTCCACATTTTCTAACCACACTCCTGTAAATTTTACCAGCTATTAAAAACGTTCGTGAAGGAACAAGGAGTCCAAGAACTGCTCATGAAATTAGTTTAAAAAGAAGTTACGATACAATGGAAGGAAATATAAAGCAAGGAATGTCAATGAGGGAGTCTCCAGTGTCTGCACCACTGGAAGGTAAAAACAGCTGCTCCTAAGTTGTTTTGCATTTTATTCAAGTCTTTTGCATTACTTTAAGATAATCTACAGTTGTTTATGGGGCAAACAAAAAGAGGAATTAGATTTATATCTTATGCTGTTAACCAAATCTAATAAGATTTAAATAGTCTTTAAATCTATAATAACCACTACAATAAAAGCATGCTGGGATTATTACTGGAGTAGACGCTAGTTTTCCTATTTCTTTTGTTGGTGGATGTTCCAATAACTGCAGGTGATTCAGCTGGCACTTACATGTGTCAGATCTTCAAAGAGGAGTAACTGACTCCTCACAATCCCAGTGGATTGTTGCAGAGCTCAAACAGCTCTGAGTCGTACTAGCATGGACACAGCCATTGAGTCAAATACTGCTTCTCAGCTATGGCACAGTAACGTACATACGTTGGTATGACCTTTTGCATTCCTGCAATAAATCTCATAGATAATGCCAAGCAGAAGACTTGTACAGCTGCTGTATCCTGCTTCAGGGCATCCCTAGTATTATTTTGATTTAATAAACTGTAATCAAATTAAGACTGTAAAGGTCAAGTCGGGCCATTATACAACTTTTTCTGATTATCTTAAAAAATACAGATATCAAGATGATGTTTCTTGCCTAAACTCTGGAGTCTTACTCCTAAAGTGCATTTTGTCCCACCCTTGGATAGCCCTTAAAGGATATTTTGTGTAAAATTTCATTAGATGGAACAACACAGTTTAGAAACCTCTTACTCATATATAGAAATTCAGTGCTGCTTTGAAGTTGCTCGTGCATTCGGCTTGTCTTCCATCTTTTGTGGGCTTTTGAGGCAAGGCTCTCTGGGCACTACAGATAGTATCTGTAATGTATGTAAGAAGGGTGGGTTTTTTGTTTTGTTTTGTTTGGGGGGGGGGGGAGTTGAACACATGTTGTTTTAGTTCTTTAAACTATTTTCTCATTTTTAAATTTAGGTTTAATCTGCCGTGCACTGCCTAGGGGTAGCCCACATGCTGAACTTAAAGAGAGAACAGTGTTGTCTGGTTCTATAATGCAAGGTAAACTTTTGCTAGTTTAGAAGGCAAGCATTAATTACATTCCCAAAAATCTGGATTTCTGAACCTTAAAACTGTTACTTATTAAGAGTGGTGGCTGTGTTAAGGATAGAGCATGTTTCATTAGGCTGTTTTCAGAGCATAAATTATCTATAAGCAGCTTTCAGATATACTGTATATAAAGCTAAATGTGTAAACATAGCTTTTTCTCTTTTTGGAAAATAGATACTTTTTAATATGAATGCTTGGTAATTAGCAACGTTTTTACTTTTTGTTTTTAAATGAATATTAATACTTCCCCAGACCTCTGAAGATGTATGCTATTGCCTTTATTTCAGCATCTGAAATAACCTGGGACACTTTCAGTAACTTGAATATTTCTTCACTACTATTATAGTTATACTATAGACTACTGCAAGTCAAAATTCTAGTAGTTAGTTACTCTGTTTACTAAAAAAGAGACTTAGTGATTATTAATACACCTGATGTGACTTTCTTCCTATAAAAGGCACACCAAGAGCAACATCTGAAAGTTTTGAAGAAGGCTTGAAGTACCCTAAACAGATTAAGAGAGAGTCACCTCCTATAAGGACATTTGAAGGAGCCATTACTAAAGGGAAACCATATGATGGAGTCACTACTATAAAAGAAATGGGTCGTTCCATCCATGAAATCCCAAGACAGGACCTGTTAAGCCAGGAGAGTCGCAAGACTCCTGAAATGGTGCAGACAGCCAGGCCAATCATAGAAGGCTCCATATCTCAGGTAAACATAAAAAGCACGGCTACACTCATACAGTTGCTTACATATTCAGTAGTGAATCAATTCCAGATATTTGAGTAGTGTTAAATGTGTGGGTGTTTTGTCTGTTTTCTTTTTAAGAAATATACCAATGTATGAAATTTAAATATATTCTGTGTATTAGAAAAATCCTGACACTTCACCTGTAAGGAATACACTCGCAAGCCTGTGTGAGAGAACTGACAAGTAATAGTGGCTAAGATCCAGTTGTATTCTGTGCTGATGTGATAGCAGTAATGAGTTACACGATCAGTCAGGAACATGATTTTTTAAATCTTATTATTATTAATTTTTAAGCAGTAGTGAAACATTGACATCTTACCTGATCTTTTTATCCTTTTTTTTTTTTTTTTTTTTTCAGGGTACACCCATTAAATATGAAAGCAATTCTGGCCAGTCTGCCATCAAACACAATGTAAAATCATTAATCACTGGACCAAGTAAACTACCCCGTGGAATGCCTCAGCTGGAAATGGTGCCAGAAAACGTGAAGGTGGTGGAGCGAGGAAAATATGAAGATGTGAAGACCGGGGATGCAGTACGTTCCCGTCACACGTCAGTAGTCAGCTCTGGTCCCTCTGTTCTCAGGTCAACTCTTCATGAAACTCCTAAATCACAGCTGAGCCCTGGGATTTATGATGATACCAATGCACGGAGAACACCTGTGAACTATCAGAGTCCAATGTCCAGGAGTTCACCTATGATGAATAGAGTCAGCGAGGGTATGTTATTTTGATCCAGAGTAATACAAGAACTTCGAATACTTTCATTTTAAACTTATTATTTTAACCGTTTTCTGTAGTCTCTTCTACTTTCGTTTTACTTTAATGGTTCCTCTTCATTTGGAAGGTGGTTAGAAGGAATTTAAGGCCTTAGCTGTTAGTTGAAATAAGAAAATGAAAATCTGCCATATCATAACGTGGAGGTAGGGAAGTAGTTCAGTCTCCATTTGCATTTGATTATGGATGACACTGAAAGCGTTACCTAAGATCATAATGTTTTGAGGGCAGAAGCTATTCCTGTGTTATATAAGCCTCTAGAAGAGAAAAATAATATGTGCAAACAATTGTAGTTCTAGGATTTACATTTTTAACCAGTTTTTGATATAAAATGCTTTCTGTGATTTATTGTAGCAAATTACAGGGTCCTCTAGAACCTGCCTTGTGAGCCAGTGTGTACTTGCTGCTGAATCTTCTATTGAAAATAGGTATTTTCAGGGTTTTTTTCCTTGTTTCTGTTAGCTGGAATATCTTCTGGGAAGCCAGCAAATCATGAAAGGAAAAACACACTTACTCCAACACAGAGAGAGAGCGTGCCAGCAAAATCTCCAGTCCCAGGGGTTGATCCTGTAGTGGCTCACAGTCCTTTTGACCCTCATCATAGAGGAGCTACTCCTGAAGTCTATAGGAGTCACCTCCCTCCTCACTTAGATCCTGCTATACCATTTCACAGGGCTCTGGATCCTGGTAAATATGTTTGTGTCTTGTTTTTGGTTTGTTTGGTTTTAGAAATACTGTATGCTTTGCACAGAAGAGATGCCTTTAAAAAATAATTATTGATAGGCAGTTATAAGGGCTTGTATACGTTGTTGTGGTTTGATATCCAACCGAGCCAAGATAAGGAAACTTACTAAAATATTCCTGTGTAATACTGTAGCTTTCTTCTAGAAGATGCCAGGTCACTTCTGTTTAATTTAAAAAAAAAAAAAAAAAAAAAAAAGACAACAACAGCAAAAGATTGTTTTTCAAATAAGTATTTGTGAAGTGTATTAAAATATTTCAGGAAACCAATGCAAAAAGGGACGTGGAAGATCCTACAGAATGGAAGTGTAATTTTGATCCCTCTGATCACAGAGGGATTACCAGGTTATCCCTGATTATATTAAATACAGTAGACTTCCTTTTAACATATCCATCAGTCTACCTTTGTAAGGTATTTTAACCTTCTTTAGTTATTTCAGAACTTTACAATTTTATTCAACTCTCTTCTCTCGGAGAATAGATTGTTTAGATTTTTCTGCCTGTGTACAGTGCATAAATTCAGTAAAACATTAGTATTAAAATGCTATTTTTGATCCATTTGGTGCTGGCTAGAGAGAACTGATAGTGCTTTCCACTGAAACTTCAGTTCTGTATCTTGAGTACTAAATCTTTTTTCTACTTCATCCTCAGCTGCTGCTGCTTACCTGTTCCAAAGGCAGCTCTCACCTACCCCTGGCTACCCAAGTCAGTATCAGCTTTACGCAATGGAGAATACACGACAGACAATCCTAAATGACTACATTACCTCACAGCAGATGCAAGTCAATTTACGTCCTGATGTAACCAGAGGATTATCTCCTAGAGAGCAAACTTTAGCTCTCCCATATGCGGGAGCAAGAGGTACACCTGTGTTTTTCTGATAGTCTTTAAAGCGTATTATAGATAATGTGGTATGGCTTGGCAGAGAAGCTGAAGAAGCTGATAAATGATCAAAACTCAAAAGTAATGCTTTAGAAGATAAGACCATTGCCAAAAAAAAAAAAAAAAAAAAACCCACCACACATCCAAACAGCAACCAAAAAAAAAAAAAAAGTAAAGCAATTTTTTGCAACTCTGTTCACTGTGGAGAGGTTTAGGAGAGGTTTAGACTTCTGTGAAGGGGTTTTCTAATGGGACGTAATTTTGAAGAGTTTCACATTGAAATGTCCAGTGCAATATTGGAACAAAATAATAAGTGAATAGTTATGAATCCCTGGGGTTACATGGCATTCTCCCAAGAATAACAAGCTTAACAGGAAGTAGCTGAGCTACCAGTTTAGTTACTGGATGTGATAATCTCTCTATCATTTAAATCAGTTTTGGTAGTTATTGGAAGAAAGGAAGATGATAAAAGTGAAGGAATTAGTCCAGTAGGACTAATTATCTTCAGGATATGATATTAGTTATTTAATTGGTTGAAAAGGAAGAGATAAGCGTGTTTTTCATAGTAGGAGAAGTTATATTGGAGTACCAGTGAATACCTGTGAATTTCAATGTTACTTTTTATTTTATAAATATAAGAGATCTGGAAAAGGGAGTGAATGATGGCATGTAATACTATTTTGCTAATAGATGGGATTATTCAGAAGAGGTTTAGTGTATCTTTTTATGAAGGACAATTAAAGGGATTGCTACGAATGCGAATTCTCATTTAGTGTGTTAGTAAATTGCTGACTGCCAGATATATTTTCCACTAAGCATTATTAATGAACAGAATATATAATGTGTGGACTTTTGGTCTGTCCTTGAAAGGCTGTTCTTGTGTGTCATCTCCTAACAGGAATTATTGACCTGAACAATATGGCTCCCACTATATTAGTGCCTCATCCTGGAGGAACAAGCACACCACCCATGGAGAGAATTACTTACATCCCTGGTACTCAGCTTACGTTCCCTCCCAGGCCTTACAATCCTGCTTCTCTGTCACCAGGTACAAGCTGTTACTATTTGATTTTATATCTTTAATCATCTGACATACTGAGATAGTTGACCAATTTATTCTTTATTAAGCTGTCATTAACATTATGGCTTGTTTTGTCAGGAAGTGCTATTTCTTTGCACTTCTCACTTGGATAGCAAAGTTTTGCTTTGTTTTTTTTTTTTTTTTTCAAATTATAATCTGTATTGTTGCAGTAGCAGCTGAAGGAGCACTGACAAATTCAGAATTTGCCTCGTTCTGTCAGATCATCATTAATAGTAATTTAGTTACTGGTTCACTAACTTTATACTGTGTGTTAAAGACTGGAATTTGGGTCTATAAGCTGTCTAGTTTCTAACTATATAGAAACCACTTGAGTAAAAAGCTGTTAGTTGAACCTTCCACTGACACTGTGTTAAGCTCTTGCCTTCCTTAAATAAGTGGATAGACTTGACTGGAATGAAAATGTATTTGGGAAATTTGTTGTAAGTGGATGGCAGAATGTATTGGAGAATGTTTGCATCAAATTATGCTTAACTTTAGTATCTGTTTTTGCTACTTAAAATGTTTTGTCTTGTGGATGTTCCAGGACACCCTACACACTTGGCAGCTTCTGCAGCTGCAAATGCTGAAAGGGAACGGGAAAGAGAGAGGGAGAAGGAACGGGAGAGGGAGAGGGAACGAGAACGAGAGCGGGAAAGAGAACGTGAACGAGAGAGGGAGAGAATAACTTCAGTCCCTGCTGAACTTTATCTTAGACCAGGTGAGTGTACATTGTTACATTTGGAACAGTCTCATTGTAGACTGTAACTATTTTCTATATCCAATATATATCCACATTTTCTTTATCCTCCATAAGCAACATGCAGCTTATTAACACGTTACAGAGTATTGTTTGATTTAGCCTACACTTAAGGAAGGTTTCTAGCACTTGGCAGTTCTGTTCCTAATTGAGACTTCAAGTTTCAGGCTTCTTCATCTTTCTGTCATAGTGATGTAATACCTAGGGAATGGTGTGAATCCCAGTCATGCCTATCACTACTTGCATCTTATTTAAAACATTGTAAACAGAATGCTCCTATTTAAATCCTTAATATATACAATTGCATCTAGAGTGCTAGAGACAATTGGGAAAGGATGTGGAGGAGAAAGCATTGATACGTTGTTATACATATCCTACATTGTTATAAGAGTGATTTATATGTGTATTTGTTTTTTTTTTCCTCCTCTGCTTTATTTTCTGCAGGTACAGAGCAGCCTGGCAGACCTGGCAGTCATGGATATGTTCGGTCCCCATCCCCTTCAGTTAGAAGCCAGGAAAACATACTGCAGCAAAGGCCTAGTATTTTTCAAGGAACCAACGGGACAAGTGTAATCACACCTTTGGATCCTGCTGCTCAGCTCCGTATCATGTATGTTTCTTATGTTACTGTCCCAGAAATATCTGTACTAATACTTGAGCTTATTAAAAGGTGCGTTTAGTCTGAGGAAGATCCTAAGAAACTAGGATATACCACAGTCATCTGGCTCTTTAATTTATTGAAAATGATCCTATGCATTTGCACCAAGTCCAGTTTGGATTGAAATTAGTATCACAAAAGCTTTGCTTTGTTTTACTCAAGAAATGGCTCTGGTCCTTTTTCATGTGATGTAATTCAGAATATTCAATGTTTGTCAACAGGCAGCTCACCCCTGGAGCTCCCTCCATAACTCAAGGGTTGCCTGCTTCGCGCTACAATACTGCTGCTGATGCCCTTGCGGCGCTAGTAGATGCTGCAGCCTCTGCTCCTCAGATGGAAGTTGCCAAAGCAAAAGAGAACAAGCATGAAGGAACCAGGATAGAAGAGAATATGGGACGCAGGTCAGCTGTGGTTACTGAGCAGCCGCAGATGGAACAGAAAACACTGGAGGTAGAAAAGAGGCCTGTCCAGTGCCCCTATACATCTGCAAATTTTTCTGGTGGCAAGTCCCAAGGACAGTCTTCATCAGTAGTCTATTCAGAGGCTGGTAAAGAAAAAGGACCTCCTCCTAAATCCAGGTACGAGGAAGAGCTGAGAACTCGAGGAAAGACCACAATTACTGCTGCTAACTTCATAGATGTGATCATCACTCGACAGATTGCTTCAGACAAGGATGCACGAGATAGGGGCTCTCAAAGTTCAGATTCTTCCAGTAGTTGTACGTATCTTAGTAACTACTTACTTCTTTGCTGTCTTAGCCTTTTAGGGAGATAACAATGTGAGATGATTCTGATGTTTAATGATAAAATACTTAGCTCTGCACAGATCAGATGCTGGATAGGCAAATACGGTTTTTGAATACAGTGCAGTGACTGAAGATTCTTGTAAAATTTAGTTGATCGCTTTATTTAGGTTCCATGCTGCATTGTGAAATGCAGGGTAATAAAACTGACCATATCAGAAGTCAGGAGATGTAAAATTACTGAATTTACATTGGAACAGTGTTTTGTGGAAATATATTTCACCGTGATTCTCATGAGAAAGACGGACAATTTTGACTTCCATTTCACTGATGTCATTTTAATGGAAAGATAGTGTTGTTACATATAGGCAACCAAAATCTTCAGTGATATTCAAACCTTATTCCACAACTTTTGCTTGATATACAGTATCGTCCCACCGGTATGAAGCTCCTGGAGATGCCATTGAGGTGATTAGCCCTGCAAATTCACCTGTACCTACTCAAGAAAAGCTACAGTCCTATCAACAAGAGACACCTAAACCAAGCCAGGCAGAGAGTAAGTTGGTCTACTTATGCAAGTGTGCTGACAATTATTTTGCTGATATTTACCATGAAGTCAAAATATAGTTAAAATATATCAGGAGTCTTTAGGCCACTGTTTACCACGTTCTTAACTTTCAGAAACTTTTGCTGGAATTATGTTGTTGCAGGATCTGTGTAAAAACTTGAGCAAATGTATTGGAACTGTCACTTGGCATTGAACAGCTCCTTTACATTACAGCCTAGCTGATTCAATAAGAAATTTATTTTGAATGTATTATTTAAAATTACTGCATGTTGGTGTTGATGTCTGCATTTTTTTTCTCTCTTAGTAAAGCTCAGACTACTACAGTACCATTTGCAGATGAGAAATGAGCTGGAATTCCCCAGCATTGTGGAATTATGCTTTATGCCTTTGATAGTCCAGGGCCTATATGTGGAGGGGAAAAGGTGTTTATTACACATGATGCCTAAAATTTATTATATAAAATCCACTATAGAAACATCTATTGTTTTATATTCGTAAGCACAGAACTTTAAAACCTTGAAGCTTCAGTAATACCTTCATAAGAAACTGTCCTTTTGTTCTTCAACTAGATGACCCAAACAGGCAATATGAGGGGCCGATTCACCGTTACAGGACACAACAGGAACCTCCTTCACCCCAACAACCTCCACCTCCTTCCTCCCAAGCAGAAGGGATGGCACATGTGCCCAGAACCCATCGACTTATCACCCTTGCTGATCACATCTGTGTAGGTTTATTTGTGTACATCTTTTCAGATGTGAAAAGTTATGCTTTGATTATGAAAACAAGGTTTGGAACGTTAATAAAACTAATAATTACAGAGTTGGTATTGGAGATATTATACAATAATGTCTGAACTTATTTTCTCATTTGTTGCAATTAGTCTCATATTCATCTAGTTCACAAATACTGAACACTGTGCTGTAGCCGATGTCTGACCAAAGTTTCCTTTCTCTTTTTTTGACCACAATCAGCAAATTATTACACAAGACTTCGCTCGAAACCAAGCAGCTTCTCAGGCCCCTTTGCAGCCTCCCACCACTACATTCCAGAACTCCACCCCTGCTCCAGCGCCTGTTTCTACCCGAGCAAAGACATCAAATCGCTACAGCCCTGAGTCACAGTCGCAGTCTGTCCACCATCAGCGGCCAGGTGCTAGAGTGTCACCTGAAAATCTGTCTGACAAGTCCCGGGGAAGGTAATGCACGTATTTGGTTTAACTGTAAATTTAATTAATTCCCAAGTACAATATTTACAAAAGCTAGTGCAGTAATCTTTATGTAGATCAGAAATAGTGGTATCCTTTGGTCTTTTTTGGGCAATGACTTGCACTGTTTTTGACAATTGCTTGGCTCCATAATATAAACATTTTCCCTTCACTACTAATACTTAATTTCCAATCCTTGGAGGAGTGAAAAATTTTTAATCACTTAGAACTTTGATTCTGTGGATTTCTTCCACACTGTGGACAAATCAGTGTTATCTTTTTGAGATCATCAAACGTACTAAAACATGTAACACACATAACTAGAAATAGTTTTATAACTACTGGAATGCAATTATATGTGTTAACTACTCTGTTACATGCAGTAAGAATACTTACCTGTCTCTGAATTCTAAATGTAGACCTGGAAAATCTCCAGAGAGGAGTCATGTTTCTTCAGAGCCCTATGAGCCAATCTCACCACCTCAGGTCCCAGTTGTACATGAGAAACAGGAAAATGTTCTACTGCTTTCCCAAAGAACTGAGCCTACTGAACAGAGGTATGTGTAAAACTGAAGTTTAAAAGCATTATTCTAGATCACTTGGCTGCAAACAGTATCTTTATTAAAAAAATCATTTAAGCAATCTTCCTCTGTTATCAGAGGCAAGTTTTTAATCGCTGTTCATAATAAGGAGGATGAAATTGGAGGAACAGCTGGGATGATTATTTGGGCTTCTAGCTTAAAAATGTAGTCACCCATCAATATATAGCTAAAACTTTAGCCAGCATGCACGTTGCAGGGCAGAAATAGACACCCCTGAAATGTTTGAGTGCATCATCTCTGTACCACTCTCCAGCACAGGCAATGACAATCTGTGAGCTTTAGAATCTTGAATCTTGAAAAAGCAGGTGTTTCTGGACAGTCATTACGTTGGTCTAGTCCCTAAAAAACAGGTTGAGGAAAGATAATCTTAAAGCATATGAATGTTGGCAGTATCTGCCATTGATTGCTTTTTGAAAGGTTTAAATGTACAGCGTGAAAAATGTTCTCTGACTTCGACACGTGTTGGTCTTGGCAGGACTGACTCTCGCTCTCCAGGTAGCATAAGCTACCTGCCTTCTTTTTTCACCAAACTTGAGAATACGTCACCAATGGTAAAGTCCAAGAAACAGGAGATATTTCGAAAGCTGAACTCGTCTGGTGGAGGCGACTCAGACATGGGTATGTAGGACTTTTCAATGAATTTTTGCAACTTAAGCTCTATGTGACTGCTGTCCACGGATGTTCTAACATAAATGTTTCAAATAGCATGACTGAATATTAATCTATTAATGTAAAAACATATTATGTATGACTGAATAGCTGTAAGATTTATTTTTTTATGCTGATGTATGTAAATTGTTGCATTTAAGCATTTTAATATTTAATTTGAGAGATGTAAATGTTTAGAAGAAGCATATAATTAATGAGATAGTGTGCTTCATATCAACATTAACTACAGACACAAAGTTAACTAGAATAGTGTCAGGTTTTAACAACTATTACACCATTTCCTTTTTGAAAAAGGCATCTTTTAAGCTGGATTTTTTTTTCTTGGACCATATGATTATGACTATTAAAATGACACATTCTGGATATTTTAATGCAGTATCAGTAATGGATACTGTCCCAGTGGAATATGATACTAGAACTGTATTTTTTTTTCTCTTAGAAATCTTAATATAAATTTATATCAAAATTATCAGTAGTAAGAGTTTGAGCTGTTAGTGAATTCAGTACCTAATAGGAAGTACTTAATTGAAAGTGAATGCTTTTGCAGATTCATTCTGAGAAACAAGGCTGAGTTAGTAAGGGTTGCAGTATTCTTTTTATTGGATTTCCACCGTGTGCACAATACATTTTGCTATGTTGAACAAAGTACAGGAAATAGTTCAGAGTAATTCTATCATATGTATTAAGACTAATAGGGTTCACTTCTAATGATCATCAGTACCCTGGAAAACTCATTTAAATGTTATGTTTTAATTACAGCAACTGCTCAGCCAGGGACTGAAATATTCAATTTGCCAGCAGTCACTACATCAGGTAAGTTTTTCAGTAAAAGGAACTATGCATGTTTCAGAAAAGGTAAACTAATGCAATATATTTAATGTATGTGCTTTGGGCAGTGCAGTAAATGAGGAAGAGGATATAAAATTTGAAAAGTAACACCCCACAAAAAAGGTTGTTTCCTTTGTCCTAAGGAAAAGCAAAATGATCAAAGGAAATTTCAAATAATATTTAAATGGGAACTGAAGCAAGAATTGTTTTATTTCTCTGGTGTCTGCAAATCTTAGAGGTAGAAGTCATGAAATTGGTTAGCATCTCACTTACATAGAACTTAAATATAGTGTAGTTCAACAAAACTAGATCTCAGTTCATCAAATGCAATTTACTTTATAAACTGGGGTATTTAAAATACTTGCTGTTTTTTTCTATGATAAATAACACTTAAAAAAATCCCAATTTCCTGTCAGATGAGGAAATTAAACAAAAACCCATACGTTCTAATGACAAAGGCGAATGAGGCAGAGAAATTAAGTGAAATATGGGAGATAACTTCTAAATCTGAATCTGAGTTGTACTGTAGATTGCCTCTACGTGGTTTTAGCCAGTTGCCTCCCCTTCTGATGCAACGATTCTATCTTTAATTGGAGAAAGTAGTGATCTCCATCAGATGAGATGGAAGGGTAGGCTTTTGGAATTAAGTATTTGCCACAAATCATACTTTGTAAGATGAATTAGTATGGATCATTAATATGAGAAGTATTCTTCTGGTTTGTTCTCTTACAACTGATTAGTAGCAGCAGATTTTACTTAATATGCTATCACAATCAGCATGTTCAGCTTCCTTTGCTTTTTTTTTTTTTTCGCTTAATGTACAATTTACTCTATTGCAGAGTCTGACATTTAGCGTTTGCTGGCACATATAACTTATAGCTATTGTGAGCTGCTTTGGAGCATGTAGCTTTGCATTTTAAAAAAACATCATCTTTTTTTCCCCCCACTTCCTGCCTATCTCTAAAATCTTTGTTCACATCCCTTTGTAATTTCTCTGAGATACGTTTTTTGCCTCCCCTCCCACCTTTCCATGTATGTTTTCTTTTATCTCCCAGGTGCAGTCAGTTCTAGGGGTCATTCCTTTGCAGATCCTGCCAGTAATCTTGGTCTAGAAGACATTATTAGGAAAGCATTGATGGGAAACTTTGATGACAAGAGCGAGGATCATGGAGTTGTAATATCACAGTCCATTGCAGTAGCATCTGGCAGTTCCAACGCTGCAGTACCTGCAAGTAGTGAGACGCGTAGGGAAGAAGCTAATCCATCGCCTAATTCAGGTGAGGTATTTCAGCTCCCAAATATTTCATGGTTTAAATAAAATAAATAAACGAAGGGCTTGAATAAATTCAGTGTCACTGAAAGTCATTCCCTTTCCTCTGGAAGTGACAGAGAGATGGTGTTTCTATTCCCAGTAGTGGTCCTGGCTTTCAAAACGGTGCTGGTGATTTCAGGAGCACTAGCCAATATTTCTTGGAGAATGACAACACGGATGAAACAGGGAAGAGATAATGGGTTGGCTCGGTGGCTTGATGAAAAATACATGTGTAGTACATCACCTATAGGGAACATGCACTGATGGGAACTAGCTTGAACTGAAAACAGCTCCCTTCCTAAAGTTGGAAATATAACTCTCATGGTAAGAATAGGGATTTTCTAGCAATAGTGTCATTAGTGACTGTATAGGCTAGTCTTCTAATTGTAGTAAATCAGCATTGCAGAAAGCATCAAGTCAAATCCTTGTTTGGTGCTAAGCGATAATTTATAGAAACAAACCTAGAGGCTAAAGTGTAGTGTAATATTTTTGGAAAACCTGTCCCTTCTATTTCCAGGAGGGGGAGTCAGCAAGCAGAAGTTAATTGGCAAATCAAATAGTAGGAAGTCTAAGTCTCCAATTCCAGGACAGGGATATTTAGGAACTGAAAGACCTTCTTCTGTCTCATCTGTACATTCAGAAGGGGACTACCACAGACAGACTCCAGTGTGGGCCTGGGAAGATAGGCCTTCATCAACAGGTGAGAAATGGGGGTTCTCTTTCCGACTTAATGAATTAGATGTGTTACTTGCGGAAAGGTCAGATGCAGACATATAACACTGGCAATTATCAAAAGATTACATCATCTAGATCTGTGGTGCAAGGATTTCCTGAAACAGATTTTCTGCTAGTTGTCACAACCAAAACCATACTATCTTTACTATAGATCTCTTATAACCTCTTAGAATGGCACATTTTTGACTTCGAGAAACTCTTTCATTCAGGTTCAACACAGTTTCCTTATAACCCATTGACAATGAGGATGCTCAGCAGTACACCGCCAACATCAATCGCGTGTGCCCCACCGTCCATGAGCCAAGCAACCACTCACCAACAGAACAGGATATGGGAGCGAGAGCCTGCACCACTGCTTTCAGCACAATATGAGACTCTGTCTGACAGTGATGACTGAACTATGCAGATTCTTTTTTTTTTTTAATTTGCGGGTCAAAATAAAAAAGTTATTTTTGACTTGTGCCCAGAGAGACTTTCCAAGAGAGCAAGGGCCACACAATGAAGAATTAATGGAGAGTCCGTTAAATGCCTTCTGCACAGGCCATGTGTTGGAGGATTGTGATCAAGAAGGTTGACTTACTAAAGATAAATATGTAAAGAGTTTTTAAAAATGTGGACTATTCCTGTTCTACATCTATTTGTAAAGAAAACCATAATGTCTTTAAATCATTCTTCTGTAAATAGAGAGTACTTTTTGCAGTGTTTTTTCCCTTGCTATAGTATCTGGTGTACTTATGTTCAAATCATTGCCTAAACTTTGGGGGTCATTTTGTAATTTTTTTAAGCATTTTCTCCAGTGTAGAGTACTCTTCATAACCCTAGCCTCCCTACCAGCCTAGTCTAACCATACCCCTAGCCTCCCAATCAGCCTAGCATCATTGCCTGTTTAATGCCATGCCACTTCTTGCAGGCATTGTGCTTTTATATATATTTTTTTCCCCTAGACACTTCTCAGTGGTGTTCAACTCTTGTGAAAATGTTGATTTTTTTTTTTGACTGACCCCTTACTGAATTGTGTACATTAACATAGCCAGTTCGCTGGAATAAGATGATATATTTCTTTGAATTTTGAATTCTGCCACATTGTAAATTTTTGGTGCAGTTGGTTTTATTTAGCAACACTGCAGAAATATTATTGCATGGGTATGTTATGGTTCATTTTAAAAAGGATAAAAATCAAAACAAAACAGAAAGAACAGCTTCTGGAGGCATACCTCACTGTTACGCACACTGGGAATTTCATCTGTGCCCCAAACGCCTATCTTAGTGTTTTCTGTTTCTGCATTGTATGCAGTTGAAATAGGCTACTAAATTTTATTGTCATGGTTAACCACAACAAATGGCTTATCTGAACAGAGGCTCTGGGTGGGTTGATAAGTCCTTTAAGAAGAAAAACCTCTACATCCTGAGTTTAAATAAAAACAAAACGCTTTTATAGAATAATTGACCAACACGAGTCAACTACTTGGCTTCTGTTATAACCAGTTTGAAATAGGTACTGCAGTTTTTACTTTCCTTAGTCTGATTCTAAAATCTTTATGTAATAATTATTTTAAAGCCTGTGTCCACATCCCAGTCTCTAATCTTATCAGAAAACTTTTGGTAGAAGTCCTGAAAAATGCTTGGCTTAACTCCTAAAGTGTGCAATACATATTAGGGTGAAATTTTCTTTTAATTGTATATGGTACTAGAGAGTCATCTTAATCATCCATCTATCAATGTCTGCTATGATATGCTTGTAGCTCTGTATATGTGCATCTGGTTAGCAGTATCACAGGGTCTCCTGCCATCCCTCTTCAGGAGCATCTTATTTTTTGCTGCACTAACCTCAGGAAAGTGAATCTAAATCTCTGGGGTAGAAGGACTGATATACAGATAGCACTGAGCTGTGGGGGTAGGATGGTCTGTCAGATTCCATACTGCTTTTGCATCTCATTGAACAATCCTTGCCTAGAGTCAAAATCCTTTCCAGTCAAAATCTTTTAAATTTAACCCTGTATTTGCAATACATTGTATGAAGGTATAATGTAGCTATGTAACCTTGAGTCCATGTAAGCTCTACATTTTACAAAAGAACTGTGATGGTCCAGTAGTACAGAATTATTTATCAATAGCAAACATACTTTTGAATACTTGCTAGAGAAAAGCCTTTTTACCCTAAGTGTAGGAAAGAGAAATGATAAGGGAACTCATTTGGAAATTTGACTGTGTTGTAAATACAAAATTACTTTGCTACCGTTTTTCTAAGAAAACATTGCATCAGCATAGAGCACTTGACAGTCTTAAAGCTGCCTGCAGTCTTTCTCTAAGAAAGACTTTCTCACCTTCCTGTCCTTTAACCTTCTGGCTTAAAGTAGTGTTTTTTTCATCCTGTTTTTAGGTCTGTGCTCTTATTTGTAACTTTTTTGTTCCTGTGCAACACATACTGGAAAACAAGTTCCTCTGCCCTTTTTGTAGCCTTTAATTTGCAGTGGACAGTTAAGTTTCTTTCTAAAACTCAATTATTAATATAACAAAAGAGGCATGTACAGACAAAAGTCTTTGCTAACTGTACTGTAAGTATAGCATGTTCATTGCAAAGCTTCATGTTACTGCTGTTGCAGCAGCAAGATATCCAAAGTAGGATAGTTACTTTCTCCTAAGATGCAGCGTGAGTGGCATTTGCATGTAAAATGTTGCTGCTGCTTTTGTTTGTTATCTAAGTTCTAACTTCTCCCATGTAAAACCTCTCCAGAGCCTAACTTAGGGTTTACCACAATTCCAGTACTGTTCAAGTATGGAGCTACATCTGACCTGTTTCAAACGGGAAGGTGTTTATAAATCACATTTACAAAGTATAGTTTACTACAGATTTTTAATGATTTCCGATCAGCGCTTTCACAATGCTGTCATCTTTGGTTCATGATTCTGATATGAAATCATTTAAGACTTGAAAAACCCCATGCATCATAACTCTATTTTTCCACACAATGTCTTCAGTGTAGATAGTGACTTCTGGATTCAGACCAATCAATAAAGGGGATCAGTTCTCCATTTGCTTTTCCTGTGTGTCCCTCTTGTTTTGCAGCATCGAGCTATGTTCATGAGAACAAGCAAAACACTTCCCTTAGGGGGTGCTGCAGGGTTCCTAATTGACACTGCTAGTGTTTAGTCTGCCACTTAAAACCCAACTGAAAAAAACCACCACCAAAACTCAAAGATTGGTTCGAAGGTGTTAGAGCCTTTTTGTTGGTACAAGTGTGCCTTTATCAGCCCTATCTTTAATTCCTAGCTTGCTGAGAACAAAGCTTTGTGTGTGTGACAGTTTCTCGCTTCAATGAACATCTAACTCTAGGAAATCTGCATGTGCCTCTTCTTAGCTCAAAGTAACAAAGAGCTTAAGCCACTATTAATGCTACTACTGTAAGCAAACTAATAATGCAATTAACATTGAGAGTTGTACTAAACACCTGAAGTTCTTACAAATGAGCAGTTAATGGCTTGATTAGTGACAGTTATATCTAGTTCTACTCTCATGGAGAAACATGGATTTAGTAACTTCTGGTTTAAAACCTCCTTTGTCTTTAGTGTTAGGCTTCCTTGCAGAGAAGAACTGAAAGTTTTTGTTCATACATGCCTTCATGTGAATTTAGTAACTTACAAACCTGATAGTATGTGCCAAACTATCTTTTTCCAACAGGAAGCCTCAGCATTCTAGCACTGACAGATCATGACCTGTCCAAGAAGGGAAGACAGCTTTGGCAGTTAGTGTGCTCTGACTGGGGTAAGGTAGCAGAGGGTTTTATTTCTGACAGCAGCTCTGTTTAGTAACATAGCCTTACCCCTCCTTCAAGAAGAGGTGTTCTATCTTTGGATAGACATTTTGAAGCCACACCTGATCTTTGGCAACCTCTGAAAATGACACAGGGCTGCAGCTCTGTCATAGTACAGGTACATTCTGTGAGGTGTTCTACTGAAGCTAATGCATACTGAAGTGCATCTGACAAGTACACCCTGTTGTGCTAGCCAGCATGTAAAGAGCTAAGACAATTACTGCCTTAGTTTGGATCCTCCTTCCTTAATCTGAAATTTAGGCAGTGCTACCTAGTGGCAGGCTGTTTTCATGACCTAGCTTTAGGACAGCAGTGTTTTGAAACCAAATACTCTGAAGTCAGGAATAGCAAGTGACTACAGGTATTAGTAACAGGCTCGGCTTGCATTTTGCTGGCAGTCAAGACTAAGTTCACTCATTAGCACAGTAGATCACTATAACCATAGACTACACCACAAACTGAAATACAGTTATGATTTCACAACTTTATTTTGGACTATATGGGCAATAGCAGCCCTTCTTGTTAAGCAGTCCTTAAGTTCCTGATTGCTCTTCCTCTGGAGAATTGCACCAGTCCCAGCCTATTTGTATTGACCCACCCTTGCTGCTGTCAGACACCTGCAGCTTGGACTCTGGCCAAACTCAGGTGGAGCCCTTTCTCCTCTTGGCCAGTTCAGCTAGTTCTTCCTGGATGTGCTGGACAGAAGCAACATCTCCCTTCTGTTCTGCCTGCTTCAGAGCTTCTTTATACACTTGTCTTGCTTGCAGAAAGTCTTCTGTAGCAAGAGGAAAAAGGGGCATGGCTAGCCAATTACACCACCCATTTTCAGAATCCCCTCCTGAAGGTGACCACAGGCAGAGGACAAGCAAAGGATGGAACACGTTAAGAACTAGGGAGGTCCAGAAACATGCAGCATAAAGTGCCAACTGTGAGAGCTAGACAGGAGCTATGATGACATGACAAGGTGCTGCTTCAGCATCACCATCTCATTGAAACAAGTCACAAGCAGTATTCTCTGTCATTTTGGAACAGCTACTTAATGTACAGGACAAGGGAAACAAGATACCCGTGGCTGACATTCAGATGCACCAGTACTGCATTCATCTTGGACAAGATCCTTCAGCAGCTGAATTCGGTTTGAATGCAACAGAAGTTGCCTACACCAAGTCAACAGACCCACTAATTAAACTAAAAACTGTAATGCAGACAGTGACATAGACAGCAGCACGTTCACTTACTTTTGTGCATCAGAATTGCTGCCAGGTTGTTCAGCACCATGTGCTCCTCGGGGTGTTGAGTCTCCTTTGCCAGTTCAGCTGCCTTCTTCACATAGGAGTATGCCTCATCATAGTGCCCCTGAGCATCCAGCACAGTTGCCAAGTCATTCATGAGGACCACAGTCTGCACAAGGACAGAAAAGGAATCCTCAGAGCAAGACTGACGCAGAACTTCAGGCCAACTGGAGCCCCACATTCATAGACCTGTCACACTAGTAAAAGTATTTCCCAGATAAGCTTTTAGTAAGAAAGTGCCTTATCTATCAGCATGCCACACACTCAATTCTTCCTGGCAGGAAAGCAGAACCCAATTCAGTGCTGTGTACGTTCAACACTAGCAAAGCTGCTTTTATGGCTGTCTCCTTCCCTGTGAGATCAGTTAGCCTTTCTTTCCCCAGTAGTCCAACCACCACTGTACACATCACCTGTGGATGAGTCTCTCCCTGAACATCCTTTGAGATCTGCAGAGCCTTCTCATACATCTTTTGGGCCACTGGGAGCTGGTTAATGTTTAGGAGATAGCGAGCATAGGAGTCTAGGCTCATCCCCAGCAAGAGACGGGTGTTGGCTTTTTCTTCAGCTGCAAATAGAGAACAGTGGAAGTGATCGCTTCATAAGATCAAGCATCAGTTCACATCCTACAAGAGCAGGAAACCCATGCAGTGTGAAGACAATGGATTGATATGAAGATGGTGCTTGGGCAACATGGAAGATAACAGCAAGGACAGAGAAACAAAGATAATGAGAGAAGCCTTTGGCAGTTAAGGCACTCCCACCTGACAAGACATCCTCAGGCATCTCCTTTTGCTTGGCAATCTTCTCCTCTAAGGTCAGGATGCAGAACTCATAGCCAGCCAGGGCTAACTTGTGCCTGCAAAGTGCAACAACTCATCAACGTGAGGCTTCTTCCATCCCTGAAAGGATGGATGTGAATACCTTCACCTCCTTACTCTAGGTGGCCTGTGAGAAAACATTTCCTCTCCACCAGACCATTCTTGCCTTCAGTGCTCTATCCTTGATCATGTTCTAGACCCTTTTCTTGACCCGTGCACAAAAGGGTCCAAGAGATGGAGAGGGCCCCCTCCCCCCAGACAAGGCCAGCTAAGGCCACCCATGCCAATGCTCCATCTCTTAAGAAAAATGAAGGTACAAGTTACCAACCACCAACTGCAGTCAAAAGCCTTTTCTCCTGAATGCACGTCTTGTGAGGTGTGGATTTAAGGCTGGAAAGCTATGTCCTCTATAACTGCTTCTGCCCTAAGCCAGACAGGTCGTAACAGCAATCACTGCGCTGCATGACAGTGAGCAGGCAAACAGCACGCCTGTGGGTGCTTTTATGTTGGTAGTATCTCGTCACAAAGCTTCCCCAGGCACTCTGTTCTCAGAGGTAAGAGCTTCTGCTTGGCCACCACTGCCACTATGAAACTGAGATTAAAGTAAAAGATGCCTTTAGCAGAAAACTCACTGTTTCTGAGCAGCATAGATACTGGCCAGCTTGAGGGACATCTCGAGGACTGCATTGTCATCCTGCCAGGAGGACACAATGCAACTGTTACTCTTCTAACGTCTTCCCAGTAGAACCATTACTTTGCCACAGAACAAGTTTACACCTTGAAATTGCCCATCCTGTTGTCATCAGAGCTGCCATCCATTAAAGCAAGTTCCTAAGAAGCCCACCAGCGCATAGCTGGTATTGCCAGTTCCAGGAGGAAGCATTACAGCACAAGAAATAGACCAAAGAACTGTGCGCCACGCTTCGTATTTCCGCTGGAAAGCCTTTATCAAAAGAACCTACCTCCTTTGTGTCTCCTGCTAGCAAAAAGCTCATAGCTGCTTTGTAGAGCTTTTCTGCCTGAAATGAGAATTTTGAAGAGAACACTGAGGAACGATGACACTTCAAACATCTCTACTCTTTACAGAAGGAGACTGTTGGGAGAAAACTGTCAAACTTTGCAACACAATTGCTATCAAGACCAGTGGAAAGTGAAAGGCCAACCAGAGCCTGATGCTAGTGTTACTTCAGGACTCCTACACCAACAACGAGTTTATCACATCTGTGCTTCTTCACTGCTTTCCTGTGTTCTCCTTGGGATAGTCCTCTAGATGTTTGACCATGGCTTTTGATATTAAGACATACACCTTCCCTCGCTTACCACGTTGGAGCTCACAATCCAGCTGGGAAAACACTAAGCAGCATGGGACTGCAGTCCCAAGACAGATGATTTTGCTTTAGAATATGAGATCCCTGCCTCACAACTCTCAGGATGCAGCAAGTCAGCCGTGCATTGCACCTTCGAGATCTTTGGCAATACTTCATGTTACGTATCAGACTCTTACAAGGAAATAAAGACAAAACACCAGCGTTACTCACATTGTCCAGCTGCCCCTGCATGAAGGCCACGTTTGCCATCTGGAAAAGACAGGCGTTGCGCTGAAGCTCCACCGCTGGGCCCAGCCTCACCACCACCTCTTGTCCTTCCACACACAGCTTCCCAGCACCATGATGGAAGTGCCTGGGCCCTCCGGCACAGCCCTGCCCCGAGCAGGATGGCACCGAGCAGGATGCCGCCACCAGCCCCGCTCAGCCCTGCCGGGGGATTACCATGCTGTAGGTGTAGACGATGGCCCTCCTGTCGTCCGACTGGTGCGCCAGGCGCAGGGCTTGGTGCAGAACCCTCTCGGCCTCCGCCAGCTCGCCCTTCATCGTGCTGAGCTGCGGGGAGAGACAAAAATGGAGATAATAGGGGGGGAACAAGAGAGATGAGCGATAATGGGGGGAGGGGAACACCTCAGCCCCGGCCCCCAGCTGCCGGGCCCGGCGCCCTGGCCGCCCTTTCCCCCCTCACCTTGGCTCTCTTCAGCAGCAGGACGATGGCGGCCTCGCCGTCCTCCTCGGCGTCCCTGGGGAAGAGCGAGAGGGCTGCGGGGCGAGGCTCGCCGCTCGCCGCCCCCCGCCGCCCCCCTTCCCCTCCCCTCACCTCCTAGGAAGCCCAGGGCCGGGCCTGGCCGGGCCCACCGCCACCGGGCGGGTCCGGGTCCCGGTCCCGGTCCCGGTCCCGTCCCGCCGCCCCGCTCCTGCCGGGCTCCCGAGGGCCGGGCCCGGGGGAGCCCCGCGGGGCAGCGCCGCACGCCCAGGGCCCGCCGCAGCCCCGCCGCCAGCATGGCCCTCGCCCCCCTCCACGCGGGCCCTTTAAGAGCTCGCCCTCGCCACGTGACGCGGGGCCGCGCGTCACCTGTTGCTATGGCGACGAGGCCGCAGGCAGGCCCGGTGAGGCCCAGGTAGGCCCCGCTAGGCCGCGAGGTCGCCGCCTCAGCCCCCGCCGCCCCGAACGGCCCCGAGGCGGCTCCCCCGGGCTCATTCCAGGTCTGCCGTCGGGCGCTGCCCGGGTGAAGGGGCCCGGGTTGCGATGTCCGCGGTGACCTGAAGGACTTCCCGCTGCCTCCCGGTCCCTCCCGTCTTGCTCCAGCCCTGAGGCGGGTGCCCAGGGGATGGGCAGCACCCTGCCGGCTGTGGCGGAGGAACTTCTGAGGGAGATCAAAAGGGTTTTTCAGGAGACGGCGCACGGTACGTAACGGAAACGGCACCGTCCCTGCGGGGGGTGGGCCACTAATATTGCTGCTGTCAAACCGGCGGGGAGCAGCGGGTGTTGGTGTCCTCCCCTGGGCTGCACCTTCTGCAGGCTGTCACACAGCTGGTGGCCTTCAGTGTCATGAGGCAAGCTGTGTGGGTTGTTTCCAGCTCCTCTGTTTCTGTCTGGAGACAACCTAAAGAGCTTTGACGTACAGATAACAAAGAGCAGCCCCCTTCTAAAATCCATGCCCTTTCAAAACTGAGACCAAGTTGGGCACTTTGGGGACCTAGAGGAATTCTGCTTGCTTGTAGTGCAAATGGCTGCATGTGAGGGATGATAATCTCCACACTTTTCTATAGTTTTTTTTTTGTTATGCCTGCTGTACTGCTCCTTTTATAGACTTGCTAATTTCAAAACCAGAGTTAAAAGGGAATTCTTCATAGAAATGAACGTGTTTCATCACTGACCAGCAGAGGGTGTTGTGTTAGCCATCCCGTGGCAAAGAGCTGCTTTCCATTGCTTAAGTGAAGAGGGCAGAAACTACCAGTTAAATCCTGGCCAATTCTAGCAGCTAGTTAAGAACAATTATATTCATTTTGCTCTGGATTACTAACATAGTTCTGTAATCTGTGCAAAAATCTGTGTAAAAGAATATTACTATTTGTGTTTACTGGATAAGAAGTGCAAAATGGTTCTTGCAAAGGAATGTGTCTATAAGGAATATTCATACCTGCACTAAAACCAACCCAAAAAACATCCAGAGAAGTCTGTCTGAGTGCTACGTTTGAGTGGGACATGGACAAAGACTTAATATCTAAACTGAGTGACCACCTGGATAGCTTTTTGGCATACTTGCAGTATGGCTTCTGTCAGGTTAGAGTAGATCCAAAATGTACATGTGACTTTTTAAAAAGCTTTATAAATATAAAGCTTATATAAGCTTTATATAAAACTTATCCCTAAAGCACCGAAACAGTATGCTGGGACATAACTGTGAAAAGAAACTGATCAATCACCTTAGAGAACTAAATTAGAGGAAAGTCGGAAAAGTCAGACCAACGGTATAACAGTCATAGGGCATATTTTGAGTTGCTGGAACAAAGGACTTTAAAGTCAGAAGACCTAATTTTCCAGTGGAATAACAAGGCATAGTACACTGTGTCCCATTAGTGATAACAGAAAGATCAGATTGGATGATCAGAGCGTCAGCTGTCAGCTAAAACAAACAGACTCCTTTTCCGAAGTGTAATTTTCCATCTTAACAAGAAGTTCTAATAAATGAAGATTTTTTTTTGCGTGTGTACTGTTTTAAAAGCCATAAACTAGTGGTGCCCTGAAAGACTATGCTGGGAAAAGAACAAGATTGTCAAAGTTTCGATGCCACAAAGTTCTCTACTCACGCCAAGAGAGTTTCAGGGAAACCAATATATGTATTTTTAACCAGCTTCTTAAAGAGGCAGGGCAAGACGTTGAAGCTGCGTGCTTGTAAAAGTAGGATATTGTAAAAGTAAGTGTATCTGGACTTCCACATTTCTTTTTAAAATTAATCCCCGTGATCTGAATGTATGTGTAATGTGTATTTAATTGCTGTGCTTGATAAATGCCGTAATAACAAGGAGTCGCACTGAAAGTGTGAGGGTTGTGGCTCTTGGAACAAGTGGGATTGATGATTTTCTTGAAAAGGACTGAGGAAACTTCTGCTCCTGCATTAACTAGGAAGAACCCAGCTTTGGCCTGGGAGTGGGTGCACGTTGAAGTGGAGGTGGTAGAAAGGAGGGGGCTGGAGCCTGGTGGGGTGCGTCAGGCCCGGTGTGGGGGGCGGCAGCGCTGCTTTGAAGAGGGCCCAGGCCCAGAATGGGACGTGGGAGGCTCAGGACTGGAACAGAGGGGTGGGCAGTCTGGTGGGAACAGCATGGCACTGGATTGTTTTCAATTCTAGTGTGGTTCACGCAGCAAGGAACTTAAGACTGATAATGACAGCGTTGCCTGACTGTCAATTCTGCGTGCCGTTGGGTTTTGTGGAACTTGAGCTGTTTGCCCTGGTGTGCTCAGCCAGAGCTCCGGACATGAGAGGTGGGGAAGGCAAACTCCCACCCGCTTTCACATCTCCTATCCCCTTACACTGTCACGACTAAAATTTTCTACCATGGCAGATCATTTTGCTGCTCCTTGTTTCTTTTTGGTGACCAGAAGGGATGGCTAGAGTCTTGTTTGGCCTCTGGGGTAGATTAGGGATACGCTACCCTCCCTGGGCTAGCCTGTGATCAGCATCCTAGCCTGTGGTGTTGATGTTTTATGCAGTGGGGGAGTTCAGCAAAATCACCCTTCGTTTTCTTTTTATTGCAGTCCCTGATGACCTACTGCTGGGGTAAGTATCTTTTCCTTTGCTTCTTGTCCAAGTGTCCTGTTAAAGGGCAGTTGATGACTTGCTGTCATCGTAGTGCTGCTGGTTTTCTTCTGCCTTTGACCAGTACATATTTCTCAGGCGCAGTTGCTAACTAAGTGTGTGCGCTGGTAGTGGGAATAAAAGCCCTTGTCTGAAGGGTTTTTCCAAATTCATGAAATTATCTCTGTATCGCTGAATCTCCTGTGATGACTTGCACTAATTTGGGTGGATAAAACATGCAGAAACCCAGAATGTTTAACCTGAGCTGCGTCCGCCCTCAGATCCAGAATGAGTTTTCTGTGAGAGTGGACTGTGTTTCAGTGATTCATGCCACTGGAACGCTGCGCTCCACTGCGTTCCTATCAGTGTGAGCACAACGGCGTCCTGAGATCCCTTCTTCTGCTTGAGTCACGCGTGTGTGCTGGAAAGGGAGAGCTGAACATATCTCTGTGCACCAACCAGGTAACAATTCCCTTGAACGTTGTCCTGAGAGTTTTCTTCCATTTAGTGTAATTGTCAGGTCAGCTTTATAACCCTTGCATTGACTGAAGCTCGTGAATATGTCAGCAAAACATAAGAAACCTCCTAAGAGATCCAGGTTCTTCAGCTTCTGCAGTCCTCACTGATTGATGATGAAGGTAGAGAAAAGGCACCATCGCAGTGAGAAAGTCTTTTTTTTCAGATTCATATTTAACTTTGTGTCCTTGCCTGCCTGTAATTTAGCCAGGAGAGGCGATTACCAGGAACCCTTCAGGCCTTGATGGCTTTGTGTCTAAAGTTACCTAATGCAACACTTGTGAAAGGCATGCTTGCTGACTCCTTCTTCTGGACCACAATGGCCTTTGAAGGGTAGGATTATATTTGACAAGTCTCTTTTTTGCTTCCTTCTCGTCAAAAAAGAAAAGAGGAGAGAAATTCCCTTGTTAAGTTTAGTAACACTTGGGTGGTAACTTTTGGCAGTCGGATTTCCATCAGTTCCCTGTGACCGAGGGCTCTGAAGTATTCTGATTTAATTTCTGAATCTCTTCCAAATATCTGAAGAACTTCAATTTCCTTTGGGCATTCCCCTTACTTATTTCCTGTTAGACTGATCAAATTATGTACATGAAAAAAGAATTCCCCAAATTTGAAAGAGTTACTGAAACTCATTAAACTCAGGCCTATTATAGTTCCAAATCTAATCATTAAGGAATGCCTTACGTTGAGTGTTCCCCCACCCACCTCCTTTCGGTCTGTCAGATGAAACCAATCCTTACTGCCTTGAGTTTGTGCAACTGAAGTTTTGGTCTTCCTGGAATAAATCTGTCTTCTTGGCTTGTTATCAATGAGATTGACTCAGACGCATAGGTCAGCCGTGCTGTTGAGACGCCAGGGCTCTGCCTTGGCTCTTTGTGTCTTCACTGGAGTTGGAAACGTTCCTCTGCTTTCTCCTGTTCTCCTGCTCATGTTTTGTGCTATCTTTTCATCACTGCTGATTTTCTTCTTGTTTACCCTTGCAACTAATCTAGACTACGCAGATTTTTCTCAGTGGATAAAAGGTCTGTAAAGATTAGCTCAGTTGCCCCTGAGCTCTTTGGAACTCGTTCAGAGTGGCCGGATGTACAGGTCTAGAATAACTTTTAAGCTTATGAGCTGTCTGGACAATGGACTAAAGGTACAGCTCTCCAGGTCTGACGTATGGCTTATCGTAAACCCTTACACGGCGTCAGCAGGAGAGAAAATCCTCCTTGAATGGCACTAACTCTGCAGACAGGGAGTATGGTGATGGAACCTGCTGTGCCCTCAGGAGTCGTAGCTCTTTTTTTTCCCACTTGCTGGTGTAGAATTTTACAGCACCAAGCGCAGCAGTGGCCAGACCCCAGCACGTGCCCCAGTGGTGCTGCCTTGCAGCACTGAGACGGAGGAGAGAGTTGTGCAGAGGCACTGCTTTTCTGGAAGCAATTGTGTACCTGAGCAAATCTGGCTAACCACGTCTCTTCCCCATTCCAGCAAGCTGCCCCCTGTAAATGCCATGCAGTGGTGCGTCCCGGCATGGTGACGTGTCCTGCTTGGAAGGGAAGGAAAGGGAAAGTTTTTTAGGGAGCATGGAATGACATAAGGCGTGTGCTGTTCCTGGGCGTGTATCAGGAATGAAGTCGTCCCTGGGCCTTGGTGGTAGCTGGGTTATAGACATAAAATTACTGCTACGCATTGGCTCCACTTGCAGTGTAATGCCTTAAGTATTTTCCAGACAGTCCTTAGCTTCCTATTGCTGCAATTTTAGGTAGAAAAAGAATAATTTGTACCTCAGTTGTGACTGTGATCAATGAGACATAATCACTCCAGAATGGCTCATTCGTCAGGGTGTAAACCAGTTTTCTGGGGATCAGGAAGGAGTCCTGTTACTCAAGGAGTTATGTATCATCGGTGCTCTTTGCTCTGAGGCGTGATGTGTGGCCGAGACTGGAGGTGGGATTCAACTGATCGGTAAACTGACCCAGGGGAACTCAACCAGGACTGTCACGCCAGATGCGCTGCCCCAGAATAACTCCTCACCTACATAGCTAACGCTGCCTCACAGCCACGGAGACTTCTGTGTCTCTGATGCACTTTGTCTCATTTTAGTTCAGGACAGGAACCACTTCATGTCCTGTTTGTGCAGCAGGCAGCCAGAAATGTGTTTGGGTCATAGTGCTGAAGAAGAATCACATAACGTCCTGTGTAAAAAATAAAAATCCTTAAAATGCCTTGTAATTCAATCTGAGGTGGGTATTGCAAAGAGATGTGGGACTGCTTGGGAGCAGCTTGGGATTTTGGAAGTTCTCAAGAATACCCAACACCGTGTAGGTGCTCAGAATAGCTGTCAGAGGGAGGCTGTCCTTGAGGACTGAGTCCCCCGAGAGAGGTCGTCATCTGGGGTTGTCTCAGAGAGCTGGGCAGGGATTGGCAGTCACTCGGTGAAAGTCAGCAAAGCTGAGAAAGCCAGGTGGGCACATTGCTTGGTAGCATAGTTAATGGAGCTGTAACTGGTGGGATTTTGAGGTGCAAAGGGAACTTTTGGCTACAGGCCTCCTATGGAGTAAAGCTAAGCCAGGTGGTCTCCTTTTGTGACGTGACCCAGCTGGAGACCCTTTCTCTTTCAGGCTGAAGTTCGTATTTGGCCCATCTGCTGTCCCAGCCTTGGATTTGGTGGATCACCGTTCTGTCACCCGAGTCGTGTCCCCCAGTGGAAGGACAGCATACCAGGTATGCGCGTTGTTTTTCTCCTCCTGTTTCACTATCTGATGGTTTCCAGTTGACACTTGACCCAATATCCTCCTAACTTGCAGAACATGGAAGTGCACTTGGATAAACACAGAGGCAATATCAGTGTCTTACAAACTCGCTGTTGCAGCAGCCAAGAGGAACATTTCTAAATACTGTCCCTGCAAGGGGCCTTCCCTCCTTTTCTGGAGGTGCAGAGATGCTTTGGGGTGATCTAGGGTAAGAGAATTGCTGGGAAACCAGGCCTGGGTAGCGACACAAACATTTTTCACGTGTTCAGAGCTTGCATTGCTTGGTTTGCACGTGGAATCTTCATCGCTTCTGGGGCCTTGGAGAGGAATTCTGCCCCTCCGAAGAGGCATGATTCATAAACATAAAGGGCTCGAGAACACAGGCTCCAATTTGAGGTGAGGGCTTGCCGGTGGGTATTTGGTGCAGCCTAAGAAGCACTGCTTCCAGGACCTTTAGACAGCGGCTGCCTCACTAATTGAATGCTTAAAGGCTTTTCCTTTTTTACTGTTGCTCATCTGAATATGTCACTGGGCAGAGAGTGGTCACATTGTCCTTGCAGAGCTTTGTCAGGCCTTGTGGGCTAGGACAGAGCATTGCAGGCCGGGATGCACAGTCTTCACTTACCCCCCTTTTGTGTGAAGGATGAAGGGGACACTCAGAGCCTCTGGTCAGCCCAGGGAGCCTCAATGTGTGCTCACCCACTGACAGTTTATCTGCAGTGTGGCAGTTATCTGCATCTCAAGAGGCTTGATATTCATCTCTTAGATAGAGGAAGCCTAATGAGATGGGGAGGAAATCAGAGCCATGACAAGAGGGTGTTGATGCTGCAGGGAAGGAACCCCTGGACATGTTGGTCGGGGCTGGTCATCAGGAGGTAATGTGGGACAGGCCCAGCCTTCAGCCGGGTGCCGTGTAGCTGAGGGTAGCTGATGGGATGATGTGAGCTGCTCCGGCAGCGTGTGCCGGTGTCCTCCCGCTGACAGGCAGCCTGCAGGAAGCAGTCCCTGCCCGCAGCCGCATGTGTCCTTCTGAGCAGCATTCCTCGGTAGTGCAGCTCCATTGCTCATTAAGGCCATGCTGATGAGTTCATTTACAGAGGAATCTGAAGAGCTATTTTCTCTGGGGGCGTGAGGCCGGTCCCATTGCGAAACCCTTCCTCAGCACAGCTGTCTGAGAGGCAGAAACAGAGCAGAGCCTCTCTCGAGGCCGCCGGCTGGAGCCTTGACGGGAACACAAGCTGGGGCTGCAGAAACCAAAGCGCTGAGCGGGACACTGCACTCAGGGTGGCTGGGTAGTGTCACTGGCTCTTGATTCATGCCTGTGTGTGGTGCAGGCGCTGGTCCCAGCTGTGTGCGCTTGTGCAGCAGAGAAGCACGCCCAGTGCAGTGGGGACAGGGGTCATCTGTGAGCGTCTGGACGCAGGCTCAGTCATCCCTCACTCCAAGGTCAGCTCTGCCCTGCCGTTTGCACCCAGATGTGGGTGAGCTGGAATGTGAAGTGGTGCTTTCACTCACAGCTGGATCTGGAGAGCTCTTGTTGTAGAGACCATGAGGTTGGTCCTGTTGTGAAACTCCTCTGGGTCCTCGTAGCCAAATCTGAGATGTTGATACTTCCCAGGCTAAAACGCTGTTTGTTCCGTATCACTCAGCACATCTTAGGCACTGCTTTGGGGGAAAATGGCTCTGCTCAGGCCGGCCTTAGGACTGCAGCCCGTCGTGTAGACAGTTTTTGCCCTCAGGAACCGAGATGGGAGAAGAAGGAGCCCTCAGTCAAGTGAAAACCATGAGTTATCTTTTAATGCCCAGGCATTAATGCCTTTGCTACTTAGTACGGGGGTGGCGCTGACAGGGTGTTCAAGGGCTAATGTTACCTTAGGGTTGTAAATCATCCCAAAAGAGCTTGTGTAATATCTGCCTACACTGCAGGCTATAGCCAACCCTGGTAATTCCAGGTCAGGGATAAGTCCTACCTGCTGCAGAGGTAGCAGATAGTCGCTGGCGGTGGAGCTTGCTGGATGGTAAGTGGTGAGCAGGGGCGGCTGGGGCACCTCCTTTAGCTGTGCCTGAGTTGCAGAAAAGCTGTGAGCTGCAGGAGTGAAGGCAGCTAGCAGGGGGAAGGGTCAGTGCTCTAGTCCTGCCACCAGCTGTCACTTCCATTGCTCACGTCCTGCATTTTTATTGGTTTATTCTTTTATAAGTCTTTTTACATTAATTTCCTAGAACTCTGGCAGCCTGGCCCAGCTTGAGGATGGTCCCGGCGCAGGCTGGTGCTGCCTAGCAGTACACTGGTGCCAGAGCTGGCTCTTCTGTGTCCCTGCACGCTGGCAGGGACACCACCACCAAGGTTATTTTTCCTCTCGGTGCTGCCAACAAGCGCCTGGCAACAAGGGCAGCGGAAGGAAATCTCAGAGCACCTCCGGGTCAAAAAAGCACCCCAGCGCCTGGCTTGGCCGCAGCTGCCCAGAAATGGAGGCACCTTTTTCTCTTGGTCTTTGGAGTTTAGATCCTGCCTTATTAGGCAGAAGCTGCATTCTTGCCGTCTAGGTCAGGATGGGGGATCTCTAAGCTCAGCCCAAATCTGGCAGTCTGTGACTTGCCCCCCTCCTCAAAGGAAAACACTTCTGAAAGAAAGGCACCATCGGAATACTTCGTCTTGGAAAAAACAATCAAAGGGGCTAGAGAAAAACAAACTTATCACAAGTGAAACAAACAGTCTGGAGTATAAGAGGGGCCAGGGTAAAGGCCAGACTCTGAAAGAAGTCTGATTTCCCCTGAAATAAGAATGTGGATCTTGTGTCCTGAATCTGCTGGGAGAGATGAGGGATAAGAGGTGTAGCACTTCTGGGGGAGAGCTCAAACCTGCAGGCCTCACCCACCAGGCAAGGGCTGCAGAGAGAGCTGCAGGGGACAGGGGAAGTGTCCTTTAGCAAGTACAGCTCTGGACCGTGAGGGATGATGTTCTTCTGGAGGGACTTCAGAGTGCCAGGGACCTCTTGGGGGAGAGCAACACCCTGCAGACCTCCACTTTTTCCTTTTTTGAGGAATCTTTACATTTAATTGTACTTGTGCCATGAATCCAACCAGAATCTAAAGCCTGGTGTGAGAGGAGCGTGGTGTGCCATCAGAGCCCGGAGCTTGTGCACAGGAGAGAGCTCTGCTGTGATGAAACCCATGTAAAGCCCCACCGTTCTCTGGAATGCGCTCTAAGAGTTAGTGCTAGCCACTTGCTCTCGCTGTGGCACATACGATACACATCGTGGCACATGGTCTGTTGTAACCGCATTTTGGCCATGGGATGGGTTCAGTTTAAGCCTCAGAGCATCAGGGAAATCCATACTATTCGGTGCAGGTTTCGGCTCCTAGTCTGTGAGTGTGTTCTTGCAACAGGAGGAGGGCAGAGCAGATTGCTCTTAAAATAACTTTCTGAAACTACTTCCCAGTCTTGAAGAAGGCAGAAGAGAATTAATCCCTAGGTTGGCTTTTCTGTGTCAGGCAACCAGCTCCAGCAGTGCAGTTTGCCTGTCAGCTTCACGCTGGAACGAGCGCGTCCCTCACCTGGCTGCCCACGTCCTGTGCCCGAGGAGGAATGTGACTCAGGGCCCGCCTTGCAGAGGAGCAGCACGTGGGAAAAGGAGGCAGTGCTGTTCCCAAACCAGAGGTGAAGCAGGGAGGCTTCTTCTCTGGAGACTTGAACTTTTTGTTTATTCAGTCAAAACTGGATTCCAATAGCTGCAGCTGTTTTTGACAGCAGAACAGCGAGAGCCTTTGCAGCCTCCAGCCCTCGGTGCTGGTTAGAAAAGGCCTTGCTGCAAGTGCTTACTGCTGCTCTCCTTCCATCCTCAGGTCAGTGGTGGCCCTGGATTCATCAGTGTGCTTTCTGTGACAAGAGTTTGGGTCATCTGCAACCACCCAGGGTCTGCCAGTATGGGGCCTGGCTGCAGGGAATTTGGGAGATTGAGGTGGGGCCCTGTGCTCGATGCCTCAGCCCTTTTCCTGATCTCTCAGCAGCAGACAAATCACTGGAGCCAATGTCTGCCACAAACACGGTGTACATACAGGAGCTTTCTTCTCCTGTAGGGAGAGAAGGATGTAGAGATACAGAAAGCTGAGGAGTTTCAAGCTTAATGTGTGTCACTGCAGTATTTGGGGCCCCTTTTGTATTGCAGCATCTGCTCGCCTGCTGCATGCTGTGAGTCACTGTGGAGAGGATGTCAGGCCAAATACAGGCCAGGAGTTAAAGAAATTGAAAGCGAATGTTCTCTCTGACTCCCACACCCTCTGAATAACTTTGTTTCAGGTTCTTGGGACCTCGGGTAAACTCTACACCTGCTACAGCTCCTGCCACTTCTGTACATGTCCTGCTTTTGGTTTTACTGTATTGCAGAAGAGCGAGAGCCTTCTGGTAAGTTGTCTGCCTTAACTTGGGGCCAGGACGGTGTGGGGGAGAAGGCTGTGCTGATTTCTCCTCCCCGAACCACAGCAGCCTGAAGTTTCCAAGGGAGCAAATATGTGAGCGTGGACTTGGCCGTGCAGGCTGTGCCTGACCCAGTGCATAATCTGGCCTCCAGGAGTCACAACGTTTAGATGGAGCTAGGCCTACAAGGGCTGGGAAGGGCTTTTGTTCTTAATTACGTGTTACTTTTCAAGAGATGAATAGTTCCTGGTCTCTTGGAACAAGGGCCACTGCTGCACGTATGACTGCCGCGTAGAGGCTGGCCGATGAAGTGGGGTTCACCTGGTGCCAGTGAGGAAGGGCTCAGTGTCACTAACGGGTCTGTCCGCGCACCCCTGTGCCAACCACCCCTCCCTCGTGGGAAGCCCGCCTGTTCCCGGAGCTCTGTGAGCTGGGCCTAATGCTCTCGCTTCCTAGAGCTGTGCAGGGTATGCGAGGGCTGCCAGACAATGCGAAGCCAACTCTTGCTCTTTGTGGCCTGGACCTACCTGCTTCTGCACCTGGCGTGCTTGTGGGGAGGGCAGCAGGATCCAGTAACACTTTGCCGTGTGTCAGACCCCTGTGTTTGTCCTGATTGCAGAGACCTGGGGCAACTCGAGCTCCAGGCTGTGCCGGGGCTTGGTGTGACAAGAGGGAAACATGTTCCTGGGGGGTGAGAACTTCCCTGGACACATTTTGGTGCGGATGCTTTTTTGTGGCTGTCAGATAGAGCACGGCATTCCTGTGTTGCTCCTGCTGTTAACTTTTCCATGCTGTTACTTGCAGTGCAAACATATACTTGCTGTCTACCTCAGCCAGGCCATGGGATCCTGTCAGGAGCTAACAGTCTCTGAGGAGCAGCTCACAAACATCTTACTGGCTGACGAAGAGGACGAAGGATGAAGGACTTGGATCACATGCAGATGTGCTTTCTGTGTACCCTCCTGGCTGCATAGCCAGCATGTCTATGAGGCTGCCATTGCAGCTGCTAGGTTTCTTCCTGTGCTGTAGCCAAATGTGGCATTAATTAGCAGCTTTGCACTGATTAATTAATTAATAAATGTTAAGAAGCCTGTGCTGACTTCGGTTTCATTTATTTAAGCTATTCTTGGGATTTCTGAAGATGTTTGAACTAATCTGTGGCAATGTGGAGACACAATCAGTCCGGCAGACCTCTGGGTGACCACGGAGCCTCAATAACCGCTCTCACTGTGACTGCCCCCAACCCCTGTCCAGTACCACAAGGTTTTGGGGACTCGGCCTTGCAACGAGTGAGCCTGCAGTGGCTCTTGGCAGCAGGCTGCTCAGGGCAATTTCCAATCCATCGCTGGCAAACCTGTACCAGGGACTGGGGAGGGGATCCCTCAGCACCTCCAGGCTGATGACAGCTGTGTGCTGCGTGGGCCTCGCTTCCGTGCTTACTGTAACACGGGGTCTTTGGAAGAGTCACTGGTGGCTGTGTTTTTAGATCGACCCATTTCAGACAAGCCGGCCACCTCCTGCTGGCAGGCAGGGCAGGGCCGTCCCCATCAGACACGGGCAAAAGCGGCGACTGCTGCTACCCTGCTCCACACAGCAAGTGAGCCTGGAACCGGCTCCTTCCAGCTCCGTGACTTCCATGCTCTGAGACTGGTCTCCTCCCCATGCCCAGTGTGTGGGTTTGTATGATACACCGTGTGAACACAACACCGCACAAAATGATGGGGCACAGGCTGAGCCAGGTTGTGTAGGTGGTAAATTAAGCATTTTGTACGTAAATAACAAAAAGTTAATACAAAATCTGAGCAACATGAGGAAAACACATCCATCCTATGTACATCAGAGCAGTAATGAGTGACAGCTGAACATCCCCAGCTGCACTCTACAGAAAGTTCCTCTGCCATTTTCACTTCACATTTTTATAGAAACTTTCAGAGCTTTTTTTTGAGGAGGGGTGAGAGGGTGTCCTAGTTTTATTTTGCCTTGAAATGACTTTGGCTCAGATCCACGAAGGCACTTAATGTGCCTAAATGCCACGGTGACCCAGGTCATAGTTACCGGCTAACGATCTGATGGCACGTTCACACAAAGGAAATGCCTTGTCTGTATAGAGGAATTCTGGCTCATGAGAGGCATATGGAAGGTAGCAGTAGTGGATGCTGCTCTGCAGTGCTGTCACACACAGGTGAGTGCTCTGGGACCAGCTCTTTGTGTGGCGGTGCTGTGCACTTCAGTCTGTTCTGAGCTGTCCAGAGTTCGGTTCATTTTCGGCGAGCAGGAGGCGAGGGATTGCGTTCTTTGTTGTAAGGATAAATGTGGCTTGCAACCACTTTGCAACACTGCCAGACCTGCAGGTGAAACCCTGCTTGTTTCCAGCCACGATTAACAGAAGGAACATGGCCAAAGATAATACAGAAGGGAAGGAATGAAAGGAGAGCCAAACCCTGCCTAAATGGTGGGAGGCGGCTACATGTGTTAGCTGGACCATGACCAAGGCAGATGCAGCAAAGCTGAGTGGGGATGTTAAAGGAGAAACCCTCTGGACAGTAACTTTGTTCAGATTCATCTTGGAAGTGCCAGGATCTGCGATACCGAGCTGTGGCTGAACTTGGGCATTGCCTAAGCATGTGCTAACCCCACCAGAGCTTCTAACCCCACCGGAGCTCACCGGTGCTTCACCAAGGCCTGGGTCTGGCTATAACGGCTCAGCTGCTGCACAC
This sequence comes from Cygnus olor, assembly GCF_009769625.2. Taxonomy (NCBI): domain Eukaryota; kingdom Metazoa; phylum Chordata; class Aves; order Anseriformes; family Anatidae; genus Cygnus; species Cygnus olor. The sequence continues at coordinate 7,717,097 of NC_049188.1, read as the reverse complement.
GGTAGTGAAACCCACCACTTCCAGCAACCTGTGTGCGTGGTGGGCCCTAGGGCATACCTGCAGCCTGCAGGTCACGCAGCTGTCACTGCAGATGCTGCAGGAGCAGGATTTCTTCAGATCAGATTTTCAGAGCTGCTTTTCAGCTGATTTGAGGCGGTATTTGTCATCCATGTATGCCAGAGAAATGGAACTTGGGTCTTATATTGCCCCCTCCCTCCTTCTAGTGCAACACAGTTGAAAAAATAGCCACTTTCTGTATGATTCAAGTACAGTTTATCAGGGACAAACTGCTCCAGGCATCACAGTCCGTCCACTGGGCCTGTTCTTCAGGAACTGGATGTGTTTAAATTTCCTTCCCTGTCACCTGGCTCTGAAAGGGCTGCTCCCCACCTCTGGCTCCCTGCATGGCTGAGGAAGGCTGGTGTTCTGGGTTACCACTGAAAACTCCAGCTCCTGTTTGGTGATTTCTGACTCCTTTCCTCACCCCATTCCTCTGTTGTGGAATGGAAATGCCCCGCTAAATAAAAGGCCTCCCAGAAACACCGGGTTGCTGGCAGCAATCTGGAGACGTGGCGCTGGTACTTTAGAAAATACGGCGCTCTTCTTCCCACCTTTGTGTAGCTTTGTGTACCACAGTTACATATTAAATCAGCTGCAGTAATTACTGAGCTGTGGCTGCAGCGTTATTAACTTCCAGCCCAGACTAAGACCGCTCTGCTGCTGAGGGCCTCGCGCTCTGGCAGGCCGGGGCTCTGCGGCTGGCTGCAGCGTCAGGGCCCCGCAGTGCCAGGCCAGCTCCGGCCCCACAGAGCCTGGCCAACACCAGGCCGCGAGTCAAAGCATTCTCTCAAGCAAGTTAGTTCCCTTCCAGTCTCTTCTGCTACTGATGCAGGTCAAGATTAAAAAATAAAAAAATGAAAAATGACAATTAGAGCACTCACAGCTTCTGGGGCTTTTAGGAATCAGGCGAGCCGCAGTACCCAGCTATCACAGCTAAAACCTGCGCTTCTGAAACACTGCAAGTCTGTCAAGTTTTGATGTGGAAGCAAAAAAAAAAAATATAAAGGGGGGGGTTGGGGGGGAGTGTTGCCACAGCTCTTGGAGAGTTTGGACCATGACGGCCAGGGCACATCTGCCTTCTGCATTTTGATAGCAGGAAACAGATTTGAAATAAAACCTGAAGCGTTGGGCTGCACAAGCTAGTATGTCTTGTAGAACAAAGTCATTTAAAGGCAATAAAAGTGCTGTTCTACAGCTTCAGTCAACCCTTTTTCTAAAGTTTTCTCTTTTAGTAAGTAGTGCTTCGATAATGGGACCGGAATACATGGCCAGGTCTGATCTTGTTTCCCCATCAGCACAGCCGCATCTCTCAGAGCCTGGAACACGGATTCAGTTTCACACCAGCAACTGGGCTAAGAAAGACTTTTTCCCATCGGAGAATACTAGCTGCATCAAACAATTGATGGAATAATTAGGGTATTACCAAAGTGCTGTCAAGTATGAACAACCCCAAAACACAACATTATTACTCCTATAACAATAAAGAGATTAAAAAATAATAAAAATAATTAAAATAAAAATCCGAGGACTTGACATGAGCAGCACAATCGGGGAAACACCCCCAGCAGGTGGGTCCTCCACAGTCAGTGTCTGACCTGGAAAGGAAGTACAACGCGATCAGCAGCGCTCACGCAACCTGGCTTTACAGTGGAGGGTGAACTGCACTCAGTCTCCCCAGTCAGGTTATCCCTCTAGGAGGCACTATGTTAATTACAAAAATAAAAAAATACAGCTGCGTAACTGCATAGTGGTCATTTGTGAGCACTCCCGGAGGAGCTGGCTGTAACTGTCACATAGGCACAGGGAGGAGTAGTGTTGGGGACAGGCTGCAACGCCCCGGGAGCAGGCTGTGCAAGGTCAGAGGGTCCCAGGGGCTGCTGGAGTGTTAGCGTTGGTGACAGTCAGGTGCTGCTTGTTGTCAGTGGTGCACTTGGGGAAGTCGTCCGTCTTACAGAGGATCTTGGAAATGATTTTGCGGAAGGTGTAGCGGAAGTCCCTGATCCTGTAGGCATAGATGATGGGGTTGATGACAGAGTTGGCATGCGAGAGGATGATGGCCATGTACATCACCCACTCGGGCTTGGATTTGGAGAACTCCTCATGGAAGTGAGTGATGCAGTTCAAGATATGCAGGGGCAGCCAACAGAAGGCAAAAAGTCCCACAATGATGGCCAGAGACTTGGCTGCGTGGACCTCCTTCTGCAGTGTGGTCCGGGAGTTGCCCATCAGCTCGATCTGATGCAGCTGTTTGCAGGCAACAATAAATATCTTAATGTAGATTCCCAGCATGATGACGAGTGGAAGCAGCACGCAGCCAAAGAAGTTGAAGTACACCATGTAGCTCATAGTCACCACGTTCTCAAAGAGGCACGAGATGAAGCAGCCATGGTGTTCTGCCCCGGAGTCAGGCCCCGTCTCGTTGGTGGAGTTGGGACAACCGCTCATGGCTTTATTCCAGCCCATAAGCGGAGTCAGCCCGATTGCGAAGGACAGGAGCCACAGCACAGCGATGAGGCCTCTTGCCCTCTTCCCAGTCACCAGACTGTTATACCTGCAGCATCGAGATGAGAGCCGAGATAGGGGCATTAATTACATGAGCGCTCGTGACTTCCCTGCAGTTCAAGTCATTGGCATTTTGGCCAACTCCACAAAATCCCCATCCACACCCCCATGGGAACCTCACCTCTGTGATCCCCAAGGGGAAAAAATCTCACCTCTGCTCCACGCCTACGCGAGGTGATTTGGGGAGCTGAGTCACGTACTATTCCCGTGGGCTGCCAGGCACTGCCCTGGCCCGCGAGCATCAGCCCGGTGAGACTTCAGTAGGAGGTTAAGGGCACAGAGTCTTAAAAAAGGCTTTACCATTGCATGAGCCTAAACCACTGACTGCACGGATGGCCAGCACACGACCGTGGAAGACTCACTCCGCAACCAGCACCTGGCTCTCCTGGCTGAGCACCCACCGCCGGGCACGCCACAGCGCGCTGCTGGGCTACGTGAACTTCTGGGCTGACCAATTCCAGCCGAGCCAGTGCTGGCTCCCACTTGTACGCTGTGATGGGCAGCCAAAGGCTTAACCAGCATCGCCCCACGCTCTTACAGCCTCTACGCCACAGGCTACTTGCTTCAACTTGGGCTGCTCTTATGCCTGCAGCAATGCTCGCTTTTACTGCAGATTGCAGCGGTCCAGTAACGTGCTGGCAGTCCCCGTGCTACCTCGTACACCAACGTGGGAAGTACACATGTGTGTGGAAACCATGGATCCTACCAGTTTCCCAAACAGTGCAATTGCTGGCTCACACATGCCAGACTGCAGCCCACGCGAGCTTGTTGTGGCTGGATAACAAACACCCTGGCAGAACTCTGAGCCAGCATCTGCTAATGATGGATTGCTTAGGAGATTTACAAGCTAGGGTTTATGTCTCCATTCTGAGTGGAATGCCAGAACCTCTGGGCTGTTCTCCCTCCTTTCACCTTCCCTGCTTTGTGCACCCTCTGACAGTGCTGATGGGGGCAGCTTCCCTTAGCTCCCAGGGCTGGCATCAGCCTCTGCTGCTGGAGTACGTGACACCGCAGCTGGATGTAAAGACCCAGATTTTAAAGCAAACGCTTTCCTTGGGCTGCTCTTATGAAGAATTTCAGCAAGGGCCAAACTGATGCAGTACAGGGAGACGCAGAGCCCCACACCTCTCTGAACCCCAAGGACTGGGTGCCTGCATGGCCAGGAAAGCCCAGGTGCCCCCAGCCCCCAGACGCCCAGAGAAGCAGGTGGTGCAGGCACCTAGAGAGGGAAGGGACAAGCTGGTCTGGGTGCGATGAGAACAGATGCCAGCATCAAAACACCACTTGGCTCTCGTTTTGGAGATACGAAGAACCCAGCGATTGCCAGAAAGACAACATGAGAAACCCATTCCCGTCCTGCCCGCAGCCAGTTAGCGTCCACTGGCCCACGGACGTGTCCCCCCTTCCCACACCCTCCTTTCACTGCTTGTTTACTCTGGCTTCGCTACCCTGCTCCTCCTTTCCTAAGAACGTTTGTTCTGATTTTCTTCCGGCCCGTGAGGCAGGGGAGGGTTTTTATTCCCACAGAACCACAGCTGTGCATCTGAATCACGCTGGCGTCGCCTCCGTGCGCGCGTGGCCGTCTCCTCCTGGAAGCTGCAGAGGCGGCGGGGCCAGGCTGGGAGGAGAGGCCAGGGGGCTCGTGCCAGCTCCGAGCACCCGGAGGAGGCAGCAACCCAAGGCGCAGGTTTGCTTCTGCACTTCTCTCTCATTATTACTGAGCCTCGCTGCCTCGGATCAGCAATTATCGGTCGGGGCATCAGCAAGGCCAAGCCCTTCACTTTCAGAATGCCGTGCCTGCTGTCAGGAGCCCAACCTGCTCTGGGGCTGTGGAGCCTGGAAACTTTAAGATGGGATTCGGAGCAGGATCCCAGCAATCTTGGCAAAGTCGGAGCCTCGAGCTACTGCTGGCCTTGGCCAGGCTGAGTCAGTGCTGCAGAGAGGACCAGGGACCGCTCCTGACCTTTACGGCTCTGCACGTGGGAAGAAAAAAATGTGGCCATGGGAGCCCACAAGCCATCTCAGGCTCCCCGGCTTGTGCTGTTCACTCTTAGCTGACCGCTTTTGTTGCTGCTCCGCAGCCTCAGTCCCGTCACATTACAAAAACCATTGCAGCAGCCATGGAAAATGCAAAAGCGAGCCCAGCTCAGAAAGAGAAAGTGAAGGAGTCGAGGCTTTGTCTCGCCGGAGGCTCTGCGCAGCTGAACCAAGAGGCACAGCCCTGTGTGGGCAACACGGCGCAGAGCAGCCATGGCTCAGCCGCATCCTGCACCAGTGACAATGGTGCTGCCTCTTGCTGAAAGCACATGGCCCCAGAAAGGCTTTTTTCCTTTTTTTTTTTTTTTTTTTCCTGGTCCCCTCTGGAAAGATAGGGCCCAGCTCGCAGGTTTGCAGAACCAACTGAGAAGCCACTTAGCTTCCCGGTGCCTGTAATGGAGGCCTGTTCATTCTCACTGCTCACTCTTCCCTCGCATGCAGAAGAGGAGTGAGCTGGGATCGAGGTGAAGCAGGAGCCCCCCTCGGTGAGAAGGAAGAGATGGAAAAACGTGCCGTGCCACACCACGCGTGCCTCCAGCAGTGGGTCCATCACAGGTGGATCACGGCCGCTGTGCAGGCTGACTGGAGGCTTCTGGTGGTGGCGAAGGCCCTGCAAAAGCTGCTCACTGAGAGGAGGCCCACATGAAGCCAGGGACAGTTCGGCGTTCTAAAAGTGTTGGCTAATTACCCTCTTATTACAGCTATGTGGTGAGAAACTGCCCGCATTGAGTTAGCAGAAGCTAACCGTGCACTTAAAGGCGTGCAAAGCCACCACGCGGAGCCACCGCCACAAAGCAGCGGCAAAAAACCCTCCTCCCTGAGCACGTGGAGCTGTGAGGAACCAACACATTGTCACAGCTCACAATGCGCCAGAAAACCACTCCTTCACTCTTTCAGGCTTAATGTTATCAGGCAAGAAACTGTTAAAGTAAATTTACTCACCTAAGTCCGCTCAATTAATGCACAACAAATATTGAATCTCCTCTGTGTTTCTGCTTAGAGGCTTCAAATGTTGCTTTAGTGTAAATAACAGCTGAATATTTAAAAATGATTTATTGAGATGAAATAACCTGGTGATGCATTAGTTCCTTTTACACAGCCTGGCAAAGTCTCTTTACTGGCATAATCATCGCCAAACAGCTAATTATCTCAGCTCCCACCCAGTGGAGAGGCTGCAGAAGCACCGATGCCATCCCCAGCCACCGGCGCTGTGCTGTGATCACAAAGAGAGTCAAGTTTCTGTTTTTCCGACAAAAATAGCGATGCACTGGCTGTCAGTTAGCAGCCACGCAGCCCACGTTGTGCTGGACCAAATATTTCCCAGGGAGGCTGGAGGAGAGGTCCCCTGAGCTGGCCGCGGGCTGGAGGTAGCAGCCTTCCCTCGGCATCGTCTCTGCTTGGTAGGATGTTCGAGGTTTTGCGGGGTTTCTTCCCCCCGGCAGCTCTCACTGCACTCCCAACGCTGTTTGCTAGAGCTGGCCACGCCAGGACACCCCGGCAGGCACTGCCGAGCACAGCTGGGTGGCAGGGATGGGGCTTGGGTGCTGTGCGGAGGCACCGAGTCCTGTCCTGCACGTACCTGGCATCTCCCCCGTGAGCTCCTGCAGTGTCCCCACCCCGAGATCACCCAAGCAGCGCCGCTGCTGTCCAACCAGGAGCAGCCAGGGCATAATTCAGCATTTGGGGGCATGAGATTGGGGCCACAAGGCAGCAGCGACCTGGGGGAACAGTCCCAAAGGGGCTGTACCCAGCCCAGGAGGAGGCGGTCAGGAAGCCGTGGTGCCACAGCCTTTCCCCATCCTCTGCTACTGGAGACACAAAAATGAGCTCCAGAACCTCCTGGAGCTCACCTGGGGGAGCCAGCAGCGTCCCAGCCGTGTCCTGGCACCTTCAGAGCCTCTGGGGTTGTATTTTGGGGCAGGCAGGCCCTGGCTCCCTCCCCGTTTCGCCCCATGCCCAGCGTGCCGGATGCAGGGAGCCGAGCAGACAGGGAGCTCGCAGCACTTGCACTCCGCAGGTGCTCTGCTACAAACAAGCAGCGATAATTTATAGGTTTCTATTTTAAGGGTGAAGAAAAAAAAAAATACAGACACCTCCATTCACAAGGGGAGAGAGCCGTTTGGCTGCCAAGCATTGTATCGTTGTCATCTACTTGCAGCTGTACTTTTCATCATGCTCCTTTTTTTTTTTTTTCTTTTTTCCTTTTTCTTTCTTTTCAGTGTAACGACACAAACTGCGCACCAGTGCTGCCGCTCCGTTTGCTCCACGCACAGCCGCGGAGCAGACATCACATATTAGACGAAATATCCTGGCAGGACATTTTAAATGAATCACAAATTGCACCTTAGAGAGTAAGAAAGAAAGAAAGAAAGAAAGAAAAAAAAAAAAAAAGGCAAAAGCTGCGCTGTCTCCCCAGGAAGGAGTTGGCGGCGAGAGTGAGAAATCTGATTAGTGGCTACAGCGCGGGCTGAGGAAGCAGGACATCTGCGTGCGGCCGCGGCCAGTCGCAGACAAATCGCTTCCTCCCTGCATCTGCCCCCGTTGTGCGCATGGGGAGGCAGCGGCGGCCCCCGTGTGCTCCCCGCCTCCTGCCCTTCCTGCCGGGGGCACGGAGCCGGGGGGGGGGCACAGCGAAGGTGAGCCCGGTGGGCACCTGGTGGGGTTGGAGGTGTCTCAGCATCGCCCGTTCCCGGCTGCCACCCTCGGTGCTTTGTGTGCTCGGGGGAGGGCCAGGTGGCAGACCCCCAAGTCGCTCTTCACGGACAGGTGTTGAAGCCCTTCCAAAAGCCCCCAAACCACCGCGCTCCTCACCCAGCAGGGCACCACGCCGCAGAGCCCCTGCAGCCCTGGCAGGTCAGCACGAGGCGTAAATGTGATGGGGGAGAGCGAGGATGTGGCCATCGCCCGGTCCTACATGTCACCTTGTTCCTCACAGAGCCCGAGCCACGCGGGTCCAGCAGCTCCCGCTGGACCTGGCTGTGGTGCTCAACACCCGAGTGCTTTCCCAGCACCAAACCGGTGCTCACAGAGCACCAAAGGGCACTGGCGGTGCCACGGGCACACCCAAGGGATGTGCTCGCGGGTTATTTGTGGCTCATGCCAGGCCTGATGTCCTCAGGAGGCTTAGGGAGATAATCCCCTCTTCGGTGTGTGCGAATTCCCTGAACCAAGCCGTGAGAGCAGAACGGGGAGGGGGCAGCTCCGCACATCTGCAGGCACAGCTGGTGTCACCGACCCTGGCATCCTGCCGAAGCTGTGCCAACGCACGGCAGCAGCAGCCTCAGCACCCTCTGCCGAGGGCCAGGGCAGGACGGTCCTAAAAGACTCAGTTTTACAGTGTGTGCTCATTGCCACGACGAACCGCAAACTCATAATAAAAGAGGTCTTACCTCTGTAGCAAAAATTCTGCCAGATTTTCTGCTTTTTTTCCATTTAAAAAATAACATACTTTTTTTTTTTTTCCTTCTCCTTTTTTACAGGATGACCTGACTGAACCAGAAAAAAGCCCCGAACCCCAGAGCTCTGGGTCCTGGTTCAGCCCAAGGTCCGTGCCCCGAGCCGACCCCTGGAAGCAGCTGCGTGCTCCTCTCCCCGACATCCCTGCTGCCCCTGCAGGAGTTGCAGAGCTCCCAGGGACAATTAACATCCTGCCGGGATTTTTGCTCTTTGCCAGGGAGGGAAGTGGCCCCTGAGATATGGGAAAAGTATAAAAATTTGGGACATGCATATTTAGGAAATCGGACTGCTGACACCTAAAAATAACTGCTGCTTCCCGCTTCCAGTTTACGACCGTAAGAGCGATTAGCACCGATGTTTTTTGTACTCAGAGAGGCTGCATCCGGAGGCAGCTGCGATGCCCAGCATTAGCTGGTGCCTGCCCCAGCCCCAAACCCCAATGCCTCAAGCACCAAAAACTCCCGAAAGTCATGTCAGTCTCATTGCTTAGGCAGACGCCAGCCCTGCCCATGGTGCTGGGCATGTTTTCTGGGTTTGCTGAGCACTGAGTTAATAAATCGGTGCTAACCTCACGCCGACGGTGCTGCTTGGGGCCTCGGGGTTGGGCACCACGCGTGTGAGCTGCACGCAAACATCAGGACATGCGTGTGAGTCCAGACAAAGGGTAGTGCAAGGATTTCCCCTCCAGAAAGGAAACGAAGTGAGGGCAGAAGGAAGAGCAGCTGCAACTCTGACGCTGGGGCCCGGCAGGCACACAGAAATGGCAGAGGAAGGCCGATGCTCTGCAGAGGATTTTCTCTCCTCCCCAGGGCTCCAGCCCTACCTCCCCATGACTGCTCACCTGTTTGCTCGGCTGAGGAACAAGCCGAAGGGAACTGGGGAACAATTCCTGCAGGGCAGCAGCCTTCCCGAGGGGAGCAGCTCGGCGGGGAGCTGGCCTGTTGCAGCGGCAGACGCAGGGCAGCGCAGCGGCACGGGGCGCCCGTGATCGAGGTGAGGATGCCCCGGCGGCAGGAGACGAGGCGAGGGCACCCAGCGTGACGTTGGGCAGGGTTTTTCACTCTGCTTTGGCACTCCAAATACAGATATTCCCCCGTCTCGCCCCAATTCCTTACACATTTGTTCCAGGCTCTTACCCCTACCTCCAACAATGAGCCGCGCCAAAGGATTTTGGTCGAAGCGACTAGAAGGGAACGGTTTTATTCCACCTACAAATCTTCTTTGGCTCGCAGCGGCGAGGCTGTGGGGTGAAATCCAGCCCTGGGGAACGCTGCAGAGCAAAATCTTAGCCCCGTTCCCGTGCCAGATGCTCTGTGGGGTGGATTTGCTGCTGCTGAGACACTGCTGCCTGGCCCCGATACTCTGCTTGCAGCAAGCGCGGCGGGGAAGGGAGCGTTTGTTCGGGGGCTAAGGTGGGAGCAGAGAGCTTATTTATATTTATATATATATTTATATCTATATCTATATTTATATTTACATATCTAAAGCACCTATCACCATACTGATAAACACCCTTTGGAACCACTCTGATGGCAGGGGTAAGAACAGGAGTTGGCCTGTTGGTACCTCAGCACTTCTGCTTCCAACCAAATTAAAAAAAAAAAAAAAGCCACAAGACTTTTGCCCCAGGACGGGTGCCGTGTGTTCACAGTGGCACTGACTGGTGCAGGGCAGCAAGGTATGGGCAGGATGAGGCCAGGAGCTGTGTCCTGGAGCTGGGAAGGGGCTGGGAAGGGGCTGGGAGCCGCAGGCACAGGCTGGACCTGGGCAGGAGGGGGGTGCCCCAGCAAATAGTATATTTGTCAAACCCAAACCCAAACAAAAAAACGGGTTTCAAGGGACAGAAAGAATTCACGACTTCGTGGCCAAATTCAGCAAATATTTTTAGCCAGGCGAGGGAGGGTTCCAAAACACCACTTTGAGATTTTATACAATATTTGTTGTGCTCTTCGCTAGCTGGGGACTCATTAGTTCCTTCCCAGCCAGGATGCCTCCGTTTCTAAAAGCAGCAGCTGCAGGAAGGGTTAAGCAGCTCAGCAGCAACCTGCCAGGCCGGTCAGGATTGCTGTGTTTCACTGAAGCTTCCAAACCTCGCTGCTTCGATTTGACTGAAACAATTTGCCTCTTCCCCCGTGGGATTTTTGGGTTCAGCCACAGAACTGAAAAATCCATTATTAGCCTGGCTGCAATGCAAACTGCTGCACCGCCTGCAGGCCTGCCCTGCCCGTGTGCTTAAATATCCCTTAAATAACAAGAAATAATATGGCAGGCTCCACCCTCAGTGTCCCTGCATGGGTTTCCAGAGGGAGCCACGGTGCACGGGACGCAGGCTGCAGGCTGGGTACAAATCATTAAACGCTCGGTGCCGTGTGGCCCGTTACTGGTCCCTGCACTGGTCTCCAGAAGGAATTTTTTAGTGCAAAAGAAACTTTTCCTACAGCCATCGCTCCCACCAGCAGATCGCCAGCCTTCGCTTTCCGCAGCCCAAGTCTCCCGCTGGGAACAGCGCCTGCAGCCTCCGAGGGCAGCAGCGGGGCCGGATCCTGCCCGCACCACGGGCAGTGCTGGGACAGGCTGGGCACGGGGCTGCTGCTGAGGCTGCCCCAAAAACCCCGGGCTGGAAAACCCGAGCGTGGCAGGGAAGTGTTTCGCCAGCAGAGTTTTATAACATCCTCCCCCCAGCCTCCTGTGTCCTCTTTTGATGCTGGCTGTACAAACAAGAAGCCTTTCGGTGCCAGTCCCTAAGCCTCCTGCTGCTGAAGCAATGGCCTGTCCCGGCCTTTCCAAGAGGTTTTCCTTGCTGCTCACCCCAGGAGCAACGAAACGCGCCTCGGTGCCAAGGCGAAGCTTATTCCAAACCTCGCACCTTGGAGCAGACTAGGATGGGAGTCCTGGATGGCGATTTACAGCCGAAGGGCTGGACGTGTCCGGCTAGGAGGCAGTCACAGGAATATATATAGATGCACAGAGCAGATGTCCGTGCCAAGGGAATACAGGATTTAGCCTAAGACGGGGTGAAAAAACAGCGCTGGGAAAGTATTTGAGCAAGGCAACCCCCCTGGGGCTTCAGCCCACGCAGGTGCACGGACTGACCTAACGGAGAGTCCAGCAAACCTGCTAGAAAGCCGTGTCAAAAGAGTGGAGGAAACACTTGCTGCTTTGTCGGTTGTCAAACCACTTCCCCTCTGCGTACGTTCGAGCGATCCCTCAAAGCGCCCTGACCTGCCGCTCTCATACAGATTCCAGCGAAGCAGAAACCCCGCTCACAGGGCTCCGCTGCCGAGCACTGCAAAAAGCGTTGGTGGTACAAAGAGGGAAGTCGCGGCTAACAGCCCGAGCCCGACACCGTGCTGGCGGTGGGTGGTGTGATTAAACTGAGAACTAAAAAATCCAAACTGCTCTGGAGCTGCTGCTGTGCCACTGGACCCCATCCCGAGAAAGCCCCAGAGCACACAAACGGAGCAGGTGGCGAGGAATTATCCAAGCCGGGGCCAGTGCCGGCGGCTGGGAAGGATTTATAGGACAGCAGCCGCTTGGATATTGCCTGCTGCTGCCCGCCCGGCGCAGGGCTCAGCCCCGCTCCCCCTCGCTCCGCGCCCCAAGGAATTCCCAGGTCCCACGACACTCGCCCCGCTCAGCACCGCGCGTTTCCATTCCCCGGCTGTATCGTCTGCCCGGTGCCTGAGCAATATCTGCCCAATGCATGGGACTTACAAGGTGCCGGGATAGCGTGAGCGGGTGGGGTTTTTAAGTCGTTTTAGGAAGAATTTATTGCTTAAGCAAGGAGACGCCAGAGCCAAGCAGAACCTGGGGAAGCTGCAGCCCCCGCAGTTCAGCCGGGGTCCCCGCTCCGAGGCTGCCCTGAGCCCCCCAGACTCTGCTTGTGGCTGCTCCCCGCAATGCCAGACCCCCCCCCCCGGGGGCTCCATCGACGCACAGTTCCCGGGGAGGGACATCAGAGACAAGGAGAGACCAGATTAACAGATTCAGGTCATTTGTAATGCAAAACCTGGGGGTTTGGTGCACTTAAGGAAGCTGCTGCACCTACTCGCTGTGAAAGTGCCTGTAAAATATATTTAATGCACTCATCCCAGTATAACACAGCGTCCTGTGAATTAGAAGGAAGGCAGCGAAAATTCTGGATGAAAGCCTGAACTGTAAACTTGTGCAAACTGAGGTGTGAATCCTTTCTCCTTCCCTCTCCCCGTCACCGTGTATGCACAGAGCTGACACCTGACATTTACCGAGGTATGCACCCGCTCGTGGCACGCACTCAGAAGGAAAAGGTGTGCATGCGAGCTGGGAAATACAGCACTTGTAAATGCAACAAAACGCACTTTCAGTCCATTTATCATATCTATAAACTGGAGGACTGCCTAGTCAGGCTCTTCTCTGAGTCGAAAACTTGAATTATGCCCAATGTCACATTAAAACCCCTTTAAGATGACTTTCAGCCTCCCTGAAAGTATCACAACCCGAGCTCAGTGGGACAAGGGCTCTCACAGAACAGCCTGCACAACTCTTTCTCTCATGGGCAGGGAAGTAGGAGAAAGAGTGGTTGCTCTTGTATTCATTTATCTGGGAGATGCCCCGAGCCCCAGTAATGGAGGCTGTATAAATACCTACATAGATTAGCTCGACCTGTCCCAGGCTCACTCCTGCATCACTGCGTAGCCTCTGCAGGAAGCCACCGACCCTCCCAAGACAAATAGCCTCAAGACACTGAGCTCCCAAGTAGATCTTTAAGCAAGAGGCAGGACGCTGGGAACCTGATCCCAGTCCTGCAGCAAGTACAAAACTGCTGATATCTTCATTATTGCCACCTGCGAGCAGCAAACCTCACGGCACCGCTAGAGACGGGACGTTGCAGGGAAAGGCACAGCCCTGGTGGTCAGGGGACGGGGCTGCCTCACGTCTCTTACCTCAGCGGGATCTTGATGGCCAGGTATCTGTCGATGGCCACCGCCAGCAAGCTGAAGATGGAGCTTTGGGTCAGCACCAGCACGAAGCAGGCGAAGAAGAGGCAGCTGTGAAAATCCACCTGGAAGCCGATGCTGATGGTGATGGCGAAGGGGATGGCCAGCAAGCCCACGGCGATATCGGCCACGGCCAGCGACACCAGGAAATAGTTGGTGGCGTTCTTCAACGTGCTGTTGATGGCCACGGCCCAGCACACGAGCACGTTGCCGGCGATGGACAGCACGGCGATGATGAGCTCCAGCACGATGTAGGTGGTTTTCAGAGTGTCCATGGCGAGGAGCCGCGACCCTTCACCGCGACGAGGTGCTCGCCCCGGGGCTCGCGGCTACCAAGAGGCCACGGGGCAGCGCTTCCCGCAGAGAACCACCCATCGGGGGCCTCCCCGCAGCCTCCCCCCGGCTCCCGGGGGGCCGGAGGGGCGCGGCGAGCCCCGGCCCGCAGCCCCCCGCCGCCGCCGCCGCCCGCAGCGCCCGGCCCCGGGGGGGCATCCGCGGCCTCCGGGAGCTCCGCGGGGACGCGCTCAGCGCCCGCCCGCCCCCGAGGCCGCCCCCATCGGCGGGGACGGGGCTTGGACGGCACCGAGCGGACGGGAGCGGCCCCCGCTGCCCGCCGGGGGATGCTCCGCAGCCCGGCCGCTCCGCGCGGCGAGCTCCGGCTTTTTGTGCCCATGGGGAGAGCGGGGCGGGGAGTGCGCGGCGAGGCCGCGATTGGACGGGGAGGGCCGGTCCCGGTGCCCGCAGCCCCCCCGCAAACCGGCCCCGGTCCCCCCACCCCTTCCCGCAGCCCCGGTCCCGGTTTTGGGGTTCGGGGAGCGGCGGGCGCGGAGCTGGCCCCGGCCCCCGGCGAGGGCTGGGGATTGCCACAGAGCGTTGGGACACCGCCGGGGGGGGGGGGGGGGATTGCCACACCGAGAAAAGTCCCCCCCGGGCCGGCCCACGAAAGCAAGGCGGCTGTTTCATAAAATCCTGACGGCCGCCCGTGGCACCGCGTAACGTTTCCTGGCGTAACGAGATGGCAAAACGCCGTGGATCAGCACGAGCTGGCTGCTAGCCACGGGGCTAGCGTGGTCAGGGTGAGTTCTGCGGGGTCTGGAAAGAATTAAACCCTGATGCAGACACTAAAAAAGGGGGTTCCGCAGCGGCGGATCTTAAAACCAGCAGTGAATTTGGAAATAAATTATAATTCAATAGCTACTTACCTCTCGGTCACACCTTTCGTGCGTTATATTGTGTTCGCCATCCAAACCCGAGCAGATCAGAGGCTGAGCATCACAGCGGTTTTGTGGCATCCAGCAGTGCTAAATAATCCAGGGCAGAAACTGGAAAATAACCCAGACAGGCATGCTAACAATCCCCCCTTCCTGTAGCAAACAGAAAGTACAAGAAACTGCTGTTGCTTTTTAGAACAAACTTTGAATTAAAAACCTGTGCAAGGGAAAGCTTTCTGGGGATCCAAAGCTAAGGCAGAGCAAAAACACATGGGAAAAGTAATACATAAATACTTTTTGTGGACCTGGAGTAAACAGAAACACTCCCAAGGACTAGAAATGCTTTGGATCAGGCTGATAGGAGGGCAAACTGCTGGTTTGTACCGAGTGAAGCCATTTTCTCCAGGGCGGGCAGCTCAGAAGCAGAATGCTTCAGGACAACTGGGATGCTAAAGGAAAGCCACATCCGTGGCACACTTAATTCAACAGGAACGTACAGCAAGGTTCCCTTTGCTCCTCTTCGGTAAAAGGATCTGCCTTTGGGGGTGTCGCTGCCCCTTGCCCCCCCACCTGCCACCTGTGCACTTCACACCCTGCAAGCTGCCCGCAGGGAGGGGACCACCTCGCACCGCAGCACCCGGGGCACGCACACGCTGCGGTGCCTCCAGCCCCGGTGCCTGCCCGGTGCCGCACGTGGAGGCAACGGCGGAGCTCTGCGGAGCCCCGGGGCGGCTGCTCCTGCCTTCTCAGCCCTGCCTGGATCCTCAACTTGCCTGCACTGGTTTGGTGTATTTATTATTTTGGGATGAGTGGAGCTCCCATCATGCAGGGCCTGTTAGGATCGTGTAAGCGGAGGTAAACAATGATGGAAAGGCACTTTTTACCCCAAAGTGATGGATTTACATCAGGGTTTTTACACATTGTTTTCCTAGGTCTAAAACATGTGCCAACAGAAGCCTTTTGCTGCTTTATGGCACTTCGGCACCATGTGAATGAACTTTGCAGAGGATATGTTTCATTAGAGAAGAATCTGCTGTTGTGATCATGGAAGTAGGTTTTACAGGTTGAGGCCATGGAAATTTTGGTTTACGAAGTCAGACATGAGCAGAGAAATAATCTATTTCAGCTTTTGATGAATAGCTCGTTCTGGACAAGGTCTGTCTCTGAGACAGGCAGTAAGGCACTGCAAACACTATGGATTTTGCATTATGCTGAGATTCATGGCTCTGCAAAGCACAGGCACCTTTGCCAAGGTCCGGTGGTTTATTTCGGCATTAACTGAAGCAGCTGAACTCATTCCGAATTCGACTTAGCTGCCAGTGTAGGCAAGGAGCAGTGTGCTCACTCTGCTGTACCACGCATGGTTAAAACCTGCTGGCAGTTAGAGCAGGAGGAGCCCGGCCCTAGGTCCCAGCCAGAAATACGGAGCCTGCCCTCCGGCTGCGTTCTTTGAGCCCTGCTTTAAATTGTGTGCCATTGTACAGCCTGCCATTAAACATCACCTGTGTGTGCCAACCTTGTAAAGCAATCATCGGGGAAGGCGTTGTGAAACTCTGCACTCCCTGCGGCTCTGAGGATGCTGAGTCCCGAGGTGACAACATGCGTGGCTGTATTCTGCCGGCTGTAAATGAGCAAGGACGTCACGCACTCAGCAAGGTAAATATAGTCCAAAGCAGCTTGTGGAATCCATTCAAGAAGTGGAACACAATAATAACATGGCAACAGGTCATCGGAGCACTGTTTGGTGCGAAGATGTCACATACGGTGACAAATGAGTCATCATTACTATTATTTTCCGGGTTTTTATGTTACGCTAGGGATTTGCCTCTCAGCACTCTTGGAGGAAACAACACCAGCCCCGACCTGCTTCTTTCAAGTGTAAGGACTCATCTGGCTCCTTTGTTCGGAGGGAAACAGATTTAAACAGCTCCCACGTGGTGGACAGCGATACGGTGGGGGGCAGGATCGGCACCCTGGCGCGGCCATAGCCCGCAGCTCTGCTTTGGCAGAAGCCCTCCAACCTCGTACGTGCTGTTCCTCTGTCGCTGCAGTCCCTGGGGGAACAGAGCTGCCGCTTTGGAGGCAGTGCGCTTCCTGCAGCCCTCTGTGATCTTTTGTGTGAGGCCTCTCTGCCTCTGCGCAGGCTCGGGCTTCGCTGGGACTTCCCCAGCCAGCTCTGCCTTGACACCTTCGGTTCTCTTGGCTCAGCCACAAAAAAGCAGTGAGAGCCCCCTCCTACCCCCGGCACACACCAAGCCAGGGCCCAGTCAGCCCTCGGGACCAGGCTGCAGCTGCCACGAGATGCTCCTGAGCCACTAAGGGCCGAGATGCTGTCGCTGGTCCTGCAGCCGGTTCTCTCTTCCTGCAGACCTTGCCACCTTCAGCACAATTCCCCCGGCATGTCTCTCCCCAGCAGGCCCTTCCATTTCTAACCTCTTTTCATTGCTCATCTCCTTGGCGAGGGCTGTCGGCTGCAGGATGGACGAGCGATGGCAGGGCTTTGCAGGGTGGGTGTGAGGAGCTGGCCCAAGAACCTGCTCCTGTGCGTCTGTGGCTGCCTCTGCCAGGACAGCAGACCTCAGCCCCAACGCGCTAAATAGGAGCCACTGGCCTGGCAGAGCTAGCACAGCCTGGGGAACTGAACCCCATTACTGCTCAAGTCCTCACTAGCACTTCTGAGCTGTTTTGCAGGACAGGACAGAGCTTGTC
This sequence comes from Cygnus olor, assembly GCF_009769625.2. NCBI lineage: Eukaryota > Metazoa > Chordata > Aves > Anseriformes > Anatidae > Cygnus > Cygnus olor. The sequence goes on along the minus strand of NC_049188.1, from coordinate 7,700,086 downwards.
CTGAACCTGACTCCGCGAAAGGGTTCCCAAGACACAACACAACCTGCAAACCATGCAGCAGGTACAAAAGCCCTCTTCAAAGCGGTGCTTGTGATGACGGTCTGAACTGCACGCTGTCTGCACAAGCCGGGCGAAGGGAGCACGATTTTTGAGGCCAATTTGGTAGGCAGGCAGGTGAAAGAAGTACCCAGCGCTGCCGGAATATTCATCGCCTGCATCCCATGCTGGCTGAGCATTAGCATGTCAAAGATTGCAGACAGCTCTGGAGTAAACAACTGTGGAGGTGAGTGGTGCAAGGTAGGGTTTGCGGCTGCATTGCTGGAGGCGTTTTTCTGGAAGAGCCAGGGAAAGGAAAGCAGAGAGTGAAATTCCAGAGAAAACTGTTTCCATACTGGAGACTTCACTAAGTCCGAAAAATGCCTGGAAAACAAAGCAGAAAAATTATGGTAAGATCGTAAACTGCAGATCAACAAACGTGGATTTTCCTAGTCCTGGGGTCACTGCCAGACAATAAATGTTTAGTGCCTAAACCAGCTGCAAGAACTCATCTTGTAACAATGCAGGTGTGTGAATTCTTTATACATTGTGGGTTATATCTTACACCTTTCATTAGAAAATAAAAAACCACCGCAGGACCAAAAAAAAACACACTATAAACAGCAGTGAAATTAAAAAGGAAGGCTTTTGGCTGAATGGAGGGCAAGGCAATGAGGATAGCATTTTGAAGACATTTTTAATGCGTCTCTGATTTTATTTACTAACCACCCTCTATGATGAAAAGCAAAGTACCTCTTCCAGCAGTATCTTTACAGGAGAGCTGCAGCTGCAGCCAGACTGCACGAAGCCACGCGGTGCTCAGCCCTGCCCGGGTCTCGGTGAGCGCAGGGGCCGGCTGCGTCAGCTCTGCTGGTGGAGCAGGTAGAGCCGATTTCCCCAGAGAAATCAATAGGAAGTGGCGGTGTGTTTCCAGGCCAACACCAGGAGTGGAAAGCCCGGGGTGAAGCCAGACGGGCAGCGATGCTGCTTGCAAGCCAAACACCCTGCGATTGCTTCATTCACAGCTAGAGCGGCTTCCTGGGCAGAACCTTCACAACTTAATGCCCCTAAGAAAACAGGCTTGCTAAACGTCTGCTCCACAAGTGTGACTCAGAAGTTCACTCCCCATCAACGCTTCTCAGCAGCAATAAGGAGAAGTGATTCTGTGCCGTGCCAGATCCTGACAGGGCAGAGAAATGCGGTTATGCCATCCTGCTTTACGCAAAAATGCAATGCTTTGAGTTCCAAATCATAGTATCATTAAGAGCAAGGAGACTTGAACTGGTTGCAATGCAACTATTCTGAGTGCAGAAATTTCTCTGTGCAAGATGGAGCCAAGAAATGTAAATATCTGTTATTACTGCTATTATGATTATCTCCAACTTTCAGAGGAGAGCTATAGCACACAGAGAAAGCCGTGGTGTCCTAGGTCCCAGCTGGAGCTTGGGGCATCTTTGCCCCTAATTCCTAGCCTCATTTCGCAGGCAGACCTGTGCAGGCCACTAAGGGGTTAAAGGGCAGCTGAGCTCTAACAAAAGCTGCAGAATACACCCAAAAAACCAGGTCAGGTGCTGCAGAGGAAGGTGCCAGCCTTCCTGCCCCACTGTCTCCAAACTCAGCTTTCGGCAAACACTGAATTTGCACTCCAAGGCTGTTTGAACCCAAGTGTCATTATTACAGACCCTGTTGAACTTCTCCATCACAAAGAGAAAAGAATGCTCTGGAACCTGCCTGGTGCCCTGCCCCAGGACAGTGACACACCAAACACCAGCTTCTTTCACGGACCAGCATCCAGAAACCTCACTGCCTATCGGCTCGATCCAGTTTTGTCCATTCTCTGTAAGTACTGGCAGAAGTGCTATGTAAACCTGCTGCTGACCGCTTTTAAAGCCCAAGGACCTACTCGGTGGGGTTTCCATCCCTGCCACTTTTTCAGACCCTCCCTGGCTTAGCTGCCAGGAGTCTTAATCCCAAATGAAGGGGAGAACCTGGACCGCACCGACTGATGGCGTGTTATTTATTAGTGATATTATGAGTCCCTTTGCAAGCTTCAGGCTGAACTCTTCCTGCCCAGAATGGCTCTCCAGGGCCTTGGCAGCACAACTGCTCTCAAGGGCCGAGCTCTGCTATGATAGCGCTGTGCTGTTCAGGCACGTCGGGTTGTGTGAGCCAAATCCCAGTAGCTGCCTTACAAATAAGCAACAGATTATGCTCATGGCTTTCACTGTAATGCCCTCCAGGGCAGAAGGGCATATGTGGAGTCTGGATTTTTGTGGGTTCTTGCAAAGAGCAGGGCTGGGCAGCATTGTCCCCGCAGAACCACCTCCCTGGGGGATGATTTCTGCCGGATCTTGCTACCTGCAGGTCACGCTAGCAATGGTCACATTGCAATCGTGGTGGTATTACCGTAGGTTCCTCTGTGCTGGGCTGTTCGCTGTGGTTTTCATTTTGGCAAGGAAAACAACAGGCATTTTATGTATAACTGAAAAACAGAACTGCTTGAAATATACTGAAATATACATACCTGAAAAGGCCAAGCAGAGCGATGTCTGCTGGTGGTCGCCTGGCTCCCCAGGAGGCTGACCCCGCTGGGAGCATGGCCGGTGTGCCCCGCAGGACCACCAACCCCAGCAGTTGTTGCCTTCTGTGATCAGAGTGCGGGAGCAGCTTACGCTCTGACAGAAAGGATGAGCTGTCTGAGAAGATAAAAGCTACAGCACATCAAGGTGGAACAAGGGTTTGGGTTGCTAATATGCTTTTTTTTTTTTTAAAGTCAGGAGAAGTGGCAATACGGAGCTTTACACTGAAGGTGTACAGCTGTCTGTGCAGAGCAGGTTAGGAAAAGCACTTGCTCCCATTTTAATTCTCTAATCTTGTTACTTTCTCTTTAACCTGCTTAAACTCACGATGTGCGGGTAAGGATAAAACCTTGGTCATTGCTATGTACTTAAGAAGGGACGGAAGTTCATATTCTAGAAATGTGGATAATGTTTACCCACATTGGCATTTTACAACTTTCGTTTTCCTCCTGCTGTGCTCAATAAAAGACACTGCTTGTCCCCACGGTGTGACTGCCATCGTTTCTGGGTGACATTTACTTCAGGGTCCTGCTACCCACGGTTTGTGCCAGTTGTTTTTCAGCATCAAATAATGCAAAGCTGTACCTATGAGACTGGAGCCACCTGGTTCCGACCCTTGAAGACCACCAGCGCCCCATATGGAAGACTTCTCATGCTATTTGTATTGCTTATGTTTCTCTCACCTATTTATGGCTTGGATCTCTCAAGCAAATGGATAACCAGGACAACTTCTCAGCTAGGGCTCACCTGCTCTGCCTTCCTGCCCAAGCATCTCTACATCTATTGCAGCCTAAAAAGAGGGCAGATACCGAGTAATTATTCTATATCCACACCAAGAAGATGCAGTGTGCCACTTAACCTGACTCTAGGAGCTGGTCACTATAGGGGCCAGGAAGGAACTGCTTCCTGTGTACTGCAGCTCACTTCTCATTTCCTTTCTCCCCACCTACACGTTCCTTACAAAGCCAAAGAGAAAGCATGGCCGTTCTGAATTGCAGCACTGCTGAAACTTCTGGTTCTCCTAGAAAATTTGTGGTGACAGGCTCTGGACAGCAAGGTGTCTCTGAAGATTTTGAGGCCCAGTGTCTGAGGGAAACGGAATGGTTACTCAAAGTGAGCACACAGGATGGTTCAGAAATTGTACCAGAACCACGGGCTGAGGTCCTGTCCATTTCGCTAGCAGCAGCCTGGGAATTTAGGGTAAAATTCGCATTATTAATGTCTAAGGGAGACATGAAAGCACTGGCTCAGAGGTGTGGGAGACTGAAAAATACGCCAATAAGCTTTTCCTGAAACCAAGATTTTCCTTTTCATCACATCTCATGGCACCGCAAATGGGTTCACAAAGGTTCAGACCCTGTTTGTGAGTAGCACACCTGCCTCAGTTCCCATGGGAGGTCTCTGAGCAGTTGGGGAACGCAAACCAAGGCTCCCAGCACTCACAGCGGGCTTTAAACTTCAGGCTACACCGAGTGCGCTATCTTCAGCTTCAGATATAGATCAGGTCACAGTATTTCGCTTTCATCTGCCTGTGCCAGGGGCTGCAGCTGGATATGAAGCTCAGTCTGCTGGAAGCCAGGCTTGGAGCAGGTCTGTGTTTGCAGGGAGGTGCAGGTTCACGGCACCGTGGTGACACAAACAAACCCAGACTGCTCCATCTCACATAGACGAATACGCACCAGTCAGGAAGGGAATTTTTCCTTCCACCCCAGTCTCAGCTCTCTAAGCACTAGGAGACACTTGGCAGCGAAACCAAACTTAGCAGCAGAGCAGTCCTAAATCTTGTCAGCTCACCCCATCTACAACCAGCCACAAACAATCCTGGGAAAACATTGGCCTGAACTCTCGTTTTCAGTCTCTTGCTGAACCACTTGCAAACATAGCAGCATGGATTACTCACTGACATTCTCCACAGAGAACCCGGCTTTTTCCAACAAATAAATCAAAGCAACTGGAGAACATTGTGAAAAGAGCTGAGGCAGCAGAGCATCTAACAGCTTACTTCCGTGACAGAAGTACCAAGTCTGGCAGTAAAGAGAGCAGGGCTTCAGCATCAATTGCTCCTATGCAGGATCTATTTGCTGAAAGATAACAAGGGAATTTGCAGACATTAATATCTGCAAATAATACGCAGCTGGATATAGTAAATTCTGACAAAAATAAGAACTGTCTTACATCCTCATCTTATATCCTCCCCAGCTGTAGATCCTGGACTGTTGATTTTTGCTGGATTCCCAGCGTATGCTTACCTGGCAAAGGCCCTGGCACCAGTTTACTTGACCTGCTGAAGTCAAGTGGCAGGGTGTTGTCTCCATTTTAACGTAAATATTATTTGTGTGTGATTGTTTGGTTTAAGCTTTGAGATGTAAACTGTAATTGCATGATTTTGTGTTTTGTAGCAATTCCAGTTCAAGTATGTAATAAGGTGACGGATTTTTAAAAAGCCAACAAACAGAGATAGCTTGTTTGATCCCTTGCTTAGAAACAAAGCAAACATGAACTAAGGTATCTGCAATAACATATATCTTGCTACCATTGGTATCTCCAAAGTGTACAAAGAATGGATTAACTCTGACAAGAAGTTACCAGGAGGTTTGTATTTCTTTATAGAAAGAGAATGGAATTGAGGCTCATTACATGGTTGCATTTTTTGCTCACCAGTGTGTAATGTAGAAAGGATTTCTGCCTTTCCACATCCCAGGACTTAAATCCACGCCCATCAAAAAATTATTGGCTAATAGACATGAAGGATAATATCCTACCAGCACATTTAATAGTTTGACTTACGAAACAAACAAAATGACGAAACAAACAAAACAAAAAAAATGACCCTAAACCCCTCGCTTATTGCAATTACTGCAACATGCAGACAGAAATTGCTAACTTTACATAAGATGGAAAAGGGGAAGTGAGCCACACAGAGCTTTGAATGCCACCCTGTACCCAGGTCACCCAGCCCATGAATGCGAATGTTCAGAGTCCTGTTCTTTACACATTAAGCACAATACGAGCCTGCATTCCTGGTGATGGGGAGATTTCCAGACAGCAAGATGGGGCTGGTTCTGAGAACTCCTTTGCAAAAGACGACTGAGGTGCGAAGATTGGGTCTGGTGCTTTCTAAGTGAACTACAGCAAGTCTTCAAAATCAAGCGTAGTGGCAGCTTGAGACAAACTAGGAACGCTAGCTTGCCATTTCGTGTGGTCATACTGTGTCCCGGAGGTAAAGCTGTCCAAAGTAAAACAAATCAAAACAACATTGCTTTCCCTGTGACATTGCCACAAGGACAGACCAGGCCAGCATTAAAAATTCAGGGCTGAAACATGATATTTAGGTGGGGAAAGGCAAAGTAGTTTGGATTATGTAAATGAAAACTTTTTTCCACAAGGTTTCATCTACACAGCTGGACACAAATGTACCTGAGAGGCTGGAAGAGATTTAAATGCCCAACCGTATCTTTTATTTTCTCATTTTCTTTGCTAATTCAACAATTTCCTTTTTCTAATATTGTCACTACCACCGTGAGATAAAAAGCAGCTTCTGTGAGAAGTATGCTGGAATTTGAATGCACTGGACCTAGCTTTATCTGTTTCCCAAGTGAATTACATACATTCTGAGGCACTTCTTCAGACATGTTTGTAACAAACCAGATCCCAGCGTCTCTGAAAGCTCATAGATTGGATATGGGCTGCAACGCAGCATCCATGGGGCTGAACTCCTCAGCAATAAGGCAGAACTCCACAGCCCTCTTTGTCTGTGCAGCGTGGAAAAAGGAATTTTATCCAGGGAGACAGTCTAGAACTCAGGAAGCCCTCCTTTACTTCATGGTGAAGGTTTACAATAAACGTCACCATGAGCATCATTGCTAGGCATTCTGGTTCTGACAGAAAATCATTATTTTTGCCCTTTTTTCCCATAACTCAGCCCTACCTGAAGTTCCAAAACAAGCTTCCTTTTCCCTCCCTGTGCCACTAGCCAGATGGTGATGGTTGATCTGCAAGATGTGGCTTCCTTTCGAAAGATCAGCAACTGCTAAGTCGTCTCTGTTGTGGGAAAAAGAATAGCGACAGGTCTGGTCACTGGCATGACAGTAGGATTCATCTCACATTTGTATCATTTGTTTCACAGACCAGCAGAGGAATGCGTCTTTCCAGCACTATGCACATACTTAGCCTCACCTCTAACATCCTGTCACTACCTACCAGGTGGAGGGTTTTTTGCAAGCTCTCATTTTGCCTCCTAACTTACTGGTGACATACATTTATACTTATTCCAGTCACGAGTCCTTGTTTCCACTCTGACTACTTCTTTCTTAATCCTCTAGTCATTTAAGAGCTCCTACTGCAGAAACATGCTGGCGTCTCGTGTATCCTTCCTTGCCTTTGCAGCAGGATGGTTTCCTACTGTGTCGTCAATATGGTTTGTTTCAGAAACTGACACTCCTTTATCCCCAAGACAATCTTCTGAAAGGCATCCAAATGCATCTGTTACTTAAAAAAAATGGAAATTGATGTATTTATGAAAAGAAGATTCTGACAAAATTTTCTCTGCTACCAGTGTAGGAGAAACAATGAACCACGAGGACCTTTTAAAACCTCTCCTGGGAGTCCTGCTTCCCAGCAGTCTGCAGAAGAATCAGCTTTGCATGTAGATATTTGAACCATTACGGCAAACATCAGAAACAGAAAAAGATTTATTAGAAATATTACACAGATTTTTGCATCATACATTTTAATAATGTTAATCTTTAAATATTAGCATGTCCAAATTTGGCAATGCCTAGTATATACATTCTAATGTGCTCTTTGTATAAATTAGATTACGATGTAACATCTGTATCCAACAGAGAAAGCTAAAAGAACTTGACAGTTTAGAGATGGTTATCCTATATGACAAACTGGAGCCTGGACCAATAATCAATAAAAACATTGTGTCCAGCCCTGCCCAACGGAACTTGGCACACGTGCAAGTTAAAAATGTAGAGACCGTCAGTTGTGAAAAATGTTAACCCTGGTTAAGTTATAAGCTTGATTCTACACCACATTGGTGGGTGAGTCTAAATGGCACTGGAGTTGATAAAAAACATCTAGTCTAGCATAGTAGAAGTTATTGCTGGGTTTAAAAATATGTCTTAATGCTCAGTGCCCTGAGTCTTTTTAGGCAAAAGCCCTCTTCTGACAGGAAAATGCATAATCTCATCCCATACAGACTCTGCATCTGATCAGATACCCAAGGCACAGCTTTGCAAACAGCTGGCCCCGTCAGATACTTCCTGCTGGAAGACCTGGTACCGTAAGCAGAGAAAGATGAGGGAGGTACAAACAACCTACAACTGGATGAGCCAACGCTCTCATTTTCATTGCCAAGGAAGTGAGACAGAAAAATCAGCAAAGCCAAAAGCAAGATTTTGAAGAGCTCCAGGTCAGGAATCACACCGGGCAGATGCAATCATTCTGCCAGCGTGCACCTATTTGGTTTGGACAGAAAACTTGCACATACTGTTTGCACATATAAAACAAGAACAATCACACAGAAAACCTGAAAAAAAATAATAATTATGAAAACCTGCCAAAACTCAAGGAAGAGAATGTGCTTCACGGAGAAGAAACTGGAGAATCTGCATAAGTCAAAAATCAGTCTGCTTCGTACGGCTGCCTTGCTGCAGCACAGGAAAAACAGGGAAGTCTTTGGCTCCTGTGCATTTTCTTGAATATCACAGGCACAGGAGGGCAAACCTGGTAGAGGCAGCAAGCTGTGTGCTCTCTTCCCTCCTCATCTTCCAAGCTCCATCCCAGGCTGCACTCTTAGGAGAAACGCCACTCAAGATGACAATCAGCAAGGACTCTCAAGCTGAAAACCTACAGACATCCGCATCCTTTGCTGTCCACAAAGGCGCAGGCATACATTTCCCATATGTGCCCCCTCTCCTCACATACTGGACTTTCACTCCATTCAGTTTCACTGCGTACTTTCAGGAACAGCTCATCAGCCTTTCTAGAAAACCTTCTCAGAGAGCTGACTCTGGGCTCGCTTCTCAACTCCCCTGTACCTTCCCAAGCCATGAAATACTTCGCACCTTCTATGAACCACCAGAAATTCTGGGAGTCAGATCATACACTTTTCATACTTCTAATTTCCTTCCCTCTCTAGCAGCTCTAGTACAACAGCTACACGATGCAATACCCCTCCCTGGAACTTCACCGAAATCCTCATCTTAAACATTCTTCTCACGTGCTCAACCCAAACCATCTCCATGGTTTCTTGCAGTCTGATGGACTACCCAAGCACACACACACACAGCTGTGTGCAGGTGCGTTTTAGAGTTAGGGTATATTTAGGGAACACATGGTGAAGAGATTTAATCAGCCTGCATCACGGAAAGATCCATTACTCCTAAGAGGCAAAGCCAGGCAAGCTGTCAGTAATACCACACATCATACTATCCATGTCATATCATCACATATTCCAATCTAGCACATTTTCAGAGGATTCTTAAAACTTCTATGAAGATTATTCCTATACACTGTAGCTTATCTTAATTAACAAGCTCTTTAATATCAAAGTCAGCTAGAACTTTCATTTTGCAGTTCCAATTGGAGATGTCTAACAAGAGCCTGCAGATGCTTGGTATTTTCTGAAAACCAGGCTGGTTTGCAGCATCTTGTACAGGACAAATTCTTATTCAAATTTTTAGGCAGCAACAAAAAACAACACTTACTTCTGAAAATCTGGGTCTAGAAACGTAACTGTGCAAGATTCAAAGGGAAGGAGAAATATGCAATATAGTAACAGGTAAATGAACAAATAAACACAGTCCTTCATCTCAAAAATAACCTGGAAGAGCATCTCAATCTCAAATCATCAGCATTTCACAGTGAGATGCTTTGCAGTTTTGAACACTGGAAAGTAACACTGAGCAACTGGTAAAACAGAGTATCTTTGTTCCTGCTGACAGAGGACAACTTGTTCTAACTCCCAGGCAAGTAAGATTATTTTTAAGAATATACCATTACAATTGGGTAGAATTAGTGTTTGGACTATTTGGGGGTATGAGAAAAGCTGCAAAGAGACGACAGGAACAGTGCTTTGCAAAATTGATTTAAAAAATCAAAAGCTGCTAGATCAAGTGGTGGAATGGTTTGTAAAGCTAAAATCAGTCTCAGAGAAACAGATGAGAATAGATGTCAGAGCAGTGCTCGAAGCAAACGCAACTGACATATTAGATAAGGTATGTACACAGTGTACATCTGGACAGGCATCAGGAACACAGGCATTTCCAGCAACAAAGGGTTAAGGTTATATTTCTTTTTTAGATCATGTGGAGCCCTCTGACTTTGAAATGTTTTCCAGACTCTGGGAATGAAAACAGTTTTTCTCATCTCTCCAAGTGTCCAATCCAAAGCCCACTGAGGAATATGGAATTTTCTGTGTTGACTTCACCACGCTTTGAACTAGAGCCCGTTGGAGAGTTAGGATCTCTGCCAACGGATACCTCAAGGGAAAAGAGCCTGCTGCATCCACAAGGCGAAGGAGCTGTGCAGTGTGGCTCCCTTCCTAAATGAACTCTGCTTAGCAACTATTTTTCTCTTCCCTCTTATCACATAATGGGAAACTTATACTTGAGAACACTTAGAGCAACACATCCTACGTTCTCTAGGGATGCCAGAGTGTACACCAAAAATTACTGAGGACTTAATTTAATCTAGAAAGCACTCTCTTGCAAGGAAATAACTCTAGCCAGCATTTACAACTGCTTTCTCAAAGTATAGGATGACACCAAAGAGTCCAAGAGCACTGTAAGTGCGTGCCACTTTTTATCACATGGACTCTCAAAAGATTGGAATCAGACCTTCCTGGGGTGGTGGATTAGAATAAATGTCAGACTCAGGAACAAGTGATGCTTTTCTCCTTCTGTGAAACAGGCATACGTTGTATTGCTCCAGCTTCCTTCCTGTTCAAGGCACTCACTGACCTTGGCTGCTGTCATCTATCCCCTAGTTCTCTGTTTTGCTGTGAGAAAACCAAAGTTTGAAATAGGTTGTTTACTAATTAAATGGTATAGAAAAAAAACCAAACAATATCCCCCCACCAAAGTACTATGGGGAAGCCAGAGGCTGAGATCAGCCACCTGCAAAGCCCCAGAAAACCTGAAACAACAAGCTTCCTCTGCGAAATCACCTGTTTCTATTTCATGAGCTTTCTGTTCAGGTGCTAAGAGCAGTAAGCACATGCTATTATTTTCTTCTTCAAGATACCTAGCTGCCTATGATTAACTTCCACGATGCATTCGGTCAGGGTCCCAGGGTTAAACAACCTAACTAAACAACTCCTTTCTTCTACCAGCATAATCTAAAGCAGCTAGGCAGCCTTCTATAAGATCCTGTACACCATCCTCTCAAAGACCTGCTCCTAGAACAAATTAAGCAGCCTGCTCGATCCTGCTCCCACTGGAGACAAACAGAACATTTAACTTCATGGGGTGAAATAAGAGAAATGGTCTAATGTAAATTAAACAGTATCTTTCAGACATTTTACTAACAGTATTATTGAGCTGAAAAGCCATTCTCTGGCGCCTTGGAGATTTCTGTGATGCAGAGAGGGGAACACAGTACTACATGGCAGCTTGCAGAGTGAAGCTTCAGCTGTCATTGTTACCAATACAGTACTGTGTTCCTTTACAGCGTAACCCCACTTCTAAGCATTTAAGAGTTTAACACAGGAGAGAAGTTACTCCACAAAATATGAACTACTGAGATGTCACTGTATTGCTCAGAGAGGCACCACCTGATTACTGGCACCTTGTAGAACTAAAGCTAGTAACTTACATTTGCAATATTCCTATGGTAAGTGTCTGTACAGCCAGCTGGGTAATAAGGCTCTGGCTTCCTTTAACAGTGAAGCTATAGTAATGAAACTGCAGTAATAATGCTATTTTTCTCTGAGATTACTTCAGTTTGATCTGAAATGGAGTCCCAGCACCTAACTTGTTCTTCTAGAGTTCTCTCGCTAACTGGTAGTTGAACACAGCGTGGTTCCCAAGTTACAAATGACTGTGGTATTATCCTGCTGGATAAGCTACGGCAAGCAACCTAGCAGACTTACTCGGTCGGATGTGTGAGAATAACTCCGGTTAAGGTTTTACACACACAGGTTTGTCACAATGTCTTATAAAATATATGGAGGAAAAAAAAAACTTATTTGGGATGAGTTAAACATGTTTTGGCAAGAAGAGCAGTTTTGTGAGCTTTTGTATTAACTTCCCAGCTTTCCTTGAGTGCCAGCATAGTCCACATTGACTTAAAACTTCATTTCGTGGCAGGTCTCCTGTTGGTAGAGCCTGGTTTGAGGCAAACATTGTTTAGCACAAGGAATCTTCTTCAGAAATAACCCAGGCCTCTTTGAAAACATCTTGCAATTTTCATGTGAGAATAAAATCGCAGATGAATTTGGTTTGTATAGATGGACAATGGTTATTTATTTGGTTGTAGTCCCAGATGTAATCAAAATTATGAAAAAGCTTTCTTTCAAACTAAGAGCTTAGGTTGGTTGTGGAAGAGGAGCAAGGGGATTTTTAAAGTGATCGAGTGCATCTGTGGCATTCTTTGTTCTCTTCCCCACTTCTGTCCACCTCTTGCTCTGTGTCTCAGGTCTCAAAGTACTTGTAAATCTGGGCGACGTACTGCATCACACTCTGCCAGTCTGGCCGGTCTGTGTACATCATCTCACTGAGTTCCTGTATAGGACAAATTGTCAAGATTTAGTCAGGCACCACCACAGGGAACATCACTTGGTCCTCTGAGCAGCTGTGGTTATTGAACACCGTTACTTCCATACCAGAGCATCTTAAAGCCACATACAATATAGAGGCCCATGGGAGAAATCTACTGGCCTACTGCAACTGTAAAACTCATGCCAAAGAACAAACACTAGTTAAACGGCCATATGTAGTGTACATCCTGAAAAGACCTCTTCCATCTGTAATCAAAGATTAATTCTCTACGTAATTTCATTTTATTTAAATTACTGCTTCTTTGCATGTCTTTGGTTCTGTAATTTAGCTCATGAACCCCGTAATATTTCCTCCTTCATATTAATCTTATATTTCTTGCCATCATATTGTCGATTTTAGCAAATGCTTTTTAAACAGTTTAACAAGAAAATTATCCTTCTGTTTCTTAAAACACTAAAACAAAAGGAAAAAAAATGATCTAACAGGCAGATATAGGGCTCTGCCCATGAAAATAGGAGTCATCTTCTAGAATAAGCTTCCGAGGGGAAGACATAATCGATACTGTCATTTCAATACCAGATGATCTCCAGAAGTTACTTCAAATTATATCAGTTTTATGATTCTACAGATTTAGTCTGCTGGAAGTTCTCAGAACAGTGTGAACTTTCAGAGATGATGGTGCAGCCTTCCCTAGGACCACATGAACATTTCAGTGCAAGTTGACTGACTGGCCACATGACGACAAAGGTTTTGGAATGGTGCAGGCAGCAATTCCTCCGTTGTTTAACATACGTTACTCACCAGGCTGGGTTTGATGCCTACACTTTCAGCAGCTTGAAATGCTAACAGCAGATTCCTCTTCTGTAAAAATAAAGCAAAGGTTCAAAAAGATTATCAAAGTATGATTCCTGAATCCTATCTTGCATCTGGCTAATCAAGGAGTTTAAATGAGCAGGTATATTTCAAAACTGAAAAACATTAGATTCGATATTTTCACATAGACAAACAGCTAGATCTAGGTCCCAGGTTAAGAAAAGCTAGGAACATGAGGTGCAAAAAATCTCCTTTCCAACTAAAGCTCAGGGTTCTAAGTGTGTTTTGTCAAAGTTTGCAAAGACTTTTCAGAGTGGTTTCCTTAAGAAGCTGCCAAACTCAAACAATTTTTCTGTGACTATGGTATTCCCCCACTTTTTTTTTTTTGTATTAGTGAGGTATACTTACAAAGAACCCCGTTGTCTTTGAACAGCTCATCTACTTTTGCCTAAGCTACAGTCCTGCTTTTCACAAATAGGTTCTTGTGAAACTAAATAAACAGGGCAAAAACCCACGACCACTCTGAGCTTTATTACGAGTGAGAGGTGCTAACTAACATATGAGGCATTCCTATACATAGCATAACCACACACAGCATAATTGATATTGTAATAGATACTAGCTGTCTGAAGTAAATCCAGTAAATAGTTTTCGCCTGTTTGTGAGGGTCTTCGTAACCTACCTGGAATGTACTGACATGGTTTGACTGCTGTCCAAGTAGTTCAATAAATGACCTGTCTACCTAGTGATCCAGCACTTGAATTTGTGCTGCCTAACTCAAAGAGAAACGCAAGGCAGATCTAGAAATCATAACAAAATGAAACTGATGAAGTTTGATTGGTAAGCCCTTGATTGTCATACATTGAAACTGAAACCTGACTGAAGAACCTGCAGCATCAATATAGACAGTGAGCCAAGTCTTCCACTACTTTTCTGCCTGTGGTATTTGTTAAAGAGGAAATGAAGCCACCCCTAGAAAGCCGTGTTCTTAGGACAGCAGGAGCAGCAGGAAATGTCTGCTGCAGCCTTTCAAAAGGGATGCTGTCTTCATATTAATATGCAGCAGTCACTAGACTCAGACTCTTTATTCATTAGTCCCTGAATTTCTCCCTAGAAGCTCACTGTTGGTTTCCTTCCCTTTTAATCCAGTCTGCTTGCTGAGTTCTTATAAGGCACTTGCCTCTTACTGTTATTTCCACCTTTTTATTCTGAATGAATCAATACCAAGATCTTGCAGCACTGCATCTTTACCACATGCCCATCAAAACAGATAACGTTCACTGTGAATTCTGCAGATTGTTTAGGGACAGGTACAACAAAACTTACTTTATCCTGGCTGTTGAGCTCCTGGTAAGGAATATGTGCAGGCAAATACGTGTGCAGCAGAGCACAGAAGGCAAGCCCATCACTCCAGCTGCTGCTGAAGTTGGTAATATCAATATTCTGAAAGAGGAAAAACAAACCAGTCCTGAATAGTGCTACATGAAGAAAAAAAAAGGCAAAAAACAGTTTTTATGCAATCATGGAATGAAAACTCAGGAGTATTAAAGGAACATGGGTTTACATTTTCCATTCTCCCCTTCTTTTTCATGGCAAGTAAAAAGACACCAAGTAGTATGGAAAGTTTCAAAATCCTGGACAAGGGTTTATTAAGACATTAAATGTTTTTCACACTAGGCCCCAAATGGGGAGATGCTCTCCAATGCTTTCTAGATGGTGAGAAACACCATGTGCAGCACATGCTGCAGCTGCAGTTTTCCCTTGCTAGCAAGACAAAGGATTTTATCTGCTCCCTTTCAATCACAGCACAGCATAAATATGATTCCTCCAGCACTTAGAACAAAGTAATTGATACTTAAAAATGGTATTTCCTAATCAATTCCATGCTGCCTTGTCTTAGCATGTCTG
Organism: Cygnus olor; assembly: GCF_009769625.2. NCBI lineage: Eukaryota > Metazoa > Chordata > Aves > Anseriformes > Anatidae > Cygnus > Cygnus olor. The sequence continues at coordinate 7,685,022 of NC_049188.1, read as the reverse complement.
TGGGATGGACTTGCAGAACAATGTGGTAGTGTAATCTGTTTCAAGCACCATCCAGACACGGTCCTGAGCAACTTGCTTGAGCACATGGGTAGGTCCAGATGACCTCCAGAGGTCCTTTCCAACTTTAACCATTCTGTGATTCTGTGTATTTGACCAGTGTTACCTTTCTGATATTACACAGCAGATTATGTGCTGTAACGAGAATGTGTAATCGATGTTTATGACCTGATCCAGCCCCTTATCAAAAGCCAAATTGAACCGGTAAAAACCTAGTACTCAAGACCTAAATAATGCACTTATTTGTATGATAGGGAGGCTTAAACTTGGCAACACCAACAGCTGAATGGGCAGCTTTCCAAGAGCTGGGCATACGTGCCCAATCTGCACAGTCACTTGCATGAATGCATGTTTGCATTCTCCTATTCTCCTATCAATGCAGCAGTTTTCATCTGCACATCACAGAGAACTTAGCAAAAGGCAGATAAAGAACGGGAAGTTTGAGATACAGAATTTAATCATCTACCCAAATTGACAAGATAAGCCCTAAATAGTTGAAGAGAGAACAGAAGTTTCCTGATGCTCACTCTCCATAGCCAATGACAAAAAAGAGGTGGCAGTGTTTCTGGTAAAACCCTTACAGAACAGAATCAAACAGAAACCTTTAAGCATTACCTACACACATTTCCCAATGACAACAATTCTGAGTTTGCTGTGGAAGCAAAGATTTAGTGGGCATGGATGTATTAATGAACACTCTGCTGAAACCCCAGAGTGAAGCCAGAAAAATCCGACTAGTCAGGAGCAACACTTCCACCTCTGCCAGCTCCAAGAGAAGTGCAGTGAAGAGAAAACATTTTGGAAGAAATAATCTAATATGGTTGCAAGTTTAAATGGTCAAAACCATCTTCCCTTGTCGCCAGATGGTGGGATTCTTCTTTGCTAGTCACATAACTCACTGCAAGTGTGCATGCAGGTGTACAGAGAAAACCCAGTTTTCCTACTCAAGACAACCGAAGGATTTTAAAATTATTTACTGGCGAGAGTGAAGTTCAGAACATGATATGGTCAGCAGGCGGATTAGAGTGATTACAGGAACAGAAAGGGATGTTTTAAAGTCAGCCAATCTAAAAAGACCACTTTAAAATACAAAGATCATGGGGATACAGACTGCAGCCAGGGCTCTCCACAGGGATGCTCTGTGAGGCAGAGCTGTGGTTCGGCATGCACTTGGGGCCCAGCTCTGGTTCTGTGAAAGAGAGGTGACCCTTCTAACTTCCCTGTACACACGGACGTAGCCATGCCAGCATGCTCAGGAATCCTGGTGGCTAAGCTTTGGTGCTCTAGTTTCAAATACCAGCTAAAAACAAAACACCAGACTAAGGGATAGTGGCTGGAAACACAGCTCCAAAGATTTGCTGCAGAGCACAGACGGCTCCAGGACACGACAGTACCGCACCGTCCCTCACGTTGTGGCAGGCATGGAGCCACCCTCACACCACTTGTTAGCTGTACCTTCAGGGTGCTGCGTTTCAGCTCTCACTCTGCCACTTAACCTTCTTTATTTAGCTATTTTTCAGTTTCTTTCAACATTCCCCAAAAGCTTTTGCTGCATCTCACACCAAATCTCATGCAGGCACACTAAAAGCCAGGCAGGAAGTATTTCAGCACATGCTCTTCACTTATGCCTCATTGACTGGTTGTCCAATGTGGACTTTGTCCAGCCAGACAGGATTTCAGATTAGTAATAAACGTCTACAATAAAATAGGACTCAAACTGAAAGAGTACAGAATATTTCGGGGTAAAATATTCTGGCTGTAATAATTTGACAAATGTAACAAGCTTAGAAAGCAGGCCACGAGCAGGGGTCATTGCTGCGCTGCGCTAGCACCACGCTGTATTTTAGGCTATAAACATCTGTCAGTGGAGATAAAAGTACTTGAATACCATCACAAGAAAAAACTTTTTTACTCTGAAAACTGTCTTGGCCTGAGCCATAAATTTGCACCAGGAAGCCAAGCTTCAGATAAAAAAAGTGACTTACTGTTTATCAATCTTCAGCTAGTGAGAAAGGATTGACAGCCTCATTACCGAAGTGTTGAATTTACTGAGGGCAATAAATTTTAACAGCAAATAGCCTATCAGCAAATGCCAATATTCTGATTTTATATCGTATAATAAAAATGAAAATGGAGGGGTTTTAACTCGCTCTGCCAAAGGCCACAGAGGCAGGAACAAACAAAGCCTTAGTTAAGCAGCACGACTAAATAAAAAGATGTCAGGTTTGTGTGGGAACGTTATATCCCATCCTCATTTCTGTGATGCTATTATGAGACACAGCATACGAAACTGCTCCATCCTACAGTACTTCACCAGCCCAGTGCCAGCTTGATAATTTTACACATCTTTGTGGTCTTAACTATACCTAAAATGCTTCTCCTCTTCCCATGTAACAATACCTAGAGAAGTGCTAAAATCAGCAGTAAAATGAGAACGAGGTCCAAAAATCCTCACGTCTCCAACAGCATTGTCCAGCCAGTTATCTTCAGTAATTCTTGGATCCCTGTCTTACAAACAAGCGAGAGTACAAAGATCGGGTTCTGCTGACAACATTTAAACCACAGATTAAATCTACAGCAAAGTGGCATGCCATCAACACCAGGGAAAACGAACACAAATCTGAATTTTTGTCCTAAATGAAAACCCAAAATAAATGTAAATGCAGAGTCAAAATGAGTATCTGAAGGTTCAGCTCAGCTGTTCAGTTAATAATACAACAACATACACTTAGGCATAACCAAAAGCACCTAGTTACCATTCTCACATCCAAAAAGCATCAGTGAGTTGTGTTTTTCCCCCTGTACAAATGCATTTCCATTTCATACATGCCCCTCTGGCATTCCACCTTTAATTCTGTGTTAACTCCCTTTCATTTTGGGATATAAGGACGTGGCAAATGAAAAGTGATCTTCAGTGTTTGCCTACACTGAAGCTTTATTTGCAATACTTCCCCACCATGCCACACCGAGAGCCATTAACTCAAACGAGAGGCACTCTGATTTCTCAGAAGATCACTGGCTCCACTGAAGCCATAAAAAAAGGGAAAACAATTTAGGGAATGAACACCTTGGAAACTATTCACTGCTTTTGATTATTTTGGCAGCGGAACCCATCCCAGCGTTTCTGCCGCACCTCTCTACTCCTCAGCACGCAACCCATGGATATGCCGGAGCTATTTGTGTACGTGGTGGTTGTTAATGCACACTTCCAAATTGCAGGATGGAGAGCCTGGTGATTTCCTTCTCTCTCAGTGTGAAACCCTACAGCAGAAATCCTACCCCAAGCTCTGAAAAAAATGCACGTGGCTTCTTATGGCAGACCTAAAAGTTAAACCATGTAGGATGGCACACTTTAGGAAGAAGATGCACCATCACAGCATGCACAGAATGAATGTAGGAAGAAACAAGAAAATGGAACGGGTGCTGCAGATTGAGTTATAGTGCTCAGAAGTCAGGATGAAAAATCTGCCACCTTACGGTCACAGAATATCCGGTGTCACTAGTGTCCCAATCCTTAGCATGCCATCAGTGGCTTCACACTGCTAAAGGCATTTACACCAGAGATCAACTCCTGACCCATGGGCCAAGGGTGCTGAGCAGCTCAGGTCTGCACCGCTCAGGGTTACCAGCATCCTCTGGAGCAGACACGCCATATCCATATAGCGCAGCACCTGACCTGGGTCTTCTGCAGTGCTCCTAAGAAAGTCATTTTTTGGGTGTTGAAAACCTGGGAGGAATATGAAAGTCTCACTGCAGGCCACAAGAGGTTTGGTTTTCATAGAAAGATGACATAAGAATCTTTGCGTGCCCTGTGGAGTTACGTGGAAAGATTTGAGAGTACAAAGTTTCAGCTGTCTGAAAGTACTGGAGTACTCAGTATGGTTCATTTCTATGCATATTAAAGTATCTGACATTAAGCAAAGTTAAAAAAAATAATAATCCATGTTATTTAGAGAGTAAATACATTACCTATAACATTAGTGACAGGCCAAGTCTAAAAGGACACTGAACACCTGCAAGCCATTAACCTCAGCCCCCTGCCCCAGGAACAGGACCTTTGCTTGCAGATAACAGCGCTGAGAGCACCGCGGTGAAGGCCCACAGGGAAATCCGTGTGATCTGTTCTCACTAAAAACAACTTCTTGTTTATCCGAGGAAAAAACAACCACCCCATTAGATTTCACTAGATCTTTGACTCCAAGCCTTCAGCACAAAGCAACAATGACATCACGGGCTCTTCATTAAAACACCGACCCCAGATATTCCCGCTCGGCAGACGTTCCTGCGCCTGCAGCAGTGGATCTCTGAGTTGTAATTTTCCTTGTAAGACCCAGAATTATAAATTATAGACGTGAGTCAGCTCGAAGCCAGGCTGGAAGGATCTCTGTGGAAGAAAGCCTGCAGTAACTACACCCTTAGCATCATTCTCCCCCTCCCTCCCCAGCACACAGCGTGCCTCTCGGAGTCACTGCTACAGGGCAGCACGCTGGGAACACGCTGGAGTGGCTCATTGTTGAGTTTCAGCCCATAGAGAATAGGAACTTTAACAGCAAAGAGAGAACTAGTTAAAATAAATATACAGAATAATAGAATAAGCAGAATATACAGAATAAGGAAAACCAAAGGGAATTGCCTTGTTTTTAAGAGCAGCTCCCCCTTAACCAGCTCAGCTTCTTTTTTAAGCTTTAAGACCCACATGTTCTCACAGAGCAGAAGCCTTACAGTTCAGCGATTTTTAGTGGTTATATTTAGACACAGGTGTCTGGACAGGAACCTCTTTCATGAGCTACATCTCTGCAAAGCTGAACTTTCTAGCGTAAAATCTGATCGAGGTACCTTGAAAGGCAACTCCCCAGGAGTACCTCCACCCATCCATCTTCAACAATAGCTGCAATAAACTGCTAATCTCATTTGGATTCATCACAACCTAATTGGTGGGGGACGTGTTGGTGGGCTACAGCCAGAGAGGTTCTAGCAGAGGAAGCATGTAAACTGCGAGCTCTGGTTGGGCAAGTTGTAAAACCTTCCTAGGAAGAAATACAAGAGAAGAAGGGCTCCTGATAACACGACCTAACCTGAGCAAACAAAACGCTCCAGTTCATCTGAAATGCTCTGCTGAAGATATGAAACATTTAGGCAATCTACTGGAAATGTGGGTGAATTAGAAGTGTGGTTGGGTCCAGTTAACATGGATGAAAGGCATGAATGCCTAAAATTAAAGACTGCCTGGATTCTTGTGTAATTACAGGGTGCACCCAGATGACTTGGACAACTGCACTCAGCTATTTTCAATGGGTAGCGGCAAGTCTAAAGCGATTTGCATATCACATTTAGTCAATCCAGGAAACTTTCTGAATTCCCTTACAAACCTTTTTCTCTGAAATGGCAGACAAAATAAACTAATGTCTCTTGATTTAAAAAATAAATAAATAAATCCAGCATAATTTGTGGAACAGCAATACTGTTTATTGTATAGAGATTAAGTGGCTAGCCAAGATTGGGAAGGAAGCCAAACGACCTTTTATCCTCCAGGCTGTATTAATATCCCCAGTTCAAATGGTTTAGGCAGCTGCAGTCTCCATAACGATTGTTTTTAACCTCTCTTTGAAACTTTGTGCTTCTATCCCCACCATCCATATTTCTAACACTTCTACCGGACAGTGCCATGCATCTTATTGATTATACATGGATGAAACAACCTAGCTCCAGATAACATAAAATGCCATGTGAAAATGCTGTTAAATTGCATAATCACAGCACAATGAAATAAGGAAGTGGAGTCAGCTCTTTAAAGGTTATCCCATCTAGTACCTTCCTTTTTATAAAGAAACCCCATTTCCTGCCACATTCCTAGGTACTCTTCATTCCTTTCTTCACCGCTGGTTGTTGCTGGGTGTTGCTTCAGCTTTACTGCTTATCATTTGCTTTAGCAAGTGTGAATTAATGACCCTTTTTAGCATAGCCAAGGCTAAGATGAAACTGAGTTCGTGACATTTCTTTTTTTTTTTTTTGGCAGAAGCATCGCTTGACTAGAACAGTCACAGGGAGCAGGGACATTTAAAGAGGACATTTAACAAGCTTATTGTCGTGCACTCCACACAGAGTTTTCAGCTCCCAACTATTTCAGTTTCTCAAAGCCAGAGTTCTGGGAAGATATCGGAAAGTCAGGTGTGTCCCATGTTCTTCATTACCTTTCCTCGTTTGGTCAGACTGGCAAGAACAGGTAACATGATGCTCTCTAAAGCTCTGCACTCAAAACAACCTAATCTGACATGAGTTGTCTTAGAAACATCATTCAGAGTAGACTGTAAAGCGTATTATAAAATAATCCGCATGCTCTTCAAGCTCAGCTCTTCCTTCCTGAGGTACTGAGGAGGTCCATGACCTCTACAAGGCACCTTGGTTCCGTCATTTTGATTACAAGAGATGTGGTGCTGCTATAACTAAAATTGTCGTAAGAATAAAAAAAGGAAGTGGTACCAAACGGGAGATATTTATGGTAATATGTGATAATGTAATTATGTGACCTCCCATTTCCTTTGCTTGCAAGGCAAAATAGAGTTGCTACTGACATGGAAATCATCACTGTAACTATACATACAAGTAACCGCCTTAATAAGCCAAACAGCATCTGTTCATGGCCAGCAGGTCTGTTGCTCCCAGCACTGTGTGGACGGGTAAATATTCCACCATACTTTGTCCACATTCTTTTTTTTTGATTGGAATATATATAAAGACCAACTTTTAAAAACGAAAACAAATTCTGATAAACCAGGGAAAAGCTTGAGAGACGGTGCTGGCACGGTGCTCACAACACACACAATGCATGTGAACTTTTCCTAGCAAACAGCACAAGCTCTTTTGAATACTAATTACCCTATGAAAACATTCTCATTACTAAAAGTCACCTACTTCAAAGATCTCTCTAGCAGCTAGTAAAGTAGTAGGTTTTTGTACATATTTCTCATTTTGGACCTTAATAACTTTGCACCTCAGCTTCTGAGGAGTGGGGCAGAGGGAAAGAGAGGCTAATGCTGAGCTCACAGCGAGCTAGCTTTTTACTATACAAACATACAGGACCAAATGAGAGCTGGCATAAGCAAAACCTATTTTATAAACATCTCTGGGCCATTTCAGGGGTGAAGCAATGGTTACAAGAGATACATATCAAGTGTGGGTGGTACTTTTGTAACTGACACTACCGTCCCACTCAGTGAGTTGGACAAAATGTGTTCGTTATGTCTGGAGAGGCAGAGGTGGGTGCCACAGCGAGGCCAGGAACTAGCTGGTGCTCCTCATGTCACAATCCCACCAAATCATTGATGACTTCTTATTTTTGCAAGAGGGAAGATGCAGCAGCACAGCTCCAAGGACCACACAGATATTCTGGGGGAGAACGGAGGGAGCAGAGGGAGGTACTAGCTCCCCTCTGTGTCCAAGACAGCAGCTTAGCTACTTCCTGCCTGGAGCCCTGGCACAGAATCACTAATGACCACAGCGACGGCTCCCACAGTTATTTCTAATTATCTGCGGGTATAGCTCAGAGCTTAGCCACGTCCTGGAATTCCTGGGAAGAGGGGTAAGCTGCAGAGGAAGGCAGGCTCACGGCAAAGGATGGGGACAACTGAGGGAGAGGTCTCAACGGTAAAGAATACTCACGGAAGAGGCAGCAGGGCTCAGCGCTCTCCCAGTTAAATTCATAGTTTGGAACTGTTCCAGCTGGTGGGCAATCAATTCAGTGTTTTCCCTGATTGTCATTGCATCCAGGCAACACGAGGAAAGCGTCTTGGACTTTGGGATGGATAGAATGTAAATGCTATTTTTAAAATTACCCAGCAGGATAGAAAGTTACGCATGAGAGAGCTGCATGGGCATTTAATTTACCCCTCCAATCAAAAGACTTGTATTTGTTTACAGGATAAAGCCCCTTGTGTGAAAAAGGTAGAATTTGCCTCAAGTTAGTTGGCTACACTGAAGAAGCACATTTATGAATTGGCATCTCTGTGAAGGAGACCTGCACATTAGTAATTAAACTGATTACTCCCAACATGCCATGATTTAGCTGCTACATTTATTTTCCAGACCCAACCCTGGCTTCAGCTGGGACATAGAGAAACTGCGTGTACCCACTGGACTGTAAGAGTTTTTATTTAGAAGAAGAAAAAAAATGATTCTGGAAAAGAATTGGGAATATCTTGAAATTTCAAACTTGTATTTTCAGTAATTAAAATTCTCAGTACTACCCTTTTATCAAGGTATCTTTCCAAATCTTACTGAAACTCATCATCATCCACTGAGATAAGATGATCTATATTTAACAGCCAAGGAAATCAATGCAATGGCATTATGCAAAACAGCCAAGGTCACAGAGGTGGTCCAAAAGAGACTTGAGAGCAAAATTCCTGATCACCCTAATGTCAATTTTTATTTAAACACAGGGTAGCCCCTCCTATCTCAATGGCTTTTACCAAGACTCCCTCTGATCACTGCATAGATAGGAAAAGTCTCTTTGAAGTGAACTACAATGTTTCCTGCAAAAATCAGAGAAACTCAAAGAGACTGAAATTTTACCCAGTTCTCAGAAATACACCAAATACAAAAATAACTTCCTGGTAAAACCCCATTGCACATATGTTCCACTTCTAAATGTCAAAATGCTTTAAGCAATGTGGGTGCAATGCTATTTACAAGCGTACGCACACTCTCCTACCAGAGCAGATATGCTGGTCTACGGTACTTTAGAAAATGTCACCGTCCACCAGAGAAGAATTTTGAAGCGTTAATGGCATTTGTAAATATTAAGACAGGCAGCTTCTTTCTGTTTACTCAGCAGGCTCTGGCCATTAGCTTCTGATCTCCAGCACACAGGTTGGTGTGGCAGAACGGAAATCTTCCCACTCCTCCCCAGAAGAAGATGACTCCTCCATGAATGCTGTTCAGAATGTGTAGATGGCTGCCGTTTACACCTGGAGGGGTTTTGTTCAGCGTTTTTCTTCAGCCATATCACACAAATTGGGAGTTATTTGTTTTACTGCTGATCATTAGTAGAGAAGATGATAGCACAGCGGGAACCCAGCCTTTCCAGAGCACACAAACAGTGTGTAACAGCAGATGGATTTACCTCCTGTCTCCGTTGCAGAGAAAGACCTGGCTTGGAAAGGTGGCCAGATAATTTCCACGTCCACTCCTCTGTGTTACTGCTGAATTATGGAATGCCACAGCTTACCGAGTTCTCATGACTAGTCAAATACTTGGATAGAAAGGTGGTAATGCTGCTATGAGAGAGAGAGGCTGATACAATTTGGGAACACACTGAAGCAGTTCTATGCTGCTTGTTGACACAAACACAAAAAGTAAGGTAGAAAAGGGTAAGAGAATCACTACTGTATCCACAGGCACATCTTTTGATTAAACAACTGGGTTCCTTCTGATCTCTTTAGGACAGCGCACAGCTGTACCAGGATTCTCAAGGCTTTAAAACTAAGCCCCATTATGTTAGTGTCAATGGAAACATCTGATTTGATTGTTTCACAAGCCAAGTCCCAGGAATTACATTCTGCCTAGGTTCAGAGGTTGAGAGGGTTGATTCTGGTTTTTGTTCCATTTGGTTCTTTGATTCTTTACTAGCACTGCCAGGCTGAGCACCAAACCTGAGGACAGCAGTAGCATTTGCAATAGTATCTGTTCCCTTTCTATGGTCCAAGACAATGCAAAGCTAAAGTGAGGCAAAGTGCTCAGTCTAGGCTTAAAAAAAAGATTGAGACAGCAGTTGCTTAAGAAGATAGTCAGCTACGCACCCTAATGACGTACGAAGAAACGATGGACTTCTTGCTTCTAAATATAACGCTTGGTTTCCAGAATAAGGAAGAAACTGTCGAACACAGACATGTTAATGTACAACTGGCCATGACGGAGCTTTTGGATCTGTTATGAAGCAGGACCCGACAACATGCAGCCCCTGAACCTGCCTGCTTGCTGCACCAGCAGCCAAGGAACCGGCACCCAGGCTGGTGGGCCTAGCAGCAGAGTTCTCCCTGATGTGGGAACGTTGGCCTTATGGCCATGAGACCAAAGGGAACGTTGTAGATCCTCATCAGCCTATCTGCTTTTGTATGTCTTCGGGCAATACTTAATGTGTGCTGGATCTCATCCAGCCATCAAACCAATAAAAAAACATGGGAAGAAGCAGGGGATAATACCATGGAGTAGGGCTCGAGAACAAAGACGATATGGCAGAAATACTATCCAGTGCACAACAGAAAAGGAATGCAAATTCCTGTGAGAAAAAGAAAGCCACAAATTCATAAACATAGAGCTAGTATTATTCCGAGTTTAAATTGAATACAAAAGGGTAAAAAGCTTTATATTATATCTGCTGCCAAGCCACTAGATTACTTGACAAACAACAAATACTGACACAACCTTTATTTTTCTCCCTAAGCTTTTGCATCCTTGCTACAAGAAGAATGTAGTATCATGCAGATGCTGCCATTTCTACAAGGTCTGATATACCAGTTTTATGCTTCTAGTAGCAAGAGCACTCAGAATTACACTTCATGACTTTCAGGTTATGTTTGGAAGTAATTTTTTTCCAATTTCTGTCTCCCAGGGCTGGAATCGCCATAATAACAGGAATACTTAGAGCAGATATTTTTCTTCTTTTCGAATAGTTAGCTGAGGCACTACATAGGAAAGGCACTTTTATTAATATATTCAGCAAAGACTAAGGCTCAAGTGTTGCAGACAGCATCAGGATATTTCATCAGAGCCCTAAAGCTATCGGTGTCTTAAGAAAAGGAAGCATCAAAAAATTCACAACTTTCCAGACAAATATTCAGAATGACTGAGGGTACATATTTTAGTACTTTACTAATCCAGACTAAACAACATAATGTTGGAGATTATTGCCCTAAAAATAGTTCCTATGTACTCCTAAGAATACTTTCTAATACTGCACAGTGTTCCTGGGACCTGCTGCAGAGGTAAGTGACACCAAATAAAACAGGGAAACAAAATTCTCTTCTAGCTTTGCTCATAGTTGCTAGAGTATTTTAATGCAGGATAATGAAAAGGAACTCTTGTCTCCAGGAGCTGCTTGATGATGTGAAAGCTAGGTAAAGGTCATGCTACCTAGTACTTACTGCATGCTGTTGGGATTCCTGCAGATGGTGTGAAATCTGATCTGAGGTTAGTCCTGTGAAAACCAAGACCACCAATACCAATTTGTCGGCCACCTGCAGTCGTTGTCAGTGCTAATGGGGAGCACTGCCTCCATCCATGAGAAAATGGACTCAGACTGTGATAGTCATAAAGCAATGGCTTGTATGCATGGGTAGGGAATATATGATACAAAAATCTTTGGAGGTACAGCTACTATTTCCCCCTTGTCAGTTCCACAGCATTTCTTATCTCCTCCTACTTTCCATTCCTTCCTCTAACAACCACACAGACAGATTCAGTATAAAAGATGGTGGTTCTTCAAGAAGTGGATCCCAAATGGTTCCTGTTAAACCAAGTGTAACTTGATAAAAGGAACAACCATGATGGTACGTTGGAAAAAAGACTCAGTCTCAAATTCTCTTTTCCTCTGTGCCATAGGATGGATGCGTAGTAGTTGGAAGAAATGCAAAAACAGTTCTTTTAAGCAAGCCATCTTCATTAACACGGTAGCAATTCCATCTCATCTCTGAAGAGGGTATGTGGCAGAAATAATAATCCTAAATTTTAATGGTCACGGGTTAAGTGCCTCTTGATGTTCCGTGTTTTCACAATACTTCTGTGGATAGCAACAGACTTAATCTAGAGAGATTTGGCCCCTTGACAAATGGTCTCCACAGAGAGCAAATAGAACCAGAGCACTTAAATAACACTAGTCACTAATGATATGATTATGGAAGGTGATAATGCAACAACAATGACTCTCAGCAGCTTCCAGGAGTTATGACTCATGGGAACAGAGCCTATTAGAAAAGAGGCACCAAATTTCTACTTCACACTGTTCCTATGATGTATAATCTTTTTAAATAGATGAGAAAAAAACACAAGACAACAGAGAAAAAGCTATTTTAACATAAATAACTTACTCTCAGCAGGCTTTGTGGTTTAAAGGACTTGTGGTAATTGAGCTGCAGAGCCACAAAAGCAGTTCTCAAGTCTGGTCACCTCATCACCCTACATTATATACCATGATGTCAACAAATTCAGAGAGGCAGGAGGAACAGTCTATGCGTGTCTAGCAAAAGAGATGTGGCAGTGTACATTTCTCATAGGCAACCACACTTCAGATTGAGTTGGGTTTGTTTTGTTTGCTTGTTTGTTTTTCAAGCTGGAGATTTTCCTCAAGGAAGTGTTGCAAAAAGCCACTAAGCCCAAAGCCTTATTTCACGGCAATTCTTTTTGATGCTGTGATTTCTTTGCACTTCCCCTGAACAGTTATTCAAAATTGATGCCCAAAATGCCAGAAAACATTGATCTAGGCATTGAAACCTGACAACTGATATCATGTGCTAGAACATACCATAGTTTATGAAATCTCACTTCCATATTTTTTTCCTCTTAGTCATTAAACTGAACTTCAGTTTAACAGTAAGAGCTTTACCTCCATTCTCATACTTCTTTCTCCATTTTCTAAAATATTACTTTCTCCTTAGTGTTCATAACCTTTTGATATCAAATCACTGTTTAAATAGGGATCTTAGAAATGACATAGCAGATTAGAGACGCGTAGACGCTTTCATGTTTCCCCTCAGTTACTGTAAACTCATGCAATTTCTTTATTTAAAAAAAACAAATCAAACCCTCCAGGCCAACATTCATTTATGTTGCACTTCTCTCAACTCGTTCCCATGTCCCTCTCTTGTTTTATGAGATTGCCTCCTAGGGAACACCACACTGAAGTAAAAAGCCAGGGAATGTTCCCTGTAGTCAGTGTAAGGATATATGCCAGGAGCAGGATGTAAATTTCTATCTATAGCATAAGCCTTGTATGGATTAAAGCATTTGAAAAGTGGAGCCTTGTGCACTGGTCCCTAGGTCTTATCCCCAGATACTCTCCTAGGTCACTAATCCAGCTTTCTTCAGGGAATGTGGGACATGGGTAGTAGCTGCTACTGAGAGAATCAAGTTATTCTAATCCGTTTTGTTCGTATCATTTAATGAAATCAGGTTTCTGCCTAATTTAAACAGAAGGGAATCCCCCTCCTCTTCCTCAGCTCACAGAACTGCAGACAGACTTATATTAAACCTCAAAGGCAGCACACTGTGATACTGAAAATAAGAAGTTAGGCAGCCAAGCATCAAGTCTTATTTTCTCTCATTCCACTGCGTCACTGAGCTGAAAATAGTTTGCTTCCCAAACTACTTGTGGTTCTGGGCTTCATGTTAGAAAGAACATAGCAGTATGCTGGGATTTGCACAGATGATGCCTCACAGACGGGGGTCTTACGTATGAAAAATAAGCGATGCACGTCATCAGGTTCTGCTTGCTGGAGTTCATTACTTCATTCCCACCAGTGCAGTGGCTAAGGCAGGAAGGAGGATGATGTTCTTTACTCCACTCCAGCTCTCTGTACTCAAAAATGATAAAAACTCCCTATGGAGCTTAATATCAGCCTTATCGTAAGAGTGCAAGGGTCAGGGAAAAGCTAGTTCACGAAGAGTCAGTGAATGCACCACAGCGAGCACGATGGGAACGAGAATCTGGGGAAGACTGTCCAAGAGATAACGCCTCTAAACGAAGCAATGAGGATAGAGAGGCAAGACTCTCACCATAAATAAAGACATTGTTTGTCCTTTGATACGTCTGATTTTAATTTTTATTCTGAGATCTTAACACTCTGGGCAATAAGCCCCCCAAACACATACACACACCCCACAGGCTGAACTTCTCAGCTTTTCCTGGCCCACGCAGTGTTTGTCAGTGCCAGTGCTGTACCTGCTCTTTTTGAAAACTGCTGAAAGTTCATTCTGCTGTTTTAGACTAACGACAGAGGACGGCCATCAACCGAACAAGAGCCTCAGCAGAGCAGGAACCAAAATGACAAAGCTTTTTCTGAAATATCAGCTGGACGGTCATGTTAGTAGCAACAGCACTCCAGCAGCCATATATAAAGCAAAGACTTCCATTGTCCTCTGAGCCAGGGACATGCTTTCCTCCAGAGACTAATACTAAAAGGAAAAACAAATAGACCCGGGCTGCTCGCATACCTCCTGGGTGGCCTGCTATCCGATACACTGTTAGCTCCACTACTTGGGTTCAGGATAGAAAAACAAAACTCCTTCTCTGTTCTATCACAGAGGGAATACTTGTCACTAGTCTGGTACCTCCCGCATCAGGGCAGGCCTTTATATCTGCAAGCGGTACAGTAATTTCTAAAAGCAGTACCTTCAGTCCTACCTGGGTGTAATCGGACAAAGGTAACTACAGGCTGCCTCTCAGAGAATGCTTCCCACAGTGAACTCAGATGAGTCAGACTATTTTAAAAGAAGTAGAGGAAGTTCCTATATCTGACATTTAAAACAAAAAAAGGCAATGCTGTCAGGAGAAAGTCTTACTCAGGGGTTGGGCTTTCTGGCTTAACACAAATTAGACTTGGAAAAGTTGTATTTCACCAATCATTTTCTGAGGACTGGATGGAAATGTTTCATGTGTCCCCCCCATCCCCTCCCCCTCAATACCTTCTAATCAAAGACCAGGAGAATTTTAGAAGATGAGATACAAGTATAAATTCAACAGAGTTGAAGATGCAACTTCACAGGACACTACTTGAGCCTTTTATGCAGTATCACATGATTGGAGGCTAAAATCTAACCCTGGCTTTATTGCTTCTAAGGTGTGTCTAAAGGCAAGAGCTTTCTCTGGTACTTGTCCTTCTGTGAAGTTCGTGCAAGTCATTTATGTGCACATGAATGTGTGCTATGTGCTAAGAAACAACTCACACTTTCATAGATGAGCTTATTTAAAGAGAACGCTACTGTCTTTTCTTCCAAACTCTTGTGCCCTGCAGCTAATGCTTCATAAAGAGCCAGTTGTGAAGAAAAAAATGTTATTATTTACTTTAAAAGATGGGCTCTGCTTTGATTAAAGACTTGCTCCAGGGTGCATATCATGCGGTGATAACTGCTTTGTTCTTCTGCTCTAAGTAACAAACAATATTATTCTTAAGAAAAAAAAAATCTCAACATTATATCAAACTAAGTCTATCCTGCACACCCAGCATATATCACAGGATGAACTGTTGCCTGTAACTGCCTTCTACAGCTCAGTTACAAGCAGAGCCCAAGGTCTAACTCAACTGTATACAAACACCAGCAATAGCTTTATGAGCACAGCAATGGCTGTAAAATAACTGGAGAAATTATTATGCCTGTTCAGCAGTGGAAAATCACTCCATAAAGAAATCACACGTTCTCAAGCAGTCAAAACTTGCTTTGTAAAATTCAGTGAAACTCCTGTAGATTAGAAAGAGCAGGGCCCTAAATTGCAGTTTGGTCAAGGTCACACATAGAATCATTTATTTGGTTTTACAGAAATGACCAATAAGAAAACGCTCATAACAACATGCCACCTACAGAAGCCTATAGAAAAATGTTAGAATGTCATTTCAAAAATTGATACCAAAGTGAACCACTGCTCATATACACTGCTTCTCACCATCAGTGACCTTTGATGCAGCAAATACTTCAGCTTTTACATGTGAATTACTTACGACAATGCAATATTGGGATCTGCAGCATTAAAAGAAATCTGAAGGAAGAGCACAGAAAACACCCAACAGAAGTAAACATGTAAAAAGCAGAAGACTGAATACATTTTTTTGAAGTGACATTGCTTACTGAACGTGTGTAAGAAAATGATAGAACTGTTCTCTAGAGAAAAGTAAAAATGTACCTGGTAGCCCTCTGTCTTCTTTTGGCACCATTTCAACAGAGCGTTCCTCTTCGAACCACCATACTCCCGGGCAAGGGCTGCCAATGGGTCTTTTCTCTCCACACTAATCCAAGACGGCATAAGGGAGAAGAATACATACAAATTTGCAATCTGTTTTTTTTTTTCTTCCAGTGTATAAATAATATCCATATGACAAAGCAAGACAGTATACAGAACCTAAATGGAAACCAAACTGTAATAGCTTTCAGAGCACACCTTCTATCTAAAGAATCTGTGACAACAAATTCACATCCAATTGAGCTGCTGCAGAATGAGTTCTTGAATGAACTGAAATATCTGCAAACTGTGTTGCAGTCAAGGCCTAGAGTACAGTTAAAGGCCATCAGTCAAAACACTCACATTGCCTCCACCCTACAACTTTTACTTCTGTGAGTAATGGTGGAGATGAGAGGAAAATGATGTGTCTGGCTTTCTCCTAGACCTCAAAGTCTCAAAGTTTAACTCGCCATAATGTGCAAAGCTACAGCAAGATAATGATGGAATTTTGGCATGCAACAAAGTGACTCCTGAAAAGCTGCTATCCTCGTTTTGTCACAATTGCTCATCTTACAGATAATTGTGGTTATTATAGCCTGAATTTTGATATTTGGCTCTGGTGTAGTTTACACAGCCTGGTAATTCAGAACTGGATAGAGTAGCCAGCAGACTTTCTACTGGAGACAAGAAACCACTGGATTGAAATGTTCATCTTGGTGGCAGGTAATGCTGTCTATCTTTCCAATGTGCTGTTTTTCCCAGGAAACTTAGCTGGTACCTGAGTTTGCTTTGGGGTTTCAAGCTGCTGGAGGTTGAGGTAAGCATTCTGCTGCTGAAGGCCATAGGGGGTTTGCTCAGGGATTCCAGGGACGGGCTTTTACGGAGGTAATGGTCTGGTTTCAGCTCTTCATTTCTCCCCTTCAGAAGGTCTGTGGGAATTAAAAAAAAAAAAAAGAAAAGCTGTCAGTTTGCAGTCTGAGGAATTCAATTAATCACTGTCCTGCCACCCAGCACACAATATGTAGTCTGTTGTTTTGATTCTAAACAAATGTACTCATTTGTTCATTAAACACACATGGGACTAGGAAACCTTGAGCAGATTAGAGGTGATCATAACAACGAATGGCTTTGATGATTTCAACAATACAGACTGCCTGGTTTCCTGTGATTGATACTCCTGCTGGGGGGTAGGGGCCTCAGGTGAATGAGGGGAAATACCAAAATCCACAGACTTAAAGGTTCAAAAGCTGATCACCAGATATCTTCACCAGATGACTGACCAGCCCTAGTATAATAATTTCTTTTCTTGCCACTAGTATTCATGTAACAAGACGACCTCTTGTCTTCTGAATACAACCCAGCAGTAAAAGGCATTTATTACCACATGATGCTTGGCATCCTATCTAACATGACTTTGGGAAGTCTCAATATGTTCATAGCAGATGCATCTGTATTATTATGACATATATTAAGTATTTTTAAATATTACATATTGGTTTTATGATATATATTTATGTGTGTGTGCATATATATTTAAAAAATCAACAAAATTAGTAGCCATGGAACCCAATGCTGATAAGTTTTTGAACAGAAGCCAGAGATCATAGAAATCAAATTATCTCCCCAATGCACATCAATTACAACTGAGAGTGATGAATAACAGAGTTATCCATTTCTTCTCTGTAGACAGACTGTCAACAAGCCAGGATCTATGAGCAGCACATTATGAGGTATCAGAAATTAATTGAATGCAGAACATTTAACTTTGTCTTTCTTTTCAGCTACTTCCCTATGTTAATTACTAAATAATGTCAGATCTCCTAAACGTATGAATTCCTTCTTATCTCAGCTTCAGCAAAGGATAGTATCAGTGAATCGCTCCTAAATTTCTTTTCAGCTGGGGTGTATCAGCAGTTGCCAGACAAGCACATCCTTCCAAATGGAGCGTGGTAACCATAGGCATGCAGCTGCCCTTGCTTTGGCTCCTGGAAGTCATTAGACTAACAGCATTTATAGCTGCTGAGAGCTATAGGCATTCCTGCACCTTCTTTCCACAGCAGAGGCGGCCGCTAAGTTCCGATCTATTAAGTCATCTTGATGGAAAAGGACAGAATCCAGTCCTGGGAGACTGTCTTATTCCAAGAATCCTGGCTGTTGGCAGAGCTTTGTTGTGTTTGCATACACCTTGCTCAGTCAGGATCATCCTTCCCTTCACTCTTCTGCCCTTTCTTCGTGTACATCATAAATTCGTAACAAGAAATAACATGCAGAATAATGCTTTAAAATACCGCATACTAGAAAATGCAGAACAGAAACCCTAGACTTCATTTACCTCCCTGAAAAGGGAGGCCCTCTCTTCCCAACCAGCTGAGCTTATTTAGAAGAAGTAACTCCACATGTCTGTCTGTGTATGAATATTTGGATATATTACCCCTCTGTCATTTGAAGGCAATACAGAAAATCTGCTTTTATGCCTTTTGGTGGTTTTCCACCGTACGGTCCACATGCATATGACTCTTCTAACTCCTCTTTAGGTTGAGTTGATGGAGAACTGCCAACGGTTTCTCCCAGTTATCTCAAATTTAAATAGCCATGCCAGTCAGACAGGCATTCAACGAATGATTCTTGATGTTTTAAATTTAAAAATATTTTGTTTAGAGAAACAGATTTACAACAAAGGGCCTATCAATAGGTAAAATCTGAACATTATAAAGAGGGATGTAGGGTTCTCACTAGCCTGCAAGGGTGGCAAAAAAGCACACTGTTAAATTGTCATTAACATAATTGGACTTGGCTAATGGCATGGTGCAATTAGGAAGTGCTGTGCCAATCATTCAGGACGCATTCATGTGTGGTACAAGAAAGGGAAGGATAAGGAAGGCTCCCAGACAGGAATAAAAGCTATTGGAAGTACTGTGCTATATAACTGCAAAGAAAGGAAGAAGAAGACGAGGGTATATTAGGAGCCATTTGGAAAAAGAAATGAGATAATAATGATTAAGGAAAATCACATCCTGTTAGCACAATCTGTTTGCACTATTTAAAGAAACTTTTTGGCTACTGGCTTGAATTACACGGTAGTGCCAAAGTGGTGCAATACTGGTATCCACCCTTGTACCTTGAGTCTCTCTTGCATGAGTAATATACTTCCTCTGACTTATTTCTGGCTCCCAGACACTCCAGGACAGAACCAGTAAACCTATGATTCTAACTGAAAAGATCATGGTCAAAAACCTGCTCTCTCTGTGAAGTAATCCGCTCTCCTCTGCAATAATATAACATTTGGGTCAGATTAAGGACATCACAGAACCCTGCTATGATATTAGTCAGATGGAATCAGCCAGAAGATTATTATTATGGAGACTACTTCACTCTGAATTTCCTTGGGGATATTTTTTAATTCAGCCTTGTTTGCATAGGACTTGGATCAACTGCCTTCTAGGATTATTTAGATTGGAACCAGAGCTATTACAACTTTATAGTGAGTAAGCATTTGCTATAGATTACTGGAACTAAATCAAACCCAGGTACAGAGAGAAGTGGTACATGCAGGAACTTGTTAGATAAGTGACCATAAATTTTTACCATACAATGGCTAATAAAATATCTGTTGATTTAAACAGATTTTCATGGAACAATTGTCTACGGGTAATACAGCAATTATCCACAGCCTGAACTGGGATACTTATTATTAGGGAACAGCATTATATTATTATATTATAGCTGACAGATTACTTCACCGTACAGTAAATAGGCAGAGACTAAAATGGTTTTATGTTCTGTTCAGGATCAGAGTACACTCTCCTGCAAGACATTTTCTGGAAATCAGTTGACACATATAAGGAAACTGTCTGTTCCACTAATAACTTCTGTTTGCTTATCATTTACTCTTGTAGGAGAAACTGGTAGCACAGACAGGATTAATGGTTATTTATGTTGCCATCCACCTTATAAACTGTTTTACTGTTCAGATCCAGTATCTCTTCGCTTCTGAATCCTGGAAGGGGCATCTTAGCAGATTATTTGAAGAGTTTAAAAGGTAGGCAGGTTCTAATTTCTCTCCTGTGCTAACAAACTATTGCAGAAACTGCCTCCAGTTTCATTGAGGCCTGACTACATGAATATAATACTTCATCTGTCCTTAAAAATTCAATAATCTATTGGTACTAGCTTTGATTCCAATGCAATAACTACATCCAGGACTAGACAAGCAAAATAAAGGGCCCTAGAGAAAAGGGAAACAAACACTGGTAGAAAAGAATATTAAATGACAAGAGAACAAAAGCAAAGTGTGAAAGAAAAACAAATGCCTCTCTTGAGAACTTACAAAACAAACTGCTTCAAGCCCAAATATGACTGCTCCTAAAACAGTTGCATCTGTATCTGAAATGTTTCATGTATTTCAAATGAAGCCCAATTTCAAAACAAACAGACCCCCAGAAGACAGTGCCCTGGGTTTATTCCAGATACATATATGTTGAACAAAATTCAGTCCTTTTCAGCTCCACGGTATGGATTAAAGAGGTGCCATGGATACTTTGAAATACAGACGGCAAGTTTGTGTTGGCAAACCATATTGTATCAGCTTTTTTTTTTTTTTTTTAATTTTCTAAGGCTAAGAGCAAGATGGAAACATGACAAAATTAAAAAGCTCTCTAAAACAGAGACACTAAAGACACTTCTTCATGTTTCCTTTGACCATACGTGAAGAGGAAAAACGGCCCAGAAAGACCAACATTTAATGATTAGCTTTTGCTGGCCAAAAGAGGCAGCATTTGTACATTTACTGCAATTTACCTGCAAGAGGAAGGTCTGAAAGTTCTGCGTGCTTGGCAACCCCTTTGCTGGCTGGCTTTGTATTGTTATAAACAGAATGTCTCTGTGAAACAAATGTACAAAAGGATTAAAAAATACTAGACATCACACTTAAACAGGCTAGCAAAAAGAAGAGATGCTTCTGCTATCTCAAGATCACAAAGCAGGTTGAGGAATACAGGAAGCTTTCTACAAGGTATCAGCTTGCACCCAGAGCTGGATAAATAGTGGTGAAAAATAAAAGGACAAAGGGCCAATATTTTTAGGTGGCGAGAGATCAGTTCATGAATTATTTCACATTCTTATTTGCATGTTTTTCTCTTGCCAGACATAATCTAGTGCGAGTGTCTCCAACCCAAAGTAAGAATGTCTGTTCCTAACTGTGTCTCTGTTCACAGCACCCTGGATCATACATCAGGATTCTCAGCTCCAATTTTCAGCATTAACCCATGCATTCATAGAAAGTTCTCAGACCTCTGTTTAATCCCCTTCTTTAATCCTTTGCTGATTCTTTGAATGAAATGTGCTAACACACAGCATTTCCAACAACATTATACCAAAGATCTGGAAATTGCTTACAGAAAGTTAATTGATGCAGTGACTTCGGAAGTACTATATTCCACAACAGTTATGCTCCATCAAGGGAAAAAAATCAAACCATAAGAGTTCTTCAGTCAGCACTGCATGAACTCACTGGATAACATACATCTTTGAAACTTATTACCCCTCATCAATTCACATGCCTAGCTTAGGCTGATGTTTCTCACTACCAATAATCAAAACCTATTTTCTGGTTAACAGTGATTAAAGTTCAGAATTGTATTCCAAAGAGTTCATATCCGTCCACTGAAACCTCTAAACTGAGGTCAAATGCAAACTCGCTTTGATCCTTTTTGTTAGTACTATAGCATTTGATGTCTCACAGCAAATAAACAGATGAGTTTCCTTTTCCCCTTATCAACATATGTATGTTGGCATGCTGAAGCAGTGTCATGCAAACACTGCATCTACCCATTTCAAAACTGCGATGATGGAAAGAGTTCCTTTCACCTGCATGGGGGAAACAGCAGCTGCGGGGGCTGTCCTCACTGGAATTCCACTTAGAGGGCTCCTGGGGACCTTGTGAACTGAGATATTTTGTCCAGTGCTACCTGTAAGAGAAGAACATGGAAACAACTGCATTTCAAAGCCAACTATCTTCTCATCAGAACAGTGAACCAACGATGAGGTGACATTCCATAGACACTACTGAACCAAACACTGACAGAAAATTTACACTAAGCAATTGCATCACAAAACGACAAAAAATACCTATTCACTACTCAAAAAAAGGTTTATTACAAAATACACTGTACCTGAACATCCTAAGTCAAATGATTTTATCAGCGACTTCACAGTGGCTGCAGATTCTGATGGCGTGGGAGATGCTCTGTTAATGCAGACTCCTTGCCAGCGGTTGCTTGTATCTGCCTCTATAGATTCTACCTCTTCAGCTGTCAGCCTGCGAAGCAGAAAGCAGATCAAAGTCAGTGGCAACAGGAAGTGCAAGCAGAGATTAAAGGTCTTTATATGTAGTAAGGCAAATCCAACGATGCACATCTTTAATTGTAACGCCCAGAACATGTACCCACTATTACAATGTTCATGCTCCTGTTTCGGAGTGCCTAGCAGGTATTAAAATCATCGAGTCTTAATTTTTTGTGTGTTGTTAACCATATCATCTCCATTCCCCATCCTGTCACAGGATAGAAAGTTATCATGGAATAAAAGGAGTTTTATGAGACTTGGGAGTAATCACTAATAATCACCTAAGATGGGCCTTCAATACAGCACAAGGGCCAAGGACCTAATGTGGTCCTCAGTTGACTAACGAGGAAAATAACCAAACAGAAGAATGTTATTTTACTCTCTGTGTTTTTAATTGGTGTGACCACTGCTGGCGTAATTGTTAGCAGTTAAAATACCATAATTGAAAGTAAAATAATTAGCTGGACAGGGTTCAGCTAAGAGCCATGAAAATTAAACTAGAAAACTTGCTTCATAATGAAAAATACTGAAACTCAACTCTTACAGCTTATCAACAAGGACGTCTGCTGAACAAGTAAACCCTCAATCACAATCCATAAAGAGTTATATAGGGAATAAAATTGAAAAGTGTTTCATCCTAACAGACAAAGGAACACCAAAATTCAATGGCTGGAATGAAAATAGACAAACTCAAAATAGAAATAAGGCCCATATTTTAACATGGATCATTAAGTTGCTTCATCAACAGGAAATTTTAAAGTCAAGATTAGGTGCTGGACTTGCAAGGAATTAGTACAGGAAAGTCCACATTTGTGTTAAACAGCAAATGTAATCATGTAGTATAACCATTGCTTCTAGTCATGCATTTTATGGATCTGGCTGAAATTGCACTGACACTGTACTTACCCAGTAGGTCTCATGTGGACTTCGAGTCAATTACCTAGCTTTACTTTAGGAAAGCTGCAATTAGATAAAGTCTAGTGGTGTAAAAAGAGAGTCTTTATCACATTGTTTTCCCAGTCTCCTAGCTGCTTAATAAATGCATGCTGATCTACAGGATTTGAGGCTTCACCACTTTCCCCTACTCTGAAGTAGGGTAGGCACCAAGAGCTTCATGTCCAAAAAAAAACCACAAAAAAAACCAGAAAATATTTCATAAGACATCTGGAAGACTCTATCAGGAAAGTGCCCATGAGATTGAAGAACTTCTGTTCAGCTAAAAATATAAGTCAGAGCCCTTTTTCTTTCCTTTTTGGCATCAGAGGGGGCTAAAGGGTGTCAATGAATATGAGAATAAGAGTGACTCACGCTTCTATTTCTGGCAGAGCTTAAGGAGGTGCTGTCTTTAAGCAGACATTTCTTTGCTAATTCATTCAAGCTACTTGTGTGCCAGGGGGGCCTGCAGAGGCAGATGGCTATAGAAAAAGCCATTTCAGTTCCATTCTCCATTTAATCCAATAAGGAGGAAAGGCAGACTGGATAAGATCCACTGAGCTCTGAGGGAGCCAGTGTTTTGCTGGCTAATTTTAAGCACAGCCCTTCACTTTTTTCTTCATGGCTTCATAAGACATAAGCAACAAATCAACAGGTGATAGTGTCTGCACTCCATTCGTAAGACAACACACAAGCTGAAGGAGCCCTGCTCCTAATGAAATACAGAGAAAGGACAGATTTCTGCCTCAGGACACCAAGCCACCCAACACAACCCAGTGTATTTTCAAGAATTATAAAGAGTTCTGTCTGTTTAACTAGGCAAAGAGCAAAAAGCACAAGGTTTGTGGGACATTATCATAGTAGGAAAGGAATGGTCAATGCCTGTAGGCCAACTGGTGAATCTTGAGAATAAAATAAGCCAAAGGTATGCTCCAGGCAGCCATCACTTCAGCAGGAAAGGGGTCTGGCTCAAGATTTCATTTATTCAGAGAGGAACTATACTAAATGGCACCACAAGACACTGCAAAGGACTGATGGCTGCCAATACAACTACCTGGCTCAGCAAGGCTACAAATCATGCCTCAGGATTTAACTCCAAGAAAAGCTCACACCCCACAGACTAGTCTAGCCTCTCACTGCAAAAGGATGCAAGCATGTTAAAATAAAGTTAGTGTACCTAGACCAGCCTGTGTGCCACGCCACAGACAAATCCACTGAGAAATCACACGCCACTCTTCTGTCATTGTACAGATTAATTATGAATATTCAAGCACTGGAGCTGCTACTGGGTCCAATTTTGTTAGAATGCTTCTTGTAACCTTAAGTCTGTATATTTGTAACAGTCTCCTAATGCACCCTGAAACAACCTCCTAGATTAAACACCATCACAGCAGAAAACAGAGGCCTCTCACATTGCAAACGCTGGCATGAAAGCAGGTAGAATACTGCTGAGACCTATTTGCTTCATCTAATGCCACAGAGAACAGCCAACAAACAATGAAAAATTGTGAAACCCAGTGAGTACCTTCCATTTTGGAAGAAAAAATTCTGTAAAAGGGGATGCACCTTTGTGTACTTACATGGGTTTCTTGATAGAGAAGCAGAACTGAACTTGCAGTAACAAGCTGTGGAGGACAGCGTAGGAGAACGAGTTACAAAGATTAATGTTGAGCCCTACCTTCAAACCAAAAATGGCTCCTCGTTCACACATTTCATTTAGCTTAGCATAGTTTAGGCCAGCCAAGAAGACTAAGCCCTGTTACAAAGAGGATGGAGTTAAGAAATGTCATCTACTGCTGTATGCTTTCCTTGAAACAAGGATGAATGGTTTACACAGAAAAAAGCTGCAAGCGCAGCTGGCTCAAGTGGAGCAGCTCCAGGAGGAAGCAGAGCACTTCAGCCACAAAGGAATTGTAATGTGCAGAGCCCTTTTCACAAAACCACTGCTTAGTTTCATTCACTGGTGAGAGAAGTAGATGCAGCGAGCTCTTCTCTAAAGGCAAGAGTTAGTCTGCTTGTTTTCTGGGTTTAGAATATGTGGACAAAAACACGGTACAAATCTTTCTGTGCTTAATGTATAGATTTTGGCAATAGCAGCCTTCATGGGTTTGAAAGTTTAACTGCTCTGATCTCTCCATTACAAGTGGCTTAGGACAACAGAACCACATTTCAGAAATAATTGCTCTGCAATCTAGTCTTTGACACAGTTCCTGTCGTGAATCCTCCTGAATTCCAAGGGACACAGAGACACACAGCTGCTGATACACAGAACAGAAGAGATGCCAAGAGTAGGCAGCAGACAATTCCGGACACAAACATTTATTTGGCACTTCAATATATATATTTCTTAAACATAAAAACTGACATTCAACAGCTGCCAGCCCAGTAAAGAAAGGCAACACAAGTGTGCATATATGCATACACTCCAGTAGCATGGCACATAGGTGAAGGCCGTGCCAGAGCCAGGATATGCCGCAGAATTCTTTAGCTCAGCCTGCTCTGAGATCAGGCCCCTGCTAGGTCTTCGCATCCAGGAGAAAAGGGCAGGAATCCCACATCCAAAATATGAAATTCCAGTCCTGGAACGAACTGACGATCTTCTGGCACAGATGGTAACTTCTCAGTTTCTTGTTGGTATCCAACGAAAGCTTTCTCCAGGTGTCTCCAGTAGCAAAACTAAATTGAAACAAGTTCTCCCTGATCATATACTTCACCTGAGTTGGTTCACTGACAATACGGGCACGAGAAAGACACCTTCTGAGAGGATATTGATTAGGAGCTTAATATATTCACTGCTTTGTCTTCTGGATCTATCCATCTGCAATTCTCAGCCAGGACAAACCTCACGTAGGACATATACTGTCAAAGTCGGAGCAGGATATGCTCCTTGAGCATCACACTGCTTCCTACACACTGAGTGAGACATGCCACCAAGTGGTGAGTGCATTGTCAATGCAATATTAAAAGCCCCAAACAAAACAGCTGATATCAATTCAGTAACTTAATGTTTCTATTCAATTTTCCTGCTGGATTTCAGTAACCTAATTTCCATGAGCAACTCACCCAACTGCAAAGGTGGGAATCACTTGAGTTTGTGTGTATGTATACGTACAGATCTGTACGCATGTGTATTTAGACACACACAGATCTGTGGATATAGTATTATACGGAGAACACAATGTGTATTTTTACAAATTAGACATACACACTCAGTTTTATTTTTAAGCTTAAAATGGCACATTTGAACTTCTGTTCCAGGAAAAATACCCCCATCCCTCCAAAAGGACTGTAAAGTAGTTCAGTCCCCCAAATCTCCGTGATTACGAATAGTTGGTTTTAAGCTAATTCAGAACGTTTTCGGCCTCATGGAGTCTTCTGAAGATAGAAGCCTTTTGAAACAAAGAAACAGGCTCTTGCCCATGGGGAGAAGGTAGACCAGAGCAGCATTCACACTTTGCGATACACTCGACTTTTGCAGGGCAATAAAAAACTGGAGTTGCTTTTCTCCAATTGAAACTTCCCTTTTTCAGCTGCAAGTTGAAAGCATGTCCTGAAGTGTCTCACAGGCCTGGCTTTGCATCCATCCAGGGCTGTGTTAGCTGGTAGAGTTCAGGCACCTACAGAGATACAGACAACAACGGGGGACGTTATAAGAAGCAATACAATGCCCATTCTAGTTAATCATCCCACCATCACTAAAAAAAGGGGAAAGGGGGAAACGCTGGTGGTGGCACAAAGCCCATCTCTTAAAGGAGTGCCTTAACACTCCACCACACCAGCTTAGCTTTGGGACACTATGAGCAACCATCAATAAAAATAAACCTATGTTGCTCAGATAGGAAGAGATTAAATTCTCAGAGCCAAGGAACCAATTTCAAAGGACAGAGATGGTAGCATTCCTGGCTTTCCTTGCCTATAATCATTTAGGACTATTCAATCAAAATGGGCACATGAATCTGCTCAGGTAATTAGAAACGTGCTACCTCGGAGTTTGTTTCAGGGTCCTTGCACCAAAGGGGCTGGAACAATCTCCATTTGGTACCAAAAATTCTGAGGAGCGCCTAACTAGAGCAAACAAACAATACTTCAAGGGCCCTGCTGCGACATTCTACTTTGCTTACTTTAAGTGAGAGCAGAATGAACTATCGAACCTCCGTAAGACAGAACAGCTGCAAAACACAGGCACAAATGAGCAGTACATCAGCACATACAGACTGACAGCAGGTTTTAATACACATAGAGTACAAGCTTATTTCCAGAAGAAAAAGCATGTAACACTGCCATGCTGCGGCATTTGAGACTTTAGGAGGAAGAACAGAAGCAAATTAGTGGGGTACATCACAATTTTCACTTAACACTTTTATTTGAGGACTTGGTTAGGTCTTTCTTTGTTCTAGGAGTGGCTCATTTAATTACAGATATAATTTCTTTGTCTTCTGAATGCTGCTCCCAGCCCAGCTATCTTCCCTCCATGCTCCTGGTTCAATGCATATAATATTATAATGCCAAAATAATTTTGAGAACTTGGGAGGGAAAGAATCAAAGGAAGACCTTAAAACTTTCACTGCTGCTAAACACTGTATTGCTAGAAAGGCTTGGAAACACCTGTGTATGAAGCCAAAAAGGGCCGTGTGAAATTTGGGTGCATTCAGGAGTAACTTTGTGTTACAAACCCAATGTTTTTACCAACAATGGAATATCTGATCCTAGAATAGCTGCAAAAAGTGAGTTTATTTCTAAGGCAAGTTTTTCTGAAAAGATGAGATTTGCTGCAGGATCAATAATAGGATAATTCAGGTTGGAAGGGACCTCAGGAGGTCACCTAGTCCAACTGCCTGCTCAAAGCAGGGTCACCTATAAGACCAGACCAAGTTACTCAGGATCTTATCCAGTCCAGTCCTGAAAACCTCCAAAGATGGAGACTACATTATCTCTATTTCCACCATGCCTGAGAAAACAGTTATGCAACAGTGGATTGTAACCTTTTACATTTTACTGAATAGAAATAGCATTAATTAGAATGTAAAGTATCATAGAAGACTGAAACATGGGTTAATTAATTTGTAGGTTTTAATCAGTACTAACTTGGGACAAGTGAACTCTTTTCCTTATTCCATTTGTTTGATGTCCAACCTCCCCCCAACATTCTTAGTCATAGAATTAGACATTTAATCTGTGTTAAAGATGCCTTTGGGAGGCTCTTACCTTCATTCAGATGAACTCTGATGACCTCATCAGGATTTTTTCTGCAAGTTCTTTGGCTCTTCCTGAACCAAAAATGACTTTTTGTCTGATTAGAAGAATGTAATGGTGAAATCAAACTTGGAGGCAGGAATTCAGGCAGCCACAGGCAAACATTAAAATGGCAGGATGTCGTAGGAGATAAATTGGCTTCAAGATCAATTTATGAGGTGGAGTCTACTGACCCTCAAGAGATAGATGAGGTTTTGCCAAAAAAAACCTTTGAGTAGCAAACTACTTGGAAGGTACATTTTCCAATCAGAACTTAAAAATAAGACAGGAAACACTCACTAGGGACTCTCAGACATTCAGCTGAATGCACAGCTGCTCAACATTAACAAATATGAGGGATACTTTACAGACTGTGTTAAGGTATCATGCTACAAACTGTTTCCACCAGTGCTGAGCATGCATTTAAAGTCACCACAGGCAGCAGAATCTACTGCTGATTTTGAACAGTAGCATTTGTGAACACTGACTAAAAGCAATGATGAGAATATCCCCAGAACTTTCTGGGTAGAAGAAGTTGAGGTGCTGGGAAGACAGCAACCTCAGGAATGCAAAAGTAACAGTGTAGAAGTATAGAACTGGCTCTCAGCAGTAGCTTTGGCAACTTCAAGATTTTGTTTTATAGGTCAGTACAGCTATAAAATTTCACTGCTTTGCTGTCGATCAGTGGGTTGTTTAGGCAATGACTTACATAGACTTCATTATTTTCTCCACACCACTCGGTACTGAAACTTTGCCTTAGTACTCTCTGCACATACACTGTGATTGATACTCAGTCAAATTTGTTATACCTAAATTGACAGATGCAAAATTGGTCTCGTTACCTGCCTTTGAAAGAGAACATATATTGTCCACTGCAGACAGTACGACTGGCTCCACAACCAACATAAATAATACTCAAAGAAAGGTACACAGACTATCAACATGACGCAAAAGACACACATATATCTCTCTATATGTATGAGAAAGAGTGAGACACAAATGTTAAAAGTGACTTAAACACATTTCTGAATGCCTCCTTCTGAAACTATGTATGTGTGAATTCCCATGGTCTAATTTCAAAAGTGACATGTTCAGCTCAGGCTTCTTATGCCAAAGGACTGACAATGCAGGCATGTTCCTGATACACGTAAGATAAATATCCCAGTTGACCAATTAGTGGGTCATCTTCCATTCAGTTTAAATATTATTATATACATCTTTAGATTAAAAAACAAAAGAATAAAGAGGGAGACTACAAGTAAATGATTCCTGCCCTTTTATATACATATATATATGCATATGGATTAACATATAAACTGGGAAAAGTGGTAACGTACCTCACCCGTGCTCTGAACAAGAGAAATTTCATTAAGAACAAATTAAGAATGAAAACAGAGCCCAGAATTTAAGCACTGGCTACTAATCATTTTGCCTTAATACATAATGCATAACAGCTTTTCTTTGCATCCACTGGGGACTCTGATAATGAACCTGGAACTTAAACGCATTCTTTTCTTTTTCTCGAAAAAAGGAAAAACGAATTTGTTCTTTCTATCCATCAGTTCTGAACTACATGCCTCCACATAAAAGCCACCCCATCTTTGTACTTCCAACTACTGTCCAGCTCCTGTGGAAACTTCTGAATAGAAAGCAGCGAGAAAATACAAGCAACATTAAGCTGGACACTTACTCCACCTGAAATAAATGAGCGTTTGCTGTTTTCCCATGGCTATTCTAACAGAAGCCCTGGACCTGCTATGGGAGACATTAACTGGATAAATCCAGAAAAGCAAAGCTAATTTGGCATGTTTTTGGTAAATGCTATTACTGTTTATGTTATTTTGTCTTTCTTCATTCCCCCTGCACAAATTTTTGTCCCTGAAGCTCTGGTTCAGCTTGTGCAAATGCAATAAGAGTAGCGCATTCTTTATAGATTTTAGTTCCTCCTTCTAATACATCTTTTGTTTTCCATCTTTTATTATTTAGTACTTCAATTGTAGTATGACTTTTGGAATAAAAGGTCACACATAAAACATCCTGAACTGAATAAAAGCCACATTGTAAGGCAGCTGTACTGATTCCAAATTCAATTGTGTAAGTCACTTGTTCTTACCATGCTCCCCCAGAGGCTCACCATGCCAGGGTATATCTCTAAATAGTTCGCATTTACTGCTCCCCCCCCCACAACCACAGACTACAGCCACTGAATTTCAAGTGGGTCCACTGCATGACAAATCATTTCTGGGATAAATGTTAACCCAGGCCACAGGCCAGACCATTTAATCACACAACAGGTTTTGATTTAAGGACAGGAGATCCTAGTGCTTGCATTGATCACTCAATCAGCATGTATCAGACTTGCAGACCTACAAAACAAAAGTCCAGCTAGTCCTCATTTTAGTTTGAAAGAAATTCTCTTCTGGATGTCCCATATGTAGCCAAAGAAGCTTTTTACAGATGGTTTAATACAGCTGTGCAGAGTTATGAAAGCAATAAAACACAGTGGAATACAGTAGTGAGAACAAAGCTATGAAAGGATATTAGCAATTGCTATTACTTAATATTTGCTTATTAAAACCTTCATGGCCTAGGTGACAGAACTGGATCATCAAAAATAAAAAAGAACAGAAACATCTTTGAATAAAAGACCACAAAATCCGTCAGAAGAGTTAAAAACAGACAACATGCACATCCAAGCCAATGAATAGTTATTGACAAAGCACTGTTTGCATGCACGTTAGCAGTCACAGAGATCAAATCTTGGCTTTTGTAAGTAACCAACCTGTTGTTGCCCTTCACTTCATCCAGCTCCTTTTGCAGTCTAGCACTCTTCTCCTCTTCCTCCTGAAGCTTCCTCTTCACTACACGGAGCTCCTGCTGGGCTTCACACTTAATATCATTGGCTACAACCACTGCAGTCTGCAGATCGGCTTGAAAACGCCTCCATTCTTCTGTATCTTCCTAGGAAAAACAATTACAACCCCAAACTGTTTGCTGTAAAAATGCACTTACTTGAGCACTTTGTTATCAATCTCTCAGTGATCATAAGAGACCAGCATTTCACCACGATTTCAAGACGCTGAGGTCAAACTAAACACTTGCCTGTTTACTGTTTTGACTAGACTGCCAAAGAAGAAACTGATGCTTAGCTCTCCATTCCAATACAAGTGCAGTCAAGGTTCTTCCTATAGCCATTGATCATTCAGACTTGTGATACTACTACAAGTACTGTTGCTGAAAACAGCTCACTGCTACTCATGAAGCAGGAGCAGATGTTCCAAAGTAGCAGAAGTTCATAGGTACAAAAAGCAAAAGTAATTTGCAAAGGATATATTATAGTTTCCATCATAGGCAAAGAATCAGCTATAAACAAAGAGGACAGAGAATGAAAAGATGTAGAAGCTTCTACAATTGTTCTAGAAAAAAATACAATGCCTAACTGAAATCCAGCATTACAATAAAAGCTCAGCATAGCTTTGCCATGGTGTCTGAGTCTTACCTTCATTTGCTTAGTCAGAGTCTTCAACTGCCTCTCTATATCTTGTTTTTGCTCCTCCAGCTTCATTGTTTTACCTAAAAATGGTTAAAAAATGAAAAGATTATTAAACACAAGGGTAATGTGAAAAGTGAAAATGGGAGGGCAAAGCACCCTGTTTGATTTTGCCTCTAGTAATGCCACTAAGAGATGTAGTGGAAATTAAGATACTGTCAGTGGATCAGGAATGGAATCAGCAACAGATTTATCACTCAAACACCTCTAAAATGGTTTATTATTTTGAGGCATTTTACCAGACTTTTAAATTTACAGAACTGCATGTGTAAGATCACTTGGTCTGTACACCCGCCCATAAGCACTCAGTGTAACACTGGTAAGAGAAATGAGCAACTCAATCCACCAGGTGGCAGCTCCCCTTCCACACTGCAGCTGCAAACTCGACTTCCCAGCTGTTCCTAGCAATTTTACCTAAAAGCATTTTAAAAGGCCAGTTATTCTAGTTCTCGAATGGGCGATACATCATTCGTTAAAGAATGAGCTTTGGAGTCTGGCTTTAATTTTCTTTCTGTAACACTAACTGCTAAAATTGTGACTTGTGTGTATGAACAGGAAGGATTGATCAAAACAAATCATTCTGAAGTGAGGCTCTTGTCACACACCTCAAGACATGCCTTCTCCTCCCGGTTCTGGCCACAACTAAGACTCCAGAATAAGTTCACTTAAATCCTTTTTTCAGCTCCACCTACTTTCTAGGTCACTGATGAGCTGGTTGTTGTGAAGTTTGATAGCACGATGTTGTTCCACCTGGTCCTCCAACTCGAAAATGGTCTCCTTCAGGTTTTTGATATCTGCTTCGTTCTCTGATGTTTTTTCCTGCAACTTCTGGCTGGTTCTGCTCAGTTGCTCAGCCTGCCGGTCACACACCTCCTTCAGCTGACCACACTCATTCTCAGCCTGGAAATGCGGAAAGAAAGCTGCAAGGCTGCCTTTTATTTCTTAACAGATACCACTCAGATTTTACTGATTACTAAGAGAACTGAACCTCTGTTCTGTGCATTATAGAAACTGAGTTTCAATGCTAACAAGACAGTTTCAGGAAACATACATGAGTTATGAATGTCAGCATTCTTTCCTGGTCATAGATAACAAAAGAAGATGCTAGGAAGAGAATTAAGTTTTCTATACGATTACCATAATTCCAAACCAGTCTGTGCAGGTAATGAACAGAGGAACGATGTTCCTGGAAAGCTCCAGATCTCTTCCCCTTTATGAGAATGAAATAGCTGCCTTAGGGCCAAGATGGTAATCAATTTGGCCATATTAACAACTTTGCTGGTTTTACCATGCGCGTTTCTGATGGATTGTGAAAACATATGTAGGAGAGCTAGCTACTGCAGATAAGTATACTTTCTGCATATAGGACATCTGGAATTACTGAAGGGGGAACTGCTGCACTTCAGTTTGTTGGCTCAGGCCTACCTACAGATCAATGCTTTCAGGGTGGGGGAGATCCCTGAGTATGACCAAGCTACAGAAAAGCAAGGTGTAGGCTGCCAATTCAGTGAGTAGCACTGGCACAGGCTGACTCGAGGGCAGCCTTACAGAAGCCTGTGGTCTTGTTTGGGTGTCATAAATAGCCAATGATTCAAAACAGCTTAATTCAAGGGAGAGGAAGAGTAAAAAGGAGGAAATCTGTGGTTTCAAAACCAAGCAATAAAAGTTTGGTGCAGAGTCTGAGCACTCAGCAGTTTTTCATTTATTCTTCATACTCTGCAGCTCCAGCAAGCACTCAAAAACATTAGGGAACTTCCTCTACGAACTCCATTTGCTGTGGTCACCTATTTAAACTGAAAAGACACCTGGATTTTCTAAACTGCTCAAATCACAGAGGTGAGTTTTGGCAACGCTCTCTTCCTCTGCAGCTAGCCAATTCTCCAGCTCTTCCCATGGTCCCTTCCCATACAGGAAGGGCTGCACACACTGCTTATCACTCCTTCTGCAGAGATGGGGCATTAATCACTGCCCGGCACTGTATTAATGCCTGTCCTGTGACACCCCACATTGCAGCTCTCTTCTGAGCACCCCAGATCAGACAGCAAACAGAACCAATAATTGATCTAAGCTTGCTTGGAGCAAAGCTACAAACTACCAAATGAGGGAAAAAAAAAATAGTTCTAAAAATATATATATATTTGGCAATTATTTTACCTATTTCAAAAGAGTACTTTTCAGTTTTGTAAAAA
The DNA here is from genome assembly GCF_009769625.2 of Cygnus olor. Taxonomy (NCBI): domain Eukaryota; kingdom Metazoa; phylum Chordata; class Aves; order Anseriformes; family Anatidae; genus Cygnus; species Cygnus olor. The sequence goes on along the minus strand of NC_049188.1, from coordinate 7,650,794 downwards.
TACTTTAGTTTCACCAAAAGAATCTCATCTGCAGCTTGACTGTACATCGTAAGTCAAGTCACTGTAAATATCAACTTCTCTGAGCATGTTCGCATGTTCTTGTACCCAGTGACATCCATAGTTCACCACTTACTAATCTGTCTGTCCTTCATGATTTATCAAGGATTTATTATTTGCTGATAAATATTTATGTCCTTCTCTTTACCTGGATTACAAAGTGATTTTCACTAATCTTTGTTCGCATAATATCAAAGTAAAGTTTTATTAACCTGTTCTCTTGCTCCAATTTTGATAAATACCTTTCTGTTTGCCAAAATGGTAAATTCTGCAGAAAACACTAGGGAAAATAAATTTTGAACTTATAAGCACAGCTGTGCTACCAGTTATTCCTGGAAAAACACACACATATAGCAGAAGAAACAAAAAATATCACATGGCCCCAGCTTCCACTCAAAATTAATGAATGCAATTGAAATCATGGATATTTATAATCAATTGCTGAATACCAATCCACAGACCATTTGTGGGAAGACAGATAAATTATATTTTACAACTGTTACTGCTTTACCTTAGATAGCAGCCCCTGAACATGCTTCAGTTCACTGTTAGCCTTCAGCAGCTCTTGCTTAAGCTCGGTACAAGATGCTTCTAACTGATCCTTTTCTGCATGGGCTACTTTCAGCATCTCTTGCACCTCCGAGGTGTCAGTAGTACATCCCATTGCATTGATTTCGGCAGCCTTTTGTTTTTCACTCTCTAACTGGGTTTTTAGAGACCCATTCTCAATTTTTAGACCTTCCAACGCAATTTTACAGTCCTCCAGAGTTTTTGTAACTGTGCTGTTGCTCTGCTGTTCCACTTCTAGTAGTTTAAGCAGCTTCTCATTTTCACCTCTCAGGCCTTTAATCACCTGCTGGGCATCTTGATGCTCCCTTTCTAAGCTTCTCAGGCTGCTGGTTAACTGTTGCTGAATGTTAAGCAATTTCTCTCTTTCAAACTGTGCTTTTTCAAGAACTTCTGCACACTTCTGTTCCAGTTCAAGGACTTTCCCCTCCTGAGCTCTGCTTTCTTCATTCTTGGACCGCTCTTGGAGGAGAGTCACTAGCTTTTCATTTTCTTGACTCAGCTGTTCTGCTCTGTCTCTATGTTGACGAAAGGAAGTCTCCAAGAGAGCTTTCTCTTCCACTAGCTTCTCATTTTCTGCTGTCAGCTCCTGCACCATTTGTTGTTGATCTGACAGCTCCTGCAAAGTGGCTTGTAGTTCTTCTGCTGTGCTATGGTGATTCTCCTCCATTTTCTGTATTCTCTCTGTAAGAGATGCAACAGAAAGGTCGCTAATATTGTTTGGAGAACTTCCTGTAGTGGAGCATTTGGAACCTTTGACGTGGTTGCTGTTGGAGGATGTTGGCCTGGAAGGTATATCTGCTATATGTTCAAAATCTGACGCATCAGGTGACAAGGAAGCTTTAGTGACATCGCTGCTGGAAGAGCCTGAGTTGCGCAGTGCGCCCCCATTCACTCGCTGCCTGTGCTCATCTGTTTCATTTCTCAATGCATTTTTTGATGGGCTTCCAAAACTGGATTCTTGGGTAGTTGGGGTTGGGAGGCTGCTGTCACCTCCACTGCTTGTTGTTGTGTCTGAGAGAGGAGAGTTCTCTAGATAAAGCAATTTTTCTTTCAAAACACGGTTTTCTTCTCCCAGGCTGGCAAGCTCTTTTTGAAAAGTCCTGTTTTTTTCCTGAAGGGTCCTTATTAGTGGGTCTATGTCAACAGGTGACGATGGTTCTAAATTTTGGTCTGAAGGTTCAGGGTTAAGCAACCCTTTCTCTTTGCATTTCTTCAGTTCACAACGGAGCCTGGTAATTTCAGAATCTTTTGTCTTTGCTTCTGCCAGGAGTTCTTTAACCTGAGATTCCAAAACAGCCTTGTCACCAGTTTCACTCTCCTGCTTTGACTTGCTAGTGGGACGCACATGTTTGGTAGGAGTCGGTGTACCAGAAGAAGTGGGGCTGGGCTGAGTTTTCCTAGTGTTGGCTTGACCACGCAATACAGCTCTCTCTCTCGATACAGATGATGATATTTCCCGGGGTGCTGGAATCCCTGTGCGCTTTGCAGCTGAGACCGCTCCTTGAAGAGAGAAGAGATGAGGCAAACTGAGTTCATAAATGAAAACACGTCACAGGACAACAACACTAGATCCTAGAGCAGGCTTAGGAAAAAACACCTGAATGTTTGAATAGGTTTAGTCATGACTGAGTGCGTGGATTCATGTTTCACAAGGGCTCGTGTTATTTTGCATTTCCTCCTCTCCCACCCCCTGCAAAGGGACACAGTCTGCTGAACTACTTCCCAGCGTTATATTATTAACATGCAGATGCTGCGATATACAAACTGCAACCTCCAATACTGGGCTATTAATTATCTGAATATAGAAAAATTCTTTAAGCTACCTTGTGAAATGCTGAATTTACACCTATTAATTTCTGAGGGAAGATTCAGTAACTTGAGAAAAGATACAGTCTTTGATGATAAAATGTAATTTACTTTTTTAAAACCACATGAGTATTTTAACACACAGGAAACCAGTATTTGCATTATACTCAACTGATGAAGAATAGAAGCATAAACAAGGCTTGAAATACTTATTCTGTCTGCAGATTCAATGAAATGGAGCCTCAAATACAAAACGGTCTCCCCTGGCACTTTGAACACTAAGACAATTGTATTGCTGCTGCTCTCACAGAGACGGACAAAAGATTTTTCATGTTATAAATTCCATCCTCCATTATGGAGGAAGAACAATAGGGGGTTAGAAAATTGATGCTCTTCCTTTTTCATTTTATTTATTATTATTTTTTAAACCTCATGGCAAAACATTATGTGATTACAAGGAAAAATTTCTGAGTAGCTGATCTTCATTTTTCAAGTCTTTTGGAAGATGAAACCACGGGTACTGAAGAAACAATAACAACCAACCTAACCATGAAAGTATTAACAATCCAGTTAAAGAAGAGAAGCACATTCAAATTTCTGCTTTCGGAAATTTACTCAAAAGGGAAAGCCCTAAAGTACAGAATAAAGTTTTGGAATATGGTACAAAGAAGAGATTTTGTCTGATGTAGCCACACAAACAGGATGCACGAGTCAGTTAAGCAAACAAAGTGCTACTGATCCAGTGTTTGGAGTAAAAACAAGTTCCAGAAGCACTCTGGGGGTAAATCCTAGAATCAGCCACCTCTCTCCAAGACTGGAAGTCTCTCTTTGCTGACACACACAGGAAAAATTCACAGAAAATCAGATGTCTGCTAAGACCAAAGGGGGAGCAGACTCCCTGCTGCCCAACTGCGTGCCTACTGCCTTACACAGCCAGGCGACTTCATAAGCATCCCAAAACGTTTTTCGCACAATGCGGGAATCTCAGTCCAGTTCTGCAATCGTCAGTAGCGCAGGGTACTGACGGGTTAATGTTAACAACACCCCCTTTGCTCAGCATCTCTTTTGAAGACTGCCCGAGGTTTATAAAACCCACACAAACAGGGGCCCCTCCTCCTCTCTCCCAAACAAACACCCTCCGCAGCAGGCACAATAAACACCCAGTGACAAAGAGCAGCTGAAGAAAAGCCCCCTGAACACAGAGGCGCTGTGCTAGGATGAGAGCACAGAAAGGGCTCTGTGATGGCAGGGGCACGATAAGGCCAGAGACAAAGGGTCCAGTGTTTATGGGAAGAGATAGCAGGGACAGGCTGGCCAGAGAGCGAGCAGCCCACACAGTTTCACGTTGTCATCTACATCTGGAGGCGCCACTGTATCAAGGCAGCACGGGGCTCCCCAGTGAAAAGTGCAAGGCAAGCAGGGACGGGAGTGTTTCTACTGCAGCTCAAATGGTTGCTGGTGCAGCTCCAGACCTGAGAACGCATTTCTCTTGTCACATCTGAAGGCTCGGGCTCGCCACTCGTCCTGTTCCTTAACCTGGCACCTGTAAGCTGTACTCACTGAGCTCAGCAGACAATCAAAGCTCTTGGTGCTGATGCAGCTAACACCGTAAGATGATGGGCAGGAGGGAATTGCATGGACTGATGCGACGTGTCGTTCCAGCAGAAGTACAGCTCAGCACAGCTCCTTCCTGCTCAGAGGGAAAAGGTTCACGTGGGGATTCCCAGGAGTGCACGACAGAGAGCAAGGGCATGTGTCCATTGAAAATGCAGCAATATGAGAGTCCTGAGTGGAGGAGCAGTACTTGCACAAGCTATAACCATGCTACAGGCTTAAGATGTAAAATATGCATTACACGTGGCCATAGATGTTCTTTGATGGAGCCCAAGGTGTGCTTTTACGGCCTTCTGCTACGCACTGGACTTCTATTCAACCTGAAAGGTTTTTCTAAAGTCATAACGAAATCCCATGACAAAGCAAGTGCCCCAAATAACTCATCCGGTTTTTTGCACTGCTGAAACTAACGCAAGGCCATGACTGTCATCTGGTCAGCACATGACAGGGCAGCGTTGTATAAGCAGTGGGTAGTGTTGACTGGGCAGTATTACACACATCACAACAAAGAACGATGCTGCTGCACGCTGGGACGAATTGCACAGCACTAAGGAAAACACTTGTTTCTGAGAGAAACGTAGCAGTTCTGGTAGCGATGCCAGTGTGCCTCTAATTGCCATCAGCTCACAACCACAACACGATCCGGAGCAAAGGAAGATGTATACATAAGGATAACCATCAAGCATATTTAACTGGGATTATTTAACTGGGATTATCTGTACTTCACTGAGCTTACTCAACCTGCCCCGCGTTTTGTGACTCCATACTCTGCTGAGTTGTTCTGTCATAAATCACAACGCATTTGCAATCCATCGGGAACCATTAACCAACCTGCGTGGTTTTTCATGCTATAGAAGCATGTATGTATTTTCCTCTCTCCACCCTGCACAGTGCCATAGAGTATGAAAATGCCAAAGAGAACCCAGAAGAGAAATAGCTCTCAGCACATGCTGATTAGAAAGCACCAAACCAAACATAGGCACTAATATAAAGTCTATTTTATGGATGGCTCCCGCTTGGAACGACCTTGAAATTGAGCAGTGTAGCTGTTATAAATGGAACCGGCAGCCCCACAGCCCGAGGCACCCACTCTGCGGGAGCTGAATTTCGGGCTGCACAGTCTCCCGGGTGACCTGATTAGCTCTGCACCCCGCTCTGGTTAAGGTCCAAGGGAGGCTCCAGACAGACGCATGTCTGCCAAGCTGCAGAACCCAATTTTGGGTTGATTTATGATGTTTTTTCACGTGGCTGGAATCACATGGAAATGCATTTTCGAGAAGGTGCTTGCTGTTTTGAGCTGGGAAGAGAAAAAAATAGCCTACCCTGCATCTCTAGGGCGACACTTGGGAAAAATACCCAACCCCTTAAATATCTTCCCATTTGGTCAAAATGGTGCTATGGCACCTCATTCCTGTTTTCACCATTCATCCTCCCTGCCCAGACTGTTATTTTAATTATCCTCTTGACAAATTTGAGTACAACCTCTTCCTCACTACCCTGTTAGTCCAAGCTCAGGCCGCCTCCTTCAGCTCTGCCCAATAATATCCTTCCAATTCCCTTGGCACCATATTTAACCTCCCATTCCCCCAGTGCTGCACCCAGCTTGCGTTCCTCCACTTCAGGAGAACAGGGAATTATTCCTGAGTAATCCACTGGGAGTTATTTCCTGAAAACCTGTTTTGCTCAAACTGAGGTCACCTTACCATCATACTCCTCTCTTTGGAGCCCAGGCGTAGTCCTTAGAGCTCCTCCATTCTCAGAGCCTGCCATAGTATTCAGGTGTAAGGGATTAAACCTCAACATTCACATAATACTTCTAACCTTCACAGTGGTTTAAAATCAACAATGATTTAATGCTCAAAGCCACGGATACAGGCAATTGTTAACTCCAGGTTACAGAACGGAGACCCACAGAGAAATGCCTTACCCAAGGTCACACGGTAAGTTGGTAAGGATTAGGACCCTGGAGCTCCTGGCTCACAGCCTGCTGTGCAGCTTTATTGCTTGCGCTGCTTTCTGCCAGGGGATACTTGCTGCCTTTCAGCTGGTGTCAGAAACAAAGTGGGACTTTAATGAGATAAAAGGTGACACCTCATAATGCTCTTCAGCCATTTTTAATCCCATTTGCTGCACAACTACATTGTATTTTGCAGAAGGATGGATCAGGACTGCTCTTTGGTTTTTCCACATAATGCCTCTGATCTATATTTGATCTAAGCTCTCAACACCTGTTACATCAGCTCCCATAGGGGCATCCACAAGCAGAAGAGAATGGAAAAAAAACATGTCCTAAACCCCAAAGTGGAACAGGTGGGACTGCTGTTCAGAAGTCAAGTCGTGGAGGTTGGCCGACGTAGTTACAGCCCTGGCAGAGCAGGGCAGAGTAGGTGGCAAACACTTTGCCATAGTCACGGGGGGGGCACAGGTGACATTTTGGAATGAAGATTCAGACAAGTGTCTCTGCCTTCACACTTCGTGTGCTCTGAGGTAACACATTAGCACTGCCTCTTCAGTAAAGCACTAGCCTTGAAGTTAAATTTATTTTACTTGACTCTTAGGTAAAATTAACAGTTCAAATACTTGCTTCTCCACTCCCAGGCAGAGGAAGAATCTCAGTTGGGAAGCGACTTCATCTGACCACAGGACCACCTTTCAAAATGTTCTGCATCGAATCTGTTTTTTAGACCTGGAGTCACTCTGCAACTATTTGCCTCTGGTCCGTGTGTCATTTGTGTCCCACAACCTGCCCTTTTCTTAATCCTTCTCTCCATCGACATATTAATAACCCAAAGGTTAATACCATGGGCTTCAGCTCTTCCAGGGACAAACTAATATGGAATGTTCCATTTTATACTTCCTTCCTAAATTTTAATTCTGGCAACTCTTAAGCTAAGAACAATAAAAGCACACTTTCTTCTCTAGCATGTTTAAAAATCCATGTTAATAAATCATTCTTTCAAAGTTTAAGTAGGTAGTGATTCTCCTGCACTTACAGTTCATCTGTGTAATTCAAGCATGCTGACCGCTGATTCATTTCAGAAAGCATTTCAGTCATGTAAGATTAAACCATGAAGACAGACGCATCTTGGGTGTGATTTCTTAAAACAATGGATACCTTATTTGAATTGCAAGGGCAGCATAACACGAAATAAAAGAAAACCATTCACAGCACTCTGCAGTGTTAAAGTCATATGTTTCAAAACAGGCAAGTTTGCCTGCAGACAAGTTTGCACTCTCATAATCACCTGCTGCACTAGGACAGGCACATCTCTTTCATTCTAGCTCCCACATTTGCAACAAATTATTTCTCTGTCTTGTGTTTCCTTGCCATCCCTCCCACTTCAAAATGGTTCTAAAGAGATAGAGACACAAAAGACGTCACAACAAGAAATTACGGGCTAATTCATAGCCTCCCTGCCAACAAAGACGACTGTGCTTCTTCTGTTGTTCTGGAATTCTGCTCCCATGAGCTAAGATTTTTTAAGTACATTTTCCTACCCAAACATAACTCCCAGGTCTCAGATAGAAAGGTGATTACTGTGAAACCTTGAGGGAAGGTGTTATTATACGGGCTGCAAACATTTAGAATAGCTAAATCAAGACAATAGTATTAACAGCCCATTTTTGTACAGCAAATAAGTTATTAAAGCTCCCCGTACAATTTTACTTTGCTCTATCACACATGGTTTAGCTGAAATAGGTCCTGCTCATCAGTTTGTTTTTCACCTTATCCTCTGGCTGTGACTTTGGTAGATCCTGGACTTAGCATCGACTGCACCTACCCAGGCTTTGCCAAGATCGTGCTGAGAGTCCACAGCAGAGTGGTACCATACAGTAATGGACAGGTAACACAGCCAGGTACTCGTGTTCGTTCTTGCTTGGAGAGGTCCTATCACTACTTTTAACGTATTATATACCTTGCTAAGGTCCTATCACTATTTTTAACCTAATTGGAGTTTCTTATGCAAAACAAACCTGAGGCACAGATGTACCCTAATCCCACTGAGTTTATGACACCTTGTGTAGGAAGTCAAAATGCAGATGTCTGTCACTTCAGATGCTCTGTAGGTACATTTAAAATACCTTCACTGACCTGAAAGATTTGACAGTACCTGTGGGAGACCTGTCCTCTGCTGGAGAGGCAGGAAGAGCGCAACAGATGGCTGAAGACATCTGAAATGGCACTGAACATTGACCTGAACTGTCAGACTTTCACAACAGATTTACCAGCTGGTGTTACAAGACGGGTAATAGCAGCTTTTAGGTGCTGTTTTCAAAATTACTCCACTACCACTTAGGTGACTTCCAACCACACAATGAACTACGACTTCGCACAATGCGTTAACGTGGGACTTCGTGACACCATCAATATGAAATTAGTGGCTGTTGAACCACAAAAAGACAGCATTGGCTTGAAGCCACTGTACTCTGTTGACTCCCTGCTGTAAAGTAATACACATTGCAAGGAGCTGAGCCACATTTTCTGTGGCCTCATGAAAATTTTACTCTGAGTTGACAAGAACCTGATTAACCCAGGTGCTTAAAATTACTTTTCCAAAAGTGGCTAAGCCAATAACAGCTCAAACTTCAACTGAAAGCCCAGGTGAATTTGCAAATTACTTTCACCTTTCTTGCTCCAGCATTGCTCCTGTCTGTGACTGACACTGAGATTGATTAAGCGTGAACTAGGTACGTCTTTGGGGAAATGATGACTACACAGCACGAAAAGAAGGACTGGTGTACATTTGACTCTTAAGTACTTTTCTCATTAAAAGATTTCGGAGTTTTGCACAGGAATCTTGTGCAAAATGCCTTATTTTCCCCTGCCTTTACATTGCTTTGCTTGAAAAAAGTTAAAAACCAACTTTCCTGCTAACCAGTTATCTTCCCATATCCTAATTAACAAGAAACAGTTTCCACATGAGAGAAATATTAACACATCTCATGGTGGCATGAGAAAAAGCAGGCAAAACTGCTAGAAAGGAGGGCAAACATATCAGCAATCCTCTACTGTTCTGGTTTGCTCTTTTTACAGATACCCCCACTGAGACAAAATCCCTATATGCATTCTGTCAAGTTATTTAATGTTCTTATCCTTAAACCTCTGGGCATGCTAACAGCAAGACAGCTTGATAATGAATACTGAATGAACGCATGTGACCCAATCAATTTATGAGGAAGATCTGAATCAGTTTTAAGTGCTTCTTGAGGGTTAGAATGAGAGCAGGACTGGATGCAGAAGGCCAGATTTTCAGAGAGCAAAATGTCTAAAACTTTTGGTTCGCCACCAACCTAGGTAAAAGTCAGGATAAAGAAGGACGCTATTGTACAGCAACAAACAATTACAGCTTGATCTGCTTGATCAAGGGAATTAGCTGAGTGGGTTACCTTGTCAGCATTTTCCAGTGACAACATTGCTAGACACTCCTTTGGATATTCCTCAGTAACGCAGAAGAGCATGCCATTTTCCAGTTCTTTCAGGGTTTCCCTGCAGAAAGACAATGCTCTCTGCCACCTTTATGCAACAGCGAACAAAGCAAACCTAGGCTTGGCTAGTCATGGTTCTCCTGAATGAGTCTGTTTGCAGAGTATTAGTCATAGAGCCAACACCTTTGCAGGTCAGCAAATCTTTGGGAAGGTTCACTTGGACTCCACCTCACCTTGAAAGAGGCAAGAAAATGGCTGCAGAATAACAAAGGTGGTTTTGATAATCTAACGCTAATTATATAGAAGCATCTGCTCAAATAACGCCTTCCACTCAGTACACAGAGACTAAAGAGTAATTATAACGTGCACTTGCTTTCCTCTTTATGGGCCTGATCACATAGAGCTCCTCTCTGAGGAACTGTAGTAGGAAAAATCTCCTTACCCTGACAGACATGCCGGTATGCACACAAAGGGAAATTCCTCTGAACATTTCTCATGTTAGTTGCTTAGTTTTTCTGGAAGTTTGTTAAGTCTGAAGTGAGAAGTCAAGCTTGGATATGCTTATTTTTTAATATAGCACATTTTTTTTTGCACTACAAAACAGTGCAGGTTTTACTGTAAGAGCAAACATTTTTGCTTAGGAGAAGCCTAGGGACCAAAGATACATTTGTGAAATACATTGGCAAAACTGACAAGATGCAAGATCTGTACTTCACATATCTATCCTTAGCTAGTATTTCCCATCTTTTGCTTTCACAAATAAAAATTTCACTTCCAAATCTGCTCGGAGTCCACAAGGCATCCAAGGGGCTTCACCATGCCATAAGCCTCCTGCGTAAAGAGAACCATGAGGGTACCACTGTATTCACCTCTAAAATAAAGTACACAAAACCCCATGAAATCACCACGTTTATCGTTTCTGGCAGTTTAGGTGCAGATTATGAGAGCGTAATTGCAATCCACCACTGCACTGCTTAGGATTTTTAGAGTACCCAGCAACCTGGCATAACAAACACAGAGACATCCAAAGCAAGTGGTCTAGCAAATGCTGAGAGAAACTCTATATCATATGCTTACTGGAATGTCCTCCTGTAAACTCAAGCCTACTTTTTTGGGAACTGTTAATACCAGTGGGTCTGCCAAAAACTTAAGTCACCTGCTGACTGTACCCCTTGTCTCCCCCTCAAAAGGATGATTAAAACATTCTGTATGTAACATTATCCCAACATTAATCTGGTAGAATTTACAGAAATCCAGCTAATTTCTCAACTGAGATGGCTGCAATATAGTTTTCCCTAGGATAAATGACTGTCAGTTGGACTAAGAATTCCAGGATTTTCCTCATTTCTAGCTTGCAGACAAGTAGATAATTCTCTTCAGCTCCAAAAATTACCTCCCTGCTCATCTAGCCCAGAAGTCTATTAGTCGGGCATTAATGGGTTAACAGTAGGGACAAGACAGCTCTACTCCCATTTCTGGGAAAAACCATTAAATTAGACAGAATACCAGCTTTGAGTGTTTCAAGAAGTACAGGAAATTAAAAAAAAAAAAAAAAACTCTTAATCCAAGTAAATTCAGTTAACTATGGTCATCACAGAGTAGCAAGTAGATACATTCCTCTGCATACAGTGCATATATGATGGCTGCCACAACTGAACATAACCGTCTGATCTGTGTCTGGTGGGTAATGAGGAACAGTTACCCAAGACCTCCTGGTCCAAGGATCCGACAGGAAAAGTGAAAAGAACCCTGCTGCTTCCAGACACGTTGGGTGCTGTGCATCACAAAGCTACATGACCTACCTGATGGATCTACAGGCACAAAGGGTAAGCAAAAAGCGATCCTAAGTAGGAAAATGTTTGATATTAACATTTGCACAATTAGAAGGCTAACTTAGTCAACCTGTTAATTTAACTGTTCATGAGGCCATGCTGTGAATTGAATCAGGGTACTGATTTGGCTATAAAAATTATCTACATGCTTTTTTCTCCTTCTCCTTTCTTCGTTAAAAACAGAACCTGATCTAATTTGTGTCCTTCCCACGAACACTTGAGCTTATACCAGTAAGGGAGCAGCAAGCCACTATAGGAGGAATGGAGCAGCTGAAAATGCTTTTAGACAGCACTGCTGTAGAGTGCTTTGTATTAGGAAACCATGACCTGAACCCTCCCGTTCAGGAATGCTGCCCCACGCTTGGCCAAAAGGCCATGGCTGACTGAGCCAAAATAATTTCTTTCCTTGTGAGTTCTCGAACCCTGCTAAATCCAGATAGAGGGAGGAAAAAGTGGATCAAAAATGAGAACATGAAAGAAGGTTCCTCCTTCTCCTGTAAATCAGAGGGCAGGACTTAAAAGCTAAAGGCCACTTTTTTTGTTTGCTTAATATTTAATACCAGTAGACATTGCATTGGTATTACAACTGACTTTTGTTTACTAAAATGTGATGACCACATAATAAACCCAGTTTTATTGCAGTTTCCAGGCTGCCTCAGTGAGGGGGTGGGGACAGATTTGCGATTTAGTTTCCACAGCTCATCCAGAGCTTTAGCTGTGTCTGCCGAGTAGAGCAAGAAGGGAGCCAAGCAGCACTGTCCTGAATAGCTGACACTGGGAACTGGGCTGAAATCATTAAAACTCCATCAACACAGGATGAAACACATCAAGGAATGAGACAGAAGGAGGGAGAGGAAGAAATCTCTAACATAATGAGATGTTTATCTATAAAAAGTTGCCCACTTCAAAGCAGGAAGAGCTTCGACTCCTCGGTTAAAAAAAAAAAGCAGCTTTTAATTAAAAGATCAGTCAAAGATTTTCCACAGTCAAGCAGCCTCAAAGAAACTGTGCATGGAGGAGGCAGGGAATAATTTCTAAGTTGATTAGTCCATTCTTCAAACTCTACAAGGTTTTATGAAAGCAAAATTTCTCAAAAATAGATAAGAACTGTGGAAATACCTTCAACTCCTCAAAGAGCATTGTCTCTTCCCTTCTGACACCTCATCAGCACCAGCTTTTACTCAGGAAGAATATTATCAGAGCTGTGTGAACCTTTGAATGAAACAGACAGTAAGCCCAGAACTGATGGACTGTGAGATGGATGCTCAGCTTTGGGTCAAAGGAAGCTATTGCCATGTACTAAGAGTCCTGCAAACATAAAACGAAGTATGTCTGTACGTATGTCTGTACACTGCTTTAGCCAGATAAAACAAGCCGTCTTCTGCACACAATCTTCCCTTATATGAGGGTTTAAACACCTTTAGAGATTTACGTCTTCTGCACCAATTTTCTGGAGCACTATTTCTGTTCAAGAAATGGTATTTGCAGATAGAAATGAGTGCGACACCACTCTTATCCCAGCACCACAATAGCAGCATTACTGCTGACATTACATGGGAACAAGACAGACGTATTTCTGTCTGGTCATATATATATATATTTTTTTATGCCTTTCATTTTGTTTTCTGAGAAAACAAGATTTTGACAATTCTGCCTAGAATAGAGAAAATGTTACTTCTGTTCCACAGGCTGCAGTTTACCAACTATTTTATTGTGGCACAGAGAGGACAACAGCAGAGCTATCACAGTCACTAAGCTGGTGCTGTGAGTGCTTTCCCCAGCTGGGGAATACCAAACCCCACAACGGCTGGTGTTCGTGACAGCTCAGTCTCATCCCCACCTACCAGCTACTAATTGTGACTAATGGAACTATCATTGAGCTGGTTCTTTTCTGCACGAGCATGGAGAATTACCTTTGCTTTATTTTAGATGTATTTTTTTTCCTATGAGAATAAATATTCAGATATGCTTTGGAAGGTCTTTCCCTTCCCTGTCTTGCAGAGAACTAGGTTCCTGCCAACAAATTCATCATTACCCACACCCTTGTAAAACATCCCCTACAAAAGTGATTACATGAAGAATAATTATATGGTATTATAAGCATTTCTACATCTTCATTATAAATGCTGCAATGTGAAAATGGCAAAAGACCTTTAGGATGTTAAAAACAGGGAAGAAAACCCCTCTAGATACAAAGAAGTCACCTTTGCATTTTAGTTTGTTCATGTTAATTTGTACAAGTTTACTTTGTACATATTTACTTTGTACATATTAATTAAAACAGCTTTCTATCCTTAGCATGGTAGGGGTCTTCTCCAGTTGGCTGGACATGAGACAGTTGAAACTGTCAGGGGCAGGACGAAAATATGCTCAGTCTCTACCTTCTCCTCTATGGCATTACAAAAGCATTGACTTGGTGCATTCACATTTCCTTTACGCACCCTTATCAAAAGAGCCATATGTCAGGATGGTTTGCACAGACCTATCTAAAGGTAAAAGGCGAGATGACCTTTTACCTATAAAGGGTAAATAAATCAAAACTAAAAGGCTGTCAGGAGATCACAGCATCTTACAGGCTCTTCCACTGAATTCAAGATGCCCACTGCATCCTGAGGCAGAAGCTGTGTGGGAGGGCCGTGTTCTCGAAGATTAAGTTTGCTCAATAACCATTTTGAGTAGCCTTTATGTTTCCAGATATCATCTTGATTTAGAAATGGATCAGATCATAGAAAGCAATCAATTTCTTAAATTATAGCCAATTACCATTCAAATTACGCGTGCAACTACTAGCTCATTGCAAGTTGAAAAGTAAAGCAAATTACTCTGAATATTGTTCGCAGGTTGTGGCAAAGAAATGTGAAAGAAGGGTTAAGGATAAACTACAGTTCAGCAGGGGAAGAAAGAGGAGTCAGCCAATGTGAGTACAATATATATCAAACTACTAACTGAACCCTGTCCCTACAGCCCCTTTCAATTCAATAAATATGACTTCAGTGAAGTAACTGGTCAAATTCTTACTTGGTTCAGTGGTGTCCTACTTCCACTGATCATCTTTAACAGCACCAAGCGTCCAGAGGGACAAGAATGAGGGGGAAATAACTCTTCCCACAAGATACTGACATATTTACTTAACCTCTAATAATTTTCCTAAGCAATTGAACAAATTCAAGCAAAAACTATGCAGTTCTTACAGTTTAGTAAAAACCAGAACGTATGTCCCTGCAAACTCATGTTAGCCTTATTTTTTCCCCAAGAATATATTTTTCCATTCACAGGCAAATTTGCCTCTAACAGCCTTATATTTAGAATTTTGCTCTTTATAAATATATACAGCTTGTTAGTTGTGATTAAAAGGATGGAAAACTGCAGTTCTGCCGTAATTCTGTAGCCTATGAGAATTGACTGATGAGCGCAGATCATACAAGGACAGAGTGCTCTGCTTCAGAACACGCGATCCATATCTATCAATGCTTATGGAAAAACATTACTGCTCCATGAAAAATAATAGATAGAACATTGCAAGAGGTATTTGTGAACACAAGTTTACTTTAGATTATGGGAGAAAAGAAGCTGATGCATGGAAAGTCTAGCAGTGCCTGTCATCAGAGATCTTCAACTTTATATAACCTTTAACTGTCACACTCAAACGGTAAGGAAAAGTATGAAAAAGTAAAGGAAGTACCAAAAATTTGTCAGCCTGAGAGTAGCAGTCTGTTCACACACAAATTAAGTCTTCTTCAGCAAATACTGGGCCAATGACATCAGATGGGTATTTGCTTCAGTGTGGCAATTTTGTGTTGTTCTGAAAGCTACATTCCCTGGGGGAAATCAGGAGATTTTATGAAAAATAAATTAGCAAACTAGGGGAGGAATTGAAAAAGAAAAAATGCATTGCTTTGCTGAATTAATAGTAGAAGCTCCAAAACGCAGGCCTGCTTTGCCACGAACTCATGAATACCTTCAGGGCTCTGCAAGCTCTCAGTAGGAAGACCAAGATGCAATCCTTGCTCAAATTTTTTTTGACTAGCTTTGTAATTTTAAGATCTTGAGGAGCCAAATATAAACAAAAAGTAAAGTTCGCTTTTTCTCCAAGGCCAACGTACTCCCTGCTCCCCTCGCCCTTTCCCCCACCGGGGTCCTGCAGCATTGTGTCCGAACCACTGCACCACCACAGCCACCCGCTACATGTCTCTAAGGAGACAATTGCAGCACATTAAACCAATAAAATAGTCACCAAGAAAGTTAGCTTTTACCTTTACTATTACCCTAGATCTACTATTCACAGACTCTAAACCACCACCGGCACAGAGGCAGAAGCACAGACTGCAAAGCTCTGACCATAGAGGCAAGCCATCATAGACCAGCTCACCCAGTAAGGCTTCCCAACTGCAGCAGCAGCTCTCTGCTTTCCTCCAAGAATGGTTTTAATTTTCAACAGCACAACAATCTAACACAGACCGAAATACATAAACCACATCCTGCTGCCTGCCATGCCCTAGAAGTGCTTTTTGTAAGAGCTTTGGTCCTGCCCCCAGAGCAAGCGCTCCCACTCAGCACATCCTCCCAGCCACACCGACTGTCAGAGCGGCCCTCGCCTGAAGTAGGAAACTTAACGATGCCTTCCACTAATTCAGCATTCATTGGCCTCTCATCTTGGGATCAGGAGATCAAGGAACGATGCCTTCCACTAATTTAGCATTCATTGGCCTCTCATCTTGGGATCAGGGGACCTCTGATTATCACTTAACTCTGCCTCAAACAGAATTTCAGAGGCAGCTAGTTAGTCACAGTCATGACTAAATTCCTCTAAGAGGTCCGTCCAAACTGTGACATAGTCTCTTGGCTGTACTCGTTTCACTGGCCTACAGAGCAGAAAACACTACTGCTATTTGACATCTGTTTGTCAGTATTTCTGAAATGATTTAATAATGTCACCCCAGTCGAGTCACATCACAAGACTAATCAACAGAGCTGGCCCTAACTGGCCTTGGAAGAGAGACTTAAGTCAAGCAGAAATTACCCTCTGGGGGAAAATAAACTTCTTCAATACCGGTTTAATCAGCAGCGCGTTACTGCTCCGAAGACTGAAAGCATTTGTAAAACTCTCGTGCAAGGATGACTTGTGGGAGGAAGAGGTGACTAACGAATTAAACTATCCGCTGGAGAGCAAACTGTGGTTTGCTGGCTCTGCTGGGAACAAAAGGTCTACGGCTCGCTGCCTGAGCTCGAGGAGGACATGACTTGCCGTCGGTATTTCCATGAAAGCTGTTGTGTGATTCATTAGCTTTGCTGGCCCCGCTCTCCTCCCTCCCTTCCCCCCACACCATCATTAAACTCATCTGTTCTCTGGAGTTCTCGCTTGGCAGAAATGGTGTGCTGACATATAACAGAGTTAAAAAGAGTGGCTCCCATGTTTAAAAGGAGAAAGGAAGAGAAGCAGATGACGGAGACTAAAGGCAGCATCCAGAAAAGACAGAAATGGACTCCCAAAAAAAATAAAATCAGAAATCACTAGAAATAATATTTTTCTGCAATACACTCTATATCTTGACAGAGTGTGTATGTTTTAAAGACTACATACCCTACACTGAAGAATACCTTCCTCAAACATAAAATGCAGCCACCCCTGAGCTAGGAGAAAACAGACATAAGAAAACAGATCAACACTGGCTTCGTGTATACACTGACATTTGATATTCTCATCCAAGCCATGTAAGCATGTTTTACAAATAAGCACAGATCCAAAAAAAAGTCTAACCCTTGGATAACCCCACCCATTACCTTGTTCCAACTAGAGAAGTTAACATTTCCCATTTGATTGCTTCTTTCAAAGTTTTTGTATGTATTGAGTCACTTTTTCCACCTCTTCCCGAAGATATTATTAATCACCACATCACCTGCAGATGTTTAGAGGATAAACAAAACCCCACCACCACAGAGTCAACCCCTGTCAAAGAATCTTAGCACTCCTGTTCAGAAGAACAGGCTGCCTCACTGCTTCCAGGCAAAGTAATGTTTGAAAGTAATGTTTGAAAGGCTTCTCTCAATAAATACTCACGCACTGGATAATATGTGCTGCTTCATACAACTCCCATGGAACGTTCCAACAACTTCACAGGTGCTCTGGCCTGTGTTTGTATATATTAATGGGTCCTTCAGCTCGGGGCAGCCAGTCTCAGAAGCAGAAAACTTTCTTCCAGTGAAGTGCAGGAAGTAATTCACTATTGGTTTACATCTTTTTCTGTACAATTTTATAGGTGTTTTCATTCTAAATAGTCAACACACTTAACAAATTTGAATATTCAGAATGCTATAGCAGGAAGAGGTGCCACTTCCCCACTGTGCAAGTAGGAGAGTTTTGGCAAACACGATGCAAACTTGGGTCACACACACCAAACAATGTTCTTATGAATGACTGTAAAAATGGCTTAAACACATTTTAAATTAGAAGTCAGGAAAAGCCTGTAGGATATAACATTATTGCAAGTAATCTCCCTGACACCTTTTTAGACACTCTTAGCGACAAGTAATGCAATGTAACAAGAGATACTTGGCTGTTAGAGAATCTCATAAACCTATTCAAACCAGAACCATTAGACACAAGGAGCGGATTACTTTGCAAGAAACACGTAATGTATGTAACGTTCATTTTCTGTCTTCACCTCTCTGCAATTCCTTCCTCATCTAACTACTTTTCCTTCAGATTCCCCTGTACAGACATGTCAGCTTCAAACAGCTCAGTTTGGGACCAGTGATTTCTTTCCTGTTCCTTGGCAGCACTGACCAGCCCACCCAGAACTCGGGGTTATCACAGCTGTTTCTGTACACCCTGACTCCTGGCTCTCAGCTGAATAGCCAGGATCATCCACATGGGCACTGTCAGGCTCTGAAACTGTTGCTTCTGGACCTACCTTCTTTTATTTACAGTTTTTAAACTAAAATAGATCTTTGTTGTACAACTCTAGCCACGTTAACCAAAAGCTGTGTGCGCCCACATCTTACTATTTGTATGTACACTCAACAGGAAAAGCTGCCAAAATGCATCATGCTCCCATAAGTATATGGAAATAAGTATTTTATTCTAGGTTACACGGATGCATTCAGGGTCAAATTTTTAAAGACTTCCGTGTCCAGTGATACCAAGAGAAGGAACAAATGTTTAAAAATCTGTCCCTTGTAACCCAAGATGATAAGTTTTGGGGTGAAAGACTTACAAATGAACCACGCACTGTCTGTAAGATTTCCTGAAAAGAAATAAACAAGATGACTCTGAATATCATAAGGGGAAACCCAAGTCAAGACTTGATTGTAGTTAAAGATGGAGCACGAGTAAATACATCAATAAAGAGGCCCATTTCTGGGTCCTATTTTAGTTATTCTAAGCGGACCAAATTTAGAATAACCACAATTATTCAAGAGTTACGTATTTCTGAATAAGAGCTGAACTAAGCTCATCCAAGCAGAAACAAAGCCAAATACATACACTGTCCATCTATCACACTCAAACGATACAAAAACTTGTTTTTCACTTATTTGTCAAAAATGAACACAAATACTACTTCAGATGTCATCACATTATCCTCTGACTTCCAATGCCTGAGCTCTCACACACAACACAGAATACGTTGTCAGGTTTTTTTTCTGTCAGCAGTGATGGTCCTGAAACTTTTTTCATAATTAAACCAAGTTTTGAGCATGTAGTTCAATACAAAATTCTCTCTCAGTATTCATACCTTATGAACTGTGAGAACATATTAAAACCAGACTTGGTATAGCCTACACTTAAAACCTGAGAAAAGTTCTAAAACTGTTTAATGCAGCAGAAATATAACCCTTTCCCCTTCAAGGAATCACAGGACAAGATAAAACAAAGGATGAAAGATTTTCAAAATGCACAGGGGGTCTGTACACTCATTTATCATCTCCGTTAATAACCATAAGCTGTTCAAATTCCTCCACTGGCCCTGAAAAATCATGGCCAGTTTTCCCAAACTCTGGCTAGAAGTTAGCAGTGTATTCCCATGTCATTATCCATCTCCCCCTTAGTTTACATCAGCATTATCCCTCCTCAAATGAAAGTAACATGTTTAGTTTCAGCTGGACTTCTCTAGCTTGCAGTGGGATGACTGCAGATCCCGGGTTTGTAACAGCCGTACTTCCTAGCCTGAAGTTAAGGTTTCCCTTAGGGCAGCATTTCTGCTGGTGACTGGATACTGGCAGCATTTGTGTTCTTCGTTAGCCTGCTGATTAACATACTGCTAGAGAGTTCTCCACTACACCTAACTGCTGTGCCAGCACTCACGGGCAGATCTGTTATGAGATCCTAGAGCAGCAATGCAGTGGTGTCTGCCCCCTGGTTTTCCTCACAATACTAGAGATCAGGTACGTGTGTTTGCTTTTAAAACAACAGCTACATATCTAAAAGTAATGAAGAAACCCCGATCGAGCCATAACAACTTTAATGAAATTTTGTGAATGGAATTCCCATGGAAACACTAAGGTACAAAGTGCCAGGAAATCCAACCGATGCCAGCTTTCTGTATGTTAGAGCATTCTAAGCTCGAACAGAAACTAACTGCAGAGATCCGTGGGCCTACTGCTTTTCCTCACTCAGTATTAGAGGAGCAACCAAATTAAATCGAAGGGCAGCCAAAACAGTACTTCAGCATCGGGAACAAATTACTGTCTTTTCCTAGCGTATCTTATAGACATCTGGCACAAAGGGAAATAGATATACCTGACGCTAGCTCTTGGCTTTCTATAAAATCTGCTACTGTTTAACATGCAAAGCACTACACTTCTGAAAAGACAATGGTGGGAAGACTTCCACAAAGGCATCATTTTGAATTCTACCGCCTGGAAAATTTCAGGGCGCAGACCACAAGCAATTGTAAAGGCTAACACGCCAACTGCAGATCCTAGCAAGTTGTATGTACATCGCAAAATAAGCTTTGTAACTTTTTAGCTGCATCATGCAGGCTATGTGAAATAATATGTCAGGCACCGAGGTCCCTCCCTTGTAGGCATTCTGTTCTGATCAGCAGAGGATTTCTTTCAGAAATTCCCTAAGGACGATGCTGTGAGCTCAGGTATGGAGCAGCAATGAATACCATTCACACGGTAAACAGCCATAATTTTACTAGCAGGCTCGAAGCCCTCAGCATTATCTATGACAACAGCCTCTTTTTCCGCTCGGTAGGACGCTGCAGTTAAGCCCCCCGAGAACAAAACCCCAAGCCCTGCGGTTATAGCCCCGAAAGCTGCAGGCAGCAGCCCCGGCATTTCGCAGGGGCTGGCAAGGCAGCAGCCCGGCCCATACAGACCTTGGTCGTGCTCCTCCGCTCGCCCAGGCTGGTTGCCCATCTTCGGTCCCTGGCCAGCTCTTCCCAAGGCTCCTCTAGGACCCCGGCACCCGGCTCATGCTCTCGGAGGCAGACCTGCCTTTATCTGCTCGGAAGGTCTACGCTTCAGTCAACTTACAAAGGGAAAAAAAAAAAAAAAAAAAACAAACCCTCAGCTCCTTCCTAGTTCCTGGCACCAGGAACAGAGCCTGCTGCTCATGCTGGAGCAGCTGTGGCTCTCCCTCCTACCTCATTACAATATTATGCACTGAAGGCCGGCCTGTGCAGTTAATTAGCTGCCTGACTGCTGGAATAAGAGGAGGGGAGAAAGAGAGGCAGAGAAAAAGGGAGCTTGCTCGCAGAGAAAGAAAGAGCGACTCACCGAGCAGTGTAGGCCACTTAGAGGCAGCAGGAGCAAACTGCAGGCGGCTCAGGGAGGCACCGACTTCATCCAGCCCCTCTCCGGCCAAAAACCAAGCTCCACCACTGACCTGAACTTGCCTTGGAAACTTAACAGGACTTCGGTGCCCCAACACAGCCATATGAAGGGGACCCATGGCTGCAGAGTGGTGACTGGCCAGAGTATTTTTTGAGGCATGTACTAGTGAATTTCATCACAAATACAAACTACGTACCATATCTCTATCATCAGTATCTTTTGATCATGCCTTGTAGTGCAAGAAGAGGTGCATGAGGCAAGTCCATCCCCAGGGACTTTCAGGGAATTGCTGATCTTCCAAAGGAAGAACTCAAGATGCTCCTCACTACCGGAGGAGCCATGGTGTACATGGGAAATGAGAACACAATGACTCCAGCAGTTTCCATTGTGTGGATAATTAACAGTCATCTTCTTCAAGTCTTGGTTTCAACAAGAGGGTTAAAACCAAATTGAAATAGCACACCAATGTGTCTTAGGCTCAAACCAGACTGAAAATAAAGTATGCAGAAATTAAGACAGCCTGTTGTGAATCCAGTTTCAAATAAGAAAGGAGATTGTTCGGTAAGATAAAACCAGAATTTTTCTAGTATTTCAGTGTAACAGGGTGAGTTAGTTGTCAATTGTAATTTTTCATCGTTCTTGCTCTGACACTTTATGGATGAAGCTAAAAGCTTTCATACATCCGTCTGTATTTGGATGACATTAAACAAAACTCCTGTCTACAATATTTTATGACTTGTCAAGTACAAAATGCTTTGTTTAACGAATAAGTCATATAAGTTCTGTAAAAAAGGATGACTGATGATGCATTATTTTTCTAAAAGTCATCTTACGGTCTCTTAAACTTTGCATCCTACTAGGAGGTATTAAACACACCACCAGTTTTCTCAAGGGTGCAGATCTAAATGTCCTCCAACCACTCTTGATATATATCTCCAATGCAAAGATTTTCTTCTATTAGAGATTAAAGTGTAACTTCTGCTTTTCTTCAACAGGATTCTCCAGAAGAATTGCATTAGTCAATATAATCTTGGGTTGATATATCCTGCCACTGACCATTTATTATTTCATCAGCAGCTTTCCACTTCTGTAACACAGAGGGAATAGGGTATCGTGGTCCCAGTACAGTGTGGGATACAGTGTGCAGCAGTTATAAAACGTAATCACCGAGTCAGAGCAAACACGCTTGAAATCTGAACACTGTAGAAGTGTCCTGACTGGAAGAACCGATCTGCTATTTTTGACAACAGCATGAAACATGAGTCAGAAAATTCTGACACCATGATAAAAAGAATTACGTCAGGCAAAAGACTGCAGGGCCAAGCCCATAGGGAAAGCTAGAGTGCAAGCTTTAAAATAAAGCTAGCCTGAGCAGAAACCACAGAGGCCAAGATCACCATTTTTGAAGCCTGAAACTCAAACTGAGGATAACGAAAAAGGGATATGGCACACAACTTCCACCATATTACATAGGTAATGAATTATGACAGACACATGGCTCAATCTTTAAGCAACCATTTATTATCTGAACATTTTACGAACAAACAATTTCATCGCTATAACGTAGATGAGCTGGTTTCTTCCTAGGCACAAAGACTGACTCATCTTTTGCACTATCCACTCGTGGGACTGCCAAACAAAATACACACTAACATGCCTTTTCTATATAGTAAGAATAGGAATGAATTACTCAAGGTATGATATACTCAGCTTTTAAAAATGACTAGGTAAATGACAGGACTTAGTTGGCAGACATAACTCTCCTTGCATCCTGCTCTCACAGCACAGCAAGCTAGCATAACTACTGAAAGTTCAAACTATAATCCACTGTCAAAAGAAGGGTGAAAGCGCTGCAGAATGTTCCCAAATTTCTAGCAACCAGATAACTGACAGCCTCTTCGCAAGGCTACAACCTATAGAAGTTACAGAGGCTGAGCAGGACCTCCAGAGGTTGGACCTTCTCGTCGAGACTGACCTAAACTGAATGGACCCTAAGTGTGGACAGTGCCCATCAGTACCAGTGTTCACACCACCATGCTCTACTTCTATTAATGCTGGAGACTTTACGAGCACTAATATTACTTGTGAATCCATCTGAGATGTAGCTGTCAAACCCTCCCTTTTACTTGATAATATTAAAATCTAGTGTAAGTCACAAGCTGCTGAAAAAACAGTGAAAAAATAATAGAAGGAATACCAAGCCCTCTCCCGATATGCATACTTGTTAAACCAGGCCAGCTTTGCATTCCTTTCCTTCCCTCCCTCCCATTCTCAAAGTGCAAACAGAATGGCACTCCGCCAAGGCAGTTTGGCTGTGAAACGTTTAGGCCTAGAGACTGTGTGCTAGGGATCATTTCTCTTCAAACCAGCTGAAGGAAAAGCTGATTATTAACCTAAGGCAGGTAGTCAACACCAGGTTGTGTTGACTTTGCTGAACAACTTCAGCAAAGAAGCCTGAAAATGAACACAAACCAAGAGATCCTAGATGCATACTGTTCTAGGACTATCCAAGCATGATCTCTTTTCTGTTATCTCTAGCAAGGCTCTTGTGATCTTCACAGTTTGCTTAGAGCTGTAATGGATCTTCCCTGTATGTGTTGGCTTGAGCCAATTAACTATTAACAATTTAACGAGTCATTACAGCCTTTAAGATTTTGCATTTCAGTATCCCTGCCGCACACTGAATCCTCTTAACTGGCTCAGGTCCTGGGGTTGTAAACATGTGCCAAGGAAGTCATTCTCAGGGAATATACAAAAGAGAAAAAAGCCTGTGTATTTCACAGCCTGCTGTAACAAAAAGTTGCCTGCAAAACATTAAAATGTTTTAATACAGATTCAGTGCAGTAAATGTAAATTGTGCAGTACATTAGGACAGCAGCAAAAATGACAACGGAACATACTGCAGACTGCACTGTCAGCACAAGTTAATTCTCACTCGTTTAATAATGCAGGATGACTGCAGACAGTCTGTGAATGCCTCTCAAAGAAGTTGTTATCCTTAACGGAATCAGGTATCAGAAATCCCAGCAGTCACTGTAATGAACTGCTCTCACTCCATTCCTGGTTATAGAAGGCGGCTCATAATACGCCCAGTGACAGAACAAAAGAATAATTATGCTAGTCAACCTTCCTATTCCACCTTTAGAACAGAAAGAGAGCATCAATCAATAGATCTCCCTAATTCAAGGAATCATAAGTCTGAGATCTTGAGCCAATGGTTACCAGAGTTTAATAACACGACTCCGATTTTTTATTAAAGAACAGGTGAGCTCCTTCTGCCCTACCGGAATAAGTGCCTTTTCTCATTAAGATATCCTACCACGGTATTTATCAAAACAGAAAAAGAATCCTGAAGAACAGCCACGTGAAGCAGTACCCATTCCAAGCAATGCTAAGATGTAGAATTGTCCATGGGCTACAGAAAGAAAGAACAAAGATCAAAGGAACAGGGAAATTTAACATGGCAACAAATGTTGTACAGAAACTTTTTCCAGCAAATTATTTAGAGGTGAACAGATGCACTTGAATGTGCAGGCTATCATGAGGGAAAAATCATTGCAAGAAGAAATAAGAGCAATTTGATAAGTAAGAGACATCTAAGAAAACTGCAGATTTCAGCCCTTCTCTACGCAGTGCACAGACTGTAACACATCCTAAGTCCAGTTTCTGTACTTGTAAATGTGAGGAGCTAGCTCCTTGGCCAGCATAATCTTTTAAACCTTCATTGTAGGAAGTATGAAACAGCGATATTCCAAATTTTTCAAACTACTGACACAGTGGAAGCATGCGGAGTGAACAAAAAATGCCTGAAGAGACTATAAAATACAAATCTATCAGATGCCATAAACTGAATGTGGAATGCCAAATTTCATTTACCTCAATTCTTGACCTTTCCATTTGCAGGTTACTTGGTAAAATCTCCTAAAATTGTGCTGAAACTTAGCCTGATTACTTCCTACCTAGGGAAATCACAGATAATGTTTTGTAACATGAGAGGTTAAGGTTCAGATTCACAGTTGCACCAGTACGTTACAACCAACCATGCAGATGTGGATGTCAGTATGTGTGTACAGATACATGGGAGCTATGGATGCAAATGCAGACGTATATTTTCACATTGTTTTGCATGCTAAATTCCTGCAGTACTTCTTGCCTACTTGAATGACATCTTGGCAAAGCATTCCCCTCCCCCAGTCCTCCTTTCCTTTTTATATCACTTCACTTCTGGAGCTAAAATCTCTTTTTTTTTTTTTATATATGAAAGAATTATGCAAAAGCTGTCTCTTGTACATGGAAAGGGTAGCAAAATGCAACCAGCTTTCCAGAAGAAGTTTTAAAGCATATTTATTGTTCCTGGGAAAGCCCAGATGAGATCAGTCATTTGGTTTCTGGTGAAGCCTTGTGGAACAGAATGCACCAAGCTCATTAATGTCTCTCACACTTGTCTGTATCTTTCACAAAAATGAGACAGTAACGAGACTGAATGCAACGCGCAGCAATCCTCTACAAACCTACAGTAGTCCTTTGATCTGTCACAGATCACAAAAAGCAGACCCTGTCAAAAACTGATGTATGGGGGAGTAACAAGGTCCCAAGGTCAACAGAGGGCTGTCCTTCAAAAGAAATCACTTTCCTTTTTCCCTGTTTTAATTGGGGTCTGTTAGCATCTTAGGAAGAATTAAAACTGTCAATTAGATTTTGCATTGAAATTTTTTAAAAAGCATTTATTAAGATAAATACTTTTGCTTGTTTTTTTTGACCACGTAAAAAAAGGCTTTAGTCTGGATTAGCTTCACCTGAATCTAAACAGTTACCCCACAATGGAAAAATGACAAACACTGGCCAAGCAGACAAGTAGCATAAAGAAAGGCAGTAATGTTGATGGATTCTGTGTATTATTCTCATGTGGGAACCTTGAAATGACAACTCTATAAATGTGCAGGAAGCTCTGAAATGTCTAGTCTGCAACATTTTCAATTTTGATGGGAAAGAAACATATCTAATGAGTGATATGTGCAATACCATACACCATTCTCCCTTCTAAAATCAACCATGATTGAATTTTTCTTGTCCAAGTTTCCCAAGTGAGTGAACTTTCCCAGCACCAACGCTAAGCCTGGTAGCAGCCGGTTATCCTCATTTAGTTAAAGGCTCTCTTTTCTGAATACCATCACTACCACCACAGAAAACTACATTCTACAGGGAAACCAAGACTTTTCTTTTTACATAAACTGCAGGACAAACAATGAGCAATGAACAAACGGACTTATGGTAAGTGTTCTCCTAGACCCAGGAAGGAATTGAAGGCACAGGTATCATATTTAGCCATTGGCACATTAACTCTGACAGCTTGACAGCAATATGAATGACAATTTACAAAAAAAAAAAAAAAAATCAAGAGTTGAGGCTTTCCTTATTTGAACTGAACACTCTTTAAACCAACCAACCAGTCCTCTGACAGAATATATTCCTTGGCTCATTCTGGAGCCTTCGCCTATTAGACCAAATTTCTCAGTATTTTCCTTCTACTGCTTAATTTCCTGGCATTATCAGCATGCTTTCAACAGCTTCATTTCTTATGCTGGCAACGTTCCTTTCTAGGATTAGTAGTTTTTGTCCAGGTAACCTGCAGTTCAGATTCTCAACACAAGATGATTAGGAGATAATTGAAACTCTTAATACCTTTAGAGTTTGCCTTCCCTCTACTTCTCTATTGACACTGTCTCCAGCCATTAATATTAATCACCCCGCAGGCCTGCACAGAAAGCAACACACTTTTCTTGTTGCTCTGGCTGTCAAAGCACGCCAATTATTGATTTTCACATTTAAGGCATAAATATAAATAGCCATTTCTGATGGGGTATGGGATGCCACAGAAGGCCAGCTCTAACATTTCCAGCTGGCATCTTGGCTTCTCCTGGCCTCCACCCCACTCTCATTGCAAGATGATGAAGCGGATGTCTGCTAACATGGATTGAGCTTTAGAGAGATCCTGAGCTTTTCCATAAAATGCTAAGGATCTCTAGAAATAGTAAGTTAGATGATTATAACATCGTCATTGATTTCCTACTGTTTCTAAGGCAAATTAAACAGTTCTATATAGATTTAGGCTTTACGTAGGATTAAAGAAATAGGCTGATGAAGCAGACGGGGAAAACAAGTACAGCTATCTGCTATTTACATTTCAAGGATAACTGATACTTCATGTTGTAGCTGGCAGAGCTTGATATAAAAATCAATACGGTTGTGTGAAATGGGGATGCTTTCATACTACCCGTTCACAGCACCGCCTAGTCACAATTCCTGGTTCTTGCTCTTTTCTAATGTCCAGAATACACAGCACAAGACTTTTTCCCCAGTTGCTGAACCTGACAGATAATAGCTGCTGGCACTGAAATAACAGCAAGGAAGCATATGAACATGATTAAACTAGACAGCCTTGAGGGAAATTTTCAGAAAGTGCTTGAATCAGGAATTTGTAAGGAGTGAAAGAGAACTGACGGACAGGATTTGGAATGACTTCTAGGATCTATTGAGCAAGTGATTTCACCTTTCTGAATGTCAAATTCTCTATTTGCATGCCAGTACTACCATGCAACACTCTTCACAAAAAGTAAATGACCATATAAGAAGCTTTGAAATTCTCAGTGAAATAGCAGAGTTTAAAGTTCCTTGGCTTATAAACCTTCAAGGTTCAGAACCTGAAAAGTCACCGATGGCCTGTAGTCCTGAAACTAAAGGAGAAGAAAGTCCTAGTTACTTATGGAGATATACATTTCCATATTTAAACATTTTAAAACAATTTATAGCTTCATAGATTGGATGGCTTTACAAGTACATGCATTAAAATAAACATTTTTCAAGATTAGCAATCTCTTCCTTTTCTTCCTCCTGTTCTGCAATTTTTCCAGCTCTTTCTTCTCATGACGCATTAAAAGCGATGCAAGAGCTCTGTAAGTGTTTTTTTAACATAAAAACAAATTGATATCTCAGGACATTGTATGGACAGACATATAACACTGTGGATAAGGAAGCTGAATCCAAGACGTTTCTCCCTGCTTGTCATTTCCCATTACTTGGGGGTTTCAAAACTGCCAAGCAGTGACAAAGCCAAACATCACAGAAGAGAACCCCCAGCCAGAGCCCTCCTCCAGTTCTTTTTACTCAACTCCACTTGCCAAGAACGGAGACATGAGAGTGGCTTCATCTTCCTTTAAGTTGCTTATGATTTACTGCGTTAGCTTCCAATGAGGCAGACAAGGGTAGCACATGTCAGCAAAAGGCAAGAATGAATAAGTTAAACTGCAGCAAGGGCAGCATACAAACAGCCCTATTTAAACAAGCAATCTTGGTGTCAATTATTTATTATCTGCAGCATTTGGAACACGTGCTATTGCTCAAGGCCACACAAATACCAGACAGTCACACCCAAAGAAGAAAGAAACCTAAGCAACTCTTTTTTAATTTTAGTTGCCATACCTGATTTTTTGTTTTTCTTTCTCTTACACAATACTGAAATACCAATTGAGTACCACCAGAACATACCTGGAACTAATGTAATATCCTTTCAGTAAAGTAACCAAATCATTCACTTGAATAACAAAGAAAGTCCAACCCAAAAAAACACGTCGTCTGCGTTTAAGACATTAAAGGAAAATGCAGAACTGATGAAGGCAGTCAGAGAAGCCAAAGAAAGTGGTTTCAGAACAAAATTAAGATTTACTCAGTTGGCTGTGTACACAACATCTGCATTTCCCAACTACAGGAACATTCCTACTTGGGTCAGTTCCACAGTCAGTTAGCATTGCAGTGCAGTCTTGATCACAATCAGAGATTATTTGGGATGCTGTTTCAGTGAAGAATAGCAGCTGAATAGCTGAATAGCAGCTCTCTTTCTGCTTAATGTTTCCAGGAACATGTTCTGTCCTCTGTCATATTTGATTTTCAAGTTTTCTTTAAGCAACAATATATTGTATGGAAAAAATACCAACAGGAATTTTGTAACAGTGAAACCATCTAGAATTAGCACTCAGCCTTGTAACCTTGCTCATTAATATCTAGCACCTTTTACTGGCTGTGATAGTGACAAATATTCTCAGACTCTGCCTAGATTTCCAAGCACCCTTTTGGACCATGGAACCACTGTGAAAATTAAGATATGCAAGATAAAGCTCTTTTTGTACATACCCCTGCGGCCAGCCCCTATAAGATCTGGGCCAGTTCCCTCTAGGCTAAACGAGAATTTAGAGAGAGGTAGCACATATATTGTTAGTGTTTATCTGTGCAATATATATGTAGCTCCATACTCAGACTCTTTTTGCTCAGGACTAATATTCTCATTCATATTTCTACAAATGTTGATGCAGAGCAACATATGAGGTCAGTTCTAACAATACAATTTAAACTGAGAAAACAATACCCTGGTGTAACTTGACCTCCATAAACCATTTTACCATTTGTATTTAAAGTGGTCATCATCATGAATCTTATCCCTCCCCCATCCCATTATTATCCACACATGCAGAAGGGGGCTCTCTATTCCAGTGCTAGTACTTGTGTATCTGACATATGTATTCTATTCCGTACTCCCTGCAGTGCTGTCTCCTTGGCTGTATTCCCAGGATCCTATGCTGCATCATCTGTGCAGGTTTTCTTCTCCCCTTGTTACTCCTCCCATGCCTCTTTAGCTAGCATCTTGCCTCTTTATTGGCTGGCAAATCTCATATATCTTTGGATGCGAGTAGTCACTATTAAATTTGAGGATTTACACGCCGATTAACTACAGAACAGGATCTGTCTTTGGGTTCCTATAAGATGCTCTTTAGGGGGTAGAGGGAAGTATATAAATATTCCCCCTCCCCCCAAGAAATCCCTTTCTGTTTAGTTTCATTGTTCTGTTACACAGCCAAACCCTGCAGAGGCTGTGACAAATAGGGAGGTCACGATCAAATTTAATAACATCTCACATTCCCCTGGAAATGCCACCAGGGAGCAGACAAAAGCAAGCATTTGCTGAGCTCCTGGGGGAGAGAAGAGTATTTGCACTGAAGTCCTTGGTATGCAGATGGTGTCGCTCCCTTTAGAAACAGGCTTAGATTTGAAACCAATAGGAACAAGCTGATGGGCATAACACTGAGGGAGAGAGCGTGCCACGACACAGCTCAGGCCAAGCTATACATCAAGTGCTGGCTTTTTGGTTTTGCATCTCTGCTGTGAAGATTGCTAACTTCTCTGCTCAATCAGCAGAGGGAGAGCAGAGAATTCTATAGATGCAGGGTGGAAATAATAAAAAAAATAAATAAAATCACTGAATAAATGAAAAGGGCAAGCCTCTAACTGGCCGCGTCGGTTTGTGAGCGGGGAGCTTCGCCCCCCGGTAGGAGCACACGGGACAAGGGCACCCCCGTGTGGCCGCTCGGGGCTCGGCTACCCGCTGCTTCTCACCGAGCTGGGGCTGGAGGATGCCCCAAAAGGTGAGGCTGCAAGGCACAGCAGGTCCCACCGGCATGCTGAGTATTGCAGGGGGATGTTAGAGCTGTCACCACCTTACAAGGAAGGCTCACCAGGTTCTCGGCAAGCCAAGCAGTTTCACATAAAGTAGACACTGGTCCAGGATCTTTGTACCTACCTGCACTGTGTTTCAGTCGGCTCTCAGCAAGCTCAGAAATGGCTCCGGTTGTAATGGTCTTCTTCAGTCTAGAGACTCCAGAAGCTGCTGTCACCCCTGGTTTTGTAAGCATATCATCGCTGCTTGCCCTCTTCAGCTGCAGGAAAGAGATGTTATAAGCAACCAGAAGATTAAAATGTTGACTATTCCTATCAAGATGTTCAAAAGGCCAGGTTCCTGGGTGGAAAGGACTGTTTCTGTAAAGTAACCCAATGGAAACATTGCTTTGATAACACTACTAAATAATTTAATTAATTCTTGCATTATTTGTATTGCATTCCAGATTTTTATGAAGTGGGTTATGAGACTACTGTTCCAATAACAAAGAAGAAAACCAGGAAAGACTGTTTAAACTAGCAAGTAACTGAGATGGTGGGAGAAATAGCTTACAGTAGTAGACTACTGGGTACCTCCAGCTTCTCAGACACTGCCCCGAATAGCAGTCATCAGATTTCCTCAGTGGTTTATGTTTACTGAAGTAATTAGGCCTCTGCATGTAAGCGCCAGCTGCAGAGCCTGACACACAGAACAGGTCAAAGCTGCAAATAACTGGCCCCACACTTAATCTGTCTGTCAAAAAAACAGGATCCTAACAGGATCCTGCTGGCTTTTGTCTCGCCATTCAGGATCATTCACTTTTGCTCCAGTGGTGACCTCAGACTTTAAAAGAGGCATCTGAGCTATTCCAATAACTGCCATTTTCTTTCTGTGTTTCTCCCAAACAGGAGTCACCAAACTTTGTGGCAACATAAACAGGATTTTTTTTTATTTTTTTTTTTTTTTAACATGAACAAAGAACATGCTGGAGACTGAGCCAAAACCCCAAAATAATTTAGCTGAGAAGCTCAGGCTGCCACAGTAACATGAAACAGCCAGTATAAGATCTAGCACAATTACAAATTGGAAATCCTTTATCTTAAACATGACATAATTTCAGCTATTTAGGCTCCTTGTTTATTGAAAAGCAGTGAACAAAGCTGGCCAACAATAGCATGATGGGGCCTAATGCTCTTGGTATTGCGAGGGACTGTAGGACTCAGTACAAGAGAAACCAGAAATCTGTTCACAAGAAAGCATTCCGTTATGTGGCCACCAAGGAAATCATTCACAGCAAAGAAAAGCATTGTTCTTCAGGACAGATGAAATGTAGAATTCTGAAGATAAATACTAATACATTTCATAAGCTTGGAAGAAGGGGAACTATCTGCTTTACTTGTTATTTTATAGTATGTATCTTAAAAAGTAGATTACATATCACTGCTTATTGGTAAGCCTTATTGTACGTGAGAAAGCAAGGGGCCATTGTTGCTGCGCTGTTGTTTTTGGGAGGGGGATTTGCTTTTAAAGCAAGTTTACTCTAAATGCATACTTAAAACCATGTAATTCAAGCACGATGAACTTAAGATCCAAGGAGAAACACTTAAATGATGTTGCTTCAACAAGCAGAAGTAGCATTTTATCTCAGAACTTTTGGTCAGCTCTTCCCCATTTGTGGCAATCTCCGTAACAGCCTGCGTACCTCTAACAACAACTTCTAAATAATTTCAAGAGAAACATTTCAAGCATTTTAAAAGACCAAAGCTCTAGGTTCTCCTTAGAACAGTATTTTTCCACCTTGTTTCAGTCTGTGTACACCTAAACTATTTTCACAAATCAAATGCCCTTCTTTAGAAGTTGTCCAGGGTCACCAAGGGAGTCCATGAACCACGGGCTGAAACCACTCCTTAGGTTAAATGAAAAAGAAAGAACACACACAAGCAGAGCTCTCTCTATTTAGAAGTTCCTAAATGTAAAATCTTTAAGCAAAATGAAATTTATCTCTCAACTCCAATTCCTTCTCCCTTTCATCTCTTCCTCTTACTCAGAGTCTGTGGTTTCCTGGACCCCATGAGCATGCAAGTTTCAAAAGCTGGTGTTGATCTACTCCAGGAAACCGAACATCTAACGTTTTGCTTTCTGGCACAGGTTTTGTCAGCTCCCTCCTGCTAGCAGAAAGAAACAATCTGAACTTTCTGACATGTAGAAACCCCTGCAAACTATCTGAAGTAACTTATTCAGTGCACCCTCTTTTAACAGCAGCAACCGTGCTGCCTTTTTCTGTTTCTCCAGGGAAACGACATTGATCATCTTGCATTTGCAGATGTTCAACAATTTGAAAAATATTACCTGTAATTTGGAAGAAAATCCTCTACATTTAACACCATACACAAATCAACCACATCATGTTTCCTGATTAGTCTCCTCAGTAGCATTCCTTCAGAGATGCTTGCCTCAGCCATAACACAATACTCCAGTGACATAACTTGCCTGGAGACTGAAATACCCTATTGATAAGATGCTTGGGGCATCTAGGAGTCTACAAAGCAAGATAAGGAAATTAACCCTACACATGAGTGGCTGTGAAGATCGGTGATGCTTAGATCTCCTGTTGATTGAGGTGCTGTAACATGTTATATATAGCTTGCTAAACTTGACTATCGGAAACAGTTATAACCAGGAAGCCCTGGGCTCTTTTCATCACTGTTATCTTGGTCTGTATTTGGGCCACAAGGTTATTTTTGTTTGCTAATTACAAGAGTACAAATGTAGAGGCATTTCAGGTGTATTATTGTTTTCTCAAATAGCAACAAATTTCTGGCAAAGTAGGGTTATTCTGAAAGATACCCATGAAGAAAGAAAGATTTCAAAAAAAATGCTTGTGTGCCATTGCAATCAACACGTTTTGCTAATATATTTTGCCTTGAAGGAAGAGAGGCACAGATTTTTAGGAATTCTAGAAATCTATTAATGACTTTCAATTAATTTACATATGCAACAATATCAGCTGAGCTAAGAATTTGCCATTTATTTTTCTCAGTCTTTAGAATTAAGGCAATTCCCTGGCACAGAGATGGTGTAAGAGAAACCTGCTCACACCTGCTCACCTGGATACAAGGTCTCCACCACCACATGCAAAGCATTTTCAGAAATGTGCATTAGTCTAATATACAACACAATTATAATCTCCCTATGCTTAACAGAGTGGCCAAGGCTACTCTAAATCTCAGGCTGTGATAATGTTCCAGGACTAAAGCAAAGCTTTATCCTGGAGTGACTGTAATGTTTGCACCGTCCCTACCGGTTAGTACCTTGCTGAGCCGAGATTCAAAGGCCAGTGAAGTCGAGGACTTGGATGTCTTCATTCCTGTTGAGGTGGTGGTGGAAAGCGACTTTCCTCTGTCAACCCCATGACTCGCTTGTTTTGCCACTGCATTCCAAGGCCTGGCAGTACTCTTCATTTTTTTCCCCCAAATAACTCAGTTTACAGCCCCTAAAAAAAAAGAAAAAAAAAAAGACTTTATATCAACTGAAAGATAAAGAGAGAAGCAGAGATATCTAACACGTTTAAAGGGCTGAAAAGGACAGGTCAAGCTTAATTCCTTCTCTTATAAAAATAAAAACTCCACTTACTCAGCACAGAGAATCCTTCAGAGCCGGCTGCAGCCACTTAGATTTTTAGTGCTGGCTGGTAACATGAAACAACACAGAAGAAACAGTGACTTTTGTTTGCACTGTGCAAGCCAGAAACCTCTGTCAGCCACAGAACACCTACAAATGCTGAAGCACAACAAAAGAGAAACTGAGGACACCGACGTGCAGAAATCCACAGCAACTGATGACAGCTGTGGCATAAAAAGAAAACTACTTCTCTTACTATTAGATTTAGCATCTAATAATCACTTTAAGAAAGTCACGAGAAGCAAGTTTCCTCAGTTGTACAAAGAATATCTTTAACTTCGAGTCATCCAGAGAAGCAGTTGATGTTGCCACAGTGATCAAAAAGATGTTTCACAATACCAAGATTTACAAAACATGGTAAAAATATCAACTTCCTTGCAAAAAAGAAAAAAAAAATGCAACCAAAACCAGATCCCCTATTCCTCAGAGATAAGCTTCTGCAAGAGAGAAATCCTGCCAGGAATCAGCAAATAGAAGTCAAATTCTTTTTTTGGATATAGCTGAATAAATTTAATCTGCCAGCAAGAACAACGAGCGTTTCTCTCAGTAAGTAGACTGCTGCCAATTAAATAGCTAGCTCAACTCTCATAGATCTAAATACATACATTTTCAACCAGCCATTGCCCAATCCAAACCAGGAGCAGAATAAAATAATTATATTTAAAATCCCACAAGCCTGCTGGGCTGCGAGTGGGAGGGAGGGGAGATTGCCTGGTATCTCGTCGCTTCCCCCACTTCAGCGTGAGCAACATTAGTCTTCTGCAGCTTCAATTTCTAAAATAGACACAGGATGTATTTGCACACCAGTTTTGCGTAGGCAGAAGCTAGCTTGCATCTTTCTGTGCCAAACAGGTACTGAAGATCTAGAGAGAGATCAATATCTACAGTCTCAGCGAGGGGAAAGCACCCAGTAAGCAGTAAGTACCCGCTGTTTATCATGTAAGAGTCCAGCCGGGCTGGCGTGAACTCAGACAGCAACCCTCTGAGAGAGATGCCAGAACAACTTCTCCCTGGCTGAGTCAGTAGAAGGGGTTAGATCACATCCCACATCGTGCAATTTGCTTTCTGCGTTATTTCACGTTCACAAATAAGAACACTCACTGAGCACAGGGAAGAGAAACCACTTTGGGGCCAAGTCATGCTGGGCACTGACGGCACCGTCCGGGTGCCACGATGGGCTGCTTCAGGAGCGTTTTGCGCACAGAGGCAGAAGGGCATGCCAAGGGCTCTGCCGCTGTCTCACAGAACAAAGCTAGCAAGTGGCAGGTCCTGCTTATCCTCGATGCCTCTTGCAGGGAGGGCTACCTACTTTCTGCACAGCTCTAACCTGCCAGCTCCTAAATACAGAAATAGAAAAGTTAGTGTTACTAACTACAGTCACTCCTGCATTAAAATTCTTAACGCACGCAGCACGGAGCCATCACCGATCTCATTAGAGGCGAGAGCAGTACTGTCTTTGTTGATGACGATGCTGATCGCTTGGCTCCTTATTTTTATTGAAGCCTGGACAGATCTGTAAGCTACACTACAACAGAAAATATTTAGCATTCTCGGAGTTCACGATCTACCTTAACAAGCTTTGGTGCTTTGCACATATTTAATAAGCCATTTTATAACGAGCTGTATTCACTGTATTTATATGGGTGAACAAGCAATTACACATGCAAACTATCTTCCTGATTAATCTCCAAATTATGCAGATTTGGGGTTTTGTAGAGTCAGTGGCTGCACATACCCTCTGGATTTCTTCATAACTATCTCATACTTTCCTGCCTTAAGCTGCACAGATGCTTTCTTGATATCCAAAAGAATTTAATTTTGAGTCACTCGTGGCATTTCAAGCTGCAGTGGAGTGATATGCTCATTAGGCCACGATGCTGGAAGTGAAAGGAGGAGGTACTAAAAAAAAAAAAAAAAAAAAAAGGCAACAAAAACCACACACAAGAAACCCAGCCAGTAGCCTGAAGCAAACCAGCTTTTTCATGTAATGATAGCTGAATTGTGCCATGTGGATTTAATAGGATTGCACCACATCAAGCAGATAAAACTAAAATTGAGAAGAGGACATTTGGATTTGGTTTTCCACGTATTTATATGGGACTCATCATCTATAAAATATGGAGGCAATGCTTCTGATGTAATTGGCTAACCTGAACCTGTGCCGCAGATAAAAAGGTTTCAATCTATGAAGTAGAATCCCAATACTTTCCACAAGCCTTACTTCAAAGAATAAAGCCGAGTTTCACACATATTAAGCTGCTTTCATTCCTAGACAGGTGACACACATTTATTAGAAGTACTGCTTTGGGAGCAGTACAAAATAAACTACCTCCCAAAAAAGAAAAAAAAAATCCTACTGTTCTTTGATGAGAGCAGGAAATACATTCTAAGAGTCAACCTCAGCTTTTTCTACCCTCAAAATCCAATTTATTGCATAACAAGAAAATAAACCAAAAAACCAGTTTTGTGGATGTTACAGGCAGTTGGAGAAATGGGAAACCCCAGAAGTTCAGTATCATACAATGGCTCAGCAGGAAGAATAAATGTGCTGAAAAAAAGCGTAAGGACAGAGTGCTACTAATATAAACTACTAATCTATCCTAATGCATAGCAGCAGGAGTTTTTGAAGCAGCCATTAAAGGACACCTGAATGCACCCTTCCGTCCCAAATCTTAAGCTGGGCAGTCTTCGCACTGCTCAGTGGCAGCCTCTGCTTCCTGATGTGGTTTTCAGGGTGAGGGTGGTAGCAGCAGCTTGTGCAGGCCATCCTTCTGAGCTGTGAAAATGACTTTGAAAGCAGCCGATCGTCATAAACTATATCATCAGAAACTAGCCTTGAGTGAGAGCTCGGGAACGGGATCACCACTGACTTCCCATCACAGCTGAATGAATCTCGAAAGATTGTCCCTTCCACAAGTCAGGGCAAACGCAGTGCTCAGGTATGTATTCATATCAGAACCACTGCAACAAAGGTGATTGTTCGACACCCTTTGGCACCCTACCTTCCAAACCTTGTACATCTGTAGTTCCGCATGTGTGGAACTGCCAGCAGGTAACGGCTCCCAGTTAGCTTAGAATGTATTGATAGGGGCAAGTCTACTATATTTTAAAGAAATAACAGCATTCCCCTTCAAAAGAACCCCAGAGAGATTAGACATGATCTCTAGGCTACCCACAAAGAAAACTGAAAAAGAGAACAGCAGCAAAAAAAAAAAAAAGCAGCTTTACACAAGGGATGCAGCCAAGTTGCTTCTGCAAATACAAAAATAAAATCACTACTTTTACACCCATTACGTCTCAATATGTGTCAGATGAGACATGCTTCTGCTCACTTTCCTGGAAGATGACTCCATAAGCAAAGTCTGGAGCTCTACAATTTCAATTCTTGTTTCTTTCCTAACGTTTTACAGGGACTAGTGGCCACAATCAAACCCCTGTCATACACTCTGCTTGGAGCTGCGCTCTGAAAATGGGTGGAAGCTGGAGATAAGCAGCAGTCCCACGTCGAAGTAAGTGGGGGTTCGTGCCAGGGACATGTTGCTTCAGAGCAGCAAAGTCAGTTCCATCACCAGTAATTTTCAGAATTAGAGTGCAGGCGTTTCATTTGAAATAAATCTTTTGTATTCAAAACTGCTGGTGTCTGAGTGCCCCTCTCCTCCGAAACAGGTGCTGCAAATGAAATAATTGGAGGGTTTATAAAAATGGAAAGCTGGTCCTGACAGAGCCTTTGCTCTTGGTAATCCTCAGAATTCCCTGCAGGCATCAGGCTTTAAAAATTCAGGCCATAATATATAGCTCATCCCTTCTCACTTGTATTTTTAAAAGGTCTTTGGAAATTTTTGATGTGGACTATTTTGGCAGTTGTCAGAAGTCTTGCAGTGGAAAGACGGTCCATTTTACTTCAAATTTTATTGTTTTATTAAAGATGGAAAGCCTAGACATCTGTTATTAGTCAGTCCACATGAATATATTAATAAAGTCCTGAGAACCACCCTGGAATTATTCCCATTTTACGGCTAGAAAAACTGGATTAAGAATTTATCCTGACTCTCGCAGGCAGGCAGCATCAGCAGAAACAACCTAGGTCTCTTGGATCTCAAGGCTTGGCTATCCATCAAAGGAGTAACTCACCAGCCTCGTAGAACAAACTAGGGAACACTCTGCTGGCCGCCAAATGCTGCTTTACTCTGAATAACTAAAAAAGAATAGATAGGTTGAACTGAGCGATGACAAGCAGTATTATTTTACGGCCAAGAAACCTGGCGGTTACACTAGTAAGTAAACAAAAATCATTAACATCTGCAGAAATTAATTTACATATTAAAATCCCTCAGAGGGACGGGAATAGGCAGAGTTTGTCTGTACCCCACGTATTTAAAGAATTTGGGTTTTGGTGCTCGTGTTTGTGTGTGATGCTTCTCAACAGGAGAGTGAAATTAGAGCAGAGTCATTCAAGTTGCTGTGGCAAAGCCAATGAAAAAAGAATGATGAACACATTACTAGATCTGGAGAGTAACGTACAGATGGCAGGTTCACCAAGACCTGCGAATGCCCAGCGTTTCTGACGAAGGAGGTTGGAGGCACCAGCTCTGCAGGCCGGACTCTCCAAGGACAGACATCTGTGACTTCGCTGGGTTAAAAACCCCGGTCCCCAGTGCCATTTTCCCCTAATTCTGTTACTTTTGTTACATCAAAAGGTCAGACTAGTCCAGGACATTTCTTAAAAATTCTCGTGAAATCAAAACAAAATTCTCTTCCTTCCTTTTTTTTTTTTTTCCTCTCTCTCTCTTTTTTTTTCCTTTTTTTTTTTTTTTTTTTTTCGCCACGTGAGACTTGCATCATGCTTCCACTGTCTTCCTTCTGACCTGATCAAACTCTTTTCAGACAAACTACCGACTGGAACACAGAAACACCCAACAGGTTCAGGAAGCCATACAGCCTTTCCTAGCAGCCAGCTGGAAGCTCTGTGGCAGGACAGGCACCGATGCTAAGACAGGATGCTTTCCTGCCTTTCACATCAATCCCTTCTAAACAATGTTCAGGCTCGACCGATGCTCCCGTATGAGTCATCGGGATTTCGTAGCTGATACCAGGAATCAAGCCAGGGCCACAAACCGGGGAAGCTGACAGTCCCGTACAGTAATTGCCCATGTGGAGGTAGCACACAAAACCCATCTGGAAATAAGACTGGGCTAACAATTAATAACAACCCGCTTACTCCCTTGTGGTCATCGTTAGCAGTTTTCCCAAGGCATCATTCATTTCAGCTCCACGTGTATATTTCTGTACCTAACACATCCCCTTTTTCCTCTAGTTGCTGTTAGCATGGAAGACACCGAAAACAAGGTAACTCAGTGCAACCCTCCTCCATCACTCTTCCAAGCAGAGACACTTGCAGGATTTTTTCCTGGTACAAAGCTTAGCTTTCATTAGATTTAGGTTAAAAAGCCCACGAAAAATCACAAGCCAGACCACCCTCTTCCACCCAAAAGCAAACCAGAGGAACAGACAAGATACGTCTATTCCCCAGCACCTCCTCCCTAACGCTCTCACTGGCCACAGAAACAGAAAATCAATTTCAAACCTGACCCCAATCATCTGGGCAGCTGCTTCCTCTGGCCTACCTCAGCAGACTTGCTTTCCAATCTCATTTGCACCTGAATTTTCATGTTTCGCTGGTAAAGTACAAGAAGACAAGACAACACTTGGAAATTTTCATGTCCAGGCTGCATGTTACAGCAGGGAAAACTCTGTTGGTTTTATGCATGCCTCAAGCAAAGGTGTTTTCATGGTTATTATTTTTAACTTTCAAGAGTGGAGAAAAATGTAGAGTAATAATACAGCCAGGCACTTAGAGCATCCAAGTGGTTTTGCAAGGAGTTAAAAACGTAGGTGAATTTTAGATCGAAAACAACTACACAGAGACGAAGAAACAAGCCCAAGGTCACCCAGCTAATCACTGGGGGAACACAAAACAAGACACCAGCCCAAGGATTTAACCAGCAGTAGTTCTGATATAGCTTATGGGGCACATCTTCAGCATCTTCTTTTAAGGTTGTCTGAAGATTGTACCCTCATATGCAACATGCCTTAAAAGAAAACAAAACACACAGTCCTGCTGTCCTGCAGGACTCCTAAAAAAACTCAGAAGAGAGCTTCTAACATGGCATCAGATGAGAATTTTCTTAACAGAGCACAGGGCTCCCCTTCCTCTACATTATGAGCAACTGCTGCTCAGCCAGTCCTTCTCCCTCCCCTTCAGGGTGGCAGATGGAAGGAAGCACACAGCCCATGGAAACTCCCTTTATCTCCAAAGGCACTTTCTTTACCTGCGGTTACAGTGGCAAGAGAATCTCTCATTTCTGTGTTATTTAAAGCGTTTCTTGCTTATTTCCTTAGCATTCCTAATTTTCTAAATGGATATTTATTAACCAGGATATAAATACACCAAATGGTTACGAGCACCTGTAAACAGCAGCAGAAATGGTCTAGGCAAAGACAGCTCCAGGTAGCCACAAACGCCAGCTTTCTGGCCATCAGCTTCCCAAAACCATCCCAACCAGACTGCCAGGCCCCAGGTCGGCCGCTGCAGGCCTCCAGTTCTCAACATGGCTGAAAATAAAATCCTCTCTTCCCACAGCAGCCATTAGGGTCACTGATGATTTTTCCAGGCACGGACGGATGAGAGCAGCACGAAACCTCCTGTCCATCCTCCCCCACAGAAGTTCTCCCTGGAGGTTTAATTTGCGAATTTTTTATGCTTAGTTAGATCTCAAAGAATGCAGAAATCACAACAAAACCCTCGTTGGGTGCATATGGACAAAGAATATACTTAGCTGTATTTCCCTTGTCCTCGTTCTACATTACTGGCCGTTCAGAAGACAGGAAAAAATCATGCAGCTTTGCTACTTCTCTAGCTAAAATACCCAGGAATGTCATCCAGCAGTGATTGATGCTTAAAAAAAATAAAAAAATCAAGCGGAAGCTGTACTCTGAAATGGCTGGGAACCATCTCCCGCAGTAATTTAAATGCTGGTTGTACGTGGATATTCGATTTTCTCCTCCACCCTCACACTGATTATCTAACCAGTCCCCACCACGCATCTCAGAAGAGAAGCTATGCTTCCTCCCTGCGACCCCCGATCTTACAAACATGGGGATAAGGAAACAAAAATACCAACTGATCTGTAATTTTCTGTGCTCGTGAAGCCCTCCAGAAGACAGCAGCAGCTACCAGCTGGATGGGACAAAACCTGAAGAAGTTGTGAAGCACAGCAGGGTGCCGGCCATCAGCAAACCATCCAGCACGGTTCTCTGGTGCACGGGGCTCTTGTCTCAGTAAGGCTGAAATGACAGAGGACTGATAAGATCTTTCACTAACTTCAGGGCAGAGACGTGGACTTGAACGTGGCAATTCTGAATCATGCACACCACGTTATCGATGGCTGCGTGCAAGGGAAGAAACTCGACCAGAAGGGAAAGGACGGGAGCACGCATTCGTGGGCGGCATGTTCTCAGGCTGGGGCAGTGTAAAGGAAAGCATGGAGCAGTGCAATACTGCGTAGAGGTTTTATGGTCAGTGTATCGCGGATGGGAACAAGATGGTTTAGAACCATTCCAAGGTAGCTACTACCCAGTAATCCAGGTTGTCTAACTGCTGTCCCAGGGAACACAGCACAAAACGAGTGACACATCTGGTTAACACATCTCGTTTTGCCAACAAGGAGGAGGAAAAGGTTTCATTTCAGATAGAGCAAGAGCTGCGTAATTGCTGAAGAAATGAAGAATAATTACACGTGGTTGGCTGGGTAATTACCTGCCATTACATTTTCCTGTAGCATAGGGGGTAGCTACAGGTACAAGAAAGGGAAGGAAGGATGCTGTTTTAGCATGGCAGACATGCCCAGCATGCCGCTATGCGGTTATCCGGCCCGGTGCGTGCACACACACTTGCAGGTCCCCTGTGTTCTCCAAGCATCCGTGGATGACACCGCGGTCAGTGCACTAGCTTGGGATTCCACCCGATTCTATCCTCAGCTCCATCACAGCTTTCCTGTACTACCTCAGCCATTTCCCATTTATAGAAACAGGCTCACTCCCCACACAGCAGGTTTATGAAGACAAACACATGAATGAGCAGCATTCACGTGCCTTGCAAAGAAACCCCACTGAAAAACAAAGTAAAAATGAGAGATCAACATCTGTCACAGAGTGCACGACAACCCTGCAGATTGCCGCATGCTGGGATGTTTCCCTGACTCCCCTTTTCCATCCATCACGATGAGGAGAAATAAAGAGACCTGGAAGCTATCCCTAAAGGAGATATTTATCCTCCATTAAGTGCAGAGTGGGTCACTTATTAACTGCAATAAATGGGCAGCTTCTGAACTTCTATGAGTGGTGATGTGAACTAACTGAAAGGTTTCTTCAGGAAGAAGACAACAGCAGCAAATTCCAAAACTGCAGGAGAAGCTAGAGGACTTCTGCATTTTAGAAATATTCACACTGAAGAGGAACAGAACAGATTTAAACAATGGTATCCGGGGATTATGACTATGACTTACAGGACCGCTGAGGGACTGGAAGGCCCACCTTGGTGCACTGCATAATGAAATGAAATTTTAGAACTGAGCAAAGACAAGAGGTTGCACACGTGCACGTTAAGATGAGGTGTCCCTCTGTTAGTTAGCTGTCAAGTTCTGTCAGCAAAAACCAGTACATTTCAGCAAATCAGCCATCCTCTCTCCAGCTGAGCTTACAGGGACAGAAAGTACCTCATAATTTAGAAAGGGTGGAAGAACAACGTACAAAACAGTATTTGGGAGGTGAGACAAAGTATTAGGAGGGGACATCCAGAAGAACTTAAGACAGCGTACAAAAGAAAGGGGTAGAGAATCCCTGCTTTCAAACCAGTTCTACCAGTAATCCCTCACTGCTCCATACACAGGACTTAATTAACATCTCTATAACTCTGCAGAGCTATGTTACCTGCTATACAAACGCTGTTATTATCGCTATTGTTACTACGATCGAGCTTCAGCCCAGAGACCAATTTTAAGGCCAACTGTTAGGCTGCTACATGTAAAGGTCCTGCTGAGAATCCCAGCAGCTCTTTGCTCTGCTCTCACAAGAGGGGACCCGCCTGGCACGCTCCCCGGGGCTTTCGCTGCTCCCCTGCAGAGCAGCGAGCTGCCAAAGCTATTTGCTTAGCGGCTTGTTCCTTTCTGCCCTTTCCCGACTGGACTAGGTGAACATGCAGTAGCAGAGGCAAGCGGGCTTGTGCTCCTGCTTGTTTAACTGTTGGAGCACAACGCTAAATTCCCAGAGAAGAAAGGAGATGTAGGCACAGAAATCGCTTCTTCCCCTCTGTCTCTAGACTCCACGTAGCCGAGCAGAAGCAAATACAGTAGGCAGCTCTCCAGACTCACTTTTATGTTGTTGTAATGGCTTTTACATCACCCCCAGCACATTTTCTGCTAACGCAGAATTGTTTGCACCGTACATTTCTTGTTTCAAGCAATTTAGTTTTAATTAGTCAGATATTACGAAAAAGCGTTGCTGAGCAAAACAGGTACATTCACTCCCGGATTACATTGCTGCTCCCACAACCCCACTAGAGATGATACAACTCCCACCTTAAAAAATAAAATACTTACAGTAAAAGCTTGTCCTCTTTTCTGCATTAAGAAGAAAGCTGTCTCCCACTAGCTTCTGACAGCATGTGCAAGCCAGACTGAAAATTCAGGGCTTGAGTTCTTCCCTGAGAGGAAAACCACATTGCAGCGAGACACAGAGAGCTGCTTGAGAAATGATTCACATACGGAAGCAAGCTGGCTTCACCAGCGCTTTGGCATTCAGCACACACGCGCACACATATGCACACTTGCTTACTCAGGGGAAAGAGAAATATTATATTTTCATCAAAGCAAGGAAGATTTATGCAAGAAAGCCGTTTATATCCACTCCAAAACCCGAAGGTGCTTCAATCCATAAAGCAGGCAGTTTCTTTCAGTATCTCCTCATCCCGGCAGCAGAGCTGGGCACTGGGCAGAGGGCATAAGCCCCAGCCTGGTCTGCGTGATCCAGTCAGCTAAAAACATGCGGTAACTACAGCGTAGGAAGGGCAAGGAGGTGGCCATAGCAAGAAGGCATTTTGCAGAGGAAATCAC
Organism: Cygnus olor; assembly: GCF_009769625.2. Taxonomy (NCBI): domain Eukaryota; kingdom Metazoa; phylum Chordata; class Aves; order Anseriformes; family Anatidae; genus Cygnus; species Cygnus olor. The sequence continues at coordinate 7,606,374 of NC_049188.1, read as the reverse complement.
AGGGACAGCTTCCAGAAACTTTTATATTCCACACTAAATCTCTCCCACGGAATGCCAGCAGTCACAGCCAGAACAGCTCACGACATTTCCCGTGCCTGCACCATTGTTACAAAAAAATGAAAAGGTGTGCGTATGTGTGTGTACGTGTGTGTGTGTGTGTGGAGGGAAGATGCATTAAGACAAAGTCTTCTGCAAGAAGAAGTGGGTAGAAACAGTCCTGAGCAACTTCTCGTGAGCTGACCAAAAAGCGTCAGTCTGTTCTTCATTTAGAAGAGAGCGACTAAGGGACAAGGGGAGCAACGCTCAGGAATATCCCACTTGCTTAATCTGAGGAGCATTTCGTCTCTGACAACGGGCAGGGCCAGAGGTTCTAACAGGGTTAGATCAAGCAAGGACAGCATCAAGTTAGAGGAAGCAGAGAGGATGCAAAGAAAAATCAAACCCAGATGTACATTTCAACCGAGAAACCTGAGGTGTTTAGAACAGGGATTTTTGTTTGAGGCTGTGCAGAGGGAGATGTTTGCTCCCCGGGGGATGTCTCTCACCTAAGACTGAAACTACAGATCAGGAACCTCCTCCTGGGCTGCAGCAGGGGCTCTGTGAACCACCAGTGAGAACCGAACATACCAGCAATGCTGATGCTACGGGAGCAACCTCACAGTAACAGAGGCAAGATTTACAACACGATCCTTGAACAGTTGCTGCAGCTGAATAGTTCAACCTCACCGCACCTTTTGGAACTCTGTATTCTAAGTTCCGAAGGGACTGAAAGGAAGCTAATGCTATGCCATGGGTTAATTTACTTTTCAATTCAATGTTGGCACCATTATTGTTATTGCAGAGCAACCAGACCTTAAAACATAGACTGAGTCCAAGCCGAGTCCCTTCTAAACATTACGATTTTGGATCCAACTTTGAGATATCCCTGAGAGTGGGAACTCTTACCTTCAGACCTTAAAACACCAGAACAAGAAAAAGACCACACCATGACTTACTTCACAAATGATAATGGCAGGTGCCAAGCATACCCTATCAGCTCCAAACCCCTGAACACTCACCCCATCGTGCCGGCTGCTACTGGAAGTTCCCACCTACCTGCAACACCAACCCTTCTATCCAGCCTGCCTCGCGCCGGTACTTCACTACCTGAGGACGGACTGCGTGATCACAGGCAGAACTTACCCATCCCATATTTCTATACCTCTAATATTTAGATACTATTCACAGCTCAGATAAGACAGCAGTACTTTCTGTCATTCCTATTAACCAAATTCTGGTAGATAGTGATCTACGCGAACCGTTTCTCCTCCCCAGGGAAGCAACACTACGTTCAGTGCTGTGTGCACAGACAGTGAGGTCGCCCAGGTACGCAGCTCAGCACCCTCTGCTGCGATGACGGACCACCTTCAAAGCTGGGCAGATACAGCTGGAAACTACTGACAGAAGATTGCAGACCCCTGGACCTGAGCACGTAAACGAGAGGGCCATCAGCTGCACGCACCCTGCCACAAAGCCTCCTTGTCTGAAGAAAACAAGCACTGGCAGGACCGCAGCACGCTGTCTCTTTGCCACTGCTGGTGAGTTCTTGTGGGCTCGGGGGGAGAGCAGCCTTGTCAGCTCGGTAGGTTTTCAGGCCAAGAGAAATAAACAACTGAGATGAGGGGTGTGGGGAGGAGAGAGGAGCTACTATATTTCGTTCTCAAAGATTTTTTTTTAGCTTTGATAAACACAACTTGACCAAAACCTAAACATGAAAATGTTTGGGTGTGAGGGATAGTCCCAGCATTTACATGCTGCAGCTTTCGCAGACAGGCTAGAGTAGTGCCACACAACTTCCCCAGACCCAGCAAGACCAGACAGTACTTGTTTATTTAGGTTTTTTGGTAGCACTTATTGCTATAATTATCTGATGTCTTTACTTAGACCAAAGAATTATTCAACACAAAACCTTCTGGATTGAAAAATTGCCTTTCTGTTTAATGAACAAAAACAGACAGCTCAAATGAGTTGGCTAAGGTCATAAAGAAAGGCTGTGGCCTGTCCAGGGCATTAACTGTAATTACTTTCACACAGCTGGGATGAGAAAACAATTTCAAGCAGCAATATATATATTTTTGTATATATAAATCTGCCAGGGTCTCACTCAACTTGTACGTTTGGTTGATAGCCAAAAGGACAGTTAGCATATTGCTTGCGTGGTCAACCCACTGCCCCCGTGACTCTGCAACAAGGGACAGGAGTCATACTAAACCCCGCTCATCAACGCACCTTCAAAATTCTGTATTTGAGGAATTTAAATGCTTTGTGTTGCAACCTGCATCGTCTGGGCAGTTTGACAGGAACGAACACGGATGACACACAACTTAATGGAGTGGGCAAAGGGCAGAACTTCTGGTGGCACAGCTCATTTGAGATTCAAATGCACAAAGAGCGTGGAAAAAAAGGGCTCATACACGGAACAAGATTAAAAATATCTTTGCATTTACAGATATTTATGCTATGTTTAACTGCTTTTGTGCACGCAACAGCCTTAATTACAAAGAGAGAGATTCCATAAGCAAGGCTATTATGTCAATAACAATGTCTTCTTAAAGCAAGTCTCTAATTCAGTTAGAAGACTTGGAACAGCACTGTCTGGAGTTATAAAACCAAAAGTAATTACAGAGGAAAGGCTGCACCAGACAGTGGGTATTAGTGGAGCCAGGCCATGGCTTTACTCCCTCTTTCCTCCTTTTTGTACATAACTGATACAAACTTCTTTATTTTCTCAGTCCCACTACAGATGTCAGGAAGTTCAAGCAGCCAGTCGACATTTGCAGAATGAATCATGGGGCACCGCTTTCCACTCTGACAAAAACAACTGCTGTTCAGTTAGCGAGATGATGCTGATCAAATGGGTGGATAGAAAAAGTGAGCTCCCGGAACCGCTGCCAAAAAGGCTCCGCCAGCACAAGGAAGCTGTGCGCACTCCCTTGAAGAACTCTGATTTTTTCCTGTCCTTATTCTGCAGTTTCATTTTCCCATTTATTTACCTGCAGAGCGCAGCCTGTGGGACAGCTACCAGCTTTGTCCCCTAACTAGAGAAAACACTTTTGCTGGAAGAAGCTAGAATCGTTAAAGCTGGAGGAAAGCAGATATGATTTATGGAACACGGAGTGCTACAGGAGACAGAAAAAGCAGCTTCCTTTGTTGCCTGTTGCCAAAATTTCAGAAGACCAGACAACAACTTTCAAATTTCCAAGGGAACAGCCACTAAGTACGTCAAAAATAGAGTTAGGAAACTGCCTGTTTCAGAAGTCAGAGTCTGTAAGAGGAGCCAGCATTTTTCAGTATTTCTGTCATTTCCGACCAGATCACTGAAGAGTTAAGAGACATCTATCTACCAACAAAACCCAGCCCCCAGAACATGACAAAATGAGGAAGGAAATCTACGTGGCAAAGAAATATTCACGTATTCACTGTCATTCAATTATTTAAAATAAGTCTCTCGTTATTTTTGCACAGTTTTATCCAGAGAAGTTATTTTTCCCTCTACAGTTTTCAAACATCTCTGCACTTTCTTAGGCATAAGAGGCACAGCAGCAGACCAGGGATAGCTTCACTACAGTCACCCTTCTGTTCAAAAGCAGATAAATCTGAATGTGTGAAAAATGCAATACTCGATGCTCTTCTCTGAAAGGGAGAGATAAGACTTCCCATGTTCTTTCTGACTTAACTGAAAATTCTGATTTCAATGTTGAAATGAAAGAGTTCGAAGAGGGGGAACATCTCCATTCTTTATTATTCTTCAGTGCTCATTTTCTGGTGCATAGGCTGTAATACAGCACTCATTAACACTGACAATTACCATATTCAAGTTGCACAGCAAGTTCCTTCTACCTACACGGGAAAAATACAGCACAACCCTATTTGCTCCCTTTGCTTATTGTCCGAGACGGATCACGTGCTGGAAAAGCTAGCGTTTGATCACCTAACAGGAGAGGAATTGGGACAGGTATCCATTAGAAACGCTAACGAGCCTCCAACAGAAAATCATTTCATTAAGTTTTGGCTGATCGCTAACAATAGAGAGCTGTGCAGGAAAATTAAGGACTGGAGAAGATGTGTGCTGGAGGCTGCCTGAGAACTAAATCCCCAATGGGATGGGGTAGGAATGCCCCACTGCTTTGAACTTTTTGGCGCATTTGAGGGAGATGCAAATAAAAGACCTGAGTTGCCAGCTTCATTTCAGAGGGACTTGCACTAGAACTGCTGACAGCCCTGAATGGAGACAGAACCGCGGGGTACGCCTGGGTGCATGGAGAGCATCACAGGGAGCCCAGCAGCAACAAAAATTAGGACAAATTAACACAAAAAGGATGAAGCACAAGGAGTTCAAATCCCAGGGGACAAACAAGCCCTCTAATGTAGATCAGGATTTCAGAAAAAAGGGTATCTGTAAGGTTTGATACCCTATATAGTAATATCCTAGAGTTTCCATTTGTTCTTACTCTCTGCATTTTTTAATAGGTTATTTAAACGGAATCAGCTAATCACTGCAGCAGCTTAGGAACGCTTACCTGTTTTAAAGGTAGGAAAACAAAGGCAGCTAAATTATTGGCAAAATATCAAGATCTAGTAAGGATCTATGGTACCCATTGATTTTAGGTCCTACATAATAAGAAGTCAGCAGTTTCGCAAAAGACAGGCGTATTGGTATAGATTAGGCACCCAGAAACGGAGCAGAAAAGTTTGGCTTTGGTGGCCCAATCAAAGCCAGGAAAAGGGAGAATCTAAACTACAGCAATTCATCGCTTCCAGACGGCTCGTATGAATGAACGTTTGCTGCTGCTTCAACTTTTAAGTCAGCTTAGCACACTGCAGAACTATGCAGCTGAAATGTGAAGTACTCAAACACTGAGATCCCTCCAATATTAATTGTCATGTTACGGAGTAAGTGTTGAGAAACACGCAGTGATATAATGCAAACAAATCCCATTCTGAGATCCTGGCTCTGCTTTCAAGATTCCTTACGACAGTTAGGAGCTCTCAGTTACCAATCATAATTACTTCAGATTTGGAACTCTCAGTCCACATTTGGCACACTATAAACATCTTATTACAACTAAAATCAATAGTGAGCATTTTTAAACGCAGCAAAGGGATCTTCACGTGTGGATCATGTCGCCTAAGAGGCAGGTAAGGACAAATATCCATAGAAGAGGTGGAACTCTTTCGGCCACAGAGGTAGTAGGCAGCGCTGCCTGCTCTGGCTCTGGCATGTCGGTTGTCCCCACACACTGACCTGCAAAGTGAATGCAAATTGCTCCTCTCCTCAAGGTCAGCCTTCCGCGTTCTTGTCCGGCGCAGCTACACTGAAGAGCCTGTTACATGAACGGACCTCGCTCGCCGAACGGTGAAAGATGGAAGGCCAGAAGCAGCAGGTACAGCCACAGCTAACGAAGTGGGAGAGCAGCAGAAAGAGGTGCTCAGCTTTCCGAGTCGCTATAAAAGCAAATGATAATTTAAAATCTCCAGCAGATAGCGAGATAGGAGGGTAATGATCCAAGATATCAGTGCATGAAAAGGAAGTATCCTATGGAGCCTGTGACCAGTCACCATAACCAGTTTCATAAATAAATGAAAGCAGAACAACCCCTGAGGTCACAGAGTTAGCGTGAGGGACATGAGTGACCGGCCACTTGGAGAAGCCTGCAGAAACAACTGGCGTTACAGAGCAAAAGGACTGACTGGCCAAGCACGCAGGAGCTTGGGAGAGAAAGCTGATAGGAGGGAAGGAGGGGAAGATTAGGGTATTAAAGACAGCAGCAAAGTCACTCTAGATAGTAGCTAACTAGCACTGCTAGCCTGGTACGCAACAGCTGAAGGCCTAGGGCAAAAAGCAGCAGTTTGGGAATACAAAGAAAGAGGAGAGAACATAAAAGCCAGCTCATTGTTTTTCTACTCCAGGCCGAATCAGCCCAAACACCTCTGCCTGTTTCTATGGCAGAGCACCTCAGTTTTGCATCCTTCATGAGGAGTAATTAGTTCACTTGTTGGCAGAATCAATAGAAAGGCCAAGTGTTGGACTGATCAAGGAAAGCGCCATTCTTCTCTTCCTGCAGGAGCTTGCTGGTAAAGGCGTGCTTCCTAAGGCAGGTTTGGTCCCTCGTTGCATATTTAACTGTCCTTTTTCTCCAGCCTGAGGACACCAGATTCCAGAATCATCAATCCAAAGACCTTCCAGTACCGTTAACATCCACTGCTATTAAAAATAAGAAATACATTACATTTCCTCTTCGATATTGTGGCTGATCTCATTGAAACCATGAAAACAACAGCCTAAATACTTTGCCCTGTGGTATCTCAAGGAGCTGGAAGCCTTCTACCAGCGAGAAACTCTTGCAGCAGTTACCATGGTGACACCCGTAATAGATATTTAAAGGCAGCTCACCCGTAATCACACCTATTAGGTACCAAGCAGCTTTGGTACGAAAGACATAAAAAGCTTGAAACCAGGGAACTGGGCCTAGGGATGGTGTAAGAGGACGGGAAATTTATGGAGAGGGACCTGCTTATACCGCCGCTCGGCTGGGCACCAAGGGCTCCTTCTGTTCAAATCTGAAACAGCGCTGAAGTTTGCAGAATGAACTGTTTTTAGCAAGTCATTTAAAATTTTATTCTGACGGCCACGTTTCAATAGCAGGAGCTCTATAAACCCTTACAGGGTTGCCCTGGCCAGAATAGGAAGCTGTGCTACGGCTCACAGGGCTGCTGGAGACCACTCTGCCCATCACAGCCACCCAACGGGGCTTCCTCCCAGGAGGGGAACATCACTGTGGGCACTGCTGCTCCCTGCACCCGCCCAGGGGCCGACACCACCAAACCTGCCCGGCTCCGGCCGGGTGGGCAAAGGAACGGGGCCAGGCTGCTTTTTGAACACCACTGCGCATTTGGAAACACAGATCCGGATAGATAAGCAGCATCCTTGGTGAACTAGAAATATAAACATCAAATAATTTCTTGAGGATCGAATGTAACAAAGAGAGTCCGCAGGATCAGATCTCCAGCTATGGAACCACTTCATCACCAAGCTGGCTATGCCTATGCAGCAGTTATCAAATTGAGACTTCCTTTCTCTTTTTGCTGCATATTTCCATGACAACTTTCCCCCCCACCAGTACCAACTTCTTTCTATTGGAAAGGTCTCTCAAACGAGAATTTAGGCTTCTATAGCAACAGCTAAAATCCCTGGGAGATGATGATGTCTGAAGCCTTATGCAGATCTTTTTTTAGACCGTGAGTTACAAGGCAAGTGCATTTTGAATTTCATGGAGGAAAACAAAAGTATGCTTAATATCAGGGAGATGGGAAGAAGGGAACAAGAAGCTTGCTGAAGTGGGACAAACACCAAGGAAGCACGTTACTTTCGAAAAGGATGTGAGCTTTGAGATCTAAAACGTCAAAGAGAGAAGAAAGACGGGATCAAACAGCTTGAAAACCCACATCCTGCTCCTTCTCTCAGAGTTACAAAGCAGAGTCACAAGGAACAGTCTGCTGATTCTAAAAGGAGATCTTATTTAAACACACATATCTGTATCTCTGCAGCCTCACACATTGACCTGGAGAAAAAAATAAATAAATCAGGCTGTCCTTTCAGTTTTAACTCCTATATAGCTGCCATCTAGCTACAGTCAGATCTTTTATTAGTACTTTAGTTTTGGCCATCACAGTGACAGGATTCACCAGCATGGAAAGGCTTTTCACCTCAGAAAAAAATAACTGCACTCTCAAACATAAAGTTGGTGAAATTCATAGAAGCCAAGGGAAGTATAGACATTAAAGCAACTTCCAGTCACTGAATTTAGGGATATTTCACAAAGCACTTTACTTCTCTAATGCCCTTTTAAACCTAAGATGTTAAAATCTTATTAAAAAAATATTACATTCACAAGCTGGATGGGAAGTAAGAAAGCACCAGCCTAAATTTATAGCTGAGGGTACTAGAATGGAAATGTGAAGTGGTACTTGCAGAACCACGCTCAGAGCCCAGCAGGCTCCCACACAGCCCCTTTACAGCCACTGGAAGCCTCTTTGCTACAGGAGAGGCAAGGTCTGCAGCGTGACCAACTAACACGATTGCAAAACAGCCGTATTTTCTTCTGCTTGTGGTGCGACTGAATGCTTCTCCTTTTTCCCCCCCATGAAAGCATCAGTTAATCTGTCCTCTCCTCCTCTCATTTGCCTAGGTCATCGTAGTTCTGGTAAAGAAAAAGGCGGCAGACAGGTAGGTGTAAAAGTGAAAAAGAATGGATTAAGCTAGTTATTTTTAACTTCCATCTTCAGCCACCTCCTGCCCAGTTAATTTCACAAAAGACTCTGGGAACCGTCCATGTTTTACAAAAAGTTGAGAGCTATGAAAATTTTTTGTTTTTAAATGGCAACGCTAAAAATGACAGACAAAGCTTATTCAAAATGATGGAGCTCTACAACTAAGAGCCATGCACAACTACGATTTCAGACAAAAATGTTCTTTCCAAGGTTTAGACTCTCTGCCCTTTGGGATCTCGTTTGGAGAAGTGTTGGATGAAGGCTGGATCACTGTACAGGTCAAGTGGAATAGAATTATTTCATATCCCTACGTGCTGCCCTCTGCTGAAATGCTGAGCACATTCGTGCATTGGGTCCATCACAGGCCAGTGAAAAACTAATGATCAGCTGCACCTAATGCTGTCGTCACACAGGGGAGAGCTGCTCACACAAAATGGAGATGTTTCATCTGGGACTAGGCGAGGATAAAAATAACCTAAGCTCACCTGTAATAACCTGTACTGGCCTTGACAGTTCCAAGATGAAAGCGTGACTTCAGGTACATCGGTCAGATGGTAAGAGCCTGGTGAAGGAAGAGGATCAATGCCCTGGCTGCACACGTCTGTAGTGATGAAGGTTCACAGGTTTATGGAAAGTTCATACAAAAAGAAGAAACAGATTAAAATTCCAAATGAATAACTTATCAAAGATGTCTCAAACTCGCAGATTCTCTCTCAAGGGCTTAATGCTCCATCTGATTTCACTCACGTGAGAAGTCCTTTCAGGCTGCTGAGATTATCCAGTCAAGGACATGTGTTTGTTCATACATGGAACAGAAAAGAACGTGTATGGGAACAGGAGAAAACTATTTCAATACCTAATGGGATAAATTATATATATTTAAATCAAAATGTGTATGTATAAATAAATATAACTATTATAAACAAATATTTTGTAAATATATTTCTAGGAAAAAATAATAATATTTCCAAGCAACTCTAAAACCGTGATTTTGTCCAAAACCCAGGAACAGATAAAAGAAAGCAAAAATAATATTCCAGCTATACATGGAAACTCTCAGAGCTCCAATTCCAGATCCAACACATCTTTCTTCCCTTTACACCTCTGGAAAATAGGCTTTGCAGTGTGACTTCAAGATCAGCCCAACTAGGTTAGTTTAGATCAAGGAGAAGATTGAAATCTACAGTTAAGGGCCCCTTAGGGAGATCATCCTGCCAGCAACCTTCTCTTTTATGTAAAGGTAATGTTTTAGTAGACTGTAACAGCATGCTTTTCAACAGCTTCTGACCTTAAAAAGAAAAAAGGGACCAAGACAGTTTAAAAGGAAAAGGATAGAGATGGAGAGAGGGAAGAGCACCGGGCAGGTCTGACGGTCCAGCCAGTAGAGGGCACTGGAATTTAAGAGGAAAAGAGGAAAGTTGTTGCAAATGAACTTCATCACTTCATTTGAAGTGGTAAAACCATCAACTTAAATTGTTATTTGATCCTACATGTCCAGCCCTAAACTGAGGCATAAACAAGATACAGTGAAAAGCATTAAAAAAAAAAAAAAAAGAGTGGGTTACTTCAGGATCTCTAACGAGGCACTTTTCAGGGTGTTGCATGCTGTCAGGAAGATTTCGTACTTCAATAATTCCTCTTAAACAACGAATTAACCTTTTACATCATTTTCAGTTAACGAAGTGGAGTAATTTGAAGCATCCTATTGAAACAATCACAGCTGTTCCTCAAGGGTTAAAAACTTACAGACGACTTTTAAAATTAACACAAAAAAAAATATCGGAGAGAAGTCAACAACGCTTTTTTTTGAAGCGTACCTATCCACACGTGTGCTCGGCTCTGCGAAACGCTGGCTCTAGTGCAGAAGACACTAAAACTGGCTAAATAAAATGAAACACAAGCAAGGCGGGTAGGAGAATTTTCATCTTGGCGGCCCCTTGTTCGCCAAGGGTAAAAGGCGGAGAGAAATTTCTCACCCCGCTACCAAGCAGATCGAGCACAGCAGAGCTGAGGTTTCTGTGCGACCTGACGTGAGCTCAGTGTGCGTTTTGTGACAGAAAGACCAAGTCTGTACCTTCTCCAAGCACTCCTGACAAACGGGTCCTGAAGGAAAACCGCCTCCTTCCACCTGAGGAAGCAAAAGGCGCAGCTGACAGGCGATGCCCGCTCCCCTGAGCTCCCACCTGAGCACCACGGACGATGGAAGCGCTCCGGGATCCCTGCCCAGGGCCCCCCACAGGCCGCCCCCCGGGGCTCCCCCCCTCCCGGGCCCCTCCGGGACCCGCAGCCCCCGGGGGGGGGCCGGGCCCTGCCACCCCCACACGGCGCCGCGGGGGCTTCCCCGGCACCTCGGAGCCTCCCCCCGGGCTCCTCACCCCTCAGGGGGGCCGGAGAGCCCCGGCCCGGCCCCTCGCAGCCCCCCCGGTCCCCTCGCAGCCCCCCCAGGCCCCGCAGCCCCCCCCCCCCCGGCTCCCACCTGCCGCCGGCCCCGCTCCGCTGCCGAGGATGCTCCGGAGCCTTCGCCTCAGCTGCACCGGCCCCAATCGCCGCCAGGGGGCGGCCGCGAGGCACGCTGGGAAACGTAGTCCTTCCCCCTCCCGCTGTCCTTCAGGGAGCCTCACGGAGCATGACGGGAAGTGTAGTTCTCTGTGCCCGCACGGGGCGCGCTGGGATGCGGAGTCGCAGCACCGCGGAACTACAACTCCCGTCACCCCCTCTGTGTTACGGGAGCGGAGTGGCGGCCGCCTGAGGGGGCTCCGCGGTGATGGCGGCTGCCCCGTCCCCTTCGTCGCCGGGCGGCCCGGAGCCGGAGCCGCCGGCGGTGCGGTACAGCGAGCTGCTGCAGCACCTGGTGGGCGAGCGGCGCCGGCCCCGAACCTGGGACCCCGCCGCCCTGGGAGGCATCCCCAGCCCGGCCAAGAGCGAGGAGCAGAAGATGGTGGAGCGGGCCATGGAGAGCTGCGCCTTCAAGGCGGCGCTGGCCTGCGTGGGGGGTGCGCGGGAGGCTATGACGGGATGTGGGGGGCCTGTGAGGGGCTGTGAGGGATGGGGGGGATGTGGGGACGGGGGCTGGCATCGGGGAGAGGTGAAGGAGCCGCCAGGGGACGAGCCCCAGGGCACGGGGCGGGTGGGCAGGAGGAGGGGCCGCCGAGCTGTGTCCCCCTGGGTTTTCCTCAGCCCTCAGAGCACCCCCGGCCTGTCACAGGGCCCAGGAAGGGATCTCCGTCCGCTTTCCCTTCTGCACAAGGAAGAGGTGGTCGTGGTGCTTCTCCGCACAGCACAGGCCTGCAGCGGGGAAGGTGTCAATGTCAGTGCCCGCAGCATCACGCTACGGGCCCTTCGTATCACTCTAACCCAGCAGAGGTTCATTTTGTACCTTTCCTCTTCCGCAGGATTTGTTCTTGGAGGAGCGTTTGGTGTCTTCACAGCTGGCATCGACACCAACGTTGGGTTTGATCCCAAGGATCCCTATCGCACGCCAACTGCGAAGGAGGTGCTGAAGGACATGGGGCAGAGAGGCATATCCTATGCGAAGAACTTCGCCATCGTTGGCGCTATGTTCTCCTGCACTGAGTGTGTGGTAGAATCGGTGAGTAAGGACTCCGTAAGCATTATGAAATATTTTTATTATATACTCGGTAATCTCCTTTAATGGATTCGGATAAGTATGCGTATCCCCCTTGTAATGGGGTGAGGGACTAGGCTACTTTATTTTTGCTTCTTAAGTCATTGAAGCTTTTCAGCTTTGAGACCTGCCTTCAGAACTGTAGTTCTCTGATGGAATAAGCAGAACTGCACACAACAGTGAAGTCCTTTCCAGTTCAAGTCCCAACTTTTGGCGAGTATGGGCATTGTTTTTTGAAACCCTAGCTACGAGTAATCTGTTCTTACTTTAAAACATCAAACTGAAAGTTGCAAACTTGCAACGTGGTCATTTGAGCCTGTAAAAATTGCATATGCAGACAGGGATCCTTTGATCAAAGTTCTTAAGCAACAGGCTTATTTCCATCTTGAGCCTACAGGAAGAAATGACCTCGTGCAGCTCAGCGGTAAATCTATCATCCATTTTCTTAAATAGGAAAATGAGCCTGTTAGGAATTTCAGTACTGTCTTTTAATTGAAAGACAATTATTTCTTAAATCACGTAGAAGAAAAGTGTATCTGCTTGCACAATAAAGCAGAACAAACAGATCTCTGCACTGGTGAAAAACTGGTGTGCTTTGGCTATGGAAATTGTATATCATTGTCAGCAGGGTGCTGTGGCTCTCCAGGTTGCACGGCCAGGCTCAGTGCTGCACTCAGGTGCCTGTAGCACCTTTAAAATCTCTGAGCTGGTGCCAGTGCACAGTGCTGCCTTCTGGGGGCTGTATCGGCTCACCTGAGAGTCTTTGTTGCAGCTCTGCATTGCACCATATGGATTTGTCTTACCTCTCCTGGTGACCTGCACCTTCCCCTCCTCCTGGCCCTGCAAGGCTTATGTTTTAAAGTGCAGGGGGCCATCTGCTGAGAACAGAGGGAAAAACATCCTCATCTGAGACAGGGCTGGAAGGTCATTCAATCTGTCTTGGTATTAGTACAGGCACTGAGTTTTTATCTCGTATTTATTTGTTGACTCTGCTTTTTAATTCCTCAGTATCGTGGAAAGTCAGACTGGAAGAACAGCGTTATTAGTGGCTGCATCACAGGAGGAGCGATCGGCTTCAGAGGTTGGTGGTGCCTGCTATGAGCTATTTCTGTGATAAGGCTGTAATTCGGTTAGGTAGCAAGCAGTATTTTTAAGGCAACACACACTACAGATCTCTTTGCATGGGGTTATGGTTATGTCAGCATCAGACCGTGCTCCAAACTGACAGAACTGCCATCTCTCTCGCTTTCCTGTCAGCTTGAAAGATATGTGTGGGTAGGGAAGGCTGTTGTACAGGACAGCGAGATTGGAGAAAAATGAACAGAAGTGACTTGAAAGAAAATCAGGAAACGGTGCTTGCTATCCACATGCTTCTGTGGTGTCATCGGGAGGGATCCAAAAATACGTGCAGAACAACTTAGTGAAGTTACAGCTCTTGTGTTAACAGAGCTGTGCTTATATATACTATTTCACTGGCAGGAACTCTGTTAACTTGCATAGCGTGTACAATGCTTCCCTCCTTTCTCCTGTATCAAATCAAACAGGCAGTTCTATTTATTGCTCCTGTACAGGAGCAGGAGCGCGGGGATTTTAGGCCAGCAGGCACTCGTGGGGACTTTTTGGGGGAAGCCTTGAATGCTAAGAACACCCAAGGAGGAAGAGCTGCGCTGCTTATCAGAAATATCAAACTTCTCTCACCTATCCTTAGGAAAACAAAAGCAAAATAACAAAACCAACAAAAAAGCTAACAGTTCACAGATCATAAAAGAAGCAAGAGTGTTCTTAAAAGAGCTTTTAATTGAGCCTGTTAAGTTGTGTCTGTCCTGGGCCTAATCCTCTTAGAGCTTTCCAAGTAGCAGCTGCTTTTCCTATCCATCTCTTGTCCAACAGCAAAGTCACCTGCAGTGCTCAGATCAGAGCACACTGAAATCATTAGTGGCCAGTGGTGTTTTCTCTCCTAACCCTTGTAGGGAAACTTAGGACCACAGCACACAGTCACTGTGTCATGCTAGTCCAGATGTGGGATTTTAAGACCAGTGTGTGCCAAGTTCCCCCGTTCCATCACCTCGAGCAGTGTTCCCTGGTAGAGGACCGCCAGGTTCCTGCAGGTGTAAGCTTTCCAAGCGCGTACTGCATAGGCTAGTTACTGGGAGGAAAAATTTCTTTCCTATTTTGTCTCATTCTTTCCCATCCTTTTACGTTGCAGCTGGTTTGAAGGCAGGCGTTATCGGCTGTGGAGGATTCGCCGCTTTCTCTGCAGCAATTGATTACTACCTACGGTAACAGTGGGATCCCTTGGGAGCAAGTCTTCCTTGTGTTCCAGTGCTGCTGCGAAGAGCCTGCATCACAGCAGAAGAACCGTCGAGCTTACCTTTCCACTGCTTTGGAGTCCTGATCAGTGCAAGCTGGATGGTGCTGGCTGCTTCTCCTGAATGACTAACAATAATCTGGCGCTGAGCCTTGGCATGCTGCTTCAGGCAGACTTGCAGGAATATGCAAGGATGGAGCCAGGCGCAGTGAGCAGTATCACCAGGACGGATCAGCTGACTGTCAGTTTCCAGGAAACAAGCCTGGACTCTGAGCTTTCTGGATCCTTTGGGTCTGATTTTGATTAAGTCTGTTGCTAGCATCAAAAGAGGCAGGAGGACAATTTCGTAAAGAAATGCAGTGGTTTAGATGACCGTGTATTTGAACGTGCTGCAAGTGTTTAGCAGTTACCAGTTTGCAGCTTGCTGTTCTGTTGGGGAGAGGTAAGATCCTGTGGAGAAATAGTTTGTTCCAGGCTTTTCTTAAAATACCAACTGAAGACAAACCACCATCTGTACAACTTGTCTTATTTCAAGTACAGAATGAGAGCCAGATTTCTTTACCATTTCTTAAAGGGAAAAGCAAAAAGGAATCCTTAGCCTTAGAAGTGTGTGGTTACTGGCAGATGAACAAAACAGTTTAAGGGTAAAAAAGAGGTTGTTGCAGATGTATAATTCTCTGTAGCCACTTGGCTAGCCTGATTTAACCTCAGCATGGGAGTACTTGCTACTGCTTTAACTGCCACAGGCTCACACCATCGGTTCCAGCAGTTTGATGGCTGGACTTTAAAGCAGAGTTGTGAGTGTGTAACCACCGTTAGACAGCTAACTAGACATTCATTTAGCACACTGTTTCCCCTCATGTTCCTGCACCACCCTCTGAGCACCCCAGTGTTAAACTGGGGGAAAGTGAAACATCACTTCTGCAGAGCATTGGTACTGAAGTCAGGACACCTGCTCACGAACCTGGGGAGCTGCTCCCTTTTGGATTTGCTTTCTTACTAGCTGTCTTGCTTTTCTAGCCACAGGCTGTTCTTGGACCATGGAGGATAACTTTTATACTCAAAATAGTTTAGACTGGGTTTTAACTGCCGTTGAGCTACTGTGCAAGGGGGAATATATTCATAGTCATAGAATGGTTTGGGTTGGAAGGGACCTTAAAGATCATAAAATTCCAAAGCCCCTGCCATGGATATTGACATCTTCTGCTAGACCAGATTGCTCAAAGCCCCATCTAGCTTTGCCTTAAACACTTTCCAGGGATGAGGCTAAACACTTCCAGGGATGGGGCATCTGCAGCTTCTCTGGGCAGCCTGTTCCAGTGCCTCACAGCAGTATCTCAAGTTCAGCGCAAAACATCTTCTGGGCGTTTTCTCACCTACTTCCCCTCCTTTGCATTCACGGTTTGATATCCCAGAACACTGACAGCACTTGCTTACCTGGGAGAGCAACACCAGCAGGGTAGTTTAGCTGATAAGGTGGTCGGTTTGGAGATGTTTTGTCTCCCATGACCGCACGGAAAGAAGCAGGGCGACAGCTCCATGTGATCCATCAGATGAGGTTTCCAGATCGCCTCATCTATCTCCCTTGCTGTGCCTGTTCAGTGTCCTCAGGCCAGAAGCTCTGCAAGTCAGCTGAATTTGAAGCTTGAGTAATTCTGGGCTGATTAAACAAGCTGGCTCCAGACAGTCCAGGTTTTTTTCCTCCAGAATGTACTGAAATGCAAGGATGTAGCCCAAACCATAAGATGTCTCTTAAGAGATTGCCTGGCACAACGCCCGTGCTTATACCACTGGCTTGAAACACAACTAGCAAGATTTCCACGGCTGAAAGAGAAGAAATTGCAAAGCCAAGGTGATCAGTTGGTGCAAACAGCAATACCACAGGGCTCCTTTTGTGCAAACGTTGGGGCTTTGCATTTTTATTAACATTTTTTTTCTTCACATGGTTTACAGCCAGTTAAAGTTTATAATCTACAGAAAATTGAAACAGAACACAAACAAAAATATATCCTTAACAACTTCTGAAAGTCAAATATTAATTAACAGTTCTATTCTACCTGTAGCTGCAGAAGTCCACCCCCCCGCCTTTCCTTCCTGCAGGAGCAAACAAAAGCCCGTCACGGGGATTTTGGCCGCAGCCTGTTGTGCCGGGGCTGCGCGGCGCGGGCCTCCAGCCACCGTCACGCGGGGGGGATTTTGGCTGTACAGAGTCTCCATCTGGAATGACACTATGGTGGACAGAGACTTGGACACATGTAACAACTCAGACACACACAGGGATCCGTTGTGCAGTCAGATCTTAACGCTCGGCCTCCTTACTGGGTCCAGGGCCAAGACAGACGCCTGGTTCTTTTCTGCGCTGCTGTTTCCCTTCTGTTTAGCTGGTAGTTGAGAGGAGCAGGGTCTGGAGTGTGAGCCCTTTAGAGGGGGACTGAAAGGCTTCCCCTCTGGTTGTTGCTTTGCTGGTGGGGGGGCTGGCAGGTGCTGCCTTCCCCGAGGATGTGGGCTTAGGACATACCTGGAGCATCGGCCAGGCTTTACCTGGACCAGTCTGCTGGCCGGGTGGGTAAAGGCGACGCCGCCGGCAGCAGGGATACGCTTGGTCACTTCTCATCATCTCCCTTTGGCACAGGAGCGCACAGGGCCAACGCAATCGAGGAGGGGGCTTTTCCCACGAGAACACAGACTCGGCTCACAGAGCGAAAGGTTTTGTGTCCCAGCAGGTACCAGCAGCTCCCTGTCAGCGTGGGAGGGCAGGGGACGGAGCCAGGCGCTGGGGCAGCTGGGGCACAGCCTCGAGCACGTGCGGGCACCCTGCCACGGGACATGGCGCGGCCGCCCCGGCCGTCAGCCTGGGGTCAAGAGCTGGAGCCATTAAACCACTTAGCGAGAGCACTTCTGCCTCCGGTAGCGAGGGCCAGGCCAAACAGAGCCCACCAGGGCTTTCCTCCCCCATCCCTGAGCCAAGGAGGGAAACAAAACCTCCCCGTTCTCGTGCCTGCAGCAGGAGCGCCGCTGCCCCGGGCAGCTCTGCCGTGGGGCACCGCACGTGGCGTGCCCAGGAGTCAGCAACTGGGTGGCAGTGCTTGGCTAGAAGGGGCACACGGGGAGCTAAGGCAGGGACACGGATGTACAGACACAGCAGGGCAATACTCCAGTCTCTTGCTTGGCAAGAACAAGGCCGAGACCCTGTTGGGGAAATGGGAGCTGACCCCCCCAGCCCACGGCTCTGCGGTCAGCCCGTCGTAGCGCCTCGTCCCAGCCCTGCTTTAGTGGGTTACCCCATAACACTACTCGGCGATGCCAAACAGCGAGGGAAGCGACCGCCCTGCTGCACCCACACAGGCAAAGCGCGGGGTAAGAGCGACCGAGGGAGGGGACTGGCCTGAAAGCGCCCGGCAGCGACGCGGCGAGGAGGCAGCGGCACCTTGCTCCCGGGCTCTCGCGGGGCAGAGCAGGATCCAGGCAGCGAGGCAAAGCAGGGCTGGTCACGGCCATCAGGGAGGGAGGCCCACGAGCTCCCAGCCTCCCAGCGAGGCTGTGCCAAGCGTGTAGGCGTGGGGCAGCGGCCGGGCACCCGTGGGATGCTGCAGGCTTCGAGCAGAGCGAGGCGAGGGGTGCCGGGTGGGAAGGAGTCCAGGAGAAAACGAGCCGAAGGGGAAGCCTGTGTCCACAGCCCTTGTCAGTCACTACCTCTTCGGTTGAACAAATATACAGAAAACAATTCTTGAACACGAGAAGGGACATAAGACACGACTACTTTACAGAGCGGCACGGCGCCTGGGGCGGGACCGAGCCGTCAGTATGCGATTGTACAGGAGCTGCAGGCAGCACCGTCCTGGGGCCAGGCCGATCTCCCTGGGGGCCTTGATCCGGTCCATGGCCCCCAGCAGGGAGCTGGGAGTGTTTGCAGCTGGTGCCTCCTCCCTGCAGGCTACACGTCCGTGGAGAAGTAAAGTGTGTTGCGCTTCAGCTCAGTGAAGGAGATGGGAGGATGCTGCAGGTAGTAGAGGAGGACCTGGACCTGTGGCAGGCAAATTAGGGGTGTTAGGGCCAGACGGGGGGAGCTGCCAGGTGCCAGCTTGCCCCGTGCAGCCACCTCCAGCGAGGAGGGACAAGTCCGCCCGGACAGGCCGGTGAAACCCTCCAGGTGCCAACATGGGCCGGGTCCCAGCACCACCAGCCTGGCTCTCACCTGGGCCATCACGTCGTGGGACCAGATGTCGGAGGCCAGGGTGAGGTGTCCTTTGCTCTCCCCCTCCGAGGGTCTCAGCAGTGTTGGCCCGAAGACTGTGGCCAGGTTGTGGAGGGACATTTTGTTGATGGGCTCCTTTTCCGCTACCCTGGGGGATAAGAGGAAAGCCACGAGCATGAGATCCCAGCGCCTCCACCCAGAGCAGCGCAGCCACCGGGTGCCATGGGAGGGAAAAACACTGACCTCCCCCTGCCACCCTCCAGCCCTGGCAGGATAGCTCCGGCTGCAGCAGCCCCTTGTGGCCCCGGCAGACCCAGGGGCAGGGCAGGGAGCTCTGCCCCCTTCATGGCCTCTGCAGGAGCCGCCGGGCCTGGCTGGGAGCCCTGGGAGTGATGTGGCAGCGACCGAGCCCTGGCTTGCTCGAGAGCTGCAGAGCCTCCGCCCTGCCCCAGCCCCTGCAGGGTACGGAGGGCTCTGCACCAGCCCCCTGACCCCGTGGGACCCCCAAGCAGCCCCCACCAAGGGAGCAGGGCCACAACATCACCGTGTTAGCAGGCGGCCGCACTCCCCGGCTAAGCCCCAGCCAGGGGAGCAGATGTGGGAACTGGCTGTGCCCAGTTCTCAGGGTGGAAATGGATTTTCCTTCCCCACCCCCGGCAGCAATCACTTTTTCTGTTTGCTTGTAGCCAAAGCAGAGAAAAACGCGTCACGATGCGAGTAACACGAGCCGCCAGCCCCGTTCCCAACCTCGTGGCACGCTCTGGCCGAGCCCTGCGTGCCGCACCGCGGTCCTGCCACCAGCCCTGCACCCACTGCGGATTTTGGGGTCCCTGCGCTGCCCTTCCCCAGGCTCGGCCAGGCTCTCCCAGCTGCAGATGGAGCCAGGAGCAGCTGAAATGGAGCGGGCACAGGAGCTACAGCTGCTGCCATGATGGGGAGCTGCACGGTGCTGCTCTCACTGCAGGACAAGCTGCACAAGGCGCTGAACGCAGCTTTGGGACATTTCTGCAGAGCTGAACACCCCCAGGGCTCGTCCGCCTGCCGCAGACAAGTTGCAGGGATCAGAGCAATGTGCTGGGCACGGGCTGCTCCTGCACCGGTGCGGAGGACGCAGTGCTCAGTTTTCCTGCTAAAAGGGCACCGCACGGTCCCAAATTGATTCCCCGCCCCGTGCTGAGGCCAGCTGGTCCCCACAGGGAGCTCATCCAAGCAGCTGCACGCAGGCTAAGGCAGCCAAGAGTTGCCTCGTGCCAAAGGATGCGTGCTCCCTGCAGAGCGGAGCTGTGCAAAGGGCCCCGTGCTCTACAGGGTCCCCGCTGCCACCACCACCAGTGACCCCGGGCCTCCAGGGGCTGCTCTCTGTCACAGTACAGCTCCAGGATCCCACAGACCCCCCCAGTGAATGCACCGCAGCCCAGGGACGCAGAGTTGTGCTCACTCCTGGGGCTGCACCCTCCAGAGGGGCCGGGAGAAGGGAAAGGCCACTGCAAGCTGCCCAAATCCCAAATCCTGCCCTGCTCTCCACCAGCACAGCATCACCTGGATAGGGACCAGCCACAGCCATGGGGTGTGAGGGCACCCCCAGCGGCTCCCCCCGTGCTCAAGGCCCACCCCCAGGCAAAGCAGCGAGACAGATGCTGCCCCCCTGCCCTGCCCTGCCCTGCCCGGCCATTACCTTTTCAAGTGCTCCAGCAGGAAGAGGAAAGTGATGAGGTTGGGGTCAGGCAGCGAGCGGAGAAGGTGCATCATGCAGTTCTCCTTGGCAGCAGGATCCGAGAGGGCTGGAGGTGAGGAGAGAAAGGGCTCAGGGCAAGGACCAAGCCCTGCGTGAGCGGGGCAGCAAGGAGGAAGGTGCTGGCAGCATGGCCAGACCCCTTAACGGTCCCCGGGCCCTTACCGATGCCCTCCATGAAGGCGGGGTACAGTCTGTCAGTGAGGAGGGGCTCGGGCAGCTCTCGGAAATACAGCTTGAGCGTGCCGGCGATGGCGTTGATGTCCATGTCGCTCAGCATCACCAGGATGTCCTTGTTATCTGTCCAGAGAGCAGCCCCGTGTGACACCTCCTGTTCGCAAACACCCCAAACAGCACAGTCCCCAGCCCCATTGCACCACCAAGGGCCCCTCTGGACGTGGTAGCCCCAGGAAGGAGATCTGGGGACCCTTGTGAGCATTAATCCAGCTCCTGACCCTCCTGCTGCCATCGGGAGTGGGCAGTTTGGCCATGGCAGTGTTGGGCAGCAGGCCGCGGAACAATTTGCAAATCCATCTGCAACCTTGCCCTGACTCAGTGTCTCCCTGGGAGCCGGCCAGGTGTGGAGGCAGATCAGAGCCATCGGCACACAAACACCACCGAAAATAGGTCAGGGCAGAGCGGGGCTGTGGGGCTCCCTTGCGGGGGCTCAGGGCCGGGGCTGCCCGTGCCCCACGCACGGCAGAGCAGCAATTCCTGCGGCACCAGCTCCGAGCTTTTACCTCCTCGTCCCCAGCCCCTTCAGCACCCACCCGTGCACCTCGCACGTGGCGCAGTGCGGTGGGCAGCCCCCGGGCTTGCAGCACTAGGGGGGTGCTCGGTGCCCGCGGAGGGGACAGGCGGCCGTCACTCACTCGCATCGAAGACTGCCTTCAAGGCCTGGATGTCCGTGGCGACGCCGGAGATCCTGTAGATGCCGACCTCCTCGATGCCCCTCTTCTCCACCTCCTCGATGCACTGGCGCACGATGTAAGGCACCTTGGAGCGCTCGCGCCTGGCTCGGAAAGCAGAGGTGTCAGCGGCGATTTTCGGGGCCCCACCAGCCCCGAGATGGGGCAGGATCCACGTGCAGGGTGGGAGGGATGGGGGCAGGTCCCCCGCGTCCCCAAACCCCACGGCCCGCAGGGACAGGGAGGGAGCAGCCACCCCCAGCCCCACACGCACTTGGTGACGACGCTGATTTTGACTCCGAAGACACCGGTCTGCTTTTTGGACGGCGTCCTCTTCAGGCTCATGTCTCTGCTCGTGAACTTCATGGAGAACTCCACCTTGATCTGCGGGGACATCCTGGCTGTCACCTCGGCGTCACACAGAGGTACGGCCCCGCAGCGCACCCGAAGCTCGGGTCTACGGCTTGCCCACCCTGCTGCCACCCGAGGAAGGGGCTTTGGGCCCCGCTTACCCCGTTCATCTCAATCACGTCCATGTGCCAGTTCTTGGTCTGCACGGCCTGCGGGTCCAGCTGCGGGGAGAGACAGCACAGCAGGGTTGGACACCAGTGGGGACAGTCTGGGGTCCCTTGGGTTGGGCGCTGGACCTGGTGGGATCGGTCCTCCGAGCCCCTGGCTGAACACACACCCCAGCAGCAAGAAATTTCCAAGAACTGGGACTATTTCTGGAGGCAGATTGATGGAACAGAACTAGGGCAGTGTTTTCCATGCAGAAAAAAACAACATCTCCCAATAGCCAGGGCTATTTATAACCCCTGGGAATGACAGGCTCTGCTATTTCTGGCTTTCGGGCTAGCAGGGGACTCGGTGACGCTTCCCCAGGGCCACAGCGAGGTTCTGGTGTTCCCAAGGCCCCAACACTCACGGCAGCGAGGTGGCACAGAGCCGTCCCCAATCCTCAGTGACACAGGACCGGGGCAGAGAGGACAGCAGTGACCCCAGTCCCAAGAGGGGATGGCAGTCGGGGGCCTCAGCCCCAGGGATAGGACGATGAGGACGCGGCACTGGGACGAGGAAGGCTGGCACCAGCTCACCTTACTGGGGGGCTGCGGGGGTCTGCTCCCACCCGAGGGCATGGGGGCTCTGCCACAGCAGCCAGCCCTCGCTCCAGCTGCCTTCTGGGGCTTTTTGGTCCCCAGCTGGTGCCATCGATCCGGCCCCATCGATCTTCGTAATGCACGGGGCAGCGCCTGGCACTAATGTCCCCTCGGGGAAGGGGACGGGATGCGGAGCTGGCGGGGGTCCTGGGGCTGCGAGTGCGCAGCTGCCAGGCGAGGCTCGTGCCACGTGCACGGGGTCACTGCTCAAGGACGCGGGGGTTTCCTTTAGCAGCTGCTGGCTTGGGGGATGCTCCGGGTGAGCACAGAGATGTCCAGAGCTGCCGCTCCGGCCATGGAGCTGCCATTCCCCTGCCCCAGCTTCTGGCCACTCATGAAGCCACCACATATCATGCTGGGGTCCCTCACGTCCCCTCCTGCACACCGAGACCCAAATTGCCCTGGCTCCCAGCACCGCGGCATCGCCTGAGCTCAGCCTCAGGCAGCAGGAAGAGGGGATGTGGAGCTCAGCCAGGGGACGTCTGCTGAGGACAAACGAGGCCCACGATTGTCCCAAGCACCACCTGGGCTGGCTGAGCCGAGACGGCCGGACCCTGCCCAGCACCCAGCTGCTGTCCCCAGCGCCATTCCCACGAGGCCGGGCAGCTCCTCCGCCCCCCGCTGCCACGTGAGGTGCTGCGGTTTCCAGCAATGTCTCCTGATGCCGATCCCCTCCCCGGCGCCCCAGCACGGGAGAGCCCGGGTGAGCGCTGTGATGCCTTCACCCCACCAGCCCCGCGGCTGCTGGGGACAGAGCGGGGAGGAGGAGGAGGAGGAGGAGGAGGAAGGCTGCAGCTGCCCCAGGCTCCCAAGGGGCCCCACAGCAGGTTTGGACGCAAGGATCACGAGGCTGCAGCTGGACCCTG
Source organism: Cygnus olor (assembly GCF_009769625.2). Taxonomy (NCBI): domain Eukaryota; kingdom Metazoa; phylum Chordata; class Aves; order Anseriformes; family Anatidae; genus Cygnus; species Cygnus olor. Next base: position 7,583,273 of record NC_049188.1, on the reverse strand, counting down.
GCCAACCCCAGCCCTGCCACTGAAGCCCCTTGTGTCCCCCCACCAGCTCCAGTCCCCCCCCCTGCAGCACCCGCTGCTGGGCACGGGGCATTGCCACTGCGCACCCACCGCAGCCACGGCCATACCCTGTGCAGCAGCAACGGGGCTCTGGCCAGGTCCCAAAGGGCTTTCACCCCTTCTTGTACACGCAGCCATGTCCCCCTCGTGGCACCGATGCGGAAGCTGCCTTGTCACCGCAGCCCCAGCAGCGAGGAGCAAAGCGTCCAGCCCCAGGCAGCGAAGCCGTTCGTTCCTCAGCCAGGTCGGGAGCCGTGGGCCTCCCCCTCCACGGCGCGAGTTTAATTGGAAACACCACACATCTTCCCCAGCCCCGTCCCATGGGTCCCCCGTCTCCGATGGCCCTGGCAGCGCACATCTGGAAGGGCTTTAGCAGGCTCCGAACAAAGCCCTAATAAAAGCCAGGTTGGCTGCCACGAGCACCGCGAACCTCACCCTGAGCACAGCGCGTTCCCCCAGCCGCCTGCCGCACCGTGGCCCCCCAACTTCTGTCACTGCCCCAAATTTGAGCTGGCTCAGCCGGAGTCACCCCAGCTCCCCTGCAGCTGGGGCTGGTCCCCACGGTGCACCGTGCTCTGAGCTGGCCCCGGTGCTCTCCAAGCCCTGCCCGCAGCCCCGGTGCAGCCACTGCCACGTCCCCACGGGACACAGCTCCCACGCGTGGGAGGACGGATGGGAGCATCTGCCCACGGCGCCAGAGGCACCTCCTGCCCACATGGCGCTGGCAAACACCCAGGCTCAGCTACTGCCACTGTCACCATCTCCTCCCCCTGCACCACAGGGAGCTGCCACGCTCCAGCATGGCCCAGGGATGGCCCCGAGCCGGTGGGGAGGATGGCATGGCTGGGGAGGATGGCACCCCCAGCTCCGGGACACAGAGACTCACCTTCAGCCTCTTCTCCCACGTTACCTGAAGGTGTTTCCTTGCACAAGGCCCCTTGTCACACAGGGAGAGGCGGCAGTGGGACAGGCAACAAGCAGTCCTGCAGGGCTGCGTGCGTCCTGGGGGCTCTGGTGGCAGAGGAGCCCTCGTGGTGGCCCTGGGGGCCCCAAGCACCGGGATGCCGCCGGCACATCCCTTCCTCATGCCTCTCACCCATGAGGTCACCCGATGCATCAGCCTGGGTGAAGCCATCCTGAGCAAAGCGGTGACTCAGCCGGCGTGGCTGTCTGCCCCTGTGTCACGCTGGGAGCGGGATCCCAGGGGAGCTGCTACAGTTGGGGTCGCTCCCCACCAGCACGGCCCCCGTGGGCACCCAGCCTGGCCAACAGCAGCGGCCCCAGCAGGCAGGGGATGCTCCGGGTCCCCACGCAGCGACCCCCTGCCCAGGCAGCACACGGTGTCGGGGCCACACTACAGGGACAGAGCAGCACCAGCACCAGCCCAGAGCAAAGCAGAGCCCAAAAAAGCAGCGATTCAGAGCCCCATCCGACAGCGACCCTAAAAGCAGGACGTGCCTGCTGCACGCAGGGACCCAGGCACGGACTTGCTGCAGCCGAGCTCCTGCGCGGGACAGCTCACGGTGACACAGTCCCTGCTCGCCCGTCTGCCCCACGTCCTGGGAAGCAAAAACCTCCTCGGGTTTTGCCCCAGCAACAGCCGCTGGGCAGCTCCCGCCGCAGCCCTGGCGGCCCCTAATCCCCTCTGCGAGAGCGGCGGCTGCACGGAATCGAGGTTAATGCCGCTGCGTCACAGCCAGCCCTGCTGCCACCGAGCCCCCCTCGCTGTTGACAAACTGAACCCGCACGTGTCGGGGCAGCTCCTGCCTTTCATCGCTCCGAGCCAGCACGGGAGGGAAGCCCCCGGTGCCCCCGAGTCCCCCAGGACAGCCTGCGATGGTGCCGTGTCCTCCCGTCACCCCTTTGAGCACCCCTGCCCCTCATCCTCCCCGCAAAACAGGCAGCACCTACTGCTTGGGGCAGGGGGGGCAGCACCCAAGGGTGCACTGTCCCCTCCTGCTGCCCCAGCACCCCAGCTGCACCCCGTGCAACACAACCAGCCTGGCACAAAGCAGCTCGGCATCCCCCGGGGAAGAAGGGGAAGAGGAAAACAAGCGCTGAGCAGGCTGCTAAGTATTCATAAAGCTCCCGAAGCACCCAAACGGCACACGCAGAACCCCCCCCAGCCCTCTCCCCAAAGCAAGGGGGTACCGTGGCACACCCGTACCCGAGCCCCCCCTCCTGAACAAAGCCACCGGGTACGGAGAAGCCAACTGGATGCACCCCACCACCTCCACGTCCCCCCGAGCCCCCCAGGCACCTTCTGCCTCAGCAGCTTGCTGCGCACCCGGCCCCAGAGGCGGGCGCCCGTGGTGGAGGGCCGCTTGCCCTCGGGCTCCTCCGGGCCAGGCTCCAGGCGCTCGCCCCCAGGACTGGGGCTGCCGTCGGGCTGCACCAGCACGTCCGTCATCATCGCCACCGCTTCGGCTCCCGGGATGCCAGAGGAGAGGCTGGGGGACCCCAGGGTGGCCGGGGGGGGCTTGGTTAGCAGAACGCCGGCATCCCCGCTGCTGCTTGGGCACGGAGGTCAGCGGTGGCCGGGGACAGCCCGGCTCAGGCGGCGGGCAGGCGAGCAGGCTGGGCTCATCTTCCAGGGTGTGAGCCAGGCTGGCGAGAGGCAGCTCGACAGCCCCAAAGCCTCCCTCCCACTGCGAGGAAGTGACTCAAAGCAGCCCCCCCGGCGTCCCCCACGCGTTAACTCCCGCCCTGCCGCCCGCTGCGCCGCTCGGGAGGGCTGCGCAGCCCCGCACACGGGGCCGGGGAGGCACCGCCGGAGCATCCCCGTGCCCCCCTCAGCAGCCAGGCTGGGCACAGCAAGGGGCTGGCGCTTTTGGGGTGTCCCGCCACGGTCTGGGGAGCAGGGGCCCCCCTACACCTCACCAGCCTGCCCTGGTCCTCGTCACCTCCACTGGCAGTGGGGTGAGGTGGGGACAGCGTGGGGCAGAGGGAGGTGGGGGTGCCCTGGAGCATCACCACGGCTCCTCCCGACACACACGGACAGGGCAAGGAGCCAACAGTGGGAACTGCACAGCACCCTGCCTCCGCGGGGCTCAGCACCAGGCAGGATCCAGCCCCCAGGCCTGCATAGGGCACCCTGTGGGTCCCTGCAGGTCCAGGACAGCCCCGACACCACAAATCTCCCCCTTTTCGGAGCCTTTGCCAACCCTGTGCAAAGGGGGACTGGCCGGGGAGCGATTCCCTGCGGGGATGGCAGGCAGCGTGCCCATGACAACACAGCCTCCGCTTCCACAGCCGCGTCTCCTCCCCCTGCACCAAAACGGGGCTGCACGGCCAGGAGGGGCTGCTCTGCCCTGCCCCATCACCCCTGGCTCCGAGACCCCCCCTCCCCATACACCCGCTGCCCGTCCCCTTGCCCACCCCAGGGCACCAGGGCCAGATGCAGGCTCTCCACTCTGCAGCAGGGCACGAGCACTCGCAGGCTGCCCTGCACAACCCCTGCCATCACCCACAGCTGCTGGCAGCCCCCGGGGACAAGGACGGGCTCGGAGCTGGGCTTCCCACCCACAAAGCCACCAGGAGATGGCAGGGCCCCATAGCAAGGGGCTCCCTCCGCCAGCCACGGGGATGGGGTACGAGATGGGGGTCCGATGCTCAGCACAATGCAAGACGCCTCGGGGCCTGCTGCCAGGATGCCCGGCCTGCCAGGTTGGAGCTGGGCAGCGGGCACAGCACAGCTGCAGGATTTTGGCCAGCCCGGCAGCTCCCTGCCCATCACAGGCCTTTGCCAAGCTGCAGACCCCAGTGCTCCCAGTGCCTCCCATTCCTCACTGCTAACTGGAACCAGCAGCAGCTCTTGGGGAGCCCAGGGAGCAACAGGGGTAGGGACTATCCAGGGCAGCATCTCTGCCTTAACTCAGGGCACAGCCACAACCCAGTCACCCACGAGTGGCGGTGCCAGTCCTGCCCAAACCTTTGCTGTCCCTTGTCCCTGCCTGCCACCACCCCTATCCTGCTGGGGCCAGCCCTGCCCCGAGCAACGGCGCCAGGTGACAGCAGGACAGCCCCACAGCCCCGCTCCTAATGTCAGGGACACCGCTCCGTCCTCGGGGTAAGCAGCCCCGGGGACCTCCTCTCTCTCCCTTTTTCCTTCCCAGACTTTCGCACGGCAGAGCCAAGCTGTGCTGTCCCTGCCCCGACCCCCCGGTCTCCCGGCGTGACTCATGTTTGTTGACACGGGCTATTTCCAAGCACACAGCTGGGCTGAGCCCCCGCGGGGCACTGAGCCCCTTCCCCGGCCCCCTGCGTACTGCGTGGCCTTGTGCCACCCCTGCCCCACGCCAGGGAGGGCAGCAGACTGGCAATTTTGGGTACAACCAAGCCCAGCCGAGCCCCATCTCCCATCCTGCACCCAACGTGATGCTGCCCCACATCAGCACCTCCTTCCCATCAGCGTTTCCGTGCTCCTTCCTCCTCCCCGGGGACCTGCCCTCAGCTACTTTCCCATGGAGCAGGCAGCCGGGTGCTTTGAAGTGGCCTCAGGCGGGGGGGGACGTGTCCCAGGCATCCCATCACAGCGGGGGGAGGCAGCCAGAGCAGGGGTCCCGCCAGGAAAACGGGTGGGCATGGCCGTCCTGACCCATCCCCGCTGTCCCCTGGCCAAGGGGGGGGTGCTGCGGTGTGCAGGGTCTGGGGGCTGCCGGCCCCCCTCCCACCGCCCTGCTCACCTGGGAGCATCTCGGGGCAGCCCCGGCCTCCATCCCCCTGCCTGGCAACGGCCAATCAGAGGCGGCCGGGCCGTTGCCCTGGCAACCCCCCGTTGCCATAGCGGCGGCGGATGGAGGCGCCGGGGATGCGGATGGTGGCAGAGGGGACAGCGGCGGCCAGCGGGGAGGGAGCGCTGGGCCGGCGGGGGAGATGTGGGGCTGGATGCTCAGAGCCCTCCAGGAGGCGGACAGCAGGCTCGTGGCCCCCTCCTTGGCCAGAGCGAGCCCTCCCCGCAGCCCATGGGGTGAGCTGATCCCAAGGAACGGGGCTGGGTGCATGCCTGGGGGTGGCCGTCATCTTTGCCACCTCCCTGGGATCCCCTCTCACTTTGTCCCACCTCTGCTGAGGCCATCACACCCCAGGATCGTCGCCCACGTGCCTGATGCTCATCCTCCTCGCTGCCTTCAGCCCTGAGCCCAGACCCCTGCGCTCGGCTCCCGGCGTCTCCCAGCACTGCACCCCAGCAGGCTGGCCCCAGGAGGTACGGGTTGGGCAAGAAGATGCCCGAAAGCCCCAGCATGTACCTGGATCTGCCCCTTGCCCATGATCTTGTCCACGATTTCGTTGTTGTCCTTGTTGAGCTTGGTCTTGTCGTAGCATTTCTCGTAGCAGAGGATGCGCAGGGACTGGGAGCCTTCCAGCTCAATCTCGAATTCCTGGGAGCAGACGGAGGGTGGCTCAGCCCCAGCACCCAAAACTGCTCCAAAACCAGGGCTGGAGGGTGGGCACAGTCCCTTCCCCGCATCCTCCAGCCTCCTCTCACCTCGTTCCACTGTGGCTCGGTTGTGTCCCGGAAAACCCTGGTCTTGGCTTTGCTGACGAAGTAGCCGAAGGAGTCCACCTCCAGCGTGCAGTAGAGGTCTGGAGGAGGAGACACCGTTGAGCGCCCCCGTAACGCGTCCCTGTTGAGCTGCTGGGACCCCCGGGGGCTCACGGGGCCACGTGCTGGACCCAGCTCTCGCCCCAGCCCCTCCAAGCGAGGGTGGGCGCTGCACTTACTGGCCGACTGCTTGAAGCCCTTGGCGGAGTGGACGATGACGTGCAGGAACCCGTAGAGCCCGGGGGACTCGTCGTCTGCGAGGCAAGCAGCAGAGGGGTCATTAAGGCTCTGGTTTTGACCCCCAACTGCCCCCTTAGGCAGGATCTTCCATAATGAGCCCCAGCACGGCCCCGAGGTGCCTGCAGTGACACCCCCTTGTCCCCAACCCCCTTGGAGGGCTCCTCCTGAAGGTCTGGAGAAGGACAAGCATCCCTTGCTGCCCATCAGTCCCGCCGGACATCCCGAGCTCCCCGATGCTGGGGGTGCTCCCAGTGGGGCTGGCTGGTCGTACTGGGGTCACCCTGCTCCTTCCCAGCCCGTGGGGACATCACTGGGACCCCAAAACCAGTGCCGTGTCACAGCTGGGAACGCTGTGCGTGAGAGCCCAGCTCTGCTCCGGTAGTGCCACCTGCTGGGGACACGTCCCCCTGCACAGCCGGGGACCCCGCTCGAGGTGAGGGACCCCGCACACCCTCCCCATGTCACCCCCATGCCAAGAGGGGCCAGCAGCCCAGCAGACACTCACCGTCCTTATTGCTGGTGACCGGGATGTTGTGGACGGTGCGGAGCTTGAAGCAGGATCCCGTCAGCACCTGCAGCTCCACCGAGCTCAGCACGAAGGCCTGGAGGTCTGGGGCAGGAGAGGAGCTTCAGAGGGACACAGCCACCACTGGCCCCGGGGACCAGACAAGCTGGAATCCCATGGGGCCGATCCACGGCAGCACCCTAGGGGGAAGGAGTCCCAAGGGGGCCTCAGCAGCCCGAGACTTACCCTTTTTCTGCAGTTTCTGAATGGCCTCCCTCCACTCAGACCTCTCGTAGTCGGAGGACAGCAGGAATAGGTAGCTCTGGAAGAGAGAGGGCGATGCTGCAGGGCTGAGACTTGTCCCTCCCCAGCCAGCACGGCCCCATCCCCTCCAGCCCCCCTCACCTTCCCGTTGCGGTTGTGGATGCGGAAGGGAATGGCGGGCGAGTTGAGGAGCAGCCAGAACTCGTTCTCAAACATCTTCTTCTTGAGGCGCTCGATAGCACGGCTCTGCCCCTTGTTGGCTTTCTGCAGGCAGGGAGAGGACACGGGGACTGGGTCAAGCAGATGAGATGTCTCCGGCACCCCCAGCACCCCTGGGTGCTATCTGCCCATCCCCAACCCCACCGGGATGGTTCTGGCAACCCATGGACACCCCACACCCTTCCCAGCCCTTCTCACCTCCTTCTGCACCTCGCTCTTGATGGCAGAGATCTTCATCTTCATGTCCTCCAGCTCGTGGTCGGGGATGACGTGCACCTGCGGGCAGTGCTCCGACTCCTCCGGCGAGGGGAACACCAGGTCGGCCAGGGGCACGTACCACTTGCAGTCGTACTGCTGGTGCTTCCTGCAGCCGGGGCGCAGGTGCTGAGCATCCTCAGCATCCTCCCAGCCCTCCCAGTCCCCCGTCCCCCACCCCGTGCCCCTTCCCGCTGCAGGACAGGGCCTCCAGCGCCCTCCTTACCCCACCGCCGTCTTCTTCAGCTTGGCGCAGAGCAGCACGTCGGTGAAGAGGAAGACGTGCCGCAGCTTCCGCGAGCCTTCTGACAGCTCCACCAAGAAGCCGTCCTTGATGAGCTGCCGGGTCTGGGGGGAGCAGGGCTGGCGTGAGAGCAGGCAGAGAGCAAGGGCCAGCACCCTGTGGGGTCTGGATGTCCCTGTCCCACTCCACGCACCCAGAACTGTGTTGAGGACCCCCCCCCTCCACCTCCTGGCCGAGCACCGTGGAGCTCCTTGGGGTGGAGGCACCACCGGGGGCTTGCAGAGGGCTCTGCCACCACCCCGTGCCACCCTGCCCGCCTCACCTCCCCCTTGGGGGTGGTGACTGCCGTCCTCCGGGGGTCGATGTCCTCATTGATGCTGGAGAGGAAGTTCTGCGAGATGCGGAGGGCGTCCTGCAGCAGCGGGTAGTCGGGGTGGTCGGCTGGAGTGTGCTTGAGGAGGTCCTGGATGGGGTGGGCACGGGTGAGCGACCCGAGGGTGCCACCCACCCCACAGCACCCACCAAATTGGGGTGCCCCCCGCGGCGCTCCCCAGGCTGTGGGTGCCCAGCAGCAGCAGGGCATGGCTGATCTAGCACGAGGGAGGGTCTTCCTGGGGACACAGCCGTCACCAGCCACCTGTCCCTATAGCCCCTCGGTGTCCCCATCCCGCCCCGGGGTCGGCATCACACTCACATGCAGGACGAGGGTGCTCCGGGTGACGCGGTCAATGGGTTTGTACAGCAGCGCTGCGGGAGACACGAGGGGTCAGCCAGCACCACCCGCGGGGTCTCAGCCCCTCATCCCCACCCCAGAGCCAGCACAGCACCCACAGAGGTGGCAACAGGTCCCTGCTGGCTCCCCCAGTCCCTGCTGGCTCCCGGTGAGAGACCCCCGGTGGCCCCGCACCCCGCCGTGACGTGGTGGTGGGGCGGAAGAGCTGCTTGGCACCACCAGCGGCCTGGAGCTTTTTCAGTTTCCCTTTTTGCTCCACGCTGGGTCCCGTGCAGCTCCCACCGCAGCCCTGCTCTCACTCACCCCATAAGATGCTCTGGGGCTCCCTTCATCCTAATAGCCAGACCTTCCTCCTCCTCCTCCTCCTCCTCCTCCTCCCCACCCCCTCGCATGGGGTGTGCACGCGGTGCCGGGTCCCAGCGCCCCTCGCATGTCTCTCTGGGCTATTTATACCCAGACTGAGGCATCTGGATTTTCCCGACGATTCAGACCACTTCCCCAAACTGCAGGGCCCCGGTGGGGACGGGCTGCAGGCGGGAGGGGAAGAGGGAAACACACCGACCCCAAGCCATGGTATGAGTCATGGAGGGGCTCCGGTCCCATTCCCAAGGAGCTCGAAGGAGGGTGCTGCCTCGTAGCCCCGCGTCACGAGGGCAGGACCCCTGCATTGGGGCAAGACGGGGTCTGGACATGGGGCTGGTCCCCACACCTCGGTGGCAGCACAGAAAGCCAGAGCCCCTGCGGCACCCAGCGAGAGCTCCGTGAGGGAAGGGACGCTCAGGGCATCCTCCCACCCCACACGCAGGGAGGATGCAGCCTCCCGCTGCCATCGCTACAGGTACATGCAAAGCACTTGGGAGCCCGCTGCGTCCCCAGGAGGGGGCTGATCCTCCATCCCCATTCCCATCAGCGTGGCCACCCAGGGGCAGGCAGCACAGGATGACAACAGGCAGGGAGGCAGGAGCTCCTCCATCCCCACGGAAAAGGGCGTTGCAGCCCCGAGCTGCTCGCAGCCTGCGGCGAGCAAGCGGGGACCCCTCCCCATCGCCACCCCGGCGCAGAGCCCCCTCGAGCGGGGCTCCCCCATCGCCGCCACCAGCACGAGCCCCAGCCCCGCGGGCCCGGCGAGCGCGTGGCCACGCGTGCCCGAGCCAAGGCGGCTCGATGGAGCCGGGAACAAAGACGCGCCCAACTTCAGGCTGCGGAGCACGATGCCGCCTCCACCCAGCAAGGACAGCGGCCGGCACCCCCATGGCAGGTGAATCACCCCCAGCCACATCCCCACCGCACCCCCAGCCCCTCACCGTAGGTGCAGTTACAGCACAGGCGGACGATAACGAGGATTTCCATGGCAGCCCCGTCTCCACGCAGCCATCCCTGCCTCCCCTCGGCGGCTCAGCCCGGCTGCGCCGCGGCATCGGCCCTCAGCACGGCTCCCAGCGAGGGAGGAGGGGGTGGGCAGGGGGTGGGGGGCTGCTGCACGCCCACAGCATCCTCACGAGGGGCGTCCCCCCCCCGCCAGCACCAGCACCAGCGCCGCTCACGGGAACACAAAAGGGCTCCGCTCCCGGGAGCCGCTCGGTAATGCACCCGCAGACAAAAGGCTGCAGCCCCCTCCCCACGCCCACCCCGCGCATGCCGTACCCTCCATGGTGACGGACGTGTGGCTCTCCTTCGAGTCCTTGGGGCCCTTCACCTTCAGCTCCTAGGGAGGAAAAGGCCCGTCAGGGAGGGCCGAGGGGGCTGAGGGCTGGGGCAGGTCGTTGCTCAAGGTTGGGGGGCTCCACACCCGCCATGCACCCAGACATCCCCCCCCCCCCAGCCTCAGCCTGGCCATGTGCGGGTGCTGGGGCTGTGGTTGTACCCCACAGAGCAGCCCCCATGGGTCACTCAGGTCTCCCCGGAGCAGCACTGCAGCGCTGGTCCCACTGAGGGACCCCAAGCATGGGCCAAATCCTGAAGGATTCAGCACAACACCGAGGCCACGACCATCCCGGCACAGCTGCAGATGGCTCTGCCCCACGGATGGTCCCCAAAAGTCCCTCGGGCAGGGGAAGCCCCTCTGTGGAGTGCACATGGTTGACTTGGCCATGAGGACGATGTCCCCTGCCCTACCCCGTGGCACATGCTCTGACCCCACGGCGCAGACCCGGCCCTGCTCACCTCTGAGATCTTCTGGAACTGGTAATTGCTCTGGCTGCACTTCTCAGCTGTCTCCAGGGCGATTTTGTAGTTATCCACAAAGGCCTTGTACACCCCAAGCTGGCTGGCCTGTGGGCGGGGGGGTGGGGGGGTCAGCCAGGTGCCCCTGGGGCCCCCTGCACCCCCAGAGGCCAGGCAGGAGCCACGGGGCCAAAACTTGCCACGGGCTGCCCCTCGAGCCGGAGGGGAGCAGAGCAGAGCCCCGGGGAAGGCGCGTACCAGCTTCTGGAAGAGGTGGCCCATGGTGATGTTGCTGTCCCACTGCTGCACCTTCGGGCACAGGCTGTCGTAGAACTCCTTGTGGATCTCGTAGATATCCTGGATCTTGTAGAAAATGGTCTCAATCTGCTGGAGGGTGAGGACGGGCTGCGACGTGGTGGCCGTGGCCTTCAGCGGCTTCATGGGCTGCCGGGCGAGGAGAAGGGAGAGCGTCTGAGACTGGGGCGCGGAGCGGAAACGGCCCCAGAGGCTCCTGCAGCCCACCAAGGGGGACAGCTCTGGGACGACCCCGGGCCACCCTGCACGAGGGGCTGTTGCTGCGTGTCAGTGCTCCTTCACCCCTGGGACTTCCCCGTCTGCATCAGCAGCGACCCTCGCGTTGTGCAACAACGTCCTGACCGCGAGGGCCGGCGTGTCCGCGGGAGGAAGCGGGGCTGGAAATACTTCTGTGCCGGGCAGGCTGGGGGGGGGGGGGGGGGGGGCTGCCCCAGCAGAAAGGACCCCATCCACCCGTTCTGGAGGACCCCCCCCGGCTGTGCTCACCAAGAGGAGTGCCTCCAGCTGGTTGATGTAGATCTCCTCGCTGGCCAGGAAGCCGGAGAGCACCAGCTTCCGCATCTCCAGCCCTTTGCCAGTGTCTCGCTCGCCCTGTGCGACACAGCAAGCAGCCCGGCTCAGTCCCACCGGTGCGAGACGGAGCCCCCACACCCCACCAGCCCCGGTGTCCCTGCATGGACACACGGCCCTGCCACCACGGGGACACCATGGCGAGGGCCAAGCACGTGCCGGCGGGGCGGCACAGCCAGGCTGGAGCCAGCTGGGGAGCCGGGGCGGCACCGGTGGCGCTGCTCTCCCTGCTCCTTGCTGGCCCGGAGCCCGGCGCCGCGGGCAGCGCTCCAGGGCGGCATGGCACGGCACAGCACAGCTCTACCCGGGCAGAGTCCAGAGGCACCCCTTGGAATCACACCCAGCGGCGCCATGTGAGCCGGCACCACCCTTTTCTCCGCCTGGGGCTTCCTCTGGGAAAGTGCCACCCCACGCGGTCACCGCCGGCCCCTACGCAGTGGCAGCAGGACAGGTCTGGTGTTGGGAGGGCGGGTGGGGGGTTTGGGAGCTGCACCCACCCAGAAACTGCTCCTTGGCATGCCAGAAGCCTCCGCTCTGCTTGGTGGGACACACGTCCCATCCCTGACACCGGCACGGCCCTGAACACCGCTCCCAGGTCCTGGACTACCTTGAACGCCCGCCGTGCCCAGAGTCCCAGCCCAGTACTAAAAACCACGCTCAGGAGCTGGGCTTTGCCACTGAGAGCAGCATCAGGCAGAGCCACAGCTCTGCAGCACCGAGATCCTCGTCTCCTGCCTTAACCCAGCCGGTACAGCCCCTTTTGGAGAGGATCACAACTCCCACCTCGTTGCTCCAGGCAATTTGGGACGGTTCAGAGACCGCCAGGCCCTGTCTGCCCCCATCCCGCACTGCCTGCGGAGACCCCTGTGCCATCACTCAGCTCTGCTGGCGCCAAATATCGCACCGGGGGTCCGGCAGCAGCAGCCACGCATGGGTGCAGTGGGCGGCACAAGCACCCCCCCTGGATGGGAGCGCAGCCAGGAAGTGCATGCTGTCTCTGGGACCAGCATCGCCCGTCCTGCCCCGCTCGGTCCCGATCCTCAGCTGCCACGAGCCCGGTGCCCCCACCCAAAGCTGCAACTTTAAGGCCAGGCTGCGGTGAGCAGCGGGGGGGTGCCCAGGGAGTCCGCTCGGTGCTGGCGGGCTCGCTGCCACCGATTAGTCACAGGCTCTTCCTGCTTCCCCAGAGGCTGGGCCCTGCGTGAGAGCTGGGGAGATAAGGGGCCTGTCCGCGCCGGGGACCCACAACACCACCGGGGACGGTGCCAGCCTGACCCCATGGCCCCGAGGGGCAAGGAGCCCACCCTCCAGCAGGGTCCAGCCACCCTGTTTCAGAAACTTCGAGGAGAGGAGGGATGGAGACCTCCCCAAGCCCTGTGCCAGTCCCCACAGGGCACCCAAGCAAGGTGGGCGAGAGAAGACACAGGGCTGTGGCCGGCCGGGGGCGCGGCCCTGGGGTCCAGCAGGGTTGGGGGCACTTTAGGGGGGGTCTGCCTGGGGCTGCGTGGTCAGTCAGCGGCACAGAGTGGTCCAGCTTCATCCCGGGCATCCCAGCTCTGCCAACACAGCATCCCACCCCAGCAGGCATGCGCAAGCACCGGCTGAGCCCTTGGCACCCTCTCCCCTCCCCACCGCTGCCCCAGGAAACCTCACACCCAAACCCCAAGACCTGGGCCGGCAGCAGCGAGGTGCCCGTCTCCGTCCCCACCCTGTCCGGTGCCAGAGCGGGGTGCCCCACGGGTGCCCACCTTCTCGCTGGCCGAGAACGGAGACCCGGGGCTGGTGGGGGTTCCCGGCTCAGAGTCATCTTCATCCTCCAGGACTTTATCCAGGTACCCTATGGCCTCCTCTTCCTCCTCCATGGCCTGCCGGGCACCGTTGGGGGTGCACGGGGACCCCGCAAGGCTACGGCTGGGAAAGCTTACGCGGCCGAGCCAGCCCGGCCTGACTCAGCCCTGGACGCCGGCCACAGCCTCTGGATGAAAGGAGCCATTATGGGATCCCCGGTGCTCCCGCCTGCCCCGGCTCGGGCCGTCGGCCCCTTTGCGAGGCGCTCCCCGGGCAGCGGCACGGCCACGCGAGCGTGACCGCGGCGTCGGTGAGGACGGTGGGACCGCCGGAGCTGGGGGGCCGAGGGGGTGCCCGGCTCTGCCCACCAGGCCAACGCTTCCCCCGGGGGGGCTGCCGGCGGTGGAGGGCCGCTGCCCGCCGTGCCGCGCTGCTCGCAGCCAGCCCCGCCGCTCCGCCCTGCGCTCTCGCTACAGGAAATGCACGTCGCGGCGCTGGAGGTGGGGCTGCTCAGCGCTCTGGTCAAGGCTGGGGCGCAGCAGCCCGCCACCCGCTTTTTTGGAGTTACGTGGTGCTGGGCGGCGGGGGAAGGCGTTGAGCTGGGGGCACCCCATGGAGAGGGGTCCCCCACCCGCATCGCTGCCTCCATCCCGACCCCCCCATGGCCTCCCAGGGCTCGCCAGGCAGAGCCACGAGCGATGGGAGAGCGCCCATCCTGCCTGGGGTCCCCACGGTCCCCCCATGCAAGGAGAGAGCTGGACCACGGGGTCTTCCATCGCCTCAGAGGGCAGCAGCAAGGATCAGGTCCCATACAGGCACCTGGACCCCCAACCTCAGCCCCCCCAGGAAAAGGGTCCCGGACCCCTCCCTGCTCCGGAGGGAACCTCAGCAGGGAAATGCTGCTGATGCACGGTGCTTCCCGGAGCACCCACACTGCATCCAGCGGGGACCAGCACCCGGCTGCTGCCCCAGCCCCAACGGCTCTGCGGGGCCTTGTGGGCGCTGCCAGATGGGGCAAGCAGAGGCTGGAGATGTGGACATCTGCACGAGCTAACGCAAGAGCCGTTTCAGCTGTTTTCCCCCTCTCTTCAGCAGCAAAAGGGGAACCAGCGGCTGCTCAGTCCCTACAAGCCGCTCAGGCTCCCCGCTCCTCTCAAAACCAGTAACAAACCCCACGCTGCAGCTCAGGCTTCGCACGTTTTTGGTAGGACACAGACACCGGATGACCAGAGCAGCTACTGTCAGCACGAAACCCAGCAACACCCAAGCCGAGGCTGGGCCACCACCCTGCGCTGTGACCACAGCCCCTGCCAGGATGCTCACGGCTGTGGGTGGGACGGGCTGGTCCCCACGCAGGGCTGGGGGGCTCCAGGTTCAGCCTCAGGAGCACACGAGACGAGACACCCTGCCCCAATCCTGCCAGCCCCCCAGGCTGGAGATGCCACCTCTGGCACCAGGAGGACACCAGGGGAGGCAGACACCTCTGCAGATGGGCTGAGCCAGGCGCCCTGTGCCACCCAGGCACCAGCTGACACGCGTGTGCCCACCAGGAGGCTGGGGGTACCCCAAGATTTCAGGTGCCGGCACCCAAAGGGCACTTCCGTGAGCCCCAGCCCAAGCAGCTGCAGATAAAGAGATCAGAGGCAGAGCCGGCGCTGAGCTCTAAAGCTCCCAATCCTGTTAGTGTCGGGCCAGCACTGAGCTAAGACGGCCACTTGAGACGGCGTCACAGCCTGCATCCCCCAGGGCCACCCACCACCCCGCTGCCCCCCCCCCCCCCGGACCACCCTGCCAGGGGACGAGACTCAATTGCAAGCAGGGTGCCGGGGAAGGGGCTGGCTCGATCCCCCACTGTGGGACCAGGGGACCGTGCCTGGGGTCACGGCAGCTCGGTGCGGGGTGGTGGGACGCACAGGAGGGCCCCGCGGGACCCCCGTAGGGCTGGGCGCCGAGGATGCTGCGCAGCACCCTGGGGGAGGAAGCCACACCTCTGTGCTCCTCCGCCTCAACATCCGGGTTAAGGCCTTAACTCCTTCCACGGCAAAAACGTCCACATTTTCCACACCGCCTCCTCCCGTGCCCCTGCCATGCTGCAGACACCCCCCCCCAGCTCAGGCGCTCCCCAGAGCAGCCCCTGTGCTGGGGAGCAGAGGCACCCAGTGGCAGCAGCCCCCAGGTCCCCGGGCCAGCACGGCACCCCCTGGGCTTTTGGGAAACCTTGATTCTGGAAAAAAAAAAATTAAAAAAAATCACATTTTCCGCTTTTAGTTTCCTGTTCCGAAGCTCTCCAAGCTCCCCTCCTTGGAAAGAGGATGGATAAAACCCCGGTGGCTCGGCGAGGATGCTGGGGTAAGAGCCCAAGGAGTTAAATCTAAGTTTCCCTGCAAAGAGGAGGGGACGGACACGGTGTCCCTCTGCAGCTGGCAGGGTGTCCCCAAGTGCCGCTAGATGGAGCCGGCAGCGCGGCTGCGCCTTGTCCCCAGCCTCCCCAGCCCGAGGGGCAGGGGACAGGGTGGGTCCCAGCACCTCCTGGCTGGGCTCCGGCACCCAGAGCCTGCTGTCCAGGTCAGGGACACCAACATGTCCCATCATGGATGGGCGCAGCCCCTTTCCAAACAGCATCCGGACAAGGAACCGGGTTCAGGAAGCAGAGGGGACATCCACCGAGGTCACAGCACCACCAGACCATCGCCAACACCGCAGACCCCTCCCAGCTGGGCACCCCCAGCCCTGAATTTTGCAGCCCCCGGCGCCCAGCCCACCTACCCCAGTGCCGAGGCCATCAGTGGGTGTGGGCGAGACGCCGTCGCCGCTGTCCTGGCCCCGGGCGCTGAGCTGGGGGGACATGGTGGGCGACTCGTCGATGTAGGGCATGGTTTCCGAGCCCTCCGGCAGCGCCTTGGGCTCCTCGTTGCCCTCGGCATCGTAGTCGTCTGCACCATAGTTGAAATCTGCCAGAGGAAGAGAAGATCGGGGTGAGCATCCAGGAGATGCTGCCTACCAGTGGGCTGGTGGCCGGGGCAGGAGGGGACAGGGACACAAGGGGAACCCTGCCACCATGCCAGTGGTGGCTGTGCACCAACCTGTAATTACCGGGGGACTAATGAGCCCGTTTCCAACACATGGAGCCATGCGGGGACACACACACACCCACCGGCTTTCCACCTGCCCGCGGGGCAGGCAGGGCACAGCGCGGGCACCCTTCCCTGCCTCTGCATAATTCATGGAGCCGGGAAGCCGCAGGCCTCATCTGCGCGGGGGCTGCTGCTCCTCCAGACACCCCGGCCCCTCGCCAGCAGCTCAATGCCCTCCTCGCCAGCCCCGGGGGGGGCGATGGAGCCGGGCTGGCAGTCGCCATCCTCCCTGTCTCCTGCCCGGCCCATGGGGGCAGCAAGGGGACATCGCCGCCCCACCTGCAAGGGGATGGTGGCAGATGTGGTGGCAACGCCAACGTGCCACAAACCATGCTGAGGTGGCACAAGGGGTCTGCTGTGAGGGGACCGCCACCACAGCAGGCCAGAGGAGTCCCCGCACTGCCCCGCAGCCCTGGGTGCAGCCATTTTGGGGGCCCGGAGCCCTCGGCATGGCGTGGGGAAGAAAATGGGGAGCCGGGAGCAGCCGAGCAGGGGCTGGGGGGGCGTGGGGCCTGCGGCGGGGCCGGGGGCACAGCGGGGGCCGGGGGGGCCTCCTAACCTGTTCCCATGGAAACGGCGGCAGCTCGGCGGTGGGGAGAGGCGGCTGCAGCAGCCCTGAGATGCTGACAAAGGCGAGGGGGAAGGGAGCCCGGCTGCGGCACAGGCGGCCGCGGGGTGCAGCTGGCACCCCACACACAGCCCCCCAGCCCCAATGGACCCCAACCAGGCCCCAAGATGTCCCCTTGTGTCCTGCCCAGGTGTCCCTGCAGCCAAGACCCCCACACAAATGGGATGTGTGACCTGCACCCGGCCCAGAACAAACCCTGTGCCGCTGACGCTTCACCCCGCCGAGGAGTCCCCTGCTCCCAGCGGTGTTGCTCATCCCATTAATATTGCACTCAGCTTAACGTTTAAAGTGGATAAATCTGTAAATCAAGGAGTGCTGCGAAGCTGGGAGCCGTGCAGGTGTCAACAGGGTGTAGGGAATCTCTCCTGCGCCCCGGGGGCAGGATGGAGGAGAGCCCCAGCACGGCCCAGGTGTGTCCAGCTCTGCCAGGACAGCCCAGCTGCTCTCAGACCTCTCCTCATTAACAGTTAGCACCTAATGAGCATCCCCCTGAGGCCTGTCACCAACACCCTGCTGGGGCAGGTGCCCTTGCCATGGTGGGCAAAGCCCCCCAAAAAAGATTCAGAGCATGGATGGGGAAACCCCAAGCTCCTGTTGACCAGGCCCAAGCTCCTCATCTCCAGGCTGATGTGCAGCCCAGCACCCGATCCCCTGCCATCCACCCCATCCACTCCAGCATCCATCGACAGCGACATGGGGACAACCGAGGCCACGCCAGACCTGCCAAAGCCACCACCTCCACACAGCCCCCATGCCAGGGACAGGGCAGGCAGCCAGCAGCGGCCAGGGAAGCCCACGCTGAGACCAGCACCGGCACTGGAGGGGACCTGGCCACCTCCCCGCCCCATTGCCAAGCTTGGGAGCAGCTCAGGTAATGAGAAACAGTTTTAATGAGGCGGCTGGGGACCTTGCCACCTGCCAGAGGTGACACTGGCAACGGCGCAAGGGGAGGAGGTGGTGTCGATGGCACGGAGGCACAGAAGGGAAGGGACCAGCAGGAACAACCCAGTTCTCAAGCCTCCATCGCTCCTCCCCAGCCTCAGCAGGTTCACACTGTGCAGCCCCGTGCCCACCCAGGGGCACACGTCCCCATGGCCCCAGGTGTGCCCCCAGCTGTGCCACCTCCTGGCACAACCCTGCTGGCTGAGCCACAGCCATGTGTCATTGACCAGGCTCTCACGCAGGGAGGACGGGCAGAGGTCTCCCCCACATCACAGCTCTAACATGCTGCGGGGAGGGACCAGCGCATCTCCGAGGCCTCCTCATGCTGTGCCCACATCTTGTCCTGCAAGCAGGGACCACTCTGACCTCCTCAAGGCCTCTGGAGCAAAGCCCCCGGTCCCCATGGAGCAGGAGCAGCTCCATCACCGCTCTCCCTCCAAGGGCAGGCAGACACACGCCAGGACGCGCCGCAGGCAGAGACCCGCAGGGAAGTGCCATCGCTTGGCACACAGACCTGTGCCTGATGCCACCAAGGGAGGGAGACCCTGCTCATGCCCAGGGGACACAGAGGGTCCGTCCCCTCCACCTCCCTGCCTGCAGGGCCCAGCAAGCCCAAATCTCGCTGCCTCTCTCCTCCCCCCGCAGCTGCATTGCCCCTGCAGCCTGTTCTTGTGCCCATGCCAAACCCAGAGCTATTTTTGCTCCAGGCACCCGGGTTTTCACAGCAGTGGAAACCCTCCTGCTCCACCCAAGGCATGGGGACAGAGGATCAGAGGGAGCCTGGCCCAGAGGAGCCACCTTCGGAGCTTCAGAGCCCTGCACCCAAAGCAGCCCCTGGCCCAGGCTCCCCCCGCAGCGCTGCAGACCCCAGCCCCACATGCACCGAGGGATGCCAGCACTAACGGGGCTCCTGTGGGCTGGCTCACAGCCCTAGAGCACAGCAGGACCAGGAACACCTCCCCAAAAAGAAAATCACATTTCAGCTCTGCCACCCAAGCCAATGCCAGTGAGATGATGCTCGAGAGGGAGCGCAGCCAAGGGCGGCCACCAGCTCCTCCCCAGCGCAGGCAGGTGACAGCACTGTCACAGCGACACAGGGTGGCATTTTCTTCGCTTTCCCAGCTGGGCACACACTGCTTCCAGGGCTCTGCACACCTCAACGCTCACCCGCCTCATTTCCACAGGAGAAGTTCAGCATCCACACGGGGAGGGGGGAGCAGATTTTGCTATTCCCAGCCTGCGAGCTTTGGGAAAATGCCACGTTTTTACTGGGGCTGGGTGAAAATTCACCATGACAACAGGGATGCGTGAGCTGGCCTCAGACCTGCCTCCACGGGCCTCGACACAAACAGCATCTCCTCCGCACCCCGCGCTGCCTCCTCCCCAACCACCGCAGCATCTCGGGGGGCTCACGAGCCTGGCACGGTGCGGGCACCGCTCCCAAGTGCCCCCGTCCCCCGGGCACGAAGGTCCCCGGGGCTGGGTGCCCAGGAGGGCGGCGTGGCCAGGCACCGTGGGCTCTGCAGGGAGGCAGCTGCTGGGAAAAAGGAGCGTGCGGAGGCTGGGTCTGGATGCAGCCTCCGGGCTCCAGCCTGGCTGTCCCCACAGGCTGGCACAGCACAGTGTGCCCGGCTGCGAGTGTCTGCTTTAGGGGATTTAGGATGGAAAACTCTGGGGGGGCACAGCCACACGCATCACACACACACCCCTGACCGACCCCCGCTCCAGGTTCGTGGGCACAGCAGATTCCAAATTCAGGAAGGGAGCCGTGCCCCCTTCCTGCACATCCCCATCCCCGTTCCCCACGCAAACCTGCCCCACAAGTGCTGGGCTCCAAGCCCAGACGCTTCCCGGCAAACACCCCAATGGGAATTCACACCCTGAAAGCCGCCCACGGGTGCACCCAGGCAGCTCAGTGCTCCCCAAAACAAACAGCAAGGACCCTGTACCGAGCCCCCCAGCTCCTACCCATGCCCCAGGCTCCCTCGGATGCTGCCAAGCCAGCCAGCCTGCGCCAGGTGCCCCGGGACCGGCACCATGGGGGGGCTCAATCCTCCTGCACCACATCCCAGCTGCCCATCCACGGGACTAGGAGGGATTCGCACCCCCAGTGCTGCTGCAGCCCCCCCAGCTGCCAGCCCTCGGGTCCCAGCACCATGGGACCGCTTTTCCACAGCACCCTCAGCACCGTGCCTGCTAAAATCACTGCTGGGGGAGAGGAGAAGTCCTGAGGCCACAGAAGGACGGGGACAAAGCCAGCACCCCCCTGTCCCCAAGCACTCCGTGGGGTCCCCAAGCACCCCGTGGGCAGAACGAGCTGTCACTCCGCTCCGGCACCCATGCACCCCACCACGCCAGTGCCACCGCCACCCAGCCCACCCGTGCAGCCCCTTGCAGCGGCCACAGGTCCCCTGCACCGACCCCGGCGAGCGCCTCCATGGCGTGCGGGATGCTCGGGGAGGGGGGAACGCGGCCCCCGCCAGCATCACCTGCCCCCTGCCCGCCTCGGGCTCCGCATCGCCGGCGCAGCACCCGTCCCCAGCGCCACGCAGCGTCACCCAACAGGTAGGGGGGGACCCGCCGCCCCGAGCCCTCCTGGCCCCCCGCCCAGGGCACGTACTGCTGTAGAGGGTGTCGATCCAGGAGAGCCGCGGCAGGCCGCGGTGGCTCAGCGGCTCCATGCTCGGCGCTCAGCTCCGCCAGCCGGCTCTCATCGCACAACAAAGGCGGCGAGGGCGGGAGGCGGGGGGCCGCAGGCCCAGGCGGGGGCTGGCTGGGAGAAGGGGGCACACGGCCGCCTGCCCGGCAGCACCGTGGCTCTTCTGCCAGGGGCACCCAAGGAAGGAGGTGCTGGCTGGCAATGGCAGCGCGTCCCGCCTCCCGCCTCTGCCTCGCCGGGGGGAGCCGAGCCCAGCGTCCCCCGCACGCAGCCACGCCAGCCCCCCACGGTGCCTGGGGACGGGGAGGTGGGGACGGTGGCAGCATGGGCTGGGTGTGTGGGGGTCCCCAGGCTGCGCCGGTGGCACTGGGGGGCAAGGGGGCACCCAGCTGTGCCACTGGCACTGCTACCGCCCCCTCCCTGACCTCATTCTCATCCCCTCCCTATGCCCTAGGGACGCCCAGGCTGTGCCCCTACCCGGTGAAACCTCACCAGCTGCTGCTGCTGGATGCAAAGCACGCAGACCCCTCCCGGTGCCACTCCCCAGGAGGAGCCAGTACCCGGGGAGCCCCTCGTGCCCCCCCATAAAGGGCTCGGCTCTGGGGCAAGCAGGGGTTAAACTGCCCTCACCATCTGCTTGTAGCCAAAGGAAATAATATAAAGTGCCAGAGTCATCAACCCCGATACGTCAGGAGCCAGCCAAGCGTTCAGGCTGCCCCCTCCTGCCCGTGCCCACACCGCTGCCCCCTCGAGCAGGGGGTGCGGGCAGCACCCTGAGCCGCTGCCCTCGGCCGCATCCTGCCCTGCTCGGGGATGGGCTTGGACCTGGCGCCAGGGCCAGATGGGAGCCGTGCGGGAGGGCTGATGTGCAGGAGGGATGATGCTCCACCGGCACGCGGGGAAGGCAGAGCACCGGGGCGTGAAGTGCCAGGACGGGGGGGGGCACCGGCAGCCACCATGCCTGGAAAACCCAGGAGGGGTTGGGGGGGACACTGCCCCCAGGGATGCCGCAGCCCTCAGAGGTGGCCGATGCATTTTGGGGGAGCGCAGCTTGGCACTGCCACCAGCACCCGCTGCCGCCTGGGCGCAGCCCTGCTTCCCCAGAGGGCCGTATCCAGCCCAAGGGCCCTATCGAGCCCTGGCACGGCCCCCCCCCTGCCTGCAGCCCCCCCGGCCGTGAGTCAGCACACACTGAGTCAGGGCAGGAGGTGCTGCCGTCCCCCACCCCTCGCACCCCGCTCCTGGGCACCTCGGAGATCCCCAGCTCAGGATGCGACCGGGCTCCAACGCTCCCCTTGTCCCCGAGCCATCAGCACACGCGGTGCCAAGGGGTGGCCATGGGGTGACAGCCCCCAGACAGCACACCCCACGCAGGGCACAGCGTGTGCGTTCGCCACTCTCCTGTCTCTGCCAGCCCCCATTTGCACCAGCCCAGGCTCTGGCTCACCCCCAGCCTCCCAGCCCAGCCCCCGTGCCCTGGCGGCACCCTCAGAGCCCACGCAGCAAGAGCCAGCGCCAGGGCTGGGGACGGAGGAGGAGAGGAAGAGGAGGAGGAGGAGGAGGAGGAGGAGGCGGCAGCAGCTGCTCGGGCTGCAGCAGGGAGCACGCATGCAGCCAAACCAGGGCCCGGCTGAACAGAGAGGCCAGGAAGGCGCCGGCGGTGGGGCTGAGCGCATGCATCCACCGCTCGCGGCAGGAAACCGAGCGCAGAAGCAGCAGCACCGGCCCGGGGCCCTCTGCAGCAGCTGCAGCACCAGCACGGCCCCTGCAGCTGCAGAGCAGAGGTGGGGCAGGCAGCTCTCAGCCCCCCCGGCACGGCGGGGTGTCTGTGCTTGGTGAATCACCCTGTCAGCTGGAGGGCGAGGGAAGCCCCCGCCTCCCCGAGCAGCTCTGGGAGGGCCAAGAGAATCTCCCCTGAAGTGGGGACACCCTGGTGTCCCCTGCGGCGTGCCAGCAGTGTCACCAGCAAGCATCGCAGCCCAGAGATGCTCAGGGAGGAAGGCAAGGGCACAGCGCAGCTCTGCTGTCAGGGCAGGAGCTATTTGGAGGCCACATGGAATCATCCCATGGATTTGGGGTGAAGGAAACCCCCTGCATGCACCACGCACCCAACCCAGAGCCGTCCCCATGCCGCTGCCGATGGCTGCACACAGCAAACCCAGGTCCTTTGCACAGCCTGGAGCAAAGAGCGGCACCAAAGCCCTCTGCTTTATTCTGGCCACTCTCTTTCCATCCTCTTTTCACCTTTGCAAGCAAACAAACAACAACACAACCCTGCTCAGCAGCTCCAGCCCGCAGGGCACATCAGCACCTGGCTCCCAGCAGAGGTGCTGCGTGGACGCTCAGCACCCAGGGCAGGCGGTGGCACAGCCACTGAGCACCACGTACTCCAACACCCCGACTGCCCCTGCCCATGGCTCCAGCCACAACACATCTCTCGGAACCGGGAGCATCCTCACGGAGAGAGCCGAGGCAAGGGGGCGGCCGGATCCCCACCACCACCCTCCGACCTCGTGCAGCCCGCCGGGTGGCTCGCTGCTCGCCTGGCATCTGCTGCGCCACGGCCGGGCAGCCCACGCGCTGCTATTTCTGGGCTCTTGTGCAAGAGGCTCCTCCGGCTGCAGCTGCACAGCCCGGGGGTGCTGACTGGGAGACGGGCACCCCGGGCAGCGTCGCACCCTGCTCCGAGCGGGGAATCAATGGGGACGTCCCCCAGCCCCTAACCGAGGAGCACGGTGCCGAGGGGAGCGCAGGGCAGCTGCCTGCAGCCTCCAGGAGCCTGTGAGGTGCTCGCCCAGCCCGTGCCGGGACAAGGTTGCCGCAAGGCTGGCAACGCACCACCGAGCCCTGTGGGGAGCAGCGGCTGGGAGGCAGCAAAACCCCACCAGTGAGTCCATGGGGACGGCCCTGGGAAGCTGCTGCTGGTGGAGGATGGCATCTCCTGAGCAAATGGCACTCCCACGGCTCCTGCAGAGCCCGTTCCCTCAGCCTGACATGGGATTTTTCCTGCTCCAGGCAGGCAGGAACAGGCAAACCCCAGGAGTGTCACCGTGGCGGTGCAGAGACCTGCTGGCACCATGCTCCCACAGCCACGTGTCCTCATGCCGCCAGCTCATGCCCTCCTCTGACACAATTTCCTGGCAGGGAGAGGGAAAACAGCACCGGGCACAGGGAACACCCAGCCAAAACCAGGGCGAGCGGGGCTGGAAGAGCCCCAGCACCATTCCTGGGGGGGCCAGGAAGGAGAACGAAGAGGTGGTGGTTAGCAGGATCCAGATTAAAACCGCCCAGGAAGAAATCACCCATCCTGAGCACAAAGGTCTCCCTCTGTGCCAGACCTCGCCGCGATCCCTGAACTTTGCAGCTGCGCCTTATCGCCAGGCAGATCTGCAGGCAGCCTCCCTCTCTGCTCAGCCCCGGGGCCAAGCTCGGCTCCTGAACTAAATCCAAGGGAGCCGTCCCTGCTGCTCATCTGCATATGCAAATCACCCTGCTTAGCAAACACTGATAAAGAGAGGAGGGATGGAGAAGCCAAGTCTATTTTGAGATGCCTCTTGGAGGGGAGGCAAGGAAGTGTGTGCGCTCCCTTACGGCAGCGCCTTGTGCCGCGGCTCCTGGGGATGCTCTCAGCAACCTCTGCGGGAGGAAGCTCGTGGTGCTGTGAAATGGGGGGAAATGCTCCCTTGTGCCTGGACGGACGCACATTTTAGCCCTTGGCTAATCCAGGCTCCCTTTTCCAACCCAAGGAAAAGGGTTCCCTGCCACCAGGGGGAAGGGGGGGTTCCTCCATTCCCTTCTCCGGCTGGGCAGGATGGAGGGGAAGCTCACCAACAAAGAGCCCGCCGCACAGAAGTGTCTTTCCAGCCAAAAAAAAAGAAAAATAACAAAACAAATTTCACGGCTGTGGTAGGACTTACAATGCAAATGTATTCAGGCCCCGCAGGGCACTTCTGGCTGCAGCCAGCACCTAACGAGGGCTTCGTGTGGCAGGAGGACCTGGGGCTGACGGAGCCCGGCACGGGTCGAGCCCTGCAGCGGCCACCCGGGATGCTCGGGGCTGTGGGAGCTTGGCATCGCCGCTGAGCACCAGGGGCAGGCACCCCCTGGAAAGCCCACTGGGACCCCCAGCTCCAGGGCCATGCCCAGCCCACGGGGCTCTTTTAGCTCCTGTACAAGCCCTCTGCTACGTGGCTGGCACGGGGAAGTCGCTCCCCAAACCAGTACTCACCACCTGGTTTTTGAACGGGAACTGTTGTGCCCCAAGGCTTTTGGGGCACTGTGTTCACCTCATGAACTTGTGCATGTATTTGTGCTTTTCAGGGAGTGCAGTTCGGCTTCTTGGAGAAACACCATGTCCTGCACCTCCCGGAGCATCACGGGGCCCCAGAGCAGATGGGGACAGTTCAAAGGTCCCAGCCAGGGCTCGCACACGCATACACGCACACACACACACACACACACACGGGCGTTTTGTTCCCTCCTAAGCAGTTAAAATTAAACACTGCAGCTCTGCATGTCCTTCCTGCACCAGAAGAGGAACTTGCAGTACATTCAGAGCCAAACAAGTGCTTTTCCAGCAGTGGGAAAACACTATAAAGTTAAAAAAAAATAAAAAAAATAAAAAGCTAAGGACACGGATGTTGCAGCCAGGCTCTCGGGGACAGCAGCTGCCACCCACGCACCTTTGGCTTCAGCACTGGCCCTGAGGTCCCCTCCTTGCTCCAAGGGAGAGGAAACGGGTGCACAGAGAAGGCAGCAGTGTGACAACGAGACATTTCACTTTCCTTCACCTGTTGCATGCCACCAGCTGCCCCAGACAGAAAGAGATGCGCCGAGACAAACCTTGGACTTGGCTCACTATTTCCCGTTCCCCTTCTCATTGAGGCTTTTGGGGTTTTTACAAGAAAGAACGGCCCGAGGGTGATCAGGACAGAACCAAGCCTACCCCTCAGCACCTCGGCGCCACACTCAGTGCCATGGGCACCCTGCAAGCTGTCCCTGCTTCACATTCCCAAGGCACCAGCAGACAACGCCAGCATTTTGGCCCAGACCCGCACCTCCACAGGCAGTGCCCAAAGACAGAAGTACCCCCGCCTTGGCAGCCTCCCCGTGCACCCAACGCATCCTCGGCTGCGAGGCCAGCTGCGTGCCCAGCCGCAGGGACAGGTGACGGCAGAGACGAAGGGAAGTTCAGCCCTCTCTGTGCTCCGTGCTAGCCATCTGCTCGCTGACACTCAGATTTTGTCGGTCCTGAGAGAGCTGGCGAGGTGTTATCTCAGACGCCAGGATCATGTATCTCACTGTCACAGGCACTCTTCTCACGCAATAGCTGCAAACGGAGGCATCTCGCAGATATCCTCCCCTTAAATCAGATTAATCACAAGCTACTTAAAGGAAACCACTGTGTTTCCCTGCTAATTCCCATAAAGATGATACCCAGTGCTCCTGCCCCTGCTGTCCGGGTAGCGCCGCGTTGTGTTACGGGGAGCTCAGCTGGCAGCATGCCCACCGACCGACAACGCGGAGCTGCACACACCGAAGGAGAGCACCGACAAGCCCAAAACTTCATGAAAACATTGAGGGAAGGACCCCCAGGCAGACCAGCACTCGCTGAGTTACAAACCACGATCAGGAATTTGTAGCTATAGCTGAAAAATAAACAGAAGTGAGAAAAAAAACGGGAGCACTAAATGAGCCACGTGTAACCAGAAAGGGGGATCCAGTCAACGACCGCATGCATTTATTGCATGCTCAAATTCTGCTTTTAAATGTCAGCGCCAGCAGGACACGCTGGCTCTCCTTTAAGGCACAAGAGACGGATGTGCTGATGCCAAGGAAACACTCAGGACAAGCCCGGGAAGAGCCCGACCCCATCACTGCCACTGTCACTGTCACCGTCACCTGGTGGCCACGCAGCCCCCGACTTGGGCAGCCCGCTGGTCCTGCACGCTCAGCAAAGCCTCCCATGGGGCTGGTGGCAATCAGACGAGGGCACACAGTGGGACCGCGGCCCCTTTTGGGGGATGAGGAGGAGAGGAAGCCAAATTTAACCACAGCAGACAGAGCCTTGGGTTTCAAGGTGCTGCCAGAAAGCCCCCCTGGTGGCAGCGAAGGTTTTAACTCAGCGCCCCTGGGGCTGGAAGACCCCTCCAGGTCACAATGCCCTGGAGAGCTGTTTCTTACCCCACGCCCCAGGGAAGCCCCTTTAGCAACCCACATCTTCCAGCGGCCCAAGAGCAGCATTGCACAACCCTCAGCGTGGGGAACCATTCAGGAGCACGCCCGAGACACAAACACAGCACGGGACGTGAGCGTAAACCCAAAGGCACTGCCGCACGGGCACTTGGCCGCTCCGACTGCTCCTACCCCTTGGCCACCACCAAGAAGAACTCCAAAAACATCAGAGCATCGCCGCTGGTGGGGCTGGCTGGGAGCTGCGTGTAGATGATGTGCCTGGCCCCACTGCAGGGCTAGGACCCGGCTCCCACCCCGGCTGTCCCCACGGGTCGCTGACCGGAGCTGGGGAGAGACAGAAACGCAGGCAGGAGCGAGCCCAGCGCAGCACCGAGACACGACGCCGTCCTTTGGACATGTCACCTACAGACAGCTGGGGAAGGTGAAACGGAAGCTGAACTGCTCTCCAGCCCTGTAGACTAATGTGATAAATATAAATTAAACTAAGCATTAAGCACAGTTTGATGCTGGAGTGTTTGCTTGTGCTTAAACCACCGCTACGCAGCTTTCTTACAAACCAACCCCAAACAATTGAGCAAGAACCAAACAAATTCAAGGCAGCTGCAGAATTAGCTTCGCGAGAAGTGCCATTCCCTAGCTGTCAGGACGGTGTTTGAGCCCGGATTAAAGCACACGGGATGATGCAATAACAACTTCCAGGCCGCTGGAAGTAGGACAGCGTGACAGGCGACAGCGCTGGCTGTGCCGGCAGTGCCACAAAGCAGCCAGCAGCTCGCCAAAGGACATTGTCCTCAGCGTGCTTGGACACCTCGGTGCCCCAGCGTGCTCCTGTTTTAGCAGCTCCAGGACTTCCCCGGGGTGACTGCGGGGTGTCACCCAGCAGAGGCGTCCATGTGAACCAGGTCACACCTGGAGGAAGTGACTTTTGTGCGGTGTCCCAGCCCCAGAGGCAGCTCCCGAGCCGGTGGCACATCCCCAAGGGCTGGCTGCACCCTCCCTCCTCACGTGCCCAAGGACGGGGCCTTGGCACGGGGCACCCCTGGAAGTGGGACAGGGAGAGGGACAGGGACAGCACGGGGGCTTGAGGTGACATTAACTGATGGAATGAGGGCTTGGGGTGGCCTCGGCTGTGTGACAGCGTGGGATGCCCTTGGGCGCGTGATGGGGCTGTTGTAGGGAGACCACCAAACCTTTGGCCGCGCCACCACACAGAGCGTGCCGGCCACACACAGGGGGCTCAGGATGGGGTCTGGGGGCGCGCTCCCTCACGGCACCCCTCGCACATGTCCCCGGGGGCCGAGGACACCGAGCTTGGTGTGGCCGCTCCTACACCACGGGGCACCCCGACGGCACGCCGGGGCCTCTCCGCCCCCATTCCGCGGCTCGCCCCCAGCCCCCCCGGGGAGCTGCCGGTGCCGGTACCCGCAGCCGTGCCACGGCACCCACCTGCCGAGGACGCGTCCTCCGCCCCGGAGCTGCCGTCGCTGCCTCCCTCCGGGGAGCTGCCGCGGGGGGCGGCGGCCTGGGGGCGGCGGCGCGGGGCGGGGGCGGCGGCGGCGGCGCCGGGGGGGCGCGGGGGGGCGCGGGCGAGCGCCGCCTCCAGGTACAGCACCTTGAAGCGCTCCTCGGCCAGCGCCCGCTGCAGGCGGCGCAGGTGCCGGCGGCACCGCTCCAGCTCCCGCTCCATCGCCCGCACCGAGCCCAGCTCCATGCGCGGCGCCGGTTCCCCCGGGAACTCCTCCTGCCAGTGCCGGGCGAAGTCTGCCCGAGCAGCCGCCGCCGCCTCCTCGTTGCCCGCCGCCATCCCCGGCCGGCCCCGGGTTTCCCCGCTCCGCCGCCGCCGCCGCCGTCAGCCTTCTTCACCTCCTCCTCCTCCTCCTCCTCCTCCTCCTCCTCCGCCTTCCGCCCCCCGCCGCCGCCGCGGGGCCTGACGTCGGCTCCCGGCCGGCCCCTCCGGCCCGCCCCCGGCCTCAGCACGGCCCCGACGGGGCGGGGAGCAGCGCTGCCACCGCCCCCGGCACGGCCCGGTACGGCCCGGTGCGGTTACTGGCAGCCGGAGCGCCGGGGCTGCTCCCGGTGCCCCCCCCGGTGCCCACCGGAGGAAGCCGCTTCCAGGCTGTGGGGCTGCGGCGGGGGCTCCCCGGAGTGCCGGGAGGATGCTGAGGAGGGCAAGAAGCTCCCGGTGCTGGCAGCGACCCGAGGTGACGGCACCGACAGCCCCCGGTGCTGCACGAGGCCGGTACCGAGCCAGCGAGAAACGAGCCTCGATGATGGGGAGCACTGGTGGCACGGGGCTGTCCTGCCTCAGCCAGCGTGTGCCCGTCTCCTGGCCCTCATCGTCATCGGGACGGTGATGACCGGACAGTGGCACGTGGCCTGGTGATGCTCTGACAGTGACACTTGGCCTGGTGATGTTCTGATGGTGACACTTGGCCTGAAGATGCTCTGACGGTGACACTTGGCCTGGTGATGGTGACACCTGGCAAGAAAGGCTCCGTGCCACGGTGCACATTCCCGCTGCACTCAACCCACCATACCCCCACGCCCCACGGGACAGGTTTTGTTCCCCACACCCCGGGCAGGGCTGGCATTTTCCCTGTGCCATGTGAGGGACGCAGAGGGGGTGACTCACAGGTGGGTGACTCACGAGCCCGTGTCCCTCGTGGCCACCTGGCCGTGGCGCAGCAGGAACAAAGCACCCTCTATTTATGCACAGGCCCCGACGGTGTCGCAAGAGCCACCACCTCCATCCTTGCTGTGGCTGCTCCCTCGCCACCCAGCCGGCCTCCGCGGGCTCCCTCCAGCACTGCCTCCCTTGGAGCCCCCCAAATCACGCCTCTGGGCTGTGGGACCAGACAGAGAGGTGACACTGGTGCCCAGGTGAGGATGGGAAGGTGCCCGGTGCCAGCAGTGCCCTGTCCCGTGTGTCCCATCCTTGGGAGGTGGCGTGTCCCCGGGGCCTGAGCCCCTTTGTGGAGGCTGGTAGGAGGAGGGCGTGCTATGAGCGGCCTGATTTATGCGTGGCAATGGATAATTGCAGCCCTTTCATCAGCTGTCAGACAGACGGGCCGGCAGAGCCTTACAACGGATTGCTGGCTGCCTGTCTCAGCCCATAAATCTCCCCGGAGCAGGGCGATAAATCAGGGGGGGCTGAGGGAGCAGCCCCGGGCGGGCGTCCCTCCCCGCCTGCCCACCCGGTAATGGGCACGTAGGTAGGAAATGGCCAGGACAAGGTGGGGACGGCCCGGCGGGATGCACTAATTACAGGCAGCAGGTGGCATCCAAAGAGCCGTGATTTACGGGGCGACCTTGCCTTCTTCCGAGGGCTGGGGCTGGGTCCCCACGGGGCCGGGGCCAGTGGAGGTCCCCAGTGGCTCCCAGGGCTGTGGGCAGGACGGGGGCACTATGGGGGCACCACGGGGTCTGCAGGTGGGCACGGCCCCGTGTCTGCTCCGTGTTGCATGGGCCAGCATCCAGCACCAGCAAAATATCCCCCTGGCAGGGAGCCGTCCTGCTCGGCTGCACCTCCCGCTGGCATTTCTCTAAGTGTCCAGCATGAAAGCACCCCAAAAAGCCTCTCGCTCCTGAGCTGGGCTCGCTGCTGAGCCAGCGGCCGGGGGAGCACCCGCACCAGTGCAGAGCACCCCTGAGCTGCCAGAAGGCCACTGGGAAAAAGAAAAAAGAGGGCCATGGTGAGCACAGGTGGGTGTTTGGAAATATTTGCAAGCTTCACCTCCCTTTGAAGTCCCGCTGCGTTGTCCTCCCCGCTCCCCCAGGCCCCGGCTCCTGATTTATGGGGTTCCTGGAGCAGAGGCACCTAAATTAGCTCCCACTTCAAAGGGCCAAGAGAGGAGAAGGGCAATAGACAAATAGCCCCCGCTAATTGTGGCTATTGATCAAACCCAGTCCAGGACGATCAGATAGGAAGGATGGATAAGGGGGGGACGTTCTCCCACTTTTGCACCAGTAACCCCAGCAATTTGTCACAACAGCTCCGGGGCCATTTTTCAAACCGTTGTTACCCCGCTTTCATGGGGGCATTTAGCAACTGCTCTCTAATGAAACGGTGGGCGAGGGGCAGGGGGATGTGAAACTGCCTGGAAGGCTCTGAGGATGGGGGGATAAACCCACCGGGGGCCAGGCAGGAAGCATGCCCACCCCAGGGCCAGTGGTCCCCTGTGTCCCTGCCATGCATGCTCGGAGGACAGGGCTCTGGCCCTCCCGACAGCCAGGCTGGGAGGTGCGGGGAGCAAGGAGATGCTTTCAGCATCATCTTCCCACACCCCCCCACCCCCCCCACAGCCCCATTAAACGCCGTGCAGACCCAGCAGCACCGGCCCAGCCAGCTCTGCCCCCAGGCCCTCGCTGCTCCCCGGGGACAGGAAGGCAGGAGGCAGGTAGCACTTTAGCTCTTTTATCACCTGCGCGGTCCCCCCACGACATTCCTGCTTCCTGCTCCGCAGGGCAGAGGCGTGCCAAGCCCCCGCATTCCTCTGCTCCCCGCCTGCCCGGGCCCCACCGGTGGGTGGTGGGGGCTGCTGCTGCTGCCCCGGTCCGGCCGTGCCCCCAGCTCACCAGGACCCCACGGTGTGAGCAGCTCCAACGCACTGGCTCCAAGCTCCTTCCACGCTCCAGCCCCGTCCCTGGCGCTGGTGGGGCCGGGGGGGGGACTCAGCTCCTCCTGGGAGGAGGTTTTTAGGGATGGGAAGAGGGTGGGAGGCAAGGCAGGGAGCTCCCTGAGTACTGCCTGCACCATCCTGCCCAGGAGGTTTTCGCCTTCTCCTGGGCTCAGGCACAAGCCTGGACGCTGTCCTCAGCAGCCTCCTTACTCTGTGCCTCAGTTTCCCTCCCTGGGAAACAGAGGACAGCGGAGAAGCCCCAACAGCAGTGAGCGTGGTTGAGCAGCCCCCAAGCCCCGTGCCAGGGCAGTGATGCCCGCAGGCTCTGCCCCAAAGCACCACGTGAGCTTAGGATTGACCCAGCCCAGGCCGAGCTGCCCTGCAGAGAGGGCAGAGCGATGTGGGGAGCTCCTGCAGGGCCCAAACCCTCCGCAGCAGCTAAAGCAACCCCTGCTAGGTGTGCTTGAGAGCCCTGCTTCCCCTCTAGGTCCTGGGAGAAGCAAAATGCAGCCATTAGCTGGCTGTCCCCTGCTCCCACTGCAAACCCTGGGGACCCCAGTACTGGTGTCCCCGCTCCGTCCTGGCACCGCCGTGTCCCCGCAGGGCAGGCCGGTGTCCCCAGGGCAGCACACCTGGGGGAAGGTGTGGAGGGGCTGGGACGGAGCCACGTGATGAGCTGGGGTTTTTAGGGGAGGCTGCGTGACCCCGGAGGAGTGTCTGCCAGCTACGCGGGAGGCAGGACCGCAGCAGCACCTCGCCCCGTCCCCACAAGCCGCAGCCATGTCCCGAGCAGCTGTGGGAAGCGGTGCGGCACAACGGGGATCCCCCGATGGCTTGGAAGGGGAGCTGGAAAGGGGGGCTGCACCCCAGGTGTGCCACGGGCAGGACCTGTGGGACCCCAAGGGGAGGGAAGCAGCCGCCCACCTGGGGGAGGCTGAAGAGATGAAGGTGAGGAAGAGGAGCAGGCCGGCGCGCTCCAAGGCCAGGAGGATGGCTGCCAACGTCCGAGAGCGCAAGAGGATCCTGGACTACAACCAAGCCTTCAACGCCCTGCGGCTGGCCCTCAAGCATGACCTCAGTGGCAAGAGGCTCTCCAAAATCGCCACCCTCCGGCGAGCCATCAGCCGGATCACGGCTCTGTCCCTCTCCCTGCACGGCGCCGCGCGCTGCTGGCCCTGCGCCCACTCCGAGTGCCACGGGCAGGGCGCGAGGGACGGCCGCCCCCGGCTCCCTGGTGCTGCAGGCTATGGGGGATATCCCCTCGAGAGCCAGCTCCAGCACCATGAGAGTCCGAAGGAGGATCGTCCGGCAGCCAGCCCTGCGTTTTATCCCGCCGGGAGCCACCAGCTTGGTCTCCGGAGCAGCTGCCAGCGCAAACACACGGGCAGCCTGCGAGCCCCCCCGGCAGCACCGCTCCCCTGGCAGCTGGGGGGGTTCCAGAGCTCAGGCTACCAGCGCCTCCCCATCCACTGACCCTTCAGGCTGGGAAGGCGAGACGGTGCCGGGAAGGTAACGCAGCCGAGTGACAAACGGGGCAGCGGGAAGGGACCTGGGCAGGAGAGAGGTGGGACACGGGGCTCGGCGCGGTGCTGTGAGCCCAGCGCACGGCACAGTGCCCGGCTGCGCTCGCTGCTCTGCAGGAGAGCTCAGAGCTGGGGGACGTGGAGAGCTTTGTTTTCTGCTCGAGGAATCTCTGTGTTTCTTTGTTGTGAGGTTTCCCTGCTGCAAGTTGTCATGATTATTTATTCTCTCTTGCTTGCTTTGTGAGAAAACATGAGTTAAAAGCCCAGCGTCGGGGCGCTGCCTGTTAATGCGTGTGAGATGGACAGATGGGCCGTGCGGATCGCAGTAAGGCTGCTGGCTGGGGGACAGCTCTGGCTCTGGCTGATGGATCGGGGGAGCAGGAGCTGGGAAATGTTCACTTGGTTGTACTTTTAATGCTAAGCCCATCAGTGCACATATTGGTGCCTGGGCAGATCTGCAGGAGTGGTTGAGGCGCTCATAAACCCCATGGTGCCTCCTGACGACTGCAAAGTGGCTCCCGTGGGACGGTCTGGGACCGCGCTCCTGGTCAGCCCAGCCAGGAGGAAGGGGGGCTCAGCCCTGTGCTCCCCGAGTGCCAGGCTTCCTCCACCTCCTCCTCCTCCTCCTTCTCCTCCTCCTCCTCCTCCTCCTCCTCCTCCTCCCTCAGTCCCTGTGTGGGGTGGTGGAGCTGGGAAATGAGCCCGGCGGAGGAAAGCTCCCAGCAGCCAGGAGAGAGAGCTCTCTGCTCAGCGAAGGAGCCTCTCAAAGTGCTGACGGTGTGAGACATCTTGGCTTTCATCTCCAGGAGGTTCCCCTTCCCAGGAGGGGCCTGCAGCGATGGCTGCTGATGGAATCCTGCTTCTCCCACCAGCAGCACCCTGGTGCTGGGCGGCTCCGCGATGGGGGTGAGGTTCCCCCATGGGGTGAGGCTCCCCCTGCACCAGCTCCCCCTGCTCTGCCCCGTCAGCTCTCATCACACGCCCAGGAACACCATGGGGCAACGGAGCGAAAACCAGGCATAACCCTACACGAACCCCTCTCCGCCCAAATTCGTGTTTCCAGTTTTTTCCCCCCCTCACTTTGGTGTTAAAGCAAGACAGGTGGAAATAGATGCCCAATAAAGCAGGAGCAGGGGAAAAAGGCCTCGAGACCCCCAAAACAGCATCCCTGCATTGCTCTCGGGTTCTCGGTTAGGACACGCAGGCCCCTCTCCAGGCTGTGGGTGGGAGAGGCGCTGGGACCCCCCCCCCCCAGGCCGGGCAGGAGCAGGTGGAGGGCGCTGGGTGCGCCCGCAGATGGCACTCACCGCCTGGGAAATAAATCCCTGGCGAGCCGCAGAGGAAAAACTCAGAACCGAAGAGAGCCGCTGGAGCCCAGCCGGGTGCTTGCGGTTCTCCTGCCGGCCCCCCCCCCCAGCACACTGCCGCCCCCCTGGGGGCTGCGCTCCGCTTTCCAGGATGCACCCCCCTGCGCCGGCACCCTGCGGGTCCTGGCTCCTGCGTTTGTCCCTGTCCCGACACCGCTGTCCCCAGCCGCTGGGTCTGCAGGGGGGCACCGCTGGGGACCCCCCCCCTCCGCCCGTCCCCAGCACCACGTCCCGAAACCCCGGGGCGAGGCCGAGCGGGCTCCGAGGGAGGGGGGGGGGGCTGGAATCACGGCGGAGGGGAGGGAGGACACGGGGGATTCCCCGCTAAACCCCACCCGACCCCATCCCAGAATCCCAAAATCCCAGAATCATCTAGGTTGGAGGAGACCTCCAAGATCATCACCTAGTCCAACCTCTATCCCATCCCATCCCGTCCCGTCCGATCCCACCTCTCCCCATCCCATCTCTCCCCCTATCCCACCCCATTCCATCCCACCCCATCCCACCCCATCCCTCCCAGCCCCATCCCACCCCTCCCCGTCCCACCCCATCCCATCCCACCCCTCCCCAACCCCCCCATCCCACCCCACCTCACCCTATCCCACCCTCCCCCACCACATCCCACCCCCTCACCCCCCCCCCCCAGCACCCTCCCCGCGGTCCGACGAGCCCCCCCCCCCCCCCCCCCCCGCCCCGGGGCTTTTTGGGGGCGTTGCGCATCCCCCGCTCCTGCCCCGGGGGCCGAGCCGTGCTGGCCCCACCCCCGGCACGGCCTCCCCGGGGGGGCGGCGAGCCCCGAGCTCAGAGCGGCGGCGGCGGGGAGCGCTCGGAGCCCGCTCCGTCGGGTCGGGTCGGGCCGGGCCGGGCCGGGCCGGGCCATGGCGAGCGGCACCGCCGCGCCCCCGGGCTCGGGCTCGGGCTCGGGTTCGGGCTCGGGCTCGGCGCTGCCCTCCCGGCTCCAGGAGACCGAGAAGCTGCTGGCGGCTACCGAAGGGCTCCGAGGCTCCAAATCCTTCACGGCGGCGCTGGCCGGCGAGGCGGAGCGCAACGGGCACGGGCTCGGCTACAAGTCGGTGTCCGTCGGGCACCTGGACGCGGCCCCGCTGTCGCCGTCGCGGCTCAGCCTGGGCAGAGCCTCCTCCACCGGCACCAGCACGGCGCCGCCCGAGCAGGGCCGCCCGCGGGACTACCTGGTGCTCGCCATCTTCTCCTGCTTCTGCCCCGTCTGGCCCATCAACGTGGTGGCCCTCGTCTTCTCCATCATGGTGAGCCCCGAGCCCCCGGGGGGGGCGGGCATGGGGATGGGGGGGGTGCTGGGGGGGCTGGGCAGGGAGGAGGCTGGGGCTGGGGGCTGCTCGGCACCGTGCTCGGGGCTCTCCGGGACAGCGAGCAGCGGGATGGGGTGTGGGCAGCCCGGGCTGCGGGTGGGATGCAGGATACGGGATGATGTGGGATGTAGGGTGAGGTGGGATGTAGGATATGGGATGATGTGGGATGTGGAATGGGGCGGGACGTAGGGTATAGGATGAGGTGGGCTGTGGGATGAGGTGGGATGCAGAATGAGGTGGGAGGCAGGATATGGGGCGATGTGGGGTGATGTGGGATGCAGGATACAGGATGATGTGGGATACGGGATGCTGCGGGATGCTGTGGGATGCAGGATGATGTGGGATGAGGTAGGATGTAGGATAAGGGATGCCGTGGGATGCAGGATATAGGATGCTGTGGGATGAGGTCACAGCCATGGCAGGGCACACCAAGCCCCTGTGTCCCCGCGGAGCACTGCTCCTCTCCCGGTGGCGCCAGGCAGCCCACAGCCTGGTTCCCGGCTGGGACGGAGCAGCGAGGCGAAGCACAGATGAGGGCTCTGCCCCCGCACCTCGCAGCCCAGCCCTGCAGCACTGGGGAGACCCCAGCTGGGGGCTCGCTCCTGCTCCCAGGCACTCCAAAGGGACGGGCTGTGCCTGCAGCTCCTGCACTTGTCCTAAAGAAAAAAAAATCCCCGTTAAATATCCCCCACAGCTCAGCTCGCACACCGACATCGGAGCTGGGGAGAATGAAAGCAGGCAGCCTCCCACCCACCTCAGCAGAGCCTCGCAGGCACGGCCACCCCCTTATCCACTGCTTTACACCCCCTGGCACCTTTTACACCCTTCATTTGCCACCGAGGCGAAGCTTTCCTTTGAAAATCAGCTCAGGGCGAGCACTTGCCTGCTCACCACACCAAAACACATGGGGGGGGACACACAGCGCTTCCCAAAAACCAGCAACAACTTGAGGAGTCGGTGGCAGGTGCTGCAGAAAGCCCTCCGGAGAGACCAGTTTCCATTTTGAGGCAGAATCACCATTTTTACCAGCTGCCATCTGCACGGTGCAGCTGTGCGGTGGCGGCCGCCCAGGCAGCGCGCGGGGAAGCCGGGCGGCCTCGTCCGGCTGGGCGAGAGGGAGAGTGGCCGGCGGGGGCTCTCACGGGGATTTTCCAGCCCCATTAGCTTTCAGGCAAAATAAATCCTCCTCCCCGCGAGGCTAGAGCCCGCAGCGGGGCGGGGATGTGCCTCGTGGGCCGCATGAGCCCCTGAAGGGGACGAGCAAAGGGGGAGATGAGAGCTGAGGCCCTCGAGCCCCACCGCCCGGTGCTGACACAGGGCTGGGGGAGGATCGGCTGCTTCCAGCCCCGCTGGGACATCCACCCGCTGCCACCCTGTGCAGCTCGTGGCCCCCCCATTTCCACCAGCTGAGGACCCCCATGGGGTCCCCATCTCCCTGCTGGAAACATCTCCCTGGTGCTCCTGCAGCCACAACAGCTCTCAGCACGTCAGCTGGGGGTCCACCTGCTCACACCAGGGACAAATCCAGTTCCCAGCCACGGTCGAAGCTCCCGCAGGCCCCGGTGCCCCCCTGGGATACAGGACGGGGGTGTCCCATCACCTGCAAATCGGGGCCTGGGTGTTCACCATTGTCCCCGTGCCTCGCTTGCAGCCCTGCTGGGGGAGGCAGGCAGCCTCCCCGTGACGTGCTGACTTTCCTCCAGCTCCACGACTGTTTTTCTTTCCTAAGTCAATGCTTTTTGCACAGGAAAGCTTTTCTGGGCACTAAGCAGCAACCGGAGAGGGAAGCAAATGAAGGCTGTTGGATTTGGTGTCTCATAAATCATTTTTCAGGCCCTGCTCTCGGATTCCCCCAGGGCCCATGGCCAGGGGTGGGGAAAAAAATCTGCTCCGGCCCCCAGCCTGTTCCTGCTTACACTGGTGTCATGGAAAAGAGCAACGTGGAGGGTGTTCCACCTCCCCTTTGGGTGCATTTTATTGACAAAGCGAGGGCCTGGCAGCTCCCAGGGGTGTAAGTGCGGTGGGTATGGAGCGACGCGGGAGAAGCCAAGCCCCACGTTCCTCCTTTAAATGGTGCCTCCATAGATCTGCGTCTGATGTTGGCTTGTACCTCGCCCGGAATGGGTTTTCAACACAATTTAAGTGTCGAGGATTAGTGATTTGTTCTGAATAACTGGTGGTGGTCAGCGGAATGCATCCAAAGCCAGTTCCTAAATTGTGAAGGGCTGCGGGAAGAGGCTGTGACAGGTTGGTTGCCTTTGTCCTGGGACTAGGAAAAGTCCCAGAATTTACAGAAAAGTAACTGCCTTCATCTGCAACGAGACCGCTGGGGCTAGCTATTGGGAGAATGCCCTCTGAGCAGGGGACAGGATGAAGGCAGGGACGATCAGTGGCTCTTCTGAGCCACCTGGACTCATGTCTCCGTGCCCAAAACGTGGAGCTCGGCACCCCCGTGACATGCTGCCCCAGCCCCCAGGCATTTCGGAGCTCTTCTGCCTCTTCCAGTCTTGATTAATAAACAAAATATTCGTGTTTTCAAGTAGAAAGAAAATGTTAGCATCACTGATACCAGGCAGCTATAATCAAACTGTTCCACGCCGATGAATAATATATGTACAGTAACAAATGCTGGCTAAACACGCCGTGCCAGTGCTGATGTATTTTTCGTAATTGTTCAGGATAAATGATCAGTAAACACTTCCAGAAGCTGCAGTGATAAATATATTGAATTTGTTAGCCCATATATTTTGCTTGGAAGACAGCTAAAATTGCAAATGTGTTCCACCGCAATCTAACCCACACCCTGCAAAAATATTACACTTGGTTGCAAACATCTGAGCCTATAAAAATCCCAAATGCTAGGAGCTGTCAGAGAGCAGTGCAGGGACCCTGTCAATCCCCGTGCTTCCCTACTCTCCCCCAGCTCAGCACCACCCCTTGGAGCTTCACTTTGTCACCTCCTGTTCTCTAACACAAAAAGGCCCTTGGCTGCGTACCGCTGGTTTTTGACATTGCCAAAGGTGCTGTAGAGACCGAAAGAAAGGAGGTCTTGAGCTAAGCCAGCGTCAGTGCTGGGGAAATGGCTCTGCCTGGGATGCGTTAGCACAGCCGGACATCCGCGGGGCTGCAGCCACCTGCGTTAACCCTAACCCTAACCCTAACCCAGGTCAGGACGTGGCACTGGAGCTGTGCTGAGCCTCCCAGCCCTCCATTTCCTTCTGTTTTAAATGTGAGAGGGCACCTTTTGTGGGGCGCTGCATCTCAGAGATGCGTTTTTAGAAAGGAGAGGGGGACTGTTTAATACCCTTCCACCTTTAACTCTTGAGGTAGCTTTTCCATACGGAGCTTCGCTGATTTTAGCAGCCACATCCCAGAGCCAGGGCTCCTGGCTGCAGGGCTCCTGCTGCTGGGGGGCTCCAGCCTCGCCCCCACACCGACAGCTCGTTCCCAAAGCCAGCAGCCGCAGCACTTTGTCCCTTGGGGACCTCCCATCACGATGCTGGTGCCTGCTGGATGTGCTCCTGCACACGAGCTGCAGCAACGCAGCAGCACCCCTGGGGGACACAGCCCCCGATCAGAGCCCCCTATAAGTGAATTGCTTTTGGGAATTCCAGAATCTTAGCATTTTTTTCCCCATAAAAGAGCCAGAGAGGGCTGGGGCTGGGCAGTGGGACAGGAGGTCCCATTCTGGGGACACCTCTTAGTCCCTCCGACACCAGGCAGACCCCGTCCCATCCAGCTCCTGCCCACAGAAGCATCCCCGTGGGGCCACACCAGGGCACCAGACTGTCAGAGACAGGAGCCCAGGCCCCTGCTGACACAGCCGCTCTCATTTTGGGGACTGCAGCCAGAGCATTGCCCCAGCACCATTCTCAGGAGCCTCTCTCTGTGCTTCCCCCCAGTCGAGGAACAGCGGGCAGCAGGGGGACATGGACGGAGCGCGGCGCCTCGGCCGCATGGCCCGCCTGCTCAGCATTGTCTCCATCGTCCTGGGGACCATCATCATCGTGCTCTACATTTCACTCAGCATCAGAGGTAACATCTCCTTCCCTTTTTCCCTGTCCAGCTCAAGCAGGGACCCCACATGGTGCCTTGGGTGCTGTCCCCAGCAGCTTATAGGGCAGCCCTGCCTATAGGACGCCCCGTTCCCACCCCAACCACAGGGCACTGAGGTCCCCCATGGGACCGCCACCAACAGCACCCATGTGTGCAAAATACCTTGGAGAAGGGGTTGCTTGGGGTAGCAATATATGCTGTGCAGGTGACCAGGAGGAGAAGTCCTCCCAGAGCTGCCCCATAACCGGTGTCTGTAGGAGATCTCCCAGGCAAGAGGCATTTAGGCTAAAACCTGAAGCCTTGGCAAGGCTGCGGTGGGTTTGGAAACGTGTAGAGGGGTGAAAGCAAAGGGATCCAGCCTGCCCAGGGGTGCAGTCCCCCGGTGTTTGGGGACCTTCCCCGACACAAAGCCACCTGCCAAGAGCAGCAGGGCTGCTGGCAGCGCTGCTTGGGCAAACGGGAACCTCGGCTCTCGGCCGCTCGAACCCAAAGCCCGAGCCAAGAGCATCGGGGACATCTCTGTGACTGCTGGAAGCTGCCCTAAGCCTCTCTTTATTTTACAGTTTCCTAGAGGACATTTTAGCATGCAAATACCTCGAAGAGGAGGAAGACAACTCTCCTTTTGGGGTTTTTACTTTCAGCCTCACAACAAAAACTTGTCACAGCGTAGGGGGGCCGCCCTGGAGGAACATGCGCTTCTGCTCCGCCGCCCCCTGGGAACAAGCCCGGACGAGGGCTGGGACGAAAACATCACGAGGAGGGATGGGGAAAAGCTTCGGGTGCCGAGTGGAGAGGAGAAGGGGAAACCCACTACCTCATTCCCCTCCAGCAAAACTGACGGAGCGGGGAGACAACTCATGGCGAAGGGCAAGGAGGGAGTTTCAGGAACGAAGCTTATTTTAAAGAAAACCTAAGGACAGACCAGGACACTTTGAGGAATCCCCTCTAAGAATTTTGGCACAAGCGACTGTGTTGTTGGGGGGTTGTTGGTTTTTAAATCATTACGTTATCTGTCTCTACGACAAAAAAAACAAAAGCTCAAACTGCCATCGGGAGTGGAGAGCTGTTGGGGGCAGGAGGAAAACCGAGCTGCAGAAGGAGCCCAGCTCCGCTCAGGGCAGATCACAGCCGCATGAGCTGGAGGGTGTGGGGGTTGCTTTTGTATTTTTGATGAAAAAAACAACAACAAAAAAAGAGACAATGACCATTTGCATGCCTTTGGGAATGCTCTCCACGTCTGTTCCTACAAGCTCTTTTGTCACTTGCAGCAGATGTCGGAGCCGGCAGAGCAGGACGCTGCCGCAGCAGAACGCCAGGCTCCTCCTCAGCCGGCCCCACAGTGGGGATTTTAATGGAAGGAAACATGCTTTCTCCGTGCAACCACACATTTCTCTCTCTGGGCACCTGAAGCGAGGTTAATGCTCGTGGCGCTGAGGAAAGAGCCTGGTTAATCTGCAGCAGCGGCACCAAGGCACGGAGAGCCCATGCTATCCGCTCGAGCATTTGTCCTGTCCTGTCCATCAGCCAAAAGCTGCAGCCGATCCAGACCCCGTTGTCGTCTGTGCTCATCTCCCCTCACCCCTCTGGGCTTCAGTTGATGACCTACCAGGAGATTTTCAGAGGTGCAGAGGGGTTTAGGATCCCTGCTCCTCTCTTTACCCCTCCCGCATCTCTGAACATCTCCAGCATCCTTGGAGCTGGCTGGGGCTGGTTCCACAAACGGTATTATTTTTTAACATTTTGTATTTAACGACATGTAAAGACACTGACTTTTTTTGCTCCTCCTGATCTGCCTGGGCCCCCCCATGCCCTGCCAAGTCTTCCACGATGCGCAGCCCCCTCTGCCGTCCCCATCCCCACCTCCCACCCGTCCCTGCCGCGGGCTGGCACAGGCTCTGGTACTGTATTTGCCACCCAGACTATGCAAGGTCTCACCGCCTGTCATTGTACCCAGGCTCTGTAGATGGCTCCTGGCCATATCCACTGGCTCCGTGTTAGCTGAGCCTCTTTTTAGCAAAACTTTGCTGGTACAATTACACAACCGGGAGCTGCACGCCCCGGCCTGTCCTGGGGCATGAAATGTTTTCCCCTGCTCCCTGAGTTAATCTGGAAAAACCTCAGACCAAACCCAGCACGTCCAAGGGCTTTGTCTGCATGGGGAATTGCTGCACAGCACAGCAAGGTGTGCCAGGAGAAACCTCCCAGCATCCTGGCACCCTCGTCCCTTCCAAGCTGGTGAAGCACAAGGGGCACGCAGGGAGGGAGCACGGAGAGCTGTAGGCTGTAAATCCTCGGTCTGCAGTGCCCCAGGGGCATGGCTGGGAACATTCTCCTGTTTGATTGCTCCTCATTACAGAGTTTTCTCTGGCTAGATGTTCTTTGGACCTAGGGCATAGGGGAGCCAAATCCCCTGGACACACTGCTAATGTTTTCCTCTAAGTTCAAAGGGGTTCCAGGGACTCAGAGCAATAGCATGTTACTACAGCACTTTCTTGGGCTGCCTCCCCATCCGCCCCTTTGCCTGTGCTTTATTAGAAATTACAAGCTTCTAAAAATGGACCAAATTCACTACCTTCCTTTAGCAACTCTGTTTTCTGCCCTTGGTGCTAGGGAAAGCTTTGTGCTCAGCCTGGTGCCGCGTCCATCAGGGTGCTCCATGGTTTCTGCTCTAGTCCCCGCTCTCACCAAAAGCCTTCCCTTTGAGACTAAACCGCTCATCTTATGGGTGAGCTGTGGATGCTGCGTCTGTCCATCAAATCGCCAAAAAGTTTCCTTCTTAAGCCCTGAACCCGAATGCTGCTGGCTGGCTGAGGTGCAGCTTTGTCCTGAGCCACTGACAGCCAGCGCTATGGCAAAGCCAGGAGGGATCCCCTGAGGACAGGACAGGCCGGCATCCAGGGAAAAACTACAGCACTTGAGAGCACCAGATGAAGGATTTAAAAGCTGTTTTTATCATTACATAAAGCCTTTCCTCTAAAGAGCCCGAC
This sequence comes from Cygnus olor, assembly GCF_009769625.2. Taxonomy (NCBI): domain Eukaryota; kingdom Metazoa; phylum Chordata; class Aves; order Anseriformes; family Anatidae; genus Cygnus; species Cygnus olor. Next base: position 7,540,937 of record NC_049188.1, on the reverse strand, counting down.
CTTCTCTCCTATGGCTAACGATGAAGCCCTGCAGCCCCGCACGTGGCGGCTCGGCGTTGTGCTCTGCTAAAGGCACAGATGGCAAAGTTGCTCCGAGTCACGTGCACGAGCAGCTCAGAAAAGACAACGTTTTGTCTTTCTCCTCATCAATATAAATAGGAGTGAATGCATAACTCCTTTGAATCTGATGTTTCCAAAGGGATCTGTACAACCACACGCTGCATTTCAGGCCGGGCTGGGAGTCCTGGCGCAGGCAGGGGACGGTGAGTGGCCGCACGGAGCTGGGCTGGAGAAGTCCCTGGCTGGAAAAGTCCCTGTCCAGAGAAGCCAGGAGCAGCAGAGGCACTAAAATTCAACACCCGAAACACCCACGGTGATAATCTTTTGCACGCACCCACATGGGGTTAGTGCCTTCTGCCCCAGCCTGGAGCACCGGGCTGCTGAGGCGACTGCTTCGCAGCCTGGTATTACAGATAATAAAACCGAAGACACTTCAACTCCTTTCCTTTTTTTAAATCTTCTTTCTGGTTAGAGCCAATTGCACTGCTCTGCACTCTTGAATACACCTTTCTGGGCATTGTCCTGCACTGAGATCCAGCTGAAAGCTCTCCAGTCACTCCTGACATAAAGCATTTCCTTTCCTTGCAATCCTGCCCTTGAGTCGCGCCAGAGAAATAAACTCCTCAGGACCAGCCGGACACGGAGGCTCTTCCCCTGCTCTCCAACAACCTCCTGACGCACTTTGCAGCCTGACCCTTTGTGAAGCTTTTGCCAGGAGGCCCTCGGGAAGCTGCTCCCTGTGGCATGCATGGTCTCACCCTCCTGCGCCAAGGAAGAAGCCGATGGGCCCCAGCCCTTGATGGCACCTCACACGGGATTGCGTCACGAGGAGCAAAACCCTGGCAGAATCCACCCTGAGGCCACTGGGACCCAAGTTTCCTCATTTGGACTGAACCAGGAAACAAAAACACCACTCATGATTTTTTGCCAATTCAGTGCAAGCACCTTGCTTTGCACGTCCAGGCACCACCGCTCCTCTCCCGAAGTTTGTTTTTAGAGTGTGGATGGGCGATCACGAAAAGTATATCACAGAAAGGCTTCTCCTCCTCATCTCCACTCACAAGGCCCATTGCTTATGTCACAGCTCATTGCCACCTGCTGCAGCCTCCCCTAGGCACACACGTCAGCATCAAGCTTTCTGTTTCCAACTAAAACACGAAATCCTCAGCATCTGGCCAGTTTCTCCCCCCAGCAAAGCAGGGAAGAGGCGAGCTCCCCGCGGCATGGTGGCCACCCAGCCTTACCTGACAGCGCAGTGCGGCTGGTAGGAGGACAGCACGCTGAGGAGATGGAGAAGCTGGGAAACGCGGCTATAAGCAAGTCCGATTAGGAGCTGGGATCGACAAGTGTGAGGTCCTGGTGGGACAGAACCGTGTGGATCGGGAAGGAGCCGGCACGCGGAGCTGCGGGACCCCACCGGCACCCAGCCTCTGGGGTGCCTCTCCCCGGGGAAGCCCAGCAGAGCCCCTGTTGGACTGGGGGATGCTGGAAGGACGTGCTAGGCTGAAGGAGTGATTTGCAGACAGGCTTATCGTCCTTCCAGCAGCCGGGAGGATGCGGAGACCGGTACGGGTCAGCTAGGTTACGGCAACGCGGCGTCCGGCTGGGGAACGCCTGCAGAGGAGACCAGAGGGATTTTAGCACAAAGGGAGGAAAGCAGCAAAAGATCTGCTTTTGGTTTGCTGCATCAGCCATGCCCTGAGGGCTGGTCCCATGGCTTTCTCTTCGAATCCCCCAGCCCTGCACCTTGTTACTGACCACGGCCCAGAACCACAGCCCAGGTCCCACACTCAAGTAATCGCAGATTTAAGGTTCATTTTCTTCCGCGCACATCCTTTAATTTTGGCGAAGACAGATTTGGACTGAAAACCCCCATGCTTGGGCACAAGCCAAAGGGTGCGGGGGGGAAGCAGCCTTTTCAAAGTGGGAATATTTGCAAAGCATTTGCTAACGCCAGTAGGTAGCAAAACTCCAACCTATAAATACCCACGTGGGATACGAAGCACCAGGAAGGGAAAGTGTGCAGTACCCCAGGGCAGCCCCGATGCGGGGCCACGCGCTCCCAGACCCTGCACAATGGTGCCAGGGCAGGATCCATGCATGGCAGCGCCAGGGGCATTCCCCCCGCTGCTGTAACCACTTCCACGCACAGCCTCAGCCCCTCTGAAGTCCAGCTGGAAAAGTCGGATCCACAAACAGCACGAACACAGCAGGAATTTCGGCTGGGCACTTGGGTTTGCTGATAAGTGTTTCTTTCCCTGCAGGACAATGCGGTATACCTGACATACTTCCTTTGTATTTCTTGGCATGAGAAAAAATTAAAATGTAACATGCATGGTCACAGCTGAACTTATTTCTTCTGTCTATACAAGAAAAAAATAATTAAATTTGAACTAGCCATTTAATTATTGCTTCTCACTCCAAGAGGAAGGAGATCAGTGGGTATTTGGGTGCAGTGGGTTGCAAATATACACACAAGCAACTGGCAGCAGACAGCAGCACGTCGGAGAACAGAAGGGACAGAGCTCAGCCCGGTGCTGCAGAGAGGAGTGGTGCTGAGCTTCTTGGTGAGCACAGCCACCATGGAGGTGTCTGGCTGGTGTGACACCATACTGGGCAGTGCCACCAGGTACATCAGTGCCACCAGGAACCCCTCCTGCCTGCAGCACACAGAGGATGGGGAGCAGCAGCCAGGAGCTGCTTCACACTGCTGGCCCTGCCACCGCAGTTCTGTATTCTGGTGCACGACCGGGTGTGACAGAACACAGATGAATACCAAACCTCCTCAAAATCCTGAATTATCGATCAAAACCACAGATTTCATGAATGAACAGCAATATTTGGTCCCTACTAAAAAAAGCCTAAATGCAAGCTGCTCCTCGGAAGCAAGCCCCTTGCCAAAGTCCCTTAAACCAAGGCGTGACGATTCATGCCGTCACCAAAAGCATCGGCTGCAGCTCTTTCCCTTCTCACCCACAGGTGTAACACACCTCGTGCTCCACCAGCGGTGCTTGTGTGTGGGCACGCCCGTCTGCCACAGGATCTGTGCACAACCACCCGGTCCAGCATCCCTCTGGCAGCACGTGGAGTTAGCTTCTAGCTCTCCTCTGCAGCACCGTGCCTGCGATGGGACGGGTTCAGCTCTTCCACTCCTGCAGCCAGGGTTCGGGATTCCTTGTGCCCGTGCTGCAGGGGTGGTTGCGGTCCATACCCAAACCCCTCAGCCTCCAGTGGGGCCCAGGAGAGCTTTGGGCTGCCTGCCATTTTCGTAGGCGGCGTTACGATAAATACCCTTTTCTTTCCTAAGGATCCAAGCTGTAGTTTTGGCTGGGGAGGAGGAACACCCCCCCCTGCTGGTACTCAAAGCAAGAGAAAGGTGCAAACTAAACGTTTGTAAACTGCTGGGAACACAGCTCCGTTACCCTCACGTGCACCTCAGGAAGCAAAGGAACAATAATTAGCCCTGGATCCGCCACAGCCCAGCGCCCTGAGTCCACGCTCGGCTTGGGGTGCCCGGTAAGAGGCCGCACAGCCCCACAGCCAGGCTCAGCCCCCACTCCATGCCCCATCCCTTCCACAGCACGCTCTCTACCTCCTACTGGGCCCTGCAGGTTGCTGATACGTGAACAAATTAACCCTATTTCTTTGGTGCGCCTATTCCTTTGAAAACCACAAGCCTAGCTACATCTGCTGGTTCTCACTCCTGACTGCTCCCCTCGCGCTGCACCGGGGCTGATGTTCAGCTTCGCGTAGCAGGGTGAGGATTTTGGCTGCTTGAACTGCTCTCTGTTTTCAGGGATCACCACCCATGAATGCTTACAGCCAAGCAGCTCCAGCCTTCCCCTCTGCTGCGGCTGATCCCATTTGGCACCGAGGTCAGGCCTGGCACGAAGCAGCCTCCCTTCCTGCCTCTGCTTGCCCAGAAGCTCTGCAAGCTTGAGCCTGGTGCCAGGGAGGTCTAAAGAGCCACCTTTGTCTGTTTTGATAGAGAAGCAACTCAGACAGTTAGAAAATTCAGTGTCATTCACTTATTCTTCAGCAAAACCAAGGGCCTCATGCACAGCACAAGGCTGGACAGAGCAGCCCCAGTGGGGAGAGCTTTCGAGGAGCAGAAACAGCTTGCATCTCAGCACGCTGATGTCTGAGGTTGCTTTAATCCCATCTTTGGCCTTGTCACTTACTGCTTAAGAATTCCAGCATGCATGAAGGCTGAGCAGCAAAGGAGGATATTTTTGTCCTGGAGGAGGAGAATCTTGCTAGCATAAAAAAAAAACAACATGCAGAGAGTGGAGAGATCTCCCTTCGATGGGAGCATTCCCCGAGCATCCTGACCGTGTCACTGAAGCAGCTGGGCAGATGCAAGCTCCAGGCTTCAAAGACTGAGGCTGACAGCCTCTGCTCTGATGTTTCGCTAAAGAGCTGGGAGTGCCAAGTGCTTTAGCCTCCTGTTTTATTAATACACTGCTCTGATGGCTCATGTATAATAGATATGCCAAGGAACATCAAGAGGTTTACATCCCAGTTCCATGTTGCATATGGTTTCTACTAAACACTATAGGCTCTCCATTCACCTCTAAGTTTGTCTTAGCTAATGAATTTGCATGAGTTTGGGGGTTCCAGCAAGGGACAAAAAGTTGGTCACCAATTCTTCATATGGTTTCTATGACTTTGCTGTACATGAGAGCTACAAATTAAGCACAGAGAAAACGATTTTGCTCTCTCATTCATAACACTGGATGCTGCTGCAGGAAGTGCAGTGAAGGGCTTGGCACAGTGCTTGTGGGGTGACCAAGCCAGAGCTCGGGGTGCTGCAGCCACCCCAGAACCAGGCAGGAGCAGCGTGCAACTGCGCCGGGCGTCTGAGCAGCACACGAACACGTCTGGCTCTGTTAAATCACCCTCATCTGCAGAGACATGAGGGGCTTGGAGCTCAATTCTGGGCCAAACGAGACAGATTGTACCCCAACCTTCTCCCTCACAGAAAGGTAATTAGCTGGAGATGTTAAGACCAAATTAAGACTGCCACCAAGGCAGGCAGAGCCACAAAACATCATCTTGCGCATCTGCGCAGGGCTCTCCAACAGGAGCCTAGCTGACCCCATAGGCACAAGGCAGACATTTCCATCACGTCCCAAGCTCATATTTTTTTTTAATCAGACATGACATACTCTACAAACTTCGTAGCAAGAGCGATGGTTAAAACGCATACGACTGAGAACAGAGAAAGGCAGCTTGCGCAGCTAAGTACAAATTGCCTCAGCAGATCAGGGCACTGCTCTAAATCGGGACCTTCCCCTTCTGGTGGTTACTGCTGGATGCCTCAGAAGATGAAATCTCCCATCCTGCAAGCTCCAGATTACCAAAAATAGAGTCATGGGGATTTCTCCATGAGCCAAGCTACCTAGTTTATGTGCTAAAATGTGAAGACTGATGGTCCTCATTGTTTCCAGCTTAGCTGTAAGGTTAGATGCTATTCTTGGTCAAGAGCTGCCGAACGTTGCTGAAGCTTGTTAGGTTGTTTGCTTTAATAGCACACAGCGTGAAACAAAGACGGGAAGTCTTCACAGCAAAATGCCTCCTTCTGCTGAGCTCGCTGCATCTCGCCGTGCCTTGGAGAGGTTTAATTATAGGCTGCTGGTTCTAAAGCATTTTCTTCCAGTTATTTGGTCTGAGGTCCAATCCCCTAAAACCCGTATGTTACGCTCCTTCCCAGCGAGGATCGATGCAAACGGATCACGTCATCAATTTCATCTGGGCAGCAGAAGGAAAGAGGGCAACTCACCCCCTTCACCCTGACAGGTTTGACGTGGCTGGGCTAGGGCAGCAGCAAACCATTAAAAGGATGTTGGGAAGACATTTAATCTTTAAAGGATGCTCTATTTAGACCTTGATTTTGTTTTCCACATTGCAACATGTACAGAGAGCATAAGCTGGAGCTCCTGGAGCTGAACCAGCAGCAGGGGGACACACGGGATCCCCCCCGTCCCACTCTCAGTGCAGCCATCAGCACCGTGCCCACAGAGGGGCCAGGGCTCAGTCTCTGAGCCCAGGAGCATCCTCACCTTGGGCAGGGCGAGGAGCTCACCCCTGGGTACAGCTGAGCCGTGGTGGGAGCTGCACAGTAGCTGAGCACTCAGGGACGTTCATCTAGCAAACAGACAGCTGCCTAGGGGATTTTCAAAGGCCAAACACACAGACCTGAATGAACAGAAAAGACCCAAAAACCAGAATCCCCACAGCAGCAACCCTCACAATGCTCCTTCCCTCTCCCACAGCAGAATAGCTCAAGCTGAATATTCCTGGACAAGAGCAGATGAACTTATTCATCCCTCCAGTTCCATTTATTTAACTTTGAGCCAGAATGGAGATTGAAAATTATTTATGCTTCCTGAAATGCATGGAAACTCAGGGAGAGGTGGCTGCAGACCTCAGCCCTGTTCTCAGGCACAGACCCAACCCGGAGGAGCCATCCCTGCCTGCAGAGCCCCGTTTATTTCGGGAGGGCAGACACACCAGCACCGCACGGCCTCCGCGGGAGGCTGGTGGCCCTCCTGCCTCCTCACAAGCTGCATTTCTTTACATAAGCGAGGCGTGCTTTTATAGGCCTGACTCACAAGCCGCCCCATCTCGGTAATATTTTAGAGTAAATTTAGCGCTGGTGAGACATGCCTGACCTAGAGGGAACTCCCCTCGCGGCACAGCGGGGAAATATCCAGGCCTGCCCCGTTCTGTGCCCGACCTGCCTGGCGACATCCGGCCTCGAGGGGAGGCCGGGCCCAGCCCAGGCCTCAGCCCAACAGCTCCAGGCCTCTGCCACGGCCCGGCTCCATCACTTGGTCATCACCAGCCTCCAGTAGCAAGAAAGCCCTTTCACAGTCCTGTTCCTCACTAACGTAGCGAATGTTTGTATGGCAGCAGCAGTTGGACCCGCCAGGGACACCCCATCACTGTGTTCCTGATGCCTTTTTCCACCTGCAATGTTCCTGAGCACCCTGCAGAGCTCCAAGAAAAGGCTCCCTCAAAAATGTGATGTTTCAGCAGCATTTCGCCCTGAGAGAAGCCAGCTCAGCACAGGTCCACAGCCCGACAGGCCTGTAACAGACTGACCCAGGCACACATACCAGTAACACCATCAGTTTCCACAATACAGCTGGCAGCTAAATGGGATTTGGGTTTGTAGCTGGCAGCAAGGAGCTACCAGGTTTTCCCATGTATTTTTAGAAAGACAAAAGATGAAGAATATTGTCCCCTCTCCCACAAACCTTGCACCAGACAGATGGGTAGGGGCAAGGAAGATAAGAAAAGAAACAAAACATCTGAAGGCAGTGGTCAACCTGATTGCAGCACTGAGGACAGAGCACACTGTGCTTGCGCACCGAGGTGGGTATCATCCGTGAGGCTTCAGACAGAGCTCCAGGTGTGGTTTTGATTGATAAGCTTCAAATAGCTTTGGGACAGCCTCTCTGGACTTCAAAGTAAGGATACATTTTTAAGAGATGAAAATTATGAGACCAAAAGCAAATTCATGTGTTTGAAATGTCAAGTTGAAGCCAAACACCCAGCAAGCAAGGGAGGAGGATCTGAAGGGCAGCAGAGTGGAAAAAGCATCACAAGATGCAAAGACCTGAAAGGAGTCAATCAGAGAAGACTTCTTAAAATCACACCACTGGCAGAGAATTCACAGGGCGTGAAAGTGGAAAGACAACAGGAAAATAATACACAATGAGGGAACTGCAAATGCTGCTTCAAAGGCAGAGGGACTGATCACAGCCAGAGCTTTCCGCCTGCTATACTTGTAGTGCTGCCAGAAGCGGGTTAGCAAAGCCTCAGGGTCCTGTTAGGAACAAAGACCAAGGAGGGAGGCAGTGACAGGAAGACACAAAGGAGGAGATGAGCGCCAGCACACAGGTGTGGAAGTCTCAAACAGCTTGCAGAAGGGCGAGATGAAGGCTTCAGTGTTCAACGAGCACATCCCAGACACTGCAAGCAGTCTCTGTGCCTGAAGCCCCCTGTTCTGGATAAGGGAACATTTGGTAAACGTTGAGTTTTGAAGGTTTCAACAGAAAATCTCCAGTCCACACAGCAGCACATCTCCCGCGTTCAGCCACACAGATAAAACAAAGCCACTCCCATCTCTCCTTATGAATTTCTCATGGTGTGCTCGGTTCCCTCTCAGCAGGAAATCTGCTCGGGGAATCGCACCAGGACCAAAGGGGCAGAACAGAGCTGATCCATAATGCACGAAGAGCCCGAGGTTGTCAGGAAGGACAACAGTTTGCAACACAAACAACGGTACTCTGGGAGGTGGATGGTTAAAAATATAAATCTTACGCTTGTGCCACTATGAATTATTGACTGTACAGGGAGTTGGAAAAAAGGATTCAGCTCCATTAATAATTTACTTTCTAATCCAAGCGAAGATGGAATTTTATGCACCACTTATTACCAGCGCCACTGCTGGAGGAATGAACTGTGCTGCCCGCTGTCGGAAGGCAGAGCTGCGTCTCCGCTTGCAAAGCAGTTTCTGAAGTTAGCTCTCCAGCTTGGAACATCCAGCCTAAACCTTCCCTTGAGGAAGGATATGGTCATTCCTGAATATTTAGTAGGCACATTAAGGACACACAAATTTCTCTTTAAAGCAGCATTACAGGCACAGCACAACAGTGCTGAGAGGAAGCTAATGACCAGCTCTTACGCAGATGGACAGGTATCAAACCACCACCCAGACTTTCTCATTTGAGAAAATAAATCTGAGTGACATTGCAAGATGCAGCAACCAGTTACAGAAACTGGAAATACCAACAAGTGGAGGAACCCTTTCCAGTTCTTTGGGCATGCCATGGCCTGGTTTGAACACCTGGGGATGGAGGCTGTCCAGAGCGCAGCCCTGCTGGGTAATTGCACACCATGACAACTTCATTGTGAGTTCTTACAACTGCTTGGTCTGTGTTCAAAGTACTGGCTTATTTTGGGGTTTGTGTTGTGATTAGAGAAGGGGGAAAAAAGGTACCAAAGCCCAGAGAAGTGTGTTAAAAACGGGGACGGGGAACACCCCAACAGTTTCACAACATCAGTTTTGGTGTGCATTTAGGAATTTATGTCCCATACTATGGGTATACAGAAACCTTCTTAAAGCTTACCTTTAAAGAAAACCATCCTTGTTTCCATCTGCCAAAGCACTACAAAACAAAGTCATCTTATTACATTCAAACACTGCCAACGTGGATGCCTGAAACAGAAGGTGAGAAGGGGGCTCCAAAAACACGCAGGAAGGATGAACAGGTCCCACCAAACTGAGCACCTGGGTCAGGAAATGCTCCTACACATCTGGTATTTGGTACAAAAAGGAGAATAAACTCGTGTACATTCAGTGACAATCCCAAACTGGAGAGATGAGTTACCAAATCTTCTCTGCATCTTCACAGAAGGTTGAGTAGGCAAAGATCGTCATGAGGAAAGAACCAAGCACCTTGCTTAGAATTCTAATTTATTATTAAATTACATATCAAAGCTTTTTAAATATATACAGAGAATGCACAATAGGTGAAAAAAATAATTACAGATACAATAAAGTAAGTTTCAAGTAGCTATATGAAAAACAGAAAAAAATCAGAAAGTGTGATCAGAAACTAATTTACAAAAGTCTGCATTGGGATGTTTTGCGAGAAAGTTGTGTGCGTTTTTTGTTATCTTGAGTGTTGATTTCAACTGCCTTCCTCACTCTGTAGCAGACACACCAACAACCACTTACATATTCAGAGCTGAAAGCATCACACTGGTTTCAAATATCCAATCAGCACATCAGATAACGGGCACCAAGAGGATTTCACCTGGAATATGGCTCAGTTTTGTCTCAGTATGTCTTTTGTCTTGCATTGTAGACTCCTTTGACATTGCTAAATAGGACCACTGCTCTGAAGGATTGCATAATCTAGTACTGTTATTAGGAGTTTAAGAATTATTTCATCCTTCAAAAGTGGTATAGCTGTTACTTCTTCCTGTTTCAAATGAAAGTTTTGGGGAAAAAACCTAAGAAAAGATCATGCATTAAGTGATCTTGGGAAACAAGCTGCTAGGTTTAGGGAACTAAAACAATCCTGATTGAGTTTCACAACCAGAAGTGGCAGACCAGCCTCCACCCCCTGCATAGCAGTTTGGGGGGGAGCTTCAGGAACACAGTTCCTCTGAGAGTGCAGACCTTGAGGACAAGCAGTTGACAAACTTATCTGAAACTTTCACATCACCTAAAAAAACTCCTACTTTTGCTCATTCATTTTCGATACCCAGTAAGGAACTGCCTCTTTCTTCTCACAGTGATCTTAAGGCCTTCCAAAAGAAATGACTTTAAAAGCTACAAGCAAAAAAGTCTAGTTGATTAGTGTGATGAATCCAGTACGAATTTATAGCACACCTTGATATCCAAAAGCTGACGAACTCAGAATTGATTTATAAAAATGTGCCTCCCCAAGGAAGGGCAAACTCACCCTAGGAGAAGCACCACCTTGCTTGGTCCCAGGTCCCTTCCAGGCTGGCAAAGCCCTGCCTCCACCTCCAGCCTTGCTTGCACACCCTCCAGGGAGGGGCAAGGATAAGCTTCAGCTGTGCTCTTGGTTGTAGCCACACAAAAGCTCACCACTTGAATGTGCAACACCTGGTGCTGCCCCCGTGCCCCCTCTGCTCAAGCAACTGGAGCATGAAGATCAGAGAAACACGATTTTTTTTGAAAAAAAAAAAAAAAAAAAGCCTAAAAATATTTGTGTCCATTTGGGGGATGAAAAGGATCCCTTGTGTTCTAATGCTTACCCAAGGGGTTGGTGGACAGGTTTAAAGTTGGTGCTTGTGTACTGGCAAGAATAAAGAAGAAATTTAAAAAGGAGAGGGGAAGGAAACTATGTGCCCTGCAGAAATGTTTATCCCATTTACTCACTTCATTTCTATGGCTTACTAACAATTTTCTCAGCACAATTCTGCTTGGATGAGTTTCAAAATTGCAACTTTGCCAGGAACTGCAGAAATGAGAATTCTTTAAGGACTTTTTCTTCCTTAGAGCAAGAGGAACTATACTGAAGAAAAAAACTTAGAGAACATATCTAGCAACAGGAGACACACAAACCTGTATTTTGGAATTTGAGATTAAATGTACAACCCTCTGTTTTCCTTTTAACAGTCCATTGTCCCACCTACAGGTTCATGTTATCAGAGACATTCAGGAGAATTATTCAGGAGAATTAGCAAGTCCTTCCCCTTTGGCTATATGCAAGCACATCACTTCAGAGAGCAATGCAAAATGCCTGCTCACATAGCTAGAGGAGAAGATAATGAAAGGGAGATTACAAGATTAATAAAATGTATTTTCCAATGCAAAACCAACATAAATAAAAGTCATAGAGGGGTTGTAAATACTGAAACCACTTCCAGTAAAGCTTTATCAGAGATAATTCAGCATATTTCTATTATTTTGTACTAAAATATATCAGTTCCTCCATAACATCTTCATGACATGAAAAATCAATCATGTTTACATATTTATTATAATCTACACATTTTCCATAGCAGCTTTATCACACAATAAGATTAAATATATGCACCAAATAATCAATTAAGTCCAGTAAAAAAGACTGGTTTTCAGATTAAGTAAATGAATTTATTTACGATACTGCAGATCTTATACTGCCAACTATATAGCGATCAAATCCTACAAATCCTAAACAGAAGGACAACTGCTGATCAGGGTCCTGTGGGGGTGGAATCAAAGAAAAAGCATTGGGGGAAATGAAGTTTGATCTCCCAACACACAGATTCATTAATAAAACTTCCTTTATCCATCAAGGTTTTCCATAAACCCCTTTAATGAACACTTTATTTCAAACCAGGAACATTCCCAGATCATCCAAATATATCACCCTTTATTTAAAATACAAGCCCCACCGTTTTACATGTATTCATTTCAAACGCTTTTGAATCCCAAATGACAAGATGACTGATTAGAAGTCCTTGCAGACTTTATAGCACAAAGTTACTATTCTGCAAATAAGCCTTCAAATCCATACAAACATTTTAGGCGCAACACTGTGGTTTTGCACACTAGACAGGCACAAGTCTCTATTCCCTCCAACAGGTACTTCACAGACACTATAAAAAGCAGTAAAAATACTGCGACTGTCCCGCTAGACTCCGTCCCAGAAGAGAACCCGGAGACTACCTGGCATTTGTGGGTAATGGCATACATGAAACCAGTTAGAAGCACTGTAAATTCACTGCAAAAAGAGTTGATCAAGTTCTTAGAAAGAGATTTCAGTGCCTCAGTTTCTATTTAGTGGGTTACGATATGACAGATGGAAAAAGAGCCATTGAGAGAGCAGAAATAATCCATAACTCGTGAATCTGCAATATCAAAGCCATTCCTGACATCGGTTTTGTTTATTGACACAAACGCAACAGGGTTCATGTTCCATGTCTGGACAAGAAAAAAAAAACTTCCCCCCAGATAATGGTAAATGAAACTTGGTTCACTATTCATACATTCAGCTCTTTACTATGAGGAGGCATGTCCCAAACTTTTGCACTTAGATACATTTGCCTCAGCTATAACCATCATAATTTTAATTTCCAATTGACAGTTTAGATTATATCCTACTTACAGTGTAAAAATATTAATGCTATTAGAATAACTTTATGTAAATTACAATATAGGCTTTTCAATCATGTCTTTATAAAGACCTTTATGATGTCATCCAAAATCCAAGTATTTACACCCAAAAGTCTGCTTTCAGGTGAACTCATGTTTGGTCACGTTTCAGATGACTGAACACTATGGTAAACAGCTGCTAGGACACTGTGCTCCCTTTTTACAAAAGGGGACTTGTTAGTCCCTTTAAAGCCACAAAAAAAAAAAACTATAAATGTTCCTCAGAGGGTGGTTTATTCATATTCTGTGCAAAAAGTGAACTGAACAATCCTTTTTTTTCTTTGAGGAATTTGCGTGAAGCACAGTTTTCACAGCACAAATAACGCAGAAATAACTAGTATCTCAGCCATGAGTTAAAAAGAATTACAGAACATGTATTTAGTAGCAGAGCAACCTGATGGCTTAAAGCTGCAATATTCTTCTCATAGGACAAAAGTGTTCAGTACTGCGCTTGGCCTAGTGGGGAAGCAGGCTTCCTGCAGCTTCCAGCCCAGGGATGCCTAACACTCTTTTTCCACCTACCAGCCAACAACAGACCTCCCCAGCGCCACTGAGCACAGCAGCTGTTCCACTGGTTTTGTTAAGAGTCCCATGTTTACTTACCTTGCGGTGAAACAGGGAATTAAAGAAAAAAAAAAAAAGAAAAGACCATCTAATTTAACCAAAGGAAGATGTATGGCAGGGAAGGAGAAACACTGCAGCTTCAACCCAAAACCAGTGTCGCAGTCTACCATCCTAAACTTTAGACATCATGCTGATACTCCCAGCCACAAAGAGCAGGCTGTTCCAAGTCTGTCTCTTCCCCCACTCACTTTTCCTTGACTGGAGGGGAGGGATGGTGGTGATGAGTTTAGCAGAGTCCACGGGGGCACATCCATCAATGAAAAGCATAGAGCAGCAGTAGGATGGTACAGATGCCAATGACGCCACCCAAGATGAAAGAATCTCGTCGTTTCCGAAGGTTGATCCTCTGAATCAGGCTGTTCACTGCTGGAAACCGATCTTTAAGGAGGCTGAGTCAAGGTCATATCAAAAGCCAGCATTTTTATTAACAAGCCCCAAATTCTGCATGTGGAAGTGAGCAACACTGCAAGAAATGCAGAACTACTCCCAAGCTGGAGAAAGCAAATGCAATTAAAAACAAAAACTTACAGATAGTTAGCAGGATTTCAACTGTACTTCACTAATCAGACAATCAAAGAGAGGTGACAGAGCAGCTCAGAGTTCACATTTACACAGAATTTAGTATTTGATCACCTAAATTACCAGTGCTTGATATAACCTCCAATGTGAGGCTGTTACTTTTAATAATGCTTGAACGAGAATGAAAAAAATGGAGCAACTATATATAACATCTGTGATATTTAATGAAAGTTAAAAAAAATGAAACTTCACAGTTACTAGTGAAGGGAACAACCAAAGGCATTTGACTGAGAAAAGCATGCACGCTGCATGAATATGCACTGTTCCCTGTATAACACAAAAAACTCCTCCTCCTGTAAAATCATAATATGCAAATCTATCTTTTAATGTACAAAATACAACAGCCAGCAAGATAATCAGTTTCAGAGTTTCATGTCTTTGGAACCAAGAATCCTTTAAGGCCAAAGCTTATTGAATTTTTTTTTTTTTGTTCTTGCCAGTTGCTAAAAACTGTAATGAAATTTATGGCTCACCAAGATACATCTCTTCAGGATGTAATCTGTCTAATCAGATGACACTAATGCCGTTCCTTGGGCCCTTATGACAGAAAGGAAGGAGTAAGGGGGAGAAAGACAAACGTGCATGACTTGACAACCCGGCACATTCTTTTAGCCACAAACATGAAGTACGGAGAGAAACTGAGGAACCAAAATCTTAACATCTGCAAAAATGTCAGGTCATGAGTACTTGCCTGTAAACCATAACAAGCAGCAATCTATGCCAAGTTTTAGCTCTGGACGATCTTGAAAGCAAAAAAAGCAAGATATTACACTTTTAAGAAGATGTATAGCGGGGAAGGCCATTAAATGCTGCTGCAGATCTCTATGTGAAAATTAAAGATACCGATCTATATACAGTGTTCAAAGTTAAGCAAAACCAACTTGTTCACCACATTCATCATTAAGATACTTCACTTAGATTAAGAAAGTGACACTGGGGAAAAAAGCCTATTTGTCACTGGTGACAAGACCACTGTGGGCGATACAGCCATTAGCATTGCAAAGCATTTTGATCCCTAAATGATGTGCTGAAAAAAATGTTACTGTACCTCTTCTTATGCTCCGGCAGTACAGTATTTTTAAGAAAGGATACTAGCCAAGGTATTCATCTTGCTTTGTATTGACTTCAACATCCCTCTCTGCGAAGTCATATTTTCTTTAGTTGCCATGGCGATGCTGGAGAAAGAAAAGAGTGGATCAAGTCGCTGGTGCTAAGAATAATCTCCAGGAAACAGGAGAGCGAGCAGGGAGCACTTCTTTAGCGAACAATGAATGAGGTGAAGCAATATGAATGAAACAACATTTTTTTCCATTAATCTCTATCTTTTACACTTAAATGATTTCTCTTTGTACATAAGCCATTAACAATTGAAAACACCGATTTCTTGAAAGAGGCGGGCTTTTGGGACATCTCCTCCCCAGCCCCCAACAAAAGGGATGTTCCATTACAAGCACACCTAACAGTAGTTTTCCTGCCTAAGGTTTAAAGTTCAGAATTTTGTTTAATCAGAAAAGCACCAGGCTTACTTTCACTCTAGAGGGCATATTAAAATTCTTTTCTGCCATCAAGATAAAATTACTATAGAAGTATTAGGCAAATAAGAGCTGCTTCACTATTAAAAATCAATTTACAAAGGGAACGTGCTGGTCGAGAGGAGATGGAAGGGCAGTTTGAGAACACAGCTCACGGAGCTTTACACAAAAGGCTTCTGAACACAGTCAGCGGGTCTTTGAAGACCTTTAAACACAATGAAGTGTTGGGGTTTACTTTGTTTGACTCAGGATTAATCCTGTCCTCTCTCCAGGTAAGAAGGCAAAGCCTGGATTCTCCTGTATTCATGTCCCAGCAAGCCCAACTTCACTGTTTTCCACAAACTGGAGTTAACAAAGCTGGTGTATAATGAAATCGTATCAAATGATACTTCTATCATAGCACAGATAAAACACGTTTTTGAACTTTGGTCCTAATTAAGAATGTCATACATGGGAATACCATTTTTCATACTCTGCTTCTTTAATAATACAGGGTCCAGCTGTACATACTTTATCCAAATATAAGAACACAACACAGGTGAATAAAGTTTCCCATTTCAAACTGTGCTTTATTTTATTTAAATAAGATATTTAAATGAACATTTTAAACAAATAGTCAGCTTTTTTTTTTTTTTTTTTTTTTTTAAAGTTTCTCTTCAACCCATAAAACCAACAGCTATGCAATGAAAATCAGAAGGGTATGCTATTACTATATAGCCCCAGGTAGTATTTCACGTAGCTACTCTGAATGCAGTAGCTTTGCCTTGACAAACACCCTCATTCACATATAGAGAAACAATATATAAGAGTTTAGGTTCTGGAGGCGCAGTGCTTAAGAAGGAACAGCAGGAGAAATACTGCTCTCCTCGGCTGGCAGCATTTCAGAAAGACACAAAGGAGGGCATAAATACAACATTGCTGGATAAAAACTCGGAAAATGACACCTATATTGCTACTGACTATACTTACATGAATAACAATGATTAAAAGAAGTGCTAGGAGAAGTTTCTAAGCCTTAAATATGGAGGGAAAGGGTTCTGCGAGAACAAAAGTTAAGTGGAACAACACCACCACAGAGAGAACCATGAGAAAAGGGAACTAAAGCTGTCATCTCCCAGGAAAATGAATCGATAGGAGAACACATCTTTTACCAAATTAGATATCCAAACCTTCAAGAGCATTTTATGCTTGCTCACGCTCGGTGTCTGTACCCAAGCATGGTACAAAAATCACAGCTAGCGATATTAACTGCTGAACTGTCTGAATGCACTTGCTCCACACATCTGACTCCCAATCACCATTTTGTACCAAATTCATGTGGGTTTCAAGGCTTTGGACTTATCTTTTCCTAACAGTTGTAGTGCTGAAACACCATTTGTTTGGATACTAACATACTGTGGCTGATGTGGCATTTCGGTACCAGGAGGTAGCAAAGCACCCTTCCACATCTTGGTGCATCTTCCCAGGTACATCTGGTAGAAAGAGGCACGCACACAGACTATTTCTGCACTTATTTAACATAGTATTGGCATTTCTCACATTTTTGTAACGAAGACCACTTGATGTATTTCACTGCAGGTTTCTCTCTGAACAAAACATCTGAAACGAGCAGCTCTGGACCACCTGATGTAGCACTGGCTTCTCCACTAGGACGCTACAGCCAACAATGTAAAAATAGCTGGCAAAACCCAGCAGAGCCAAGCTAACAATTGTCCCTTCAAACCTGTAGCAAAAAGTCAGCATCACAATTCACAGACATCTTAAGAAAAGAGCCCAGATCAATGATCCCTAAAGGATTTCTGGAGCTGTAAGTTCGTTTGGGCTCCCTTCCAGTCAGTCTGCCTGCTCCATCACAAGTAGCCCCTGACATACTACTGTCAGCCTTCATATCGCGTGCCAGACAAACATAAAAAGACTCTCCCCAAAAGTCTGTATCGTGAGGCCTTGTGAACAGAGTAACGTGCATTGACGAGGCAGATCGATCTATTATTTTAAGGTTACGTTAGCATTCAGGTGAACTTGAACCCTCAGGAGGATCTGGGAGTTTATCATTCATAAAGAGAATAAACAGTTTAGAAACATGCAGGCAAAAAATTAACATTTCGAATCAGCAGCTCTATGAGAAGAGATTTAACATTTTAAGTGTGAAGTTTTAGATTCATTAAAAACAAACAACACAATGGAAGCTTCTGTGCATAACTGAGAAAAACCCACAGCATTTTGTATTTTTGCATTTTTTTCCTTTATACTTTCGAAGTACCAATTCAGCAGAAAGCGAAAATGGAACTCGGGGCTAACTGGAAGCAACAGGGCTTGCAGCTGCCTCCTTGGTGTTCAGACAGAGCTTGCCACAATCAGCTAACCAAAACCCTTCATTTTCACAAAAAGAACCAAAGAAAGCCTGCAAAGCTTCTCCTCTTAGACCGCGTAAGTAGTTGCACACAGCAAGTTGTGTGTGCTTGGTGTTGGGGATACACCAACTCACCTGACCCATGAACGCAACTGATTTGATTACACAGGAGACCTTTTTAGGACAAAATTTGTCCTTTTTAGGACAAAATTACAAGAAGAGAAAGTGAAAATTAGGTAACAGGAGGAATAAAAACAGCATTGCTCACTGCCTCTACCAACAGTGCATGAGAGTACAAAGAACAGCAAGTAAGAGAAGGTGCCAACAGAAATTCTCAACAAAGAATAACAGCTGTAGATCAATACAGAAAAGCAGTCACGATCTAGGGCTGAAAAAAGGGGCTACAAAATTAGAACAGTAAGTATATCAAATTGTATCCTATGTGAGAAGATACAGCATTTGACAGATTACATATTTACAACTCAGCATATGGGTCTTTTAGTTTCCTAAAGTAAAAAACAAACTCACAAAAAACCTGAATTTGCTATTGAGAAAAGTACTCAGTGAATTTGGAATTACTAGGCACTGAGCTGGAAAAAAAGACTTTGTAGCTGTACACAGGACAGCTTGCTCAGTAACCTACAGCTTCTTATCTTATGCCTCCACACCGGCTTGATACTTGTCCAAATGAAATTTTAATACATCATCTCTCAATGCACTCCTGAATTAAGCCACGTGTTTTCTTAAGATGCATCCAAAGACTCATTAAAGCATCCATTAATTTACAGAAGTGAAAATACGAGGTGACTGCCAGGATATAAAGTGTTCCTGAGACACCTCCAGCATGCCTTTGGAAATGGTTCTTACAGATTATGATGGAATACAGGGTTCGAGCTTTAGTATCTGATGAGCAAAACTGTCCATTTCTTATAAAAAGGCACAATATAACCGTTTAAGTTTATGGATGACAAGATTGGAACCTTTTTTTTCCCCCTCAGGATTTTGAAAATGTTAGCGCAATGGGGTAGGTCTTATTGATGTGCTTTGAAGAAAAATAAAGGTAATGGTTGCCATTTTAAAGTTTTACTGTCATATGGTCATTGTGATGTCCACAAACAAGAATTTTACTGGATACCAGCTATTCAGAAATCAAAATTCAAGTAGAAAGCACTGTTCTTCATGTATAACTTGATTACTCAGAACATTAGGTGGTTTACCTACTAAGCCTTTATAATTGTGAACCTGAGGCTATTAAATTTAAGCACAATCAAGAGGAAAACACATGGCTCGTTGGAGCTAGTCCCCTGACTGGTCTCGTACAGTCTTGAGTATTGAGGCTTCCTCATATCCTTCATTAAACAGTTTCGCTTCCCTTCCCATCCCTAACACACGCTCATTAACTCACTGTTACCATTTGTTTACTGACAATTTTTTTTTATATAAAAAAATGAATCATCTTCTCTACTCAGTATTGGTCCCTTTTAGTAGCTTGACACAGTAACAAGAGTTACTCCCAGAACAATTTTCTTTTTTTAAAAAAAATAATTTGAAACTTCTACCTAACATTTACAACAACAGATTATATCCTTCTTACTGGAATCTATTATCTATTTCCTACCTGTGGAAGATCCAACTATGCTAAATTATTCAGCAGTACAACACACAGAAATAAGGTTTAAAGGCACAGTTTTTTTCAACATAATGATGATCCCTTATCGGGGCATTCCTGGAAAGTGATAATGGATTCTAATCCTCCAGTTTTCCCAAGCTCCTCAGTCCACAGGAAAGGTTTGGTTCCTTATTTCTTCTTAACTGATGATTACCAATCACAATACATTTCTGCTAGTCCATGTTACAAGAATGGAAACGTTGCAGAAAATTAAAAACTCCAGTTGTAACCCAACTACTTAAAACATATCCCAGTGCCCTGTACTCACGACAGCACTTCCAATGTTAACCTCCATTTACAAATGCAATATGGAAGATAAAGAAAATCATTTTTTATTGTACATCTCGAGCTTTCTGTTTTAGTTTATCCTGCTGATTTAATTTATATCTAAGTGTGTAAACAGACAACTTTTTTCCACTAGTTCACTGCTGTGAACAGTGTGACGAGGCAGACCTGCAGCTTACCTACATGCTCAAGAGCATTTGTAATGCATAGACAGGTCTCAAACAAGAAAAAAAATCCAAATTTCCCTTCTTCACATATTTCGGTTTCTCTCCTGTGATCCAAAACCAGCCTGTGTATAAATTCAGACCATCTGCATCAGCGTCAGGTGATTCCAAGATGACCCCGACTTAACAATTCACTTGGAAATAGCATGAACTATTCTCAGTGCGGCACTGGATTGAACTACCAGAGATGGGTGTAAACCAAGTTCCTAAAACTAGATGGTATTCTGCCCTCTAAATTTAATACTAAAGTGCTGCTCAAATACAGCATTAATGACTGCTGCCATGCTGGAGGAATCTCTTCTGGGTAAGCCTGGGGGTCACAACCACAAAGAGCCATCCATCTCTCCCGTGAAATTGCAAGAGGTATCTCAAATTTCTGCGCTAGTAGCCGTCTTTCCCCAAAATTTCACTTACATTTCTAGTTTGTCCTTGAATGTTCAGTAGTGCTGTAGGTATGTACGCAACCAAATTTGTCTTCAAAAAGAGTCTGCAGTTTTCACTGGCATGAAAAAGTACACAGTAATAAACATTTCCAGCCATTATCGAATTCAAACCAGTCCAACATGCAAGCTACACTTTTAAAGCTGCTTGACTTGGAAGCCAAATGTTTTTACCTAGACAAATGTTTAAGCTGTTGGGTATTTTTACCCCACACAGCAGCCATATATACACAGCATGTTATCAAGCAAAATGTACCAAAAGTCAACTCCTTGTTTCATCTGTTGAGACAGCTCAGTCAAATATATATTGCTTCAGAACTAAAACAAAACTCTAAAGGAACAAGACGTGTTTTTAAAAATCAAATAATTTATGTATTACGGGAACTTCTGCTTCATTTTGTACTCCATGAATCATACTTGCTCATTTAAATTCATGACAACATCTGTGACTAAGGGAATGGATTCTGTGACTATGCATAGAAATGCAAGCTCTACTTTTAAATTGATAACAATTCTGACTATATCACTTATTCTTTGTGTATACGTATATATATAAATATATATCCACACACACGTAATCTTTCAAATTACTTTAAAGCTTATTGCGTCTTTTGATGAAAGCTAAAATGAAAACAAAAGGAACATTCCTCCAGAAAAGCATGTGATTTTGCCCAGACTCTGGAACGCTCTTCTGAAAAGAGCTAAGACTCAAAAACTAATTCATACCTTCCCATTCTGCAAAGGCAGGATTTAATGCAATTGAATTTTTCCCTTTTATTAGAAACTAATTATTACCCAAAGGAATACCCTAGTATACTTGAAGATTTTTTCTTTATTTAATCTATGGGTTTGGTCCAGCTTCTAAGTGGAAGCGTAGTAGTCCAATCTGTTAATATATAAATCTGACAAATTGGCCTCAATCAGGTTGATTATTATAAAACCAAAAGAACCGACCACACTACACAGGCAAAACTATAACAAATTTTCAAAGCCAACCAACCTAAAAATACAAGTTGTTGGAAAACAAGAAATAAATCATTTGCTATTTTGAGAAAGTGATAATGTTTGAAAATGAAAACCTGAGAACACCAAACAAAATTAAGCAAAATCTATGCTTATATTTAAATATGCCCAAGACAAGTGAACACTGTTCCAAAAGAACTGCAGTACAAACTATCACATCCCACTCCTTTCTGGAAAGAAATATGCTGCAGTAAGAACCCGTGTCACATAATTCATTTAAAAATTCATTTTAATTTTAGCACTAACAAAACATCTGAATGACAGCCCTACTCATCACTTAATAATTTCAGCTGAGGTACCCCGAAGTTCTCTTGCAAGTATGTTTGGTCCCATGGAGGAGCCGTACACAGGAAAGTCAGGCTCTGCACTTCTTCAGTTCTGTTCTGTGCAGAAAGGCAGAGCAGGAGTTTCACGGGTAGGGTTCTCTGTGGAGTCACTGCCAACGGGGTCACCAGCATGCAGCTTACCAGCAAAAGCCACTGCACTCACTGAAAAATGCTTTCCAGTGTTTAGAGTGCTGCTTAACAACAACTCCTAAAAAAATGCAAAGTGATCTCATAACTTCCTGAATTACACCCAAATAATATGAGTAATGAACTATAGCAGATGCAGCTCTTGAAGACAAGACAGCATTAGTCGCCAGAATGAGCTAATGATGTCTCACTTTACTCAAGAAATTCAAACAGCTTCCCCTCCACAATCCCATCGTTTCGCTGGTTTACAATAGATAAAGCAATTGATAATCAGACATTGAATAAATTTCTATCCAGTGAATTCACTTAAAATGCAGCAGGGTTTGCCATCAATTAACATCACAGCTGAGTATTTGCAATTATTGAGGATGGAAAGGAAAATTTTAAAAAAATCACCCTGGCTTCAACAGAGACGGAATTTAATTAAGATGATATAAAATGAAATTACATCTCCTGTGCGACATAGTTACCAAACAAACTCTTCTTCTATAAAAATAAGCGTAGAACATTTTGGGCAATTGCCACAAGAAGTTCACTTACTACAGATAACACACGGGGCAAGGAGTGCTGAAATCCAGCCTCCTAAAACCAAAGTTCATCTAGTAGCAGGAGGAACGCTTTCTGCAAATGGCAGCAAGGAGCTCCCAGCCGAGCTTCTCAGGGGACAGGTCATCAGGAGGCTAGGCAAAGAGCTCAAATGATACACGTACAAGTCATTTTGCAGGACAGTAAGCTCAGAAAGTTATCACAGGCCTTTTAATGCCTTTGTTACTGGAGTGGCAGCAAGCAAGAGATTCAATAAATAGTGAGTGTTTTTACAAGATGGAAAAGTAGGGCTACAAGCACGGCAGTAAAGGAGAGGATCTTTAATCAGGAAAAGACTGGAACCCAAAGTAAAACAGACTCACAGTAACTGGGCTAAGTTTGGCAAATATGAGGCTGTGGAGACATCGTATCCACATTTTCAGACATTATTGCGCTGACCACTTCTGGTTCATCATAGCACATTAATGTAGTGGTTTAACACATTCTTCCACCATGTTAATTATACTGAGCCCACTGGATGTACTTAAGCTAGCCAGACCTTAATGGACACAGAGCCTTGCTGCACCTCTAATTACTCATCTTCATCACTTATGCCAGTACATGCATTATCTGAAACCATATCTTGCTTTCTTTCTTCCTTTTTTTTTTTAAAGCAATAATCTAAAACTTAAAACCATTAAGTCGGCACTCTGAATTATTGGTTTTCAAAATCCCAGAGTTCAATGGAAGACCAGGAAGGACACAGATGATAAAAGTAATTTATAATGCTATGGTTCTAAAATTTCTAAATCAGTTAGAGAAGGCAGCACTCAAGCATTCAAACAATGCAAAAAAAAACAAAAGATAAGTAACTATACAACAGTAATAATCATTCAAGTCCATAAGGTAAAAGCTCTTACCAATATCAGCTGCATATTAGGAAGCTGAACATGTCAAAGGATTACAGAAAATCATGCTGCAGAAGAGTGTCACTATGAGAAGAAACAGCTCCACTACTGGAATAGACCTTGATATTGATTGCTCAACCTGAGATTCCCTTTGCTCAGTCACTCGCATTGTTTTTAAAGAAGCTATTCACTTTCGAACATGAACCTAAATTTTCTAAATTAGGATGAATAAAATATTTAGGCAACATGGTTATGTCAATACTGAATAGCAGAAATAAAAACCCATTTCATTGTAATACTGTGTATCAGTTATAAACAATACGGTTATTGTATAAATAAAATGACTGATATCTTTGGACACCGTTCAGTGTAAACACTGATTGTATAGAAAATAATGAAAATTAGTGAATTCATTCCTACCTTATTGTTTCTTCTATCAGCCGATCTGAGCTGAAAGCCAAAAATAAAAAAAAACAAAGTTAAAAAAAGGAATGAGCACAAAAGTATTTTTGATCATTACATCAATGATCTCCATGATACAATCCTTAACAAATTTGCCCTTGGAGTATTTCAGGACTCTGTCACTTTTCCCTACAACACAGATGTGGTGGATATATGCAATGAGAGTCTCTGGAGAAGATGCACAGTGTCCCCTACCGCAGCACCAACTGTATGCAAGAGCAGATGCTCAGGAGAACACAAACTACCCTGCAGACAGAAAGGTGGAATGAGCTCCTTAACTCGTGGCTGAATAATGTTAACTGAGCCCAACATGTTCAAGATGCCCAGGACAGTTTGGAAAGGAGTATTAGAGAAGGAAGCACCTCCTATTTTTGGTCTCTAATCCCAGTTGTTCCTTCCCACCCCCTCAAAAGTAGTAGTTACAAATAAAAGCTGAAGCTTGGTTCCAGGTAATACCATCTCAAAACACCGCCTCAGAGCTAGTTTACCAAGTATCATTTCAGGGTGGTTAGCAAGACAAGCTTTTTCTATAGTAATACCAGCTGGATGAGAACTAAGTGATGCTTATGGGAAACAGAATCCACGTCATGTGTCAGAGAAAGACCTCGCTAACACGTGCCCCTTCCCACTGCTGCCACACACCGATGGTCTGTGCAGCACCGCTGGGAAAAAGAGCTGAAAATACAGCACTGCAGAGACCCCTTCATTAGAAAAAGGCGTGCAAGATTAAGATGATGAACAGGATCCCCAGAAGACAAGCAATTTTTCTGTACTCACTACTCTTTGCAGTTTAAGGAGGAAATCAACCTGAGGGAAGCAAGTTTTATATAGTACAGCATATTGCTTCCAGCATTAAACTGGGAATTATTGCTGCCCAACTAAAAGGGTTAAAGGGGCACGACAAAGGGCATGACCATCCTCATCCTCTATCCTCTGCATCCCAAGAGCTTTGCCAACTCACGAAGGGGAGGTCTCAGAAGCAGCAGCCTGACCTGCAAGATTTCGTCACGCTCAGCAGCCTGGAGACCCCCGGCAGATCAGCAAGCTGCACAGTGTGTGCGTGGAACCTGCTCGGGGGGGAGATGCTGATGGAACATCCCTGTTTGTCTGCGGGAGGAGCGACAGCTCCCAAGTTGCTATTTCTGACTAGTCCATGGCTTGAAGTTTGGAGACAGCACAGAGCACTAAAAATATTTTGCCCAAGTTTGAGTTGAGAGGGACTCAACTGGGGCAGCAAACACTGAAAACACAAACTGGAGCATTTCGTTCTGCTCCCCAAACGAAGCCAGGCTCCAAAGAGTCAAATCAGCTGCAAGTTAATCGGTTTAATGAAATAAAACTGTTTTCACTCACTGGGTGGTACGTATTGCTGCAAGTACAGAGAACTGAAACACCAGAGGTACGCGCACAGAACGAACACAACCAGCCACAAGTCTCACAGGATCTGATGCTGTCCCCAGGTCAGCAGAACAGAAAAGCAATGCCTTAAAGGTTTCTGTAATTGTACAATCTCAGATGCACAATTAAACTGAGAATGCGATTTCTGTACACACATACCATCTCTAACATACTAGTGTATTGCATGGTCAGTGCACAATAAACCACAAAGCCACCCAAACACAGACTGAAGAGCAAAAATGTTGCACAAGAATGCACCAATTTTAAAAAGTTTTTTTTTTTTTTTAAAAAAAAAGTATTAGTAACAAGAAGAGTTATCAGATGTGTAGCCAAAAATAAAGTGCACATTCAAATTCTGTGGAACAAAACATTGACATAACAGTCCTGTTTTTTTTTTTTTTTTTAAATCCTTCCCTAGAAAAATCAGCAGCAGTGATTTGTCCATTTAACTGATGAAATTACCATACTTTCATGTTGGTGAACTGAAGACGACAGGGAAGTTGAACACAATCAGAGACCTTAAGTGAACCAGGATGTTCTCCAAGATTTTCAGAGCACAAAAATTAGGCCGGTCACTTTTCAGCAGAGACACTGCTATTTATCTTATATATAGCAGTAGTTAGGCAGTCTTATTACTTAATCAAAGAAGTAAATCCAAAAAGTATTTAAAGCTTCAGATTCAATCATACTGTATTATTTTGTTTATATGTGCGATACACATGTATAAAAATAAAGACTTAAATGTGGCTATCTGTAAGATGCTGACAAGTAGAAGTTAGTAATATGTACAAATATCTCATGCCAACAAACATCTCAATACCAACAAACAAATTAGATGTGAATGCCATCACGAGACATTTAACTGGTACTTGTAGTCACAAGATTGATGACTCTCCACCTACGTGGCAGTCACACCAACCATTTAAAAGGATGAGCTGCATGTGAATTTTCTTCAGAACGACTGCTACACAGGTAAGGGCAGATTGAACTCACTGACATATTCCACTTAAATAAATAGCTGCAAAGGACAGAGATTTACCAAGCACATCTTTCATTATGTTCTTCCTATATCATCTTTTGAAGGCCCTAAGAGTACGCCCCAAAAAAGGCTCCGCTTGCGAGCCTCCAGCAGGTGTACAAACTCCTGCAAAAAGTGACAATGCCACCATCTATGCATTTTCCTGCTCCTCAGCTGCCGAGAGATTAAGAGGCATTTTGTTCACTGAAATTTTGGTAAAGACAGCGTGAGCAGGAGCGACGTTTTTCAGTAAAAATCCATGCATCACAATCCTTTACACTTTTGTTAAACTTAGCGCTTCCTGAAAAAGCTGAGTTTAAGCAGAAATCAGACGTTCTTCTAAGGGCAATAACGTGCACTCACACAGCATCTGAGTCTTTCAAAGCTCTTGGCAAGTGCTCACTTACAGCGATATCCAGAGAGAAGCAGGCACTTGTTTCATCATCTTACAGCTCCCAGTTACTGAAAACAACAGCAGGTTTCAGGAAGACCGGGAGCCCTGGAGACTGAGGGGCCCAGAGACCCAAAGCAGCACCAAGGCGAGATGAGTACAGAAGAAGTTTGTGAATCTCTACGTATTAATATCCCGTTTCACATAAATAGTTGTTATAAACAACATTCCTGTGGACATTACCTTACGAACCTCCAAGCCAGCAAGCGGTTGTTCTGGGCAATATTAATGTGAGCTGCCATATGTTTCAATAAGCTATGCGTTTTCACCTGTCGAGGCAGATGGCACTTGGACAAAGTCGTTTAAAAATACTATACGAACGGAATGCTCAAGGATGCTGAGGTAATCACCTGCTATAATAAAGGGCACAAATCCAACAGCAGCCATCACGCATATGGAATAGCCAGGCCTCGGTGCAACTGTTATCTTCAGGAAAGATTGTGCAGTTCATCATTTAAGTATGCAGACAGCTACGTTAATCCAGAGGAAAAATTAAGTAAAATACGCTTCTAGGATAGACAAATGTGTCCATTACATCGAGCTTTTGAAAATAAAGAAAGCATTTCATTTCCTTTTTTATTTTCTTTAAACAAACCTCCATGGCAGTAGTTACAATTGAGTAATTCAGATGATTACTTAGGTGAGGACTGGGCTTCTCCCACACCCACAGATCTTACAGCTGACTTACTAGTAGATACCTAGTACCCGAACTTGTCAGAGAAATAAGATACAGCTCTACGGCTCCTCGCACGCCACTCATTGCACAATGCACTTTAATCCCTTCAGATAAAATTAAGGGCAATGAATTTCAGGACCAACATTATAGCAAAGAATAACTCACTGCAAGATTAATCAATAGCCTTAGCTCTCTCAAGCTGCTTGCACTAAATCTTTTTTATTTTCACGGTCCTGGATCAGCAGGCAACGTGGAGCTTTAAGGAATGCAAATATCACAGAACATACCTGATACTCTAACACAAATACACAGGCTATGATGAAGCAAATCAGACTTGTACAGTCAGTTATTTCCGCCATAACCATTCCTATCTCACAAGTGAAACACTGGGCATATACACACAAAAAAAACGCTCCAACTCACGTTTTTGCTTGCTATCAAGATTCCGTATAACTGAACGCATTCAAAAGATCATTAAGCTCTTTACATTTTTAGAATACATTTTTTTCCTGTGACAATGAACAAGATATTCCAGATTTGATAAGGTTCATATCAAGCTTGCTTCACTTTAGTGTCCAAGAGAGCAAATTTCGCTGGAGCTGCTTAGCTCGTTCGGACAGCCTCCCACAGCTGCTAATGAAGACAAAAATTGTGGCAGAAGCCTACTCATTGTCTGGCATCCAACACAAGAGAATGATGAGAGAAAAAAACTGAAGATATACAACACCCAAAGAGAGAACAATTTATAGTAGAGGACCATGTAAACAACACAAAATTCACTGCCGTGTTTTTAGTAAAGAGCAGAGGGAGCACCTGCCAGGAGTGCACGGCACACAGCAGCAGAGGAAGAACACGTCTGCTTACAAAGTAGGCATCTTAAATTTCTAGAACGAGAAGAGCAGATTGGCCAAAAAATGAAGACTTGATGTAAAACGGGTACTGTTTGGGATGAACAGCTTGTGTACAAAAACCCTTCTGAAAGCAGAGATAGAAAAGTTTGAGTACCTACACAAACTGCCATCTCCTGCGGGTTCCCTTTGTACGTTAATTAGGGCACAAATCTGGATGCTACAGAGACGCGATGTTTTCACACTATCTGTTGCAGGAGCCAAATGAAATAAGAGTCTACAACAATCAAACAAAATCCAGCACAAGCCTGAGCATTAAGTCAATGTATAGATTTGCCCCAAAAGAACAAATTGCTAACAGCATCACACTTGCAAGCTCTAAGCATATAAGCAAGCTTATTTCTGCAGATCATTGTACTGGGCAGTGTGACGCTCAGCAATCACTTTCAAGAAGAAACAGGAGTAGCTGCAAGATTGGAAAAGAAAAAAAAAACACAATAGCACATCACTACGTTGCTTTTAATCAATACAAGCAATTTGTTAGATCTACAACGAATGGCACTGAAACATAATCCATTGCTCTAGGCAGAAGTTAACCAACATAATTTGGTGTTGAATTTCCTTCCAGATGCCCCACATATACCTTGTACACGAGCAAACAACTGCAAGAGGTTAGAGACAGGCTTTTCACAGCAGGCAAGAAGCTGACAAAGGATTTCCAGGAAAATAAACTAGGGGCTGATAAAAAAAAAAAATCATTAAAGCTGGACTCCTAGCTACACCACTGAGTAAATACCTCACCAGCTGAACAATTACAGCAAGAAGAGCCTTTTGAATTGGAACTTAAGCTAACACACACTTTCTCTGCAGCTAACATCTGCAATCATGTCTACGCATGGACTGCAACTAATAAAAAGATTATTTTTTCTAACTCTGTTTAAAGAACGATTTAAGGGATGCAAACGAAAATTAGGGGAAGCCCTCCCCTTAGGGTGGAGTTGTGAGTTGCTTGAACCCAGGGATCCACCTTCACACACAGGTTGTTTCTCCTCGATATCCAAATGGTCTGCGTCTCCGCTGAGCTCCGCGGACTTGTCTGCGAACTATCAACGGAGCAAATAAATGTTTCTGCAAAAAGAGGAGTTAGCCAAGAAAGCTCTTTGGCACACAGAGAGACTCCTGGGGAGAGTGCCTGATGTTTGAGCTTCCCAGGAGGGCGAGTAACAGCAATACTTCTTCCTTTAAAGCAGATCTATAAGGAAGTAAGAGGCTTCTCGATAATCTGCAGTATACAGTTCACCCGAAGTTAAAAACCTAAAATGACAACAGCTCCCACCAGCTCAATGAGGCGCAGCAGCTGGCTGCCTACTAGTAAGCTTAAAACCAATGCCAGGATGGCACCAATGGCCACGTAACGAAGTTTCTAGAGGCTCTCTGTTCACGGTTGTGAAAGTTCCTGGACAGACTGACCCTCCCGTGTAATTGCTCCATATTACCCATAGGAACAAAGTTAAATGAACGGAGAGGGGCAGGCCTTACTGTAAGTCATTATCAGTAACCACAACTGTCAGAACGGTTCCAGTAACTTACTAATGGACTATATCGGCATTTCCTCACATTTTACTTGCTGCATGCAGAACTAGCATCCAGCAGCAGTGCTGCGTGCATTATTTCCTCTGGTTTAAAAGATATAATTTAGATTATGCCTTTAAGCAAGGGGAAAAAGCTCAAAACCCAGCAACACCTGTGAGCGCACACAAGAACAGTTTTCCATGCACAACACTGATCTGACAGAAGAAAAGATGATCTCTACCAAGATAACCTGTCAGTACTGGTTTGTCGTGCACACAGAGAAGAGGTAGATACATGAATTACAAGAAACACAAGCTGCTTATAATCCGTAATATAACAAAAAAAGTTGCACCACTTTCCTAGCTCTGTCTTTTTTGTCTCAAGCTAGACAAAGCTAGAAAAATACTCACACGTTCTTAAGTAAGGGGGAGAAGAGAACACAAAGGAGAACATCTTCCAGAAGAGCCCCACCCATGTAAACCTTTGCACTTAGTATCTTAATGTCTTTCTAATTTCCAGTGAAGGCAGCACAGAAACGAAGAGAGTTATCCATGAGATGACAACCCAGTTTTATTTTAGTACAAAGCCCTAAAATACACATTGGTTTTCTGCTTCCTAACTTTGCATTCCACCTGCTGTGGCTTTGATGTTTTTTTGGTAGGTGTAGAAAGCTGTAAGGCTTTCATCTAGGGCTCGGCCAAAGTACCTACTGCTAGAAGTACCTACCTGTTCGTTATGCTTCAGAAAATGATTCTTAGAATTGTATAGTTAACAACATACTGAACTTCTGTGGTTTAAAATTTAAAGCGCATGCTACACTTAACCCATCTGAGGTCTAAATTTAAGATGCAATTCATTAATCTATCAACGGTTTTCTTCCAACCCAATTTCACTGCTTGCCTTTTTAAGACTGAACAGGATGCATTCTTCCAAGAGTGAGTGTGCTCAGTACAAACAAGTCTCTCAAGCGACAGCAAAGCACTCTGCATCCTTCACTTGACAGCAAAACAAGGACCTTGAAAGGTTCTAAGCAATATTGTCTTATCGGGGTAAGACAGGCATACTTTGATGGGTTTGTATCTAGTTCTGCTCATCAGTATGGATTTAAGAGAAAGCATCCTCAGAAGATGGGAGCTGATGCTTCGTATCAAGCCGCTAGTAAAGCAACACGCTGGGACATCTGCATAGCCTGCCAAACAGCAGCTGAGAATGAGGAGAACTTCATTCTGAGGCATTACTACAGAGGTTCAAATTCAATAAAATCAAGAGTGACATTAATACAGTAATATGATAACTTCCAGGTTCCACTTCAAGAATCCTAATGACCAAAGCACAACCAGCTCTGTTAAGTATCTACCTCTAATAACTCACACAAGAGGTGTACGCCTCAGGAATATTTCCAAATATCCAAACCAACATTTCTTCTGGCCTAATATAAGCATTCCTAAGGAGGAGAGAAGACCGTAATCACAACGGCAGAAAAAAATGTCCATCTGGAAGCCACCAGATTTTCCTGAAGACGCTTGTTTCATAAATCATTTCTGCAGGGAATTTCTGCATTATGAATGCTTTCTGTAACAATAGAAGTATCTGGCATATACTTGTCTTCATTTTAAAGTGTTTTTCAACCCATAACCGGGGATTTTAACATGTTCTTTAGCTAGAAAATTATTTATACTATACGCATTACTGTTGTGACTATATGTGAAAAAACATACAGCACTTACTGAGAATAACTAGAGCACTGTAATCATTGGTGGCAGCTCCTCTGAAATATGAACTGATTTAATCATTTTAAATAAACTATACAAAAGAAATTCTCTCCAACTCCACAATTGTTGATTCTGTTCAAACAAGGCACCTACTTTTCAGAATCAACCCATGCAAGATGCATTTCAGTACTTGTCAAAGTCCTAATTTCAATACCGACCTTGGGGGGGAAAGCTGCCCTAGTTAAGAAATGGTGTTTAAAGGAAAGCTAAAAGCAAATAAAACATGCATCACTGCCTTGTTTATTTCTGAAACAAGCAACTAGCTTCAGAAGCGCACACAGGGCTCTGAAGTTTGAAGTGTGGTTTTATATCCCTCCCTCTCCCCAAATCGAGGGCACAATGTTGTTTCTAAAGTGAAGCCCAGAACCAAGAACATGAGCAGAGCTTTAGTCTCCCACTACCCTTTGTTCGTGATGTATTCAGGTAATATTTCATAACTGTGTTGCGAGGGTTTGTCCTTAGTTTCTGCAGACATCTGTGAAGACCTAGGATACTTTTCAGGCTCTTTCCTGGGGTACATGGAAATTCATGCATAAGCTTTCACATTTTATACAGGTGAAAAACAAAAAATGGGTTTTGAGGCTCTCAGTGCTAACATCTGTTTGCATCCTTTGTCACCTGCATAATTCAATTTAACAGCTCATTTAACTCGGTACTGGAATCCATAAAGGAAGTCCCCAAATTGGGTTTTGTGCATGTGGTGTTTTCTCCTTATAACAGTATCACAACAGCCACAAGTGTCAGGGAATTTATTGATGACAGAATTTATAAAGCAATCTAACTATAAGGAAAGCTTGCAAATAAACCTCATGAGACTAATATAATCTTTGTTTCAGTGTTTCTTGTTTGTTTGTTTGTTTTCTGAAGTCCTAAATATAGCAAGAGAAGATGAAAAACACTACAAGCTTTTAGTCTAATGAAGCTCAAACTATCTTTTAAAGGGAAAACCTCTTTTAAATCCCGATGTGCTAGGCTGGTTTTCATATTCTTTTATAAAATTATTTATAAATAGTAATGACACCCAGGAGAGCATCTTCCTTCATTGCCTGCAGCCTTTGAGCCTCCCCAAATTCTCATTAAACCACTTCAATGACTTGCTCATGCAGTCATATTACGCTCACACAATAAGCAATAAAGTGTCTTTGTTGCAGGAGACATGAACTGCCTCCCTCATTGAGAAATATTTACTATTAAAATGAGAAAACAGATAATTTGTGCTCAGTTTGGCTTTGTGGATAAGCATCATGTGAGATGCACGAGTCCTGTATTCAGCCTGGGGCTGTTACCCAGGAAGGCGATCCAGCTGCTCACGAAGTGGCCCTGTGTCATCCTGCCATAAATTTCCAAGAGACAGAGGTTCTGCCAGCAGGCTGGGAAATAAAATCCATTCAGCACCATGCAGAAACCAGGCTAAGGGAAGGAATCACTGGTGCGTAACTGCAATTGAGAAAACTGCAGCACTAGGAGACAGCAGAAAGGGAAAACAGAATGGGATTTTGAAAGAGAAACACAATAGCAGTTGTTGCGCATCTTTAAGTAAGCTCTTGTGATACCACAGAAGGTCCTTTGCTCAAATCCCTTCCTTGAAGACCATTTTATTTGTGCTGCCTCTCAGATAGCACGTACACCCCTACCCAACAAGTCAGCGTGGCAGGGATCCACAGCTCCATTTCGGTGAGTCAGGCGGCAGCAGGGTGATTACCGCAGTCCGACTGCCTTGCAGAGGCACTAGCACCTACTTTTACAGCGATTGTTTCCCAACTTTCCTTATTCCAGAAACAAAGAAAAGGCGGCAGCGCTACTTAATTGCATTCGGGAAAACGGTGACACAGCTCTGCTAGAGCTCTGGCAGTTAATCACCAGCAGAGAAACATTTTAACCTAGATTCCTCCCTCTCCTCTCCCCTTGCACCTTCCAGTTGGCTGGACAGAGCACTGCAGCCTTCTGTAACTATCACACAGCAAGCATGCAGCCAAATCGCACCTTTCTCAGGGCTTCCTGGCAACCAGTCCAAGCCGAGCTCATAGTATGGATTGTCCTCTCGTAGCAGATCTATTTTGTTTCTTTCATAGCTGCTATAAAGCGAGGAGAGTTATTAATTATAAAGCGCTGCTTCAGGTAAAATCTGTATTAAGAGGACGGAGCAACGAGAACACCACATTCTGCTTTGACATGAAGAAAAAATAAGTTTTTCCCGAAGATGCAAGTTGAGCAATTAAGAAAACCCTTACTGGGCCTGAGCAAAGCGGAGCTCAGCAGTTCTGGGGCTGCAGAGCCGGCAGGCAGCAGGCACCCAGCACAGAGGGTCATCGCGCTCCTCCCTCCCCGCTGCTTCCCCAACCACCTTGGGAAGGCAAAAGGAATTGGCAAAATAGGTGTTTTACCCCACAGTTTCTCTCTCCAGGAGAAGACGAAGGAGATGCAGTGGAGAACTGCGCCAGCTGGAGCAGCAGCTGCCCAGGCACCTGCGTGTCCCCCCCGCCACCGGAGGCGAGGCTCCGATGTCACAGAAGTGGTGACAACAGCAGCTTTTAACCCAGCTCTGAAGGGCCCCTGAAGCAACCTGAGCAGCAGAAGTACAGTGAATGGGAATCGTGTGCTGGTGTGAGGAGCAGAGCGGAGTAAAAAAAAAAAATAAAAGGAAATTAAGTCAAGGTAGAAAACTGGCAGTTTTCTCCACGGCGTGCTTATAACCAAAACCCTTTTAAGGTGCCTCAGCATCTCAGTAAGCTGGCTTCTTTGTGCCAATCAGTACTGAAGTGACCATTTGTGAGCAACATCGATATTAAGAGAGAAAAAAGGTCACAAAGTCACTCCCTCTATTAAGATCTGGGCTGTGTTAGGAATAAAGTTTGAAAGCGGTTTCCCGGTGATTATTCTCTACTGAATGCGGCCATCTCTGTGCAAACAACAACAGGAAATTTGATATAGTTCTGTGGAAAAATGAAATGCAATGGTAGTAACAGTAATATTCAGTACTTCAGAGTGCTTCACACACATGAAGTGATGCACAAACATTAATTTACCCTAAACATCTCCCTGAGCCAGGTATGTACTATTTATAGCACCATTACACAACTGCTGCACATTCCCCTATTTCTTCTGCTCACTTCTCTCCTTCCTCTTTTCCCTTTCCCATGCAGAACACCTCCCTCTTCGATCTGTTTGCTCTCCTCCCACTCTGCCTCAAAGCTTCTCACCCACCTACGTGGGCACCCCTGCCCTTTGTGCTCGCAGTGCTGCAGGTTACAGGACTCACACGGCTGCTTTATGTCCTCGGCTGGTCTGAAGGCTGTGCAGGTGCCCCTCGTCTCACCACACCACTTACAGGCTCCACACTAAGCTGAAAAAATCCTTACTGGATAGACCGATGGTCTGCAGAGCAGCGCACACCAGGAACACAGAGTCACCTGGCAACTAAAATCAGCTCACGGCATCTGCACCAGCACAGGCACCACCAGCACTTCTCTCGGGAAAGGACAAACGCCTGGTTTTTGAGAACTGGAGCTGAGTGGCAAAGCTACAATGACAGAACAAATCCTGCGATGACAGAACAAATCCACTACAGCAAAAGCTGATTACCACTAAGTGCTTCGTCCAGTTGTACAAAGAATTCATCATGGACAATAAGATCTGCAATTTCTACCGAAATCTTGGAAACCTCCAGCACTTTTTACACCAATTCACCGGTGCCATCACCTGAAATGACACCAATCACAAACAACGCAAGTACCGACGTGGGGGAAGACATTTCGCTCACACACACACACAATATTGCAAATTTAATCAAAAACATTAGTTCTTTATTTGCTGACTTAGGCTATAGCTCATCAATTTCTGCAGAACTTCTTAGGGCAAACACTGAGCTGACAGGACTCCTTCCTCTGAGGCAGCACTTTTCAGAGCAGTTCACAAACTGCAAAGCCAGATCTATTAATCAAAATTCCTGATTCCTTTAGATGGAAAAGGGTATTACAAGAAAAAGAATTACTTGTTTACTTCCCCAGCTAAAAGCACACAAAGACATTCACTGAACCGCGCAGTGCTGAGGGAACAAATATTCAGAAATCAACTGCAGCCATTGCTCTGCTAGATTTGGTATTTCTTTAAACATCTGACATGCCAAAAGACCTGAGGTATTAGGCAAAAATATTAACAGGGCATTGATATGCAACAAGAACTGTCTTCTTGCCTCTTTTTAATTAACAGGTATTACACTTTTTATTAAAAAAAAGTAGGCATTCATGGTTCTCTCTCCAGAGGTAGCAGAACTACCCCTGAACTGCCTGCACAGAAATAAAAGCTGCAAAGTGAGAGACTCGGAGACTTCACATCTCTCACCCACAGACAATAAAATTCCCAACAAATCTGCCTTCCTAACGAAGCTCAGAATCATAAAACAAGCTGAGCCAGCAGCGAAGCCCTCGGTTGAAGAGAAGCACAGGGACGCAGCGAGCTTCCTGCCAGCCTCCCAGGACGGGGGGGAGCAGAGCAGAGCCCCCCGGCTCACCCCAGCCCAGGAGCTGCCCGGCAGTGCCGTGCTCCTGCTGCCCTCGAGCACAGCCCGCTCGTGCCAGCGGCGCTGACGCAGCAGCCGGCCTCACCCAGGGGATGCGAATCCAGATGGATGCTCGAACCCGCTTGTGGGTGGCAGAGGCATACCAAGGGCTTGCACAGCGCTGCAGCAATTCCCTGGGTGCTTGATATGTGCCTGATCCATTTACTCACCGAATTTTGGTACTCGGATTTTATTTATTAAACACAATTATCTACGTACGTAAAAATAAGGCAGATTCTCCTTCATTCTTGCTATTTCCAGAAGAGAGGATGTTCAAAATGGGGCGGAAATATAAAAAGGCAGATGTAGGTAAAAGCAGAGACCCAGCTTCTCCCCCAAGAGCCTCCCAGAGAAAAGCTTTCTGGCTCCCCTCCCTTCACTCCCGGGTAAGATACCACCACAGACAGCACCGCCGCGACTGCCAGCATGCTTTTTAAAGAGCACCCACAGAAAATGACGCCAAGAAAAACTCAAGTTTACGCTCGTCCTGTCTCATGTGGTGGCGCACAAGGACAAAGGCTGACAGACGAGGCTGGTACTCCACGCTGGGCTAACAGCTCCTCCACTCCCCATTAGCAGATCACGGAATAAATATGTAACAGGCCATAGCACTTCATAACATCAATTAAGCAGGGTCACAACCAGTGAACACTCCAGTGCTCGGTATGAATCCATCGCTCCCGCGGCATTATTTCATTACTTTGCAGCACATAATGACACACTCGCACAGGGCGTGTTCCCACCTCCAAGCTCTTTTCAGAGGTTTCACAACTTCACTGAAAATACGTATTAATTCTTACCGTTGTGCCTTTGTGACCATTTATATACATTGCCTAGCTCTGTCAATTAGTCCAGCACAATGATTTACTGCACTGCAAATGCCTGACGTTTCAAAACTCATACAAAGCTTGTCAGCTTACCCTAGGAGCACGCCTGGTATAATTTGCCAGCTCCTGGTTATTTCTTGGGACCTTTTGCTAGCTTTTACAGTTTTTTGGCATTCATAGCTCACTAACTCTTTCTCTGAAAAAAAATATGTTGAATCCCTTTAATAATGGGATGCTCTGTCAGCATCTGTTTCTGAACTTACACAGATTCTCAATTGAAAAGTTTTAAACACCTTGTAGGCTTTGATTTCTCACCCTGGTTGTCTTCTACCCCAGATTTCTTCACGCCCCTTAGTTATCTCCAAAATGCAGTGCTGTTCCATGATTAGTTTTGTGCCTGTTTCCTAAAGATCCTCAGCTTGCATTCATTTCTTGTTTCCTTTTTCTCAATGTTGTGTGTTTTTTTGAAGTCTTGACATTTTCAAATTGTCACCTAGAATATGTTTTAACTGTTTCTAAAACAGCCTATTTTTCATGCATTTTTATCCTAAAAACATACTGGAGACTGTTTAAAGAGATCAAAGTGGCCGATGCTTCAAAGAGTGCTATTCTCAATTTCTAAAAACATCTGCCAGATAATGTTTACAAAATGTTTTAAACTTTCCTCTTTTCAAAACAGTGCACTCAGAGGAACATGGGCTTTTATGTAACTCCAGAAATATTTAATTTGTAGCTTTACAAAAAATACCAAATGTAAAAAAAAGTATTTACTACCCTTCAAAAAGAAAAAAAAAATCACAACATCTAGAAAGAATCCAGTTTACTTTGAACAATCTATGTCAGTTAATCTAAGTACAACGTTTCAGATAACAATCATCTCCAAAATACTAAGCCTGTTTGTTTGTTTTCCTGATCATCCATGTCTAATAACAAATTCAACCTAACCAAAGTCGTAATTCAAGCTTTAAATTAATTTATCTCAAAGTTCTACAGATATTTAAGAAAACTGAGGATGGTAGTGGTAAGCCATAATCTTAAGTTTTGGGTTTTAATTTCCTGTAAAAGCTTTTTGTGCAGTTCCAACTGGAAAATAAAGTTCTTTAATAAAGCACATTTGAAAAAGCCACAGGTAATTCTTGTTTATAATGAAAGCCTGCCCTCTTGTGTAAGGTTGGAGTTTAGCATGACTAGAGAACAAGAACATGACTAGAGTCAAGAACAGAGACACGAAGATCGGTGCTACTCCTCGAGTATACATCCCGATGGTATAGAAAACAAACCTTCCAGCACTCTCTGTGTGCTGCTTTTGCTGTGTGGGGAATGTACAAACAAGCTACTCATAATCTAATGCTATCTGCAGCAAGAATAAAAAGAAAGCACTTTCTGCTTTGCTTTTTATCTTGGCCAATAAGATAGAGTCAATTTCTAAATATTTAAATGTGTGACTGATTTTGGAATTAGTCCCTTCCATAACCTTTGGTACACATTCAGTACAAACAAACAAAAAAAAAAAGTTCTTTGCTACCTAACACTGACAAATAAAGCGGAAGAAAGGGGACAACAGCTAACTCACCGTGACTTTCACTTTTGTTTAACCCTTATCCCAGTTAGTATACTGTAAAGGCATCTACCTTCTAATGAAGAGAGGAGGCCAAGTGACTTGGGAAAGCCCACAGAAGACAACAAAAGTCAGAGTGCTGACAAGATCCTAAAGCTGAAGTCACTGAAAACTACCATGACTACTACCAACTATACACATCTTACGGTAAGCATGAGCAACAAACGTTTATCCAGCTGTGTAAGTAGCAGCACTGTCGCAGAATACACAGTGCAAGGCATTCATCAGGGGCATTTTCTAGAAAAGGACGAAGTTGTCATCCACGCTTTGGATTAAGTAGGTTTTATCCCCCAGAAAAGTTAGGCACCTCCAACGTAAGTAAATGTGCAAGTTAAATAAGTAACACCTACTTTCGAAGGTGCTCGTGTTCTTTCAGGAATAGTTCTGTTCTTCTGTTATTCACACCAGAGCCACTTTTATATGATCTACATGAAAAAAATAAAAATAAAAATTGGAAGACTTTTTCTCCAGAGGCTTTTCAGTAGATATTATTAACCAACTCGCATGCATATCATGCTTTGTTACTCTGAAATGACCAAACAGGAAAGCCCCAGTCATGCTAAGACATTTTTGAAGTGATTCAGCATAGCTTAATAGTTTTACTTTAAAAAAATGAATTCCTTTTCAAAGTTAAAACACACAAACAAAAAAAACATATTGGAATCTCATCACAAACTTAATAAGAGTTGTGAATTCAAATAATTTTTTTTTTTTTTTGCTTTGTTCAGAGCACAGATGATTAACCTAAGCCAAGTAATCTCCTCCTACAGGAAAGTACCGCCTTCTCCCTCCCAGTGCAGGCCCATGCCATTGCTGGAACACACGCTACAACTTACTCAATATCTTTTCGTACTGATCCCAACAGATTTTCCCTTTCTCGTATCGCCAAAAAGTTCGCTTTGGTTTTGTGGAATTCATGAGTGTAATCCTGTAATAAAACAATTAGTCCAAAATTAGGGTCGTGGGATCACGTTAACAAAACAGGATTCTCAAGTAAGATCCAACCATCTTTTAAAATGTTAGCTATTCTCTAACAAGAAGTGTAAGAGAACTTTATTAAATTAACATCAAAACTGCTTGGAAATTAATACAGAGTACTTTTAAAACTCACTTCTAGCTGCTGTATTTTGGTAGCTACAGCTAAGGTCACAGTGGAAGATCCACTGTTAAGTTCTTCTCCCAATTCCACACATCTTCAGCTTTCTGCTGAATTATCAATTTGTACTGGAATTTCCCATTACTGGTTGAATCCAAAACAACAGTAAAACCTACTGATTTGGTGTGGTGAGGATGCCCCTGGGTTTATGTAGTTAAGTTCCACTGAATGAGAAAAAAATTTCCTGAACAGCGAAAAGAAAGATCTTCAAGTTGCAATTGTACAATTCAAAACATTTCAGGCAGCTTGAAAACCAATCCAATTGGTAACCGGCGTCCAGTACAACACCAAAATCATTGCAAACATTCAGTACTATTTTTCATATAAATACTGTAGCTTTTACAAAATACTGCTTTTTTTAATATTTTGTATTGTACTGATACCAAAGAGAAATTAAACTGTATATGGCTGCAGAGAACATGCAAAGAACAGGCATTTTTAATATTACTATGCCATGAAAACATCACCAGTTTGAAATATGGCTCATTTAAACAGATTAATAGCCTTAGCCATCATGTTTCCTTCAACTCCCTTTATCAGTTCGGATGGTTTTACAATCATATTTTCCTATCCTAAAAGTTCGAAGAAGCCACAGCCCAGTTTACATAGAACATCCATATGATGTGTTGCAAAAACAAGTTGTATTCATTAACAGACTGCAAAACATCCCAAATACTCTTCACCATGACCAGACAGCAGCTAAAAGAGAGACCTGCACAGACTCAGTTCTACAATCAGTAGAAGCTTCCAAATGAGATTAACTTCCATATTCAAGATTTTCAACTGCCCTTTTTTTTCCTTTTTCTTTTCCTCCCACCAAGCAGCCTCCTTGGGGCGGCTTTTCCTTTATCAGAGATTGCTGTTTGCAGTTAATTTTAGGTAACTAAACGCTAAAAAAAAAACTGCATCTCAAAGCAACACAGCTTCATTATAATATTTTTATTTTATAAAGAAATCCAGCAGGAAGTAATGCTATGAATGCACAGATAACTGGATAAACAATCATACTCACAGTGCACTTATTGTTGAAATAAATATTTACACTCACTTGGAGAAGTTTGTTTCTACAAACATTTTCAGATCCTGTGCTTGCAACACATATGAAGAAACTTTTATGTCAATAAATCAGACTTTTCGCTTGTTGCAGGTTAGGCACAATAAATACAGTATTCACAGAGACTCCTCCCAGCCAGTTGGCATCTGGAATGTGTTTGAGCATATGTACACAGTACATCCATACTGAGATAAAACAAACAAGCACGCTGTGATACCAGCATTGCTAATAACTATTTCAACAAAGCAACAGAATAGAAGCAAGAAGGACAGGTGTTTGTTACCTGTAATATGTCTCTGTGACGCTGTAACGTATGCATTAGTGCAGCATTCAGGGATGGGACTCCTGCGCTGTTTGTGTATTCTGCCATTTTGTCATTTATTCCAGTAAGCTAGAAGGGAAAAAAAAAAAAAAAAAAGGCTTATTCTTGCAAGAAAGTTACAATGCATCAGATGAAGGAACTCCCCCTAACAACAGATGCACACTTTCAGAAACATTTCTCTGTCACCCACTCTAGTACTTCGTAAACACGCATCACAGACAGCTGTACTGTAACACTTCCGAGGTGCCAAAGTGAAAATGCAATAACCTGAGTTACCTTTCCCAGAAGCTGTTCAATCTCCACAGCCATGGTCTCAAACATTCTGTCCTGGCTTGACCCATTTAAGAGAGGAGTGGTGTCAGAGCTAAGGGGGAAAAAAAAAGAGCAGTTACTGAAATGTCCATCTTGCATCACCTGGGGAAAATGCAACCTCCCCTTGAAAGATACTCCTGACACCAAACACTCGTCTACTACCAACCAGCACGTGCTCAGTACCAACACCCTTCCATCCCCAACTTTTAAGCTCAAGTTATTTTCTTATATTTTGGCACTAAGGAGCACTGTACTGTGGGTATGTTACACCAGCTACAGAAATACACTTTAGTTACAGCGCTAGGACAACCCACTGACCTGTTATGCAGACAAACGTTCTACACAGCAATGCACGCCACCCGAATTATCACCATTTGTTTCATACAGCTCACCTTCCCTAGATTTTTTTCAGATAAACTAAAAACACAATGCAAAATCACACCGAAGCAAGAGAACAGCAGTACACCCCTTAGCATGCCAACCTGCAGACATACGACAGCTAATGCCTTTCAGAAACCGCTCTTTGTTTTGATTATCTATGGTAACTAGAGTAAGAGAGTAAAGTTTTGCAGAGGATGGCAAAATAAGTACAACAATTAGATTACACAGCAAGTAATGTATGAGCTTTTTTTTTTTTTTTAAAAAAAAAAAAAAAAAAAGACTAGGACTCTTGACTCAAGAGTAATGTGATCATTCTTGCGTTGCTCTCAGGCTTCCAGAACCGGAAATTCAGGGGAAGATTAAAAAAATTATTCAACCCTCCAGAACCTTTATACCCAACCCACCAAGGTATCTGAGCTCTGAGAGCAAGAAATGCTCTCACACTTCAAACAAATGGGACCAGATTTGCTAAAGGAAGTAATGTTTACTCGAAAAGACAAAGAGCACATAAGGCTGCAGGTTTTACCTATCAAGATATAACCTACAGCACTGAGAAGGAT
Source organism: Cygnus olor (assembly GCF_009769625.2). Lineage (NCBI taxonomy): Eukaryota > Metazoa > Chordata > Aves > Anseriformes > Anatidae > Cygnus > Cygnus olor. The sequence continues at coordinate 7,498,572 of NC_049188.1, read as the reverse complement.
AAATGTGGAGTTAAGAAGAAAAAAAAATCAACACACATACAGGCAGCAGTCACTCATAACTGATACATGATGTCGAGATCCACAATTAATAAGCAAAGAATAGCATTTTTAAAGACTGTGCACAGGGACAGAGAAGCTGATAATTACTGCCGTGGGACTGCAAAAAGGCCTCAAGGCTGCTGTTAAGCTGGAAAGAGTCGAAAAGTTTTATTATGCTAGTTCTCCAGTGAAACATAAATCTATGTAACGCAAGCAGAAATTATTCTGTTGTATGCACGCATACGCACGTACCTAGTTTATATATATATATATATTAATCTATATGTAGCTTTCACTAAGGCTACTTACCTTAGGAGAAAATCAGAAAGTAACAGCCACCCCTCCAGAGGGGAAGGCAACAAACTGCCCGCTTCCATTCCCTATTCTCCATCCTCCCTGCGGCAGTGACAGCAGCTCAGTGCACGGTTCCTTCACCTCTGAAGCAGGGATTAGGAGCACCACAGCAGCCCACCGGGGCCGTGTAACGCTAAACTGCCAGAGCCCAAAGCACTTACTGAAGCCTCAGAACCTCTGCTAACTCCATACGAGTAAAACTGGAAAGCGAGCTGGCGCAGCCAGCTGGGCCGTGTGTTAAGGAAGCCGAACAACCCCTCACACACCTTCCCCACAGTTACAAACCGAAGTTTGAACGCAGCTGCCCCTGGGGACACCGCGCTCTGCTGCAGAGCACACGCCTTTGTGACCTAAGTGCCAACATCACCTGGTAGCGCATGGAGACGAGAATCACAGAATTATTAGGGTTGGGAAAGAGCTCCAGGATCACCTGGTCCACCCAGCCCCCTACCACCAATATCACCCACTAACCCACATCCCCAAGCACCACATCCAACCTCTCCCTGAACCCCCAGGGCCGGTGACTCCCCCACCTCAAGCGCTGCAACGAGCTTAAGAAACCGAGCGTAAAACCTGAGGTGGCGGCGGGGACCGGAACCAAGCGAAAAATTAAATCGTAAAGAAACGTGTTAGTACCTATACCTGTCGCGCCGCCCGTCCCGGCCGCCGCTGTAGCTGGTGCAGAGCTTGCTGAAGGAGACCAGCTTCAGGTCCAGCTCGTTCTCCAGCTGCCTCGCCTGCTTCCGCAGATCTGCGGGGGGAGAGGTCACAGCCCCGCACGGCGCCCCACAGGGAGCCCCGGAGCCCCGCGGGACGTGAGGGGAAAGAACCGGGGACCGCGGCCGAGCCCCCCCCCCCCGGCCCCAAACCCCCCCCTCCGGCCCCGCCGCCCGCGGCCCCCACTCGCCTTCCCAGTAGTTGCTGCTCCCCGCCGCCATCTTTGTTGTCCGACGTCAGCCGCGGCCCGCCGAGACGGCCGGCACAGAGCGGCGGAGCGCGGCGGGGCGAGGCGGGAGGGCCGCCCGCTGCAGCGCCCCCCCGAGGCCGTCAACCTCCGCCCGGGCCTCGCAGCCTCCGACCGGCCTCAGCCCCCGACCCCCGGCCCCGTCAGGCCCCAGCCCTGTCCCCCAAGCCCCAGCCTTTGACCCCCAAGCCCCAGCTTCTTCTCCCCCCCCCCCACCCCCGGTCGTGTGGAGGCAAAGGAAGAACGAGAGGACGCTGCTGGGCGTCAAAATAGGTTTTATACAGATTATTGGAGCTCAGTATACAGGTTTAAAAAAAACCACACACAAAAAAAACAAAATAAACGAGAAAGAGGCCCTGCTCTAGGCAGCTGTGCGGCCTCGCCTCACAGGGCGGCTTCTGCTCCAGGGAATGGCCGCGCTGAGGCCCTCGTGCAAACAAATGAACACCGAAGGCACAGGTGACACGCGTGGGGAAGCAGCTCCTCGCCCTCGGACGGACAGACAGACGGACAGAGGGCAATGGGGAGGCTGCAGGGGCTCCTCCTGCCCCGCCACCAACAAGAGCTACGCACCCCAGCGGGGCCCACGGCCTAGGAAAAGCTCCCCTTTACAAAACGACCCAACCCCACTCAGCTTTAAAAGAGGCACCGACCACACTCCCCAGGGAGCTCACGCACACCCAGTCCTGACGAGACTTATTGCTAGTGGGACGATGTAAGGCCAGCTCCGTCCATCGCCTGCTGCCGGAGAAAACGCTGCCCCAAACAGAGCTCTCAGAGCCATTTGAAAAATCAACTTTAATATAAAACCCAACTGCGGCTCTTGTTAGAGCCCTCAGAAGCAGGAAAAGGGTGGAGGTTTGGCAGCATTACTGCTGGTGTGCCACAGCCCAGTACCTGGGGAAAAGTCACAGCCCAGGACCAGACCGATGGGAGATGGGACCAAGCAGAACACAGACAGCCAGGGGCTCCTTCACAGCACCGTGATGTGGGACAGGAGCATGGGGAATGCTCAGCCTCATCCCAGCCCACCTCCCCAGACAGATCTCAGAACATGCTTCTTGCCCCAAAACACCCCCTGAAAGAGGGAAGAAGGTATGCTGCCGTCCAAGCGTTATCCTCATCCTTCCAGGTAGCTGCACAAAACCAGCAGCCAGCTGCCGAGATGATCAGCGAGGCCACAGACAAGGTTCTGGAGGGGAACTGACCACGCCCAGGGGTCCTTGCGAGATAAGGCCCAGCAGCCTCTGATAGGGAAGCTGCTGCTCTGCTCCTCCAGAGGAGACCCCGTCATACGTTTGGGTGCAAACACATTCCGGAGACACCCCGTGCAGGTTCATGAACCTCCCTGGGCTGCTGGAGAAGAGAATCAAATCAGGGCAAAGCGTATGTCCAAGGCGGTGCTGCAGTGCTTGGCTCCTGCACCCCAGAGGGAAAAAAATAAAAAAAAAAATAAAAGAACCAGCAGCAAGAAAATAAGTGCCTATATTCTAACCCCAGACTTCTGCCCAGAAAGCACAAGAACTTCAGAAACTTATAGATAAAGGCTTTGGAAATCATGTTTCAGGCATCCTGCCCTTCTGGGCATCCCTTCTATTCCCCACAAAACCAGCACATCTTGAGGATGCACAGTGCAGCTCCTCTTCCCACCTTCTTGCCAAGTGCTACAGAACAGAATTTGGCTGCTTTTCCCTTCTTCAGCACTGCTCTTCAGCCCTTCCTCATGCCTTGCACCAGGCCCCCGCAGCAGCAGACACTGCAGACACACAAGCAGGTGGAGCTCTTGCTACACACTTCAGGGACGCTGGAGCAGCAGAACAGAGCCAGGCCAGCAGGCTAATTTGATGCCTGCCATTGCCAGAGCTTGACGAGAGGTGTTCAAAGCACTCGGATCACTAAATGGTATTAGCTGGACAATGACAAGCTGGGCCACAGGCTCCCCTATGGCCACTCTCTGCTGTTCCAATAAGGCTCAAAGCAGTGGCCAGGTTTCACTGTTTCCACCTGAATAGAGGTGGACTTGAGCAAAAGTGGAGTCAATTACTAGTTATTTTCTACAGCATCCACCACAATCAGTTTTATCCATTTGCTTAGAATAATCTCCAGTTGCGCTTTCAGACACTGTGCTGCTGTAACACTAAGATGAGACTCCAAAAGCCAAGTCCACACAAATAAGAAGCAACCAGGGGTGATAGGGACAGAATTTCTTCCCCAGAAGTCAGGAACAGCAATTCTTCAGAGCTGGCAAGCTGTTGAACTTGGTCAGAGTTCACTGAAGCTCTGACATTTGCTCCTTTCTCCAGTTCATATCAAGAATGGATGTCATCTCCCCCAGATTTCAGCATGCCAAGACCCTGCTTGGAACTAGCAATGCATTAGAGAAGCTCCACAACCACTGCAGAGAAGAGCAGGCCACAGCATCTCAAGATGGGGAAAAGCTCCAAGGGAGCAGCTGAGAACCAGGTGCAGTCTATTTCCAAGGGCTGCTCTGCAGAACATGGAGTCAGTGATGGATCTGGCTTCCACCACGTACAGAGTAAGAAAAATGAAATCAAAACAGGTAGAGAAACCACTTTGGAGTGTTGCAACTATGACCCCATGCGGGTCTTGGGGCACTTCCCCACCATCTGCTCCCTGTGTTGAGATGCTGGGGAAGTGCTGGGAACTCTGCTGGTCACCCTGTTAAGTTACCTTTCGAACAATGTGATGTGAAAACATCCAAACCTTGACCTAAAATCATAAGCCTTGTCCTTAACCCAAACACAGCCCCTAACACCCACTGATTTGCACGTACGTAGAAACAGAGCAAACAGCAGAGGGAAGTCAGGAGCTGCCACCCACGTTTCTGAAGGACACAATCCTGCAAGTTAATGTTTCAAAACTGAACCACAGGGATCATCGCCCCCCTCCCACCGGGGCTGGTCCATGGGAACCTCCTTTCCTGTCTGGGAGGTGTCAGTGTTTGCTGGAGTATAATGTTTCTTCTTCAGTGTCTGTTTCATCCTGGAATTCGTGGCTCAAAAGGGATTTCTTTGAGCCAGTGGACATCATGCGGATCTCGTCCTCATAATCATCGTGGTGCTGCCGGAGGCGGTGGAAGCCGTCTTTGTGTCTGTTGGACTTGATTGAGCAGACGCACCAGATGATACAGGCAGTGAGGACCAGAGCAGACATACTTGCACCTGCCAGAGAGAGGGCACTGAAGTTAATTCCACGTTCCCCACCCAAGTAGATTCCAGGTTTCTCAGATTCTCTCTTCCCTCCTACAAAATACGGCCATTTTCCTCACTTCTGTGGCCCAGGAGCAAGGAGCATGGACACAGTAAAGACAAAGCATGCAAGAGAGGTGCTTTCCGAGCACTAAAAATCCCTTAGTGCTTACCAAGTGTCACACCACCCAAAAAAAACTTGGGGAAGATCCAAGATCTGCTAGGTCCCAGCTAAATGCACAAACAGGCTCTCCCCATTCCAGTCATCTCAAGCCCCTTTCATGCCCCTGCAATACTCTCCCCTCCCTCCCTCCCTCCCTATCTGCTAGCCCAGCACCACTAGATCCAAGGGATGTTGGACCAGTCTGCAAGGACAAGCTTATGTTCAGAAGGGAAAGCAGGAGGTGACTTTCCAGTTCAGTGCAAAGAGAAGGGTGATCATCCGGATGAACCAGCCCAGAAAGCACAGCTCGAGGCTGTGACTGGAACTTTACCTGCAACAGTTACGACCAGCTCCCGAGGCAGACCAAATACCCTGTTTTCCATGTCAAATACAATGAACACAGAGCTGGGTGCATCGTGGCGTACCAAGACCTGCAGAGAGAGAGATGTGAGAATTCAGACCATCTCAGAGCTTACGTCCCTGTTAGATGTCCAGAGAAAAGAGGTGTTTGCCAATCAGGGCAGAACCAGGCAGATGTCAAAGACAAGTGTGATGTAAGGAAAGGCTACTGCCCGAAACAATTCTGCCATGCTGGGAAATTCTTCTCCATCCGTTATAACAAGGTAGAAGACAGCTAACGTGGGCATACAACCAGCAGCTAAACACAGCCAACGAGGCAGAGCCCAAGTATGAGCAGTGTCCTCACAGGACAGGGAGGGGAGAGAAGATCTCTGATCAAGGCACATACCTTCATATGCTTCTGTTGGTACCCGTCAGCTATCGCATTGATGTTATGCAAACCAGGAGCCAAGAGCACATGGAAATAGCCACCTTCTTTAGTATAGACCCTCAAGCCTTCATTAAGGACAATGGTAGCTTTAGAAATTGCCTTGCCACTCTTGTCCTGGACAAATCCATGGACTCCCTTGTGAACCTGAAATAAAGCGTTTCAAACACTTCACGTTCAGATCCAAGAGTATGGCCTATTTGTTACCTAAAACAGGACCTTATTCTTCCCCTCAAAATACAGCACTTTCCTAACGCCCTCCCCCTTAAGAAATAAGACTGCACAATATTGTAAGCACTGCTCAGCCCACTAGAAGGCAAAACAACACAGCAATTTAACTTCCACGTCAACACGTTTCCTGGCCACTTGATGCCTCTTTTCAATCCATTCCTCATTCAGTCTACGTTAGTCTCTAATTAACAAGGCACCAATAAAAACACAAGCAATCTCCACACTGCTCTCTTCCTCTCCCCTTTCCTCACCCATCCCACTGCCTTCAATCCTTGCCAGAATTTCTTCCCCCAGACTGTGGCTCACCTCCACGAGCATGCTAAGCAGGGACTTCCTGTGGTCTGCCCACAAGCCAGGGAGCTGCCCTGCGCTGGGGAAGTAGCAGCAGCTGGTATAAACTGTGATCTCAGGACAATGACCAAACGTAACACTGAAATCCTGGAGAGAAAAAAAAAATAAAGAAAAATCCCACACAATTAATAAAGGTGGTACTTAAGTTTTCCAAAGTGCAGTTAGAGGTGGCTAAGCTTTGCCCAGACAGAACAAATATGCTTTTTAACGCTCATTTAAAGCTGTATCTGCAAAGATGGCAAGCGGTGTACTGTGACAAATTACCTTCATACTTCCCAGGTGACTGTGCCATTCAGAGCCACGGATCACACCCCCAGGAATATTCTCATCTGTGAGAGCAAGAATACAGCTATCAGACATATCTGCTCCTATAAGAGTACTGCACAAGCTGGCAGGGGGTTAAAGGATTGAACCAAACATACCTGACTTATTTGGACAGCCTGGCTGGCCCAAATGCATCAATGGATGGTTGTTTGCATACACAGATGCCAAATGCTTCAGTGTTTCTTTGTTCTCCACTACAAACAGAAAGGTGAGACATTGGGAGTGCAACTCCTATTCACTGGGAGAACAGATTCTTATTCTAACCCCACGATCCTGTATTAAACAGTCACACACATTGTTTCTGGGGGATTCCAGATATCCTCCGACATTGAGTGGCGGTAACATAAGCGGGCCTTATATTGGTTTTGGCAAAGGAAAAGCTGATATACTGTTGTAAAAACGGAAATAATAATACAACTTTCAATCCCTAGCTGAATCCTGTGAGGATTTTCAGCTTTGTTTTATGGACTTTCAGTTATTCTCTAGAAATAAAGGGCTGAACACAAAGGGAGGCTACGGGATACCACCAGTGGGAGAACACCAAGAGGACAAGCTCTTACACTGTGCAGTCATGTGGCTAGCCAGAGGCTAGCTGTGCATGCGAGACCCTGGAGGAGTCAGTCATACCTGTCTGCGTGGGCTTATCAAATGGGTAAGTGACAAGCAGAGATCCACCATCCAGTGCAACAGAGAGGCTGAAATCCTGCTTCAGTATCAAGTTCTCTATGATGGCTTTGGTCTCAGGCTCTCGTGTCCCTGAGTACCAGGAGTAATTGCCTGTGAATGAAAACAACAAATAGAAAAGGGAATTGACAACAGTTTCCTCTGCTATTTCAGAGGCCAGAAGTATGTACTTTGTTTATGGCTGAAATTGTCTGCTGCTTATTTTAAATATATTTGTTAGATTTCAGCAGATTGCACCTGAAACATTAAGTAAAACACCTAGTCCATACTACCCATGGGTGGCATTTATCTGCAAAGCTAAACAAATAATACATCACTATTTCCCCAAGCTATTTACTTTTGTGATACAGAGGGTAATTCATGGGTGTTTACTTTCTTTTACTGTCACTGAACTGCCACTATTGGAAGAAAGTACTTGGGGATGATCCCAGCCAAACCTGGCCAGAGAGAAAACTTCCTTTCCAGGAAGGGTGGGGATAGCATTAATACAGAGCTCTGCAGATACACCATGCAGTTAAAAAGAAACCATAAGAGCACGAAAAAAGGAGACTGTTCCCAGGGACCATGAGTAGAGAACATTTTCAGGAACTTAGGGTTGAAAGAAATCAACTAACAGGAAAAAATATTAAGTATTGTCTGATCTCTGGACTATTCCTAAACAACTCTGCTTCACCTTCTCCTTTTCAAATAAAGGACTGACAATTATCATCTGTAAGGAGTATTCAAGCTTTGGAAGCTTCCCAGCAGCTGTGCTGCTTCAGCTCCGAGGCGGGAATGCTGCTCTTTTTACAGGTAGACCCTGTAACCAAATGACTACACCCAACCCTACAGAGGCTAGCAGATATCTACTACAGCCTGCATCTGTACAGGGACACCACACATCAGCTTTCATTAGTTTGCTTTACTTGTGAAGTCTGTGTCCAGATCTCTGCCATGAGCATTCGTGTGGCCTATCTTCGAGGTGCAGCCTCTCTCCTGCGCTATCTCACGTCCATCTGGATTCAGGGAAGGCACAATCACAATCCGCGTTCGGTCAATCAGCTGAAAAAAGCAGGGGGAAACAGCACATAAAGTACAATTAGCAGGCCTCGTTTTCTCTACACCTCATTTACCTTGCTCTTATCCTAGGAACAGCTGCTTATATTGATTTCAGTGGTTCCCACTGGCCCCATGGATCTCACAAGGCCTCCCCTTTGTGCATGGGACCACCGCAACCTGCAAGCCAGTATTAATGAGACAGGTCTCTCTCGATGAGCACTGTCTTCTCAGGATATAATTGGAGGGTGCCAAGACCATCATGCCCTCACATCAGCTCCTCACCTTTGTAACAGCAGTGTTCTTCTTGTAGTTCATGCAAAGAAATTCTGCCAGTGCCAGGAGCAGCTCCGTACCGACGGGGGCGTTTCCATGAATACCAGCAACAAAGCGGATCTTGGGCTCGTCAGGCTCGGACTGGTTGGGCTTGTTGGAGATCTCAAGGGACCAGATCTGACGGAACTCAACACTCTGACCCAGACTGCCAAGAGATGAGAAACCAGAGCGTCAGCTCAGGAACAGAGCCGCTCCCCTGGCCTGGCCTTACGAGAAGTGCCGGTGCGGAAAGGAACTGCTGCCTAGACCACAAGTGACACACAAAACTCAGCCACATCACAAAAAGAAGATTTGCAGCAGCACCGAACCACATCCACTGTGAACATCAGTCTGAACACAAACATCTGTGTGAAAAAGCACCCAGGTAGAGGTGAACAGGACACCCAATGCTCCATATTTCTCTATATAGCCTACAACACCACTCCAGATGTAGAATGGCTAAATGCCTCTGTGCTTCCTGTGTGTTTGTTTTTTTCCTTCTGTTTTGTTTTTCCTCCCCTCTCCCCAGTCAGTGCAGGATACATCTGGACATCAAACTAATTTAGAAAGCGCCCAGTTTCAAGGACAAAAGCAGGCCTATTTCCAATAGAAGTTGTTGCTACAGTTGTGCCTTTAAGTTAGCAAACTGAATGCAGGCAAAGCAGGGAACACAATCGGGGCTGATGCAACTGGAAGGACAATAGAGGCTACAGATCAGAAAGGCAGCCTTGGCACCAGCAGGGACAGCACATGAGCACATTGTGCCTGGTGACAACAAGCAATCAGGGTCCCGGGGACAATGAGACCGGATTTATGCCTTTTAACATTGACAGAGGGTAAGTGCTACGGGTCACAAAGGTGAGCAGAGGACAACAGACAGCTGGTCACCTGCAGGGGGGCAGAGACCTTGGCTCAGAGCACATTAACTCAAACATCTCACGCTATTAGTTAAAATCTGAAGGCAGATAGTTTAAAAAGCCATTGGATTTGATGATCCTCATGGGCCCCTTCCAACTCAAGATACTCCAATTCTAAGGCTTGTAAGCCAAATTTGAACGCTTTTGCTGGGAACTCTTTAGCAGGGTAGATGTCATAAAGGATTTGGAAAAGGGAGGAAACAGAAAACACGAAACAAATATTTGCAGATACCTGGGGTACCATTGCTGGGAATATCACTAGTCCCAGGCAGCTGGGTAGCTGACAGCACCCTGGGTTCGTCAGTAAAATGAGGTCTCAGGAAAAAACACAGGGATGTGGTCTGCAGGTCCCTGCAGCCCATGATCTGCCACCATGCCCTTACACACGGGGCTCCTCTGAACTCAGGCACCACAGGGACGGGCAGAAACAAGCTCCCCACCTCTGCACTGCGCTCACAGCTCATTATTTCACTACTTCCCTGCCACAGACTGCTGCTGCTCAGGGAGGAGCTGAGCATTGCTGCTTTGAGTTTTCACCTGGTGAGATTTGTGATGTGCGGGTAGTTCAGATAGAGGCCTCGGAGGAACTCAGAGAGGTCCTTGTAGGGGCGGTATCGGTAAGGAGAGACTTTCCCCGACGAGGCAAGCAGGAGGCGCTCCAGGCCGTTTTCAGCAGACAGATCTTTGATCAGAGTCTCAAACTCCTTCTCGTTGGGGTCGCTGGTGTCTGGGGTGTTCAGGACCGGCACCTTCCCCTCTTCCGCTTTGGCGTCTGTCCGTGAAAGAGTGAAGTTGACCTGCACCCCACCTTTGCTGTCGACTTCCACGGTCTTAGTGACTGGATCGTACCTGCCCAGGAAGAGAAGGCACAAGGCGATGTCAGGGGCCAAAGCTTCACACACGAAGCCATCCCCCTTGCTGACTAGGCACTCAACGTGGGACTGCTCTCTAGCCAAAGGAAGCAAGCAGCATAAAAGCAAGCAGCAAGAACACTTCAAAAGGGACAGAGAAATGGCAGGAGGACAGGGAGCAGCTCAGAGCCCTGCATGGCACTGAGCTGCTTTTGGCTCAGGTGTTGCAGGGTTACGTGGCAGACTGGCAGGACAAGAAGTCAGGCAGCTTTAACCCAAAGAGCAACAAGCTTTTGGCAGCTGTTGAAGTAATTTCTGCGGGCAGCTGCCTGCGTGAGAATTTCCCCTCAAGACATCAGGTTATCAACTACTTCACCGCACCACCTCCAAACAAGGGAAGATTTGTACTCTGCACTGTCACCAGATTAACAGTCCCTGACACCAGAGTAGCACGATTTTGTTAACTCTTGACTGGGAAAATCAGGAGTGCGCTGTGGCAATCGTGCAGCTGTTTGTTCCCTGTGCAGTGACGCGCTCACCCTCGGGCAGATGCTGTGACTTTGTACGTCCCCTGGACCAAGAGGCGCCAGTAGTCTCCGTCCTTGTAGGTGGTCACGGGGTGGTCGATGTCGGCAACGCTGATGGTGGCGTTGAGAATGCCCCTTCCGTCCGTGGCATCCAGCACAAATCCCCAGATGCCGCGGTGAACCTGAGCACAGACCCGGAGCCCTGCTCAGAGCCAGCCCTCGCTCTGCCCCCACCCCACACACCACGGCGGGAGCGCTGACACCCAGACCCCACCAGCTCCCCGGGAGGCTCCGCGTTTCCAGAGGAGCGGCACGTCCCAAGAGGGCTCAGGTTAAGCCCGCCAGCAGCTGGCATGGACAAAGATCACCTGAGTACAATGGGCAATTGTTTGGCTCATGATGCCACCACAGCACGCTCTGCTCCACACCTTTGTTTGCATGCCCCAGGTGCACCGCACTACTACCAGCCGTGACCCAGCTGGAAATGGCACATAAGGGCCACCAGCCTAGGGAGAAGGGAGGTATTGGTAAATAAAGTGCTCACACCTGCATCACCTGGCTGCTGTTTCCATACAGACTTTTTGGTATGTTGAGGAGGGGAGAGGGGGAATCGAGGCATGTTTGGATGGGAAGGATTTCTGTGGAGCAGGGACCTAGTCTGGCCAGGAAGCAGCACTTGCCTCAGTGTGCAGACCAACCTGTTTATTCTGGCACGTCTAATCCAGACCCCAAGAGGCAGCTCACGCATGTGCTTGGGCATCAAATTGGCTCACCTGTTTAATGAACTGGAGGAGAGATCTACGGTTCTGCTCCCAGTACTTCGGCAGCTCCTCTGCTTTTGGGTATTTCACACAGCCCAGCTCAATGGTCACTTCAAAGCAGTTTGTATTTAAGTAATTCCAGTCCTGCATCCCACCTACAACAGGAACGCAAGAAAAGTTTTGACAAGGTCTCCTGAAGGCAGAGTTGTACCACAGCTCAAAAAAAGATTAAAAATCAGTATTTCATCTTTCTCTAGTATCTAACAGCATGCATTTTATACTGAAGTGAAAAGGCTTTTACACAGGGCAAGATTCATGCTTCAAGGGGATGTCAAAATAGCAGACTGATAACCAACCTTCTTGTAAATGCCTTTCATACTGCTGGCTAGCCAGAAATACTACACTATAAATTCCTTCCCTCCGGAATGATTTAATCTGGGTACATTATTTAAGAGGTTACAAAAGAAACCCAAATTCCCACAATCTGGACTGACCAACGCAGAGTTTGTGATTGATGAAACCGAATTCTTTAAGCTGCACATGCATTAACTTGGAGATAAACGAGAGACTTAAGGTTGACTTTACCTGGAACGTTGTACCACTGGGCCCCGTTTGTGATGCCATGTGGAAAGTACTCTGTGGGGTACATATCCTTACAGGGGCTTCCCTGATACATCTTTTTGTTTTCCTGAAACAAAAGACGTGACACGTGGAGCTCAGCCTGTACTCTACAGCCACTGGCACTTCTGTCCCAACATTAGTCACACGCTCAGTGTTACCAAACAGAGCTTTCAAGCAGGTGTGCATTTGTACAGCTGCAGCACCAGCAGACTGTCCCACACCCAAACACAACTCGGACATCCTCACTCTCCTCCTGGTGTACATACAGCATTTTCTAGCACCCTTCAGCACACGTGTGTGTGTAAACCACTGCTATGGGCCCCGTGTCTGCACAGAGCTCTCCTACAGTGCCTGCAGGCAGAGCACACTGGCCATCCAAGCATGGAAAGAGAGCGTCCCACAGGACCCTTCTGCTGTGACCCGAGGAGTCTGCACATGTGGGTGCCTGCTCAAAGGGCTCATGACAGCATCAGGAATTACCCTAGCAGGATGAGCTGTTTTCCCATTAGAGCTTTACCTTGGAGTAGGAAAGTGCCAGCTGCTGAAACACAGCATCGTCTGGGGATTTACTGTATATGGCTATTCCTTGTTCATCGTCATCAAAGGGGTAATTAACCACCAGAGAACCTGCAGGGAAGACAAGATTTGACTTGAACTTGCATGCTTTTCAACTGATCCCTCAGCCTAAGAGAATAAGTTTTTCTTTTCCTCTGAAGAGTGCCAGGGACCAAGTCTCGTGCTTCTCAAGACTTGGCATTAAACACGTAGCATTAACACCAGTGGACAGAAGAGACAACAAAAGCACAGGAAAAGATAAGGCCACACCCAACAAGGAAGGTGAGCCACGACACATCAAAGCTTTGGCTCTTACATGCAGGAGGGATGAGCACAACCTCCTAATAATCCCTTTCACAGAGGGGAGAAAGCAAAGGAATACATTTCTTAAAACACACACAGCGCCCTTGGCCCAACTGCTGTAGCTTTTCAGCCTTCTGGAATTTATGGCAAGCAGCTTATAACATCTCTGGCTTTTCCTAGGCAAGCTGTACTAACGGTACTGTGGGAACCCAGACACCACCGCTGCTGGAGAACTGCCAGCTCTTACCCACGCAGGGTACCTCTGCACGACAAAATGAAACGTGCTAGCACAAAGCAACCACCTGCAAGTTACCACAGCTACAACAAACCGTCTGGGGAATTAGGGAATAAGCTGTAAGACAGACACTTAGTTTAGATCACTCTAAAAAGATAATTAAGTTACAGCAAATTTCATAGTTCCGCCATGCAATTCAAGACAGGGAACCCTCAGGATTACATCTCCTTCCCTTCAATTTGGAAGTACTACAAAGCCTCTAGCAGCCACAGCATTACCACATTCACAGAACCAGCTGCTGACAGGAAAGCCCATCCCACCTGCCCCATCCCTTAGCGGGCAGTGTGCTACCTACTGCCCAGGGCACGTGCTCCCTTCAGAGAAGCGGGGGCGATCCTCCCAGCAGCCTCTTCAGCTCCCTACAAACATGCTCGGGGACATGGCTTTCAACCTGTTCCCAGCTTCTGATCCAGCTTCCAGCAGTGTGAACTCCAACCTACTAACAGTAGGTTTGTTTTACTCTTTTTTTCTATAGGTCCTTTGGAAATGGCCTCATCCCTGGTGCAGGAACCTGACTGCCTTTGCTCCTGCCACTTCAAGGACACTTAGGACTGCGAGCTCTCTGCCCGATCTCCTCTGTTCATGCCTTGATTGCAGTGGGGATCTCTCTGCAAACCCCATCCCTCAAACCTCAGTGCTGAGGAAGCAGCCTGGCTGGCTGACGTACCTCCATGCAGGTTTGCTGAAAGCACGAACGGGTAAGTCTTCAACCAGCTCATGACAGCGAGCGTTTCTGGCTGCGGAGGGTCTGTCACCTGGAAGAACTGATCCGGGAAGTTCCGGTTCAGGTCGTAGTTGTTGCTGTTATTTCTGCCAACGGTGCCTCCTCTGTCTCCTGAAAATGAAACACACGTTCAGCCTTGTGCCCCATACAAGTTCCCCCTTCACTGTGGAGGCTGTGTCCTACTGCTGAAGATCTTCACACTATCAATTAGCAAAAACCAGCAGAGAGCACAACAGCGCTGGCTTCCTGCAGCCCACAGTGACAGGACACCCACACTTTCCTCCAGTGAGAGTGCCCAAAGGTGTCCAGGCCACAGCTAGCAGGAAGGCAGTGAACCACGAACAATCCCAGCAGCTGGGTGTCACGACCACAGAAACCTCAGAGCTCACCTTCTCAAACCAGCTGGACAAGTTCTTTGTTAAACCCACGTAGAGCTCTAATTCCAGAAAACTGTTCTGGACAGCCTTTGTTCTATCAGTCTGCAAAAGCCATGCAGTTTTAAGGACTTCCCTGAATGTTTTTGCCAATTTCAACATCACGATCAAAGTCTGTGTTATCCTTGGACAAGTGCTCTGCAGACTGCCTGGCTCCCACATCACATGTTACTAAGAGCATGGACCAAAGCACAGCAAGTATGAGCTGTGTCAAAGGAATGTCTTTATTTTTAATAACCCTCGGGATAGCCACAAACCGTAAGGGGACCCAAACAGGGGTAGCATATAGCATTGCTGAAGCGGAAGAGCTCTTTCCGACCACTTCAAGAAGCAGCCAGCCACCCACTTCCTGCGGCGCGGGATCTGCCCCACTCATTCCACAGCACACCCCAAGTCCCTTCTCATCCTCCCTGGGCAGAAAGCACTGGTGCTCCAGCAAGGTTTCTCAGAAGTACCACGAGCCCCAACTCTTGTTCTCAGAGCTAAAACCCCCCAGGTGTTTCAGCACAGGCAGCACTACCTTCCTGGGACTTCTCGTAGCCATCTGGGTTCATGGACGGCATGATGTGGATCCGCGTGCTCCGGACCAAGTCAGTCACTTCAGGATCCGTGCCGAAGTTCTTGCAGAGGTACTCGATGAGGTTCAGGAGCAGCTCTCGCCCCACAACTTCATTCCCATGCATGTTACCAATATACTTGAACTCTGGCTCACCTGCAGACAAACAGCCACGCCAAAGAGACAATTATAACCACTACAGTAACGCTTGGAGACGTTTCATCACCCTGACCATTGCACTCTCAGGCCTTTCTGCAGGCTAGGGGGCATTTACTTTAAACATACCCTTCTGCAATCACACCACCAAAAAGGACAAACACTGCTGCAGGGAGAACCCTTGGTCCTTCTGTTCCCAGAGCCCCACCACCAATGCAGATGTCCCCAGGAATGCTCCTTAACTCACAGCAGTGCCACCCGCTGCGCCTGGTCTTCTGAAAAAGCATGCTGTGAGGAGGAACTCCATTTCTCTTCAGACAGATGCCAGCTCTACATCCCTTCCTGCCCTTCCCACACCCCAAAGCAAAGGGTCTGTCGCTTGCATTTGTGCCTTGCTAGAGAGAATTTGCAGCGTTACCTCCTTCATGGATGCCGGGGTTGTCTGAGATCTCCATGACGTAGAGCTCCCGCAGCTCCACCGACTTGCCCACAGAGTAGAGGCGGGTGATGCTGGGGTACTCGTTGGCGTACCGCCGCAGGAAGATCTCCATGTCCGAGAAGTGATGGTGGCGAAAGTCCACGGGTTGGACTGCTTGGTGGTGAGAGGTTGTGCCCGGGGGCTCTGCCTGCGCAACAGAGGGCGTGCCGGTGGAGAGAGGAGCAGGCGTTGCGGTGAACTGCGTGAGGTTAGGGTCTGGTGCCACCACAGTTGGCTGCAAGGAGAAATCCACTACTGTTGCATCTCCCTCCTTCACCTCAACGTTCTCTTTGGTCACTGGTGCGTAACTGTGGGGGGAAAAAAAAAGAGCTGGCTTCAGCAAGGAGGCTCTGCAGCCTCTTAACCTCCACTGGACGCTCTCCAGCTTCCTCCTCCCAGCCTGAACACACTGGGATGTTGGACTAGGGGAGAGATTCACCAGCAAACAAGCCGATGGGGCTCATCCCACTGCCACCGGACCCAACTGTGCTGCTGCCCTTGCTGTGTCAGAGGCACAAGTTCCTGTTTATGGGGAAGAAGCCACGGGTGCATCACAGGGGTAGCTAGCTGCAAGTGACACATTTACACCCAGGCTTGAGACAACGCAGGCTCTTACTGGGGTGACCCTACTCCTTTCTCTCCTTTTGCCCAGAAGTAAGACGAGGTCGATATAAGCAGTCAAACAAAGGTGACAGAAGTGCTGTGCACCCAGCAGCTCCCCACTGCAGCAGGGCACGGGGTGAATAAACACAGCTGCAGCTCTAACCCATCACGGAGTCCTTTACTGCTGCAGCTTCCAACCAAGCCCCCTAAACACACACAAGATGCCCCTGGGGAAGAAATCACGTAAAGTAAGACGAGCAGTCAGCAGTGCAGACACTGGCTGCCACAGAGACGTTACCCCATCACAACTGCGGTCACGTTGTAGGTCCCAGGCACGAGCAGTCGGTGGTAGTCACCAAATTTGCCCGCCGTGATGTTATGAGCGATGCCGGCAACAACAATGGTCGCGTTCTCCAAGCCAGCCCCGGTGATCGCATCCCTGACAAAGCCTTTCACACCGATGTGGACCTGAGGAAAACAATACAAGGGCCTGGCTGAAGACACGAAACATCAGTGCAACTGCATCCTCACCCTGCAATCCCCTTCCCTCCCATCCCCAAAAGAGCAGAGCAGGACAGCTGCCAAGCAGAGACAAGCCCAAAGTTCAGACAGTGCTTGGCCAGACAGCAAGGACGGGAATTTCAGCATGCACTGGGAAGGCAGCAGCTTTTCAGAACTGATCCTCCCTAGCAAATCCTCTCATTCATTGACATGGGCACAGAATAGTGCGAACACAGCAGGGCTGCAGGCCATACCGAGGGACGAAGTGCAGCTGCCTCCCTTCCCAGCCTAAACTGTCCCCTACCCAACCCACACGTGGGCATGTGGAAAAAGCCTGGAAGATGGATCTGTGAGCCAGGGTCTCAGCTGCGTGGCTTGGTGCTTTTGAAGACCTGAGATTGAAGGCACTGAGGCCATACAGGTACTCTGCATTACGTAGCAACACCTGCATTTCTCAGCCTCTCTGCATCCCACTGCGCCCCACGAGGCCCCCCTCAGAGGAGCTCTGCTATCGCTGAGGATGTGGGAACTGTGGCAGAACCACAGAGATAAACAGCAGCTTTGTAGCCTCTGACCTCCACGCAGCAACTGCAGCAGCTGTGTTACCGCATGCAGCGAGCTAAGCTACCAGAGCATCTGAACGCAGTGCTCTCAGCCCGCCGGGGACGCAGGGCTTTCACAGATGTAGCCCCCACACCCCGTCTCAGCCCCCACTACCTTCTCAATGAAAGTAAGGAGAGACTCCCGGTTGTTTTCCCACTCCTGCTGAAGCTCGGAGGTCGGCGGGTATTTGCAGCAGGACAGCTCCAAGGTGATCTCGAAGCAGTTGGCCCACACGTAGTTGTAGTCCTGCATCCCACCTGAGGAAGTTAGGCAGAGACACGTCACGAGAGCAATGCGCAGACATCCCCCCGCAGGACCCACATTCTGCCTGTTGTTCGGCTCTCTAGGGCATCTCACCGAGCTGCTGCCGGAGCCCCAGAGCGAACAACCTAAGCAGAAAAGTCAGATCAGATCCTGGTGAAAGCCTGTGCTGGGGCAGACAGAGCCCTCTTTCTCCCAGTAACCACCACACTGGGCCATTCAGATCAGCTGCAGACCATCCCTTTGTCTTACTGCTGCCAGCTGAACTCACCAGCACAGCACCTTGTGGGTTCATTCCACGGCAAAGACATCTGCCAGACACTACCTTCGTATTATCTGGATTTCCCAGAAATCACGTTCAAGGACCACACAACTGTTCTCCCAAAAACTCTTAGAAAAACTAGAGGCGAGATGAAAGAAATACTTCCCTTCCTCTGCTTCCTCAGCCTGGTCTTTTCCTCCAGCTCTGTCTCTGAGGATCTCCGTTTGTTTGCTGTTTAGAGCAGCCCTAGCAGAGTCTGACAGAGGCCCTGGGTGACAGCACGCAGCGAACAGCTGCAAGTCCCCTTCAGCAAACCGTCCTGTGGATCTGGGAGGGCAGCGACACCTTCCCTCACCTCTGAGGACTGCCGTAGCTCTGCAACAGCCAGGTCCTGCATGAGCAGACCAGGACACAGATTTGTCCACCTGTTCCCCGAGCTCTGGAGCCATGTCACCAACCTCCTGCCCCACGTCCTCTTGAAGGCAGCCGTCTCCAGTAATTTAAGCAACGTTGCAGCACCTGGGGGCAGCTTGATAGCTTGCTGCTAAGAGTACCAGAAAACAGGAGCGCACAGAGCTGTTTCACAGTATTAACCTTACCTGCTTATTCTTGCCTTTCAGGGAAACCACAGGTACTGCTGCAAATAAAAAATGTCACCTTGTCCTAGCAAGTGCCATGCCCTCATTTACTGAAGGTTACGTTCAGCCCTCAGCAAACGAATCTGTTTTGTGAGCAGGGATGAATCACGTACCAGCAGGACTCCAGGTCCCTGGGTATCAGCACCCACGATCTGGAGCTCGGACTCCAGCGCGCTGCTGAAGACTGCAAATATTCAACCCTCTAAACATTCCTGGGAGCTTTCGATAGTAAAAAACCACCGCAAGCCTGTGGAACAGGTTCCAGAGTCACCCCGACAAACCCCGGCATGTGACTGCAGCCACACAAGAGGACCATTCCCACAGCAAATCGGGCGGCTGTGTCCACGTGGAAAAGGCACACCGCTTCAAGTTTACACGTACCGATTACATCCTCTGGGTCACAAAACCTTGCACAGCCACACTCCGGGCAGGCTGGCATGCCACAGCCTTGGCCACCGCTGCCCAGCTGGCTCCATCCCAAGCGCCCAGCAGCCCCAGGACCACGCAGCCCAGAGCCCTCCCCACCGCAGCCCACGGCTCCCACCATGGCCAAGGGGCAGCCCAGAGGGGCCCAGCTCTCTTCCGGATCAGCTGAGGAAGCCAAACTGGCGCTCCCAAGGCCACCTGCCACAGAACAGCTACGTGCTTGCCCTGCAGAAGCCTGCTGCCAGCTAGGAACTTCAGAAGGAAGGAAACCAGAAAGCAGCCTGGGTCGTGCCACCAGCCTGCGGGATCCCAGCAGGCAAGTCTGTAAAAAATGCACACCTAGTACTCCCAGGCTTTGTTTTGCCCAAAGGACTACACAGGTGCTATGCTAAATAACCTCACCGCTTTGTCTGAACAGCTTCCTAATCATTCACAAGCTCCATGACAAAGGAGGGACCCTCCAGGGTGCCAGCCGGTTAACCGGATCGATGCGGCAACCCAAACACACTCCCTGGCATTCGCAGGGGCTGGGATAACGCACGGCCAGGAAAAGCTCTCAGCAGCACTTTCCAAGCACAGCAGCCTTCCAGTAAGCGCGGCGGCCGGGAGCACTCACTATGCAAAAGGGCAGGGACGGCTGTTCTGAGTTAAACAGCCCCGCGGCAGCCCGGTGACACAGAGCCGAGCAGTGCAGAGCGGGGTACCGGAGAGCAGACCCCCGGGGGTCTCCGAGGGACGGAGCCGGACCAAAGATGCCCCAGTTCCTCTCGGTTCTCCTGCGAGCCTGCTGGTAAGGGAACAGGAGGATTTATCATAGCAAATCAAATGTCCAGCGCAAAGAGAGCACTGCACCTTGTGCACAGGCTGAGATTCAGTCGGGAAAGGGACTTCTCTATCCTGCACGAGGGGCCAGAGAGCGTCTGAGGACTTTACAATTCTGGAGCTCAGTCCAAGAGGTTAGAGAAACAAGGGCTGTGAATCTGATACGTACTCAGTTTTACTCGGCTCCTATTACCAGGCTCAGAAAAGTAGTCCACAGCAGGCTGCTCTCTCGCCAGTAAACGCCACGCAGGGTGAAACAATTTGCCAGCCTGCAACCATCTGCTCCTAGCAGGACGCTAATGCATTTGAAAACATCCATACATAAACCAGAGCCATTAAGCAGCATATTTAGTGCTTCGACTGCCATTCAAGTAAATTTAGGACAGATGCTCGCCCATAATAGAGCAGCAACGGACTAAATTAGAGCTTGGTACATCAATTTTGGTAAAACTGTCTCTTGGAGAAAGTAGTCCAATACACGCTCGAAAATTTGGACTGCATCCACTGCACATATTTGGCCTTCACACGGCCCCATTGCGGAGCAGGACGGTTATTTTTACAGCATATGGAATTACGTATTTTTCCAAATCCCAGCTGCACAGCCTCTCCGGGCTAGGCAGGAGATCTGGAGGCGTACAGAGACCTGTACAGGGCCCAGCAGGAGCAGAGCTCTAGGCTCAAGGAACTGAGCAGGAAAGGCACACCCAGGGTAGAGGCTGTCAGACCAAAGTGTTTACATTCTACCTGTTTGGGTGTTACCTTGGATAATTCCTTATATTTATTCCACTTTTTTTTTTTTTTTTTAAATCACAGGGTGTCTTTTAGCCCTTGTAAAGCTTCAGCTCCCGGACCGGAGCTGACCCCTCGCTCCCAGTGCAGGATGGGTCCTGCCCAGAACAAACCTCTCCCCTGCTCTGTCCCACACCTCAAGCAACAGGACTGCACTTCAGCAAGGATCCCAGACCTGCACAGTACACGCTGCCAAGCATGCCTCTGCTCCCTGCCAAGCCCCACAGCAGGCAGACAGGCGGGAGAATGCTGCTCTCGAGTCAATCCCGGAGCTCCAGATACCATAAATACACCAGATGCCAGGAGAAGCCTTTCGGGCCAGCCTGGAAGGCCTCCATTTTCAAAGTGCGCCGTGCAAAACCTCTCTAATTCCAGCTGCCGCTGGAGCAGACATGAGCAGATAAGAGACCTGGAGCTAAGTCACAGCAGAGAAAGGCTCCTGTCGGCTCTGCAGAGAGAGCAGATGGCACAAAGCAAGCTAGAAACATGATTGAAAACACAGCACAAGTTGCTTACCCTAGCACAGAACCGATTGTCTCAAAGCACGGGAGCAGTGTAAGCAATCAGCAGCAGCCCCAAAAAGGCGGAAGGTTTTGGTCCAGTAGTCTGCAGTCATTAAAACTCAGAGGAGGTGAGGTCCCAGCCTCCAGCTCCAGCAGCTGCACGACACAGCCCAGCACAGCCCCGCAGCCTCCCGGGGCTCTCAGGAAGGAGGGCAGCGTCTTCCCAGGTCAGCCCTGGAGCTGCAGCACAGCAGCACCCGCAGCACTGCCCGGCGGCTTGTGGGGGATGTGAGAAGAGGCATCAGGCCCTCGAATCATCAAGCCAATACTCGTCTCACAAAAAGAAAAGTTAACAGTAGGAATTTCATGAAGACACAAGAGCAGCTTGCTGTGCACATCCCAGAAAACCACGGCTGATACCTACCACAGCTCACACTGCGCAGTTGCCTTCTGCCATGCCCAGGAACCAGAGCCCACCGCAGGGCTGCCACAAGCACCCCCCATTCCCATTTTAACCGCTCTGACCGATGCCACCAAAAGCTGCTGGGAAGCCGAAGCGGGGCTAGAAACCACGGCAGAAACACAAGGTAGGGGATGCACACGGATCCTGCACTCCCACGTCCAGAAATTCCTTCTGGGAGACACCAGGAACACCGCAAACACCTGGGCACAGACATTCAAGCCAGCAAGGGAAATATGTTTTAGGAAGGGACTGCAAGTAAAGGAAAGGCCTCCCAAGGCTGCCCACAAAATGCCCCATTCAATGTTACGCTGACTTCGCCCTCTGAATTGGGCTCTTTAGGAAATAAAGGCAAACGTGTCCATCCCACAGGTGGTTTTTCTTTAAATTCATGGCCTCTTCCGTACAGCTGGCCTTTCTTCTTGCACTAAGCACGACCCGGATCATAAACCAGCCCAAATTCCCAATTATTTTCTTGATCTGAACCGGCCACACAGTGGTTAAACACGCTGGAGGTTAAAAGGAAGGAAGAGAGAGAGCGTGCACCACCGAGATAGCCTCTGAGCAGCGTCCCTGGCACGGGCGTGCTTATCGGCAGCAGCTGGAACGCAGGAGCCAAACTCGGCCGTGTGGCAGGGAGCCACACTTCCCTGTGAACACTTGACCTTAAGAATGACTCCGATGGTTTCGCATTGCCACCTCAGCCTGATACACACAAGAGGTTGCTTGCAAACCCAAATGGAAGTTAATGGGGTCTGGCAGCGGCGTCGGCCCGAACCGGTGGCTCCAGGACAACGAAGCTCGCGGCAGTTGGCTTTCCGGCACGTTTGATTTCACACGATAAAACGTGGCAGGAAAATTTCCACCTGTTTGAAACATTTTGTTCTCGTTTCTTCGTTTTTGCTGGCTGTCGTTCACTCACGTGGAGCCTGCAGTCTTTCCTGGCACGACCTGATCTGCGAGCCACAGGCGCTTGCCCTGCACCTCTCCCCACGGGCTCTGGTTGTCACTCAGAGCTCAGCCCGGCCCCGAAAGCTCCCGCAAGGGCACCGGGACTTCCCCACCCTCATTTCACTGCAGATTGAAATTCTGCGGTCACCGGGGAAGGCCTCTCGGTCTGCGTACAACTGACTGCCTATCCACTGCCCAAAATAACCGTCGATGCCTAAAACCCCGAAGTGACCCAGGAATTTCACACAGCACCCAAACACACGCCCTGGCCTCTGTGCTGTTAGTTCACCTGTGCTCTTTCCCGGGATCTCAGCTCCTGCGGGTCACGCTTCAGCCTGGGACATGCTCCGAGGGCTGCCAGCACCCTCCTAACAGCAGCTAGATGTAAATTATGGCCTGGGGGAGAGACAGCACAGGTGCCAACCTCAGCAATACTCCGTTCCGGATTAGTGTCAGCGCACTTTCTCTATAATCTCTGCCTGTGAACCCCCCGTACCAACAGGACCGAGACCGAGGTTGCGGTTTGTCACAGCCCGAGGGTTTGTTTCCGCGGAGGCTGAAAGCTGGAGGCTACCACACAGGGTGCAAACCGCAGCGCCGGCAGCACAGAGCGAAGCGGTCTCCGGCTCACACCTTGCCGCTTCCTGCGGGAGGAAGGCAGCAAAGCTCAGCTCCCACCAGCTGACGAGGCAAAAGCAGCCTGAGAGGCTCGCAGCAGCCACCAGCAGACCTCCCGAGGGCAGGCTGGCACCAGCGGGCGTTTCACGTTCGAGCAGGAGGACGAACAAGTGAACGTTGCGGTGAGGTGCGCTACTCGCTCTGCGGGCAGGGGAGCAGAGGCCGAAAGCTCTTGAACAAGCTCCCAGTACACCACACTTGTCCCAGTTTGGTGAAGAGGCGAAACCCCCTCGAGCTGCAGCTGAAAACCCCATCGACTGAGACGTTCTGGTGGCTGTTGTTATCGGCAAACAAGGCGGCACAGATCATCCAGGATATCCTGTTCCGTCATAAGCAGATGCACGAGATTGCACAAACCTTCCTCGCGCCGGACTTTCCACGGAAGCAAAGTGAACCTTGAGCCAGTAAAACGCCAGCAACGGTGTGCCCGGCAGGGCGGAGGGAAGGAGACACGCTTTTTCCTTTCTCGCCAGTAGCTATCTTGTTTGAACACTGCGTCTTGTTTGACCAGTGCAATCTTCAGGAGTGATTCAGCCGCTGCTGAAGTAAGGACTTCCTCTTCCAGCTCGGCTGCCACGTGCTCAGGCCCAGTAATGGAGCGCCCTCCTCGCTTCCCAAGGAACACGGAGTCAGGGCTGACAGATGACTCAGCTCTGAAACCCATGTCTTGGAAAGACACCATCCTTCCAGAATTCGTTAGGCGGTAAGCTGTTAGGGATAAACCACGCTTGATTTCTCTGCTCGCCCAGCGCTCCTGCCATTATCCCTCGGCCCTAGCAGGAGGGAAAGCAGAGCAGCCCAGACACAGCAAAGCAATGCAACTTCTCCATATCAATTATGCAAGATTTTTGTTTTGTCCTCACCACAGAGGTTGCCTCGCTGGCTGGTGAGTCCGCGATTGTACAACTTCCACTGAGGGGGCATGGAAATGGTGAAACTTCTTCTACTGACCCAGCCAAGATTTCTCTTCCCGCTAGCTCACGGAGTCTTTTCCACGAGAGCATCTCACTACAAACCGGCCTTTAAATCTCAGCAGCAGCAAAACCAACGCACACAGAGCAGCCCAGCCACTTCCACGCAGAAGCGGCCTGCTGGTACTGGAGGTAATTTGCTCTCCTCACATCATCTCCCAGCGCCGCTGCCCAGTGGAGAGAGCAGGAGCTCTGCTGGGAGCCTCAGCAGGCTGGATTTGGGATCCCTTCTAGGTCCTGCTGCAAGGAGGGGCAAACACCAGCCGTGCTGCTTGTCTCCCTCCGCAGCACAGCTCTGACAGCGGAGCATTTCACAGAGAAGGTCCTCGCCCCACTTCCAGGCAGAGAAGCTAGGTTAGCACACGCATTTACATCATTCTACGGGTTTACAGCAGGCTATTTTATAAATCATTTACAAAATAGCTAGTTTAAAGGTTAAAAAAACCTCGCAGAAGACTGACATTGGTTTCAGTTTAATGCTGTTTGGATTTGCAGTGTGTTGGCAACAGTTTCCCCTTTCCTGTATCATCATGAAAATTTATTGACTGTCTTGAGACCTTATGACAGCTCATTCGTTAAATGAAGCCTCCTCCGTGCAGGGTAACTCCAGCACCGAGCGGGGTCAGGAAGAGCCCTCCAGTTTGCTGGGACCTATTTCCTACAAACGTCTCCCAAACTGTGATTCACCAAACACTCGCTGGTGCGCCTGCGATGCCACTTCACGTCGTTTCAAGCTGCTAGAACACATTCCAAGCTAAAAATACCCCCTCACCTACCCTCCTTGCCTCGGTGACGAGCAGCACGGTTTTGGATATCACTTCTCAGTGGAAGCACGAAGCTATTTCTAAGGCTCTGTTGCGTGACCCAAGCCGACAGCGAGAGCGATTCAGCAGCACAGCTTACCTTCCACGTCGTACCACTGGGCGCCGTTCGTGATGCCGTCTTGGAAGGTCTCTCCCTCCTCGCCGGGGCAGTTTGGTTTGCCAGTCCTCATGATGGGGTGATGTGAGGCGTAAGCTTTTGCCAAATATTTGAACACTTCGTCATCAGCTGATTTACTGTAGACTCCTGTGGGCCTGTGCGTGGGGGAGTCATCGTAGGGATAGCTCGCAACCACCGAGCCGCCGTGAAGATTGCCAGAGAGCAGAAACCTGCGGTTGGGAAGGAGAAGGAATGGAGTTGTCACTGGAACACCGAGCGAGAAGCCAGCTACAGCCCTCCAACCAGACGTCCTGCTGCCTTCCCACCCAAACCGAGCTCCCCGCAGCCTCCAAACCCCCTTTGGGATCAAGCAGATGAAAAGGACCCACGGGAAGAGCTGCCCAGCAGCAAGTTTTGGAAGAGGAACCACTCAGACCTTTCTGTGCGGGGAGAACTGCCGCTGAGCTGCAGCTACACCAAGGTTACGTTACAGATACGCGCTCCTCCAGCCCCGAGGCCGCTGTTTGACAAAAAGATAAACTGTTCCGGGAGACAGAGCCCCTCGCTTCAACGCCAGCCTCCAGCTCAGCACGCAGGATTGTTGGAGCATCTGAACAATGTCCAAGTGGGAGCACGTCGGGGACGTCAGCAGATTTTTGCAATAAACCAACTGTCAGGACTGGTTTATTCGCTCCCCAAACCGACATCTGGCATTACTGGAGATGAAGCAAGTTTCTTCCTCCAGCCTAAGACAAAGTCCTCAAACTCCGTGACAGACACAGTGCGATGTGCACAGCGCCTCGCCGAGCTCTGAGCAGTGCTTGATACGCACAACAGAACTGACTTGCATAAATAAAATCTGGACGAGTGACAGAGCTGTTAAAATCTTGACTCAGAAAGTACAACAGCATGGCATGCCCTACGTCGCGCCCTAATTCGATCACTCAAAATTAAAGGAGTAATTGTCTCTGTTCTCCCTCTTTTCACCAAAAACAGCATCAAGGCAAAAAGAGCTTTACTTCTCTTTCAGCCAAACATGATTCCGTTTCTGAGCAGAGCCAACATGACCGATACCTTTGCCTTGCTTAAAAAGGACACGTGAATTGCAACACTATCTCTTTTTTTTTTTTAAATCAAACAGTTCTGTTTACCCATTCCCTTCAGTATCAGTGGCTACCTTAGCGTAACAAGTGGAACAGCAATACCTGGTGCTGCCAGGCAGGGGGTCGCACAAAGCGCGGCTTTCTTCATGTTTTGGCCTGGCTTACATGAAAATCTCACCTCAAGCACTTGCAAAATCATTGAATAGAGACAGCACAAGGTATTTTCAAAGTGACAATGACAACGTGGAAGGTTTCTCTTGTAACTAATTCTGAACTGAACCAAATCTGGAGGGCTCCTAGCGCACACTGGTGCCCGAGAGCTGTCCTAACAGATCCTTAGGACAGGCAAGTTACTGGTGCAGTTCAAAAGTTCTTCTAAAGCAACAATTCCAATGGGTGCTGCCACCTGCTAAGTTTCAATCAAGATAATTCTTCAGACAAACCTTTGCTCCCCACAATCGAACACATGCTGTACAATGCCGAACACTGCACATCTCCTTTAGACCCGGCCAACAGCCCCCAGCACACCATGCTCAGTTTTTCTCTGTCCCGTTTTCGGGGCGGGTGCAGAGCCTGTTGCGGCACACTGCTCCCAGCTGACCAGACTCCCACTCTGGCTTCCTCCGCACAACCGTGCACGCTGCGCTTTGTGGTTCGGACACGGCACCCAACAAAGCCTGCTGAGCGAGCGCAGTGCCAGCACCCAGCCCTGCGGGGCTGCCCAGGCCTGAAGCCTGCCGGGCCAGCCTCCACAGTTCTGCCTCCCCAGCTCAGCAGCCTCCCCGCCCTCACCCCCTTCCTCCAGGCAGGAAGGGAAGCACCAAGGGAG
Organism: Cygnus olor; assembly: GCF_009769625.2. Classification (NCBI taxonomy): domain Eukaryota; kingdom Metazoa; phylum Chordata; class Aves; order Anseriformes; family Anatidae; genus Cygnus; species Cygnus olor. The sequence continues at coordinate 7,471,617 of NC_049188.1, read as the reverse complement.
CAGCGGGGGCACCCGCAGCTCAGCCAGGCTGGAGAGGAGCGGGCGAGCAGCAGCCCCCGGCCGAGGCTGGCGATGCAGGGGGCCGCAGAGGCTGCGCCCAGGCAGGCGGGCACAGGGCAGGGGCAGCACCCTGCGGGCCAGGCAGCCGGAGGGCTCTGCCCTTCCTGGAGGTCCGGAGGCCGCCCGAGGAGGCCGAGGGGAGGCCGGGGGGTTCCCCTCCGGAGGAGGCCGGGCCGCACTCACTTGTTGCGCCGCATCCAGGCGATGAGGGCGCGCACCTCGGGCACGGGCTCCAGGTCGGGCTGGGCGGTCCCGAACTGATCGGGGAAGCTGCGGTTGAGGTCCCGGCCGCGGCTGTTCTCCCGGGCCCCCGCCGCCCCTTCGCCGCCTCCTCCTCCGCCGCAGTCGCCCTCGCGGGCGCGCTCGAAGCCGTCGGGGTTGAGGCTGGGCAGCAGGTACACGTCGGTGGTGTTGAGCAGGCGGCCGAGCCGCTCGTCCCCGCCGGCCCAGCCCCGCACCAGCTCCCGGGCCAGGCGCAGCAGCAGCGGCCGGGCCAGGGGCTCGTCCCCGTGCATGTTCCCCACCAGCTTCACCTGCGGCCGGCCGGGCAGGGCCTCCCCGCCGGCTTCATCCTCCTCCTCCTCCTCCTCCTCGTCCTGCCGGGCCTCGGGCAGCCCGGCCGTCAGGCGCAGCACCCACAGCGGCCTCCCTTCCACCGAGCGGCCGATGCTGAAGAGCCGGGCCAGCCCCGGGGGGGCCTCGGCCGCCAGCTCCCGCAGCGCCTGGCCCAGCTCGGCCGCGTGCAGGTAGCGCAGCTCCCCGCCGGCCGCCGCCGCCGCCGCCGCCTCCGCCTTCTTGATGTGAGCGGCGCCGGCAGGGTCCGGCAGCAGGCACACGGAGAAGGACGCCCACAGCAGCGCCCGGCCGAGCCCCCGCGCCGCGCCCGCCATGGCCCCGCCGCCGCCGCCCGGCCCCGACCCCAGCCCCGGCTCCGGAGCCGGGAGGAGGAGGAGGAGGAGGAGGAGGGAGCGGGGCCGCGGTGCTGTCGCTCCGCCCCCCCGCGGCCAATGAGCGGCCGCCGCTGGGGCCGGAGGGGTGGGGGAGCGGGGAGGTTGGCCAATGAGGGGTGGAGGGGAGAGGAGCGTCAGCGCGAGGGGGCGGGGCGCCCGGCAGCTCCGCGGCGCCCCCTTGCGGGAGGAGCCGGGGGGGGGGTGTGGGGAGGGCTGGAGGGGGCTGAGGGGGTTAGGGGGGTCTGGGGGGGCCCTGCAGCCTTCGGGCCGCCCAAAAGGCCCCGCATGTGGCCGGCCAGCCCTGCCCCAGCGCCCAGCGGTGCCCCCCGCGCCGCGTGCTGCTGGAGCAGAACCCCCTTGGAAATACACAAGCGAGCCAGGGAGCCGCAAACGGAGCCGAGGCTGGAGGAGGAGGAAGGCGCGGGGTGGTCTCCTGCCTTGGCACGCCAATGAGGGGTTCAAGTGTGGCTCTGCTGCATGGCTGCCCGGAGGGAAGCGCAGCTGGGGCCTGTCCTGGCCGCCCCCAGCACCCAGCCCCAACCCCAGGGGGGTTACGGGCACCCCAGCGTGGTTAGGTGTTCTTATGGTCATCCCCGCACCCTTAGGTGACATTACAGGTACCCCAGCACCCTTAGGTGTCATTACGGGCATCCCAGCACCGTTCGGTGTCATTACGGGCATTCCAGCATGGTTACGTGTTGTTACGGGCACCCCAGCACCCTTAGGTGTTGTTACAGGCATCCCAGCATCGTTAGGTGGCATTACGGGCACCCCAGCACCCTTAGGTGTCATTACAGGCACCCCGGCACCCACAGGTGTCGTGTACAGCGCTGCTGTGCTGCGGGCTATGGCAGAACAGGGCACCCAACAGGATACGTATCCGAGAGGCTTGATATAAATAACACTTTGGGGGTTCCGCCATTCAGATCTTCGCTACTTCCTTTTTCCAGGGAGGCGAAATGACAAGGAATAACGAGCACAATAACTTACTCTGCAAACAGTGTGTGGCGGCCCACAAAGCGCTGAGAGCGGCCATGTCCAGCAGCGGGTCTCATCAATTCCTGTTTAACTTTTCGGCAGTATCTTGTACACACATCTGCTTCCCAGCTCCGGCATTTCCTGTCGGGGGTACAAGCTCTGAGCCTAGCACATCAGGCTGCGGTCTTCAGGGCAACCGTCAGCTGTCGAACCTTTGATCTCACTGCATCCAGGGATCCCCTGCACGACAGATCAGATGATGCGAACTTTTGTGTACGCCAAGCGTGGTACGGCAGCGGAAGGGCCCCGAGGAAAAGGAGAGCAAATTGGCTTCTCTTCCTCGGGGCTCATCTGCACTGCACAGTCATTACGAAGGAGACGAGCAGGGAACAGGGATTATCCATCAAAGAGATGTCCCTGATCTAATTAAACTGGGAAAGCTGAAAGACCTGGGTCACCAGGGTGTTTTTAAACCAAAAGGGAGAAGGAACATCAACAGGGAATCTGGCAGTCCCACAAGTGGTCACAGTTACGTAGGTACGCAGCCCTGGCACACCGCAAGGCTGGTTACGTGGGGGCTGTGGCTTTTGCCTTACAACACCCTCTGTGGTGGTTTCAGCCCCTGAGGAGCGCGGTTTCCTCCTGAAGATTGGCAGCGAGTGGCTCCCCGTGAACCAGAAAGATGGAGCAGCTGGGGCTTTGCGGATTCCTCGCCGAGGGAACGAGGGATGACTCCACAGCAGGGAAGTCCAAACTGCTCGTGTTGTTTGGCAGGTCTTCACACGATCAAATCAGCACTCGGATTTCCAGCAGAGCACTTCCGAGAAATCCCACTGGTGATGATGGTTCCTAGGTAGACAAAAATATCTTGGGTCTAGGCTGTAGAGTAGCCACAGAAGAACAGTGATGAAAGAGAAGCAGATCTGGGAATAATACTAGGGAATTTCCTGTACTGGCCGTCAGAGAGCATCTAAATCAGGCAAGAAACAAGCACCCAACTTAGCAGCATCCCCAGTCATTTTATTTTCCCAGAGGAGGAAAAAAACCCTTGAAGTCCTGCCCAGCGGCGGCAGAGGCATGTTTTCTGTCCGGAAAACCAACAAAGTCACGGGGACCTAGCAGATAATCTCTGCTACAAGCCTGCTGAGGCAGGAGACTGCCTTGCAAATCGCTTTAATCAGGTTGAAAATGGAGCTTCATGATGCAAATTAAGGATCGATATTATTAATTTGCCTGAGCGCTACTAGGTGTGAACGCTGAAGGCTGTTAAGCAGGACTCCCTAGATGGGAAGCTACGAGGACCAACATCGAAGTGGAATTTAGCACAGAAAACTCACCTTTGTCTCCTGCAGGGACCTACATTGCTAATGTCATGCCAAGTTCTTTTCACATTTGCTTTTATTTGGGACTGTATTTCTCAGGTTAGGATAGCAACGGCCACACTCGGGTGCTATCTTTAGTTTTCTAAATCAAGCCCGGCGACGAGGCGTGCCAGCAGCGCCGAATGTCACCCAGAGCAGTTTGGGAAGAGGCAGACCCGTGCTGAGGGCTGGGAACAGCAGCGGGCACTGCGCTGCAGCAGCGTGCCACGACGTCCCTGCGCACTCCTCAGAGTTCCCGCAGTCTCTGGACGTTTTCGTCACAGCGCAGGAAATGCTGGCGAGTGCCTCGATGCTCTTCCCTAAAGGTTAGGCTTGCCCCCTGGACACAGTTCCGCTCCTTGCGCTCACGTCAAGGAGGGAGAGCTCAGCAGATCCCGAAACAACAGCTTAAAGGAACTGTTTAAACAATTTAAACCTCGATGCCTGAGGTTCCGTAAGCGTACCCAAACTTCTGAAAGATGAGCACAGAGAGGCCAGGGTACGGCTCCGTGCTGCACCGCTGCCAGTTCAGGCTCAGCAGGGGGCTTCCCACGGCAGGATGAAACCCAAACCCACCCAGGAGGTCCCGCAGCCCTGCTCCGAGCTGCTCCCTGCGGCTTGGGCCGGTGCCACGGGCTCCCAGAGGCACCCGGTGTCCCGCAGGGGGCACCCGCACCCCGTGCCTCTGCACCCACACCCGCACCCATTCCGCTCCAGCCCCAGCACCGCCCCGCAGCCCAGATGCTGCCCGCCCACTGAGCGACTTCTTTCACATCATTTTTTAAAATGTGCACTGGTCCAGTGCTCCTTTCACCATTCTTTTTCCTTCCCATGGCTATTCAGTGCCAGAGCGTGCGACCTTTTATTTCAGGGCGATCAGGAAATAGAATTATTAATGAACTTAGGAAAAAGTTCTGTCCCAACAGTGGACGGTATCTGGGGCACGGGCTGCGAGCCTGCAAAACCAGGGCACGTCCCATCTTCCTAATCTTTATACTTGGGAAAATCGGTTTTGTGGGAGGGCCCAGGGGCGCTGAGGATGCTCGGCGGCACCCCCTGGCAGCCCGGCCCCGACAGCTGGCAAGCAGAGGCCGTGTTAGAGTCATGCCCGAACAGTGGGGTTGCAAAATATGTAGCACCCCATATTAAAAAGGGATTAGGAGAGGAGAACCACCACGAGTAGGAAGACGGGAGCGGGCTTGGAGCAGAGCCTCAGGCTCTGTTGCAAACGTGTTTTCTGGAGCAGGATTACAGCGCTTGCCTCACAACACGACCCAGCCTGTGGATTCGCTCCTCAGCTCCCACACGTCGGTGCAGATCCTGCTATGCCCCAGACTCCAGGAGTGATCTTCCACCCTCACGACACTGCTGAATATAAATTGTGCTGCCTGCCAGCCAATGTTCAGGGGATTACTCGTTGTGCTCTCTATCCCTGGAGGCGCTGAGGATAATCAAGTGGAAACCAAACCAAGGAGGAGGTTGGAGCTGGAAGTTAAGACAGCCAGTGGAAAATGAACTTTGGCCCAATCTCTATCATGTTCTAAATCTTTTCTTCTCAGGTTTCCAAGGCTTGGATTACACCCAGAAATAGACTGCTGTGTGTTAATTTACTCCCTTTGGGGCTGCTCAGCCATATTTAACAACAGTCTTAATTGGGGTTTATTATTGTCAGCCCACTGTTGCCATAAGGACAGCGAGGAGGAGCGGATGGGTGGATGATTCTGGCTCAAGCCCGTGCTCTGTCTAACCCAGCCTTGACACTGCCCAATCCAAACACCTCAGAGGAGGGCGCTGGATCCGCTGCTGCGGAGACTCACCGAGGTTCTGCCTGTCTGAAGGGTTCCTCCTGGGCTGAGTCACCAGGGGCTGCTTTATGTCCCGGAACATGACGTTTCTGTCCCTCCTAGGCGTCCCGGGAAGGTGGATAACGCAACCCGCACAGCTCTAGACCTCGGCGGTAATCAGACACCCACAGGATGATTATGCCCTTTATAAAAAGGAATATGCAAAAAGTCATTGCGAAAGTAATTCTTATCAGTTTTAGAACATTCCCTTTCGGTGCCTCTGGCCAAGTTAACACCTTGCTTTTCTAGTCTACCTTCCTTCGGCAGTTCCCAAATCCCATTGCAAAACAGGGCACTGCCATTGCTCTCATTTAGAAACTGTAAACCCAAGGAACCCCAGTTCACCTTGCTGCCTGTCACACAGACTTGGGGCAAATCCAGGACAGAATTTTCCCCGGGTGCCATTTGATGCTGCGCCCTGCATCATGACAGACCCACCACAGAACCTCTAATTCCTTTACTCTTCTTTCTAGACTAAAAACACAACCCCAAACTCCATGCTTTCATCCTTTACATCCTCATTTGCTCTAAAAACTTCCCACTTATCATGCAGTATCTCTGCAGCGCAGCGACCCTCGCTCTTCCCGGGGGCTGAGCTAGCCGAGGGTACTCACCTTTTAGCAGGGCAATGGCTCTGCTCCCTCTTCTGCCAACACGCAGTTCAAAGTCTGAATCGGTGCATTTTCTCCTTTTCCCGTCAAAAAAGGACACAGCAACGGACCTTCAGGCATGAAGGGGGGTATTGGAGTCTCATCCTGTTCAAGGATAATCTAGGATAAACTTCCTACGGCTTGAAACGGTGTCACAAACAGCCAGAAAGCTGAAAGTGAAAAGGTGCTATTTTTGGCAGAAGGTCTTTATAGCTGATGCAGGAACTTTTTCATTAGTTACTCATTGCCTCGGCAAGTCTCATAAAACAGACAGCAGAGCCCAGCAAATACTTTTCTTCAGTGTTCTGGGAGCTCAGAAATCCAGGAATTAAATGAGGCCTTGAACCCATTTTATGGACTCACTTCTTACTAAACTACCATAAAATATTAAAATCCAGACCTTATAAATACGGAGAGGAGAGCGCTGCACACTTCTTTTCAGAAGCAGCCTCTCCAGGGACACCTCCCAAGGTAAGTCCGCTGCCACGTCCCAGAGACAGCCGCCCCTGGCAGACAGGTAGTGAGAGACAACGGATTCATGCAACAGAGATAAAAGACAGAAAATCTCCTTGATTCTGCTTGGACTTGGAAAAAGTTGTGCAATAAATTGGCCTAGTTTATCTCCAGTGACCCTGGCCCGGCGTCGGTGAGGGCTCTCCCCAGGGTGCCTGATGGCAGCAGGGAGCCCCTCTGCGAGCCCCAGCAGCGGCAGCAGCGCTGTGGCCCTCCCTCTCTTCAACAGGCACCGGCCGGGCTCCCCGGAGATGGCACAGAAAAGCAGCCTCGCAGTCCCCCCCCCAGTGCCTGTCCTCGTGGTTTGCTTTTTGGCATGCGTAGCCACAGGTAAGCAATGGAAAAAAATCCGTCATCGCTTTGTCCGAGGTGCCTCGTGCTGACAGGGGAAACTGTCCGGGGCTGGGCACCGCCTGGGGTGATGTGCCACAGCAGCATCCCACGTTTTTCTGTGCTCTGGAGCTCATTCCCTGAGGACTGCCTAAAAACTGGCCTCTGATTTTAGAGTAGCTGAGCAGGGAATGGGGAAGCATCAGCATTTTCAAATGTTAGTGCAGCAGCTGCACAGGAATGACGAGGCCGCTGTGCCTTTATATTCTGCGATGTACTTTTTGCTCATTAATCCATGACTCTGGTTAGACTAGTGAGTTTTAGCTTGATAGAAAAAATTATTTCCCATATTGTTTTCCCATTTAATACATCCTGAGGTTTGTACGTTAGATTAACTGCAACTCACAAACTGCCTGGGCATGGCAGAGCAGCTGATTAACTACTTTATACGCTCACATTCAGCTCGAGCCAAAAAGCAGAATACCAAACTGTGTCACGAAAACTGAGGGCACAGGTATGCTGCATCAGTGATTTGTAGCAGGAGGTTGGGCAATACTGGCAGGATGTTCTTTTGCTGTGTGTTACCTCGTCGCTGACATAATGTGGTTTTCAGACATTTTCTTATTATAGGTCAGGCTTTGGCATTCATGCAGTCAGTTGCAAACACCTCACTTTGATTTTAAGTAACTATGAAGTGAGCTTTGTGATGAAGATGCTTCCTGCCTCAGAAACTAGAGTCACACTTGAAAGATAAGTGTTATGTTGAAGCCTGAAGCTCTTCTGTCAGTGTCCTCCAAGGTGAAGGCCTGGAGAAACCGCAGGGTTTCTGTGAGAAGGGTACAGCTTAGGACACCCAAATGCCCTCATTCTCCTTCTGCAGGTGTGGAACTCTCTGTAAATAACCATGCTGCTGACTTCACCCTGTCCACATCATCTGGGACTCCCATCTCCCTCTCCTGCCTGGTACAGAACAGCAGCCAGGCCGAGGAGCTGCTCTGGTACCGAGGAGACGGCAAAGTGGATCTGAAAGATGGGAATAAAGTGAACATCAGCAACATCTGCATCTCCCCGGCCACTGCGACCGACAATGGTGTCACCTTCACGTGCAAGCTGATGCGGGACCAGTCCGTCAAGGTCTCGGTGATCCTGGATGTCCAATGTGAGTCGCTGTTGTGGATATCTGTGTGGAGTGGCTTGGTGAGACAAAATCATGGGCTGAGCACCTCGGGGTCTGGGTGTGAGTTGAAGGCGGGGTGTTTTGTACCCTTGTACGCTGTGTTCACCCGGAAAAAATGCGTTTAGGAGGAGACGGCTCACGTGGTAAGACACTCCCTTTCCACAGTGGTGCTTATGGCCTGATCTGATGCCTCTTTTACAGGGAGTGGGTGGGCCCTTAAGAAGATTTTCTGGCTATGTCCCTGCCTCCACCTAGATTCTTTCTCAAGGATACAAGTCAGGGCAGGGGAGTCACGGGAGTGACTGTCATGCCTGCCCTGCTGCTCCCTGGGGATCACGAAGGGTTGCAGGGCAGCATGCCACCCCATTTAAACAAGGTGCACAACTGATGTGAAAAGCAAAGTTATTTCCTGTTTAATGGCGAGCAGTGTTATTAATGACCTATTTATCTGCACTTGCTGTGAACAGTTCCTCCCAACGTGACTGAAGACGAGACCGTCAAAGCCGAAGAAGAGAAAGATGTCACTCTGACCTGCAATGCCAAATCCAACCCGCAAGGCCAAGCAGCCTGGTACAAGAACAACGCCATCCTGACCCTACAGCAAGATCGCTACCAGGTGTACCAGACTAGCGAGGTCTTCCAGCTCTCTATCACGAAAGTACAGAAATCTGACAACGGGACCTACACCTGTGAGGTGAAATCTTCTTTGGGAAGCGGGAGAAAGGATTTCCACCTGATAGTTGAAGGTAACAAGGCCGCTGCTAAACAATAAGGTTTACACCTAACTCTCCATTCTCTTTTACAACTATAGCAATCCACTTACACTATTACGGTGGAGAAGTGTAAAGAAGTGTAAGTGGAAAGTGGTAAACTCCCCATGTTAACTGAGAGCACGGCAACAATGAGGATCTCACCTGTGCCCGGGGTGCACAGCACCAGAAAAGGCCTTTCCTGCTTTACTTGTTATTCAAAGGCACTTGGCAAGCATGACCTGAAGCAGGCTCGTCCCACTTTCTCACTTCCCATGATGACAGGGCACATCCAAGTGTGTTTTAAAGCACCTTAGGTCTCACTTGAAGCTTTGTATTCCAACCACAGTATTCTGTCATGCTAAAAAAGCTGCTTAAGGCAAGAGAGATTAGCTGTCCTCCAGAAATGACTGTACCTCTGCGGACTACAGGCAGGTGGAGGCCGAGCTGTGCTGGATGCCCATGTCTCCGAGAGGTGATGCTCGGTGAGGTGGCTCACCGGATTTGGGGCATCCACTGCCCACCCCACGGGCCGGGGTGTCCTGAAAAAGAGAAAAAAGCAACATTAGTGTGAGGACACCCCGGGGATCGTCTTCAGGGACCTACATTTTAATTCCTCCTTCGGTTCGCCAAAATAGAAATGTGCCTTTTGTGGTTCTGTGAAACGACTTGTTTTATGTAATTGCACCAATCTAACAGATACACAACCTCCTCTCCCTCTTTACAGATAAAAAAACTGTTTTCCCCATGGAGGCTGTTATCGCTGCTGTGGTGGTGGTTACACTCACAGTGCTTTTTGGAATTGTGGCTCGAAGAGATAAAATTTGTAAGGTACGGATAGATCCAGTTTCCGAGGAAAAAAAATGGTTTGTTTTGCTGCAATGCCCTTTTGTTTTCTGCCTTTTCTATACTGCTTTGTTGTGTTGCTTTCAGTGTTAGAGAACCATTACGTACTACCTCCTGCGTTAGATTTACCAGTAGATAAATCAAATATTAGGTATTCTAGGGGGAATGAATTACACACATGCGAGACATTAGTAAAAATACCCCTTGGCCAGAAGATATGAAAGATAACAGGACTCTGTCTTTATTTTCAGTGCTTCAAAAGATCAAGTGAAACAGCTCTGTAAGTATTTGACTGCTTATTCATGCAACTTCCCAGAACAAGCTTCTGAATGAAATCCCGTCTTTAAGCCTCGACAGAAGCTGGGGAACAAAAGACGCTAACAACACGCTAACGCCAGCCAGGCTGAGCTCCCCTGCTTCTGCTCCGGCTGGCCGCGGTCGGCCTGCACCTCCTCTCCCAGTGGGGAGGCCCTGCTGGGCAGGAGCACGGGGACACGAGCATGGGAGGCATGGCCCTGCGTGGCTCCTGCCCTGGCCAGCCCAGCACCCCGCAATGCCTGTGGGGAGGCAGTGGGGGAAAACGTAATGGCCCAATGCAGCCCAAGTGAATTTGACTCAGCTGTTTTTTTTTGTTGTTTTGTTTTTTTGTTTTTATAGCAGGTGATTTTTCACTTCTTTTTTTCATTTCGCTGCAGGTAAGGATCACCAAGTTCCCGTGCACACCCACAATTACTAGTGGTGGAACACAAACCCCTGCAAGAGATGATTAAACACTGCAATAAGACTCGGGCCTCAAGTTCCTGTGGTCTTTTTGAAATACAAATACTTCTTCACGGCTCCCGATTCTAAGTTATTGTTTAAAGCACAGCCGGGGGGGGTAGGCTGCCTGGGCAGCTGCCAGACCTTCCCCGTGTGCTTCGTGCTGCACGGTTTGTGCACACACCCAGGCACGGGGCTCGTTGGCTGCTCCCTGAGGGACCCACACGGACGGATCGGGGCTCTGATGGGGGATTGAGGGGGGATGCCCGGCTGGCAGCCACCTTCTTGGCTCCATCCTAATGTGCAGCTCCTCGTGGCCACCCAGGCCACCTCGCCGCCCTGTCCCGTCAGCCCTGCCGACACCTGACTGCCCTGCGGTGTTTTGTAAGGGCACGTTGCCGCCAGTGACCACCGTGCCGTATGGCGAGGCCGTGGCACCCCAACTCCCCCCTGGGGCCATTATGGGGCAGGAAGGCGCCACGGGGACCCTCAGTGGGCCTCGCTGGGTGCTCAGGGAATAAAGGAGGGGTCTGTGTGGGGGTCCTCGCCCCCCCTCCCCTCAGAACGTTCTGGAAGGCGGCTGGGAGGGGGGAGGTTGGGGAGGGAGGGGCCGGATGGGGGGGGGGAGGCACCCCCGCGCGGTCCCCTCACGGACGGCGCGCGCGGCCCGGCACAAGTTTGTCCCTCGCCGCCCGCCGTCCTCACCGCCCCCCCCCCCCCCAAGGCCGCGGCGTGGGCCCCGCTTCCTGCTTCCGGTGCCGGGGCTATAAGAGCCGCTTCCGCCCGGCCGCGCGACCCGCCGCGGGCCCCGGCCGTGTGTGCGGCGCCCCGCGTCCCGCGCCATGAACGCCCGCGGTGAGGGGCGGGGGGAGCCGTTACCGGGGCAACGGGGCTGGGGGGGGGGCGGGGGGCTGGTTACCAGGGCAACGGGGTTGGGGGGGGCGCGGGAGGGGTTCTGGGAGGGAGGGGGGAGTGGTTGCAATGGTAACGGGCCTGTGGGGGTGAGGGGGGTCCTAAGGGGGGGGGGGTGTCCAGGGTAACGGGCCCTGAAGGGGGTCTCGGTGAGGGGACGGACCCGGGGCGGTCCCTGAAGGGGGTCTTGGGACGGTGGGGGTCGGGGGGGGCCCTGAAGGGGGTCCCGGTGAGGGGAGGGGGGGGGGGAGGGGGATGCCCTGAAGGGGGTCCCGGGGAGGTGAGCGGGGGGGGCCCTGAAGGGGGTCCCGGGGAGGGGAGGGGGGGGCCCTGAAGGGGGCCGCGGGGGGGGGGGCCCTGAAGGGGGTCCCGGGGCAGGGGAGCGGGGGGGGCCCTGAAGGGGGTCCCGGGGGAGGGGGGGCGCCCTGAAGGGGGTCCCGGGCAGGGGGGGACCTGGGGGAGGCCCCGAGGGTCCCGGCCCCCCGCTGACGGCCACCCCCCGTCCCTCAGGGCTGAGCCCGGAGAAGGCCGCGGCTTTCAGCCGCCGGCTGCGGGCCGAGCCCCGCTTCCTGCTGGCCCAGAATGTGGCGACGTGCAGTGACCCGCTGGAGGTGTGCCTGCAGCGCCAGGTGGTGCAGGACACCGTGCAGGTCTTCCAGCACGCCCTGCCCGCCGAGGGCAAGCCCGTCACCAACCAGAAGAACTCCGGTAAGCGTTTGTGGGGGGGTTCGTGGGGGGAACGGGGCTTGGGGTGGGAGGTGGAAGGTGTTCCCGGGGGTGTGGAGCAAGGGGGGGCCCTTCAGGGGTTGTTCCCGGTGTGCCCCGCTCTGAGGGACTTGGGGTGTCGGCGTGGGATCCCGAACAAAAAGCTGAGCGAGTGCTGCAGCCAGGCTTGTGCCTGCTGGGGGTCAGTGGTGGCTTGTAATGGTTCAATGTGGGGCAGTTCACTTGTAGCAGTATGCCAGAAGGGTTTTCAGCCTTACCTGGCTTTTGTTGCCACCAAATTATTCTAACATCTGCTCAAAATGCTTCTGAGAGCTGAAACTGAATCCCCACAGCATCCTTCTGAGTCAATTACTGTCTTCACACCTCCGATATTTGCCTTCTGTAAAGAAGAAGAATGAAGCAGTTGAGACCTGTGTGCTTCAAGATTTCTCAGCTTTAGTTATTCAGTATTTTACAGTGCCAGCCAGGACAGCGGGCCGAAGGTTTCAGAAAGGATGGTATCCTGAATCTGGTGTTTGAAGACCTTGTGTGGATTTGAGTACAAGCATTTTGGTTTAATTCTTCTTCCTTTGATCTCAGGGAGATGTTGGATCTTCTCCTGTCTCAATGCAATGCGTCTTCCTTTCATGAAAAAGTACAACATTGAAGAGTTTGAATTCAGCCAGTCGTACCTCTTTTTCTGGGATAAGGTACGGTAGTACGGGTCACAGCCTGCTAGCTCCGCATGTGCAATTGGTCTTAGTATTGGGACGGTATTTCTTCTAGGTTGGACTGTCTTAATTCAAATGGAAAACACGCGTGATAAGAAACACCAGAAGTTCCTCAAATATATATATTTTAAATTAGGATAGCACACAGTGGGACTTCCGGCTTGCAAAGGAAGTTGTAAAGATCTTGATGTTCTGGAAAGGTAAAAAACACTTGAAAGAGACTGAGTATTTCCAAAGTTATTTGCAGGAGGCCCAGCAGGAAATGTAACTGTAATTTTCTGTTGAGCGGTCTTTCAGTAGTGCTTGTGACCTGCTGATCTGGGAGCTGTGCCTTTGCTTTCTCCCCTAAGGGAAATTGAGAAAATCTAGTGCTAGTTTGGGCCAGGCTTCGTTACATAACTTCTGTTTCACGTTTCCTGTTTCCCCCACCCTCAAGCTCTGTACTCGCTCACTTGTAAATACTTGGTCTGTAACAAGAATAAGCTTATAGGAATACTGCGGGGAAAATGAGTGTCAGTGGATGTGCAGGCTTCCAAAGAACGGAATATGTGGGAATGCATTCATGCGTACGTCACGCTTAGACATTTATCCTGTCTGTTCTTTCCAGGTCGAACGCTGTTACTACTATTTAAATGCCTTTGTGGAAACAGCTCAGAAAAAGGAGCCTGTAGAAGGAAGACTGGTACAATTCCTGCTCTCTAACCCCACAAATGATGGTGGACAATGGGATATGTTGGTTAACATTATAGGTAAGGGAATTGGTTGCTGGGAGCACTTCCTAAATTGTTTGGGAGATAAGGAGTGAAAACACAATTTTGGATTGGTTCTGCAGTGCTTAAAACTAGGATCACGTAGGTCAAATAGTGGCTGGCACCACAGAAAACCTCAAACAGAGGCTTGTGTTTACTTTTCACTGTTACCTTTCAAAAACGAGCTTGAAGTGTCTGTGATATAACTAAATCTGCAATGAAGTGGTTGTCTGTGTAGTTACCTTAAAACCTGTGTGTTGTGATTCGTAGTTACCTAGCTGTGTTTTTTGTTCTTTCAAAACACATTCTTTTTAGCATCAGCAGTCTGCATGCAGGCAGCTGTCAGTTTGCACTCAGTAAAAACCAGAATTGATGATCTGAACAAATGATAAAGCAGAAATGATGATAATCTTGCTTAGGGCCAATAGTTAACTGCCTTATGCTTTCCTTGCTTTTACCATCATTAAAGCAACACTCTGCTAAATATTCAACAAAGAAAAACTTCAGATTCCTGCTTTAGGTACACGTACTCGCTTTGGATTGCTTTGCCTAAACTGCCCTGTAACCACTGTTTGAGCTGAGCTGTGGTAATGTTAGCCATGCAGAAACTACGAGGCTTTCCACGTAGACTGAAAGCAGGTTTATGCATCGTGAGGAGTAATAGCATAGCTCCAAATGTAGAGCTTACTGGGTCTGTTACTTTTCTATGCCTGAAAGTTTAGTACTGTAGTCTCTCGGAGCATTCTGCTAATGTTTAATGGAAAACATGGCAAGTTAGAAGGAGGTCTGGAGAATTGTGTAAGCTCTTCTGGACTTTGATTTCCAGCTTTGCTTTCTTTAAGTTTCTAATGTACCACATCAAAAAGCAGCTAACCTGTTTCCTAATAACACTTCCTTTCAAGTAATAATCACCTTCATGTTACTAGTGCAGGAAAAAAGGATATGAACTTTCATAAACATGGATTTTCTTGTCCCATCTCCTTAATACCCAGATAGGAAAAGGAAAAACTAGCAGTGAACCTTGGTGATTGATCTTTAAGTTTACTGTAAGCTGTCAGAGTAAGAAGAATCAGAGCGAGACCTGGAAGCTTGCTAAAAGGCACAACGTTGTTAGCCATTGCCTTTTTTAATCAATGATCTTTTTCATGTTATCTTTGAAATATTATGCTTAAATCTCTTCTGGGATCTTCATTTTTGCATATTCCTGCTGATAGAAGCTCAGAAAAGCAGCAGAAGTAATTAGATACCCCAGATTGTCTGTTTACTAAACGTGTTTCAGTCCCCTGTTATTTCAGTTATAATTTGACGTGCTGCCTTTGTTTATATCCATATTTACAATTCAGTGTACCTGGTAAAGAAGAAACTTTGTTAGACCAGGGTGTGTCTACAAGGCAGAAGTAGAACGGCTTTCAGAGTTGCAGCCTGAAGAAAGGTGATACAAAGATCAGTCAGAGGGAAATTATGTGGAATGTGGCAGTGCTGGTCTTACAAAGATCCAGTTTAGGTAGGATCATCCTTAGCAATAATTAAGGAGATGTTTAGTGTCTGAATTAGACTAGCGTTTGCTTTCATTTGTATGGTGAAACATTGTGACACCTTGTAAAGCCACAAGCTCATAATGTAAGTTTAGAATCACAAAAGGAACTTGTTTATTCGAAGCCTGGAGGTTACTTTTTTCCTTACTCAGTCATTACAGGTACTCACAAATGTTTAAACAAAGCAGAGAAAACTTTTGGATGCTGCTGTTACATCCAGAGCTTGCATGGTGTGATCTTTAGTACCATGATGTTGGAAATAATTGAGCTGTTGCTGATGTTTTATAAATGTTCAGGAGGAAAGGGAACTGGGAAGTTAGTCACTTAACCTTAGATCAAATACGTGGAATAATTCATAAGAGGCCCAATTTTCCTGGAAGATATTTCTGGAAGCTAATTTTCAAGTAAGCTTTCTTCCTGTTGAAAAAGATCTTAAAAAAAAAAAAATGCACACTAGTTTAGAGCTTTTTAAAGTGTCAGATGAAATGATATGGGGCCACTCAGGGATTCCACCTCTTGGGACCTGCATGGAATGCAGATCAGAGGTCAGGATTCTGTCAAAGGAAGATGTAAACTTTGAGTACTCGTAACCTTTAAATGAGACTTTTCTCTTATAAAGTCTCTGCACAGAAAACAACCATGTAGTTTTTGTGTGCATGAGCAGAAACACTAGCATCTGTTGCGCGAAAAGACAATTGTTAACACATACCTTTATTACTTTCTTTTAGAAAAGTATGGTGTGGTTCCCAAGAAATACTTCCCGGAGTCTCATACTACAGAGGCTACTAGAAGGATGAATGAAATCTTGAATCATAAGGTAAAATTGGTTCAGATCTTACAATTAAAGAAGGAGAGGGGGTGGGAATGACCCTGCTCCAGGTATTCCATCATTTTTTTTTGAGTGAAGTATCAAGTGCATCTCAGCAATTTTTTTTGTTCAAAAGACAGCTTAAAATCATAGCAAGGGGATGAGATTAATCTTGAAATATGGAGCAGGAAACTGCATTTATGGAAGATTGCCATTGGCAGGCTTCAGTAGCTTGAAAATGCACCATAGTTTTAGTAGCAATTGCTCCTAATCCTCAAACCTCTGAGAAGTTGATTCTTGATTTGCGGCTGATTAAGTATATTTCTGGAAAACTAGCACTTGGCATGTAGGTGATTCTTCTTCTGCCCCCTCAGCGTTCACCTACCAGTATGCCTATGTTTCTTAAGATTGCTGCCAAATCTGGTGTTAAAGATCAAAAATACATATTTTAGAAACACTAAATCTTAAAAGTGAGCTTGCAGTATGGAAGTGTGCAGCCTTCTCTGAAGGAAGGTGTAAACTTGTGCTCTGAACTACAAAAGTGAATTTATCTGGGAAGATGCTGGTGTAGGCTGTTAGATTAAAAAGGCAATTTAAGCTTTTTTACAGCAGGCTTTGATTTTTCCAGTTCATATGGTCCGTGCTCTGAGAAAATTGCCCTTTGAAATACATATAAAAAATGTAAAATGTGTTGAAATGAGCTTAGACATAACAGTGGTGTTAGTTATTCTTGTCTTGAACATTGGAAACCAGCTGGTCTTGAGGGAGCCCCACTCACTGCTTCTCGGCCTTATGGATGGTGACAGTAATGGGAGGCATGTGCTCTTCCTACTGCAATTCTGCATGCAGTGGGGAAATGCTCCATTATTTTTATCAACCAAGAGATCAATTATGCATTAGAATTGCAAAATAAATTTTATAGTATGGAGATGGTCTGTGTGTGAGTCACAGAGGTGGTAATGTGTATGGATGTTGCAGCATCAGTTATGTTAGGGAACAGAGAAACCAAGCCTTAAGAAAAGCTAACGGCTGTAAGCTGCAAATCAGTAGTTGGAAAATAGCAACTGAATTGCAAGTATGGTTTTTTTGCTGATCTTTTACTTTTAAACAATTACCTTGATTTTAAAGAATTCTCACAAGGCTTTCTGAAATGGATTTTCTCTTCATTTTGAAAATGTTAGAGTAAAATGGGTGCCTGTAACAACCAGATAAGTCCTGAAGACTGATGAGGCAGCACCTTTCATAATCTTAAAATGGCTTTCTCCTTAAACAGATGAGAGAGTACTGTTTGCGGCTGAGAAACATGGTGGCGAGTGGAACAATTAAGGAAGAACTTTGTGCTGCAATGGACACTATGATAGAAGAGGTAAATGTGGTACTAGTCTTCTTGGAACAGGACACTAGAATGGAAGAGGGGTTTTTTGCTCACTCTTGTTCTATAGCTATCAGGATCAAGCAAAACAAGTGCCTTTTATTTGCCTAGCGAGGGATGTTCTGTATGGCAGTACAGTCAGAGGTATTTAAATGTTTTTTAAATGTTTAAATGTTTTTTAGTGGCTTGTTACTTACATCATTCTGATTTTTCATACTTCCAGATAAATATCCTGAATTTAGATTCCAGAACTTAGTTGAGATTGATGCATTTCTGTAGAAAAAAAAGGCAGCATTTTGTATCTTAACGGAGATCAAAATAGCAACCTATCAAGCTTTTTTCAACTTGCCTCTTTCTTAGCGTTTAAAACTGCATTCTGATGGTTTTGAGTGTAGATTCCTATAGCACAAGTGTTGTTGCAGAAATTCCCCACAAGAGAGCAGAAAAGAACAACAAAAGTCAGTGCTCTGCATTGTGGGAAAGATGTAAGCTAAAGGCCAGGCTGAATCCAGCTGTGATCTGGTACTGGGGAGCAGCAGAGGAAGGAACCACAGCATCTGGTTTTGGCTGTGTGAATTAACTCAAAATCAAATCAGTAAGTCTGTGGAAATGGTGCTTGTGTAGTGGCTGGCCTTCCATCTGTTCACTGAACGTGGCAGTGGGACTTGTTCTTATTCTGTAATTCTTGTAATTGAGGTTTAAATAGCAAAAGTTGTTTTTTAAAGCTCAGGAGGGTGTCCTAGTTTGAATTTTTTAGCCAGGCGCATACATGTAAAATTTTTTCATTTGTTTCTCAAGCATAATGCAAAGTGACCCAGTGGTTTTAATGTCTGTCCTTAGATGTCTCAAGAAATCAAGTATTTTCATCATGTCTTTTTTTTTTGCAACCAAATAAACATTGAGATTAGGCAGAACCTACTTGGGACATTTCTGCAAAGATTTAAGCAGTTTCATTAACATACAAGTATTGATTGATGTCTTCACTTAAAGACCTGTAGCTTTTATCTAATCTTAAGGTTAAATTAAAAAGGCAACTAGTAGATGTTCCTTGGGTTACGTTATTGAAACTAAAATATATTATGAAATGCATACCTTAAGATCAATAATAGTTTTGATTTTTGAGCCTGCCCTGCCCTTGTGTATGTTGCAAATCAGCAGCTAGTCCAAAAGTGAATAATGTAACTTCTGTCCAAAGTGTGTGTTCAAAAGCCCTTGGAGAATTTTACAGCAAGCTATCAAGCTTCCCAGGGTTGGCAATGTTCTTTTTTGAGGGCGATGACATACAGTTCACAGTAGAATGTCACTTTATTTGTTTAGAGTCTCTTGCCCTTTGATAAAGGATCCTGGAACTATCATTAGAGGCTCATTAAACTAGTTGTAACTTTTTTCTGAAAAAGGTTATACTTAGTTCTCTGTGGTTAACACAGCGCTTCCTCTTGCAGTAGTAAGAGTGTTTTGCAAGTTAAGTGGTTTCACTTAAAATAAATGCTGTAGCTGGAATGTGCAACTGCACCTGTGTATTTTAAGAACAGTTAGCTTGATAATTGAGACAACTTTTATTTCATGCTTTTATATGTAAGTGGCTGTTCATCTATTTTCATAAGTGGCAAAACAACTTGCCTTTGTTCTGTGAAGTTTTATTTGCATATCAAGTCTTAGCTCACTTATGCTGGGAGGTGATGCTTAGCTAAAACAGGGCAGCTGCACTGGAACGTGGGATTAAATATTCACTCCAGAAGTGTTTAAACATTCTCCTTATCAAACTAGAGCACAACAGGTCAGAAGCTGAAATCAGTGCAGTGCATGTGATTGACTTTCTTCCTTCACCGTTTTCCTTTGTAGACTCTTCCTTATCAGGAGCCTCCTTTTCCTCTCCTTGCTTGTTTTGTTTTTTAGCACAATCCACTACATCTTTGCCTTATCTTGGTTCCAGTTGTTGCCAGAGTGATACTAGTCACCTTTTAGTTTAAATGCCTCTCCTATGGGCATTGATGGAGGAAGCTTTTTTGATAATAAGGGTTGGCCTATGAAGGGTGTGGTGGAAAAAACAATCATTTTTTTTCAAAACAATCATTTTTTTTCAAAACAAAAAACAAGGTCATTCGCAGTTAACTGCCTCTGTTAACTTGAGACTTTCGTCTCCGTCACTTTCCTTCCTCTGGCTGGAGCTTGCTTGCTTGTTTCTTTCCTTTTAGGCATTTTTCTTGTTTGGCTTTCATAACCACAAGTGGTGAGAGCTGAGGTTATCTGAGGTAATGTGGGTGTATCCACAGCAAATGCTACCTTTTGTGCAGTGTGCAACATTAAATATTTAGAGTAGTTTACGGATTTAAATTTGCTCCTTAACATATTTATTGATAAATAAAGGTGAGTTCCTCCAGTAAAAACATAAGCCCACACTTTTCAACCCATAATTAACCTATTCGTTTGTTTTCATTAAGCTGCTTGGAGCAGCAACACCTTTATTTGCATCTTGTACACAGCCAAATAGCAAATTTTACTTAGCATGAGCAGTGCACACATTTGCCATCGGCACAAACTGCTTAAAACACAGAAACCCCATAGATCTCTCCAAACATTTTTCTCTACTCATCTTCAGAACACAATGAAAAAGGGCAGAAAACCTATTAAGACTTGGGGTTGTTCTTAGTGTGTGAAACTGCATACAACTCCTAATTTACAAGCACTTAATGAGCCCTCCCATAAGTGTTGTTAAAGCCTGAGTTTTTGTTTCTGAGTTTAAAAAAAAGGTAGTAAATCCCAGTTCTGTTTTTTTAAAAAAGTGTGTGGTTATGGAGGCTGTCTAGCTTTGTTAATTAACTATTTCCTATGGTACCTTGGGATCATATAAATCAACTCAGCTGGCTCCAGAAAGAGTAAGTCAGCTCTGGGAAAATATTGTCTCCGCTCCTGTGAAAGCTGGTGAGAGTGACATGAAGGCTTACAGCCTAGGAGAGCTGGCACAAACCATAGGAGTTGAATCCTAGTGCAGAAGGTGCAGTTTAGATTTGACTCCCCCTTCTCTTACTTTAAAACTGTTGGTTCTTTGCAAGGAAAAGTCTTGCACTGAAGATATGGATGGGCAGAGCTGAAGTAAAGTAGTTTCAGCTGGAGTAAACCAGTTTAAAACTTGTTTAAATGATTGAATTCTTTCTGTCCCCATATGAGCTGTGACAGATCCTGCTAAAATATCCCTAAAGACAGTCATCTGATTACTGCCTACAAGATAGCACATTTTATAAGCCCTGTGAGAAAATACAGTACAGATTAAGTATTTTTTTATAGTCTGGTTTATAGGGAGGTTGACTTAATCTCCAACTTCTTGTGGTAAAAACAGTCAATAGAAAGCTGTCATCTGCAAAGGATGTCAGTCAGGGGATGGGGATCTTCAGTTAAATTACATAATCTGCCAGCTTAACCCTAAATGGAGGCATTGTTAAATGTATTAAAGCAGATGAGAAGATTATTCTAGGATTTTGGAAAGAGGCAAAGGCCCATCGCTGAAATCCAAATCAACGTTACAGGGAAAAAGGGATTAGTATGGGAAACACTGGGATAAAATGTGTTTCACATAAAATGTATGCGTGTTGGAAGATCTGGTGTCTCTTCATGTGGGGCAAATCACCTGCTAGAACAGGTAATGCTGACTGTTAAAGCTTTTTTAGAATCCGTTTGGCAATATTCCTCCTGCACTGGAAAATTTTCTTGATAGAGAAGCTTCAGAATTACTTAACAAAATATTGGAACAAGACTGGGAGTGTATTGGCTTTTCCTTTTTGGCTGCTGCATTCCTAGAATAGCCTGGGATTCAGATGTTCAAGCTTCCGCTGGTTTCCTGTGGTGTTTCAGATAGATTCTTGAATTGTTGCAACATCTACAATACAAAACTGCAAATGTGTGTATGTTTATTCACGTGCTTCCAAGATGAACGTTGAGATTGCATTTCTCCTGTTGATTTTCATGTGGAGAAATCCATCAATGGCATTTTTGTGGTAGGAGGGGCAGACCCGCATGTTTTGGCAAGTTCACAGCTGTTTGCTTCTCTGCCCAGGTGTTCAGAATAGTGAGTACTTGCCTGGGCAACCCTCCGGAGACCTTCTGCTGGGAGTTCCGGGATAAGGAGAAGAACTACCACAAGTACGGTCCTGTGACACCAGTGGAATTCTACAACGAGCACGTGAAGCCGTACTTCAACATGGAGGACAAGGTTGGGGATGCAGAAAGGCAGTGACTTCCAAAGACCTTTTTGCTTCTAAGCACACACCCCAGCTTATTTTCCTCTGTTGCAAGTGTCCTGTCCACACTTGTAACTGTGCCGTGTGGGATGGGTACAGCTCCCACAAGTCAGGTGGCCCTGTGTTTATTTCCCAATTTCCTGTTTGTGCTGTGCTTTTCAATTAGCTGTGACCTTGCATTGCACTTCATTGATTTTTAATAATATGCAATGATCAAATCAGTCATAAAAGCTGTAAGACAGCCATTAGAGGAAAGGAATAACATGTGAAACTCCTATGCTACAATTGGAAGTGTACTGGTAAAACTAAAATAAAAAGTGAAACCAGTACTTCAGCCAAGCTGCTTTTCTGCTATGGGACAGACAGCTAGCCTGGAGAACAGTAATTGTCTGAAATCCACCCAGATTCTCTTCTCAAAAATTTCAGTTAACTTTCACCTTAATTTATAATGTTTTGTTTGTTGGCAGATTTGTCTAGTAAATGATCCTCGACCTCAGAACCCATACAACAAACTGTACACAGTGGAGTACCTGGGCAACATGGTAGGAGGGAGGAAAACGCTCTATAACAACCAGCCTGTTGATGTCTTGAAAAAATTGGCTGCAGCGTCTATTAAGGATGGCGAGGTTTGTTTGGCTTCTTTTCGCGGATGACATGGTGCAACTCTTGTAACATAAAACTCATTGGGATATGGCCTAGACATGACTTTCTTCTATTTGTAGGCTGTGTGGTTTGGCTGTGATGTTGCAAAGCACTTCTATGGCAAGCTGGGAATCAATGACATGAATATGTAAGTAGAAAATCAAAACAGAATACCACTTCGGATACTTAGCTAGGACACAAAGCAAGCTTTGGCTGCTTAAACTGATTTGTACATACACTTTTTATGTAAACAAAAGTATTTGAGCAACAGAAATGTTTTTCCACTTAGCTAAAATCTTAATTGCTTGTAGCACATCTTTAAAAGACTGTTACATGTTGTACCCATTTGAATTGTCTAGTATCTGGTGAGAGAAACCCCTAAAGCGATGGGTCTTTTGCTTTTATTCTGACACTATAATCGCAGAACTTGCAGGCCCGTGCCCTGGTTCCCAGTACAGGGAAGTCTACTGATTCTCTGGTTTGTTAGTGAGAATTCCCTGCATCCTTTTTTGATACAGTGTATGTGGCTTTTTAACAGATTCAATCATGAGCTGGTGTTCGGTGTCTCTGTCAAGAACATGAACAAGGCAGAACGACTGATCTTTGGAGAATCAATGATGACCCACGCCATGGTCCTGACAGCTGTCTCAGAGAAGGTAGGGTCTCCGTCCTGAAACGGTGATGTTTGCACAGATGTATTTGAATATTCTGGCAGTTTGTTTATATGTTCTGGGCTCATTCACAGTGTATAAGCTGTTCTGCTAGAGCTCAGCATGTGTGCGACAACGCCTAGGTTGTCTGTCCTTACTGTTATTTGCCTTGTGTTCAGAATTATAAATATTTAACCAGTATGAAAATTTTAGACGAGCAAAGGCTTTCTTTCCTTCTGCCCACAAACTTAATGGAGGTGGGGAAAGGAAGTTAGATTCCTGGTGTCTCAGAAATAGAAGCTATCTTAACTGGTTTTAAATGCAGATTCTGATGCACCTTGCTAAGCAAGGAATGAAGTACAACAGCAAGCATTTACCACCCAATCCCACTGCATGAGTTACTCTGATTTACATTTTACAGCATGATGCTTATGTTAAAATAGCTAGTAGGAGGCACTTGGCACCGATTTTAACCTTTGGCAACCTTGTGCAATTGGGGAAAATGGTGTCCCAAGCAGCTTTATGGCAGACAGTAGGCTGAGGTGAATCCACAGCTGAACCTGCTCCTGGCAGTATAACAAAGCACAGATGAAGTAAAAAGAACCACGTGAATATTTACACTGTAGGGTTATTTGCAGTTTTGATCTTTCCCGTTATTTCCAGAAGTTGTCATTATTGAAGTTTCTCTGAAGTGGTCTCTTCCTGTCCAACATGACCTTGGCTTGAGAAATAACAGCTTGCATGTAACTTAAGTTTGCTTCAGCTCCAGAGTTTGAAGACTTCAGAGACTGCTGATTCATAGGAATTTGAGTTGCTTTTTACTATTCAGTATAACTTTTTTCTACTGTGTTCTGCATTCTGAGCTCTTAACACTTGTATTTTATGTACTAGATTGTATGAATACATCTTTAAGAGTTTTCATTGCTTTTCAGTTATGATATATTTCTAGTGTTCAAAACCTATTTATCTACTTGTGCCTGAAGGATGTGTTTGTACATCCCCAGTTATGGGTAGCACTTCATTGGAGGCTATAGTTTATGGTCTACATTTCAAACTTTGTACTTCTGCATGCCTAAAAGTATAGTTGCATAAAATCTCAGATATGACCTGATTTTCTTAGATATGTATATAGAATGAAAAGATCTTTTAAGAAATTACTGTTCTTTGTTTGAAGGATAGTAATCTACTTTTATTGTTTCTACCTTGTTTGAACATGTTGTCTAATATTAAACCTGAGCTTAATCTAAAGGAGATTTGATAAATGGTTGTAAAAATGCAATACCTTGGATTTACTACTTTATAAAAAGGCTCTGAAGATTTAAAAAAAGTATTAAATTTTACAAGGTAAAATTGCAGATTAAATGCACTTTTTGGCTAAATGTAATATATGTAAACAAGTTCATACCAGTTTCCGTCCAATACCATCAAGAGTTGATCTGTGCTTTGTCTAGTAGCTCTTGAGCATCTAGTTTTAAGGACTTTCTTATATTTTAAAGTGAGAATAGAAGTGATACAATAGCATTCACTTAAATATTAAGAGTGGATTTGTAGGATGTTTTCCAGGCTGTTTTTCCCTTGGTTCCTCAAGGGACACAGGTTTTTTGAGAGAATTTTTTTAAGGTACCAACGGCTTGCTTTGTGGCATAGCAAGCCTATGAATGTGCTTCCAGTACTTTTATGTACTTAATAGATTTGAACTTGTTCTTAATAATACTGTTCTAAAGCAGGCTACAGTTGCTTTATTGCCTGTGTGCCTTTTCTGATTCCTAGCTCAAGCAAGTGATGCGTTGATTTCAGAAGGCTCGCAGCGCACTGATAGGTGATCGGGAAGGCTCCTTAAATTCTTTCAGCTAAGTCCAAACTTGAATTTAGGTCAGTTTGTTCTCTTTAAATATTTATTGCAGGTTGTCATCTAGATCACATTTACTCATACTTCATGTAAGCAGATAGACAAGTAGTTAAGAAAATGATTTTCCCAACCATTAGCAATAAACCATTGTCTGAAACTCAGTGTCTGTAGACTTTGGAGTGGAGCTCTTGTTTGCTGGTGCTGGATTTAGATTTGAAAGGGTTGGCTGCTATGAATTCTCAGTCCTTCACTACTAATAGTCATCTTCTTGCTTTGTCACAGGATGGGCAAGAAGACTGCTTTGAAAAATGGCGAGTGGAAAACTCCTGGGGTGAAGATCGTGGGAATAAAGGTAAAGTAATTTATAATCACAGGTTATCAAAGGTCGACCAGCTTATTAGTATAAAGCTGCTCGTTTGTCTAAGCAGTGTATGCCAGTTTGCTCTTGATCACAAGACAATTGCCAGGTATTATCGCTGGAAAAAGAAAAGCAGCTTGTAGCAGTTTGCCAACTGTAGTAGGGAGAGAGCAGAACCTTTTGTTTCTCATAATCCTTTGCTACAGAACACACATCTGAGATGTCTGGTAGCGTTACTTTGAAAGCATGGTGGTACTTCTGTTCTGAAATACCAAGAATTCTGGCAGGCATGTAAAACAATCTTTTAAAAAGGGGACAGTAAATAAGAAATGATTTGCAGTACCAAATAAGATGGGATCACTTTAAAGAAATGCCTCAGTGTGCACTATAGAAATGATTTCCCCTTCTAGTATGAAAGGGAAAATAAAGACTTCACTGCAGTACTTGTAAATGCACTAAAGTTTTTGGATAATCTTCCAAAGTCATATGTGAAACACAAGTGTTTTAGATTTCAAAGCACTGCTTATCAATCACTGCAAGCTTTTACTTTTAATTTCCTTTTACCAAATCAATCTGGCTCGTTCCAGATGGTGATGTGAACAGTTGCAATGTTCCAGCTCTAACATCTGTCTACAAAAAAAGTACTTCTGGTTGCCTTTCTAAAGTCATGCTAAAAACATGACCTGTGGCGTCCTTGCAGTGTTCCTCCCTGGCATGACAAGCACTAGCAACCAAAAAATCCACAGTTAACGTGCAGTTCAGCTCGTGGCAGGTTTCTGCATGAACTTGCTTTCCTGTTGATGATTGTCTTGGCCTGCCCTACTGTACCTTTAGAAAGGATTTCTAAGCTCTGCAGGGCTGTAGCGGGGGAGATGAGCCAGCCTGGCATGGCATGTGGACAGCCATTGTGGGCGGAACAGTGAGTCACAGCGAGCAGTGGTTTAGGAGATAGCTTCTACTTGCTTCCCTGCTCAGCAGCGGCACGGCTGGAGCGATGCTCCTCTGCCTGATCAAGTTGGGCAGCTCTGATCCTGCCTGGCCCTAGGTGAGTGGGGCTGGCAGCATTGAGAGTCTGTCTGCTTTGTTCTGCTGAGGTCTGCAGTCAGTCAGCTCATCCTAAACAACTGGAGCGCCGCAGGACCTGTGACTTTTTTCTCATCTGAGCCAGGCTGGGTGTGCACATAGTTGTGGCATGGTGACCTCTCTGATGAGCATGCCAAGCCAGGCTTTGGTTTGTCCAAGGGCATAATACAACAGTCACTGCTGACCGCATCTTTCTCTTGCAGATGAATCCCAAATGTTGTGGATTTTCTTTTGGGAATAGACTATTTTGGGAAAACTTTGTATTAGGATGTGGTCTACTTATACACTTTTGATATCTTATACATGAGTAACAAACTAAAACAGTATTCTTGGAATAGTGTCTTAATTTGTTCAGGCCCCTTGGTCTGGTGCAGTCTGTTCTGAGTTAACTGTATAAGTTCAGAGCAGAGTATTCCATTTAAAAAATCCTTATTCTTGACAAAACCAAGCAACGTTGATGTTAAGCCTTCAAGGCTTATCAATTCGACAGTAGTAAAATGTACTTTGGAACACGGCATTAAGTAAAGACAAATCAATACTGAAGTATCAAAACTTTTCTTCTCTTCAAATATAAACTAATAAAAATCTTGCAATGTTAAACACCTTTACATATAGAGAATAAAATATAGAAATGCATGATTAGTTGTGCTTTTATTGTCGAACGCTTCATTTTGAGATGCTCCAGATACTTGGCTTGCAGTGGTAGACTGCTACTGGTAGTGTTAGAAGAACGCTTCCAGGGAGGAAGTGTTGTGCTCAGCATGGATTTTTAGTACTCAAAACTTTCTGAAATTAATAGGTGTCTGTCAACATCTCTGGTTTTGTTTGTCATATATGTTCCTTAGTCAAGGTTCAGAGCTGTTTTTTTATTAGTTGGATAAAAACTGGGCTTAATTTCAGGATATTGGCTATTGCTCCCAAACTTCAATGTAGTATCATAGAAACATTCAGGTTGGAAATGACCTCTAAGATCATCTGGTCCAACCGTTAACCCAGTACTGATAAGTCCACCACTAAACCATGCTACTAGGTTCTACATCTACACGCTTCTTGAAGACCTCCAGGGATGGTGGCTCAACTGCTCCCTGGGCAGCCTGTTCCAATGCCACACAACCCTTTCAGTAAAGAAATTTCTAACACCCGACCCAAACGTCCCTCTCTTCTAGTAGATAGATCAGAGTAGAAGCTGTACCTGATGAGCTGTGATTGAGCAGTGGCAGTTCTGTGCCAGTATTGCTGGGCTCTAGGAGCATCAGTGAACATTCTGGCGGAGCTGCAGAGGCTGTGATCTACTGCACCTACAAATGAAACAAGTGCAGTGTCTCAGACTTTGAGTTGGGAATAACACTAATCCAGATACCTGGTTGTCCTTGAGCTTTACTTTGAATTTGTTTGCCAGCCTTGTAAACCTGAGCTGCTACTTGGTTTGCAGCAACAATTCATCCTCATTAGACACCGTCTTTTTTCCAAATACGGATTTACTTTTCAAGAATGAGTTCTTCTAGAACTCCTTAAGAAAAGCTAGTTGCTCCTTCCAAACATAACTGGGCTCCAGAGTGACTTGAATATACCCTGTCCACACCTTCTATGCATGTGTTGTGTGCACACCAGCTGCGTGAACTTCCTGGGTGTGTCACTGTCACTTATCCGTTTTGGTTGTCCCCCTCACTGGTAGAGACCACTGTCTCTGGAAAGTCTTGCTCACTGTCTGTATTTTGCTTTGGTTAGGGAGTTGTCTTGAAAAGTGCCTTGGCAGAAACCCTTATCAGAACTAGGATGCTTGACTTCTAGTTCAGACTGCTTTTTTTCAGGGAGGTGAATCCCTTAATAATTTTGAGTATGGCTCAACAACTTACTGTTTAGCTAAAAGTAATTGGACATATCCTTGGGAGCTCATTCTGAAACACCAGAAGAGGTGACAGGGTTTTTTCCCCTCCAACTCCTGCCCTGCTTTGTCCCCTCTTCAACGTCCAGTGCTAGCTGGTGTGGGAGGATGAGCATTTGTACTCTGTCCTGACTCTCTTGCTGTACCACTGAGTCAATCTGGCAGTGAATTTTCTTATCTGCTTTGTTAAGAAGTTGGGAAGCTGTGTTGGGATAAGTCCAGTGCAGAGAACGAGTGTCCACATTAGTAAAGAAAAGGCCAAGAATGATGTTAAACTTGGCACATCCCAGTTGAGGCCCAGTTGGGTGTGGGGGATACGAGCAAGCCCCAACTCTGTTATTGGATTATTGGACAGGATGATCGAGTACAGCCCGCAGCAAAACACCAGAGTGACTTTGTCATTAAAAACATAGCACGAAACAAAAACACTTGGTAGGAAATGAGTGTTTCATATGGAGTCCCTTGTGTTTTGCTGTGAGCACAGTCTGAGGTGCCAGAGGATTCCTGCTTCCCCGGCCTTGCATGGCACAGGACTGGAATGAGTGACTCTTGGTTTGGGTATTCGGGAGGAAGTTACTTATATGCTGAGACTCAGCAGTGTGGGCAGAGCTGAATTCTTGTGGTAGTGCTTGTCCCGGAGAAAGGGAAGCCCTGGGAACAGCCTAGCATTGCCTTCTGCTAAATACTTCATAATTACATGCATCTCTGCTGTAAAAGTTTCTTGGAATCCAATCTGGTTTTCCTTAAGGAATGAACACAGCTGCTGACAAACACTGCTTGTTTTTTTTTTTTTGAGGTAAAAAAGTCACTTC
Organism: Cygnus olor; assembly: GCF_009769625.2. Lineage (NCBI taxonomy): Eukaryota > Metazoa > Chordata > Aves > Anseriformes > Anatidae > Cygnus > Cygnus olor. The sequence continues at coordinate 7,443,074 of NC_049188.1, read as the reverse complement.
CCAGTAAAATATTTCCTTTCTGTGTTTTACTGGCACTTTGTCAGCTATACAGGCAAGTTTAATTATACTGCTTACTCTTTTGTTTGGAAGACACAGTATGGTATTCCTGAAGTTTGAACCCAGCTTGTCCCATCAGATATCTATACTAAAAGCAAGCAGGAGGTCTTCAAAGAGGAACACTAAATCACATTATCACAGCCACTTGATAGGGGTCCATTTGTTTGTTTTGGCATGGAAAGTGCTAGCTGGAGATGTACCACAAGAAAAGTCACCTTTTGACTTCATCTTCTGACTTTTTGTCTCTTTGACTGTTGCATACTTCTGCACGAAGACGTTTTAAGGATTTAACTGTACACACAGTGTCGTATTCATATACGTATATAATCCCATGAGTGCATTATGACGGGCTCTAACTTGTGCTCCCCGTGGTGGAGTTAAGGTACAAGCACAAAGTGGCTTGTATGAGGTCCTTGCGGAACTTTGCGAGGGCTTTATTTTCAGGTGCCCAAATGCTAGGTTAGGTAAGAATTCTCAGACCATACATCCTCAGCTGACCTCTCCCTATCCAGCAGCTTGTTACTTTCAGAGTGCTGCATTTTAAGTTTTCCTTTTGGGTAAGTTAGAAACGTGGACCAGCTTCATGCGAAGAGGAGCATACTCGCGGGTGTTCTGTTCTGTTAGAGCAAGGTGCTGCTGCCTATGAAGTCTGTCCCCTTGTAATGAAGAAATTGATAATGGATTTCATTGTGACACCGAGCGCAGGCCTTCTCAAAGAGCGACCTTACTTATTTGCATGTTCTGAAGTTCTGCTCGGCGTTTTCTTCTTGTTCAGACACTGCGATACTAATCAGCACTGTCAAGCTTTGAGATACAGGATGTCAGAAGCAGAGTTCATTATCCTCTCAGGGTGCAATTACTTGTTGGCTCTTGGGAGTGAGAGGTTTTTGTGTGTCCCAAGAACTCATATCCTGAAGAGAGAATAATCAAGGCAGCTCCCTTTTGGCAATGTTTCCAAAATGGCTTCTAGCTCGGATTACAATTGATAGGGTTTTTAATTTATGGGAATTATCTGATCTCTTGCTTTAGAAACAAGATGGTGTAGATAGATGCATTTATTGTCCATATTGGACATTTTCTTGTTTCATTTGATTGTGATGATACTGTATAAGGACACGAGGAACTTTATATAATAAAGCCTTCTCATCTGTCTTCTAAATGCTTTCTTTCTCCCTGCTGCTGTGTTTTCAGCTCTTTGAATAGTTTGTTTCTAGTGGTAGCTTTCTGTTAAAACCTGTGATACTCAAAACATGGCTTTTTCCCCAGTTCAAATGCTGTTCACTGAAATTCTTGATAAGAATTACATTAAAGAAGATAACTGAGATTTAGTTCAGCCAAACTGATTTAGAGGCCTTTGCAATTGAGGAGAGCAGATAGCTGCCTTCTGTTACCGCAGGAATTGAAGCAGCAAAGTTTGGTTTAAGCAAGAAATGGCTTGGATATTCATCTGGACAATTTCCCTTTTCTTACCAAAATCCTGAAAACTTTTAAAGCCAGAGAACCAGGTAGTTTTGCATTCTGACTAAGTTTTCAAGGCATTCTAATTAATATTATTAAAGTATTCCCAATGCTTATTCTAACAGGTAAGTCAAACTGACAGTTATTCTTGATCTTGTTTTTCCTAGTAATTTTCCTAGTAAGTTTCTTGGTTTTTCAGTGCACATGAAGTGCATCTACTTAGCCTACATGCTAATTTATTTGATTTTCTATGTAAGTCCTGAGAGATACAGAAGTATGACTAGGTCCTGTTTGTAATGGATTATTAATGTGTGAAACTTGTGACTGCATCACTGTCTCAGTAATGGTTCTCTGTTGTAACAAATGCTTTCATCTCCAGGTTATCTGATCATGATGGATGACTGGTTTTCTGAGTATGTGTACGAAGTTGTGGTGGATAAGAAGCATGTACCAGAAGACATCTTGGCAGTGATGGAGCAGGAACCGATTGTTTTGCCAGCCTGGGACCCTATGGGGGCTTTAGCCAAGTGAACTACAGAATATTTGCCTCCTAATGGTCAACCAGAAGTAGATGCAATAGAGAATCCGAGTGGTTGGAAGCCATAGCCAAATGATAATGTGACCAAGCACTCAGCATGGTCCATGTTCTTGAAATGTAAGTTAAGGATCTTTGGGAAATAGCGCTTTACTGATATGTCTGAATTAAAGCTCTCAGGCTACTCTGCAAAACTAAAAAGGGAAAAGGAAAAAAAAACTCACTATGAAATATATTACAAGTGCTGTCAATGGCAGTTTGATTTTATCTTAAATTTTAAATAAAAAAATCAGAATAGTAACTCAGTAGAATTGTTTTGATCAGTGTTTTCCCTAGACAAGATGGCCACAAAAGGCTATTCTTTAGAGTTAACAGCTAGGTGTTAGAACAAATACATCAAGATACTTATAAATTAACCATTTGTGGTCTGTCTTATACCATAAGAATGTCCAAAATATTTTATACATTCACATTTTTAATTTTTCAGCCAAGGGAAGAAGTTTTGAAGGGTACATACAATTGACACTGCTGAACCTTAGGAACGGTTTACCTAATTTACCCTTAGGATGCTTTCTCTTTCAGCAGCATTGGAGGAAAAATAACTTGGTTTCCAATTTCACTTGTTTTTATTCTTCCATTACTGAGATGGGACTGGATAACCTCTTATCAAGGCCCAGTGATATGTCTGTGTGTACAGGAGAGCTATTTTTCAGTTATATTAGCAAGAACAACCATAAATGTTCACAGGTGGAGTTAGTGTCATGCTCAACAGAAAAAAAATTGCTGCATTTTATTTGGATGTTTTCAAAAACAAGATGGTGCTATGAAGCTTTTGAATAAACACTTTCTTAAGTGACTGGTACAGCTCTGGTTTCTTTTTTGAGTCTCATGGAACTATTGAATGTGAAAGATCAGTGACCTACAAACAGACCTAAGCAAGTCAGAATGTGAACAGGAAAACGTGTTGCTTTATATTCTTAGTAGTCACAGATGCTTATCTCACTGAACAAATGAAAAAATAAACACCATCTCACATGCTACAGACACTTGAATGGTTTGGTGATGAGCACAGTGCTAATACTTCAATTTAAACTGTGACAAAATGGTGGGTTGTCTTTATGTACCCTGACAATTGTCCTGTTTTGTCTTGAGTTTAGTCATAAGCAACTAAGAGGGTAAGTGAGGATATAGAACCACACTGCCAGCTACCATGGGTAGTAGATAAATATTGCTTAAGTCAAATGCAAGCAAACGTGTTTGTTATGGCTGTGGTACTCTACAACTTGGTTTGACTCCTTCCATTTGGACTACAGAGGTAGACAGTTCCATGATTATGGAAGCAAATTATACATTTGTATATCTAGTGTAAGATACATATGTATGTACATGTATATACGTATATTAAATGCCAAGCTAAAGCATGCCTGCATGTTGCTTGCTAATAGATTTAGTAATCCAGATGAGGGTTTAGCTAGGAGTCACTCAAGCTGATTAAACTTGCTGCAGTTAACACTTCTTGAATTGGGTGGGAGTGCTGGCTAGATGGAAAACAATTTGGCGTGGAACAGCAGCAAGGCTGTTTGTTATTCCACTTGAGTGATGCTGTTTAAGAACCTGTCCTCCGCAGTATTTCCAGCAAAGGTAACAAAGCTGTTCTGGAGATGAAGACTCAGAATGTATCTTGGGAGTACAGTGATGCTATAATTTGGTTTCCCTTCTAGAGTGGGAAGAGTGGAGGTTGTGGAAATGTGAGTGGTGAAAGGCTGGAAGAACCATGGTGTTGAGTCAGAAAAGGGGAGATGTCACATTCTTTGAATTCATACATAGATAGGGAATTGTTTGTTACCACTGCTCATGATAAATGGATCAAAAAGTCATGGGTTTCAACTACAAGCGTCAGTGAAATTAGGAGAAGCTTTCTAGTGATAAGAAATAGAAAGAAAAAAATGGATTGCCTGAGGATGTGATGCCTCCCTCCATTGTTAAAGATCTTCAGTGGAGGGTTACAGAAAAACTTTTCAGAAATGACATTGACAGAGCTGATCCTTCCTTTTGGCAAAGGGATGGGCCGGATGACCTTTGAGGTCCCTTCTGCCCTTGTGGGTATGCGATGCACAATTTCTGCCTCGTGCTGTTACTTGCACCAAGGCGAGTAAACAGCCCTGTACTTGATGCAGAACCCTGGTGGCTCTGAAACAAAGCCAAATCTCTGGGGAAGCTGTGTTATGCACAATATTTTCATTATGACTAATGCATGTGTTTTTTGGTGCTTTTTTCAGCCAAAAGGTCAGTATTTTAGTTTTTCAAAATCTTTTTACTTGTGACATTACACTAGTTCTATTCCCTCTACACTTTCTACCAGAGGACTATAGCAGCCAAGGACAATTAAATTTTTCTGTGGAGTTTAACTGGCTAACGTTTTCGTTGCCTGTGGCAGCTCTAATGATTAAGTTTGATAAATCAAGAACTGTTTCCAAGCCAATTTTTGTTAATTTGAGTGTTTAAAAATATTGTCTGGTGTTGTGCTTATCTCTGGAGTACTTGCCCAGATATTTCCCAGTACAGCTTTAACAACAGTGTTTTTTTTTTTCCTTTCCTTTAAATAAGCACAGAAAGTCCACATGGCTAAAACACAGAATAGGAAACGAAGCCAATCTGGCAGAAGCAGTTTTGCATTTATGCCCAGCAATTTTATACATTCTTTAGGAGTGGGGAAAAGGAGGGGAAATACGTTTGTCAAAGTGAAAGCTGTGTTTCTGCTGCGAGAACTCCAAGGGCAGTTGAACAAACAGTTCCAAGGTTCACGATAATGACTATCTGTAATTTAAGGCTGGTGCAATAATTAGGTAGGATACTCTCTGTTTTGCTGCCTAGGTGATGATAATCCACAAAAACCAGTCCTGTGATTTTCGAAGGAATCTAGCTGCAGGCTCTTGCTTCGTAGCTATCCTTGTTATCCATAAGGCATACTCATATCTTACTAGCAAGTGAGCTTGTCTGTAAATTGTAGTTTGAAACACAAAATCAGTATGTATAAACTGATGTTCCATTAACAGCTCCTGTTGATATCATATCTAGTTTAAGGCAGAAAAGTTTCTGAAAACGCCCTGGGTTTCACCTAGATTTGTAGTATTCTTGTGGGTATGGCTGCAAAGAATTAAAAATAAAAATATCCAGAGTCTTCTGAGAGGTGTTCTAAAGCAGAAGAAATTCTTTTTGCACAATAAAAGAAAACCAAAATGACAAAGTAATTAGCTATAACTGCCTCCTTTACTATTTAGTTTTCACTTATTTTTGTGTTAGTATCCAGGTCTAATGAACTTTGGGTACTGCTAGCTAGTACAACATCTTATTTATATTAAGTGTTAAAAAAATCCGTAATCAAAATTCCTTGCAGTGTATTTGAACGTCCTTAATTTTTCTGGTGAAAAGATGATGGGAAACTGCCCTTCAGTTGCTGCCTCAGAGAAGACACAATGGTTTGCCGGATCACACCGCCCTTTTGTGCTGGCAGGGCGAAGGGGCTGTGATCAGCACCCCTCAGCTGGGGGATCAAGAATCAGGACAGCTGAGTAGGTGATGGAGAGGCTGCGTGCTCCGTACGGAGGCAGAGAAAGGTGTCTGCGTGCTGTGCAGCACGAGGCACCGTGGGATGCGGGGAACCTCGGCCTCTTCGTGTTGGTGGAAGTTCACAGCCTGGAGATGATGGAAGGAGCTGACTCTGGCCCAGCACCCCTCTGGCACAGAGCAGTGGGGGAGTGTGTAAACGAGAAGCAGACTGCTTAGCTCCGGTCCTCAGGAAATGCTCCAGAAAAGATCAAAAATTAAACTCTCTTCAACGGGTGGAATGGAAATCATTTGGGAATAAGCCCAGCTTGCTACAGGTGTAGTCTCTTGGCAAAGACAGCTCTATGCCTTATGAGCTGTAAACCCAGGTCACAAAAGTAAATAAATAAATAAAACTGATAAAAAGGTTATTAGGTTAGAATAAAAAATGAAAAACAATTATTCATGTCTGTGTTTGTGCTGTTTGTTTAGTTTGAATCTTTTGCATGCTCTTAAGAAGACCTTTGGATTTTTGAGGAACCAGCCAACTAACAGTTTCCTAGTTTCCTTTTCCAGTTTCTGTCAATAAAGCCATGTAGTTTTCATGTGACAACTCAAAGTTACTCGGACAGTTGGAAAATATTGACAGATAATGTTATACAAGTCCTCTTCCTCAGTTTCAGTCAGAAGTCAGAAAATAATGAGTACTGATAACTAAGGAAAGGAAGAGGCAGGAGGTGAGGTTACATCCAGGGGCAGTTTGTAGGTTCTCAGAATCACATTCTTCCATCGATGCTCTGGTGGAAACAACAAAACATCTCCAAATCCATCTACCTGCCAGCTGTATATCCCAGCATGGTCAGCTTAGGGAACAGCAGGGAAGGACAATCAGGATTTCTTCTTTTATCCCAAAGCCAATCTTAATAGCTTCTACATGTAATCTGATTCCTAATTAAGCAAAAGAGAGCAACAAACAAATATTTTAGGATTTGTTTATGTTATTCTCAAGATTGCTCCTATCCTCTTATTGGCAGTGAATCAGAAACATGCTTGCAGAATTACTATTAATCCCTCGGTACAGCTGGTACTACTGTTAGTTGGTAATTTTGCTGGTGCTTCCCATTCCTGTGCTGGCATTGGTGGCTGGAATCTACGGCTGCTTTCTCTGTGGAGAACTGTGGAAGTGTCTGAACGTATGTCTCGTGGGAGGTCTGGTTCATTTTCTCTTGTTTTTCTGTACTTTCCCTAAATCATTAGGATTTTGCCCACTGATGTACGGAAGATTCACTGGAATTCTGGAACTGACTCAGTACAGCACACAAAAGTTTTTACATATGGGATAAATGAGTGTCCTAATGCTGAGGGGTCAGCCTGAAATCTTATGTCTGTTATTGACATTACGCCTCAAAGGCTCCAGACTGTTTGGCAAGAAATTAAAACAACAACAACAAAAACCATGCTGCTGCAGAAGACATTAATGGAAGGAAAAAAAAAAAAGAGAACATAAAGGCCAGGATAAGTCATGAAAGGTGGTTTTGTGTTCTTCATATGCTGTTTTTCACATTGCAGCTTTGTTTACCCTACAAAAATAATCAAATACTGATATTGGGGGCCACTAATAAGCCCAGATGAAAGCAATTTAGCTGATGAATGGTGTGCCATAGTGTTGCAGAATTTGGTCAAAGAACCTACTCTAAGCAGAGCCTGAGATAGAGAATAACCTCAGACAAAGGTCATGACGCTAAGACTTTAAAAAAGGTATAATTTTGCAGAGAGCAGAGAGAAACAAAGCAGACGCAGAGCTTTTATTTCACGTAAGAGGGTAGGACAAGTGATCCCTTCCAGTTTCCCAGCAGCGGTGAACTGGAAATCACCCCTGTATGCAAAGGAAGGTGCAGACTCCTCCTGCCGTCTGTCCTCCCACCTTCCAAAGCCTCCTGTCCAAACCACAGGGACTCATCCCCAGATGGAGGCTCATGCATTAAAATACTGTGCTCTGATTTCAAGAAAGGTTTAGGGGGTGAGGCACGGTGGTGTTTGTCCTCTTCAGACCGTGAACGATTACAATATGCCAGAACACTAACCTGCTGGGCTTTTTTTCCTGTCTGCAGCTAAGCAGAGATTAACACGACCAAAGCTGTTTATTTTGGAAAGGGGGAGTGCAAGAGGGGAGTACAGCGAGAAGACAAATTAGATGTTGCTATTTTCACCAAAAAACAATACATCTCTACTACTATTTAAGGGAAGAAACTTAATTGACAAAACATTTTTAAGGTACTGCCACAAGAATTAATGGGAAAGTAAAAGTCGATTTTGATACACATCTGTTTGGAATTGCAATACCTGAGCTATCCTTGAGATGGTGCAAATGGCACGCTGCTGGCTGATTGCTGCTATCATTAAGGGACCAGAAGGAAAAAAAAAAAAAAAGGAATACGCTAATTATAACCCTCTGATTTTCATTTTTAATGGGTTCTTTTTTTAATTTTTTTTCCACTTAATTGTCTGGAACAAGTCCCTGAAAACCCGCAACCACTTGTAGCAAAGCTGCCATTGCTCTAACAATCAGCTACTCTTACTTGCCCCCATTCTGTTTTTCCACTTTCTTTTTCAAATCTGCCACCTAAAGTACGGCAGTATTTCATTGACCTGCTATTCGTGGCTTTTTATAAACAAATTGTGAAGTTTCGGAATGAAGAAATCCTGGGTGAAAGAAGCAGGTGAAAAAGCATGTGTCAGAGGTGAGGTATTCCAAAGAGCAGTAGGAAGAAAGGATATTACTTGTTGATTTTACTGAAGTAGCTAAATGCTTTTTAAAGAATTTGTGCTTAACGTTTTACAACAAAACTAAACATATTTCTTCCTTAAAAAAATGTAAATGCTCAGAAATAACATTACTCTTTCCAAACCCCTTTGCTGTGCTAATATCCCTATCGATATACAATCTGCAGAGCCACCTGCAAACTTGTAATTTACTGACTCCCTCAAAACTTCAGTCCCATTTGTCAGCCCCTTCATCATCACCGTCCTGTTATTTATAGCTGTAATAACAGGCAGCAAAGCTGGCCCTTACCAGAAAAGCCTCCCTCACTCTCCCTCTGCCTTCATTGGATCCTGTTCTTTTGAAGCGATCGGAACACACAAATGTAGCCACCCACCTCTAGGAGAAAAACTGAGCTGCAGCCCTGGTGAAACATAAAGTTTATTTGACTAAAGTGACGCAAAAATTCTTAAAGAGCTCTTTGGCAGCAGATTATCTGGAAATCAGACCATGTGAGGGGGACTGGTGTACAAAAACCTCCCCAAGATGCTGAGTTGCCCACAGGCTGCGTTCCCGAGCCGCTGCAGTAAATGTGGGTGAAGGTTCCTCCAGCTTGGATAACTCCGGGGAAAGCACTTCAAACCCGGCCGAAAGACAGGTAATAAAAGACTTTATGATTTTGTTTTTTCACACGCAGCTACCTAAAGTACTTTGTGAAATTCAGACGGACTCCTGGAAGGCTGTCAGCAGAGCCTACCTTCCGAAGCAAGCAGACACCAGAGGTTCCTTAACTTCTCCTTGCCTCTTTCAACTTTGGCTGTAAAGCCTGAAATGCTGATGACACTTTCAGTCCTATGAATGTATTAATTGCTTCATTTTAAAGTTAACTTTTAAGGTCTTAGAGTGATTTCTAAAACACTGGGGAAAAAGTACATCTAGCAAAGCTTTGGAAAAACAAAAACAGAAACAAAACCACAATGATGTATTAATTTTTGGTGAAAGTTTACTTTGTCTTTTATTTATTTATTTATTTATTTTTATGCTTTTGTTTGCTTTCCTGCTGTTATATGCCTTTCTCTGTCTCGTTCAGGCACTTGTCCAGCAATTACGAATGTTGGGAGTCAAATGCCTGTAGCTGAACATGTTGTGACAGTCTGAAATCTTAGAGTCTTGGCAGTCCGCATAATTGCATTATTAAAGCAGGGTTTATATAAAGCTTACCAAAATTAAAATGAACTATAATGAAAAATGGAGAAAAGAAGCAGAATCTGAAGCAAAAAATCATTGCAAATCATTTACTTTAAAATGGTAAACTTTATTAACCAAATTAAATTGTATTTTAAAAGGCAAACTGTGCCAGCACAGTAAATTATCTAGTTCAATGGGACAGGTTTATTATAAGTAATAAATCTGTACATAAATATATGTACAGTCAATCATGTTTACTGCTGAAACTGGCTTGCTGGGTCAGTCCAAGTAAGACAGAAGTTGAAGTGAGGAATGCAGTGTAACTGACCATATAAATAGTCACTTTTGTTGTGTCAAGAGAGCCTGGGAAGGAAAGGACAGTGCATTTAATGCCTCTGGATGCTCTGGAGGTTTGTGACATTTTTTAAATGTGGGCTGTTGGCTGTCAGGCATTTTAACAGGAAGGCTCTCACGCAGTTAGGCGTCATCTTCTGTGCTTTTGATGAGTGAATTGATCATAATTGTCCTGGAGAGTACTTCGGGAACTTGGCAAGTGACCGCTGTGGGACTGTTTGGTAACCGAACAGGGTGGTGAATTTCAAATGGTTCTACAAATTAACAAAAACTGACTCCAAACTGGAAATTTAATAAAAACCCTAAGCTATTCCCACACATGGAAATGTGCAGTGTATTTAAGCTCTTTCCTGTTTCCGTCCAAGGAACTATAAACTGCTGACTTTTCATTAGAAACAGCATTAGAAGCTGAAAGAAACGTTCACCCTGACTCCCAGGGTCCCATCTCATGCTAACATTTTAGCTCTTTTCCAAAACTGAATTCCTGCAGCTCTGTTGAGCTGGCAGTTCGTGGCTTTTAGAAGTGACACGACATAAGGGAGCCGTCCATGGGATAAGTGTTTCACAAAGTACTTAGGTAGAGCTGGGAGCCTGAATAAAGGGGCTGTGTCTTGGAGACAGCCATTAGCAAGTGTCCTTCAGTGAAGCATCATCTGGTGACTGTTTCTTTGCTTTCTTCAGACAAAACCATTCCAACGCTAAGTGTGTGTATGCTGGCATATACGTGCAGCCAGTCTGTGACTTCTGAGTGTGCAAACGGGTCTTTTACTTGAAGCACTGTGCAGATTAATGTGCCTATGCAGTTATATCACGGAGCAGTGCCCTGTTCCTTTGGTGACATTTGCTGTTTTACAGCCCTTCCTCCAAGCTGATATAAATAATTCGAGGAAGACTACAAAAGGAATATCATTCCCTCCAAGCTTATCTGTTTCCTTGCACTCCATGTGGACACTCTCAAGCCAATAAAAACGCATTTTCCTCCCCTCTCTCTGCTCTTTAAATAACTGTCCTCAGCTTGGCAGCATTCCCACTCCTATACCGCACCTCTCTTCTCCACACATTTCTCCAGGTAAAATCTCTCTTTTCTGCTGACTCTTGAATTTCAGACCGAAACATAGGCAAGGGGATGCCGTAAGCCTCACAGTACAAGTTGATACTCCCCCAGAACTATTGTTTCCAGAACTATTTCCACATCTTACCCATACTAAGCCTTATCTGGGCACACACGAGTTAACTGGAGAGCTCACTCCTTGGGCTGCTCCTGCCTAAGCAGCCTTTTATTCCCCCAGAAGGGACATTGTCTCAGGGGGCTGCTGGTCGAGTACAGTTCTACTCTCCTTTAATGAGAATGGGAGCCAGCCCTTGGAGGAGTGCAAGTATTCATATACAGGCCCAGTTTGCTACCTACATACTGTAAATTTCTTCTAAAATACACATCACAGTGATGTGCAGAAGTGCAAGACCTGCAATGTATGGAAAAAAATCACCGGACCCATTAATCTCAGCATGTTTTGATCACTCCTTATCCCAAATCAGTTTTGATTCTTTTAAAACAGACTAGAGAAGCAAACCAAAAAAAAAAAAAAAAGCACCTGAAGAGATCATTTCTCAGTTGTTGTGCTTTACATGTGGGCTTAGATCTGCTTTGCACATAACACCAATGTATCATCTTGTTATGTATTAATGAATATCAGTTTTTGAAACCTGAAATACAATCTGTCACACTTCCTACCGGCTCACCTCATGGAAACAAGTTAATAGAAAAGGATGTTCTTGGTACTCCTTTATTTTTGATGAAATAAGTACATGTGAACGTATTCAAAAGCATAAGTCATTATTTTTTTGAGTTATGAACCCTAAATGTGACTCATCAATGACAAACCAGGTAAAATTCATTGCAATGTAGTGCAGTCTAGTTTCAACATTTAAATGGCCGATATTTTCTTTTTTTTTTTCTTACTTTTTTATTTTCTAACAGCTCCCTGCAGTACAGGAGCATCTAGGCTATCCCGTAATAATTTGATTAAAGGGTTACTCCCGGCCTGTGCAAAATCAGGATAAATATGAAGCCTCAATACTCTTCCACACCACATGGCAGCAAAACAGGCACTCACTGACTCCCTGACCCCCAAGAGCACAGGAAAAGGATCAATTTTTACAAGGTTCCCCCAGCCATCCCAGACACAAACCTCCCCCATGCGAAAAGGCAGAGTAGGACCAGCGGCAAACAAGACAGCCTTTTTCTGGGGGGGGATACCTGACTTCTCGCGTCACACAAACCTCTTGTGTCATCTTCTCGACAAAAGGGTTTCCTTGGGCTCTTTCCATCTATATGCCTGTGTAACCTGCGACTTCGTTGCAGGGCGTAACGTGCACTGCAGCAGCTACACGATCACAACGCTCGTCAGTACTGGGTGATGGCAGTGAGATGTAGGTCAAGTTAGCAGAAATCATCTCAACGTTCAATGCTGTTTGCCAACAGCACAGATTAACTTTTTGTCATAGAGTTCCAAGCCGTTTAATTTTTTGCAGGTGCTAGCATGAAACTGGCCAGAAACAGTGCAGCTGGAACGCTGGCACTGGTGGCAAGAGGGGGAGCTTCACCACGGGAGCGCAGCTGCAACCCAGGCGGTGGCTGGTACTCAGCAAGCGCTGCTTTAAAAAAATTAGCACATTAAAAAGGAAAATAATTTGTTCAAAGCGAAATGTATGCAAATATACATTTGCAACTGTGCGAATCACAATGTATTTGATCACTGGGAGACCAGTAACGATTTCTGCAGTGGTGCACAGTCAGCCTGAAGAAGCCTGGTGCTGCCACCACCAAAGTGTTCACCAGGCGACATCAAGTTTTGCTTCCCTTGGAGCATCCGGTATTTGCTGCACCTCAGCCTGATTGTTTTAGTCCCCTAGGCACATGAAAATCAAGTTTGTCCTTTAAATATACAGAGGATGGGAAAATCATTTTGTATTGAAGTGCTGGGAAGATTTATTCTATTGCATGGCAGCGCATTAAAGGAAAGGGATTCCCACATTGCCACGAGAGGTCACTGCATGCCTCCAGAAATAAAACAAGGCAATGAGACAACCCCGAGGCTCCCTGCTCGGAAAGGAACTGGACCCCAGGCCAGGGATGCTCCTTTAGGACTGCTCTGGTAGAGGCAAAGGAGCTGAGTTTGTGCAGCTACAGGGCTGGCTGAAATTCAGCTCTGTGTAGGAGTAACCAAAAATTATCGTTTATTTAATATTTGCCCTATGTGAAGTGCGTTGGTGGCTGCAGCCAAGCCCCAAGAAGCACACGGCTTGGGTTCTCCATCCTAGTGCTCCCATCGGGCGAGGCAGACCTGGGAGCCCAGGGCAGAGCTGTGGCTCTCTCCCTGGATCTCCTGGCACAAGGAGGGGACAGGACAGCTGGCAGCACAGGGGGCAGCTGCCCACAGGACAGCAGGGGCACCAGAGGGAGAAAAGGCTCAGGCACGAAGGTTCTCCAGAAGAGCAAGGTCACACTTGCAAAACAAAAGAAAAAAGGCACAGCCAAAAAGAGCACAGTCACACTTACAAAACAAAAAAGGCACAGCTTTCTTTTTTTTTTTTTTTGACTTTTTTCTTTTTATCTTCAGCTAACTAGGTTAGTGATAAGAAGCCAAGATGAATTTATGTAAGAGCAACCTTTGCAACAACTCAGATCAAAAATCCGTACTAAATTGCCATTCCTTACATCATTCACTCTAAAGGCATGTAACACTAGGTCCTGCAGGGAGATGGGCACGTGTAATTAAATGGAGGCTGGGCTGGGCAAAATCCTTCACTAATAGCATAATTTTCTCCTGGCAATTGTCCCTAATAATCCTAGAGTACTTCTCAACTCCAAGGGCTCTACTTCTGCCACTGTCGCCACCGTTTGTAGCAGTTGCAAGGAAAAAAAAAAAAAAGTACATTCTCCCGCTTTTTTTTTTTTTAACTGGTTAATGAAACCTTATGGGTCTGTTTTCATGTGCCAACTCTGCTTCTGTGAACACTACTGCATAGCTCTGGAGTCTCACTGCAGAGATTTCCCATGGTAGCTGACGAGCTGTAATTCACTTTCAGAAAGAAATAGTTCAAATTCCAGCTAAAGCCCCTCAAAGCGCACAAGTCGTTTTGCAAACTTGAGGCTCAAACTACTACTTCTACCTAGCTATGTAAAGTGATGTGATATTCCGCTCCTGTGGTCTGCAAAAGGAGCTTAGATTTGGGTAAGACAACGACCTTGTCACAGATCCAGGAAACCAACAATATCTTCAACAATCTTTCCTTGGCAGGAATGTGCCAAGAAGTGTCTATGTGCGGAAGCAAAATGTTTTATAAATACAGTAAATGCTTAATTCTCAGGTGTGGAAAATTCAGTCTCACAAGATAATGAAGTTAAATCAACATCCTTTACTGCTTTCCCACTTATGAGTAAGAGGTATAAAGTCCAGAAGGGCTCAGGTTACTTTTCCATATCCCTATCTTACACTTAACATACTCTGTCCACGATGGAGAGAAGGGTTGGCTGTGGCTTTTCCTAGGATTTTCATGTTGCTACCAGTGGCAGTAGAGCTGTTTTCATCTGCACAAGCTCTTTCAGGACATGTGGAAGGTTTCGGACTCCGAAGACACTCAGGTTTTATAGTCTCGCAGGTAAAACAGAAATTACTCTTCTTTGCCATAGTATTTTCCTCTGGAATCCTGAAGATGTTTCGGTCTTTGTGGATGATTAACTAATAGTAGCAAAGTGCTGCAATTGTAGGAATTATGCATTGATATACACTGCTCGCTGTGTGATGAAAAGAACATTATCATGGTGAGCACAGAAAGTAAGCGGGAACAAACGAGAGGTCTCTGGCAGTTACAAAAATACCTTCAAGGGACTTCTCGCTGGAGAACATCCCCTGCAACTGGATAACTTTCCTTCTGCTTGCTTGTTTAGGAAGAGGCTTAGCAAACTGTCTTTTTACAAAACTGAACGCTGGCAAAAGACGTGAGTTTTAATAGCTCTGGCAGTGAGCAACCTCTAGCGATGAGCAAATATTATACCCTCACTGCTCTAGTTTTTCCAGCAGTTGAAAGTGAAATAATGCTTATCCTTGTGCTCAGGATGTTGCACTGATATTTACTGCGGTACAAAATGCTTCGAAAAGGGAAAATGAGTTGTAATTATCATCATTTAGTATGTGGGGGTATCACGGCTTGTTTGACACTTTCCTAGCCATAGAGCAAGGTTAGTGCATGTGCAGCACCAAGGCTCAGCTCCTATTCCAACATTTCATTAAGGGCAGCTGGGCATTCACGCTACCTAACAAACGAGCAGAAAACAGAACATGACCAGAGGAATCACAGTCCTTTTTCTGTTCTTTTTATATTCTCAAAGAAAAGTTAATTGATTTCTTTTTTATTTCTGAATGACTGGTTTCCCCCGCATTCCTCAGGTAAAGCCAGGGATTTGCTCAGTGCCTGGGTTTTTGCTGGCAGCAGGCAGTCCCTCAGGAGCAGCACCCGGTGCCCTTTCCAGGGCTGGAACCACGGCGTGAGCAGACCCAAAGAGCGTGAGAGATGCCTTTATTTCTGCGAGCAGTTAAATAAAATGGGAGACAAATTTTGTCCTATGTAGACCCCAATGCTAGTTCTTACTGACTCAAAACAATCAAACTGAAGACTCCCGATCTTTTTCTTCCCTTGTTATTAGAACTGACTGAACGTTAAAAGTTAGCTGATGCAAAAGCACTGGCATTTAAATACTTTTCTAAACTTTCATTTAAGCCTTCCAGATCTGCTTCTAAACGTGGCAGGCACAATGGGATTTCTAAAGAAATACGGTCATAAAATGTAACTTGTATATCCATTGTTATCTAAGTATTTGTTTAATTAATTCTGCTCTCTTAATACTGGATGAATCTAGAAATTTATGGTAGAAATCACAGTATGAACTTATGAAAAAGCAAACACAAGCCAAACAGTACACTCCGCCCTGATGTGTGCAAAATGGGAGTCCCACAACCTCCCGGGGTGCGAAACCAGTGCTCGGAGGGACAACGCGGTACCAGAAGACAGCAGGACTCTGACTGCCTGCGAGTTGCCCCACAATGCATAAAATCCAGCAAATCTGCTGGATATAACAGATCTGCTAGATCTGTTATAAGCCAGGTACACCACCTGCAGCTGAAGGAGAGGAT
The DNA here is from genome assembly GCF_009769625.2 of Cygnus olor. Lineage (NCBI taxonomy): Eukaryota > Metazoa > Chordata > Aves > Anseriformes > Anatidae > Cygnus > Cygnus olor. The sequence continues at coordinate 7,426,981 of NC_049188.1, read as the reverse complement.
GATTGCTTCTTTCCTTTCTCCGTACACAGCTGAGAGTTTTGCTGGTACATCCCGAATGGATTATCTGCTAAATATCACATTGCGTGCTGTGGTGGTTAATTATTTCCAAAAGTAATTTAATCTCAGAACCTGTTACAAGTGCTGGTAACATGAAATTACCAGCATCAGTAAGCCCAGTAACAGATTTTTTAAAACTATTTTTCCTTTCTTAGATGGTGTTCGTGCCTTCAGTCTGATGGATTTAAAAATGGAGGGGGAATTCTAAGAGCGTTGGGAATACAGTGGAAACAAAAGCGTGGGAAAAGAAGCCACGCGGCTGTGCTGCTGTCCCTCTGCAACTGAGCAGGACAAAGCTTGGGAAAATGGAAAAAAAGGCAACGAGCAATGAGACTCAGCTGCTGACTTCCAAGAAAGATGTCTCAGGCTGCAATGAAGAAGAAGACTGCAGAGAGAACGAACTTCTGATCAGGAACCCTAAATCTGCCCTGCGGCTAGTGGAGGATGGGAACAAAGTCCATCCCAGCCAGGGAGATAAGGAGGAGGCAGCTCCGATCTCAAATGGCTATTCAGGGGTTCAGAGCTCTGGTCCTTGCAATGGGATGGGAGGGGTGGAAGATGCCCAGTGCACTGCCCCCGCAGCCACGACCACCACCACAACCACCACCTCCACCACCTGCAGAGCTGAGGGCCAGCAGCAGCTGATTGAGCTGGAAGACAGAGAGACCTGGAGCAAAAAAATTGACTTTCTACTCTCTGTCATCGGGTATGCAGTGGATCTGGGAAACGTGTGGAGATTTCCTTACATATGCTATCAAAACGGAGGAGGTCAGTGACCGGTTCTATATGTTGTTTTTAACATCCTTGCTTAGAAATGAATGAGTTTAGTGGCTCATTTTAATACCATACACGACAAATAAGTAAGGGGAAAATACTTTTCAAGCAGACCGAAAAACCTAAGCAACGGGATAGGGTAGGATATAAAAAATCAGTACAACTAGAAACTGAAAGCTGGTTAGGTGCAGAACAACCTTGCAGGAGAAGACACTCAAGCCCTGCCCAAGGGCTATCTACAACCACATAAACAAAAGTGTCAAAACACTCACCAGGAACACTAGGACAGACTCGCTGACATTTCAGCCAAAACACAAATCTAATCAAGGAGAGCTAGGACAGGAAAGACTTTTGCCTCCCTGATGTACACAGGCATTCTACTGAAGTTAATTGTTTTTGTCTATATCTCACAATTGTATCCATCGCAGAAGCAGTAAGGTCTTTGTGAACCCCACCTATACTCGCTACAGAAATGTGAGAAGCCTGGCCTGAGTGCTGCTTCTCATTCACACTGCTGCGCAGTTACCCTGCTGGGAAATGCCAGGATAATTCAGCACGGCACACTGGCTAGGGAGGGGATATGCATTGTTCCTGGGGGATAGAAAGAACTCTGTTTATGGAGTGTTGGTACTGGTGGACGAGAAGTCCTATGAAGAACTGTAACCACCTGCTTGCTTTCTTGCAGGAGCATTCCTCATTCCGTACACAATCATGGCCATCTTTGGAGGTATTCCTCTCTTCTATATGGAACTAGCGTTAGGACAGTACCACAGGAATGGGTGCATCTCAATCTGGAGAAAAATATGTCCCATTTTCAAAGGTAATGAAGGGAAATGGAAAATTACTAGGAACTTTCTGAATAACTGAAAGATTTTTCTATAAAGATGACGTTTCTGAGAAAAAAATCTGAAAATCACATAAAGCAAAGTAAGGCTAGTTCGACACAAGATTTTGGCTTTACAAAGAAAGCTTTCATAAGACTTTATGTACATATCTGTAGGTGTGTGCCTGTGCTCTCATATACACGTGACGTGCAACTCTCCAATTGACTACAGAGAGGCCAGTCCATTTTGTCTGACCCAAGCTTGAAAAAAACAAAACAAACAAACAAGCAAAAAATTAGTCACTAAAATAATTATAATATTACTGAACCCAAAATTAAAAACAAGAAAGAAGAAAGATCCGCTACTTCTATTTCAAATATACAGGGAAATGAGTCCCTGTTTGCAGTCTTTTAGAACAGAAAGACCTATTCTACATGCTTGTTACTCTTGCTAGAGCTCTGGTCTTTTTTTTTTTTTCCCACTGGGAGTACAAGATGGCAGTTTCTAAATTCCACATTTTAAGAGCAGATGAAACAAACTATTTAAGCATATTTTGTCTGGACTAAGAATGCTTTTTTGGAATCAGAGCCTGAGTGTTTCCGAAGCCACAAGAAATTCCAGTGTGGTAGACACAGGACAGGGTACGTGTGCCTCCTGCAGAACTGCCTTAGGCAATTACTAACTGTAGTTGATGTGAATAAACAATTCCTTCTTTTCTGTGGCCCAAAACTCACTCGCTTCCTGGAATTATTTCCTACCTTACTAGGAATTGGCTTTGCCATCTGTATAATTGATCTTTACGTGGCCTCCTACTACAACACCATTATGGCGTGGGCCTTTTACTACCTCGTGTCCTCCTTCACGACGGAGCTGCCGTGGACCAGCTGCACAAACGCCTGGAACACAGGCAACTGCACGAACTACTTCAGCAAGGACAACGTCAGCTGGACCCTGTACTCCATCTCTCCTGCAGAAGAATTTTATACGTAAGTGCATGTAAGTGAGGACAGTAATATCAGACAGAACGGTGGAACACGAAGCAAGGTTTTCTTCGGAGGGGGAGGAGGGGTGTTTAGCAAGAGTATTCTTTTCTAAAGTATTCAGATAATCAAATACTTGTATGTATGCTTAGGGTGTGTGGGAGGGTGCTCTGTATTTTAGATCAGAGGTTCGCAATTTTCTGGCCTTTATCAGCTGTCAACACTTATCATTTATCATCAGTGGTTTACAACAAATGTCAAGCTTGTAATTAAAAAAATCCCAAATGATATGACTCTGAAGGCTACTTATCAAGGCCTCAGGACTACTTGTAATGCTCAGACCACAGTATGGGACTGCTCAAAGCATACTGAACATAAGTATTTGTTACAAAAATATCTACACTGTGTTTTTCTTTCCTCTTTCAGCCGCCAAGTTCTACAGGTGCATAGGTCCAATGGGCTGGATGACCTGGGGGGCATTAGCTGGCAATTGACCCTCTGTTTATTGTTAATCTTCACCATTGTATACTTCAGCATCTGGAAAGGGGTCAAAACATCTGGCAAGGTGAATGCAAAAGCAAGACAAATCACTTGGTACAGTATAGCCTAGCAGCAGTTCTAAAGGAGCCAATTAACACGACAGAATTATCCCAGACTGCCTTCACGGCAGGGGTTATGGCCTCGTGTATTCGGGAAGCTCTTACCGCAGTGACTCCGACTGTTACCCAAGTAATACACCACAACAATAACTTATGCCACCGTTCTGTGGACAAGAGCAACCCTGCCCAGAGAAAGCATGGGTATTTATGTGCCAACTGCCCATTCACAGAACTTTTGAGAAGTTCATATGAAGATGCTATAAATGCTAAGAGTTATCAATTGTTTAACTTCTTACCATCTGTTAATTTTCTACCCATGGCAAACGCTACCTTCATGTTCCCCTCGCAGGTGGTGTGGGTGACTGCCACATTCCCATACATCATCCTCTTTATCCTGCTAGTGAGAGGTGCAACTCTGCCTGGAGCCTGGAGAGGTGTCCTCTACTACCTGAAACCTGACTGGCAGAAACTCCTGGCCACTGAGGTAAAAGCATTATAAAAGGGCAGGGATTCACTTTTAGCCACTCAGCATGGATATCAGCATGTATAAACTTTAGTGCCTACTCCCAGCATTGAGCATGATTACACACACGTCTTAGTTTGGACTCAAAAGCCTGACTTCATGCTTTTGTTTAAACAGTCATGCTATTCTTTCCATAATTATATAGTGGCTTTTTGTTTTTGTTTTTAAGATTAGACAGGTTTCCTGGTTCTATTCTGCTACTTAAGCCCACCATCAGTTTAGCTCGAGCTATTAGGGAATGGTGAGCAGCCTGGCATCGAGCACGAAACTGTTATGATCCCTGCTACACTGCAACACAGTCCTTTACCTACAGCAGTCACACTGAGCAAACTAATTTTACTAAACCCTGACATCTGGATTAGCCACAGGTTTTCTGCCCGGGAGGGGAGAAACTGGCAGACTTCCCCCGCCCAGCAGTGGCTCCAATTACCCGTATTTAAAGTGCAGTTACCAGAGCTGAAACTTAAGATCTCCAACCGGTGACAGCCTCTGGCAGAAAAGCCCAAGGAGTCTCCAGCTGCCAGCTAACACACGACTCAGTGATCAGTGGATACGTGCGAGTGCTCTGGAGAAGGAAGAGGTCAGTTAGGCCTGCATACACACCCAAAGTTCTAAAAGAAAGGAGGGATGAGGACAATACTGAGCTAACCACAAAAACCCCTTCCAGTATCTGATTTAGCTTTGAGCTCAGGGGATGACAAGCAGTCCATCAGGCTCAAGGCTGCGCTCACTTCGCTGCTTATGAAAGTCTCTGGTGGGGAGGGTGAGGGAAAACCCCCAAAGCAATAAATACTACAAATATAAAGATAAAAAATTCCAATGTTTGCAAGTCTGCCACTGCCCAGCTGATATGGAGAGTTTTGAATGAAGAGGAAATGAAAAGACACCAGTCTCTGATAAAGCAGCATCTCCAATAAGGGACCACATCTTCTGAAAAAGCAATAAAGGGCATTGATATTGTATTGGATGTATCTGAAGTGAGGACAGCAGATCGCAATCTGTGTGTGCTGGACGATGACAGAGTTCTGTCTGTGGCTGATACGGGATGGCCTCATGCGATGGAAGAGAGTATTAGAAATGAGTTGTAATGAACTCCAGGCTTCAATCAAAAGAGGAGAGACGAATGTGGGCTTTCACCTTCAGAAAGAGAGCTGATATTAGTACTTTAGGAACACTACTCGCTAATGCTGTGGCCACTTTTCGAGTACAACAGGCTTTTCATAACAAGATCATCACACTTGCATCTGTCATGGCTACAACAAAGCTGTATTGAGTCCTTCGAACTAGAACTGCACCCACACTGTCACATGTATTTTAATGTGTCGAGGAAAAATATAGGCAGTGATCATCTACTGCTTATCCCAGAGGACTCACAGCCAAACCCCAGACTGCTCCACAGCACACGAGATTTGGAGGATGAAGGTGGCCAAGCCCACCATGAAATCATGGACAGAGAGTTTTTTATACATTCCAAAAGCTACGTTAATCTGATTACAGGCAAATCACTGTGAATTAATCTAAGATACTGTCAGAAATGAGTACTTAAAACAGCGTATTAAGAAATACAGTAACATTTTATCCATGGTAAATTCCTTGAAATAAATCCTAATTACATCACCAATGAACACAAGCATAGCAAAGGCATGAAAACTATAGTGGATGTTAGTACCTGTCTCAAATCTAAAAAACAATTTATATTCCAACATACTCTTTTAACAAAATGCTTGTTGAATCAGGACTAGAATACAGTCAGACTGGTGAAAAACAATTTTGTATGGCTAAGTGATATTGTGAATCTGCCAAACTCATTCAGTCTGTTTCATATCATTTTTTCTTGACTTTACTATTTTTCAGGTTTGGGTAGATGCAGCAGCTCAGATTTTTTTCTCCCTTGGTCCAGGTTTTGGGGTCTTATTGGCTTATGCCAGCTACAACAAGTTCCATAACAACTGCTACCAGTGAGTTCTAACTTATTCTGTATGTAAAATTAAAAATATATATATAAGTGCTTGTATTAATGAAAAAGAAACACGGTGCTGGTGAAAGACACTGAATTGCCAAACCTGTATACACATAAATCAGACAGTGCTGTAACAGAACAAAAGTCCTTATTCAAAGATTCTGTAATCTAAAACAGTTTTCTCTCTGTTTGCCTACCCCAAAAGAGAGAATCTCTATCAATTAGAGCAAGGAAGCTTAGATGTAGAAATGTGCCAAAAGAAAATGGCACAGTCCTCTGACAAACAATCAGATTACAATTACTTATTCTCAGCAGTCGGTATGGATATGACTTTAAAGTCTTGAGCTGAAAGGCGATTTGTAGTTGTTTCCTTGTTTTCTTAAAAACTGCTATTTATACAATTAAATACATAACTCCTCCATTCTTTAATATTCCTATAGTAATTCCAATCCTTTTAGAAGTCCGGTATTTCTGTAAGCATAAATCCAGCATTCAATCCTGTGCCAGACTAATGTTATAACAGCTTTGTTGCTGTTTGTTTGCTTGTTTTCCAAAATGCACTCATAGTTCTTTTCACCGCATTCCCGTAGTTTCTGTAGGACTCTGTTCAGATGAGTAACTCACCCCATCTGGTAGTAAATTACCCTTCCCATCAGACACTGATTCCCTGATATGAGTTAGGTCTTCTGTTGCAGAGACGCTCTGGTTACCAGTACCGTGAACTGCATGACTAGTTTTGTGTCTGGATTTGTCATTTTCACTGTGCTGGGATACATGGCTGAGATGAGGAATGAAGATGTATCAGAAGTTGCCAAAGACACCGGTAGGCTAACTTTTTGTACAGATCTCTCCAACTTCTTCTAAGAGAACATATTTGCACCGTGCTAACAGTTACCTCTAATTCCTATACCAGGACCCAGTCTGCTCTTCATTACCTACGCCGAGGCCATTGCAAACATGCCTGCTTCAACTTTCTTTGCCATCATATTTTTCCTGATGTTACTCACGCTGGGATTAGACAGCACGGTGAGTAGACAAGATCTAAGAGAGCAAATTTGAAGAGGTGGATGAATGGCATTGGGTGTATGATGGCCTTACCCCAGCAAACACCAGAAGAAGCAGAATTGCAACCATGGTGCTGTCACCAAAGGGCTCTAAAGCAAGACCGGCATCTCCACGCACTTCTGTGAGACAGCAGCTCTTCCTCCAATTTCGATGTTGGACAAACTGAGGCCAAAATAAAATTAAATGATTTGTCAAAGTCACTGTGATAAATAGTGAGAGACCTGGGAACACGGCTGAAGCACTTGATTCACAAGCTCCTGGTTGAATGCAGCCTTACAGGTTCCTCCTCTTCTGTACTTGTAAATTTATAAGTCAATTAGTAAATTCTGGATTTTTTTTTCCATGCTAACTGGATTTAAAAGGTGGGAACTAATGAAGGCCTTCTCAACAGCACTACAAAAAGGATGTTCTAAAAATTTGCTATGTAAGCCTGTTTTTACAGATTGTGAATCAGCACCTTCCAGGAAGGCTGAACTCAGTTGGCTGCACTGTCTTGGTTGCAGTCTTATCAGTAGCTTACTCCTTGTAGTGCTTCCTCTGGGTGGCAGGCACTTCTTACTGATGAGGGAAGACTAAATCCCTGCCCTAAAGAGTTAAAAAATTCTGAAGAAAGTCTGTCTGAACAGCAGTTGTACCAACTCTACAGGCAGGATAAAGCACCAGTGTTTCAATCATCTAAAACTCCTCTTCCTGGTAAAACTGTCCTCTATTTTCCATTGATTTTTCAGTTTGCAGGACTAGAAGGAGTGATTACTGGAGTACTGGATGAATTCCCTCATGTCTGGAGCAAACGCAGGGAATTGTTTGTCCTTGGTCTGATCATCATTTGCTTTTTGGGCTCATTAGCAACCCTGACATTTGTAAGTATTTTACCTGCTCCTCAGCTTTCCTTACTGGCAGTTTTCTGCAAATGACGACTTGGAGAGAGAGTATTTTTTTCAAAACAGATTCAGGAAGTCAGATTAAATCTCTCGCCTATTTTCTTTACACGTTAGAAACCTGTATTTGTAATGAATGTGAACAGTATCTCTCACTAGGAAATGTGTTGTGAAACAATTGTATTGCAATTCAGCAAAACCCTAACATGCCACAAGTCACAAATGATGCAGCTGCTGCCCCAGCTACTAAATCAGCAAGCAGAGATGCATCCACATTGCATACGTGGTCTACTTCTCACTCTCCAAACCTCCATGTTTAAAAATATTGTGATTTGTTACTTTCATTTATCCAACGTTTGAAAAATATTTTTAAAAGAACGATTAAAAAAATATGTTAGAGATTGCCGTAACTATTGCTGGACCGCTCTCCAGAAATTTCTGCCAATGAATGTCCCAGATCTTCCTCATCAAATCAAGCTGGAAAGCATCATCAGTCACACCTTAATTACCCCTTCATCGCTTGTGGGATTTTGTTTTCACAACAAGCTAAATTTTGAATTGTGAATGCAATGATCATAAGGGACAAGGAAAAAATACTTGGCTTTCCTGTCGCACTTCACTCCCCTTGCTCATTAACAACTATCTTCTAATTAAAAGCATTTTACAGTAAAGGCAGACGTAGTTCCTCTCTGGGACGCAATGTCCTCCTCCTTCATCTGATTCTAGGCATCCCAAATGGAAGGAAAGCAAAGCAACACCCTAGTTGTTTCCTGTTCTGTAACTATGACTCAGGTTGGAGAAAGAAGACACAGAGGGCATGCAAAAAACCACTCCATCACACCCCAATAAATCTCATTTGTGCATTAAAATCCAACTAGAACAGCCAGCAGATTTTTAGCTTTCTAGCTCTTCTGCATGGCACTGGTGGAGTATGTTCACACAGAGCCAGAACAGACCAGCAGCACAGCCAGGGATTTCACAGGTCACACCCCAGCAGAACTTACACATCTGTGAATATTTTGGTCCAGATGAAGACAATAATAAAAGATAGTGTTCCAGGATTCCCGTCACTGGATCTCTGGTTCACTGCTAATATGACCTCCTTCGCAGGGAGGCGCATATGTGGTGAAGCTGTTTGAAGAGTACGCCACCGGCCCAGCTGTCCTGACAGTGGTGTTCCTGGAAGCAGTTGCTGTGGCCTGGTTCTACGGTACGTCCGCTGCCACGGGGCAAAACAATGCTAACGAGCACTCCTGAGCTCCTGCGGAGCGGCGTTTCCTGTGTCTGCAGGCAAGATCGCTGTCATCTCAGGGAAAAGTTTGCCTTTTTACCTCCCACAAACCCTCTAGTTACCAAATCTGTGAGAATTGTTACAGATTGGTCTCTGACAGATGTATACTGACATCTAAAAACAGTAAGAGATACCATTCAGAATAATTAAGGATTTAATGTAGTTAAGACTTACAGGAACAAAACAGTATTTCAAGATGGGTTCTGAATTGATTTGCTGTACATGCATCTACTTGGAAAAACATGTTTCTGCTGTCATGACTCCTGCTGCTTGTGTCCACAGGCATCACCCAGTTTTGCAACGATGTGAAGGAAATGCTCGGCTTTGCCCCAGGCTGGTACTGGCGAGTTTGCTGGGTAGCAATTAGCCCCATCTTCCTTTTGGTGAGTTTTCTTTATAGCTTTTCTTTTTGGATCCAGCACAAGAAAATTATCATTGAACAATGCAGTTCCTTAGACTTCTAAAAGTTTACACAATTTGCCTGTGAAGTTCTTTATTAACAATTTTTGTTAAGCCCAAAATGCCCAATTAGTGAAGAACCTAATACAATGCTGCAAGGTCTTGCTATTAAACCACAATTTTAAGGATTTTTGTAGATGAGCTGGGTAAACAAGACTAGGTTATAAATAATTCTTCTTTCCCCCTCATGAACAAACATTACTTTGTTTTGTTGCTTTATATTTGCCTCAGCAAATAAAAATGATGAGGAAACATACTGTCTGGGGAGCAAAACCAAGGTAGGTAAATACAGTGTCCCAGTAACTGCTGACTGACACTTTGAGTACTCCACATAACATTTACAGCAGTTAATTGCAGCCTTTCTAAATCTACATTTCAGAATTGGAAATACTGTCCCTATGTTTGACCTGGCAGGATTATTGATAACATTTTAACATCAAGTGTTCATTTCCTGATCCAAAATTAGTTCGTGCTATCTTTTATTGTCACTAGCCTTAGTGGGAGCAGAGCGGGTCAAGATGGAGTTTATGAGCACCGAACGTAGATTTAAGACCTACAGAACAAATTCAAAACACTGTTGTAATGATCAATGCATGTTTAACAGATTTTCATTTTATTACCCATAGAAAAAGAAGCGAAAAAAAGACTATAAATAAAAGCGTTACACCACAAATAATTTTTATACTACTGTCCTCTTTGTGATCCTAAAACAGTAAAATAAACAGAAGCAAGCAGCTTTGGTGATGTGGTAACTAGGCAGAGCTATTTGTCCTCGCTGCGGAAACTAAACCAAACTAAGGAAAGCCCAGAAGGCAGCATGTTATTTCTCTATGGAAATTTTAATGGAAATTTTAAGGACAGAATCCTTATCTTCTAATAATAATCTGGAAAAACCGAGTCAGAGATCCTTCCAAGGGCAGTCCCAAATATTATTCATGTAGTGTTCAGCTACAAAGTATTTGTTGTTTCACAAGAACATTCTCTGTCATGAAGGATGTGCAGAGTGAAGACGATGAATCAAATTCTGAGTAAGACTTAGCTATCTATTTTTTACCGCCTGGGAACACACGGGATGAGGAAGACCTATGTGCAGCACCAAAAAACAGGCACGTTTTGTAGGAAGCCTGAAGCAGTACAACCTCGCTCAAGACAGGCAATCCCAGAATCACACAACAGTGATTTACTCCCTAAATTCCTCCTTAGGGACCTAAACCCATAAGAAAGTTGCTCGCTGATGAAAATGACAAAAATAAAATGGGTGTAGGCACACCACTATCTGCGGAAGTTGTAGTGTTTGTTTAACTTTAAAAATCCACTCATTTATTTTGATTATACATAAAAATAAAAAGCACACTCAGATTATAGAATAAGGAAATGACCACAGAGGATATGAAAGAGTTATGAACTGTTGGGAAGCATATCTTAATGCATCATTCTTAAACTGTCTTAAGCAGGGAAGAGGGCAGAGCAACAGGAACAACAAAGTTGGAATAATTAAAATGAGTCCTAACTTTTTTTTTCCTGTTCCCACGTAGTTGTTGAATTGCTACAGTAGGGATTACTTCTCATGCCACTTGTTTCAGAGTAGACACTTGCAATAATTGTAGAATTCAACTGAATGAGCAAATAAAAACCATGTTCAGAGCTGAAATTTCAGACCTCAATTCCAGGCTATCTGTACATGTCAGGGCTGCTGTGATCTTTGGATTCATAAACTACACACAGGAAAGCCATCTAACAGTATTTGTACAGGTGACAGCAGAATACCGTATCCAAACCAGTATTAGCATTTGCAAAAGCTACTGAAGAACAAAAATTGTACGGATGAATATCACAAAAAATATGCTAAGTTTGTAGAAAGTAAGTAACAGAAAAAAATGGGGAAAAAAATAGCCTATCACAGAGGAAATGGGAGGCTGCTGTGATTACCATATATAAGTACTTTAACGGTATTTGAGAGAGCATGAGCAGGGTCTCAAACCCAGCAAAGAACGGCATAAGGAAAACAATACAGGGGCTGCAGGTTAAATTCAGGCAAACCAGAACTGACACTGATAATGGTTAAATACGAGGCAAGTAGCTAAAGGAAACAGCACAGTTTTCATTTCTGGTGCCTTAACATCCAGGTGATGCCTTTCTGGAAGGGATCTTTTAGCAGGAACCAAGCTGTAGGGCTCAATACAAGGATAACTGGATGAAATTCTACAAACTGGTATCAATCTATCTCTTTTTTTTTCCCTTTAAGTATACAAGCGTGGTTTCTTTTGTGGTTTCCTGTTTCTTTTTCAGTTTGTCACTTGCAGCTTTCTGTCCAACCCTCCTGAGCTACGACTTTTTGATTATAATTACCCCTACTGGACCACAGTGGTGGGTTATTGCATAGGAACCTCTTCTATCATCTGCATTCCGATCTACATGGTTTATCGGCTGATCGTCACTCCAGGAACACTGAAGGAGGTATCCAGTAGGCTCTGTTGTTTCTATTTGACCGTTAGGAAGGAGGTGATGTCTATAAGTATTATACGTTAATTTTTCTAGGATTTGATGCCCTGGGCTGTTTTGTTCCTAGGCTGCTGACAGCTAATTGTCTTTTGCCCATTCTGAGTGATTTACAAGTCTCCCCAGTCTCACTGAGGGGGTTAAGATACGTATTCATATCAATTTATTAAATTTTTTTTAAGCTCTGGTGAACTGGAGGCTTTCCCTAGAAATCACACATGACACAGCATCGTATGTGTGCATGAGCCAGTGGAAGACCAGTTCCCCTGGGTGTGCTTACAAGAACAAGTTTCTTTTTCTCTCCCACACTTAGTAAGATTTCTTTGCCATAAATCCATGACAGTCTGTGATGACATTTTGGGGATTTCTCATAAGTTCATGTAAATACCAGTTCAGAGAGAGTATGTTCAACTAGCTCACGGTACCCACGTAAACATCGAAGTCCTAAAGCATTAACGTGACAGCTATCAAACTGACTTAATTGTATCTGTTACAAATAATTAATAAATAATACTGTGCATTTCTATAGCCCCTTATGGTTTTATAGTGCTAGGATAACATAACCCTGAAACATCCTTTTCTTGCAACTGATGAGGCATAACTCAAACCAGAGTCAAATTTTTATTACAAATCCCTTTTCAAATGGTGCTAGTGTTATTTATTACCTATAAAATGAAAAAAACTTCTAATACTGATTTCTTTGCAACAGCGTATTCTGAAAAGCATCACTCCAGAAACAGCTACAGAAATTCCTATTGGAGACATCCGCATGAATGCAGTTTAAGCTAACCTGTGTTCTGGGGGAGAGGTGGAGCAGAAAACCTAACTTTCCCCATACTCTTCCCCACCCAAAGAATTACGTTTCCAGCTGAGATAACAACTGGAGGAGCTTTCAGTGGAGGCTCTGTCACTGACAATGGGCATTTGGAAACGTGATGCCTCCAGCACATTTATCCAAGCAATCCGATGAAATCTGCTGAGCACTTCTAACCAGACTGAACCGACTGGGACCAATTCATTCTGGAAACGCAAGGACGTCTGTGTGCATGAGAATACCACTGCTCCACGCGTGGGCACTGGGGCTGGTTGAAAGCCTGGGTGATTGCCAAAGCCTCTGTGGGACGAGTGTCAGCGGGTGGGATTAGGCTTAGAATCGCAAGTGTGTGGCAGTACCCCTGTATTTTCCTCAATGTGATCGTTCGTACTGGGCAATGTTGTATTCGCTTCTAAGGTTCTAATTGCTTAAACTACAGTGAAAAATACAAAAGTATTTCCGATAGCCATATATTACTCAAGTAACACAGGGTTTTATAAACTAAAATATATTAGTAAATTCTGCAAACCCTAGGTTTGTAGGGGAGTCGTGAGATGAAGAGGAAACAATCCCGAGCAGCACTATATAGCACTCCGCACGAGTTAGCACACACATTTGGTAACGTTATCCTCCTTTTCATTTCCCACATTTCGTAGATTTTAACAGTTTCTAGTAATTGTTTCTTGCTTAATACATTCTACAAAATCCATTTTTGCAATGTAGGCTTCACTTTCCTTGAGACACAATCAAGCAAAATATATCACAGGTTACCTCGCCAGTATTTAAGTTGCCAGCACTTACTCTAATGTTTTCATAAATAAGCTAGATATTCGCAAAAATCATTGCACTGACAGACCTAATGTTTATTCCCAAGGAAACTACATACCAACAGTGAATTATTTGGGGTTCAGATGCCAAAAAGTGGGCTCTCAAATATCTGCTTTTCTTTATTTTTTTTAAGTCAACTCCACAGCTAAAATTGGCTGGAGCCTGCAGCTTTTTCTATTGTTTCCTAGTAAAGAACTAAAGTTTAGAACAACCCTTTTGGCTGGCTGACAAAAGCACATTTAACAAACTACACAAGCCTACTCTGAGGATTTACTAGCTCCTGTTCTTATGTGAATTACATTTAGCTTTCACCCCGAAGAAGAAGAGGAGATCATTTTTTTAGCAAGACGTTCAGCAGGATAGGTTCTGATCAGAACTATTTGTATTAAATTTTGAGGCACTGATACACAAATTAACTTCCATGCACATACCAATCTCTTCCTATTAGATATGTACATACGCCTTCCAACAGGAACTGCCCTTTAGACTGACTGCAGTCAGCTGGAGGACAACGGTTTTGCTGCAGTTATGTGGAAATTTAGATAAACCTAAGTAGTTATCATTTATGTAAAGACATTGTATTTTTACTCTACCGCATAGATTATAACAATCTATGAAAAGTAAAATAAAATAGAGCGTAAAAGTCTCTTTTGTAATTCATGGTCTACTTAGGCAACATACTGCTATAAGGAACAATGTTATGTACACATTCAGAGCAGCAGGCATTAAGAAACCCACTGGAGAGTTCACATCAGTACAAAGAACTTACCTGGCCAGAGGAAAGCAGCAAGGGTGCAATTGCCTTTTGAAACCATTTTTCTTGCTTCTGTTGTGTTTTTCTGCTTAGGTGTGCAGACACCTCGTGGAGGAATGCCTCCTACACCTCAGCTACTAACTTCACTTACCTTTAGGTCTCGAGCCCAACTTCCAATAAGGAAATAAAGTGACAATGACGGTTCTTTCCAAACTACAAACATAAGTCTCCTGCACTATTTTAAAAAAGGGAGTAGGTTCTTGCATTGCCACCAGAAAAAAACATAATAAATCTGTCTTACTGGATGGTTACTCACACAGGCTAGTTCTGAAGCGTACTCCTCAAGAATATTTGAAAACTACTTCCAAAGCCGACTTCATTGTGAGGAAAAGACAAACAGTTGAGAATCTGTTTAATAATAAAAATGCATTTGGATTTCAAGTTGCCAATCAGAAAATTACTGTTTTTTTTAATAAACATTTCTGTTTTGAGTTCATTCATTGAAAAATACATATGAAATGTCAACGTAAAATGAACGATGTACTCATATGTATCAAGTGTGGGAAATAAAGGAGAAAACCCCACCCAGCTTCTCCATTCTTTAGACTGGTGTTCAACTAATGCTAGGTATCTTACCTCCTAAATGGGAATTTTCAATAGATATATCTTACAGATGTATTTCTTGCCAGAACTGATACTCTGTTCCATGCTAGGCTCATAAATAAATACATATTTTAAACTCTTACAGTTCCAATTTTTAGTCATTTTTGTATGCCCACTTGCAAAAGTCTCTTTTAACAGGCATTCTGCTACCTTTTATTAAGAAAGGTGATGGTATAGCAGAAATGGTTGAGTTAAATACAAGCATTATTTGCATGAAAGACAAAGTTTCTCTTTCAGCCCTTGCAAACGAAATGAAATTGGGAACATTATGGAATAATTTGCAGGATAGTAACTGCAGAAATCACTGCTATTTAATGTCCAATACTACTGACATGTTATTCCTTTATAACAGCATTTGAAATGGCAAAAGATGTATCTTTAGTTCATATTAAGACACTAACATACAACAGCCACTGAATTTCTGGCTGGATTTAGCACAGAATGCTGAGCAACATCCCAAGAAATGCCAGTTTTTTCTAGTGGATTAGAACTCAGCCAAAAAGCCCCGATCTTAATATAGATTCCTGTTACAGTCACAGTGTAAAACTGGGCGAGTTCTCTCAGCTTGAATTTCTCAGCTGAAAAAATCAGAATAATGCACTGTGACTACAGCTGTACCGTGAGAGATGAAAGCTTTTAAAAATATTTGAAGAGAGATACAAAAAGCAAAGCAGACGTGTAAAGTCACAGGAAAAAATATTTTCAGAAGTAGGCAGTCCAGAAGATCACTAGTGATGTTACATTTTTATTCTCTTTTCACCTGGATAAACCAACGGTGGGTAAGGAAACCCTCAAGAAGTAGATTTAAAAGGCCTTTCTTTTCCTGAATAATAGAAAGATAAAAAACATGTATGTTTTCATTCTAAAAAAAAATGATTTTGCAAGGTACTTCAGTTTCCCTCAATTTTGATTTCATTTATATTTATCATTGATTTTTCTTCCTTTTACATATCCACCTGAAACCATTTGCAGTAACCAATATTTATCAGGTAGCCCAACAAGTAGCCATACATAAAACATTCTTTTTGTCCAAAACATAGTTATTTGATACTAAATGGGCTGCACTGCAATTCAGATTGTTTGAGGCAAACAAATTCTTCAACTCACCTTCTGCTTATCAACCACACCAGTATATCCCACCCTCTATACTGAACAGTGAAAAAGGAGTTACTGAAACTGGTAAATTAGGAATGCATTTGCCTTTCAAGCAGAGAATTAGGCTGGAGTTTTAGCTGCACAGAACTAGGCATTCCCTCCACCTTGTACATGGATGCATCTGTATTAATTCATGCAGCTGTTTAGTTACAAGTGTTGCAAGCTGACTGTAAGTCATCAGTATGTGCCTTGTACTGTAAACTGTTATTGTAATAAATTTAACATTCATAATCCAACTGTAGATATCTCTTGTGCCTCTCTCTCATGGGGAGTTTCAAGCTGGCCTACAACAGATTCCAGTTTTTTAAAGCAAAGATAAAACAATTCCAAGAAAAAGCAGTCCAGCTTACTACACCAATAAGGCCTCTTTGACAAAAAGCAGGAGTATTTTGTTTGCTGTCTGAACCTTTTCCACTGCTAAATACTCCACTTTCATTCTATTCCAACAGAAAAAAACAATGTGCATGACATTTGTTTAGACAGAACATCAAAACCAAACTGATCCACACTTGGAATAAATGCTTAGCTACTCAATTGATTTAAGTAAGAAGACAAGGTAAAAACAAAAAAATTTTTTTTGAGCTTCATCTGGGAAAAGTTAAATAAAAAATTGTAAAGAGGATTAGTCAAACACAAATATTTCTGTGTTTCCTATTTATAAGCCTAACATATTTCCCCACCAAAGAAAACATAAGCATATCATAAGGAAAAGGGAAAATACAGATCAAACAAAACTCCAATTGGTTCTATTCTGAGATATGTTATTTTATAACATGTCAAAAAGGAGCCCAAAGGTTTTGGCAGCATTTACTAAAACTGGGACACAAAAACACAAATGACTCAGCTGTTCTTCCTACTACAAACTACTGCAGTTAAGTGAATCATATAGGGTGCCCTTCCTGATGAGTTTCTTAAAATGACACATTTCAGTTTCCCCAGTCTTAGCAGCAAATGATCAGCTCACAAGACCTGGGCTATGAAAGTCATATTTGAGAAAGCACCACAGAAGTTTTTAGAAGTAAAAGAATTAGAAAATCAAAAGTTGTTTTTTTTGAAAATAAGTAATTTAAAGGAATCTGGAAAGAAAAAGATATCAGTCCAACATTTTAAAATCTTGGCCAGGAACAAGGGTTATTATTTCCCATACAAACATTTGATTGTCATAGGTTTTGTTCTGAAACTAGGGCTGCTTTAAAATGACTTTGATTATCTAAGTGTTCAAAATCATCTTTGTGGCACTTAAAAAAAATTATTATTTTTAGTTCATGTTATTATGAGACAAAAGTGATAGATTTACTGGAAAAATAAGTGAAAGAAACCATTGTGAAAACTGTTGAAAACGTATTCTAAAATCTGTGACCATTGCCAGATACCCTACTTACCAAGTTATAGTTTGGAGAGAACTTTATTTCTTGCTTATGAACCCCTGAACAGACAGACTGACAAATCTAAAGTAGTACCTCCAACAGAACAAGCAAATATGACTGCAATACATGAAAAAGGATGCATTTATCTTATTTCACATACAAAAAAAGATGAAGCTATTTCCAGTAAAATAACTCAAGCATTCAAAAAGACCCACACATTACATGTAGTACTTATCTTACACTTTATTTAAGTATTTCTGTACATCAGGTCCCTAAAACCAAAGCCCACACATATATACAAAATCCATATGTCAATATGCATTTAACTTCCCGAACATCATACTACATACAGACATCTCCTGGACTGTTGTTCAGGCTGTTTTGCTGGCATTTCTTCCTCTTTTACACGTATGTTTCTTATTTTGGGAGCATCTCTGGGGACTGATAACTCTTGGTAAGGCCTGAGAGCCTTAAAGCATTATGAGTTTAAAGAGCTCATTCTGCTTCAGCTGGTGAGAGGAGTAGGGGCTGCCTGGGGCTGGAATTTTCACTTTAGGCTGTTTAACATTCCTAGAACTTCCCAGAATCTTCAGATGAAAAATAAAACACAACAGGGATAGGATACTGCAGGCAAGGGTGGATTGATTCCGACAAATTTAATACTTTGACTGTATCAACTGACTAAGGGTGTGTATCAACTGATCCATTAATCCATTTCAAAAGATGTTCTTCTGTTACAGAGCACAGATTTTTTTTAAATGAAAGCCAAGAATAAATAGCTAAGGTACACTTTTACTTCTGTACAAGAGTCCATGCAGCACTGGATTTTCCTCTTGGTTGAGAGACCAAGTGTTTTTTGTCCACCACAGCAGCGTTAATCTTCTTCTTTCTCAATGTAAGGTTTGGCACTGACACGTGCCATTTGCCTTGCCAAATAGCGGTCCCTTGCTGACATGACTGTCTCTTCATTGCTCCGTTTGGCAAATTTGCTCATGCTCTCAGACGCTTTGTGTGTTTGTTCTCTCTCTTCTTTCTCCCCTTCTTCTCCAGCTTTACGTTTCTGCTCAGACAAATTTCTAGAGCTGGAGCTCCTCTTCTCATCCACCTCTCTCTCTTTTCCCTTCCTCTCCATTTCCAAATCAGTCTCTCCATCTTTTTCTAAAGATGCGGGACTGTTTTCCCTCCCGTCTCTGTGTTTTTCATCACTACCATATTTTTCTCTCCTATCCTTTACACGATCTTCCTTTTCTCTGCATTTCTCTCCTCTCTCCTTCTCTCTATCACTGGACCTATCTTTACCACTTCTTATTCTTTCTTTTTCTCGTTCCTTTTCTGAACCTCTCCTCTCTCCTTTTGCCTTCCTCCATTCTCTTCCATGTCCCTCCCTCTCTTTTCTTTCCTTCCCCCTTTGTTTATCATCTTGTTCTTCTCTCCTTCTGTAATTATCTTTAGTAGCATGATCCCCATGTCTATGTCGCTCTTCCTTTTCCCTATGGTGATCCTTGTCATGGGTCCTACTTCTCTCGTAATCTTTTTCCCTGTATTGTTCATCATTTCCCCTTCTGTCTGATCTGCTCTCTCCCCTCTTTGTCTGATGATTTGTCTGGGCTTTTGTGCGCAGCTCTTCCTCCACACTGGATGAACTTGGTGACCTGGAATGTCTCTGGTGCTTGTGATGTTTAGCCTCCTCTTCACTGCTCACAAAGCTGTCTGTCCTTTTCTTCTTTTTCAAATTTACTTTACTATTCTTGTTTCTCTTATCATCATCGTTACTATCACTTCCTATGTCGGTATCGGCATCTGGATTATCCTCTTCCTTAGCAGGGGGCTTGAGTCTTTGCCTTTCGTGTGGGCCTTTGTTCCTTTGGTCGGATTCATCATAACTAGTGTTAGGTTTTTCTTCCTTTATCCTACATTTTTATGTTAAAAAAGAAAAAAAACATTACACGGCCTGAAATCTCAGACTTTTCTACACACTGACTTCTGGTCAGGTCTTAAGCAAGACTGTAAACAAAAGATGCTGCTGAGAAGTCTAAGAAAGCAAATCTATCTGTAGCTCAGGTTCCAGGAATCCAGCATAAATGATTTCTATTAAAAATCTGCATATGGTTCACTGGTGAATGAAAGCTGATGAATCTATCTAAAAGAATGAGTATGGTTAAGTATCTGCAGTCTCCTTCTAAAGAACAGAACAGAGATTTGTGTTCTTGTGTAAGCTTTCTGGCAAGCTACATGTTTTTTCCTATGTGTTCATTCTTCTATTCATATCCAGTAATTGTCCAAAGAAGAAGCACGTTGTATGTTTTTGTTCATAGAAGTAGGAGCATAGCTTCCATTAGAAGTAGTAGATTTTTACTCCAGTATTTCTGAAGTTCTCATTCTTGTGACTAAATAAAACTTTTTAACAGCTCATAGACTCTTAAACAAAAAAGACGATCCATGAAGGACAAATTTGGGAACTGGGCAGAAGAAGTTATGCTTCGTCATTCTTTTCTGACTGATGGAAATGCATGTTTAATCACACACAAGCCATATGTCTCCTCTTCCTAATCATACAGCTGCAGTTACAGGCTGCGGTAAATTCTTATGAATCAGCACACCATCCACTTAGATTGAGTGTTTGATGCATGCTTTAAAGTCTTTCAACAATGACTAAAAAAATAAGTTGGAAAATCCAATAATCTACTTTATTAACCCAATTAACTAAAATGAATGTAATGCAAATTCTGAGATCTGAAAGTCAAGTTGTGTTCTCTCTGTATTCTACAGTACCACCCTAAGAAATATTAAAATATAAGCTGGAGCTCACACGAAAGGTTTTCTGGGAGCACCATCTAAAGTACTATTTGCCTTCCCACAAATTAACTTTATATACAACTCGCAAAAGAAACACTTCCTTAATATGCAAGATTAAGAAACCACCATTTCAGATGATCTCTACACAGTAGAAAACCACATTTTACTGAGGAGGCTTTGAAAGACCTATTAAAGCAAATAGGAAACTGTGTGGGCTGCTTACTTACACTACAAACACTATTGCTACTGTTTTATACAGATTCAAGAGAATAACAAAGATTTCATCAATAAAAAACAAACCATAAAAAGCAAAATTCATTTAAACACCTCAGTAGCAATCTTTGTAAGCCACTGAAATCATGCAGGTCTTTCTCTCTGGTGGAAGCCAGGGACAGGATGTTTTTCCAAACGTGTAGGTATACTAATACTTTAAGTCTCAAATGATGAAACTGTGGCCGCAAATTTCACATTTTTTGCTTAAATTCAGGAAGCTGTTCTGCTTTTCTTCCAGTTGTATTCCTTACTTCCTATTTCTTTTACACTACCTTTTCCTATTAACTCCAACAGGTTTATCTTTATACCAAACACATAACCTAGTACAATAAGCACGATGTTAGAGTTCGACATTTTTTTTCAAGAAATTGGTATCAACATTTCCTATGACTTACCTCTATATGCCCATTATTTTATTTTACTTTTTGCCTCCTTCGTGGTTCAAAATATTTAACTTAATGCAGATTGCAAAATACTATGCAAACCAAAGTAAATATAGGTAGAATAATATAAAGTACTGTTACAAGTATGACTGTTCTCTGACACTTTTTAACCATATCCCTGTCCTCCTTGTTGCCGTCTTATAGTCTATACCATTGATGATCACTGGACATTTTCCAAATAATTTTGTTAACTAGAGGTATGTATAAAGTATTCTGTGATTCTGAAGTAATCCGGTTACCCCTACCTGTGTGATATACTATTCCCTATTTCTTGTGGCATTCCATTAAATCTGGAACCACAATCAACCAGCAGCTGTTTTTATATGTGAAAGCTTTCTGGAATTGCATCGTACCTGGCTTCACGGAAGCTGCATTTCGGCATCTCTTCTTCCCCTACCCTCTGGTTTAAAAGATGTCTGTAAAATCCACTGAGATCCTTCTGTTTGGTCACATCCAAGTATGCTAAGGAAACAAAAGCAAGGTTGGATTTAGTGTGTCATAAATACTCATCAGACACAATTCACAATTGGTAAAGACACCAAGAGTTCAATCTCCACCCTGGAGGTTTTCAAGCCTGGAGTGCAAAAAGCTCTGAGCAAGCCAATCCAACCTCATAGCAGGCCATGCTTTAAGAAGAAGGCTGAAACAGACAGAGGTCCACTAGACCAGAATTACCTTATTCAAGATGCTAAAAATGCAGGAGATTACATGTCTGTCCAATATACCTTGTTTGTTATACTAACATCTATTTATAGTTCCAATTTTTATGCCTATTTCTGTGACACTACAGAATATCTGGTTAGGGAGCGCAAGCATAATTGTACTCCAGGCTTAGAAGTCTTCCTTCAGTAACTGACACTTCCTCAAAAATTAAAGCCCAAAATAGTACTGACACACAAATGGAGGAGCTTCCTCTGTTCCTTCAGTAACCTGTACAAGGGAAAATAACAGATGGAAAGCGGGATCTGATTCAGTGTCTGTTATCTGCTCCTTTTTGATATTTAAACTATATCAAGCCTTACAGAAAGCCCGGATGACAATGCTGTACATCATGTACAAGGCCGTACTTCTTTTTAAGAGGTATTATGCTGGTTCAGTGTTAATCTCACCCTCCAGAGCTGCCTGTCTTCTTTCTCTTTCCTCCTCCTCAGCCCTCTCTTGCAGCTTCTTCTTATAGGCAGAAGTCACAAAAGCCTCTTTGTGATCAAACTCTCCTCCTTCCATTTCACGCTCTTTCTGAATTTTTCTTTCCATTCTTTTTTCTTGTTCCTTCTTTCTAATCTCAGCTGCTTTGAGGATATTGTGGATGTATCTAGGCTAAAATAGGAGGGAAAAAAAAAGTTTAATGATGAGAGATAATTAAGGTGGCTAAGAAAACACAAACTGGGACTGCTAGAAATGTTGACAGAATAGAAATAATAGAAAAATAGAATAGAAGTAATAGAAAAAAAAATGACAAGCTAATTTAACACATTCTCACACCAACAGCAATTTTAAACTATCATCCCCTTTTAGGTCACTATTGTGGCATGCTTCCCAATAACAACACAGGTTGCTGTATTCAATGAAAACATTCAGCCCAACTTTGACTAGGATGACTTCTTCTCTGAGTGAAACTAAATCTGTTTTTTTTTTTTTTACTTCTCAACCCTGTCTTCTGTCTTGTAAAGTCTTGCCTTTCTATTGATGTAAGGGAAAAGAAAGCTTTCTTTTATATCCACATAACCTGACAAGCGCGATCAAATGAAATAGAATAAGTAAAAACAAAAATATCACTTGTCAGGATAATCCTGCAATGTTTTGAAATCAGGCATTGGGCTGTGAAAACTGGCTCACATTTCACCAATGAAAGGTAATTACTTTAGTCTGTTGACAGGTTTCCTGTGAGCACACCAGTGAGTGAGAAGGGACAATTTATGTTCATTGTCCTTTATTATCAGAACTCATATTGCTGCAGGGCCCATTGCCTCTAACCCCATTATCCCACTATAAAAGTCTCTTAACAAATAGAGAAAGATGTGCTAGACATCCTAAGTTGGGTGGGAAACTTGCAGTCTGCTGCACTCCTGAGTACCACTGGATCAGGACTCTGAAGTATCTGATGAACTTGTAGTTCTACCAAAATTTTTGCAAATTACTACCTTAGGTAACAGAATTTGAGCACAAACTTGCATGCCCCATTAGAGAACACATTTGGCAAAGCTTAGAAGTTAAGCGATTGCAGTTATTCCAAGCGTACAGAGATAAGACAGACAGCATACATTTTCAAGTATCGACCTTTTTCTCATCGTTTCCTGATAAAATTCTGGCATTATTTTCTTTCTTCTTCTGCTGCATTTCATCATAAATACTGTCATACTCATACACTGTAGCATCTTCCGACAAAGCCTTCTGAATTTCCAATTTAGTCTAAACCAAAACAAAACAGAAGTGTGGGGAAGAAAAGATAAAGGAATGAAGCACAAATATGTTAAATGAATGGCGCATAAATATCTTTTTCCTTCTTACTATGTCTTCAATAGGTCTGGAGCTTTTTTTAAAAGTAAAACTCATGTTTCTTCTGTAGAACTTACTCTTCAATAACAGTCACAGGCCCACTGTTGGCATATGTTTAAATATTTAAAAAAAAAAAACACAACAACAATACTTTGTAACATTACATTCTACAAACAAAAACAGTTTGAGAAACTAAAAACATCAATGCATTTTACACCACAATACAAGCTTTGATTTGTATTGATTGAAGTTAAATTTTTACTGTGTTAAGTTATGACCGGTTTTGTGTTAAACCTCAGTCACAGACCTTTCATTAGGCAGTTCTACAGCTACTCTGGTTATAGCAAGAAGAACCCCCAAAAAAAACAATTGTGCCCACAAAAGTGAAAGAAAATCTTTGCTAGAGGAAATGCTTTGAGAATTTCATGTTTAAAGAAATTTTATGCTGCGAAGAGAAATGTACAAAATTATAGAACCATGAGGAATTTTTAAAAGGGTAACTCTAACTCTGAAAATACACAATTATGTTTCTGCAATTATTTAATAAAATGGGAAATGTAATTGGTTACAATTTTATCTTTCCATATTTAGAATACTTTAGAATCCAATTATAATGCTTCTGGAAAATAATCATGAGCATTTGCCTACTGGTAAAGTTTAAAAAAACCCATGCATTTTATAACATCCTTAATCTGTTGACCAGAGTAACAAAAAGACCATCTTGATTACAACAAGCCTTATCTTTGAAAGACATCTGTGTGGAAGCCTAGAATTAGGAATAGTAAATTTCATTCTGTAACTGCAGTAAAAAATAGAATCACATTCTATTTGATTCCGTGATTTTGATCACACTTAAATACAAACCATATAATTTGAGTTATATTTTCATTCAGTCAAGACAGGAGGCCAAAAACTAGTAAAGGACTTTCTCACTTCCTTTGTCTTTTCAAGTATACTTCAGAAAAATTGGGAAGCACACTGCCTGCAGGATGTGCAGAATCAGCAGGATACACGGCAATGCATTTTGGGATACATTATCACATAAAGAACTGAAAAAAAAACGAACACACTGGCAAACAGTTTATGGAGGAAGTTTATGAAGGGAATACATTTTATCAATACAGCAGAAACCAGATAAAAATGCACATCCATATACACTGATGTCACTGGCAAAGCCAGATTAGAAAGCTCCTCAGCTTCACTCACTCCATCGAGGTTTTTTTGTCTTCCCTGTGTCCCATTTACGCCTCTGTCCACAGCCCTGCTTTTAGGTCTGCACTGTCAGGCTGCTTATTTCACAGGTCTCAGTAGCAGCACAGGTTCATAAGCCACTATTCCAACACAAAGGTGCAAGAGTAAAAGGACAGGAGCAAGAATTTCTTATTCTTATCTGGAATTTCTGGCACCTTTGCCAGCAAATAAAACGTGTGTAACTGCAGCTGTGCTGAACTGGCTGCTTGCCTGAAGACAAACAACCAAATACACATTAAAACTCCCATATCTCTGTGGATAGTAAATGCAGTCATTTCCAAATTTGTCACGGGCATGAAGAGTCTCCACTGCACCTTACCTGTTTCATCACTTGTTTTTTCAACGCTTCTTTCTGAAGACTTTCACCAACAGATGGCTGTAAGAAAAAAACATTGCAGAAATAAAATTAATTACATTGACACAGCTCATATTATTTTTCTGCCATTCTAATGAACAGTTATCTAAACAGCCTCCTTGCATTAGGCAGTCTCTCATTTCAACAGCATTTTTCCATAAGCAAGAAAAACTAAAAG
Source organism: Cygnus olor (assembly GCF_009769625.2). Lineage (NCBI taxonomy): Eukaryota > Metazoa > Chordata > Aves > Anseriformes > Anatidae > Cygnus > Cygnus olor. Next base: position 7,401,699 of record NC_049188.1, on the reverse strand, counting down.
TTCATTCATAAGCATACAACGAATCAGCCTTTTCTGTGAGCAGAATACTGCCCTACCTCAACATATGTATGTCTTTTATAAAAACGGCGATGAGTTTAAGAACACAATTTTACAGACTGTACCTCAAAAGCTACAATTTCCTGCTATTTCACAAACCAAGCAGTCTCTGCTCAAGAAACACTCAGAGACATGAGGAGGTCTGTGGAAATTGTTTTGTCCCAATGCCTTTTTCCAACTGCTGCCAAAAAACTCGTAGAAAAGCCATATCCCTCCACTGCAGCAAGGGTCAGTCTGTTGGTACACGAAGCTAGCACATCAGCAGTCAAAACACCTAGCAAAGGGTATCTAAGGTGAAAACCGAAACATATTCCTAAGAGATAATGCCTGTGATACACCTGTGCACTCTTACAACCACTAAACTTCTTTCAGTTGTTGCTAGGAAAAAAAAAAAAAAAAAAAAAGGAAAACACAGACCACCCCAAATCATCAGAAATTGGAATGATATCCTCCTATCAATTTATGTATCAAAACCATCTGAATGTTCTTGCAAACTGTGTACTTAAGAATACAGAAGGATAAACATTCTCAATGATTTTTGAATTATATTTCTAATACTCTGTGAAATAGGTGCTGTTCAGAATATACATATTGCTTCCCATGTGTAAATTTCAACAGAGAAGTGACAGTGCCGAGCAGACATTCTTACTGACAACCCCATGGGAGAACTGCATTCATAGAAATATCCAAAAAGATTTGGCAATATTTCAGGTTTGATCGGTATCATTAGTTCTGTATTTTTAAAAACAAGAATGTTGCTGATTTGCACAGCATGTACTTCAGGCATTAATGGTTAATATTCCAAGATAAGTAAGCTAGAAAGCAGCAATACTAATCTTCCCCAAGAAAAAAGCGTATCCACTACTGAAAACATTTCCTAATCTTCATACTTTCTAAAAACAAGTAACACAAACGAACAAACAAAAAACACGACTGAGTTTTATTTAGTTTTGTCTTTTAATTAGTGTTGAACTAGACTGCATTTCTATCTTTTCTGAACCAAGAGATAACACTGTTTATTAAACAGACGCACTATAAATGTCAGGACTCCTATCCTTGTTTATGTAATTAGATATCGCTTCATCTTAAAAAGCAGAAATAGGAAGGAAAAAATCCTCTTGCGTTTTGGCAGCTTCCCAAGCTTTGCGGCTTTGACTAGTACATAGATTCACAGAAACACGGAACAGTTTGGGGCGAAAGAGACCTTAAAGCCCACCCAGTCCCAAGCCCCTGCCACCTCCCACTACACCAGGTTGCCCAAAGCCCCATCCAACCTGCCCCAGGGCTGGGGCATCCACAGCTTCTCCGGGCAGCCTGTTCCAGTGCCCCACCACCTCGGAGTACACGCTCTCTCTCTCTTTCTAAAAAGAGAAGAGATTGTGTAATCAGCTCTAATAAAATTAAGCAGAAAACCAACTAGCAGGGAGCCTGAAACAGCAACTAGGATCTTCTGAAATCAAACAAAACTAGCACAACGCAAAATCAAACAGATTCCCTGAACAAGAGGGCTCTGAATTTCACCTGATGCTTACAAGTACCGATGTGTCATGACCTCTTTTTCTTATGCTATTGAAGTTTCAACAGATGGGTCAACAAGGAAAGACACCTAAGTGCTTTTCCACAATTTTCTACATGACAGACTGTAAACAGTTGAAATCTTTGTCACTGGTTAATTTCAGAAACAGAACAAGTTGTGCCATAAGCAGCAGAATTAACGGACTTTCATTTTACGTGACTTTGTGCCCTCTGTCTCTTTATTCCCATTATCATCCCCTCAAACACCCTACCTGCCTGATTTGTCAAGGGGGCAACACTCTGTGATCCACAGCTACCCCTGTGCTGAGCAGTCCCTCAACTATTCTTTCTTCAGGCAGAGAAAAATTAGAATCACAAATTCTCAGCTGTCTGTCCTTTACTCAGATGCCAAATTTCACAAAAAAAACAGGAAGAGAGTGTTTTTGGACCTCTGCCAGCTACGTAGCATAGTTAGGATTGTTAGCGGGGGGACTAACTAACGGGTACACAAAGGGATCACCTCTACACGGCTTTTTTCTGCTAGGCAAACCACAAATAATAGCAAGACTTGCAAGCTTCTGTGTAGCCACGTCTAACAAACTATCCAGAAAGGTGCTTTGTCAGAGCAGTACCAAGCAATTCCAAGCTCAGCAAGAGGAAAAAAGGGTGCTAAGGCAACGCTGTCAGTACCGGGAGATGTACGTACGGTACCACCTGACAGCATCCGCTGAATTCTGGATAGTGGATTATTAGGTTATAACACCCTACGAGAATCCTGTCTTCAGCCATCAGTATTTCCCTCTAGCTTTCAGGATTGCAGAACTTGTTGAGAAATATTTACAGTATTGTACGTAGTTTTTATGTCGTGCTTTCTTCTAAAAATGCTATATACGAACAGTGTGATCTTCTTCACATGGATGACTATTTTAACTTGGCAGTGGAACACATACAAACATTTAATGTAAGACCTGGATTTCCAGATTTCCTCCTGGCTCTCGGGGAAGATGATGTCCCTCTGCTTGACATATTAAGAGTCACCACTGAAGGATTCCTCCGTCAGACACTCTTACACTGGCTTTCCTGAAAGGTGCCTGAACACCGAGGAGTCTCCTCCGCATTATGGCAGAAAGCAAAGGCTCACTAACAGACAGAACAGACCCTGCGGCCCTATTTACAGAGTGAGCTTTATTCCACTGGAATATTTCAGACGCTGCTCAGAATGTTTTCCTTGTCTGCCTACATGAAATGAATGTGTTGATCTACAAAGATTACACAAACACAAAAGTAATATATAATCCTCATTATTGTACATGTAATTGTAAAGAAGTCCACCTGTGATATGTTTGCCTAGAACGGCGGCAAGTTTATAGAAAACAAACACCTTCCCTAATGGTTTATGGTTGACAATTTCCTGTTGTGCTATGAGCTCTGATAGATGAGAACTTCCTGTTCTTTTGTATTGTTTTTACTTATCAACTGCCCATTTATTAAAGGCCCCAGAAGCTCAGCAATCTGTCTCATACTTTCTCTTTCCCTGAAGTCAAGCTATTCTTCAGAAGCACAAAGCTTGTAGTTTAATATTTTCTAGAAGGAAAAGATGGTTTAACCCTATCCTTTGAAGTCACATAGAACCCGTGCAAATTAAGAATTTTTACTGTTAGACATTGAAACTACTGACCAATGTTTTTAGCTCATCTCAGGTGTGTTCCAATTCTAACAGAGCACTGCAAACTATTTACAGCCTTATACAAAAAGCACAATTCAAACTTCAAAAAATCCAACACCTAAAAAGTGGGATTCCACATGTTTTCTCTACCTTCCTGCCACAACATCCCCGTCTTCCCACATCTCGGGTCTCATCTGCAGCTCTTCGCTTCCTCTCTGTATTTTCTGCTTCCTCCCCTCTCACCTTGGCGAGGCAGCCCTCAGGCCCCAGGCCAACCAAAGGGAATGGAGGAGGGTTGGGACCTTCTTGTCTTTCCCCGCATCAGGGCATTAATGGGGTCTTGGTCCTGCAGTTAGAGAGCTCTGGTCTCACCAGAGAGGCCATCATTAGGTCTTGCTCTCATAGAGACCTATATGACCTACCTAGATCCTGCGCAGGGACACAATCACTACGTGTACAACAGACTCAGGCCTCTATGAAAAAAAAAGAACTCACAACAGATTCACCTCAGCTCACACACTGCACAAGCCGTGGTGACTGGTACAAGGAGAAGAGAAAGAACGTGTAAAACAACTCCCGTACAGAATTAGCTTTCCTTGACATACCCTCCCAGCTTCCAGCAACTAGAAGTCTGGGGACTTCCTGAAGTGGAGGATGCACCTGGACCATTGTTTGACACCAGCGGCATCCCCTGATTTGACGAATCCATTCCTGAACCCATTTATAGCTTTGGCCATGCCACAATATCCTGTGGCAGTGAGTTCCACAACTTAATTAGACATTGTGTGGAGAAAAACAACTTCCTCGTGTTTAGATGAAACCAGCTACTTGGTCATTCCTTAAGATCCCCTACTGCTCATGTTATGAGAAACAGCAAAATCACTTTACTTTCTCTGAATCATATTTGATTTTACATGTTTCCTGGGGAGTTATTCCTCTCCCCTTCCTTTCTGTCAGTGATCTAAGAGCCCCTCAGTCTATTTAGTCTTATTCTGCGTGCAAACTGTTGCATAAACTCCAGTCGTTATCATTACTTCTCCGCTCTTTTATCAGTCACGGTGTCCGTTTTGAAAGGAACTTAAAGCAAAAATAAAAATTTGAGTCTACATGTGACATAGTTTTCTGCTCATTTTCAAGCAAAAAAAACCACTTTCTTTGTGCTTGCTTAAAATACTCCTTTTACTTTTCTTTTGGATGGTCACTTAAAAAACAAAAACAAACAAAAAAAGACCTTACCGGGCTGATACACTGGCAGAACTATCCACACTGACTCCATGATCTCCCTCGTGAATTTAGCACCTATTGTGGTCTACGCACAGGTTATATTTTACCTACACTTGACATCCCGAAGAAAAAAATCAGCTTTGAAAAGTTGCTTGGTAAGACATGAAAATGTATGCTGGATAATTCTGATACACTAACACAGAAATTTTACATGCTGCAAAATGAGTCTCAATTTACAGAGAGATACTTTCAACTAAATTCCAAATACAAAACAGAACAGTCCACTAGGAATACTGACAAGCCACCTCTGAAATCACAATGCATGAATAAAGGGATAATATTTTGGGAGAAAATGGATATACAACAAGTAACAGTACGCCAGAATGGAATTTTACTTCTGACGTCCCATAGTTTGCTGATGTAACATCTGTTTTCTACAACAGGCTTTCCTAGGGATAACAACCTTCCCCCCAGTTTTTAAAAACAGTAACAATTCCTCATTTTGAAGGCAAGTAATTCAAGACTATGTTCACTAGAAACAACTGTAACCACCTGATTTACTTTATGCCACTCAACACTGGGAAAATTTATTCTAAGAAAATTTCTATCCAAGATGTTCTGCTTGTTGTGAACTAACCTAAAGAACATCTTCATCAGCGACTAACATCCATTAATGTACTTAGTCACAGTAAAAATGATCACATTTTGAATTCCTTCAGCAAGGGTACAGACAAAATCTTAATGAAATATGCATAGTAGCATTTAAAAAAAAAAAAAAAAAAGGACCGAAAGTTTGGTATCTAATATATAATCACAGACCAAGTCAGGGGTGCAGATTTCCCAGCACAAACTTTATATTAGAGTTCAGTTAAAAATACATAATCTCCAGACATTTGAGATGTAGTTCTGACTGATAAGGCAGCAGACAGGAAATGAAACCCCTCCCAAATGCTGCTCCTTATCTTGAAAAGCTCTGGAATTATTATTGAACTAATAAAGTAATTTTGCTTTTTAAAAAAATGATCCTTTTTGATAAAAGCAGTTATGAGATTATTACTTTTTGCTGGGTATGTACCATACCGATGTGCATGACAACTTTAAATAGTCTTTAGAGCAGCCTGGTAGTGAATGTCAGCTCTTCTGAAAGGAATGATACTTGATCTGTTAAGCTACAAGTTAGTTGACATCCACACACGTTGTTATTATTATTAGTATTATTATTAGCATTATTTTACTTTCATGTTGAGATATTAAAAAGAGAAAATGCAGAAATAGAAAAAATGCAAGTCACCCCTCACCCACTGAGGGTTCCCAGTCCTACCATTTAATGTTTAATGACAACAGATTAATTCAATTCTTGGGATCTGGAAAATGTGGGGTCAGTCCCTTGGTGCAGAGAAGGATACCAAATCCCATACTGCCACAGAAAGGGAAAGGGCTCCTGCCACTGAGGACAGTGGATCCCCGTCACGTCCATCAGCTGTGTTTGAAGGAAAGCCTCTCTTTAGAGCCCTGGTACCAGCTGTGAGCTCAGTCGGAGGGACACACCTCCCCATAGTGCTGAGGAAAGCAGTCAAGTGAGGAAAGGGATGGGATTTCAGACATGTTCCTGTCCTCTGTGCTTCCTGTAAGCTGCAGTTTCATGTTTGGGGTTGAGTGGATATTACTAAGAATCTCCTCAGTCCTCTCATGCACTGTGTAGAGGGAATTCAGACATCTTCAGCAGCGGCACTCTGGATTTGACCTCTCACATAGGATGGGAATTGCTCAACTTGTCATAGAAACATGACAAAAAAAATCAACTGCTAGTTTATTAAAAAGTGTTTTGATACTAGGAGTCAGAGACCAACAAAGGTTACTTGATGCTTTATTAGCATTGTTTTTTCAACTACACAATAGAAAGAGCATTTTCTGGGTTTGGGGGAAAAAAAAATTAATATTCACGTATTATGATTACACGATACCTTATGATTAAATCATCACAGGTAATTGCTGCTTGATAATACCCAGCAAATTGTAACTTTATCTCCAGAAACAGAGAAAGAAATGTTAACCTTATCTCTCATCTGTGTAGGGAGTTCATCTCCACAATTCTATCCTTTTCCTGTAAGCTATGAAACTACTGGCTCTAAAGTCTTCAAAAATTCTGCTTAAGAAGCTGAGTATCTGTAAGCGTTCAAACCAGCGTACACACCGAGCCAGTTCTTGGATGTGCCCCATGTGTAGAGCAGTACATCCAGAAGTGTAATTTTTATAGTGGGCAGCACCATCTACTGGATCACGTAGAAAGCTAATATTCTTAAGGTAATACTTAAAAAAATTAAGACAACTATATAAAAGAATACTATCAACATCCTGCAATATAGCCATACATCACAGATTATCAATAAACTCTGCGGTCACTGAAAAGCTGTATATTTTTTGATATATTATTGCAGGGATTGTGCATACTTTGATAATTACAATTCCTATTACTTGCCTTTTTTTTCTTTAAAACTTTTAGTTTGTACAGCTCTGCTTTTGTTTAAGGTGAGTACCAACAATAAATCAGTTATACTGAAACTGCGTGGAATAATCTAAAGGATACAATACACTTAACAACTATACAGTTAATATTTGAGAAACAACCGTTGATTACTACTGGCTGTTCTGTTTGTAGACACAGTCACCTTGGTAACCAACAAATCTATGAGCTAGATGCTGTTAACTCTTGCAAACATAAACTTGATGAGCTTTTGGAAGAGATGACAGAAATTAATGATTACTTCCACTGAAATTGAACTAAAGAAAACACAGATCATATTTCACACCCAAATTCAAAGTGATAATAAACATCTTAACAATGCTGCTATAAGCTGATGCAGGCATTATGGTTGTAAACAAATTGTTTGCAGAAAATGGGGCGTATTTCAAAAGAAAACTGTTGAACTGACCTCTTCATCAGAGTCATCTGCGAACACCGAGAGTTTGCTGGAAACGAGATTCTTCTGCTGCATTTTCTTGGGCATAATAAGCCCATATCTAGGGAAAAATATAAAAAGTTACCTTTAACATTATTTGCAGCGCAACACGTAGGTTCGAAATCAGAAACCTACTCCTTACAACTTTACAAAGATCAGCATCAGTGTAATGTTTTGAGTACAGATCTGAGCAGCATTTCCAGCAGCGCACTCAGCATCGCCACAACTTGCCAGCTTCTCCTATGGCTATTGTTGTCTTTTCCCATATTCCTGACTAAAATTACCTGCCTAAATCAGGCCACAGACCCCTCTTGCCCCGAGTTCTCCATGTGATGTTTTGTTTTTCCCCTCCCCAGAGCAGTAAGGAATTCCAGTTGCCCAACCTGCAGCTTTAACCCCTCACCCACCGTTCTGTAGCTGCGTTTGCAGGTGCCGTGAACCCACCCCGCGTGCCACCAACCTGCAGCTCGGGCCCCCTGAGGCAGCAGCAGGGGACGCGGCCTGCAGCCCGCTCACACCGCCCAGACACCGTTTAACTGCACAGAAGGGGCCCTGGTGCGGACACGGCCCGTTTCTGCGCTCAGAAACACTCCCTGCAGTCGTGTCAAAGGCGTGCGCCCGCTAACCCAGGCCTGCCTCTCCGCTCAGCCTTCCCCTGGGCCCCCCCCACAGAGCAAAGGGCTCTCCACATAGCGCGGCGCCACAAACATCGCCTCACGGAGCGCCCTGCCGCCCGTGCTTCGGCTCAGGCCAGCACAGCAGGGCTGCGGGAGCTGCCCCGCGGCCGGGACGAGGGAGCCCCCCCGGGGCTGTGCGGGGCTCGCCCCGGCCCGAGGCAGGGCCCCGCGGCCCCCCGCGCCCCCCGCAGCCCGCCCACACTCACTGCCTGCCGGCCGCCGCCATCTTGGGCCGCGCTCCGTCACAGTCGCCGCCGCCGTTCGGCGGCCGCAGATTCCTCGCGGCTCAGAGCCCCCGACCCACACCCCGGCGCCTCACCGCCCTGCCGCCACCCTGCCCCGCTCCTGTGGAGAAGCGGGGAGCGGGCCGGGAGGGGACGGAGGCGGCTGGAGAGGTTTTTTTAAGGCCTTTTTGGCGAGTGGCGAAAGTGCCGAGCGGGGAGGCGGCCGGCCCGCGCCGCCCTGAGGCGCCCTCACCGGCGGGCTGAGTGGGGGGCACCGGGCCTGTCCCCGCCGGTCCCCTGGTGGCGTCGCCTGTGGCCGAGTAAAGAGGAGTTTAATTTCCCCAAATTTTATCAAATTTTATTAAAGAAGCAGTTCTGCCGTAAGAAACGTTACTGCAAAGATGAAATCTTGCTGCAGACAGTCAAGTTTGCTGTAATCTCAGGCTTTGTCCCAATAAGAGAGCTTTTTCTCTTTCTATATTAAAATTGTTGTGCTTTTCCGTAACATTTAGAAGAACTTTAAAAAAATGCTGATTAACAACCTTTAGTTAAAATTATTTCTTAAAATTACTTTAAGGACAGTGAGTCTTGAAAATTTTTTCTGTATCATTTATGAATGCTGTAGCTTGGTAGACGTAAACTCTTCCCTGCTTCTTTCTTTCTCATTGGAATTAATTTAAAAAAAAAAAAAGGTTAAATAAGCTTTTAAATTTACTAGATATAACAACAAAATTGTCTCCTTTAATGTTTTTATTTTTCTTAATAACACACAACAGACCATTATAACAGACCAAAATATAAAGCACCAGTTTATTAAATAAAAGATGTCAAATACCAGAACCTCTAGGGTTAGATAAGGAATTAGTGCTTCACTTGAAGGTACACTAGACTTTGCTGGTGAAAGCTGGAGCTTTTTTATTCTGTAGGCTCTTCGTCATCTCCATCAGTGACAAGCAGGTGTGCACCCAGTTGTACAGGTACTCGGCTGGAACTGAGCCCTGCTTCCACACCTCTGCTCTAGGTACACCTGAAACAAAGAAGAGCTGTAACTGCAACAGGCCAAGTCAAAACTGTGGCCAGTGTTGTATAGGACTGCATAGAGAAGGTCATCCCATCAGCAGAGTTTTCCCCAAGTCCAATAATTCCACCCTGGAAAACTGTGATGCTTTGAAATGGTGTATTATGATAGTGAATGGTCAAGCACATGAATGCTTCATTTTTATTATAATTTATTTTGCATTGTGGTAGGTCCCCTGTTGTATAAAGTGCTCTATTTAATGCTAAACATTTGATAATTAAAAATGTAGTGAGAAAAGTGCTTTTTTCCAAGCTCAGATTTGATTTAAGAGTAATTATCCACTGAAACGCTTTTATTATATGCTGTTAGAGGTCACCATACAGTCACCTCCAAAGGTTGCTCTGTGAGTAGAGCACAGGTTATTAGTGCTTTGTTACATATTACAGGGCCCGTATATAGAACATATGGGTATTGTCCAACATACACCATGTGTGAACACTGATATTCATTTAAAAGGAATTCGTGTAATTGTGAATCATACTGGTATTCACACCGCTAATCTCACACCACTGTCTCACAGTAAGTTCCATCCTGGGAAACGAGCCTTTTGTAGCACACAACAGTAGTTTGTCAAAGCTGTGCCCTTTCTAGTTAAATCTAGGTTCTTAGTGAAGGAGGACTGGATGCTCTAGGCCTGTTTCATTCTCCCTGGTATTAGTTTAATATATATGAGGAAAACAAACAAAAAAAATACCCCACAAACTCAGACTGCATTAGGTGTTCACTGTTCATCAATAGGCTGGACACTGTCGATAAGTATCCCCAGCTAAATTAGTAAGTCTCCTCCATACTTGATTTTAACAGGCCTCAGTCTGGCATTAAATCAAGTGAAAGACATCAACAAGAACAGCAGTCATTTCTTGTGCAGAGATATTACAAATAGTAACATCCTCTTGACTGCTCTAGTACACAGAACAGGTTACTTGCCAAAAAAGTCGTCATTCTTAGCATGTTACCTGCAGGTTCACAATGAGATCACCTGTTCTGGTAGATTTCAAAGCTGATTTGCTCCCCTTTCCTTAAGGCGGTGAATTCTGATAATAAATTGAACAGGTTGACTTTTATTGACCAAAAAAGACTGCAGATATTTAGGACCCCTTATCTGCTGTTTAATACACTGGGAAATAGAAGTTAGTTTCAGAAATAAAGACTTTAAAAGCATGCAGCTGAATGTCGCAACTGACAGAGTTTCATTACTGAGCTGTGTCTGGTAATCTCACAATTACTTTATGGTATTTACCACCAATACAGTCCAGCAGCAGCTCTCCTTGAACTTGCACAGATGAAGCAGTTGGATCAAAGCAATAAATCTCCTGAATCAAATTGTCATCAAGATTCTGCAATGCAGAGAACAGAGTCAGATGGCAGTGAAAAATGTAAGAGAGGGTTACAGGACTAAAGAAGGGTAACTCAAGTATATAGGAAATCTAGAAATGGTATGTAAAAAAGTGGAGATTGAAAGGAAGATGTCTGCAAAGATGGAGAAACTGAAAAGTAAAAATACAGGAAGGTGAGTGAGTACCTGAGAAACAAAGGAGCACGCAGTCTTTCAGATATTCTTAATTTGGAGGATATCCTTCCAATGTTTTAAAAATAATTACAAGTCATACTCTTCATTTTGCATTTAGTCAGTATGTAGACATTTACTGCATATAACATCTCCCTGTCACTGTCTTAATGACTGTAATCACTCCAAATTCAACCATCCAATTCTGTTACATTTCCACATCTGCAACTGTGTTTACAAAGCGATTTTTAAATAGTTCTGTCTGGTCATTGCTTTTACATAAACATATCTCCAGTGCCCACTTATCTGTTTCCTGTTCTCTTAAAAACAAATCTGGTTTATTAAACTGGGCAGCCCCTTTCATGTAATGCGCATGGAATTATTTCACTACCAATTCACCCTTGATAAATTCCACTGTATCTTCTTAGTGGAAGAATAACGGAAAAAAAATGGCTCACCAGTACACACTGACTCCAGCTCTCAATCTTCTCTGAGCCCTTCCACTTTGGGTTGAAAAGCAACAGCACAGCCTTAACTATGTTATGTACTAGAGCTGGTGGTTCTTCATAGCTCTTTATTTCAGCAAAGCTCTCAGCATTGAGTTTCTGGACACACTCACGTAGGTCCTGCAGCATGAACCGGTGGAAAAGAATTCCTGCATGCCTCAAATTCATGTGTTCTGCCTCTGGAATCAAAAACCAACCTTTCAAGAAGTTATCAGAAACATAATGCTACTCAAGACTTATTTTATTGACTGAAAGGCTCTGCACTCTATATGATTAGCTTTTTTTTCTCCTTGACTAAGTGATTAATTTGTATACAGCCCAAGTATCCTATGAAACATTTTAAAATGGATTTCTGCTTGAGAAGGAGACAAAACTTGCTGTAATGTAAGTGTGGTATGTTGAGACTGCTGAACATCCTAAGGGGATTAGATAGATGCCATAAATGTTACTATGCTCCTGGGGGAACAGGAGCCACTGAGGGAGTAATTAACACAACCTCCTCTGGGAGAGATAGTGGCTCATTCTGGTTCCAGAGTCCAGACAAACAGAAAACACAAATGGTATCAAGATTGCACCCTGGCCTGGAGACCTGACATGGGCACCCTGACTTACAAGCAGGTTTGGCACTGTGCTTGCCTTGGTTAGGGTCCAGGTGAAGGGTCTGGACACGCACTTAATTCTGGAACTTTGACACTAAAACTCTCTTAATCTTAGCTGGGGCAGTTCTGAGTAGAACATGATAGATCCCTGAAGGCAACAAAGCACCTTGGATTTTAGTGGGACTTGGGCACAAAAGTATCCTGTGAACCAGAGCCAAAATAGGAACATTCTGTTTAATTGTACTCTGCTCAGCACGTAGACTTGCTCATGAGCAGTTCATGTGTACCAAAGCTTTGTATTTGTCTTTCTATACTTGTATGAATGATACTTCAGATGTGGTTTCACTGACATTCCTATTTCTACTCCTAAAAATGTATCCTGGTGTGCACAATACCTAGTACATAGGTTGGTTTTGTTTCCTCTGAAGGTATCTTCAGTATCTCACAGCAGGCAGCTTGGGCCATCTTCAACATTTTCTGCAGGTCTTTACGTTCATGAGGAGGTAATTTCTGGTGGTGTCCGATGCTGATATCAAATAACCCAAGAGCTTGTCTCGACAGGTCACGGAGAGGTACTGCAATGTGGTATTCTCCACAGACAGAAGTGCGAACGACTTCTGAAGTGTCTATGCACTTAAACAGGTAATCTCTGAAATGAGAGTAAAGAGAGGAAAATGTCCTAAGCTTTACCATTCCAGTCTCTTTTGGTACTTTATTTAGCATATTTTAGTTAAAGACCATTCATCCCGTGTTGTTAAAACAAAGGTATTATATTACAATCATCGTTTATTCCTTGAACTGAAATACGAACATATTTCAGTATCATTCAAACCACATACAGAAAGGAGAAAATAGTGTTTTGGAACACAATATTGCTTACCCAAGGCAACTGCTGAAAATCATAAGAATTTAACAGACCCACACTAGTTTGTATTCTTGCTTTAAAAACAGATTCCCATTATAACCATGTTGACATTTGTTCTATAGAGTTTTATAAAAAGAAAAAAAATGTGCTGGAACAGCAAATTACTGTTCAACCAACTTTGACGACAAGGATGATATACTTAAAAGACAAGTCTGTGAGGATCTTGGCAGTTGAAGGAAACAGATAGTTGAAGGAAATGAGACACGTAGCCAGGAAAAAAAAAGAAAAAAAAAAGATTACTGTAAAGAGCGAAACGCTTCACTACAGGCTCTGATCCTGCAAACCCTTCACAACAGATGCAGAGCTTGCTTGGCAGCTCATCTGGTAGGCATTAAGTTGGAAGTTAAGTTTTCGCAGGCCTAAAATTAAAGAGAAAATTCACCTTACCCCTTCATAATTCAGTATCACATGCATCTACAACAGAAGCCTCAACAGTGAGACAACTACAGACAGTGTTGTAGGGCTGCATTACAATGGGCTTTACACAATGTATATCATGCAGACTAGAATCTAGGACCAGAGGTAACTGGCTAGGTTGCAGGTTCCAGAGCCTACCTTAAAAGGTTTTCTTTTCTGAGTAAAAGAACAGCAGAAGTATGAATTTCTTTTTGTCCTGTATTATCTGTAGTAATCATTTTACGTAGAGCATAGTCACATGTCTGTTAGAGAGAAAAGGGACATTTAGCTGCATCCAGGAAAAGAACAGCCATTTTGAAGCTTGGAGAGGGAGAAAAGTGTTTATTTCTCAAATAAAAACTCCCATGTACATTCAAGTGAAACGGGATGGTTTAAAGACATCTCCCAACAATGTCTGGTTTTATTCCCAAAGTGTGTTGCTCAAGATGCATGAAGAATGTGCCCTGGACCTCCCTCAGACTGACTGTTTAATCCATCCCCAGGCTCTACACTGAGGAACACCCAGAGGCCAATGAAGAGGTTTCCCTTCTTTTTCATGTCCTATTACAGCCCCCTTTCTTATGCCATGTTTGTGTCAGCATGCCCTGAAACATGAAAAGCACAGAGGGGAGCAAACGACCTGGCTATCAGGCAGTTAACAAGGGGACAGTGCAGAGCCTGGAATGACAACAGAAGGCTGCCAGCATAAACTATACTTATCAGAGGAAACAGAAGAATTATGGCTTCAGCTGATGTCATACAGACTTTGTGGTGGCATAGGATCAGTTCTTAATATTGCACACACTTTCCTTCTCCTTAACTCACTTGTAGGCTTGTGGACTGACAAGGTTCCCAGGGTTCGAGTGCCTGCTGAACAACTGGACTATGATCTGCAGGGACGTGGGCTGCCTTTGCAGACTAGTTAACTGGGAGCAGCCATTTCGTGAGTCAAATGTAAGTCTTGGCTCCTGACATTAGTTCAGAATGAAGAGCTAATACATGAGCTAGGGCGTTCTTTTTTTCCACACCACAATTTTAACATGCATAGTATCACCACATAAGAGCAGCTCCCTTTGTGGAGGTTTCAAATAGCTGAGCTTTAGCAGGGGTTGCAGGCTAATCTACACCTGGATGGATGGATGGATGGATGGATGGGTGGGTGTGGGGGTTTGCTCTATTGGTTGCTATGCACCTGTGAGCACTGAAGTAGGAGAATATTTCCTTGTCTGGTGGAGAAAGGAGATATGCTAGCAGTGCTGTTGAATTGTTTTACATGAAAGGCTGAAAAGAACAAAGAGTGGCCTTCTTTACAGGGGGAACCTTTGGTGCACAGGCAGGCACAAGAATCTCAGGCAGCCTTCAGTTTTGACAATACAAGCACTGGGAAATCATACACAGCTAGAAATAGCATGTCCCCCCACTAAAGCAGTCCTGTCAGCCCTGCATACCTGCAATTAGCATAAGCTGCATAATCACTAAGCTACGTACCTGATCTTTGCCAGGCTCCAACAGGTATGTAATAACAGTGTGGATGCTGGGCACTCTGGGATACAACCAGTCCAGCGCAGTGAGGGTCATTTGCAGAACGTTTTCTAGTGTGCACACATGATGGTAGGCTTTGCTGAATGCAAGGGAAACTCCCTGTGAAAACAGAACGCTCCAAATGAGCCAGACCATTGTATATGATTTGGGGAAAAAGCTGGGGAAACAGTCATGTGGCAAAATGAAGCAAAATGGTTGTAGTAAGTTACTTTAATTGCAACTTGTAAAGGTGAAAAGTGACTGTGATATCTCCCTTATCAAATAAGGCCTTAAGACTCCAGAGCACCCAAGTCACAGCTGAGTACTACACGTCAAAATTGGTTTTAGTGGTGATTGATAGTCAAATACACTGATAATGTTGGCTGGCTGCGCTCCCTGCTGCCCAGCTGATGCATACACAATGAAGCTGATTCTAAAGAGCACTGCATACCAGCATCTCAAAGAAATATGGACTGCTGTTGCTTACAATTAACCCACCATGTACAAAGTGAGGTTTCACACCACTTTATAGAAACAAAAACAAATATGAGGTTTAGAGCTTCAGTAACTAAAAGCTACTATCTTTGGGCTTTGCACGAATCTGCAAATGATTTACTAGTCAGGTCTGCAGGAGGAGTTTAAATAAAATACTGATGAGGTGATACCTGATAATCAATTACAAATAAGATGCTAATCAGTAAGATACTGACAAGCTGCTCTGCTCACACCAGTTTTACCATATACAGTAAAATCACATCAGTTCTTTTCTGGGTTGTACATCTTACATCTATGCAGAGCAAACCTAAAAAATTCAAATGGTCCCTACCCAGTTTTTTGAAGTGCAGGCTAACACACTGCTTTCTGGTAGTGCCCACCTGGCAGAAACTGATCTCATGGGTCAGAAAGATGGTTTTCTCACTCTGGTCCCGAAGAGTATCAAGTCCTAGAATGCCAAAGACTCTCCAGTGAGCATCTTGTAATGGCAGTACCAGGAGTGAACCTCTTCTCTCCTCAACTGGACGGTCATAGTTCCAGAAGTGGATGTTTCCATGGAGCTGAACTCTTGGAACATGGATTGGTTTTCCCTCTTCAACAGCTGCAAAGCTGAAAAATAAACGTATGAGCAGGTTTGTTATGAGTAGCAGAAAACCATTAGCAAAACAATAAATATTGCAGCTTTGTACTCTCCCTGCTTTTAGGCATCAGAGAAGGAAGGTTTTAGCTCCTTATTCCAACCACACCTAGAAATACCACATTTACCACTTGCATCCCAAGGACAGTGGCAATAAATAAGGCACTTTTTATCCTTAAGACATTGTAAAAACACCAACTAATGAATGTAATGAAAAGGAATTCAGAAGGGAGCAGCTGTTACATTTTATAGGTCAGAAGAAGCAATATTTAAAGAAATATGTTTATCTTACGGAAATAAGAAGTAAAGAGGCATGAAGGCTGTTTTTACTGTAAACATTAAGGAGGGGAAGGCATTGTTCTCAAAAAATATCCAGTGGATGTAACTGCTGTAAGGACATTAATTTTAAAAGAAGAAAATGTAGGCCCAATACAAGACATTTGCTAAGGGATGAGATTTATTAGACTGTGAGCTAATCTCCCCAAGGAAAGGAGCAAAATCCCAAACAGAGCAGTTCTAAGTAGAGCATGCAAAGTATAAGGATATCTGTATGATAACGCAACATCCACAATGGTCCCTGAGGGAAGTTCCTCTCTGGCGTACTACCAACCTCTGTTTTCAGTGCACCCCAAAGCACTTCCAGGTACCCCTGCATTCCAGATACTTCTGAGAAGAAGGAACAGTTATTTGTAGCTTTTCTTACCTTACTCCTTTCATGTCTTTGTACAGCATCTGGTTGAGAACATATGGAGCATCATCTGCGGTACACGCCACATAGTGTAAGAGAATCTGTCCCCGCTCTGGTGAGAGCTGGTTCTCTTCCAAAAGGGCAATATATGCACTGATCTGCTTGTTATCCCCGTGGGCTTCTGCATCCTAGCAACCAAATGGTTCCCATTACATTATGTATCACTGGCCATTACGCTTATTTCATGTACTTATCACTCGTCTCGCTTATGCTGACGTGCTCTTCTGGGTCACTGATTTTGTATGTCAGGCACCAACTGTGTGACTTATACATGTGCATGCTGTGATTGTGTCTGACTGGTATGCTCTGTTACAAGCAAAACCACTTTGTATTTGGATTGTTAGAGAGAAGGGATTTCTTTTTTTCCTGCTGCTAACAGGAAGCAGTTTATCTTAAACTAAAAGCTAATTATAAGCTGGGCCTAAGCAGAACTGCTGTGAATTTCATCTCCAACATGAGATTCCTTTGGAACAATCAAACAAGTGCCAGAGTTACTACATTTACAAATCTAGACGACTTTGTAACAACATTTGAGCCACTATGAAGGAAGTGTTTCTGTGGGGAAGACTTTAATGTTCAGGACAAACATCCAAACTTGCATCTGCAAGTTAAAAACGAAACCATTTCCACTACAAATTAACTATCTGCATCCCAAACTGAGTCTGGTGTGTTTAATTCCAGAAACTCCAGAACTGTGGATGGATTTCCAAATTTGATCCTAGTCAGCTCTTCAAAATTTGAGATGTAATTATCCATGAAAGGCATTCTGTGTTGGCAGAGCATGAACAAGAATTCTCGTATCACAGATCTGACCTGCGACTCTTTCTGTGCATAACCATTGGCTCTCCTGGACATCAGATAAGAGCAGAAAGCACAAGGAAAAGAGCTGTAGGCCAGCTTCTCATGCTACCTGTGAGTTCCACTCGAAGCACCAGGGTTTGAAGTCAGTGGCACAATCCTTACACAAAAGACTCTCACACTCCCTGGGATGCACACCTGGGAGAGGGCCTTAAACACCGCTTTGTAAACTGGTTCCATGCTTGCTCCGCTTGTCTCAGCTGCTTGCTGGATGTTGTGCAGCCATTTCCTCCTGGTCAAGCTGTGAAGGCATTCCATCCAGCTTCGTTCCACGCTTGTAGTCAAAAATTCCACAATGTTATCAATAACTTCATCTTCATCCCCAGTGAACTCAGAAGCCACTAGCTCAAGGAAAGTCTGGAATGCCTTTGGGGATAGCTTCTCCGCTCTGCTAGACTGTGGGTAACGTGAGCTGAAGTGGCCTTTTGCTAATAGAAGAAACAGAAAATAAGACAGGGACAATCTGTGTGAATAATATGTTTTGCATTTCCTGTGCAAACTATGAATCAAGCCTTAAACTGGTTTTGGGTGAAGTGCTTCTGCCTAGCCCATCATTCTGGGTTTCTTCCAGTTATCGCCTACAAGTAGGTTGTCATCATGAGAGGTAATCTCCAGCTTCAGGACTGGCTGTACCTTTTCTTTTAGATGCCTGCAGTCTCGCCTACTAAGAAACCCACACAACATTGCACCTTTGCTCCTTTTGCACCTCTACAAGATACCTAAGCAATGAAGGTCAATGAAAAATAGGAACAATCAGAGGTATCTGCGCATCAGAACCAAATTTCATGGACACGTGGGGTTCTGGTGGGACTGGGGTGCAGGTAGGCTTGCTGCAAACAGTAATAGGAGTTGAGACCTTACAGGAAAATTACTCACCTCTCCCATTAAAAATGTGAAGGGCAGGTTTTTCAGATGATTTCACAGATCACTCATATACCCGGATTTTCTATTACATACCATGCTTTCAGTCATTATATTTTTCTTTCGAGGCCTTCCAAAGTAACTATCAGTCATTCTTAATTACCCTTCCTTAGGTGCCTTTGATGAATTATTGAAATAACATTTGTATTGTGCTAAAACTTATAAATGAAGATCAAAGAAAATTAAAACCTCATTGAAGTCATGCAGAGGATGGGACAACAGTGCTCTGGAATCACCTGCACTGCACCAGCAGATGTAGGTGTAGTGCAAAAGAACAAGAGCAATCTTCCTGGGTTTAGAAGACTAAATTAGCAGGAAAAACGCCCGAACAGAGAAGAGCTGCTGCCTATTAGCTGCCAGGGACTGAAGGAATAAAGATCACCGTGTGGAGGCTGCTTTTTCCTATCTTGTTCAAGGCTGAGGAGTGTAGCCTTACCCTGTCCCCTTTCTCATGTCCCAGAGATTGCAGCTGAGCTGGCCCAAATACAGGCCGACAATCTGCAGTAGATGTCTGGCAGAGTTTTTGCTTGGAGGAGGAGGACTGCAATAAGGGTCAAATTCTAAAGAATCGCTTTCCTCTACCAACTTAGTCCAGTTCACAAATTTCCAGTTTGCTCAGAGGTCCTAAGACAAATGGGTCTCCCCCAGTCCTAACAGACTGAGCACGAAAGTGTAAATTCACCACATCAGTTTCTATTTAAGTGTTAGTTAAATCGGCAGCCAGTCTAAAATGAGATTTTCTGAAGCGTTCAACCCCTGTCCCAACTGTTCCAAAACCCAGTGCTGCTCCTCCTCGTGCTACAGCTCCAGACTCACGGGGGTGCTCTTGCACAACCTTTCAGAGCTGCAGGGTGGTTCCTTGCCTCGGAAACCTGGGGTTCACCGGGTGCTCTGCCCAGAGCCGTGCTTGTCTGCTCACGCTCCGGGCAGTGCCTCTCCTCAGCACTGCAGTGACTAACGCTTTCATCATTTGTTCTGCATCCTGATTTCAAATCCTGTTGGACCCGAAGAAGTAAAGAAAACGACAGATAGCTATTCATCACGCCACACCCTATTAGCAAACTAACCAAGCGAAGGTACACAGGTAGAAGAAGCATGAACTGTGCTGTTAGGCAGGGAGTATTTTGCGATCAGTACATACAATGGTCTATAAAGACCAGAGCAGCAGAAAATGCTTTGATTAACGATGCACAAGAACAGGCAGGAAGCTACCCTGGCTGCCTCTCAGCGCACTGACCACACTGATGTTTATGGGGGCTGAGAGCCTCCTCCTTCCCCTGCAGAAGCCAGTGGGCATTTTATCACTAGTTTTACCTATAGCAGTAGCAAATACTAACAGGCCTCAATCATGGTGGAGCTGAATGTTAATGCTGTCGTATCCTGCCCATCATCTAAAGAGTATTCAGTATTTTTTCATGTAATTTTTGCTTTCTGACAAAACTAGGATGAAGAATTTTTTGATGGTACAAAAATGTTTGGATTTTAACCTGCTCTCTTTGAAGAAAGAGATGAAGAAAGACACATGAAGCTGAGCATGACATGATCAGTTTTTTCTTTAGTGAGCCACGGCATAATGAATTATTTTTCCCATTATATCTATAACATTAAACTTTCCACTTACAAGGAAAATCAAATAATTCTACCCACTTTTCAGTCTGTGCTTTCATCCGGGAAAGTGCAATGTCTGTGAGCCTCTCCTCCAATCTGGCTTGTTCCATGATGTTGAGATTTTGTTGAAGCTGTTAGAAATAGTTTTATGTTGCTTGTAGGTGGTATTGATTTTGCTGTACTATCTTTCTATTTATTTGTCCTTTAGTTTATAAGCCTTTCAAAGAAGAGACTATGTCCTTCCATATTTCTGTAGTATGTTCTGGCACACTTTGAATACAGCAGAGCTATAAACTGACAGTTTCTTCTGTGGCTGTGCAGCCTGGGGACAACTAACTGCAGCATGCTGGTGCACTCCCCATCCCATCAGCTCCCTCAAATAAGCTAAAGAATAGAATTTGTTGGTTGCCAAAATGAGCCATTTTCGGTAATGCCTGGCAGAGCGAGCCACATGCAGATGTTCATGCAGATGAATAAACCTGTCCTCTCCACCCAAGCACACATACAGACATGTTCTTAATTGCTAATACAGTATTTCAGAGCACCTGATGCCCACGTGTTAATATGTTATGAGGCTGCCAGACAGGTCCAGGTGAACCTGCTGCACCTCTGTCTGACCCAAGCCTATTCTGTCAAGGACCAAAATTGCTAAGTTTATTCAGAGAAATGAACCAATAGTGAAGAGAGACTCAAAGCTGCTATCTAATTCATGAGAGCTGTGCAACAGTGTGGGATTACTAAAGGTCATCTGAGCCCAATAAAGAAAGCTGGTGTTCTTTGCTATGAGATACACTCTGTAGTAAAATGTAGCTGGATAACACAGGCTAGATTAAAAGTGTGAAACCTGTCCTCAGGCTTTAGCTTTTTTTTTTCTCTGCCATATCACAAGTGGATATTGCATGTTACAGTTGAAACAATTTTTCAACACATCACTATGTCATGAAAGCACTGGGCTTCTCTCTGCCTAGGAATTGCTCTCTCTGGAGCGTCTTGCAGTGGAGGAGGGGGTGGAGCTCTGTATTAACAAGTAGGTCAGGATAACTGTTCCTTTTCATTTTGTACATCATGCCTTGTATGCTTATGACTGCTTGCAAAAACAAAAAAATACTGGTGCTCGCCAACAACTTCATTAGCACTGTCCTTGAATGGTTTAAGGCCTACTGTGTTAACATTGTACTTCTCTCAGAGCAGAGCTGTTTCCTTACCCTTCCTCAAGGCCTCTTTTTCCATTCCTTCCTTGAACGTGCTTAGAACAGCATCCACCTCTTTCAGGTCCAGAAACCCAGATGCGTTCTTGTCCCACTTTTCAAAAAGTGCTTCCAAAAGCAGTTTTCGCTGGGCCAAGCGAGAGGTGCGGCGAACCTACAACAGAGAAAGAGCTGGTCTTTGAGAACTCCTGGACATTGAGGCTCAATGTGTACACAAATATGGAGACTGCAGTAGCAGGCTGATTACAGCCCCTGTGGGCCAGGCCAAGTCTATGTAAAAACATAGCTCAGACCTGGAGATGAATCAGTAAACCTGGGAGATATTTAAAAACACTAAACACCGCTGACAATTTTATCAGGCAGAATCAGCGCTGCAGAGGGCATTTCCCAGTAAATGAATGAAACCCGTGATGGATCTGAGGCGAGATCAACTCAGGTAAGCGGAAGTTTCCCAGAATACAAATGTCTTCACAGCAAGAACTAACCAGAGGCTTGTTAGTAATACCCAAAGATTTCACAGTTTTTATTTCCATACATCACTTTTGCTGGCGCTGCCCTGAAGTGTGTGGGCTCCGAGGAAACACATGTGCAAGTTGTCCTTTAAAACCAGTCCCTGCACAGCATACAGTGATAAATGGCTAGGAGTGGAATTGTCTCAAAGGCCAAAATACCGGCAGTGTGCTGTGTTGAGCATGAGGACAGTAGAGCCGTCAGATCCAATATCTCATCCAAATTAGGTCAGCAGCGCAGAGGGAAACTAGAAAGAGGTCTGAGGAAAATGCAGCTAGAGAGGCTACTATGGACAGACCCCCCATGAAACATATATATACACATATATTCTGAAGTGATACGGGGCAGCCTGGTGCTGTGCATGAGACTGTTGCTGAAGGGGAATATATTTTTTCCAAACACATAGCAAGAACACCTTGTTCCTTAAACTCAAAGAAATGTGCACATTCGCATATACCCGTGCACATATGCAAAAGCAGCACGTTGAAGGGTTGTTTTAAAGTCCTCCCCCAAAACATCCACAACCTCATATGTACATGCCAGCATAGTAGGTCAGACATCAGGTTCTTGGCTATTATACAGGTGAATAAGCAGAACAGAATGTTTTGAGTTCTTTCACGGCTAACTATCAACCTGCTGTCTCACTGGATCCAGACATAGAACAGACAGACAACCTCCTACAGGATGAGTCTGTCATCACTGCTAGAGCTAAGGGCTAAGGATGGTGAATCCATACGAAAACAAAGGGGCAGAACATCTCTGGAAGAAATACAGAATGCAAGGCTGCAAGTAAAAAGCTCTGCCAGCATCAGATTAAAAGCTGAGTTTGTAATTGTTCCTAGTTGTTTGCTTGTTTGGTTTTTTATTTAGTTTGGACTTGGGATCAGCAAATCAATATTTACTTTTTCTAGTTGTTCGATTTTTGATTCTTCTGTCTGTTTGTATTCTTCTTTGATAAATTCAATAAGATTCTTCACAGTAGGCAGAGAAATGTCTTGACCAACAAATGTCTCCATGAGTTGAACAAATTGTGGCAGGTTGAGGCAGTTTTCATCAAAGGCACTCCTAACACGAGAAGTACAACGGTTCTGAATGTCTGCCATGATGGGACATAAGTCTGAAAGGCAGAAAGCACAGTGTGTCGCAGGAAGCCAAATGCTGCCCTCAAGCCAGCCATGTGACAGTGGCAGTCCTGAATCCTGTGCTTCCTAGCCAGCAAATGTATGGCTGAATACAGACTGATTCCATGCTGACTAAAGGCCTTAATCTGTCTGTACTTTTTAATGTGCTCTCTTCAGATTTTTGTTCCAGTCTAGCATGGATACAATCATGCAGTGAGGTCAAATCACTGAATACAGGTGAGCCGAAATTATTGTTATGGAGAAAGTAGGCTGTTGAGACTATGACTACACTGCTCTCTTATCTAGAAGTCAGCCTCAGGAATCAGTGTTTGTATTCTGGACAAAACTCAGCTCACAGCATGTCTACAGACCCTGCCAATCTCTATGTGCCAAGTGAAAATACAATTTTGTAACCAAATACCTGCAAATCTGATGTTCTCACAGATCCACTCCTTTGGAATTCTCTCTCCATAGCTGCTATACTTGAAGCTTAGGTCAAAGGTGAGAAGGTCACCTGATGAGACAAAATAGAGCATGTAATGACATAAGCTTTTTTTAAAAAAGCATAAGATACAGATTTTCTAAAAGCTGTTAAATACATACACACAAACTATAGTTTCTAAAGCAGGTGAAAAGATCTGACATGAGTACTCACCTGACCATGGCAGTTCAAACTCCTGGCCAGCTTCAGCCTGAGAATCCTGTCGGTCTGAATAAGCTGGACCTGCAGTTTTAAAGAGGAATCTTCTGTGAACCAGAGCTTAATAATCTGACCAGCCTGCTGACTAATATGTAAAATATACCACTGCGTCTCTGGAGCTACCCTTGTTATCAGTAGCTATTTACTGCCTGGAAACACTGTTCTGAAATTCACCTGGTGACTATTACACTTCTTAAGCCCAGCTACAAATATCTATCTTAACAAGAGCAATTAGATAGCTTCTTTTCCAATGCAGATGCAAAATGATATTCAGACTTCTTATTTCTATCTTTCTCTCAAAGAGCATCCTACCATCACCCCATCATTTCTGTGAGAACAGAGTGGGTATCTGCTCTTAAGATGGAAGTACTGCCTGCCCCAAACAGTGCAGGATGTGTGCATCCAGGGACTGGCTGAATGACAGGCCAGTGCTGTGCACTGGAAGTTAACCACGGAAAGCTGTAGGTTCTAGTGGGCTGTGCTATCAGCTTGACAGTCCCTTATGTAAGAAGTCTGTAATTAGGCTGCTCTGGCAACGTAGACTCAGTTCTTGCAGTTTTAAACTGTGAGATGCAAGAGCGTATTAACACAGCACTAGCAAGGAAGTTGGTCCTTGAAGTATGTTTAAGAAAGCACCTATTATGAAATCCACAGTTGCCCAACAACAGCCTTCCTAGAACAGGCCTTTGTATACACTTGAGAAGTATGGTATTCCTTTGGAGACACAGTGAGAGGTTAAAATAAAAGGTTCCTGCTGCATGATCCGATAATGTATCTCCCTATGGGCAATCACATTCTAAATATTATTAAAATCATTTCATATTTAATATTCTTAGGCTCTTGTCTTGTTATGGTAGTATTACAGAGTGAAAGAGAATGTAATTTCTCCTTATTACAAAAATGCTGATGCTTCAGAAAGTCCCTACTTGAATTAAAGTGTCTGCTCAGTGCCTTGAATACAGATCACCAGCACAGTACCTCACCTGCTGTCCTGTGGGAGGAACACTGAAACCCCGACAGAAAACACCGTACTGAAAAGATACCAAAGCTTTTAGTCTTGAAACTACCAAAGCTTTTAGTCTTGTCTATGCAGAAATCACTCACATGATTGCACTGGTTTTGAGATGGATTAAAAACACACCTACAGTTAAACCAATCAAAAGGCGTATGTTTAAAAAGACTAAGGTCTGCCACAATAAAGGAGAACTCTTTACCTATACTCTGGTCTTGCAGGTCCTTGTCTTGCAGTCTTGTCTCTGAGCTTGTCTGCTGCCCAAATTGGCCGCTGTGCTCACTAAGAAAACTCTCTTTCCTTGCAGCAGTTTCTTTCACAGCCTCTGCAACTGGAGCATCCTGTTTTGAAGCAATGACATCCATGTCTGCCACAGCTCTGTCTTCAGATGTCACATTCATAGCTTCAGGTGTTGGTCCTGAAAGCATGTTGGTTGCCTCTGCAATCCATTTGTCCCCCTCCCCACTAACTTCCCTTCTAAGACAGGTTCTCTGCTCGATAGATGATATTTTTTTCCCTATTTATTTCTGTAGCAGGCTCGCTACCCAGGCTAAATTCTTCCTCTGTCTGTTTTTCAGATCCAGGTTCATCTCTACTGAGATTATAATCAGCAGAGGCTGATCGTAGCAAGGGTTCCTCCCGTCTGCACTTGCAGACTCAGTTTGCCTCTCAGTTTTGGTGTCTTCATGGAAACTGGTGTTCTCACTATGTATTATATCTCCATTCAAATCACTACACTCAAAATCAGTGCTTTTCACCACTGATACAGTTTCTTCACCTTCCTTTCTCACCTCAGCATCATTTGATTCTGCTGCTTGTTTTTCTTCCTTAGAAATTCCTCCAGTCTCAGCTTCACTCATGTCCATTTGCTCAAGAAGACCTTCACTGACACTAGTGCTCATTTCGTAACTGCCTTGGCTATTATCACCTACAGGTTCACATGGTAAAATCTCTCTCTCGGAAATCTCTGCTTGAGACAAGACTAAATTTTCATTGAGTTCCTCACAAACTTCGTCGTCATGAAGGTCTCCCCATAAATCTGCAAGCTCAATCTCTTGCAGCTCAATTATTGGCCCTAATGTAGAAAAAAACAGGTAAGTTCATAGTTTGCTTGTGTTTTGTCCTCTATTATTGCAAAAGAAATTAAAAAAAATAAATAGAAAAGGTATTCCCCAGCAAACAGAAATTACAAGAAAGTACCTGCTGCAAACATGCATCCCAGAAAAACAAAACTTCAGAATAGTATCTTTGCCTGCAGAGAACTGTTCTTTATTGTCTATCACACCGTGTTTCTTTTGAAATGGTTTTCATAATTCTCCATACTAAAACGGAAAGCTGTAATTTGCTTTACATTTGATCCCAGCAATTAATTAATAACCGATATCTTAAAAATACTTCACTTTCATGTAGATGATTCTCTGTGCTTTTTCTTTATTATTCCAAGTTCCAGAGAAATTTTAGTGTAAACAGGAAATTAACTTCTAATAATGCACAGTAAGAAAGAATTCTTTCAGGAAAGTACGACAGAATCTCGTAGGAAGGAAAGGTTCGGGATGCTGAAGTATTTCTGATCGTTGCATCACAGTTCGCAAAGCATTTGCAAATTATGGTGCATAGGTCACAGCATCCATTTAGGTCCGTTTTGTCCATAAGACATATCTTAGCTAGACAAATTCATGTGACCTAATGTTTCAACTACAACTGAACCATCCCATATACTTACACTGTCTCGGGTTACAAAATCTCTTCTTAGCACTCACGGGGCTTCTGTCATAGAATTCTTCCAGCAGGGCAAGTATTTTTTGTCTGTCTAAGAGACCAACCTAGACAAAAAGATTACAATTACTGGTTCTGGATTTTTTTCTCTAGTTCTTGGGACTTGAATCAACCTTTGTAGCACTACAAAGGCACCACATATTAGCTAAGAATTACATGGGACTAAAAATTATCCATTAGCAGAACATCAGAACAAATTTCAAAGAAGTCCATTTATTTTATAAGGACAAAATTTTCTTCTCTGGGCTTAGCTAGGACTCCTCACACATATTAATTTGCGAGCACATTCTCTTGCATATTCTAGAGAAATTGCAGTTAGATGGTTGTGACTACTTCTGCCAAATGAGTTCTGCATATAAAGATCAAAGAACCAACATTTCATACTTTCAAAATAAGCATTGATTGCCCGACAGTACTATGGAAGATTTTCATTTATTGTGGGCTGTGCTGTGTTATGATAGTAGCTGCACATTGGGGTTTGGTTTTGTGCCCCATCATTTTCGTTGAAGCATTATGTATGGGAAAATAATTAGTCCAAAAATCTAAGCTATTATTACAACTTCCCTGATTTCCTTTAAAAATTCATACACAGATGACCACAGAGGTGAGAGAGGCATCAGCAGTTCCAGTGCAGAGGCAAGCAGAGAGTTTATTAAATTCTTGTTGCTCAGTGTGAGTGTGTACAGACAATAAAACCAGGAAAAGACAATGAAATGGGTCATTTCCAATCAGGAAATTGTGAGCTTAAAAAGTAAAGCAAATCTAAACGATTGCAAGTTTTCCATTTTACAATGAATTCTTGTTGTCATTATTTCAGTCCCATTTTCTTTGTAATCTCCCTCCCATTAATGGAATAAGGTAGTTAATTAGAGAACAGATTTACTTAAGTTTATTTGTGGCAAGTAGCTTTTCTTTTGTATTATTGATTTCCTTTTTTCTTTTTCTCTTAGAGTAAAAACTGTAAAATGTAAAATTCACCACTCTTTTAATGATGTGGAAACTTTTTCTGTCCTCAACTTGAAGAAATAAAAGAAGTTTGCTGCTCTTTTCTGGAAATGAGGTCAAGATGACTGCGATGTTTATAATCCAAAACTATAAGTAGTGGCATCAATATAAGGATCAGAGCATTTGAAAACAATGGAGATACCCAGAATATACTGGTGAAGTGCCTCCCAAGTAGGCTAATTCTGAAAAGTAAGTAAATACATCACATTTTCTATTACCGTGACACCTTTCCTCCAAAGCGAATTGAAAGATTTTTGCAAATTCTGAGGAAAGGAACAAACCAGAAATGTAATCAGCCATTCAGTCTAGTTTTAGTCTTTCATACTTCATACTTTCATCTCCCTGGCTTCCTAAATTTATTAGAAAAAGGTCACATTTCTTTGCACTTCATGTATGACTGGGGAAGCTGATTAAAGATTCCTGCGTATCAGCCGTTTGTACTAACTCTTGTTTATCAGTAGGATAGGTACAGCATCCACTATAAATAACAGTAGGCCATCTGTGTTTGTACAACTGCCCAAAATTTGCCTCCACTTTTAACTAGTGCCAACTGCAGAGGCTGGAGAGTTGAAACATGTTGACCTAATTTCCTTGTCACCTAAATGTTGGCAGGTGATGATCCACAGTTGTTTTCAGCAATGCTCTGTGATCTATGAGCAATTCCTTTATCAACACAGACTAAACCAGACTTGCCATTTAATCAATCATAGGTCAGTATTTAACTGCTTGATTGTTCTTCTGGAAACATAATATGCGTATCTTCACCACCACAATATGCTTGTTAGTGAGTAAGATGGGAATAGACACTCATGAAAGGTCATGAGAAAGCAGACTGTTGTTGTACTGCGAGGAAGGTAATCAGAAGTGTCTCAAACTGCATTAGTTTGAAAACTAATCTCTGATTAGAATCAGTTACATTTAAAGGTCTTGGGCTTAAAATGTCCCTGAAAATTAATACAGATTCTGTTATAACGTCGAGAGAAATTATACTTGACACATGTGAGCACAGAAACACCATAAGCTTAAAATTCAAAGAGCCATTTCCTTTTTGGGCATCGGAGCAGTGATTCAACTGCGTTGGAAAGTTACTGCTTCACTACACAGTCCAGGCTGTTCTGGCTGAGCTGCCATCCTTCTGGATGCATGCATTTGAAATCATAATAATGATCATGTGGATACCTTCTAATTTGACTGTAATTTAAACACTGCTTTCTCAGCTCCCTGGCCCTAATTGCAACTCACTGAGACAGCCAGCCACACTCACCATGCAGACTGGAATAACTGCCTGCTGCCAAACAAATGTAAATTAGGAACTGAAACAACTGCTCTGCTGTGCTTTGCAGAATGAGTACTACAGGTAATGGATCACATTCAAAATGGTAGAAGTCCTTGGGTTAGTTTGCATTTTTTATCTCGCCTGTGGGTACAGTACAGCAGGACTTATTAGCGCTATACAAAAGAAACCAGGTCAGGTTTAAAAGAACTGCATGGCCCACGCTACAGTTTAGCACACTCAATTTGGAGAGCAAGTCTACCTCAGAGGCTAGAAAGAGCAACCAAGTTTGTGCTGTGATCAATTTTTTCTGTGCAGCGATGGAGTCTGTGCTGAGAGCTGCTCAGTCTTGTTATCTTGTACTAGCATTTCTGGCTCTTTGCAGCTGAGATTCCACTGGGACTAGTTGCATGGAGATAGTGATTACTGCCACCAAAATAGTAGGAAGAAAGTCACATTAAAACATGAAAGGGAAAGAAGGGAACCTTTCAAAATGCATAGCAAAAATAGGATGCAGCTTTATATACTACTCTGCCCGGGAGAATCCACCATAGCTCTTCTTGCTTGACAGAGCAATAGGAAAATGAAATGTCTTCTGACTGAGAAGTAGACACATTTCTTTCCTCATCCCTGAAATAGCAGCTCGCCACCATCCTCTAAAACATGTCATTGGTGTTGAAATGTGCTCTGTAATTCCATTCTCTTAGAGCTAATGACATTATTAGCATGACATTGTAGAGCACAGTTCATTCATTCTGAGTAGGCATGATGTAAAGACCACTGGAGGAGTGCTGAATGGAATATATAATATATGTAGAGGAGAAACCTGCAAGATCATGGCAACTGTTTACTGTGTAGTAGCCAGCAGCTGGCTAACTGAGGCTACTCAAATTAAGTACCATACTTTTTGCACGAAGCCCAAGTTTTTAGCAATAGCTTATGCCATTGATTCTTCAGCTTCTACTATTTGCTAGTTTTCTAGTAAGTCTAGCTTTTTAAAAATGGGGGTGCAGGTGTATTCAGGGGATGACAGACAGAGATAAGAGCTGTTGAAAACCAAATTATGGCTTTTGAATTCCATTTCCAGTTCTGTAACTGACTCATTGTATTTTAATTTCCTGTCTATAAACTGCAGCTGAAGTTCGTACTACTTACCTCAGAAAGGCGGTATGGATAGATTATTTTGCATTTTAACTTTATACTTTCATGAGATTTTTTTGATAGAAGGCCTAAAGATGTATAAATTAATGCACCACAATTAATGCAATACAATATATGCAACTACTGTAGTAATGTACACATTTGTTAAGGTCAATCTATATCGGGTTATCTTTGCTGAAATATAGCTGAATAGACAAATTAGCACCAAAACATTCTAAAAGTGCTATAGGAACAGGTAACGACCAGTACTAAAGTCTGCGGTTAATTTCTTCTCTGGAATCATCAAACACCAGGCAGTTATCATGTAAGGTCATTTTGTCTCTAGTTGGCCATCAGCTTATAGGCTATCGGTATTTCTGTGTCTAAGAACTATGAATTTGAAGACAACACAACAGCTATTGCCCTCTGAAATAATGCTAAGTAAGTGCAAAGAGTATCTGGAGTCATAAAGAATAAAAAGAAGGCAGTGACCCTGAGAAATACCAAAGTAGAAGCATCATCATATTGAAATTAGGCTGAGAACTGCTTTGCTTACCTTTCCATAATCACAATCTAGGAAGAGATCAGTAAACATTTGCCTCCACGTATCACACCTTATGGCTTTTTGGAAGTCAAGAGCACACTGACGGAGATGCTTCAGGATTTCTTGGAACATGTCATTTGAAAAATTTTCAGTGTAGGAAAGGACATACTATGGAGAGAAAGCAGTAGTGTAAATCATTAGCTTTCTTTGAGTATTTTCACTGCGATTTGAACTCTTAAAAATCTATCACGTAATGAAATATAAAGGAAATTGTTTTGTGGATCAAATCTACCATGTAATGAAATATAAAGGAGATTGTTTTGTGGATCAGTCTGCTAATGTGATACAAACTTGGTGCATGGGTGCGACACTGCTTACTTCGTTATTTCCTTCAGAAGCAGCAATATTCTCCAGACAAGCCTGGGATGCTGCTGCTGCACTAGGCACTGCACAAATGCATATTAAACAGTTCCCTTCCTGGCCCAGAGACCACTTCCCACTTTCAGTGGACCAGAGATGCTGGATCAGAATCTCTCCAACAATGCCTAAGGCAGGTTATCTCAGGCAGGATACAAGTTCTCCATGGTTTTCTGCAACGTTTAGTATTCCTGACTTTACTCCCAAGGAGGCCTTTTGAGACATTAGTTTTTGCAGAACTGACACTCAACTCTCTAATGCCACAAAATGACCACTGCCCACAATTTCAGTGTTTAGAGAACCACTCTGGATACAATAAAAAAAGGAAAGAACTTTTAAAATGTGAGCCTGCTGTCACCTAAGGCCTCTGACACTGGGAATACTACTGACTTGAGATTTATTTTAAGTTCTAGCCTTGGAGACACTTTTAACACTTTGGATTTATAGCCATGTGGTTTTTATGAGCACAAGCAATATGGTTCTAAAAATGTGGTGTGCATGACATAAATAATAATGGCCATCAGAACAAACCACAATCCCAAAGCCTGTGCTGAATTATTATAGCAGGTTTCTGGAGCCAGCCACAGTAATAGGGAGCCTATACAGTTAAAAGGAAGAATTTGCAAAACAGAGAATGTTCCCCATTATCCCATTTTTAGAGTATGGATACCTGACATAAGTGCTAGAGCATCTTGAACTTGTTGAAATGCCACACAGGCATTAACAAACTGAAATATTAATATACTTGTTATTATTCAAGTCTGTACTGCATAATTTCCAAATATACGGGACAAGTGGAGATGAGAGGAAGAGCAGAAAAGCAGCAGCCAACGGCCTGAAGAGTGGCTGGTGGGAAAGAACAACTCCTAATGCAAAGTGTGTTTTTTCTGCATTTCAGCATAAAAAGAAAGGATGTAGGTGGGTTGGAGAGAAGGTGGCAGATCTGGGGCTACATGAATCTACTAGCTTTTCAGAGCTATTGCAGCCTGGAGCCCTGTGACAGATGAACCTCGAAGATGACAGCAGCTGGGAGGAGGCAGGTTGGACAAGCAGCTTGCTACTTTCTATGTCATCTTGATGACACATATAAAGGCTTGTATATTAATACTGCTGTCTAACAGCTCCACAGAACATTTTTTAGAAGCGTATGTTCAGCTATGTGGGCAGGAGGAACTATCGTAGAGTTATAAGCTTTTCTTAGCTGATGTGTGTAAAGCACTCTAGAGTGTAAAGTGCTGTACACACAATAAACATACATTTATTTATCTTAACCAAGAGATTTTGACACCTATCAGAAGAAAGCTGGGACACCTCCTTAATGCTATCCAGTGTGAGACCTCAAGGTAGCTTGGAAACACATAATCAGCAATAACAAAGGATCAGCTAGTCTTTGCTTTTTGTTCCTACTGATCTCACTAGAAATTGAGTAAGCCACATGCACTCATGGAAAACCACCTCACCTGTAAAGCCTGATTTGGACCCTACAAATGTAAGTATTTCCCTTGGTATCAAAAGCTTTGTGTCAGACTGCTGGAAGTTCCACGTTATAGTACAAAACCTGTGAAATAAACCATTAAGGACTGGTCTCTGAGATCTAAATGTTTTTTAATATAAAAGACCTGACCAGCTCATCAGCAAGGAGGCAAAAATACAAGGAGCAGCCACTGAGCATGTCCAGAAAAACAAAACAAAACAAAACAAAGCAAAACAAACAAAAAAGCCACAGGTGTGCACCAGTGTGAGGTCTCTCTACTGAGATTCTAACAGCCTTTAAGTAACCAAAAGCCGCATTGAATTCAAGGAAGGAAAAAAAAAAGCCATTTAATTTTAAGGTACATTAAAAAACAATGCTTTCTACATGTGAAAAGGCCTAGACCAGTGTGGAGAAAGATCATCTCTTTTTCTGGTTTTGGTGGATGATGCAAACTGATGACCAAAGGTAAATTACAGCTGAGGATTAGAAACAACACTGTCCTCAGAATGAGGTCTGTGATTATGGAAGCGTTTCCCAAGGGAAGTGATGAAAGCCTCATCATTCGATTCAATTAAAACCAGGCTGGAAAAAGCATCAGAGAATATATTCTGAGAACAATGTTGCACTGGCTGGTAAATCAGACAGCATGACAGTCCATGTCTTTCATATTTCTGATCTCTGTTCTCACATTTTTTTTTTGAGTTAAAATAAAGAGTGCACAAAATATATTTCAAAACATTTTTTCTAATGTTAATGTATTATGAATTCATTCCGTGCTTATACATGTACCATAGAGTTATGGATTGATGCTTCATTTCAGTGACTACAGCAATTCTCTGGGCTCCCATTATCCACAACAATTTCCTTAATTAAATGCCGTTATTCTGAGGTTAAAATTAAAAAAAAACTCATTTCATGCTTAAAAAAGCCTTCAACAAGTTATTATAAAAATGCATCTTTGTGCAAAATACTGAACGTGTGAGTCTCCTGAGAGTGAAGAAGGCACAAAAATCACACACGGCTGCTTGAAATTAAGTCTCCGCACGGCTGCTTTATTCTCTGTTTTTAATTATTGTAACTGCACCCACTATATCGCTGCAGTTGAGGGTCTGTCATTACTTCTATTCCAAACATCCCTTTTCACAGGTTTAATAACCTGGCCATAAAATTTAGCTCTGTCATAGGTAGAAATGGATGGCAAAGTCCTGGCCTGGAGAGCTTTCCAGTAATTTAGTTTGAACTGATACGGTTGTTTTCAAATTGCTGAAGAGTAATGAGGTGAAACTTCCAATTGCTTTTCTTGATTTTGGTGGGTTAGAAACACACTTCTGATGTTTCTCATTGACAGCTTTTGATTTTAAAACTGCGTATTTTTCATCCTGGTTGCTCTTTACATACATTTTTGACATTTCTTACTGTCTGGTTATGGTTCATGCCAGTAACAGTTCAGGGCAAAAATGAAAGCATTGTGACAGTGGAGAATGGATACGGAATATGAAATGTCCTAATACGACCAGTTACCTGGGGTGCTGGAGAAAACAGAAGCCCTTCACTTACTCATCTTGGCTGTCCACAGGGAAATGGTACTACTTTGTGATAAGTATCACCTTCTGAATCAGATACTCTTATTTCATTTCTCACCTCTGTGAATTCATCAATGTTTACTTTTTTTTCCAATGTGTCTACGATTTCCAGCTTCCTGTCATAGATGGCTAGTAAAAAATTGATATTGGTTTAGAAGGCAAGCAGCCATGGTTTAGCATATTGCATACATTTTTTTGCATGTTTTATGTTACATTTACTTTCTTTTCATGTTGGATTACGTTTATTTGAGGCTATCCTACACAATAGCTGAAAATTACAAGGATCTCAAGCACCTGGCTGTATAAAGGCTATCTAAATCTGATTCTTACTGAGAATATTTCTCTTGTTGAGAATCCGCACTTACCTATTCAGAACTGTATGGTCATATTTATTCTTGATATATACTGGTGAAAATAGCAATGATTTTAACAGCAGTTACCACTAATTATGTGAGGGAAGAAATTATTTTTGATTTAACAGATAAAACTGCCTGAAAATTCTGGGGACATCAATTCTGCCTCGCAAGAGTGGAATCTGAAAATCACAGTAATTTTTCCAAGAAACTCTGTAGGAAACATTTTACTCATTATGCTATTCAAAGCTACCTGTTGGTCAGCTTCTTGACCACTGTAAAGATACACCAAATGTCTGCACAGATTTCTTAATGAGGTCTTTGAGCACAAACATGCTATTTCTGTTGGGATCATTTTTCTGTTCTTTATTCTGCAATACCTCAGGAATAATGAGAACATTCCCCATAGAATGCACTTATCTCGTTGCTTAAGACATTCCTAAACTGTACAATATCTCTACTAAACTATAAAACAAAGCTTAATGTTCCATTAATATATATTGAATGCTACTAAATTAAATTCACTGAGAAATGGAGCAGCATATTAGTGAAATCTGACATGAAGCATGTCCAGAATCTGTGGAGCAAGCACTCAGACAGAAACTTCCATACGAGTTTCACATCCCAGGAACTGTTCATACTCAAGAACTCCAGAACCACAGCCACCACACCAGGAGTGTAGAGGCTGTGTTTGGCATTCACACGATGTGCTACCAACACAGGATGATTACTCGGAGGGACAAACCTGTAATACAGAGAGGTCTGAGCAAGGGCAAGCTCTACACAGAGGTTACTTCAGCAGCAAGCAGAAATACCCTCTGGATGTGCCCTGATTATTATCCCATCTCCCAGCAAAGGCAGATTTGTTATTATTGATGATCATTACATGCTATCTATGTAAAGGGCTGGCAGCAGGTTGAATGTTGCCACTTCACTGTTCCTGCCTCTATCCATCCAATTATCATTATTCAAAGAGGTCAAGTGTGAGCTATAAAGTGGACAGGAATTATGGAAATCCCTTCTGTGCTGAGCGCTTTGATATAGAGGCCCTTGTGTTGTGACTGGCATGCCTGGGACTGGCAAAGGGAATGGCTAGACAAGCTGTGCTGTTTAGTGGAATGCTAGGCAAATTTCATCTGTTTCCTTTTAACCATACAAGGTAACAACTCTGTCAGACTGATTTTTTTGATCTTACCTTTCCTCCTGACCTCCCGGTATGCCAAGCTGTCCATCGGATTTCCAAGACCTCCCATGAGTCAGGGTACACCATGGGATAGGGCAGCTGAAGGAGGTTGTTACACTGATTCTCAAAAATAGTGATAAGCACATGGCAACGTCTGGCTAATGCAGGATGTAAGTGGAAAGGGCCTATAGGTGATCTTTCCATCTCTTTCGATTTTTTTTTAACTTCTCTTGTACTTTTCAAGACCACATTAATGAACCACATGGTGGGTCAGTCTCTTTCCAATCTGTCTCAAGATTTTTGATTAATATACTACCTGGTGTAACTACCCTTACACACTCTTTGTCAATTATCAAATTCATTCATTGTTTGCTCAGTTTGCATTAGAATTCAGGCCACAGAAATAAAACTAAAGAAAGACACATCAAAAATTTACCTTCTCTCACATCCATGGGAGCAGAAGCAACGACATCCAGGAAAGACCTCAGTGCACTCTGAATCTACAAATCAAGGTAATAGTCAAAGGCCTGTTTCATGCAGACAAATACTAAAGTAAATCGTGCTGAATAACCAGTCATGTGGGACAATGACGCTTCTTACCACAAACAATAGGTCCTGTTAAATGTAGACTTTGTCTATGTCATGCTCTATGTAACCATAAGACAATTTCCTAGGGGACTTGTGTGACTTTTAAGAAAGATGCACTGTCAATTTCTGTGAGTCTTGGGGCTAGAAAGAAGATTTAATTGGGGCCACAGGTGAGCAAAACTGGCTGCACCAGATCTTTTAAGGGGATTCTGAAGGATAACCAGCTGCACAGAGGGACATCCAGAGATAAAGTATGTATCCAGCAACCTCAGGAGTGTCCGAGTACCTCACCATCCATTTAGCTTCCCAGGACCTCTGTGGAGAACACATTGCAAGCCTTCCACATGCTCAGGAGCAATCAGCTTGGTGAAGCTGTGGTAGACACTGACCTACACCCTGATCTTAGGGGATGTCAGAGCCGTTACCCACCCTTCTGCTCCACTGCTGCCATTCCAGGGCAGACTGCCCAGATTTCCTTCTCCTCCTGTCTGGAACAACCACAGCAGTGTTAACAAGGATCAACCCTAGTTACCAGTGCAACTGGTATTCTGCCACTGATATCCACTGTCCACTCTTTGAACTGAATTGCCAGCGCCTCCTTCCTCATCTCTTTCTGCTCAGACTTCATATTTTCCACCTGTTCCCTTTCCTTACGTTTGGTCTTTGCCTCAGCCTTCATCCTGGCCAGCCTGTAGGACATAGGCATATGACTTAGAACAATACCGACATTAACCAGCTTTAGTAAGCTAGATCAAGCCTCTCCTGAAGAACAAAAAGAAAGGAAATAACTTACTGAAACTCTTGTCCTTCTAGCAAAAGCAGACTTTTCTCCAAAGCTGTACTTGATATTTGGGGCACAAAATTACTAGTGTTGTTATTGAACTAGAGGCTAGTGATCTGTGTTTTCAGAGGGCAGCTCTGAGATGAAAATATTTATATCCTGACATATATAATCTCCTGAAATCTAGTGTAACTATGAATCTGAAGAAATAACTTCTGAGTATCAGATACATGCTTGTAGAAAAAGCCCCTCGTAGAGTACACAGTTGACATTTAGGGGAAAATGATCTGTACAGCTCTTCTAGTTTATGTAGTTTCAACAGTGATAAATTTTACCATCAGTGCTTGCAGACATTTATAACGGCATTAATCATATATTGTATAGATGTCTTTCAATTTTCTTTCAATTTTAGCAGGAACAGAGGTGCCTAATTTTGCCTCACTTCATTTACCAACAAAATTGCATCAGCATGCGTTTGTCTCAGTGCCTAAGTACTGTTTCACACAAGCACTTCACTGGCAGAGAACAATGTTCAATGAAATTTCTGCAGCGAGGGTAACTTCTCACCGCAGAACGAAACATGTTCCTTCAGGAAGACAGCCGCCTACCTCCCACACAAGGACGGGTGACTCAGACTGAAGGACTACCAGCCCTGGACAAAATAAAGTCTCTGCTTCAGGTATCAATCTATTTAGATCAGGAGTTTCTCCCATCTGTTCTCCCTCATTCCTTGTCTCCCACTCAGGTTGTAGTTAAGGAGAGGCTGGAGGAAGCCTGAGAAAGGATTGGTAAGCTTTAAATACGAATCTGTGGTGAAATCCTGCCTTTGCTGAAGGTAATGCCAAGGCTTCCAGGAGTTTCACTGGGGACAGAATTTCCCTCTTCATTTTTCTGGTGCTTATGTGAGAGATTTTGAGCCCAGACTGGCATTTCTCTTTTAACGTTTTCTTTCTGCTTGGAAAGCCAGTGACTCTCGTTAGGAGTTTCAGTGCTACATGGAGTCCGTAAAATCCTCTGTGCTGCTGTCGTTTGAAAATCCCATGCAAATTCCACAACACAGCCATCACAAACATGTAAATCCTGAGCTACTGAGAATGCAAATCCCACGATGCTACTACCAGCCGATATGCCAACCCTGCTACAGCTACGGCTACATAAACCCCCTTGGCAGCACTGCCTGCGAAGAGACTGATTTCTACAACCCTTGAAAGACACTTCCTGTGCAGCAGTTCTGGAGCTTCCATAGCTACAGAGAACCTGTCTCCAAATGCCAACACGAACCTAACAAGATAAGCCAAGACATGTCATGGGTAGCCAACACTTTTTATTCTACAGGAAAATCTAACCTCTCCAGAAATAAGCTCTGATTCACAATGAAAAACAAACAAACAAACCAAAAAAACTTTTGAAAATCTTTTACCAGCTCTGGTTATGCTGTTGTATGTCTGTTTATGAAGAAAAGACAAAAAGCTGGGCTATCTCACACTGACCATGATCAGTCAGTTATATTTATTTCTATCTGTGGGGAAAAAGGGGGTAAGTGACTGCACAAAATTCACTTACTATACTGCTTTAGTTGAATTCATACAGGACATATTCCTAAGAGCTATAATTGATGTGGACTAGAAACGTAGGGAGACAAACTCAGAGGTAGAGA
Source organism: Cygnus olor (assembly GCF_009769625.2). Lineage (NCBI taxonomy): Eukaryota > Metazoa > Chordata > Aves > Anseriformes > Anatidae > Cygnus > Cygnus olor. The sequence goes on along the minus strand of NC_049188.1, from coordinate 7,363,252 downwards.
GAGATATTTAACATATTCTTTTATAACCTATGGGATAAGATGAGGGGAAATGGCCTCAGGTTGCTCCAGGGGAGGTTTAGGTTGGATATTAGGAGAAATTTCTTTACTGAAAGGGTTGTGAGGCATTGGAATAGGCTGCCTAGGAAAGTGGTTGAGTCACCATCCCTGGAGAAGCACGCAGATCCCTCAAGAAACGTGCAGATGTAGAACTTAGTAGCATGGCTTAGTGGTGGACTTGTCAGTACTAGGTTAAAGGTTGGACCAGATGATCTCGGAGGCCTTTTCCAACCTGAACGATTCTGTGATTCATTATAATACTGGGAACATCAATTATCTTCATTTAGAGTCCATGAATAAGTCACGTCAACATTTTACTTCCCTAATTCCTCACACTGAAACCCTGAAACCAATTTTCAAGCTGTATGTAGCATTCATGCAAATAGATGAGACAGCCATTTGTATAGGAGTCATTACAGTCATTACAGTACAGACACAGCTAGAGAGTGATGTAGTAATGAGTGACTTTGATATCATTTGCAATCATCTCTGGGTCATCTACAAATACAAATGTTCACTTCTATATTTTTCTGAATAAAGCAATTAAAATGACAGCATTATTGTTCACCTGATGCACTCACATTTTGACGTGAGCATATTGTAAGATGCCATACAACCCTCTTTCAATATCCATTAATATTGTACTAAACCAAGCAGCCTAGACTACACCCCACAAGTAAGCAACGTAATAAAATACAAAACACTTTCTACTTTAAAGGGAAAAAAGGATCTGAAATGAAAACCTAAAGTAAAAACCTTATGAGAAAAGAGTTTCTATCATGTGCCAGCTCCCATGCCATGTGACAATATTGCTCTTGGTTTGGCTGAGCAAAATCATCTTGAAGGAGAAAAAGAGGTCACCTTTTTTAAGTTTGGAAGAACATGGAGGAAACAGTGTGAAGAGTCCTTAGACCTTTGATACCAACACCACACCTAAAGAGCTCCTGTTGCTAACCCAGACTGGTTTGCAAGTAGTTTGCATTTCACATATGTCATTAAGATAGGGTCTGAATTGGAATTACACACTCATGAAGGGCAGAATATAGCCTTAAACAAGAATGACTACTGCTTCATTGTGTGTGGCATTCTGGTGATTGCCCTGCTTCTCAAGCTTTACGAAGGAGGCAGTTACCATCTCTGGCACTGCACTGCACAAAGTTCATTTCGTTTGACACTTTGCCAACCAGACTGCAGCCATGCCATGCCTTTTGTAAAACAGAGACCAGGACCCAGCTCTAATCTTGTGACCAGCCACACTTTCAACTCTCTCACCTCTCTGGTGCTGTGTCTGCCACTTCAATTTTCAGCTCCTCTGTGACCATCTTCATTCCTCTCAGGTAGGGGCCTGGCTTTGTAGAAATATCATACTGAGGGTTATGTCTCATCAGATATTCTCCAAGAAAAGTAATGGGGTCAAATTTGGTCGGTTCTTTGTCTGGTACAAGCACATTCTTTCTTTCCACTTGCATTAACAGCTTTTCCACTCCTGGGATTAATGTAGGTAGGAGTTTGTCAAGCAAATAGGTGCGAGTATCCAGTGACTCCTTCTCATCACTGAACCACTCTTTGCACAGCCAGTCACAGGGTTCTCTCCTTTTTACCTTTTCTTCTTTTGCCTTTTGTGCCTGAATCATCTTCACCTTTTTCTCCTGCAGATTCAGAGACCTCTGCTGTACCTTTTCATAAAAGCACTCTTTCCACAGAGCACAATTACTAAGACATGGCAGCTCATCACTCCCTTGATTTCTCTTCATTTCTGTGGCAGTCATATTCTTACTTACAAGTCTGGGATGTTTTAGACCTGCAGTTTGGGCTGCTTCTTCCGGCTGAGCAGCCATTTGTCAATGACTGTGACAAAGAACAAAAGAAGTATGTTATATAATGCCGAAAGATGCAGCAGTGGCCTAGCAGATGACACAGGAAGAAAGTTTATAGCTAGGAATTAACCAATATTCTTTTTCTATGTGCCTATTTTATTCTCTTACTGCTGCTTTGTACTCTTAAACAAGTACAGCCCCTTTACTTCAAAGATTAGTAAATGATTTATAAAGATTAATTATGTATCACAACACTCCTTGGAGACAGAGCAACTACATAACTGTGATCCTCTTTTATGGGAGAAAAAAAAAAACAAACAGAGACACGGTAGAGAAGTGATTAATTCCAGGTCACTTAGAGAGTCAGAAACCAAGTGGTGAACAGTGCTCAGACGTCTTGTCCCCCAGTTCACACCAGCGGATTCCTCTTACCCCTAATGTCATTATTTCTGTTTAGGGCCCTTTACATGCTGCGAGGAGATCCAGTGGATATGAGACAGAGGAAGCAAGCCATGGAAAACAGATACCTAGGAGCAAGATTTCTCTATCTCCACACCACCTTCTGCTCTCCTCAGTTACCACTTACTCTTCATGGTTTCTGCAGCTGTGAAAAATCCTGAGGAAGCCTGTACCATAGGCTACTCAGTTTCAACTTTTGCAACTGCTTTTCTTCTGGACATTTTGTTAATGTACCTGGACACAAATATATGGGTCAGCAGAGTTTCTACAGAAAGGGAAACTACACTACGAACTCTGAAACTAAACTGTTCACAAACACATAATTTGTAGATCATTCTGTAAAAGACCTACTGAGAGTTGCTGAGATCTCCCTTTAGTTTCCCAGACTACACTGTCTTCTTCTCAAAATGTTAATACTCTGAAATACCAGGCAGAAATGGAATTGCTCACAAGGCACAATTTAAAAACTCTTGCTATACGTCTCCATACATGACTGTCTGCATCTACAATGGAACTTACACAGATGTAATGGAGCAGAATGTGAGCAGAACCCGCTTGATTTACTGCATGAAAAATCACCAGCATGCCGTGAAAAAAAAACAGCTCAGTGCTAAACAACAGCAAGGGAACGGTGACATTAATAGAGAGCCTGACTAAGGCCCTTCCAAATCAAAGACGAAACTCTGCTCTGAACTTGCTGCCACACTATTCTTTTCCAGCTCTTATTTAAAAGTGCTTTTCACTAAGGCCTCCCGGTATCCATAGAAATAACATTGCTTTTGCTATGTTCTGCTATTCATATTTAAGCATTTGTAGCTGTTCTGAAGAGAGCTTAGCCTTCTAGAGACTGCGTAAATGTGAACTAAAGCCCTCCAGGAACACAAATGTAATTGCTAATACGATGACCTTCTGGTTCATAACCATTGTTTGAATCCAAATGTTGCTCGGATATGTAGGGTGCTTTACCGCACTAAATTTCTCTGTCTGTTTTCTAGATGGGATTGTTGGCATCTTCTGGTAATTTGTTTGTAATAAGCATTACCTGTTGGGAAGTGAGATAGATTTATGGATCAAGCTGCCTGCGTGACTCAAACAGTGTTGGAAGAATGGTGGCTGGTTTTGCCACTGAAGGACATGAACTGTACAGTTTAGATTGATAATGGTAGAAAAGGAAACCTGTCAACCCTGTCAAATTGTTCCTTGCTTAGGTGACTTTCTTTCAATAAGCTTTAAAACCAGACTCTTTCTGGTTCAAAGCAAGCTGTTAAACAAACGTTCTGGTCACATTCCAAAGCAACCTTTTTTTTTTTTTTTTTGTGCCAAAATAAACTATTCTTGCAGATTCAAATACTCATGTTATTTTTGAACATCCTTTATGAAACCTTTCTGCAGTTTCTGTGCAACGTTAAAGTGACAATTGCACTCTGCTTTAGGAGGTGGCTTATTCTGAACGATGATGAACATATTTTCTACACTGCTCTGAACTATTTGTTAGGAAGATTTTGAGGATTAGCATATGTTTATGAAGAGCCTCTGTCTCTGAACAACAACAGAAAAACCTAAATGCTACTGCTTTATCTTAATTCCACGGGATTGGCATATCTCCAAGAGTGGAAGCAGGGCACACAGAACTATGACGACTACTTTCATGTAGAGCAGATAAATCAGGCTACGAGGGTGTGGAAGAGCATACACACAGCACGTAACTGTTAAAATAAGCAACAAAGGGGTGCTAGAATCAGGCCCTAAAACTTGGAATTTATCAATGATAGCAGGGACAAACCTCCAGTTTGTGTAAGACAACTTCGGCTCATAAATTTCAATGCTGATTTACATCTGTTGAGAATTTGGCCCATAATATATAGAGCTCTCAAGTTCTGTGACGTTCCCAAGTGGAGGCTCGAGCATCCAAATAAAAGTAAGCACAGTGCAGAGACACAAGCTTTAGGAACACCCAGGAAATTTGAAATGTGATATTAAGTTTCCTGTAAGTCTTTGTTCAAGCTGAAGGCAAGATGAGCTTTTCATTATTTAGTAGGATGCCACTTTCCTGGCTCCTTTTCTATGAGAGAAATATTCTTGCTGTAAACCCTGCAGGTACAAAACGATTATCTCTCCGTCTTCTGTACAAAAAACCAAATCTGCTCATAAATAAGTTTTTTATGGTTTCATTGTTATTCTGTTAGAGCATTTTGATGGGTGGGATAGGGCCAGGTAAGACTAAAATTTGTCTAGGAAAATATTTTGGAGATGTTGGAGTTCCAAAGTCCTTTCAAAAACAGACTCCAAACTCTTTGACCCCCTATTGCTCAGGAATAGTCTTGCCTTTCCCTAAAGTTCTTCGTAGAGCATGTTTATCTCACCAATCACAAGGAGCCCGATACCCTTTCCACATCTGATTTTCTTTTCAATTAAAATTAAAATTAAACAAAGACTTTCTCTTTTGCTTTCTGACGCTCTAAAGAACTGGTTTTCTTACCTTTGGAGCAGGTATCAAAATAGATCTTATTCCTCCTCCTTTCAGAGTGGCTTTGCAAATGAATAGGAATTTAATATATGCCCATCTGTTCTCAGGCATTAAAAATCTTAAAGTGAATTAGGGATTTCTCAGACCTGCTGCGGAGCCGGGCTGTGAGTTTTACTCCTCTCTGTGTTTGCAGTTGCTAAGCAATAATCCCAAACGTTGCTATGTCTCATCCACGACTTGGAATTGCCGTAGGTTGTCTTTTGGCTTTGGCAGGCCAACACACTCTTCTGTACTGAACTTAGCTCATTGTGTCACATGACTGAAAATAAAATAAAATAAAGACTAAGAATAGCAACAGGCAATATTAAGGGCACCAATAGTCAGAGGGAATCCACAGGTGCCCAGTGATAGAAGGTTTACCTCCAGGTTCAAGTCCAAAACTGTTGAAAGTCCCTTAAGAGCTAAACTGAGGACGGTATTAACCAGACGGGAGAATCTAAGAGAAAAAAAAACAAGACACACATGAATTACAAACTCAATTTAAACAGACAATTTCAGGTTCTCCTTTTGTAAAGAACTGTACCACTTTGAAGCAGCCTAGTGGGAAAGTCATGTACAGCACTAAAAAGGGGGAAGTTTATAATGCCATTTTGTTAGACCACCTTTAAACCAGAATCTAAAGGGATTTAATGAATCACCTTTAATAATTTCTTTTATATTCATGAAGAATATGCAACACAGGGGAAGGAGAAAGGAAGAGAAAATAACATCTAGGAACAGCCATTCTGCACTCGTTTGTATATACCCACGTAATCAGGTGTCTGTTCAGTGATTTCATTGGTGTTATGCAGGATTTCTAACAGAGAAATTTATGGCAATTTCTGCCAGGAAATGAGGTTTATCTAATGCTATTTCTTTTGCTGTATTTTACATTGGAAGAAGCTTGATCTTTGGATTATCTACCAGCATGAAAACTCTGAACTGTGACTTCATGGTATCGTCATTGGAACAGCTGCACTGGCCCCTACCCTCTAGTAAGAGTATTAGTCTCCATTTTATGGGGCAGCTGAACATGTTACAAAACATAACGAGGAGCTTTAATATAAATAACAGATTTTTTTTTCTCACAATCTGATGCAGTTACTGTCAGAGTCACATTTCTTCTCCAGTTTGGGAACTAGAGTTTTAATTTCAGAATCCAAAATGTCATTCTCTCTTTTATTTTCATCAAGTCACTCGTTACTTGATACAGAACCCACAATACTAAAGTAAATATTATTTAATTTGTAAAACCCTCTGGAATTGGAAATAGCTGTAAGTGACATGCACCCAGCGTCCCAACATGAACTTAGTAAAATATCTAAGCTGCACTTAAAAAGAAATATACTTAGTTTTGTTCCTAAAACCTGCCATGGAAGTTAGAAAGTACACATGCTGTGTACAGACTCTTTACACAGGAGGGAATTTGCTCAGAAATGACAATAACAATTGTACTTTAGAGAACAGTCAAAAGCCTCAATTTTTATTTTCTTTTTATACTTTCTTTTCCATTATAGAAATTCCTGGTGTTTGTACTCAGCAACATTTATTTTCCTTTATCCACCTGTGCGTATTTCAGAAACATTTGTACGGCTGTAACTTCTATAGACACCTTTGGCCATCTGTGCTAAGCGTCTCACTGAAAAAATGTTTCTTCTGGACACTCTCAAATATCACTGGACTGCCAAGCCTGCAACTGCGGACAGTACAACACTGACTTGATTTTTGAATTCAGTATTTGCTTGCAGAGAGGAAACAAAGCACAAAAAAAAAATCAAATTTAGTGTGGAAAATACTGTAATATAATTCTTTTGCTATTAAGATTTGAACAAAAGAAGGAAATATGCTTATTGCAGTGTATTTCCAAGGTGCATTCAAATATAGCATCGATTATGTCAATAAAATGAAGCAGAAAATTGATGCACAGGAATAATTTAAAATGAAGCTTTAAATTGAACTGTGCACTTTTTTTTTTCTAAAAAAACTGTGCATTTTTTTTCTATTTTTTTTTCAGGTTGCATGTGATTAAGTCCTGTTATCTCTTCTCTTAGGTGGGCTTGACTTTCCCCCTTTGCAGTTCAGAATTTTGTTGCTATTATGATCAACTTACACGTCTCTCTTTTTCTGGGGGGGAAGGTATGGAGCATCTATTAAAAAATACTCTCCCTTTTCTACAGTGACTTTTTCTAACCTCCAGACAGGAGAATGCAAATAGAATTTGCAAAGAGGGATCTGAGTGGTTCTGTTTTTATTTTTCTGGAAATGGAATCCTGTGGGTTAAGCAAACCTTTAATCGCACCCTATTTAACTTGGCTGCTATCTCTTAATGTTTTTGCTAAGCAAAGTGTATCCTTTTATTATGCCATCAAATGCTTGCACTGTTGACAAAATAATGGACTGAATATGTCATCACAGATGTTTTGCTGGAATTGCCTCTTCTATCTTTTTTTTTGTTTTTCTGTTTAAGATACATTTTGGAAGCATTCTGTTGCCTGTTGCAGCTGATGCCAAGATTATGCAATAAAAGCCCTGACACGTAGTAATAATAAGTTGCGTTAGCCAGAGAAATGTTTGCAGTACATTAAAGAAAGAAAATAGACAGTTCCAGAAATGCATACAGAAACAGACAGTGTGTAGCTTCACATCCTTCAGATGATACACTGGGCTAGAGGTCCAGGTGCTGACCACAGTGCTTTCAGCACAGGGGAGAATTTGGCCACAGGCTTCCAGTTTCCTTTATGTACCAGCCATGATGCTGTGACCACAGGCTGCCCTCTAATCGCTCTTGTCAATCAGAATGCATCTGCTTGTAGCCAGCCGCCTCCTTCACATTTAAATTCTGCTGCTACAAAACATTGCACGTACAAATTATACCTTTCTAATAGCTCAAAGAACCATTGCGATCTGTGATTATTGTAGTTACTAACTGATATGTTTGACCTTTAGCTAACTGTAGATAGTAACTCCATTATTTACTTGTGGTAAATATATTTTAGAAGTGTTCACTGTTCAAATACCTGGAAAAGCTACAGGATATCTGAATATTACACTAGAGTCTATTTTGGAAGCTGGTTTAAATAATCATTTCTTGATAGTAATCCCTACATTACTATTCCTCAAAATCCAGAATGAAATGCCAGTCCCAGGTGAGGGATTTGCATGAATACTCTGGCAACTTGTAGTCCTCCACCTATACTGTGTACCAACGCAGACATATCCGAACAGAACACGAGCTACGTGCCTTGAAGCAGCCCTGTATTTGCAGGAATCCATTTGCTGGGAACAAAGCAATAAAGTAGATCTCATCCTTTAGAGAAAGGTGAATAGCATTAAGATTCTTGTCATATGATTGAGAAGAAAAATCTTGTACCTCGTATGTTCCCCAAACCTTCTGCAAAGGGCCTACAAAGTGATGCAGGATCTTTTTTAACTGAAAGGAAGAAGTGCTGTGCCAGGGGACAAAGCACTTTTTCAGTTTCAGAGAAAATAAATCAGACAGAAGAACATAACTAGGAGAACCATGATTGTATGTGAGTGTATGTCTTACTGGTCTAGCTATATTATTTGAAAATGTGAAAAAAATCATACACACTTTCATCATGTATGTGCAACTCTCAGAGCGGTCCTTTTGCTCCCAAAACTTACAGAGATCCTTTATCTACAAACACAAAAGGATGTCCGTCTTTGGAATAGCCTTTGCCAATCCATTTCTGCTGTATAGACACACCAAAGACACATCTGCCTGGCACATTTCCCCACAGAAAAGATAAGGTGTTTAATAAATAAATGGGAGGGAGGGACCAAACAAGGCTGCTTAGAAAAAGATCTTGCTTTATTGGGAGGTTGTGGAATATTTAGAACATGGGGGATATTAACTTAAAAGGGATCCGGAAGGCATTTTCTTGACCTTTGTGCCATAAATCAGAGTTCACTGCTAGCACACTTTCCATAAATATTGTGTTTCAAAATAAAAACATGATGGTTGTACGAGGCAGGACAATGACTCTTTGTTTACCTATGCTTTTTGCTTATTCTCCCCATGTGCTGGAATCCTACTGGGGGTCCTTTTGGACTCTTTCACATCCAGGATTCTGGCTTGCTGTGCAATTCACTCTCTATGCTCAATTTTAGTCCCGCTTACTGAGCCTGCCCTCCATCCTCTCTTGTCCACTAGGAGGCAAAATGCCTCATTAGCCAGCCTGACTTTTTCATTGTGGCAAAAGCCCAGCTTCCAGGGTGCACAGAGCCTCCCAGCTAATTATTCTGACTGCAGGGCACTGGGGGAAGAGCCTAAAGAGCTACTTACGTGGGTCTTGTGGTGTGTAGATATACTGGGGTAATGAGTCTGAGTCCCCTACAGTCCTGTCAACCTGAGGAGCAAATGAGAATGATATGAACCGAGTGCTTCAAATGGGCTAATAATGGGCTAATACACATTTCTGACAAAGAATTTGTGCTGTTTTATATTCAGAATGGCTTCTGTTTGTCGTAGGTAGTGTTTCTGTTAGATGCCCATGGAAATTCTTGATCGCAATCGCGATCCTCCGTGCCAAGCTCCCCACAAATTTGGTAGCACCAGACCGAAACTAAATCGATGACATTGATAGCATTCGGCCCTTTGTCTCAGGGCCCAAACCGCCAGGCACCGCCTCATTCTGGGGACATTTTCACGCTTAAAACCTCACGTACGCTTATCGGACTAGCTTTGCGGTACTTGCGGTTGTCCACTGACGTACAAAAAACGAACTCTAGGCTCCTTCCGTCCCTGACAGAGCTCCCACGGCTCCCCCAACCCAGCCGAGGCAGCCGCCAGGCGGAGCTGCGGCTCCCCTCAGCTGCCCGGGGCCGTGACAGGCCGCCCTCACGCGCCGGCACGGCACGGGTTAAACCTCCGCCGCGGCCCGGGGGCGGCGCCGCGCTGACAGGTGGCGCATGCGCCGTGCCGCCGCATTGTGCCCGGCCGGCCCAGCCCCGGAGCGCCTCAGTCGGCCGCGGGCCGTCGGCGGGTGCGGAGCTGCTGCCCCCTGCGGCCACCTCCGCTCCTTTCCCTTCCCCTCCCCGCCTTCCCTCCCTCCCTCCCTCCCTCCCTCCGCCTCGCCATGGAGTAAGGTCCCCGCCGGCCGGACGGGGAGCCCCGCCGCGCCTCGATGGCTCTGGTCACGGTGCAGCGCTCGCCAACCCCCAGCGCCACCTCCAGCCCCTGCGCCTCGGTGAGTCCGACCGCCCGCCGGGCGCTGAGGGCGGCGCGGCCGTTGGTGGCCGTTAGGGGCCGGCGGCGGTGCGCATGCGCACGGACTGATCGCGCTCCCCCCCCCTCCCCTCACCTCAGCGCTCCCCCCCCCGCCTCCCCCGGCCCTGACAGCTCCGCGGGGGCTGCGCCCCCGGACCCCCTCAGCCCCCCGTCACCCTCCTCAGTCGCCCCCCCTCAGCGCCCCGTCGTCTCCATCAGCCCTCTCTCACCCTCCTCAGCCCCCTGTCACCCTTCTCAGGCCCTCGTCGCCCCCCTCAGGCCCCTTTACCCTCCTCAGTCGCCCCCCTCAAGCCCCCTGTCGCTCCCCTCAGGGTCCCTCATCATCCCCCTCAGCCCCCTGTCGCCCTCCTCAGTCGCCCTCCTCAGTCGCCCTCCTCAGTCACCCCCTCAAGCCCCCTGTCACTCCCCTCAGGGTCCCTCATCGTCCCACTCAAGCCCCCTGTCACTCCCCTCAGGCTCCCTCATCATCCCCCTCAGCCCCCTGTCACCCTCCTCAGGCCTCCTGTCACCCCCTCAAGCCCCCCATCAGCCCCCTCAGGCCCCTGTCATCCTCCTCAGATCTCCCCTCCTTTGGGTCGCTGCGGCCTGGTGACAAGCAAGGGGAGAGGCCTGGGTCACCCCTGTGTCCCCCCCCCCCCTCAGTCTGGACAAGCTGTCCCCAGGGAGGGTGGGTGCTGTCCCCCTGAGTGGTGGGACCCTGGGTTGGTGCTGTCCCCGCTTCTGCCTGGCTGAATAAAGCAGCCTGGCTGAATTCCGGTTTTGTGTGTCTATGTGAGGGGCAGCGAGCTGGCACCGTCGGGCACAGGTGCTGTGAGGTGATTCAATCTGACAGCACCCTCTGGGTATCTCCAGTATGCGGCCCTTCCCTTGGCGACTTCTATATCTCTTTTTTTTCCTTTCTTTCTATTTTTTTTTTTTCATCTTGCATATAATTTTCAAGAGGCTGGGTGAAGCCCGAGGCTGGCACAGAACACCAGATTTTACATCTCTGGGTGAAACATGCAGGAGATGTTCCCAGCAGTGCCCTGAATCAGGAAGCGAGGCAGGCGACTCCGAGGGCTCCTTGCTTTACATACTCTTTGAATTTGGGACAGGCTGTTGTTTTAGTGCCTGTGTGTTGTACAGTCCGGCATGTTAACCCCTTGGGCTGCTGCCTACTGACTGCACAGCTTGTTTCTGATATTATAACTGAGGATGGGAATGAAAATAGTAAGCTCGCTTTCACTTTCTGTATGCTTAATTCTCTGTTGCCTTTTCTCCTTAAAAAACCTCATACATTATCCCACTGATGTTATGTCAGGTTTGGAAGTGCTGGGGGGGGCACAGGGTGTGAAATCCCAGTTGCTTCCATCATGTGGGGATGAAAAAAGCCAACTACTCTGAAAATATTTCTTGTTGTGTTAGGTAATCTCTGCTGAAACTAGATCAACTACTTGACAGGTCCTGCCTGCCCCAACAGCATTTTAGCTGTCAGAACACTTTCTTTTTTTTTTTCTATTTCACTCCCATGTCTCTCCTTAGATATGTTTATTTAGCAACACATTAATTTCCACTTGCATTTCTCTGCTGTAGACTAATGTGCTACATTACTTCAGAAGTTGCTTCCTCCTTTTGACTTCTTTACCTTCTCTGCTCTTCCTTTTCGATGAACTTCTTGCATTTAAGACGTCTTGTTGTGAGAATAGGTCTCTCTTGGTGTCCTTCATTCTTCCACTTGGATGCATAACCCTTTTCTGTGTTAGATATTTGATATACGGGAGCAATTAGCAGCATTCTGTAAGGATTTCCCATCTGGAACTGCCAATCTATTTCCTGACCAGGATACCACGCATGCTTCTTTTGATTACAATCACTCAGTATAATAGGAAAACATTTTTTCTTCCTTTTTAATAATCTGTCCCAATTTTTGAGTTCTACGTAGTTCTTAAACATACAAACAACTCCCTCCTGACAACTCCAGCGAATGCAGGTTTCAGTGCATTTATCTATATTCTCTCCCTCAGTCTCAGAGTGCTAAGATATAATCTCTGCCACTGGTCTTCCCAAGTCCTTAGTGCCCAATGCAAAAGTGTGTGTGACTGTTTCCATGGCCTGGTTTTGCTTCTCAAAATTACTTCTTCTTTCTCAGACTCTTTTTTTGCAGTCTAAGGTGGAAATGCAATTCATCATATTCTGCCCTCAACAGCTATTGAGCATACTTCTCAGCTTCTGCATTTCCTGTCACAACTTCCTAACCACACGTTAGGGGTTTGACTGCCCTTTTAGACTCTTGTTAGATAGCTGGGGCTGGCTGTTTCTCCATCCTTCTGTTCCGTGTAATCTTCCTCTCACTGAGTTGATTCTTAATGGCAGTAACATTTAAGATGATAGTCCTTCCTAGACAGCGAAGGGCTTGTGAACAGGGCAGTTGCCTTTTTAATCCTTGTGAAGGCTTTGGTCCTGCAAGCTTGCCATGCTTGTCGTTCTTATGGATCACTGTTGACGAGCGCGTTGATGGGAGCTGGATTCTTTCAATATTAAATTATTTCAACCAGTTTCTTGTAAGCCGTTGATGATGGCTTCCTTCTATACGGGCTGATAACTCTTATCTCCAAGTTATCTCTTTGAAAGGAAGTTCATCTTGCTAAATAATTTCGATGAGCAGTATGAGGCTGTAGCTTGCTGCCTGAAACCTTGTGGAGAAAGATTGTCTGGTGGCTGCGGGAAGCTTGCTGTTCTGGCTTGTGGGCAAGCAAGACGTATGTAAGTGTGCAAGCATATGGCTCTGTCTAAGTCAGTTTCCAGGTTGCTAAGAATGTTGAAGACAGAAATGGATTCTCGTTTAAATTGCTTGGATTTTATTTTTTGTTCTTTAGAGATGAACTTCTCAGACAAGAAGGATGAAATTGATGTCCTCAAACTGAATTTTTGCATTAAGCGTGCCCTATAAACAGTTATAATTGGCTTTTATGGATTCAGGGGAATAGCTGATCTGAATCGCTCTGAAATTGGATGGCTTTTATTTATAGGTCTTTATCCTGTTCTCATTGCCATAGAGCATCTCGTGGGCATTCATTTCAGGGCAGATACAGTTCATGCGGTGCTGTCTGTAGATTTACAGCTCTCTGGTCACTTGATGACTTATGAAATTCCCTTAATTGTCAGTCCAGCTGTCTGTTAGCTGTTTGTTTTGGCCGTTGGTTATGCAGCCACTTTGGAGACACAAGACAGCAGCCTTCACCTTCCTCTCTAGAGCAGAGCAGTTGTCCTTCAAAGCACCGTGGGGGCAGAAGGGGGTGGAAGACAGGGCTGCTGCGCTCCAGAAAGTGCAGGCACCAGGGGCCAGAGAGAGGCCACTTGGTGCAGGTCAGCACCCTTTGTTTATCCTGTACTGCAAAAAAAGATTTCTTCTTTTTTTTTTTTTCCTCCTCTTTGTGTAGTGTGTTTTTTGTTTGCCTGGTTTTGGTTTTAGGTGGGAGGGGAGATCTCCCGTCTGTCTGCGAGAAGGAGGACTTGTGTCCGAGAGAAGAAGGGCCCTGGGAGCGCGCAGCTGGGTTACAGCAGATGGGCACGGTGGTCTCCTTATCAACAAAAGCAGGGGAATAAAAAAACACCTCGTTCACAAGTGCCCCTCAGGCTTGCAGTCAGAGCTCTGCTAGGGTGATCTGAAGAAACTGGCCTCTTTGTGTCCTCCCCACGCCTGAGATTCTCTGACTCTGCTCCCAGTGTCTGTGCCGTATTTCCTGCCGTGCAAGTGGTGGGGTTTTCCCGTTCGTCCCTTCTAGCATTCTCATTTCAGTGGCAACGTATGGAAACGTATTTTGTCTGGGTGCTCTCTTGGCAACTCGTACGATAGTGGACAAAAAGAAGTCAAGTCGCAATGGGTCTAACTTGGTATAACCTTTGCTTGGAAATTTAAACCGGAAAAAAATTGCTCACCATTGTTAAACAAAATGTAACCTTTTAAAAGGGAATAGGCTGTTTTGCTGGGGCTGGTGGTGTGCGTGCGTTGTTGTGCAAGGCAGCTGTTGATACTTGTTTACGTGTCAGTTTTAAGTTAATTTGGCTGTTTGTATCTCTAAGCAGTGAACCGTCTCTGAACATACCTTGCTGTTAAACTGCAGGAGTCTCACCCTGACAAACCCCGGGTATCTCTATTGCTCACTGCGTAGCTGAGGGTGGGCACAGCAGTCACGTCGTCAGCTCTAAGGACGAGCAGCATGAAAGCAGCCTGGCTAAAGCAGAGAATTACTGGTAAAAGATGCCTGCCTCAAAATCCTTTGTGAGCCTTGTTATCTAAGGCCCTGGATGTTGTTGGGTAACGTCAGTCACCAGGCTAGCAGCAAATCTGTGTCATCGTGGTGATGCAAGCAGTGAAAAACGGCTCTTGAGCTCTTTGTAGCTTTCCAAAAGACCTCTGATAATTATGTGGAACGGGAAATAATAGATTGAAACTTGCCTTTATAAATTAATTTTATGCACAGAACAAAAGCTGTAATTCCTTTTAAGTGCTGTCTTTCCTCTGCCTAATACTTATCTTTCTGGAAGTGAAGAAGCTGGGCAGGCAGCCTGCCTCTCGCAGTTCACTTGTCTTCCCTACCCTCAGGGACACAATATGCTTTTATGGAAGGGAGCGACTGACCCAGAAAGAGAGGCTACGCTGCATATATTGTTCTAAAATGCACGGTTTAAAAAAAAAGTTTTTAAAGCAGATGAAAATATAAACCGTTCGACTTCCCCTCCTTAATCCCAGGGGAACAGCTTGAGCAGGAAGCAGAGTCCTGCAAATGTGGTTGGGAGTCTCTGTCTTGTTTTGCCTGAGAGCTCCGTGCTGGAGGAACACGCAGGAAATATTTTCCCACTTATTTATGGGGAAGCTAAATATAACGCTTCTTTACCTCTGGTCCTGCGGTTACTGTTAAGCAACGTGATAATTGTGAGCTCACTTGATCATTGACAGGTCGAGTCTCTATCTTGGAGAAGTTTTTTTTTTCAGTTAAGATCTTGATAGCTTCTGCCTGTATAAGGTTGTGGAGAGCTGCGTTTTGGAGGGGACTCCCGTGTAGCTAGGAGAACAGTAGTTTCTTATGAACCATTTAATAGACCTAGAAATGCCTTGTATATAAAGCTGCTGTCATCTCTTATTTGCTGTTTTTCGTCAGCTGATGTTTTTCAGTCTTTGCAACGAGCTGTGCCAGTACCTGAAGTTCTCAAAGGCAGCAGCTGTGGAGGATGTGCTGCTGCCTGCTTTAGACAGACTTCTGGTTTAGACAAACTTACGGTGTCAACAGGCCCGTCCTTCTCCTGAAGGTTTGTTGCCTAGCGCGTGCACACACAGCAGGCTCTCCTGGAGGTCTGCATGAAATGCAAGGTCCTCTTTTAGCTTGAGAACAGTATTTGGAGTTGAGGAGGATGAGGAAAGCTGAACTGGAATCTCAGTGAGGATCATAGGACCATTTTTGCAAAGTTGGCAGCCCCTTCTCCTCTATTCTCCATGTTTTTATTTACTGGAACATCGCTTTACAAGTTGTCAGCTTTGGAGTATTTTTGGCATGACCAGTGAAGTCCAGCCAGAAGCTATGGTAGCTTGCCTAGAAGCTGAACCTGCTTTTCACAGAAAAGTCAGGCTTCTTGTAGCACTTTGTCAATGTTCTTCAGTGTTGACCCCAAATGACCATTTTTTAGGTTGAGGGAAGTTT
Source organism: Cygnus olor (assembly GCF_009769625.2). Taxonomy (NCBI): domain Eukaryota; kingdom Metazoa; phylum Chordata; class Aves; order Anseriformes; family Anatidae; genus Cygnus; species Cygnus olor. The sequence goes on along the minus strand of NC_049188.1, from coordinate 7,347,484 downwards.
TGTCCTTGCACCCCTTTTGCCTTTCCTTAATGTACTGAACGTGGTGCCATTTGTGGCACTTTGTATAAAACTGCTACACAGCTCAGTTGCATCTTCCAAAATATGAAGTTACGTGGAAACAGAGGGAGTGGAAGTACACTGAAGTTGTTGCCTCCTGAGTTGCAGCTGTACTTAAATTCTTGTTTGACAAGGAATTTGTCACTTGAAAATGCAGACGGGCTGCAATGCTGAGTCCTCATCTGACCGCTATTGATCCTTGCTGCTAAAGCAGTGAAAGAAGGGTGAAAGGGTCGGGGTGCTGCGTGCTATCTCCAGTTATTCCGAGTCAATGAAACGTTTACTTAAGAGAAGAGTGCTTTCTGAATGAAGGCTGCCATTCAAAAACCAGTCTGCTGGAAGAAGTTTAACCTGAGAGGACTGCCTTCACGCAGGGGCGATGCTGGAGGATTTCAACTCACTTGGAATAAAATCCTGAAAGATCCATAGCTGCAACTCTTCTGTCTTGGGAAATTAAAAAAAGAAAAAAAAAAGAGACTAGCCTTTGGGCAGCTTAGCTCTGGGTAGCTGCTCCCTGCTCACAGCCTGCAGCTCAAGGTTTCGTTCTGCAGCCACAACAAACCACATCCTCCTGGTATGGCAGCGCAGCTCCCCTCTGCTGATGTGGGAGGGCAGTTTTTGCAGCCCAATTCTCAGGACCCGTGTGCTGGAAGCTCCTGCTGTCCTTGCAAGGACGCCCTGGACAGCAGACTTCAGAAATGCTCTTGGATTCCTGGAGTTCAACTGACTCGAAGCTTTTACTGTCTTCACATCAGAGTCTTACTGATGCCGTTAGCAGGAAGTACGTGCTAAAGCTTGAGGCTTCTGTGACTGCTGCTTGCTCTGCGTGCACTGGCCTGGCACCGTGAAAGCAGCATGCTCGTCAGCTGCCTGCTCTGAACTGTTGGGTTCAGCCTGTGAATTAAGAAGTCTCCTCTCCGTTTCATTGATTCGTTAGAGCATGCTTTGAATTGGTTTATTGGACAGCAGCAGAGAAGCTCATGTCTTGTATGAAGGTATTTTGGAAGCAAAGGAAGAAATGGGTGATACCTGCTGGAGGTAGTGAGTGATTTAGACAAGGGAGACACAATTTCTCGTATTCTGGCTGGACGCTGGTCCTCTGGAGGGCTCTGTTTAAAGGGATAAAAGAGGTACGAAGGGTCAAACCACCTCTGCATTTCTGAATTGGGCCGTATGGGTTGACCGGGTCACTGGGAACCCCCTGCAAAATGCCTTAGTGCAGTAGTGTAATGCTGCGGTGTCCGTGCGTGTTTCGGTTAGCATTTGGGCAGGCTCCTCTGCCTGCAGCTTCGGCTGTGTCAGTAGCTTTTTGCCCAAATAGAATTGCTCTGAGTATGCGTCTTATCAGCGTTGCTCGCTGCAGGCTGCTCTCCTGTCGGAAGGCAGAAAGCGTTGCCGTCGGATGAGTCACCCGGCTCAGCAGCTCGCTGCTTCCATGGTGAGACGCGCCCTTCGTGTGTATGCCAGCAAGCACGAAACTCCTGGCAAATGCCCTGTGACGTGAACTTCTTATGGCCTTGGTAAATGAAGTGCCCGTGGCACTTGCTGAAATGCATTTTGCTTGCGGCTGCTCCCTGCGTGTGGCTGGGCCAGCCCTCCTTCTCCCAAGGGGCCCCTCAGCTCGGGCTTCAATGAAACAGCGACGGTACAGCGTCGGCGTGGGCTGCTTCAGGGTGAAGTTAGCGGGGCGCTCAAGGCCACGACTTAAATATTCTGCGATTACTCCAACACGGGACGTTTCTTCTGGCCTATTTCAAACTTACTGATCCCAGATCACCCTGTCCCTGCGCTGCGCTCATACCAGAGCTCAGGGGACACCTTGGTGCCCGTGCTTCCCTCTGCTCAGCAGTGGCACAGGGAGTAGGTTCCAAGGCGTCGTCTCAGCATTGTGATGCCAGCTGCTTGCTGTAGGGCCCACACCCTGGCGAGGTGAGCCAGAAACCAGTCTGAGGTGAGATAAAGCAGGATCTGAAAGGCAGAAGACCCTGACCTGGCTCCTCTGTCCCATCGAGTCGCGTTTTCTCTCCCCAGTCGGCTTGGGCCAGCCTGCAGCATCAGCCGGTACGTGATGTTTTCTGCTTGTTGGCCTGCATCTAGCTCGTACGAGTAGGGATACCCCGAAGGCAGGTCAGGGCAGGTTCCAGACACAAGAGTTTACCTTTTTTTCCTCTCTCAGTAAGAAACAAAAGAAATAGGGAAGAATGGCACCGGAAGGCTCTTGCTGAGGGACGCTGCTTTTACTTCTTAGATTTCAAGGCCTCCTTAGCAAAAATGCAGAAGCTGCTGAGCTGAGCCCCTTCGTCTTCTGCCTGTAACTGGATTAAATATCTGAAAGGTGGATCCTTAGTGTGGAAAGCTGGCCCTGTCACAAGGAATGCAGTTGTCCAGTTACTCCAGCTGGCTGCTACCACGTCCCTTCTGTTTTGATGTACAGAATTATCACGTTTACTATTAATGTGAAAACTTTTAAGACTTGTTCAGCTGGCTTGGTTTAGCTTCAGTAGCCAACATCTGACAAACGCGTATATTAGGATCCTCAAGGAAAAAAAAAAACCACTTTAGGCTTTTCATCTCTGTACCTTTTGGTGTGATGATGAGAGGGAGGGATAAGGCATATGCCATGCATGTGTAAAACGCTTTGCTTTCCAAAGGAGGGCTTTGGTACTCAGAGGTAGTCTGAATCTCTGCGCGAGGCAGGACCAGCCCTTTGTGTTAACCCATCTGCAGCTGGAGTTTGCTGCAAATTTCTGAAGCTGCTGAATACTACTAGGAGTGCTGAGTGCCATCGTCCAGGCATCCAAATCCAAAAGCCCCGGACCTTTACTTGGAGTAAATGTTGCTCGGCCAGGAATTAAAAACCAGGGCTCCTTCTGGATGTGGCTGTTGATGCTTAGGAGCAGAGGGTGAGCAGCTCTCTGGGAGGTGGCTCACGACTTGTTCAGCAGCGGGCATCCTTTTGAGTCTGCTTTTTGTCTGCAACAGTGCTGAGTTGGGGAGCACCCTGGTAGGGACCAGGGGCCACGCTGGGAGCTCGGCGCAGGGCAGCATGGGGCAGGGAAGCGGCTCGGCTCTCTGACCCGCAGGCAGGAGCTAAACCTCATTGCAGGAGGAAATGCTAGGGGACAAGGTAACGGCGTTTCTGGAATACAGATTGATTCTTTTTGCTGTTGTGTTCATTTCAGTTCTTTTTTGTTTGTTTTCCTCTCTACAGTCCTCCTGCGTGGTGTAAAATAGCCAAAGGATGCAGATCTGAGCATGTTCTTCAGCTGATGCTTCACACTTAAACATAGCGCTTCAAAAGGTGGCGTTAAGCAGTTAACTAGCTGCCATATTCTTGTCTTCCCGGGTGCAGCGTAACCCTTGAAATGGCAGAGTTCTCCTTTACCTTTTTAAATTGCAGCACGGTTAACAAAGACTTAATTCGTGTATTGAACAAGTGTTTTTCTTATGTAACATCTCGTGAGCTTTGTTAGTGGGAGTTTCCTCTGTTTTTGGTTTCAGCTGAGTTGTGCTTAGGTGGGGTAGCGAGCTTGTGACTTCAAAAAGTGAAGTGAAACAGGACAACCTGCTTTTTTTTGTTGTTTTTTTGACATTTCTCGGTGATATTCTGATCTCACAGCAGTTATTAGAACGTGGAAGCCCAGACTTCAGCTCTACAGCGGATCTCCGGACGGCTGCTTCCCCCGTAGCGAGGGTCAGGTCTGATATTGCAGAACCTTCTCAGCACAATCACACGTGGAAAGGAAACGTTCAGGCTGTCTCGCAGCTCCTGTCCGCCTGCTGCTGCTGCCTCGGCACGTGCTGCGGGTGCCTGCTCTGCGCTGGAAATCCTTTACCCTCATCTGGGCGCCTTCTGCTCCGCTCCCAAGGCTTGAATAAGCAGCTGTCGGGGCAAAGCCACACGAACATAGCGTATTTTCAGACGCCTTCCCCAAAGTTGGGCACAGTTATATAAACTGGCAGGCAAGGGAGACGTTATCAGTTAACGCTTATAGTACGGCTGGAGTCGAATTTGCACAGTCTCAGTGGGTGAAAGGAGTGTTTGTCGCATGCTCTGCAGATCCCTGATCTCAACTTGTGCTTGCAAAGACATCAACTGTGCCACAGCCTTCTGCAGCCCACACTTCGGGGCTTTGAAGTGGAATTCTGCTCTTACCCGTACACCAGAAACTGCTGTAGTCTGGAGGAAGCTCTGTTTAACTGAGAGCTGTTAATGTGAGTGTGGATGGCTGGGACGGTTATTTTGGGGCGGTTTCTGCCTCGTTTTCTTATGCCGGGAGGAAGTCCAACTTGATTTTCTCTAGAGAAGGAGGGAAGCCTGATGTCTGTTGGAATTTGGGCTGAAGGTGGCTTGACGCAAAATAAATTAAGCTTGAGTAAGTGCTCGTGTCTTGAATCTAAACTTGAGATGCACCTCATCTAAAAAATAGTAAAACAAGCGAAGATTTTATTGTTAAGTTTAAGGTTACAGGTTTGGTTTTAGGACAGCTGGGCACAGATCCTCTTGAGCTGAGGGGGGGGTTAGTGTGAAGGCAGCGTGGGGGGAGAAGCAGCCTGCTCTTGTCAGGATATCACTTGGTCACTGTGAAATAGGACATCCTGGACACGTTTGACTCTTCTTCAACCTTGCTTTGATGCCAAGGCAGGTTTGCATGTGCTGTGGGGAACACTGAGAAACCCCAAAGCAGTCGAGCTGTATCAACAGGCTGTGAGCGGAGAGGAGGGGAAGCCACTCGCCAGCTGCCTCCTGCTTGCAGGCAGCCTTGCCGAGGCGCAGCCTCACCGATCCCGGTTGGGTTTGCTCTCAGCAAGCACCCAGGCTCCCTGCTGAGGTCCCAAACCTGCAGGCAGCCCCTCTAGCAGCCGCAGCCCCAAAGCCGTGGCAGTGTCGTGGGCTTCCAGAGGTGCCGGGTGCACTGGGAGCAGCCAGGCCATGAAGGAGCAGGGAGCTGAGCCTCGTCCCCTGCCCGGCACAGCACCAGCGGGGTGTTGGGAGTGGAAGCCACGGTCGAGGATCTCCGGTCCGCGATGGTGGCTCCGACTGAAATGGAATAATCTTGTTTTAAAGAGTGCTCTTAACCACTGAAGCTTTATAAATATTAATTTTGTTCTTTTGTTTCCTAATAAAGGGCTTTTATTCCTGAAATCACTATTTATTTATTAACCTGACAAACTAATAGCAAGCTCTCTTCTTTCAGGGTATGCATGTGCCATATCACAATTCTGCTTGTCACTGTACATAAGAACTTCATTCATCTGCTTTAAAATGTCATTGATAACAACCTGGCAGTGGCCCAGCTTGGAGCAAGTTAACTACAAAAGGCTGCATTGTAAACCTTTCTGAGAGTACATGCTACATTAAGTCTAAAATTAAAAAAAAAAAAAAAAAGTACAAGCTGGTCTGGGCTGCATACAACTGCCAAATAGCTTCAAACCTTTGAAAAAATGGAACTCTGTATGGAGGAATTGGGCTGAAAATGGGATAGTTTGGAGTTAAGGCTGCGTTCTGCTCACTTTAATAAAACCTTGGAGGTACATTGAACTTACAAACCTCGTCTTGAAATGAGGGGCATGTCTTACTGAACCGCAAGCAGCAAAATAGGAATTTGTACATGTAAGGATCTCGTTGTTTCCTTTAGTCTCTTCTTCCTTTGACTGAATACCCAGGATGAAAAGTGCAGGCTGAAAACGAGTGGTAAGCCTCAGGGAGTTACTAGTGGTGCTACTAGAGAGGTAGCTGTGCAGTAACCCTCCCTGACCCCAGCTGCGGTCTGCACACGCATTTATTCACCCGTAGGTTCACACGGGGTGAGCAGAGTGCCTGTCACACACCCCAACATCCGAGTGCCCGGTCTTTCCGCCAGCTCCTCCGGCGGCACCGAGCTCCTGGCTGCTCCGGTAGCCCCGTGCGTGGGGCTTCGCGCTCGTGGCAGCGCGGTGCTCCTTGCCTCTGGCTCTCCTCCTAAAGCTATTACAAGTGAAACTTGTAACAGGGATGAGGGCGAACTGAATCGCCCTTGAAACAGATTCAGGGCTTGCGAGCTTCTTTGAGAGAAGCTCCCGGGAAGCTTTCCAAATGGTCCCTGCGCTGTACTCCGCGAGGGCAGGGTGTTTTCGTGCAGCCCCTGACTGAGCTAGATAGTCTCGCTGAACAATTGAATAGTTGAAGCAGAATATGAAGCTTTAAGGCATCTTCATCTAAGGTCTTCTGGGAGCGATGTGAGCATGCAGTAAATGATTAGCGTAGTTCTCCTCATCCTACGCTCTGGAGATGTAAAAGGCTCGGGGAGCGCGGCGAAGGGCTTGCTCGGAGCTGATGGGCGTGCAGCCTGGTTTCTGAGCTGGAATGGGGACTGCAAGAGCCTTCGAGGAAAGAAGAGATGGGGGCCCTGCGATTTCATGCTTCTTCACCTCTGTGGTTTTCTTTTTTTTTTTTTTTGTCTCTTTCTTGAGTGTAGCATATGGACAGCACCATGGGTTAGGGAACACTTCAGCTTCATCTTCAGAGACTTTTCCTAAATAGCCTTCTTCCACTGAAGTCAATGGGCGTGGAGGTAAGCAGCGCTGAGTGCTTTCTGACAACACCACTACCACCCACTCTGCAGCCTGGTGCACACAACACTCCTTGTATTCGAGCATTGTTTTTCCCCAAAAAAGTCGCATGCAGTTGCACAATGAAGACACTGCTTATTTGTGTAACGCAGATCTATTCCTAGCCGCTGGGGGAGTGCAAGCAGCGAGTGTCAGGGTGCGGGAGACTTCACAGATACTGCATGAACACTTGCCACTGAACTTCAGGCATCCCTCTGTTATGTCACAATGAAATACGGCTTCACGGTTCATCTGTGAGTTGAACGGGGTTTGAATGCAGGGTTGAATGTTGCAGTGTGAAGCGTTTGTGCTCCCCATGCTCAGCACCTTTGGCTCTGCTGTGATTTATTTACAAGTACTGAGCGTAGTTTCTCAGCGGTTAATCATTCAGAATCAGCAAGAGTTTCCTGTTTCCTTGTCTTCCTGTTGATTTCCTTTTCTGTTGAAATACAACTTTCTCTGCTGAAACAAGTGTGTTGCCCCACTCCTCAGTTTCTGTCTAGTGGCTTAACGGGGAGGCAAGGGGAACCTCTGCAATGGCCTGACACTCTCTCAGCTATTGCCAGCTGGGTCTGGTGACTAAACTGTTATGATAAAACACAAATTCATTAGTTGATGCTGTTGAAATCCGCTGACTTTTCTGCGCTCCTAATAGAAGGCTTTAAAACATCCAGCTGCAGACTGATCCTCTCCAGGCATGTGACACTGACATCAGTCCTAGAAGTGAGGCGTTGAACTGCCTCCAGAAGTGAGCTCACTGGGTGATATTCAATGCACTGATTTAGCATAATGTTAGCTAATTTGATTACATGATCACCTGCACTTACTGTTTGAGGGATGGGACTTCATTCCAATTCTAGTTGCTGCTGTTGGAGTACTAGTGTCGTAACCCTCAGGCGCTGGGGACAGGATGCCCTACTCCTGCTGTGTCGGGAGCTGGGCTTGGCGGAGCCCATCCCTGATAGCCACGGACGTGCTGCAGGACTTGCCACGTTCCTTTACTTTTCTTCTCCCCGCACCCCTCCCAATAAGTTGCATGGAAATGAGAGTTTGTGACTCTGTTATTAGGCAGGCCTTCGGAAGGCAGTCATAAAACTTGCTTACTTTTCTTTTGGCTCTCTTGTTTAACTGGCTGAATAAAAACACAGGAATGTCCCTTCCCGGGAGCCTGGGTCGTGGTTCCAACCTGCCATCCAAACTGCAGGGACTAGTCTTGGCCGAAACGAAATTAAACCCTGGCAAGACCATCCTGGAGGCTAGCTGCTGTGTGCTTCCAGCTTCCTCATCTCTAGCTTGAGGTCACCAGTAATTGCACACTTCCTCTTACGACCTGCACAGAGCGTGAGCTCAGGCAGCACGGTGTAATGATGGTGACCCCGGATAAACATACTTCTCCATTATTTTGGACACTTGAACAAATTAAGTGCTCACCTGTAGTCATAGCACGAGTATGCTTCAGTCGCTAGTGCCTGAGCAGCTCAATGCACACCCGGTTTCATTTTTATTTATTTTATAAGGATGGGAATCGGAGAGCCAGTGTGTCAGCAGAAGGGTTCTCATGAATTTGTCCCAAAACATTGTCATCTTTTCTCCCCCCACCCAGTGTTTTCTGCCTGTTATTGGATGTTACAGGACTGCTTGTTCTGGATGCTGTTCCCTGCTGAATAGAAGTCTTTATTGAGCTGCCCATAACGTTGCTGGGCTCTTGCAAGAAATACTGCTGTGAAGTTGAGACAGAGGAAGATACTGTATCTCACAGGGCTCTAACAAGGCTGCCTGCGCTGTGATCTGTAACGCAAGTGAAGAATTATACCACGAGGAAGGGCTGGAAAAGCTGCAGGTGTTGTATATAGAAAGTTGAGGTGAAGCTCTTAAAAACCTTAGGTACAGAGCAGGAAAAGAAGCTAGGTTTGAAGAGTAAGCAGTGGCAAACGGGGTGGGAAGACCTCTGGTCCTGTGAGGGTAAGTGGTGCTGCCGAGGAGCCAAGGATGCTGGCGATGGGACGGGGACTCTGCAAAGCTCCGCAGAGAGCGTGCCCCAGTGCCCTGGGCGGTACGGTCTCTTCCTCCCTTGTTTACGAGAAGCTGCCGTGTTTTCAGAACCAGCTTCTGAAACATCCTTGGTGGGGCAGAGGTTTGGGATGACAACACGCTTATTCACGTCTCGCAAGTTACCTCCAGCAGTGGCCGTTCAGGGTGGCGTGCTGGCTGCTGCCAGTTGCTGATAGCGCCCCGAGCCGCGGGGCTGCCTTCTGCAGCGGCCAGGATCACCCTTAGGACTCTGCGAAATGACGAAATAAACCCGGGCATTGCCCAATCAAGTGCCTGTGGCATGCGTGTCTGGGTTGTTTTAGTTTCTCTTTAACTTAACAACAGCAGGAGTCGTTCGGAGTACGCTGAGGGCGTGGGAGCGGGAAGCTGAGCCCCATCCTCCCTCCGTGATCGGAGCCCGAGCCTGTTTGGATGCTGAAGGGCAATTTTCCAGCGGTTTGGGGGGGGGTGGGGACAGAACCAGATGCTCTTAGGAAGTCCGTGCCATTGTTAATAATGTAATTCACAGATGGCGAAGGCCTTGAAGAGGCTTTCATGCAGCACTTAGGCTCTGTAATAGACAGATCATCGCATCAGGGCTCATAAATAGAGATGACTTAATCCCAAGGATGAGTCTGGAGTGATCTGTTTGATAGTGGCCCTGTGGATCATCGGAACCTTTTATACAGTCAGGAGCCTTTGGGATCCCTGAATGTGGAGCGCTGCTCTGGGATTGGGCCAATCCTTAATAAAAACGGCAAGATGAAATGTTAACAGAGCTTTAAGTTTTCATAGGGAGGTGGCTCTTACGAAATAAAAAGCAGGTTCCTTTGTCCTGGTACAGAAATCAATACAAATAGTGCAAGTGTGAAAATCGATTTGTATAGTGTCTTCTTCTTGAGACGCAGTTCTGCTTTTATTTTCATTTATGTGGCTGGAGTTAGAAGCAGTGAGTATATTTTCTTCTGAATAGTTGTCAGCGCGTCTTGGCAGTTGAAGGACTGTGCGTTGCACGTCCTCTTGGTTTTCGTTATTAAAAAAGTCACTCAGCTTTATAGCAAACGAACAGTCTGCTGGCTTTCAGACACACACAGTCACAAACGTTCGGGCTCAGGACTCTACAACTTAATACAAATGTTTGTACGTGCTTGGGAGGCTCATTGCTAAGGTCTTCAGTGACGGCTGGTAGGCTTTTTACTGGCTGTAAGTTGTGTAACTAGAAGTATGTATTAGGGTCTTTTAACCAGTATTAGCTTACGTGTTTAGCATTGTAAATCAAAAGTTTCTGATAGCATGAGAACCGACTGTTATTTTGCTGTTTGCTGCTTTCTTTTCAAGTGCAGCTCCCCCCTTCCCAAGGGAATTCCATAATGGCTTTTATTATTATTTGTAACTTCCACAAGTTTAAATTGTATTTAGTAAATTGGCTTCTTGTGATACCCGTCATGTGATGGTTCATGAGCCCCAAAGAATGTGCTCCTGTGACTCCAGCCATGTATTTGCCCGTACCAGCGCAGGCTGCATCATGTGTTCTTGTTGCTCCTGCATTTCGAGCTAAGTAGTGAAGGAGGGGATGGCTGTGTCATGGCCAAGCTACTAGAAATTCTCAGACTGCTTCATTTGTGACTTTGTTCACTAGAGAATCCTGGATTACATTAACCTAACTCTTCTGTATTTTCACAGAAATTTATGTGCGTTGGAAGTTGTGTTGCTTCCCTCCCCCCATCCTCTTTATTTAAAAAAAAAAAAAAAAAAAAGCATGCTTTGGTAAAAAGAAGTGTCTTGACATCTCGCTCAGAGAGCTCCTAAATTTTGGGGAGCATGCTTTAAGTGAGAAAGCTGCGAATGGTCTACTTTGTTCTGTGATGCTGTGATTCTGTATGTGCTGCGGCTGCTGTCGGGTTCGGCGTGTTGCCCCCACCCTTGGTGGTGCAGCTGCTGCTGGATGCAGATGGCTGCCCCTAACTCCTGGAGTCGAGGCTTTACAGAGGAGATGAATGCCTCCTCAAGTCTTCGGTGTCCCAGATCTCGGCAGTAAGGCTGACCGTCTGTACGGGGTGCATTTTTCAGCAGACAGTCTGTGCTCTGAGTTCCCGGACTATTTGCCTTTTATGTATTTTTATGTCTGCGTGGGCTAATGCGCTTCTTTAGATCTGAATTCAGCACCAGAGTGACATTGGATTTAATGCAGTGGGTTCTGTGTCACCTTTTTTCCTCTGGGTTGGATCTTATTTTCAGCTCTGCCTCTGGTACCTGTTGCATCACACTTCAGGATTTTTGTTTGTTCTTCACGCTTACATTGAAAAAAAAAAAGCCACCAGAACTCCGTTCGTTCTGCACAGCTCACAGTATTTCCACTTGGCTCAGAGGACGTGGACGTGTGAGCTGAGGGAATCCTCCTCATTTGGCCGGTCAGCCAAGCTTTCTTCAAGCGCATTAGAAGGATCTACAGCTTAAGTTCATCAGAGGGCTAACCTGTTCTGGCTTTAATGAGATTTATTATACGTGCACCTTTTGGATTCTACTGCCTTTGGTCTTCAAACCCCTCCGTATAAATCTGCCAGCAGAAGCAAGACTAGCAGAAGGCTGATCTTCATCCTGAACCTGCCCCGTGTTGAGATTATTGATTTTTATTTTTTTTTTTAATTAGAATAACATCATTTTGTGCCATTGGCATGCAACTTGTCTGTGGTTTGCCAAGTGCTTGCATTCGTGCTTCCTTCCTTAGCTCCTCCCCAGTTCCCACCTGGATCTAACCCTGATCTTGCAGCTCACGTGTGAGAGGATGGAAGAAATCCGGGCGTCACAGCTGACAGGTCATTGCGTGCGAGTTTATAGTTACGGCTGCAATCCCAGTACATGTAGGAGAGAATACTGGGGGGTTTGAAGGGCTGTTAGCATATATGCGTATGGGTAGAGTGTGTTAGCAGCAGGTTGCTGAATCTTTTTGCCTTAGATCCAAACTCGCACGTGTGGTACAGATGTGGCTGTGAGCATTGGAAGAGAAGTTGCAGCTCTGTTGGTCTCTACGTCTGTTGACCAACACCATATATACACCTACACGTTTTTAAGCTTTTTTAAGAAACAAAGGGTGTGGTTGTTTGGGGGGTTGGGTTTGTTTTGTTGTTGTGGTTGGTTGGTTGGTTTTTGACCGAACTGTTTCGATCTGATCGTTCTGCATCGCACAGCTCTTCTTGGCCAAACACAAGTGTGTATTTTCCTGAAAATCGCCAGGCTTTGGCTTTCATAAACCCTTGGCAGCAATCAATAATTTGAGCTTTGCTAGCTGAAGAAACCTGAGAGTTCTTGACTCGCTCCAAAACAACTTGCAGTGAGTTTCAGCTTGACAAATCACCATGGGACTCGAGGAAGGGCGCCCGGCGGGGTACAGGTGAGCCCCAGCAGTGCTGGCGAGCGTGGGTTACACTGGCAGGGCAACTGGAGCCTGGAACAAGAGCGTTTGGATCAGCCACCAGCAGAGCCCTGGGACACGTGAGATGCTGCCCTGGTCTGGTTAACTTCCTCCAGCTGGAGGCGCTACGGCGGCGTGACATCTCTGCAGGATGCAGGCTGACAGGTCTGTAAAGGGGGAGGCTGGCGAACACTGCGGTTTGGCTTGTTCCACGAGGATTTGGCACGCCTAATGAGCAGGTGATCTGTGGAAGCGTGAAGAAAAATGTGGTCTGTCAGTAGCAGGACCCGGCTCTCCTCTGCTTGCTCTGGGTGTTTGTGCTTGCAGCACTCGAGGCTGCTGAGGCGAGCGCATTGCTGGGTGTAGCGCCTCGGATTTTTTTTTCTAAGTGTACCTATTAATGGAAGCAGAGCGCATAATGTAATCCTAAAATAGCTCTTCCATGAATGCAGAAACATTCCACTTCTGACTAATCGGCCATTCAGAAGGAGCGTTTAAATATGCACCAGAGACCGAGCAGCGGCTCTCCGTATCTGGGTGAGTGGAGTTGGCAATGTGCTACGGATCTGAGCCGCACGGGAGGCTTGCCCCTCGCTTCGTCCCCTTTCCCTGCACCTGCCTGTCTCCGGGTAGCTGCTTCCCCTCCGGGGAGCAGAACACAGCTCCTGCTGGCTCCCCGGCAGGCAGCCGCGCTGCAGGGCTTGCTCATCCCCACCGCCCCGAGACCGAGGATCTGGGAAGGACGAGGCTGATAAACAGTCCTCGAAACCAGGCTTGTGTTTCTCTGGGTTGTGAATGACCAGGGACACAAAGAGCTTATGGTCCCAGTCCTGGCTCTAGTGCATAGCCTGAAGAGCTTGGCAAGCACCGGGGAGCCCATGTGCAGTGGTTTTCTCCGACAGCTCCTCAGCTACACACACTGCTCCACGGCCTCTGGGCCAGCTTCACAAAGAGAAGAAGATGCACAGCGTGGGCACTGGGGCAGGATCCGCGTGGCCTGCCTGAAGAAATGATTTGCTGTTGCTGATTGTGGTTGCTTTTCCAGATACAGCAATGCCATGTAACCGTCTTATTTAGAGACGACCTCAAAGGCAAGTTCTACTCCCCAAACCAGGGATTTTCACAGGGGCTTACGCTGGTTTAAGGCTGCGTTATCCTAGCACAGCATAAACCTGTTTCTAGTTATCTTAAGGCAGAAAGCGGCTGGGGGATTTGGGTCGGGCTGGATGATTGACTCCTGCTGACTTAACCGATCCCTGAGGAGTGCCTTTTGCCCTCACCTACCTGATCTTCGTTTCTTTGTCTGGCACCAGCAATAAGCACTTATCCTGCGCTGTCTCCTGCAGCTGAACCAAGTTCTGGGAGGTGCCGTACCCTGAGCGTTGGCTTCGGCAGCTCTGCCCTTCAGGTGGTCATTTCTGCAGAGCCCCGGCCAAAGGGAGGGGACAGCTTTAACTGGATTAACCTCAAGAAGAGAGTGTGGGGATTTAAGGATTAAGGAACCAAAGGCAGCCAGCAGTCACCGACCGAAAACCTGCAGTGAGAGAGCCAGTCCCTAGACTGGAGATACAGCCCTTCCTCACCTGCATGGTGTGCGTGGTGGCGTTTTTAGCCTTGGAGGTGTTAGAGAAGGTGGTCTTAGGGATGCAGGGGATGTGTTTTTCTTAAGACTCGTGTATCGATTCAAGGCTATTCACAGTTGGCACCTTTGTAAGAGGAACCGTGGAAGCACTGAGTGCTCAGGTGGGATCCCGGACCTGGCTCACAGAAGATGTGTTGGTGGCTTACTCTAATATAACAAGAGCATCTGGTTTCAGGAGGCGTTTAGCCCTCCGAACCCCATGCACTACTCTTACACCCTCTATGCCTGTCCTGAACTGTTTGTCGTCCCCTGTATTTTTTCCACCAGTGCTGTTCTGCATCCCCTGCAGGGAAAATCGTGGTAGATGGCAGGATTGGTAGGAAGACGGGGAAGGAGCGACAAAACCCTGTTACTAGGGAGACACGAGCTGTAGCATCGTCTCTGATGGCCGGGCTGCCGAGGGGGGAACAGATGGTACGAAGGAGCTGGGATTACGCAGACGGGCACCGCAGGGCAACACGGCTGATAGGGCTGTGAACTTCAGGGGTCGGGCAAAGCCGGGTGTGTGCCAAGGCTAACGGGCTTCTTTGCCTTTGGCACAGTCTTCTGGCCTCTTGCTGAGCCCTTCGTGCTCCGGGGACAGGGAGGTATGACCGTGTGAAAGCAAGAACCTGGCAAAAAGGTCGGACTGTACCCACAAAGGCCAGACTGTACCCGCTGGCAGTGACATTTACGGCCCGGGAGGGGAAAATAACCGAACAGAGCGCTGCTATCCGGGTCAGAAAGGGCTTTCTCCTGTTACCAGTGTGCACACGGAGGAACGTGACTTCTTTTCCATCCTGGGAGGCTGGGAGGACGGATGGCTGCTCCCAGCTTTTGACACAGCCCGGCCTTTATGGCAATGTAACGTTTCGCAGAGGCTTACGTTTCAGGAGCGCTGCTGCCGGCTGCGTGCTGCCGCCTGCTCCCTGGGGGGAGATGTGGGGCAAAACTGCGGGTCTGGACTGAGCCGTGGGTAAATCAGCAGAGGCACATTCATCCTGCCCGAGGAGAAACACAGCCAGAGCTGCTCTGCTAGAGTCTCATTAGGATCTGTTTTGCTCGTGTTTAACTTCCAGGCTCTGCGGACGAGTGTTGCAACAAACAGGGCACTGATTCGTTAACAGACGAAGGGTACTAGATGGCTGCAGTGCTAGAATTAATGGCTGGACAGCATTTCCTTTTTTTTAAAAATCTCTTTCCTCCCACAGCAATTTGGACTGGTACCCAAATAAACAATAACAAATAGATTTTTGGAGGAGCTGGCTGGGAGAAATAACAAAAGTCAAGGGGCCGTCGTTATGCAACTCAGCTCTGCTCGTATCTGACTACTCCAGAAAACCTTCTCTCACTCCTCAGCTTCATTTTCCATTCTCTTTTTCCTTCCACCCCTGCTGGAGGAGGTGCTGTTGTATTTTCTGCCTTGGTTTTGGTCCCCCCACTAGTCGGGAAGGCACATGGGGCTGGCCGAGCGTAGGCAGAGCCGTGCTGTGGGGAAATGCCCCGCGAGAGTGCACAAACCAGCTTCTGTCAGGCAATAAAATGGCTCGGCATGTTGGCTCGGGTTCCAACAGCATGACACTAATACCTGGGCGTGTGGTTTTTTTTTTCTTTTTTCTTTTTAAATAACCGATTCTGGGTATTTTGTAACTGCTGTGTGCCGCTTTTAGCAGCGGTGGTCTCGTAGGAGTGGGCAGCTGGGGGCTGTTCTGCTCCCGGGGGCTGAAGGATGTGAGCGAGGGGTGTGCTTTGTCCCCCGTGCCTCCGCAGCGTTGTGCCAGGGGGGGATCTGCAGCCCTTGCCTGCCCTCCAAAGGCTCTGCTTTGAGTCCTACACATACAGAAAGCCGTCCCTGCGATTCCTTTCAAAGTTTTGCCTGAAAGACCTGCTTTTTTTCCTTACCCAAGCCGAGTCTAGGGGTGAAGAGACTTTCCTGCCGATTCCTCCTCTGGTACGGAGCCTAACCTCCTGCTGGGAAACCGCTGCCAGCCTCCTGCTCCCGCTCCATCGCTGCAGCAGAGCAGAGCCCCCGCTGTGCTCTGCTCGAATCCCACGGTACGCCGCGGCCGTCTGCGAGAGGCAGCGCAGATGCTGCTGCATCCAGGCACGCCGTGCGATGTTCTTGCTTGGATACCCCCTTTTTTGCTTTGTTTTTTTTGCTTCTCACGAATGCTAGGTAACAATCTACAGCTTGTAATCGCACCGCTGAGCGCAGTTTCAGATCAAGCACTGCTAAGAGCTGACAGTTTCAAACAGTGATGATCTCCTGACCCCCCCCCGTCCGTATTGCTTTTTAGAGGTCGAGCATCATAGAATTAAAAAGATTGGGTGTTGCTCTGCTTCCTTTTCTGAGCCTTTATTTCACCTTCTTACGTCTTAAATAACTTCCCACTTGGAGATTTTTTTTCATCCAGAAAATCATCTTCTAATGCTTGATGCAGTAGGCCCAGGGCCTCGTAGTTCGGGTAGGTCATGAAGATATCTGCGCTGCTCCCAATTCATCCCGTGCGTCCTATGTTCCTTACGTCAAGGGGGGATTTGGCCGCTGCTGGGAGGGATTGGATCTCGCAGGAGCCGAGTGGGTGAGAGGCTCTCTGCCTGCTGGCAGGGAGAGAGATGTGCACGTGTTACAGCCACCGCTCGGGTTTAGGACTGTACTCCTGAGATTTTATGGGGTGAAGATTCAACTTAAACCTGTTTCAGAGATGGCCGCGTGTGCTTCTGTCCGTGTGGCAAGCAGTGGAAATGAAAAGCCTCTACCTGGTTATGCTGCTGCCCAGGAGTCGGAGCTGTGCTGGTGCAGCTGCACAGGGTGGGCACAGGGCACAAACGGGAGCGGTATCCAGAGAGCTCCCCTCCTGTCCCCGTACGGGAATAACGCAGTATTTCGTATGATGCAGGTGGATCAGCAGTGCTTTGGTGACCCTATGACTATGGGAAGAGTTAAAGCTCTGGAGCTGACCTGTGCCTGCCCAGAGCCCTGGAATAGCTCCCTGGTTTTTAGTGTAGGTAACTGCAGTGGGGATACAGATGAGGCAGTCGTGAGCGTGCACCTGTGTGCAAAAAGAGGAAAAAAAAAAAAAGAAAACAACCCAAACTTATTTTTATTCGTAAACTTGATGCTAACAGGAAGATGGCTGATTGCAAGACAAAGACCCTTCCCTTTGCAGTGTACCTCCCTTCCTTCCACCCTCCTCCTCCTCTTAAAATAGCCCTTCGGATTTAGGAGCAAAACCCAAATATTTCCCTTTTTATGAAAGCACATTTCTTGTTTGTCCCTTTCAATGGGAAACCTAACTTTGGTGACTTAAACCAGAAGCTGGTGGTGTGCATCAGCTACGTCTGCTCCACATCCTTATCCCTTGTAACATGTGAGAGTATTGCTTATGAATTATAAAAGATTTTCGGCTGCAGTCCCAGGTCTCCAGCTTCTCCTCGTACGGCTCTTTACTGGCGGGTTTGCTTCCCCGGCTTCCTCAGCCCTGTTGAGTTCTCGCTGTCTTTGCCTCTCCCAGCAGGAAAGGGGCCCTGAGGCCAAGACCTCGGAGATGTCAGGGATGTCTAGAAGTCCCGCCTGGGATCCACCAGTGTATGTGTGCATATTTTTGGCTTGGTCTTAACCAAACTACACCTCTGACATCAGCAACAATTCCTGGTATGAAAACTGGAGTTATAGTGCCCGTGTTTATACAGCAAATGAGTTTTCTCACGCTCGTCCCATCACCGTAAGCAGTTGTTACTGCTGTGGGGAAATGAATGCCTGAAGATTTAAAGATTTCCAATGGACGATTTCATTATCTTTGCCTAAAAGGAGAGTAAGCAGATACCTTCCAGGTTCTGGGAAGCATTGCATTTAGCAGAGAATCATAATTATGTTAAATATCAGTCTGTACTGTCATACTTGCACTGTGTTGAAAGGCCACCTAAAGTTAGAGGAAAGGTCTGTTCGGGGAGACGACAGATTTTGTTTCTTAGTGTCTGTAACTCTCTAGATGGTGCCGACTGATACGCCACTGCAGTTTTTAGAGAGAAGTCGTGTAACGTTGCTTCTGTGTAGGGGTTTTTAATGTGGATATATAGCGTTTGGGTTGTTTTTTTCCCTTGGGTGCGCCTCTCTGATTAAAGCAGAAGCTGTTGTACTCCCCATCGGGCGAGCTTATTTCGCTGCAGAAATTGACCGTAATCTCCTTTTTAATCTGCTCTTGTAGGGCAGCGTAGCAGGCTGTGTCACAGTGGATTTCTCATCCTGCCTCTTGTTGTTCCAGTTGGAGGCTTCTAATTCTTGTGCTCAAATGTTTTGAGTTTTATTTCTGCAGTTTTCAGTGAGGTCCAATCTAAACAAAGTTTGCATAAATCCCTTAGCTGCAGTGGAAAGATGAAAGCTTTGATAAGGAACTTTTTATTTTTCTTCTAGAGCAAGAGCACAATGTCTTTGACCTAAATATACTGGTTACTGACACAGCAAAGTGATGCAGAAAACAGTCTGGAAGGAATGTCAACCTCTGAATGAAAGCTTGGCTGCAGAAAGGTGCTGCTTACGTAGAACCTAATGCACAGAAGAAATGGGAGGAGGAAAAGGTGTTCATTCAAACTATTTCGTGCAAATAGTGATGGGTGAGGGAGAAACTGCTGGGGAAAGCTGCTTGGTTACCCCTGGCGCTGCGGCTTTGGAGAGGTAAAAACACTATGCAAAGCACCGCGTACGTAGTTCTCCCCTTCCCGTCTGGGGCCTCGTTTGCTCCGCTTAGCTTTCTGAAGAACTTTTACGTCAAACTTGAAGGCTTCCTGGTAGCAGCTTCTATTTTTTAGAAGTGTTTGATGGCAAATGTAAGTATTTCCAAAGGTGGCCATGAGCTAGTTCTCTAGAGCATACTCAGGGACTTTATTAATTAGCTTCATAATTTTTAATAATGGCTGAGGTTAACCTTCTCCAGAGACTGAGGGATTCTGAAGTGAACTGGTTTTAAATCCAGCCTTGAGACCTGTCCCGTGCCCGTGAGTGCTCGCACGCTGCTGCCGGGGCAATGCTCTCCGTGATCTGCTCTCTTTGAGTCACTTCGCACAGACCGCTGCGGGTTCTGCTTGTCTTTGTTCTCGCTGCGCAGCTGGGGAACTTGTGAACTCTGTCCATTTATTTCTTGTGGTCAAATCTCCCTGTTTAGCACCGAATGACTGCTCCTAGATGAAGTCAGGCTGGAAACAGAAACCGTTGTAGTTCAGCTGGCTTCCCCCTCCTGCCCCGGAAGCTCTCGCTGGTGAATTTGGGGGCATTCTTCAGCTTTTTAGAGAAAAAGGGAACCTCTCCTCGACCCAGCGTTTCAAGTCAGCCCTTGTTTCTTTTTTACCAGCCAGAGTGTTGTTGCTGGCACTTCAGCCTTGCTGCAAATGCAGCATGTGTGGGCTTTATGCTAACACAGTTTATTTAAGAGGTTGATACAACTCTGTGGAAGTCTCTGCTACAGAAATATGTAATAGATATTTGGCAGTCTGACTCAACCATTTGTCCTGTTTTCTTCCAGCAGATGATTTGAGATTATTGATAGGACCAGCCTTACACAGGGCACGCTGCTAAATAGACATCTTTATTTCATCTCGGAAGGTGTTGAGCTTTGTTTCTGCGTGATGTCCATGGATCGTGGTCCCCTTGTTCAGCCTCTGTTCAGTCGCTTCTTTGGGCATCTCATGCCAGAACTGTGCAGACCTCAGGTACCCCAGGGTAGCTGTAATGTCACTGTGTCTGTGTCAGCAGCTGAATTGAGCCCTAAGGAATCCAAACGTGCAGTGGATGCTCACATCTCTGGTGACTTGTATTGCATTAGGAGAAAGGCTGTGGCTGCAGTAATGGCACGCTCTCTGCAATACTCAACCAGACTGGGTTATTTAGCCGTGCGTTGGGTAATACTTGAGGACAGAGGATGATTTTTTTTTTTTTGGACTGGCTTGCTTAATACTTGCGGACACCCAAGAAGAGCTCCTGTATGGAGGAGTTTCCAAGGCCCGGTGCAGCGTAGCACAGAGATGCCCGGGGAGGTCGGTGGGTGCTGTGCAGAGGTGTATTTGCATGGTTTAACGACTGGATTGGTGCCCGCCTGGCAACCTCCGATTTGACTCAAGCAGCTGCCTTCTTCCCAGCAAAAGTCACGTTCAGCTCAGAGGCAGTTCGTGTGTGTTTGAACAACTGGATGGGACCTAGCCAAGGGAAGGGTAGGCAGGGAACTAGGAGGTTGCTTTTTAATTATAAATCTTTTCTACCTCCTTTGAGACTGAGTCCAGAGCTGTTCACATGACGGTGGCCTGACAGTGATCAGTGAAAAGCCTCTCTGATGGCATGGCTACATCTTGCTGCGGGTTTGGGGGATCCATGTTAACTCAGTTTCTGTTGTATAAATAAGAAACTGCCAGTTGCCCTTCGCTAAGAGAGGTGAAAAAGCTTCAAATTGGCTGTCTCACAGCATTTTAAATTAGCTTCTGTACTCTTACTCTTGCACAAGACCTCAGCTGATTTAGTAAGGATCATTTTTAAAAAGAATACTATTGACTTTGAAATTCAGCAGCTTCAAGAAATGAGAATAGCTTGACATCCAGTTCTTGGTCTGCCTTCCTGTAGGGAATTTGGGATCACTCACTGCTGGTGTTTGTTGCTGTGCAGAGGTTTTCTATAAAAGCATACCAAACGATGGAAAATAATGAAGTTGCTCACGCAAAAAGCAACACCTAGCCAAGATTTAGAAAATGGAGACGGGGAGAGAAGTTCTGCAATGTCTAAAGTGTGCACTTTACAACTATTAGCAAAATGTTGAGGCTTGTGGGGTGACAGAAACTGTAATCCTTGTCCAGCCTGGGGTGTCAGTGCTTTCTTGATATGGATGGCTGTGGCGTGCTCATGCTCCTGATAAAAACACTTCCCAGGCATTGTCTATGCAGTCAGGTATGTTGGCATAAAAGCATGTGCAGCAAGCAGTTATTACATTGGAATCACTTTCAAGGTTTGCAAGATGTGTTTTCAGGGTGTAGTCTGTGTGAAGAGTAGTCTGTGTGAAATGTTCCCCGGTTACTAAAAGTGTTGTGAATGTTAGATGCATGCCTTATGCTAATAATCCTATCTCTTACAACAAAAGAAGCTGCTCTGATGTTCCCGGTGTTAAATACAGGCAGACAGCTCCAGTCCCGGTCCATAACACAGACTGAATCTCGTTTATCGTTGCATCAGTCTGCAGAAAGGAGATTTCTAAGAGCAGAACTGTTTGCGTGACATGGAGTGACTCCCATTGTATAGAACAGAATAATGCTCAAAAATTTCTCTCTTCTCCCTTACCCTTTTGATGACAGATAGTTGGCAGCAGATCAAAGTACAAACAGGATTAATGTTTTGCATATTCTGTCCTACATGGCCTGAAAGGAGCAGAGATGGATTTTTTTCATCTTCCACTTAAAAGTGCATTTAATATGTGGCCTAGTTTAGAGCTATGCGACTCATTCCTTCCGTTTCCCCCGAGGCCTGTGTTTCTGGTCAAGGAAAGCAGGGCACGACTCCCTCTGGAGCCCTTCAGTGCTGCTCAGCTTCCTTCTCCGTGCAGGCCGGGGCTGGAGGCTGCTGCGGGGCTGGAGCAGTCCCACATCGGGGAGCTCCACATTGCCTGTGTGGATGCCACAATCTCCTGCACCCTTCGCTCTGGTTACGACGTGGGTGCCGCAGGGTGTGGGCAGCCCAGGCTGGGAGAGGAGCTGAGGCTCTCGCCGCCACCACCGCATGTGGGATGGTGGCTACAGAAGTGAAGCGGGGCGCTGCCACAGGTCACACCTCCAGCTGGCTCACTGCAGGGTCTGAGGTTGCTGCCCAAGCATAGGATCATAATGATTCTCTAATCAATAAGGTTGGAAGAGAGCTCCAAGATCATCTGGTCCAACCATCCCCAGTATCACCCACTGAACCATGTCCCCGGGCACCACGTCCAACCTCTCCTTGAACACCCCCAGGGACAGTGACGCCACCACCTCCCTGGGCAACCCGTCCCAACGCCTGACTGCTCTTTCTGAGAAGAAATGCCTCCTCATTTCCAACCTGAACCTCCCCTGGCACAACTTGAGGCCGTTCCCTCTAGTCCTATCGCTAGTTATGTGTGAGAAGAGGCCGACCCCAGCTCCCCACAACGAGCAAGCTGCTCCTCAGAGCTGTCCCCAGAAAGGGGCGCCCGCAGGCCGTGATCCACCGCAGGCCGTGATCCACCGCAGGCCATGATCCATGCCCCGCTGCAGCAGGGCACTGGCAGCAACGTGGCCTTCTGACACGGGCAAGTGCCTGTGAGCGTGCTTGTTTTAGCAGACATGTCAGTCGGAGTCGCTTCCTCCAGTAAAGGCTGCGCTCGGCCACGGGTTGGCATCGCCTGCTCTGTCCTGCCTCCCCCTCTAGTGGGGCGGCTCGTCGCTGCAGCTCCACCTCGCCGGACAGTTTGGGCTTTGTGTCTCTTGCAGTCGCAGAACTGCAGGGTGAGCAGGGCCCAGCTGCGGCATAATGGGGTGCTGGTGTGGGAGAGGAGAAACAGCAGCAGTTAGGTATGTGCGGTACGGGAGCACTGGAGGTATCTTCTTGCATCCCCAAAGCCTTCTGGCCATGAGGTGTTCCGAGTACATTTGCAAAGGAGGCGGTCAGTGGGGTGAGGTGGTTACAGGGATCTGTTAGCATTCAGCTACCCAAATCTCAGCACCCTGTAAATATCGGGACACAAGGGGGATGCAGGGAAGGAGCGTTTTGCAGACCGGGATGGCTGTTGTTGCTGAGGAGGAGGGCAGAAGCGCCTCGTGACATCCTCAAAGTGAAGGTTAGTTCTGCTCCAGATAGCATCCCAGGCGATGGATCTCTTGCTCAAATCACACTTGTCTACAGTTCTTTTTTCCATAGACAGTCATCTGTATTCTGTATAGATGTGCTTCTGACACAAATCTGCTACATTTATGTCTAATATTAAAGAGATCTTGTAAGAGCTTTGGCAGAGACAGATGGTGGTTGACTGGGCTGTGTCTAGCCTCCTCCACATCGAGCTCTTGAGGGCTGAATTTTGAGTGGAGCCATGTTAACGATCTGCATATTTCAGGATCTTCTCCTGTCATTTGTGGGACTTCTGGTTATGGCTTACCAGGCTTGCCAGTTGCTGTGACCTGATTATTTTTTTTTGGCATGTGGAAATGGCCATTCGTTATCATTATCATACTGAAAATGTTTGCATAGCTGGGGTTCCTGAACAGCACAGTAGAGATTGCAAGTGCTCTTTCAATTGTTTTTGTTCTCTAGACAAATACATGTTCTTGAGCTGTTTTGGCTTACTCAAAAAATAAAAAATAAAAAAAAGTCTTCAGCTATCCTGCATGTATGAAACCTCTTCCCCTCCCTCTGACCTCTTCCCCTTGTCTGTCTCTCCATGTCCCCTCCGTACCCCTCATCAACTTTTTCACCAGCCCACGGGGAATTCATCAGTCTATGCTCTGGCAGGATCTGAGAAGTTCCAGCAGTAACACACACCCACAACAGCTCGTGGTGCTTTCGGAAGGATGTGAGATAGATAATAGATTTGTTCAAAGGAATTTAACGGTACAGCTGGCACCGGCTCCCAGTTTCTTGTCTTGCTGATCTTGTCTGGGACACTTGGCACGCCAAGGCCCCAAGGTGATGCGGCCTCCTGGATGCAAGGCGTGTGGTTCCAGTGTCTTCCTTACGCTCGAGTTTGTCATCCACATCTGATATCGCCATCCTAGTGCTGTGAGGTCGTTGCATCAAGTCATGCCTCCCAAATAATGGCGTGGGGCTGGGGTTTGGTGAATAGAACCATAGAATATCACAAGTTGAAAGGGACCCACGAGGATCGTTGAGTCCAACTCCTGGAGCTGGTCAAAGCCTGTGAAGACAACTGTGGTGCTGCTGTCTTTGTCAGCTCATGGGGCTCTGCTGCTGCTGGTACTTGGGCGACTGGTCCTCTGAAAATGCGAATCCTTATCCTGCAAATCTTGTGTGCATCTTTTGGTTTTGTTTTGTTTTTTAAACTTCTGCAAGAACTTCTGATAAGTGGCCTTCTCAACAGAGCCTCACAAGCTGCGTAAGTTCTTGCAAGACTCAGCAACGAGGAGTGTAGAGGACACTCCACATCCCTGTTTCTGCAGGCAGGTCTCCAGAAGCTAGTGCAGAGTCTGCTCAAGGTAATCTGGAGGGACCTTTGTTTTCAAACCCGGATATCAGCATACAGATAGTTGTCTGCTCCGGCACAGCCCGAGGTGAGTTTAGCTCTGCATATCGTTCCAGTTTGCCATAACTGGTGTGTGGCACCGAGGAGGTGGCCTCTGTGGCTTCTGTGACAATGCTGGCTGCCTGACCGAGCACGCGGTCTCAGCCATCAGAGCTGCCCTTTTCACCATCGGATTTTCCGCTCCAAACCACTGGGAAGCGCCTGCACTTTCCGGTGCTGGGGTGAGAAATAAAATAATATGCACTCTCCTGGGAAGTGCTGGTGGTTAGGATAACAAATTTAGGGGAAGAGGGCAAGGAAAGGAGGTATGTGAAGTATTTAGGACTGGGACTTCCTTTGCTTGCTCTAGAAATGCAAATACTTGCTGCTTTCCTGCTAGTTACGCACTAGCCAACTTCTTAGAAGTACTCAATACCTTGCTTCTGCAAACTTAACATGCTGCTGTTACCACCTGTCAAGACAAAATACACCAAAGCGCAGAGTGAGTAGCATGGTCCATGGGATAACCACTGCCTCTAAGGTGTTAAGCAACGCAGCTGAAGTGCACAGAGGCTTTGGCCGCCCTGGGAGCGCGGATTGCCAGGACAGCTGTCCAGTGTCTGGAGCCGTGGACAACAGTCAGGCAGATAGGTCCTGAGCCAGTGTGGTTATTGCAAAAGCTTGAATAATGGAAAGTGACTTTATGCCGTTGGATTTCTTCTTTCGCAAGGCCAGCCTCGGGTCTGTAGCCCAGAGAGCATCCAGGAGTGTCCTGCCAGCCCCTGAATGCAGCTGGATGGATGCTGACACCCCATCGCAGAAAGGAGGGCTTGGCTCCCCGCAGTGCAACTCTGCTGCTGCTCCCTGGGTGGCTGCTCTTCACCCGTGCTTTTGCACCTTTCTGAATGATGCTATGGCTTGTTTTGTGTTGACTGTGGAATGCATTTGGGTTCTCGTTTTTAAAGGAGACGGGCATGCCAGCTTCCTTATCAAGTTGCTGAAATGCTGAGCTAATTCTAAGGTATGATGAGTAAAAGGTATTTGTGCCAGCTCCTGCTTGTTGTAGATGGTCTGCGGGTTTTAGCTTGAGTTTGTGGTTGCAGGTGGTTCCCAGTGAACTCCTTCATGGTCTTGTTCTAGTTCTGTTCTTCGAAATAGAAGAATAGGACTCAACACAAGCTTTGCAAACAATAGAAGAACAGAGGAACTCAATTCAAGCTTTGCATGCAGTAAGCACAAGAATGTAGCTGAAAAGATTTTCGGGAAAAAGCATCTGTTCGTACAGTTCTCTTACAGAAACTTTACTTAGTCCACTCCCCCCCTTTTCTGAGCCTGATGCTTAAACCTGTTAGTTCCTGTGTGTTTTGGTAAGGTGTGTTCTGGAGTCGCTCCCTCTCCTGTTGTTTCACCGGCTCTCCTGCCCCGGCAGCAGGCAGCTGCATGCCCACGCTGGTGGGGCTGAGCGAGAGGCCTGGGATGTGCAGCTCCTCGTCCTCTTCTCCGCTGACTCCGTGGAAAGCGGACGCTTCCCCTAGCCCAGATCCCTTACGTGCCTTCTCTCTGTCTCCATCCGCGTGCTGTGGTCTGTAAAACAGAAAGCAGGATGCGCATCTTCAGCATTGCTGTCCCAAAGAAAGCTGAAGGGGAAGAAAATGCTGCTTCCCCTTGGAGGGGACTGTGCGGTCCCTCCTGGCTTGTCGATGGGAGAGCAGGGCTGGCCTGGTTAGCACCCCTGTTGTCAGAATGGCTGAGGGCTCTTGCACCCATCTGCTTGTGTCTAGCCAGACACAAAATCATCATTTTGCTTCCTTTGGCACCCTGTGCCGAGCTCTGGTTTTCTTGGGATGCCCCTGCACGACCGAATGCTTGGAATGCTTTAAAATATGTTCCTTTCCACAGGCCCACATAAACACAGTAAGTTTTCACTGATTTAAAGCAGATCCTGTACTGCATCTTTAGCCGGTGCCTGGCAATAGATACTTAAATGTCCTGTGACGAGGAATTAATTGCTGAGATCTCTCTACTGGGGTATTGCTTTGGGCTTTAGTAGGTATGCCTAGTAAAATTCCCCAGTGCGCTGGAGATTGTGTGTATTAATTTTGCATCTAAAGCAGCGTCGTATTTCATATTGCCACTTCCTAGCCTATCTGTGCTCCCCAGCTCCTAGTTGGCAGGTTTATTACTTTCTGGTTTTGTGGGCTCTTAAACTTGATTGCTGACACTGGAATACGAATTAATACGATATATGTAAAGATAATTAAAAAACATAATGTTTTTGTCCAGAATTAAGCCATGTGTTTGGCCCTTGGCCTGCCGTGTTTGGCAGGGTTCATTGGAAGGAAATGTGAAAGCCTGCTAAATCCTTCAGTTGCAAAAATTCTTGTAGGTTGACTTTGAAAAGGGTTGTGAGTGAACATCAAGTGACAACCGAGCGGAAAATGCGTTCCTGGGTAGTGACAGCTACATGCAGAAGCAGTGCGGATTTCCTTTGCCTTCTACAGTCAAACCAGCGAAATGCAAGTCTTTGGAGTCCGCATACGTTAAAGCATATTAACCTTTTTTTTTTTTTTTCTTTCCTCTCCTATGTATGCAGGAGGCAGACAGTGGGGAAGAAGAATGCCGGTCCCAGCCCAGAAGGTAGGATTCTCACTTGGGGCTTGTGGGAGTCTTCGAGGATGCTGTTCTTCATGAAGTGTTCCCCAGTGTTTTAGTTTAATTTTGTTTTGTTCTGCTTGTTTTATTCCGGAATTTTTGTTTTTTACCCACCTAAACATCCATAACTTTCTGTCTATTGCTAATCTTGTGTAACTGTCTCATGGGTACCTTACTACCTTACTACAAAATATATATATATATATTTACATTTAACTATGACCTAAATGATGCCCTCAGTAAAGGGGTTATTGCAGCAGGAAATGGGGAAAAAAATCTGGTTATATACTAAAAAATACACACTGGGAACAGTTCACAAAGATACCAGCGAGTATATTCTCCAAATGGCTGTTTGCATCCAAGGGATGATGTGTTGCCTATAGCCAAGTTCTGAATAAGACGGTGATGCTGCACTTGGTGTATGTGGAGACCTTACTCGTCTTTTGGGACCAAATCCTGGTTGTGTTCTCCTTATCTCCCGCTGACATTGTGTGTTGTATCTTAGGGGTTGGCCCATCATCAGAATATTCTGAGAGGGATGACCGCATTCATAAACACTATGTTCTCTGGTTTTAAAAAGTCCCTGTAGCCCTCAAGAGCTGAGCTGGGTTCCGTGAGTTAGCAGGAGTATCGCGGGAGGCACTGCAGCAACGAGGCATCCCCAGCTGTGTTTCTTCACCTCCTGGTTATGCCCCTGCTTATGTCTTTGGGATCTGTGAAAAGCTGCATTTCTGAAAGTTAAAGTACGGGGTGACTCCGTGTCATAAGGGCTCCTGCTGCCTAAAATAGCATATTCAGTAGGTGTGTAGGTATTTGCTGCAGATGGAGGCGGTCAAGCATCAGATACTTGTGTTCTGCACAGATAGGAGAGCACTGCAATTGACAGAAATTGCTACTGTTTTCATTTTAATTGGGATTGTTTTGTATGGAGATGTTCATTCTTGTATGTGCCAGTTTCAGTTGCTTCAGGAAGAACTTGGTTTGATTTAATGCTTGTATCTGAAACCCAAACAAATACTGGAAGTCATCTGATTGCATGGTGACGAGTATTAATGGTGACAGGTATCAGTGGTGTTTTTCTAATGTAGTCGTAGTCTCAACGGTAGACCTCGTGAAAACTTAAAAGCATTTTCTCCTACCCTTTAAGCCATCAAAATAATTATTTCATCTAAACTTAAAATAAGCAAACTCAGTATATAACTAGGTAACTTGTCCAGCAGCGGGAGCACTTTCGTAGCTTAAAATGTTGCAGCCAAATTTTGTGAAAGGAGTGAGATTCCCTCCAGGGGGAGTAAAGGAGAAGTGAAGGTGAAGTAGTTCTCCCTTCGTGAGCTCTTTGGCTGTTACAGTTCTTTGCTTAATGCCGTTTGTGTGGGTAGGTAACTACGGAAGCTGTCATTTTTAGTATTTAAAAGGCTTCAACAAGATGTGGGCTTTGGTTTTGGGACCAACTTGGATGAATCTGCAAAAGAAAAAGCGGTCGTGGTTGCACATTCCCATGACTTCACCGTAGTCCTGCAATTGCTTGGCTCGGGGAAGGTGACTGTTCTGTTCCCTCCAGGCTTCTACCCTTAAATGATGATTTAAGAATCGCTGTTTCTTCATTTTACAGCTTTCATGACTGTTAGGAAAGCTGGAGAACACAATTCCCAAAGGCTCGAACTGAACTCAGCTAATCTCTTAATTTTAATTTCTCTCTTAGCCTTCCAGCAGTCACAAGATCAACTCATGACCTGATCTCAGTATACATAATGTATTGGAGGGGATGGGAGGTGTTTCATTGTTGTGGGCACTTAGCAACAATGGTAGGTTAGGTTTGAAACAAACGTTTCTTTTTGTAAATACTTGAAGTGACTTCCTAGGGTAGGAAATGAGAACCTGCTGTTATGGGATGATCTGAACCCTGTGACTCTGTGGCTGGGGTCAGAAGGCTAACCAAAGCCGAGATCCTTCACAAGGAAAACATGTGGATGGGGGTGAAATGTGTTTGATTACAGTGGGATAAAAATAAGGGTCAAACATGGTAAGTCATCAACCTGAAGTCCTGCTGTGGAGGAGCAACAGATGTCTGTAAACAGCTCTTGAGTCAATTTATCGAATCCCCAGTTTTCAAGGGAAGGTAGCAAGTAGTAGCTGTTAAAAATCCAGCAACCGATCTAAAATATCCTCCAAGGCAGCAGAGAAGTGTGTTTCAAACATGAGCTTAAACTTGCAGGTAGGTCCATCAAGAAAACCTGCAGCAATTAATTTATCCAGGTGCCGACCCGTTTGTGCTCTTTGAGGTCTCACACCACAGAGGCTGTGATTGCGCGGACTCGAGCCTGACAGAAGGGAAAGGAAGTGTGTGAAAACGTTGTTTGAGCTTAAACCTGCTCCAGGGAGCAGTCAGATGACGTGTCAAGTCTGCACTTGCCTCTTCGTTGGGGTTTGCCGGCACGAAGGGAGCATCAGCACACAGCTCAGCCCGTCCTCTTCCCTAGCGGCGCCTGCCCTCGACGTCCGCTCGCCCGGGAGCTCTGCTCCTTCCTTTAGGATGCTCTTAAAAGCACCATCACAGACAGGGTGAGGAGTTTTCTGCTCTGAGTTAGAATCTGCTTAAAGCTTGTCCCTGAGAGACGTTAAATATTAGAAAGAGTTTGTGTGTGCTCTGCCACTGGCAAACTTCTGTACTCTCTGGCAAACTATTTTGTACTGATGCAAAAAGAAGTGGTTTCTTTTCGTACTTGAGGGAAATGCTAGGGGATAGTTTTTATTTCACCTAATTTTTACAGAGGCTTCACTCTGTTACTGAAAATTGCAGCAAAGTATTACTGCAAATACCTGACACTAGAACAGTAGGTGAAAACCAGTTTGGCTTCCCTGCTCTTCAAAAATTTCAGGATTTTTCCAGAACCCCTTAGCCCTGCTCCAAGGGAAGCCCAGGAGGGTCACTGCACCCTGCCGTGGCTGACATCACTCTTGTCATTTATGGGTGAAACCCCCAAATCCTTAGCAGGAGTCCATGTTCTTGCTCTGGAGCCCCTGACTGAGCCAGTCCTCGTCACCTAATTCTTGGCTAATGAGACTAAGACAGAGCTACTGCACAAGCAGGTGTACCGAACAACCTATTTATTACGTTTATGGCCCTCATAACTACCTTCTAGACGTTTTTATTAGCTATCTGGAAGCTGTACAGTGAGCTGCCCTGCTCCTCTCTCCTGCCCCGGTCTTGTTGCTGCCACACGGAACTGACTTAACGAAGTCCCCGCGTTAACAAGCTCTGCGTCATCCCAGCGTCGTTCAACCTAACCTAAAACGCAAGAGCGTGGAGCTTTGAGTTGTGCTTACCCCAACCGGCTTACTAACGTCCACTTTTTGTGTGCCCCGTGCCAGGGTTGCAGGGATTCAGCATCTTTGTTTTGCTGACAAACGACATCCCCGGGGCCTGGGGCAGCAGCGGGCTGCAGTCTGTGCTGGCTTCACTGCCAGAACCGCTCGGTTGCAGTTTGTTTGAAACGGTGCCTCCGCTTCCCCGCGAGCTGTGCGCTCACCTCTTGGCACGCCTTGGAGCAGGACTCGCTGCCGAAATGCAGCCTTTGAGGCCGCACGGTAGCTGCTGCGAATAAAACTGAGCGTGCAGTGCTCCCCGGCCAGGCTGCCGGGACTTCCGAGGAAATCTTTGAACTTTTATGGCCTGCTGCTGGGTCAGGCTAAAGTCCGTTTGCGTGGGTAAAGCCACGGAGCCTGATGTTCCCTGGGAGTGCCACAGAAAGTGATCGGGTCCTGCTCTGAATTTGGGGCTTGCTACCCAAAAATGTTCCCCAAAAGTGCTTGCCTGCCCCACCTCAGGGGGGAGGCGCGCTGCGTTACTTTTGCAGCCCACGTGTGCTTACCTTCTGCTTTGGTTTTTTTTCTTTAGTCAAAATAGTTCCTTCCAGGAGTGAACTGGGAAGGAAAACAAATCAGATTATTGCTATGATAACAGTTGGATGTGCCAAGGTGCCTCAAGGTTTCAAGCTGTGAGTAAACACCTTTTGTTTTAGGAGTGGAAGATGACAATTTAATGCAGAAGCTTACGGTTAATTACCGCACAAAAGTTGTTTTCAACTACCTTGATACTAAGTGGAACTGGTGCATGGGTTTCCTTGTGCGAGGTGACAGCTCGCTGGATTGTAAGCCAGCTTCTTTGATTTTTGAGCTGGGACTCCCTGCGGGCTCCTCACTACCCGAGGGTCACAGCAGATGTGTGCTGGTCCCTGGGAGGAGAGGAGGGACGGGGTCATTCCGCACTGACTGCACTTCAAAGGGCTCTCACCATCCACCTCGAGATGCGTGACTCTTCGCCATCCTGTGTCTGTTGTGACTTCGGGAGATGGGTATCACTGCCATTTGGTGGCAGGCTCCTGACACCTCTGGTTATCCTTAGAGCACATCTCTCACGTTACAAGCGACTTCGAAAACCATGCGCTGCCCGTTCTGGCAACTCAGCCTTCCTTGTGCTTCTTTGCTTGCTGCCGCAGCTGCCAAACTATCATTCTGTCAGTACTTGAGCTGTAGCTGGATCTTCTGGTGGGTCTGCAAGGCACTTTGTTAACTCCACATCTTGAGTAAGAGGGAATTGCGTGTGTGGTGTGCAGAAGAGCTTGTGTTTATCCATGCCGGAGATTACTAAGCTCCTGTAGCACAAACCTTATCTTTAGAATGCATTTCCTGAATCCATCTTTCTGTCCTTCCTTTCGGTGACAGCTTAGTCTCTCCGTAGCTTAGTCTCTCCGTAGCACTTACTACAGCTGCTTGTGGAGAATTTAATACCAAGATAAAGAACTGCTCTGTTAATCTGCCAGCTCTGCTGACCACTGGGAAAAGTTCTGCGGGCCACGCAGCACGATTCCTGAGAGCCTTCGTTTTGAGTGCCAGGTGTTTCATCACCAAACTGTGAGCAAAGGTATAGCAATTGTAGTAAAATCAGGTTTATTAGATTGGTAACAGATACCTGCAGGGCTAGTTTACTGCAGGTTTTCTGTGGTTGCAGTGTGTTCAGTCCAGTCCGATTACATACCCGTGGTTCACAATAAGCAAGAAGAAGGCTTGAGACTCGATCCTCGTAGCTGACGGATCAAGCAAGTCCCTATGAGTTGTTGCATTACCAAATTACTAGGTAAACAGGTGATGATATGGCAGGGAGCTTGCTCAGAAAATGAAGGCTTACGAAAAGGCTGTTAATTTGTCGTTCTAAGTGTGTGAACAGAAGAGAATGAGGAACAAGGCAAGGACAAACTTGGAAGTAAGAGGAATGAAGGTGGGTCAGATCCTTCAGCTACCACGAGGGTCTGCTCAGCGCTCAGCAAGCCCGGAGCAGCTGCCCCCATGCACTTGTGCTCCTCCTTCAGAGGTTAGCAAAGGAGGGGCTGACGGGGATTCCAGACGTTCTTGTGTCTCCTGCTGAGCATGAACCAGGTTCTCTGGGCCAGAGGAGTCTAAGCTGATGAAAGATTCCAGTTGTAAATAGAAAGGGAGACTCCAAAATAGCAGCTCTGGTCCCTTTCCTGGTTGGGTACCTTGGCAAGGCTTGAAAGTTACACAGCAATCCTTTGTTTTCAGCTCTGCGTGGATTTCAGGCACTCAAATGGATTGTGAGAATCCGGCAAGGGTTTCTGGACTTACTGCCATTCAGTGCTTTGGTATCTTTGCATCAAACACATTCCTTTCTAAAATTAGTTTAAAAATCAGGTTGTGCTTGACACCTGAGCGGATTTACCTGTTTCTTTTCTGTAGGTCACTGAAATAGCACATTACTTGTTTCATCATCTCAGCCATGTCAGTTTGGCATTTCTTCTTTGCTGGACTTGTAGTGCTGTAGTGGTTTGCAAGGGTCTGGATTAGCTTTTCAGAAGCAGCATAGATGTTTGCACGGAGGGCGGCTTGCTGCATAAACAGGATGCTCTGCAGTTTCGTATCCAAAGAGCTACTTTTCTTCAAGGCTGCTCTGGAAATCGCTTGAGTGCACGTGGAAAGCAGCTCTCCAGGAAGCTCACCATGTTAAACATCATTGCTGGGAGCAGGAGAAGGCGGCTGTGAGGAAAGACACTTCAGCAAAAGTCTCTCCGCACCTTGCAGTGTCCAACATCAGCCTCAGTACCAGACCTTCAGCTGTGGCTGCTCGTGTCCCTTGCGCTGCCCCCTGCGCTCCGGTCCCTGCAGCTCCCTGTGCTTCTGCAGCTGTAAAACGGGTGTAATTGAGCCTTGACCTCTTTGTGTCAGACCCTCTAAGATTTAATGATAAGTAAACTGTACAAAGATTGGGTGTGGGTTTTGTGAGGAAAGGGTTTAATGAAGTGATAATATTGCAAAATAGGTGTTGAATTCTCAGCTGAGAAGCCTAATCATTGATCGTGATGGGCAGCTGACCAAACGGGCTCTAAAAGCGTGGTTTTGTTCTGTCTGTGATGCTTATCGCCCTACCTCTGCTCCTGTCTGATTCTTTGCACAAGAACTGAAAACAGAAATACTCTTTGACAGCTTAAATAACCAAATTTAGAGTGTGGCTTCCTGTTCTGACTGGTTCTTCAGGATTCAGGTATAGTTTTGCATGCTTTCCCGGTTCCTGCCTCCCCCCTCCTTTTTTTTTTTTTTCTCCAAACCAGATACAGGCTCCTTTCTAATTTGCTATATTTCCCTTACTGTGCCTAACGTGCAAGTGTTGCCTTGGTGGGTGGCATGCCTCTTAGCGCTGGGAAAGTTTTGTTTCTTTACACAGTATCTCCTTCTGCCCTGCGTGCGTTGGCTTGTTTATGACCACTGCTACCGAAATGGCTTCGTGTTCTGCTGATAAATGAGACGAGATAACACAGTTGTCTCTGGCTCTTGTGCTACAAGATGACTTCTCACTGATGCACTCCTCCCTCCGAAGCAGCACACCGGGGCAGCGGTAGGAGACCCGCGCAGGAGATGCTGCTATCAGAGGTTCAGTCTCTGCCTGCTTACAGGCTGGCTGCAGTGATTTAAGGCTCTCCCCAGATAAGTCATCTGTTTGTGCTCCTAATCCACGCAGTCTCATCTCGGACTGCTCACTGCCAGGAGCTCCGCGTCCTCCGAGCCATAGGATGAGTTAGCTGACCTCTCGCCGGGAGAGAAGGGACATCACAGCCTTTGACTCCTGAACAGCCGGAGTCTAGCACCCCGTTCTTAAAATCTGCCTCTTCAGACCCTCCTTTCCCCACCAGGCCTGATGCTGAGACAGCTGCCTGTGTGGGGAAAGATCGAGTATAGCTGCCGGTGAGAAAACAAAGCGCTGCGCCCCGCCTGCGCACACGGAAATGAACTCGCTACCTCTGATCTCTGCGGCTGTGCCTGTGCAGGGCTCTCGTGCTCATCTGCGGGCAGTGACGTGTTGTTTTGAAACTCCGACTTCTCACAACGACAGCGGAAACAGCTGCCCGGCAGGACGGAGCAAACTTTCCATACGTGCAGTGAAGGTGGCCGCGCGGGCACTGCAGCCGGGCATTTCCCAGAGGAGGGAGGATGTGATGGGGGGGGTTTGTCTAACACAGCAGCCTCAGAGTTTTTTCCATAACCTGAAAATGTGGGTCCAGGCTCTGCGTTGCCAGATGTAGGTCTAAATTCCATGCCTGACAACATCCCGCTGTCCCTTTTACCTTGAACAAGCTAACCTTACAGCTGCAGCCCCTTCCATAGGCTCACCCTGCTGTGCTGGAGGAAGAGAAGAACGTTCCTTGCCTTTGCAGAGTACCTGGATCAGGACAAGCAGACTTAGAATAATGCCTAACCCCTCTTAGCCACTGAAGTAAGTTTCTAGAGACATGATGAGAATTCAGTTCATCATTAAGTCCATCAGGTTTTTTTTCTGAATGAGGGAACTGAGAGCAGCAGAGTCTTGCTGGCACACAAACTGAAATGCAGAGAGGTGGCTGGGCCCCAGTGTGGGACTGCGTTGCGAACCAAACACGCCTGATAAGACAATCCCTGCTCCCACTTCAATCATCCTCATGCGAGCAGACGCCCAGCAAACCCCTGTGAGATAGGTGGGTGGGCTATGGTGACACCCACACCTCTGGGTGGTCTGACCAGAAGCAGCAATTCAGCCTTAAACTGTTGATCTTGGATGGCACCATCAGCTCCATTAACGCCCTCTTTGCATGTGGACACTGCGCTGAGGACACCGTGTCCTGCAGCTTGCTTCTGCAACTGTCAAATCTGCGCATGCTAATGCAGAGCCTGACCAGAGAGCTTCGTGCAGTTTTACTGTTCACTCGTGTAGCCAGGCCTCAGCTGTCCGAGGAGGATCCCATTTGCAAGCTGCCAGCCCTGTGTGGGAGATGGAAGTACTCTGTTAGATCACTGCAAGATCAAAGCAGGTGAAAATGCACGAGGAAGGTAAGGCAGGTTGGTGTACGCTGCTGTGACTGTGGCTCTACGGTACAGACGCTGGGGATAATGATGGTTTTATGAATAAACTGCATATTTTCAGCCCTGCTGTCTGCTGAACAGAGCACTAACAGCCAGGACACGAGACTTAAATGTAGGTTTTCTTCCTCCAGCTCCTTGAACATCTCTCTAGAGGCAGTTCTCCGGTCCCTCCTTCCGAAGTGCCTGGCCGTCCTGGCATCCTGAGCATCCTCATTTTTTATCGTGGCGCTCCGTACCTGGCTCTGGCTGCCCGCACAGCCGGTTGTTGGCTTTCCAAAGGTCCGCGGATGGGTCCTTTTATGGTGTGTGCCTCGCACCGTGCGTCTAGCTGGAGCTGATGAGTCTGCCTGGTGTTCAAAGGTTAAACGGAATCCTTGCTGCCCGGCGAGCGCGGTGCGGGGCTGAAATCGCAGGCCGGGGGTTGTTTACTGCCCGTCCCTGCGGCAGGCGTGGCGGCGCTGATCCCATGGCCTCCCGGGGAGCGTAAATGCCGACCCACAACTCGGCCACGCGGTGCCCTTTCCCCCCGCAGCAAAATGTAATTTCATGCAGCGGGCTGGGAAGCGCCTGAGACCCCAGACGGACTTATTTACATCTTGTCACGCCGTGATTAATGGCTGGGCTCACATGCCCTGCTGCGGCACGGCCGTGATTGAGACTCTTACCTGTCATCACTGCGATTTCGTGCGCTTCAGGCTCCGCACGCATTCACCCCAGCAGAGTGCAGCCGCTTACAGCACCGAGCGGTTCCTCAGCTCTCGTGCCCTGCTCCCCTCGGCTCCATCTCGTCGCCCGTCCCCTCGAAGCCCCTTCGCTCTGCCTGCCCCTGCTCCTCCCGCAGGCCAGTGGGCTGACGCTCGAGCTCTTCGCTAAGCGCAGGATGCGACAGCCGTAGCGAAACGGGGTTGTTCCTGATGTCTGATGTAAAAAGCAGAACGTGAAAATAACGCGTAAATGGGCACCGGGAACCAAGGCACCGATCTGAGTAACGCTGCCTGACGGCAGGGCCAGTCTCAGGCTAGTGCTCCAGTCTTTGTGGCAACAAAAGCAGACTGAAATCCCTTTTATTGGGGTGGATTTCAATATGTGGACTTTCTGAGCGTTTCCCACTCCTGCTTTCTGAAGTCCCTAAAAGAACAGAGCTGGGATATTCCTGTCTTCATCTGGTCTCCTAGCATATGGAGACGCAGCGCTTGTGTCTGTGTTAATCCCGGGCTCGTTCATTTGCAGATCTATTATCCGGGTGTTAGCTGAGCTAGGAGTACTTCCACATGAGAAGAGGTAGAGTTAATCACCAGCTTGTTTTTTGCAGTTTTGAGGGCTTGCCTTTGTGATGGTAGTTGCAGGTAACAAGCCTGACATCTCTCTGGACTCTATTTAAACTCAGTTGTTTTTCCACAATGCTTGAATAGAGCCCTTCAGTTGTTAATTAGAACGGAGGAGAAGTTCTGGGCTTATTTTTCAGTCTATGAACGTGTGGTATGCGTTACTACCGATGGGAGGATCCTGCCAGTCTCTTGACCTCTGGAAGGATTGAGTTACCCTCCATTTCTCTAATGCTCTGATTTTTCCATCGCTTCTTGCAGCTCGCTTCATTTCTGTCTAACGAAACGACTTTTTTTGGCACCGCAGCGAGCTGGCACGGCGTTTTCCTTACAGCTGCGGGGAACCGTTACCAGAGATGTGCTCTTGGCGATACGAGATGACGTTGCTTAAATTAATGCAGCCCAACCATATCCTAGCAAAAGTTGCAGAATCACGAATTCTGCCGCTTCGTCTTCCCCCGGGACTGCTGGGAGCGGGGCTGGTGGGGACCTTTCAGTGTTTGCCTCGTTCCTGTAAGCTCCAGTGGGACCTGAGGCAGTTGCCACCGCATGTGTCACTTTTAGAGCTCCTCTGCCCTTTGGAAGTTTTAGTTGGAAACAATCCCTAGCTGAAGCTGTCTTTTGGCCTCCAGTTCTGCTCTCTGGCCGTGCGGGCAGCTCTGCAGTGATGCCCTGGCAATAATACCGTGTGTTTTTTTTCCCGTTGGGTAGGTCTTAGGACTAGCACTGTGCCCCAAACCCAGCTGCCTTCCATCTTCACCGCGTTTAAACTCGCTCCTTGTAATGCCAGCCCCGCTGGTGCCTCGTTACCAGCCCTGAGCATGTGCGCCACCCAAGAATAGCATCTTGGGCGCGTGTCCCCTTGGGCTGGGACAGCCTGCGTTCCCATGGGAAAGGGAAGGCCGAGCGAGCCTCCAGCCCTTCTCCGTTGTTTTCCTCCGCTCCACAGGCGGGGGGGTGCAGGACGCAGCAGGGCCGGGCAGCGTCTGCTTTTGGGCTGGTGTGTGCGGGGCTGCGTGGGGCTCCTGGTGGAAAACTGCATGGAGCTGGTGGAAAAATCCCGGGCAATGGCTGAGGTCCGTGGGCAGGAGCCTCCTTTCTGCCTTTCCTCCCGCGGGGGGATGGAGCTGGGCGTTAAATAGCGCCGGGAGGTGGCTGCGGGTCTTCTTGGCTGGCAGGTCCGCGAGCGCGATGGTCGCAGCCACCACCGCCTTGCCCTGCCTCCTGCGGGCGAGGAATTGAGGCCGATCCACCGCCCGCCCTCTGCAGACCCCATTGGGTGATGTAAGGGGGGCTGCAGGGCACCCTAAAGCCCCCCCCCAGCCCCAGCCCCAGCCCCAGCCCCGCAGTGACACCCCCCACCGGCCCACATTGCCCACCCAGCCTGGCCTTGGGCACCCCAGGGAGGGACCCCCACAACCTCAAACGAGGGTGTTCCGGCCTCAACCTGGCCGAAGGGGGGGGGGGGGGAAAAAACCCCAACCCCCCCTAAAAGCGCTGCCCCCCGCTGCCCCTCCCGCCACGTGCGGGCGGGGGCGTGGCCGCCAGCAGGGGGCGGGGCGAGGAGCGTGGTTTATCCAAGAGGAACCGCTCGGGGGCGTGGTCGCCCGGGACGGGGGCGGAGTTAGGGGCGTGGCCAGGCGGGGGGGGCGTGGCCGCCCCTGCGCAGTGCGGCGGGGAGCGGCGCGGCGCGGAGCGGGGGCGGCGGCGGCGGCGGCAGCGGCTCCCCCCCCTCCCCCGTTACCCCCCCCCCCATGCCGCGGGGCCGGGCAGAGCAGCGCAGGGCGGCCGCCGCCGGCCCGCTTGTGGCGCCGCGATGATCCCCTACTTCTCGGACAACGCCGTCATCTCGCAGGGAGCCATCGCCCAGCTGTGAGTAGCGCCGGGGGGGGGGTCCCCGGTGCCCCCCGGTGCCCCCCGGTGCCCCCCGGTGCCCGTTCCCTTCTCCTGTCCCCCCTTTGTCCCCTCTCTGCCCCCCCCTGCCCGTCCCCGCCGCCCCCCGTCCCTCCGAGCCAACTTTTCCCTTTCCGGCAGCCGCGGCTCGTCCCGGGGCTTTCCCACCGCCCCCGCTCGGTGCCCGCAGGCAGGGGCTCGTTCCGGGGGTGCCGAGCCCCGGGGGTGCTGAGCCCCGGGGTGCTGAGCAGCAGCCTGTCCCCGGTGTCCGCTGGCTGGGACAGCCCCTTCGTGCCCGGCCCCAAATCGCCTCCTTTGCTCCCGTGGTCCGGGCAGTTTGGCTCGGTACAGGGTTAGGGGGGCGCTTTAGGGAGGGAGACGGCACGGTCGGGTCCTGCCTGATGTTTCGGTAGCAGCCGACCGCTGGTTTGTTCCCTGGAGGCAGCACGAAAGGTTTAAAGGTAGCGGGACGAAGCAGCGGGGGTCCCACCGGGGGCTGCGTGCCTCTATCCAGCAGCCCCGGCGAGGACCTGAGCTGCACGGCGCTGCCCAGCTCGCCGGTAGGGACCCCTGCTTGTACCCGGCGTGGAAACACGTCCCAGGACTCCGTGGCCTCTTTTCGGAGCGCAAGCAATCACTGCTGCGTTTGGGAATCAGCGAAGTCTCTCTGAGCCGTTCATACCTGACCCAAAATGCTTATAAGTGGTCTTTTTTTTTTTTTTTTTTCCCCGCTCGCGGCGGTGCCTGTAAATGTTACGGCTTTCCCCGCGGTTGCTGATAATGAAGGTTTAACAGTGATTTACCTGAGCTGCTCTGTAGAACCAGGAATGCAAATTGGATGTGCCCTGGGCTTTGGGAAATCAAAATACTTCTGCGATTGTGGGGAGAAAACCCAAAAACCCAGCGAACCCGCTATAGGCTGAAGCGCTGCTTTACACGTCAGTGGGGTTTACCAAGCTCTGTCAAGTAGCTAGGTAACAATTTCAGTGCTTTTAAGATGTTTGCTCTACACGCTGCTCAAACACTTAACGCAGGGTTTGAGGCCGTCCGGAAAGGGACGGAAGGAGAGGGGAAACGGGGCGCTGGCAGCCCCGGGGCAGTCCCAGCTCCCACCTGGGCGCAGGGCGCACCCGTCCCTCTTCTGGCTCGGGAGATAACTGGGTTATCGGGGGGCTCGCGCCATCCTTTGCCTCCTGGAAGGAAAGATTAAAAAGCAAGAGAGTGACGGAGCTTTTAGCCCACGCATAGGCGTCTGCACAAGGCTGAGCGCTGGATTAATATTTTGATAGCGGTCTCAATCAGGACAGTGTCCGGGGCTGGCACAAGAAGGACCTGTTTTTAAATTTACACTGCTCTAATTACAGGTTGATAAAGGCTGGCTAATATCAGATGTCCTTATTTCCTTGTGGGCAAGACCTAAAAATCCAGATTTTGTTCATTTTGAAACTTACTCTCTGCGGAATGAGGAGGACATCGGTGACCCAAATGTTATCGGGAACTTGTGTTTCAGTGTACTCTTTAGTAGATGTATTCGGCTGATCAGCTCTGGCTTTCAGAGATCAGCAGAAATTGCTCCTGTGTTGACGCTTTTAGCCACTAACGTGGTCAGCTGCTCTGGGTCTGATTCATTTCAGGTTCACAAGCATTCAAATCCGTGTCCGAGGGACTTGGGTTTCTCCAAACGATCAGGATTTATGGTTGTAACTTGTTCCAGAAAGCCTTGCTACTCTCAGTGAACCTAGTGGGACTTCTGCCGATTTCCTGGCTTTATTTTTGTGTGGGATTCAAAATTCGCTTTGGTCTAATGAAACCCTAAAGCAGCTGATGGAGAGATAGAAGGAAAAAAAGCAAAACTTCAGACATCCTGCAAATACCAAAGAATTTTTAGCAGAAGAAGCCTGGAGAGATTGCCGCAGATCACTTCTTCCTGTCTGCAATCGCTTCCTTTTTCTCGTGCCAAGTTTTAGGTATCTAACTCGCCGCTGGTGCCCCTGAAGTGTTTTTTCCGTGGCCGTGTGATAGTGCTGCTCTTCGCTGCCAGATTCCTCTGCCGCTCGGTTTTCCTCTATCGTGGCGGCAGGGAAGGGTTACCCGGTGCGCAGGGCGCTCGCCGGGGATTTGGGCTCTCGCTCCCAGTCCAGCCACGGCCGGGTCTCACCAGGACAGCCATCAGCCTGCGAGCAATGCCTGAGGATGTCGGTGGGTGCCTGCCTTTGCTTTTAAACCCCACCACGTAGCTGTAGTGCCCCTATCCCCTGGTATTTCCGTGCATTTTGGGGTGAGTCCTGCGCCTTGAAGCAGCGCTGGGAGCCCTCCCCAGGCCCACGCCGAGCACGTGTTGGAGCGCTCCGATAGTGTTTACTACTTCATCCCCCGGCACTCCTGGAGCCAGATGGATCTGAAAACGTGAACACGCTTGCTGCTTTCCATGCTTCTCCTGCTTGCTTCATCCCAGCCTGTTTCCTATTATAAGATGTTGACTGATAGTTTTTACAACGAGTATTTTAAACCTTGGGGAACAAATCGAAGCAGCATGGGTAATTTATTCACAGTCTCACGGGTATGGCTTGGAGCTCTTAAAAAAAAAAAAAAAAGAGAAGTAAAACCCAGAAGTTAATCAGAATACTTTTCAGCAGAGGGTTAAAGGTAGGCACAAAATGTTCCTGCGGGCTTGGTGTCCCCCAGAATCACTCTTCCCGTAAGCGGCAGCCCTCCGCTGGGGCGTGAAGAAACGGCATGACGCCGTAAGAGGAAGCTGCAGGTGATTGCGGGCTGTATCACCGGGTGATGCGGACCTGTTGTATTGCCGCCACCTCACCGCACCGTGTCCTTGTGCCCGGGCCCTCGTCCTTCTCCACCCTGCCGTTCACCTTCGTCTTCAAAGCCCTGCGGCCGGGGCCTCGGTGCTGTGAAGTCCTGAGGGCGCCTTGCTTGAAGCTGTGCCACGTGCCCCGTCAGGATCCTCGCTGGTGCTGCTATTTGGAGAGCTCTTTATTTATTTATTGCTGCACGGGAAGCCTTACTTTTTCTCTGCTCGCGACGTTCCTGCTGCCAAAACCCCTGATCGCTCAGCAATTAGACCACTGTCCTCGGAGCAGCGTGCTATTGGAAATCTTTAATCGCCCCTGTACCTTCCGAAGTACTTTAGCATTGTGCTGAGAATCGGCGATATTTCAGGTTTGAAGAGATGATGCTCGGAAAGCCGGTTTGTGCAGCTCCAGAGGACGGCCCCAAGCCCAGCAGGGACACGGGGCAGCGTGCGGGGGGTCCGACCTGGCCCCTTGCCCCCAGGCACAGCACGTCGTGCTGGGCTTCCCGCTGCCCCGCAGGGCTGCCAGCCTTCTCCCATCTTCCTTATTCTCACCTCGATAACAAATATGACGTGTAAAAGGTCCCTTGCTACGCGCTGATTGCTAAAAGCCATGCAAATAAGCTGCAGTAATTGGGTAAAAGTAGTGCGCTGCCTGCTCCGGGCTGATCATTAACCCAGCCAGGGCCCTATTGTTCATAACTACTTTTCCTGTTTGGCTTTTCCTTTTATTCCCCTGGAAGCTACGGGCATTTGTCTCGCTGAGCCTTCCTGGTGGGGGGCAGGGAGAGGGATGGGATGAGGTTATGGGATGAGGTTGAGGGATGGGAGAGGTTATGGGATGTAAAAGCAAAACTTGAGCAGCAAATGAGGGTTCCCCACACCGCCCAGCAGCTCTGAAGTGGGATGTTTTATTGGGGAAGCCCACGCAGGGCTGCCCAGCTCCTGCCAAACAGGCTGCGAGGGGCAGAGGTTGCCTCTGAGATGGACTCCCCATCGTCCTGGAACTTCTGCAGATGCTCCTTGTCTCTGGAAATGCTTGGGATTTTTTGAAGGATTACGAAGCAGAAGGACCCGGGGCGAGATTATCAGCAGAAAAGGACCTTTTGGGGCTGGTTAATAGGCTGGCTGGGATTTTTCCACAGGACTCTACTTCCTTGTACCTTTATCAGAGAGCCCCTGGCTAAAATATTGCTTCATTGTTTTTTAAACAACTTCAGGCAAACTTTCTTGAAACGTTGCTCCCGACCAGTGTTTGCAGGGTCAGAGAGAGTTTAAAACCCTGTATCCCGCTCCGTCACAGGCTGCGGAGAGCTGCCGTCTCCTTCGCATCGGTCTGGCAAACAGCATCTAAATTATCAGCCCTTATGGGCCTAAAACTAGTTCAGCAAATATTTTTTCTCCAGTGTAATGGATGTAATGTGTCCAGAGCAACTCTGCAGCTTGAGTTTCCAGCCGCGGAGCAGCTAGCTGAAGGCTCCTAATTCCCCAAATGCAGGGGGAGAAATTCCCCGCTGTCCTGAAACCTGCACGGTTGTGCTTTTGGTGACGTGTTCAGCAGTCAGCCCTCTGCTTTGCCTACTCGCGCGGGCCGTGGCTTTAATTTAGCAGCTTGGAAGTAACAGGGGACCGGGAGTGGTGGCTCTGCAGCCACTTGTGACTGCTGTGGGGGATTATCCAAGTGCTTTGGGACAGGGAGAAGCCTTCTGGTTCAAGGACACCAAGCAGTCACAGCTGGGGAGGAGACAAGCCCGTAGGGATGAATACAAACCTCGTCCATACCCCGGTGTCGGCTGGGGCTGAGGGTACTGGAGCAGTCCAGCCTGTGAGGGTAGGGTTGGCCCCTCTTGGAGTTTGGCAGCTTTTCACGTTTGGGCATTTTTGGGGATATTAAGGCCACAGGCTCCTCGTTCAGAGCGTTTTTTTTTGTTTATCCCGTACTTATCTGGCCCTCCTCAGCATTGTGCTCAGCCCTTTGGAGTCTCTCGGTGTATTTGTAATAAGCCATTTAAGAAGTGTGCTTTTTCTCAAAACACCTTTGTTACAAGTAGGCTAAACCCACAGGCTGCCGAACCAGAAATGATTTAGCCCTCTCTGTAAACAAACGATCTTTGTCACTTGGTAGTGAAGCCCTTAGTTTGCTCGCACACTTCCCGCAATGGCTTAATGAGGTCCGTGTCGTCCCCCAGCGTGTGCTTCCTTGGGCCTGGGGTCTGCGTGACTCCAGCGTTGGGTTTACACGGGGAAACTCCAGGCTTCTCCCTGGAGAGGTGCAGGTTTGTCACAGCTGGATTCTGGCTCTGTGCAGTCCCAGAGGTGAACTGGGGTACATTCGTCCTTCTGTCCAGCGCTGCCTCGAAGCGCCCTGGCTCTGTGGGTGGGCAGGGACACGGCCCTACAGAGGACTGCTGGGGCGAGCTGAGTTTGAATAAACTTGGGTGAGCTTGGAATTAATTTGGGCGAGCTGAGCGTGGAATGAAGCACCCTGACACCAATGTGCAGGTGGCTTAGGTAGGAGCTGTCATCTGCTCCACATTTAGAAATCGCCACCTTGCCATGTCTGATGAGCTCCGGGGTGTCTCCTATCTCCTTGCACCTCGCTCTCCAGCATGAAGAGAATGAATTTGCTCATCCAAGCCTCTGGTTGCCCCGCAGCCTCAGCCCTCGGGCCGCCTAGCCCGTCGCTTCGTGGCCAGCGGTATCTTCACTTGGGCACGTTCAGCTCACCGAGACGCCGGCCGGCTTTCCTGATGTCCTGGGGCGTGTTGCTGATGTCCCGGGGCTGGTGAGAGGCTCCCAGTGGCAGGTGGGACTGCAGCGGTGTTATTCTGATTACCCAACGATAACCGACTCTGTCAAGTCATAATTTAGGGGGAACCTTCGGTTGCACACAGCTACAGATAAGAGAAGCTATCATCGGTTTCACCTTTGTCCTCTAAAACTTGGTCTGTTGGTGTCTTGCTTTCTTTAACTCGATGCTGGATTAAAATGAGCTCAGAGTTGTGCCCACACCCTCTTATTTTATTTTTTTAAAGCTCATTGTGTGGCAGCGTGCGAAGAGTTCGTCACTGGCCGGGATGATGATGATGGTAGTTTATTGGTGGTTTTCCCATTGTTTGCTTTGAAAAAGAGGAGGAGAAATCCAAACCCAAACGGAAAGCGGCACAGCTGCATTCCTCCGTGTGTCGCAAGGACGGAAAGCCAGTTAGTCTAAATAAAAACAAAGAATTTGTCAGCGCCATCCCTAGCCCCCCCGTTGCTTTACCGCGGCGAGAAAGTTGCAGGAAAGCAAACTGAGGCACATGGACGTGCCTCGTTAGCAGGCGGGCTGCTGAGTGCAGGAGAAACATCCAGCTGCGAGCCGGGCCATGACATGTTCGGCGTGTGCAGGGAGCTGTGGGTTGCTGAGCCCTGCCTCCAAATGTCAGGGCTGTTGGACGGGCCCAGAGGTGGGTGTTTTCGAAAGCAGGTCCCTCTGTCAAAAAGCAGGGCAGGTCGGGAGATGGGGCGGGCTCTCACCGGGGCGCTCAGCGCGGTGCAAAACCCCAACACAACAGCAATGGTCCTGCTTTGTCCTCGGTTCCTTTAAGCACACCATGAAATGCTTTGTGGTAGTTGTTCACACTCGAAATTAAGCGAATATCTATCTTAGAGGCTTTTAAAAGCTGTTTAAGAGCCTTTTCCCTAAAGTACGCTCTGTTCTTAGAGCCTTCTCCGGGTCCGCACTTGGCGTTGCATTGATCTCGCTGCTTCCACGTGTGGTTTTTAAATGGGTTCTTGTGCTTTTAGGAAATCCGAGGACCTGCGTTAAGAACTACTGAAAATTGGCTGCCAAACT
This sequence comes from Cygnus olor, assembly GCF_009769625.2. NCBI lineage: Eukaryota > Metazoa > Chordata > Aves > Anseriformes > Anatidae > Cygnus > Cygnus olor. The sequence goes on along the minus strand of NC_049188.1, from coordinate 7,302,635 downwards.
GCTGAAAGTGCTAATTCTGGTGAAATTTAGCACCTGATTTCGCAGGGATAAACACATCTGGAATCTCTGCTCTTTGAGTTCAAGCTCTTGTAAAATAAAACTATTTAATGGGTTTCCAGCCTGAGACGTAGTCAGCTAAACTTCGCAGGGTTCTCGTGTTGAGTTAAAAACGCCTTAAAACACGTTGAAAAGAGGAGTGCTGACATCTCCTTTAGCTGGAAGTCACAGGAAGATATTAAAAGAGTAAGTTAATTCGCAGCTGCGCTGAGGAATCTCAAAAGCAAAACTGCTGCAGGGCCGTGCTTCAGAGCGATGCGTGCCGGTGTGTTGCCTTTACTTTCCTGGTCTGTGGGCAGATAGCACAAAGTGGGCATGGTTCAAGTGCTGCTGCTTCCCTGCTGTTATTTCAAATTTGCAAGAATCTGTATAAACACCTTGCAGTGCCGTTGGATGGTTTGAAGCAGTTCACTTGTCTGCTATGTAGAAATGTTCCAGGTCCTTTCGCTTCTCGTCCCGCCCTTCGTTTCAGCCTTTCTTTAGGCTCGGAGATGCAGCGGTGCTGTTGGACATCCCCCGGTCTGTCAGCTTCTGTTTAAAGTGGTGTATGGTGAGTGATTAATGGAAATTATTTCAGGAATAAAGGCCTCCTGGTAAGCCGATCCCTATTGAGAGAGCCAAAAGAAAAGCAGAGTCACAAGGGGCATCGTCTCCAGGAAGAACTCGCCGCATCCGCGGGGGGAAGAGTTGGACTGGAAAGCAGTGCTGAGTCCGCATGTTGAAATGCGTCATAATTCTATCTCGGGGTCTAATTCGGAGAGCTTTTCCTGCTGTCTCCGGATTGTCACTTACGCCAGCAGAACGGTGGAGTGCTCTTCTGCACTGGTTGCCTTCCCTTCTGCTGGGGTGCGTTCTCCAAAGGCCGGGCTGCCCCGCTCCGCAGCGCTGCGGGGTCAGGGAGCCCAAAGTGCTGCTGCGTTTCCTCTTCGGTTTGCAGCTTTAAAGTGAATCTGAAGTTTGTGTTGGCCTTGCTTGTGTTAAGGATTCTCCTTCCGCTTAGAATTGCCTTGAAGAAAAGGCACAGAATGCGTGAAACTATTTAAACTTTGAATTGTTTCTGAGTCTGGCTATGATGTTTACTCACTGCTAACTAACCCAAACTTCAGGCTGATGTTTACAGCCCTGTTAAACTTCGTTCCCCCTCAGTTGTGGCTGTACCATTCCCTAACACGAAGTCACTGATGTATTTGGAAATCTGTCCACCACCTAGGTGGGTGAGCAGATCGACGGCCTGGCTATGGGCCGCCTCAGCGCAGCAGGTAGAGCTCCGAGCGCCTTCCAGTTCCCATCAGCACCCCTTGAACAGCCACCCGCCAGGTTCCCGTCCCTCTGGAGCTGCTCACCACTCACTGCCCTCTGTGCCAGCCGAAAGGGGCAGCCAGCTCCGAGCTGGTTTTGTTCTTCCTGCTGGAAGCTGTCATTTAGGGATCAAGTATGGGGAGGATGCAAGGAGAACGGGAGAAAATTGCAAGTGCTGAGTGCTGCAGAAGCTAAAATACCGAACAAATAACTTCCTTGTATTATACGAGCGAAGTCCAACAGCCTCTTGAAGATTTGTGATGCTTTTGGGTAATCAAGCATCTGCTTCTTTTTAGCACAGAGGAAAGGCTTATTATTAGGCATTGATTTCTGTGCATGCAGACAGAGCCATCCTTGTTTTGGCGCTCTGCTTGCAGGGGTCCATTAACGTGCGGGCAGCGAGGCTGTGACCGGAGCTGGGTCGATCCCCCAGCACAACTCCTCCATTCTGGGTGGTCACGGAGCCAAGCTCCTCCAGGAGCCCCTAGGACCAGTGCTCGTGGGGCTGGACCCTCCCCAAAGCCGGCCAGGGCAGCAGCAACCCCTTGGAGCCACGTCTTCCTCCTCGGGCCTGAACTGGGGCTGCTCATGGCCAGCTGGGGATGCGGACATCAGGGATGCAGTTTGGGTGCACAGGGTGCTGCACTGCTTGATCTGCTGCTTGCTCCTCGGGCCGTCCCCTTCCCGGGGTGGCGGCAAGTCAGGCTCTCCATCCCCGAAGTGCTGAGCATGCTTGGCCTAAATATAGCTGCCCCCGGCCCTGGGCAGTGCGGGACGGCGCGGTGACCTTAGCGTGTCTCGTCTGCCTTGGGTCACGGCAGTATTTAAAGCAGCGGGGTCCTCCTGGGGGTGGTGGGCTCATGGGCGGGTCCGTGGCAGCTGGGAGTGGTGCCACCACGCGTGCGGAGAGGTCCGGGGAAAAGTTTCGGAGCTAAATGCGGATAGATGTGGTGGGAGAGCTTGTGTGCGCCCTGGGTGTTAGCCAGCTGCCGGCGGTGTGCCGGCTGCCGTCGTGGTTGGAAAAGAAAGGTGCTGCGAGTGAAAGCACCGCTTCCAGCCTCCGGTGGCAGAGGCGGCGTGGTGTGAGGGTGATCGGCAAGCACTGAGATAATTCTAGGGGGGGGAGAAAAGATCAGCACGTGTCAACCAGAGGGTGCTTTTCTGGAGATAACTCATCAAAACACTATTTTTTCCTTTGATCCTTGACGTAGTAGGGTCTCCTTACGAGGTTTTCTCATGCCTATTAAAGTGTTTTTTAAAGAATGTATTTCTGAAGGCGTTCGGTGGGTGCTGTGGGCAGGGGGAGCTGGCAGGGCGGCAGCACGGGGCACAAGGCAGTGCCCTGCCCGGTGCACGTCAAGTCCGTGGGCGCTCGGGCAGCGTGTGGGGCTCCATCTGGGAATGCCTTGACTCGGAGACCTGGTGGAAGCCCTCGGGGCCTATCGTGTGAAGCAAATTCCTTTCGCAGCCTCGCTTCCGGCCCCAGTCCCTTGCTTAAAGCCCAGTGCACGGGATGGGATTTCTGCTGTGACCACCGGGTGCCCGGATTTCGCAGTAAGCATCCTGGTTGTGCTAGCCGCCTGTTTCTGGTGCGTGAGCTCTGCGTTGCTGGAGGAAAACTGATTTGTGCTCCTCTGCTGCCCTGCATTCCAGAGCACGTCAGAGCCCTGCTTGCACAACTCGATGTTCGCTTGCTTTGGGGGACTTTTCTTGCCCTCTGGGTGGATCCCCTGGGGCCGGGCAGCAGCCCCACAGCTGAGGACTTGAGGCTACCGGGGAACTCACGCGGGCTTTGACATCTGCAGCAGCTGATGAATGATAAAACAACTCTGGGAACTTCTTCTAGAGTCTGCCTTACAACCCGGCCTGCTTCCCTGCTGCAAACAGGGCAGTCCCCCTGCCCGCGAGGGAGCACATCTGTCGGTGTCCAGGGGCTGGCTGGCTGCTGGGGCCAGAGGGATGCTGCAGGTGGCTGTGGTTGGCGGTGCCACGGTGCAGAGGACCCCCTGCAGCCGCAGGGGCCAAACGCTTCAGCTGCAAACAGCCGCTGTCACTGCCGCCCTGGCTGGCCGGGGTGAGTTTCTCAGCCCAGAGCCCCTGTCTTTGGTGCCATCTCCAAGGGATGCTGCCGCTCGGTGTTTCTGTCCCACATAACGCGTGGGGTTTCAAAGGGGGATGCCCTGCGGCTTGGTCAGAGCAAGAGAACCAGGAGGACGCCTGCTTTCCCCCAAGGACTCGAGCTCTGGCTGCTGTGATGGCCTGAAGCAGGAGAGGTGAACGTGGTGCCCTGCTGGAGGTGGGGGCTCTGCCGGCGTGCCCAGGCTGCCCCGGCTGCCCCCACTCTGGAGGCTGCAGAAGGGTTTCTGGGGTTCAATTCAAATGCACCTGGTGGCAAAGGAGCACCGATGACACGTGAGCACAATGTTTTTTTTCCAGCAGTGGCCTTGACTTGCAGGCTGTTAGCTCGGCGGGGTGCTGAGTGGGTGTCAAAGCTCCCTGCAGCTGCGTTGGGTGACCCGGGGCTGCTGAGATCCCCTCTCTGATACTGCCTGTGAGCTGCTTGGTTTGTGCAGCTCAGGTGGCTGCGCTTCGCTTGCAAGCAGAGCCAGGCTCATCAGTGCTCCCTTCTGCAAGGCTTGTACCTGCTCTGCGTGTGCCATAAAGTCTCCTCGCTTGGAGCAAGCAGAGGGATGCCATTAGATTTGCGATGCCTTTACAGTTCAGGCTCACGTCCATCGCCCCACCTTTGGGTATCTTCTGGCAAACAGTAACTTGTGCTGGCTCTCAGCTCAGCCCCAGCGTTTGCCCATCTTGGAGACCAAAGCAAGGGGGAGGATGGCTTGGCTAAGGTGAGAAGGGCTCGGTAGGTAGGTCAGCACAGACGAGTTCCCGCTGGCATTGCAGACCTCTCTGTGGTTCCGTGTGTCTGTGCAATCGCAGCCGAGCTCTCTCTCCAGGGAGCCCCACATTGGAGCAGAGGAAATGCCTGCAGACGGCCCTTTAAGGGGGAAAAAAAAAGTCACAAATGCAGATGTCGCTAAAAACTCAGCGTGCGTCAGGCGCTGGAGATGGAGCGGGTTCCCACGCTCTGTTTGTTTTCCTCCTTGGGCCGGTTCTGAAGTTGCAGAAGTGCTGAGTGGCAAGAGGCTGCCTGGCTGGAGAACCACTTCCCCTTTCTCTCCTTGCCCTCAGCGCTGTCACCTCTGTTGACAGCACCGCAGAGCCCTTTTCGGGAAGTCGTGGCCCTTGTTTTGCTCTGCGCTGGGCTCGTTTCTGTTTTGAATGTGAGAGAGGCCCAGCCGTGGCCGTGCGTGCTGCCAGCTGACCCTGGTAATACAAACGGCAGTGCAGAGCGCTCCTGAGGTTTTTTCTTGCCTTTTCCATCTCCCGCTTGTTGTTGTGGGTTTTTTTGTTAGTGATTGGTGCTGCTTTGCTTTTCCCAGTCCTGAGATCTGGCCTGTGCGTGAGGATAACCGGCTGCCGTCGCTGCTCACCGGACTTAAACCGTTCGTCATTTCACCAGGCTCCATCGCTCAGCGGGGCTTAAACTGGACGCCGAGCATCGCCCTCCTCTATATAAGTCACAAACACAGTTGTCCTAGGCAATAATTAAAACCAAGTGCTTTAAAAAACAGGCAAGGGAGAGAGGGAGGATGAAAACCGACGCACGGGTGAGCCGAAGGAGTTGGGCGCCGCTCTGTGCGGGGATGCCGGAGCTGGTGATGCTCTCGCCCAGTGCTTTGGTGGAGAAGGGCCCTCGGATCCCGGCTGTGCTGACCGCCCTGGGCTGGGTCTGCTGCTCGGGGAGCTGGGGCTTCGTCCCTCGTGGGCGAGTGGGCACACAGCAGGCGATGCCGTGCCCCCTGCCTTAGTGTGGAGGAAGGGAAGAGCCAGCTCCCGCCTGCTTCAGCACGGACCTCGCCACTACGTGTCCCGTTCCCAGCTCGGGCTGCTGCCCCTCAGTCAGCCCCGGGGTTAGCTGGCACGTGTGATGGGAATGAGAAGAGTCCTAACCCGCAGCTCCCTACCTACACGCTGCTACCCACTAAAAATCGTGGTTAATTCCGCCTTAGGGCGAAACCTCAGGCACAGGCTGAAGGGCTGCTACCGCTGCTCCTTGGCTTGGCTGATAAAAACTACGTGAGAACGGGCTGTGATTGCCGGATTCCCTCTCCTCCCTGACATGCATTTGCCTCTGTGGTGAGGTTGTAAAGGGAGGAAGAAAAGGTGAGAAGTCTTCTGAGTCTGCGTCCTGGTCTCGTGTCCTGAAGAGGCTCTGCGCAGCGCCGTGCACCCTCTCACCCCGCTCTTGCCTGTGGGTGCTCGTTGGAAAGGACATCGGGGCGCTGCTGAATCCGAAGCATGTTAGAGCTAAGGGAGGGAGAGATTTCTCTGTGAAGCAAGCGGCTTTAGGATCGCTCCTTGTTTCTCTAGTACGCAGGCTTTAAGAAACTGCAGCTTGAGGGCTTTCAGAGGAACTATGTGTCAGCAGGAGCAAGGAAGGCTCAGTCAAAATTCCTGATCTGAGAAGGGTCTGGGGAAACGGCTGTGCACTGTGTGCCCAATTATTTGTATTTCTTTGGCACAGATAAGGATCTCTGATCAATTTTAATTTGCGAAGAGTGATTTTTTTTTTCCTTTTTAAAATTCTGTCTTGCTGAAACATCCAGTGCATGTTTTGACGTCTGCTATAATTCTAGAAAATAGCCCTGGGAGAAACCTTGTCGGCAAGGAGGGTGCCGAGGTGCAGCCTGCACCGCAGGGTGTGCTGCGGCTTCAGAAAGGGGCTTCCCGTGTGTGCATCTGCCTTGCTGGGGCTCTGGGAATTTGATTGTTTGATATCCCCACCAGGAAAATGGAGAGGTGCCCGGACGTGCGCCTGAGGTTACGGGGAAATCCAACTGCAACGCGGGGTTTGTAACTCCCCGGTACAAGAACCCGGCAGGCGAAGCCTGGGGTTACAGCGGTCAGCCTCAAAGCGGGAAGCCGGCTCGTGCCACGCCGGCTCCTGGATCTCGGTCACGCGTGATTTCTCTGTGATGCTGTTGTCTTCGGTCGTGCTTAGGCACCGGCCTGCCCCGAGGAGCCACCAAAAAGTGTCCCTGAGGCAGCAGCAGCGGGGACGCGGCCGTGCAGGCGGTGACCTGGCGCAGTGCAGCGCTCGCCCGCTGTCCGTACGCAGAGGTTCTTCAAATATATGGCGGGGCTTTTTGCCCTATTGTTATTTCCTGGCCCTTGGCTCTTAAGGGAAGGGAATAAATAATCATTTCTGTTATTTGCTTAAGTGGAGAAAGGAACTGAGAAGTTCCTAGTCTCTTCTGTAGTTGACAAGGACACACCGACTTCTTTTTGAGGGCATGGAGCTGCTGCGGTGCATGATGCCAGGGACTCTCCCATCCTGTCTTATCATACTCATCAACCATCCTGTTGACTGTAGGATTGTTTTTGGCTTTCTTCAAAGCGTGTACGACTATCTCATCAATTCTGAGAAACGCAGGAACCCTGAACTGTGCAACAGGATGGCGTAATTGCAACATCTGTAGAGAGCTCTGGTTTTTCCGTGTGCCGCAGCATCTTAGAGAAAGCTACTGGAAGATGTGCTTAAACTCTCAGCTGTACCACGGAGCTTGAGGACTCCTGATATTGCCCCTTCCCACAAACCTCTGTCCTCATTTGACTCCTTAAAGGGCGAAATCAGGCCAGCAAGTGATGTCTGAATTGAACAGCATTACACTTTTGCTTTTAATTTATCGGTCTTTGAGTAAAATATCACACAACTCATAGTATTTTCATGGCTTCTTAATCTGTTGCATACACTAATTTTCTTTTGGCTAATTGCCGAAGGAAGGCGTTTGTTTCTACAGGGCATCAGCTGTGCCCAAACCACAAAGCACGGGGTTAACAGGATCCATAATTGCAGCGATGCGTGGGCTTGCCGTATTAATCACCATTTAGAAATGTGGATCTCTCATCTTGGCTTTCAAGTCGAAAATATAGCCATAGGTTAATCCCCTCTGCCTGCTCAGGTTCCACCTCTGTGGGCAGAACAGCACCAGACACATGTTCTGCTTTTCGAGGTTTCTCCGTTTGTGATGTTTGAAGTACTCATGGGGGGGAAGTTCTCCACCAACAAAATAATTTGAACTAAATCCATTTCATGCAAAAGAACGGAGCATTCGTTCCATGAATCCAGCCTCTCTTGTTTTGTTGCTTTTCTCCTTCTAGAGAAAATAAAATGATTCCCTTGCTCACTGTTTCTGTCTCTTCCCTCGCAGCATCAGCGAAAGCTTCCTCACGGTGAAAGGAGCGGCGCTCTTCCTGCCCCGAGGGAACGGCTCCTCCACTCCCAGGATCAGCCACAGGCGCAACAAGCATGCAGGTACCAGGGTGCAGCAAGCGACTGAGGCTCCTCTGCTCTCCTGTTTCCCAGTCCACCTTTCTCAAGTTCGTTCTCAGCAGATGGCACACATTTCTGTTTTGCACCAGGTGTGCCTTAAAGCTAGACCTTCCAGCCTCGGGACTGTGAGATCTTATGCTGGTAGGAAAAAAAGTTTCAGTACTCTTGCTAATCCAGCAAAATCAAACAGATGAGTGACTCTGGGGCAGCAATCATGGCATCGTGGGGGGTTAAGAACTGCCATCCCCCAGAAAAGATCCTGCTGTACCTTCTGTGTGAAGGAGGGTCGTACTCAAAGTCTCCTGTGTTGTTCTGGAAAACTTGAGGTTAGATAAGAGATGAGTAATTGCCCTTCCTGATCTGAAAGTAACTTATGATGGAGGAAGGGGAAGCTACTTACCTCTGCGTGGTGGTGAGGAAACTTCTGAGCAATGTCGGTGTGACTTCGCAGACGTATCAGCAGCGTGAATAATGTGGAGGCAGGCAGAATTCCGCCCCCTTTATCACCTGAACGTTAGATTTGTTTTTTTGCTTTGACTCTTTGTTTGGAAAGTCAGTCTGAATAATGAAACTCAAACATTTCGGGGTAGGTTGTTTTTGGTTGTGTGCGCGGTGCTTATTCACTGACGGTGTGTTACAGGGATCAGATAGTGTGGGGTTTTTCCCTGCCATTAAACAATCAGCAGAAAAGAAACAACGTGCAGACCTTCGGGCTTTTGCCTATGGGGCAAGGCAGAAGCAGAGAGGCTGGAGCCGGCTGTCTTTGCCAAAAAGTGACCCCCAGAAGTGACTTGGTTTGGTTCCAGGTGCAGGTTTCTTTGTGCTCTGATACCATCAGAATGTCACCCAGCTCTCCATCCGGCAGTTACCCGGCCGATGTCTGGTCCACCTCAAAATTAGTTCACAAACATCTTTATAGAAAGGGTTAAAAGTCAAAAGGCAATTAATTACACACATCTACTCCATTATACTCAGCATAAGCAGTACCCAAATTGCTTTGATCGAGATGCATTAATTGCCAATTTTCAAAGGAAAATAAATTGTTCTAACGTTAATTAAAACTGGCCCTTCTGGTTGGAGCTGAAGTGAAATGAAATGGTCTTCAGTGTGCAGGTAGAGTCAGCAGCTGTTTAAAGTTTATCTTGACCCATCGTGTTGGTTTTTTTCTCTCTAAGTCCTCTGCGTAGCTGAAGCCCAGGTCTCCTCCTGACTGTTGCTGCCTCGGCTTGGCTTTACAGAGGAGCCCAGCTGAAAGTTGGACGGGTTTCCTTGGGAGCCCGTGCGAGGCATCACAGACAGCTTTGGGTCTCTCTTGCTGCTCACGTTCTACTTTGTACAGCTGATCTGCATGAGGTCTGGAGAGCTTGGTGGAAAATAGTGGTGCTTGGCTAATCAGCACGGAGATTTTGGAAGCCGGGCTGCCAAGAAAGCAAATCCGGTGTGTTGTAACTGCTTACAGCAAGGTGCTCTGTATTTAAGAGGCTGGCTTGCCTAAGGGGTGGAATTTCTGTTCTTAGAAGACTTCACTTAGGGGGTGAGTGTTCCAGGGCGTCAGTACTTGTCCTTTCCTCAGCTTCCCAGCTTGTCAAGTGATGTTAATGCTGTGGCATTTTTATAAGGCACTTGGAGTTTCACTGCAAAGTGTCCTTTGAATGAGCGCGCCCCATTCATCTCTTCTATGGACCTTCCTGACGTGCAGTATGTGCCAGCACACCAAGGCACCGAGGGATCCGGGTGTCTCCTTCCTGAGCAAAACATCTGTGCCGCCAGAATTAAACCAGCGGCATAGAGAGGGTGGTTCAGAGAGGGGAACCGGCCGCAGGCGGTGAGCTCGGTGTGCAGCACAGGAAGCAGCCTCCTTCCTCGGCCTCTGATAATCCGTGCTCTGCTTCCAGCCCGCCTGTGTCGTGGCTTATCTCTGGCACGCAAAGTCAGAAGGGGGCTGGGGAGCGGACGTAACTTCCCCGTACGACATCGTGCCTTTGGATGCAGTCGTGCTTCAAGTGGCCACGGGAGCGTGTTCTGGGAAGGCTCCTTGACCCCCCAGACCTCCCTCCGTAATTCATCGGGGCGCTAGAATCCAGCGTGAAGAGTAAATGCGTAACAGGAAATAATTAATGCTCACGCCCATTTCTTTAATTGTATCACCTTCAGAAATGGAAATCTCTCGCTGGCAGACGGACTAGATAAGGTACCAGCTGTCCTCCCCTCTCCCCGGGTGGTCCTGCGTGCCATGCCACCCGGATCCTGGGGGCTGGGGGCTTGCTTTCATGCTCTGATGGTGCTGGAGGAGGCCAGAAAAGGTTGCAAATTCCCTGGGGCTTTTGCCATCTCTGGGATACTGTAAATCGGTTTTAAGATCCCATCGGAGCTGTAATGCTTTGCACCTAGCCTGCCAGCTCGGGGGAAACAAAAGCATCTGCTTGCTGCTGGACAATGTGATAGGAAGCAGCAGTCGTGCCATGAATGCCAGCAAAGCCGGCAGCTCTTCACAGGGCAGGATGTGGTATCTTTGTGCTGATTCTGGCATGCTAAAACCTTCCCTTAGCCTTTTCTTCATCCAGCAAGCTTACAGAATGCCTTGTGTGTTTGGGGCTGAAAGTGCTGCACGTCGAAGCTGGCCGAGGAAGCGATGCTTTGGTCTCCAGCTCTGCGGCTTCCAAGGCTGGCGGGGCAGGCTGGTGGTCAGCAGGGAACAAACTTTCTGAGGATGAGGGTTAACGGAGCTCCTTGCCCGAGCCTTGCAGAAAAGGTTTTCTTAGAAACTTCGTTTCTTCCTAAAGTATTATTAATCTCTGGGAACTTCAGCTCCTAAACTGGTTCCTGATGTTGAGTTAGCGGCAGCAGTAGGTGGGAACTGTTGGTTTTTCCCTCCCCAAAACCTAAAATGAAGCATCTTTTGTTTCACATTGCTTCAGACACGTGGATACCCCAAGCCGGGCGCTTGCTGGCACCTGCAGCAGAGGGAGCGCTGCCTGCCGAGCCCGCTGGTCTCCTGGTCCCTGCTGCAGCTGGGGCTTGGTGGAACCGAGCAGGGCTCTTGCACTGGTGTTGACACGGGGAAATCCTGTCTCCCACTGCACCCCTGGGAGGAGAAGCATCCGATGGATGAGCTGGCCTTTCCTACGTTAACTGTCTCCCTAAATAATCGCTGTTTAGGGAAGTGTGTGCCAGCAGCTCCAGCGCCGAGAACAATGTCCTGGGGCAGGAAGCGGCTTCGGGTGCCTGTCACCTCTGCTGCTTTGTGTGGGACTTTTCTAGCACGGCTGCTTGCCTCGATTTCCCACCCCCCAGTTAAAATGCTCTCATTGACTCATTCTCCATATGCTGAAACGTGTCTAAAGGAGGAAGGAAGGGGAGAGCAGCGCATGCTGTGTCCTGTGTAGCCCGCTCCACACGAGCTTATCTTCCTCCCACCAGGAGAGGGGCTGCAGCAGCGGATAAAAGTGATTACAATGCTCTCCTTGCGTTTGCTTTCTTTCCCTACTCCTATGTGCCACTTCTGGGTGCTGCCCCATGCCCGAGCTTTCCTTATTTCTGCAAGTCCCTGAAACTTTGTGCCGAATGCTCCAGCACTCGTGCTCTTCCCAGCAGCGTTGCCTCAACTTAGCTTCCCCGCTGCGTAGGGGTGGCAGAGGGCAGAAGAGGAAAGGCTCCTCTCGACGATGTGTGCCACCTGGCAGCCTGGCCCTCTCCTTTCTGGGAACGCAGGTGAAATTTCCAGGTAATGATCAAAAAAGCAGCTCGTTGCTGGGGGTGCTGTTGCTTGCTGATGCCCGGCGGGCGATGCGCTGAGCGGAAAGCTCTTGGCTCCCTGCGGGCCAGGGAGTGGAGCAGAGAAGTTGGCGCAGGAGTAGTGATGGAAAGCACCTCCCGTGTCTGTCGGATGTCTGCTGCTTTAGGATCCTGTGCCACTCTGGCCGTTTAAGAAGACTTCACAGTTACTGTGTGACTGCTGTTTTTTTCTTTCAGCTTTTCTCAGCCTCACCAGTAAAGGAGTAGCAAGCATTTTCTAGGAAAAATTATGGTTGTTCAGTTTTCAGGTGGTAATTCTTAGATACTCCTAGATGAGGTTGGGACATAAGTGTGTGGGGGCACATGGTGCTCTAAGATGGGACCATACATCACCTCGAAGGGGACTCTTTTGTCTAGGTGAGAGTTTTGCTCTGAGCAATAAGTTGGTGGAAAAGAAATGGCAGACTCCTGATGTGAGCCACGCGGTAGATGAGATGTTGAACCACGAGGTAGGGTCCATTTCTGCTTGGCTTGCTTTGCCTTTTAAAGGAACAAAGAGTACTGAAACTTCTTTTTTTTTTTTTTTTTTTTACTTCTGTTGAAAAGATAACAGGATTTAGCAGGAGAGAGCGCGGTGAGACGGGAACAGGTGAGCACACGGAGCAAAGAGCAGCTGATTAAGAGCTGGAGTTTTGTCATCTTGGGGTGGGTGGAAGTGGCGACACTCACTGTGACGTGTCAGGTTTCCTGGTGGACATTTGCTCTGGCTGGACAGCCAGGAGCTTGCATGTGATTTAAAGCTATTTTTGAGTGTTCACCTTTCCCTCTTTCTTCCAGGGGATCTCCAGCAACACCTGCAGGCCATGTTCATACTGCTCCGCCCAGAAGACAACATCAGACTGGTAGGCTGGCTTTTTGCTTATCTGCTGCTAGGAATATAAAGGTTAAGTTCCACTTGACAAATACACCTGCGTAACTCGTGAAAGCAGTGGTGTGTGTGTGTGTGTGTGTGTGCACCAGTGGTTTCATCGTTAGGTGTGGGGAGTCCTCTGCAACCACAAGGAGAAAAAAGCAGCTAAATTATAAAACGCCTGCTTGTTCAGGGAGACAAGCTGTATGGCTAGCAGACTGCCTTTGTCTGAACCAAGTACTGAGTAGTTATGTGCTCAGAAAGGACTGTAACGGTTGCCAGAGAAGCTGGGTAAATTAGCTTGGTGTCCTATTAAAATATCAAGTGTAGGTGACTTAGGTCTGACCAGCACGAAGACCTGCCTTTCCCTGTTAGTTCAGCTGTATTCCTCGCTCTGCTCTCCTAACTGGTTGCATCCCAGAAGACTGAGGTTTATCAGGAAGGAGTGTACAAGATCCCCTTGTAGCTACGTACCCATGTTGATTGCTGTCTTTCTGCTTTTTTGGGTTGTTGCATCCTATAATAACAGGATGAAAACTAAGTGCTGCCGTTTATAGCGTTGATAGGCTGTATTAGAGACCTCCAGAAGCTGAAGAAGAGCAGTGAGGAATTTGTCTAGGACATGTTGAAGTGCTCTACAAGGTCAGGCATGACTGCAGTGTCTCTGCATCTCTCATCACTTCATAGCCTGAAGTTCCTTTCCCGTGTTGTCTTGGTGCATCTTAGCAACATGTGCCCAAAGCAGGATTGCCAGCCTCAGAAGTGCTATTCTGGCACCTCTACTTTGTTGAATCCTCCTGAGCTGTGCTGGAGCTGGACTGATCTTAGGAGTATAGTTATAAAACAGACGAAGTTACTACAGAGTGCTTTAACTCTAAAAATGACCACAAAATAATTTGTCTTAAGCAATCTTTGTAAGCAAACTGAAGGACTTACTCCCAGAATTCGTCAGGCACACCTTGCTGTCATGAATATTTCAGCGAAAGTGATGGGACTGGGGGGTTCTCAGTGTTTTTCAAAATCTGAGCTGGGGTTAGAACATTGGAAGCTATTGAACAAGGCATTGTTCGGAGATATCACTGGCTACATTGTGTGATTTGGGACAAATTAGCCTTAACAGCTGAATGAGGACTTTGTGGGCTGAGACATAAACCCTTTTGTTCAGAGCTACATTTGGAACGCTGAAATCTTGCATGAGGTTAAGTTCGATAGTCTACTTGAATTTAATTGATTCTTGACGAACGAAGGGTGTGCAGAGCTGCAATAGACTCTCTCATAAAATAGTAGATACAAATGAGATTTGAAATATAAACAGTACCGAGAGAAATGCATTCTTGTCTTCCTGTGTTGGCTGCTGTCACTCAGAGGGCAGGCCTCACAGCTCAGAGGGCAGCGGAGGAATCTAATCCTCTGTAAACGTACACTTAAATTCTGGAACAACTCTTGTTTCTGTTGGAACTACAGGCAGAGCTTTTAGCTCTAAATGACCAGAATCAGAGGAATGGTGTGAGTGTAAGATCAGTAGGAAGGAGGAAAAGGAGTTGAAAGTGTACAAACTGATGTAAAGTATTCCTGGAGATCAGCGGAGCGGGGAGTTGTTCACTTACATGCATTTAATAATAAAAGAAGACTTCAGAAGACTCGAGCACTGCTTTTTGCCTTCAAATCAAATGTCCCAGTGAGAACTGTGATCCTGTATGAAACCCCTGCTATCCTGTAGCATCAAAAAGATGAAAGGTCAGTATGAACTTACATTTTGGAAGGTGCTGTTCGTGAGGGCTGATAAAATACTCAACACTTCTGATGAAACAGGAATGCAACAGAAGCTAAAGTTGGCTTGTGTTTAGGTGAGCCTAAAACTAAGAAAAATATCGCTGGTCATGGAAGGATGCAGAGGATTTCTTGTTCATGAACAGACTACAAATAATGTCAAACCGAGGAGAAAGCCATCTCTGTGCAGATGAGCTGTAGAGAAACCTTCCCATGTCATCACAGTCTCTGAAGCTAGGCCATCCTCCATAGATTGGCTGGGATTTCAAGTATCTTAATTTAAAAGGCAGCAGACCATTTAGTTACTTGGTGCACTCCTACTGTTGGGTAAGCGTACGGACGTAGTGCTTAATGAAGAGATTAGACATCAATTTGCTGGGCATGTTGAACCTCTAATAGTAACTTTTGAGCTTGGCTGGTTTAGAACGTGAAGCTCACTGTTATATTATTCCGGCAAATTTAGCAGAATGCATTATCTGCTCCATTGATGGTTCTTTGCTTTGAGGGAAGGATGGAAGTGTTGGATCTGGAGAGCCACAACAAGCTGTGCCCTGTTTCTCTTAATTGGTCCTCCGAAAATCCTCCCCCAGTGACTTGGAGCTGCGTGACCTTTGGTCGCTGTTCGGCCAGTCCCCTGCTAAAGGGTCTCGCATTAAAACCACACTTCTAATTACTGCTAGCTAAATTGGTTTAGCAAAGTTAGATTATGGTAATCCTCTTGCTGCTTCGCTGTCCTCGAGCAGCAAACAGCACTCGTGTGTGGATGCCCAGGACACGGCAGCTCTTGGCTGCCTACGCCTGTTTTAGGCAAATCTTCGTTGCTCTTTGAGGTTTGGATCCTAATGTCGATGCTGACTCTAACCACCGAGGCCTCGGTGACTGCTTGCTCTTCTAGGTTGAAGAGCGCCCTTTCTGTTTTGCTGCAAGTGGTTAGTTGTAGAAACAGCCTCCTTTGGCAGAACTCGCACCTCGAAGGCCTGGCCGCTTTGGTTCGCCGTCTTCCCAAAGGAACCCCAGTGACTCGAGGCGCAAGGAGGAAAATAAGGCTGGTTTTAGCATGACTTATCCTAAAGAGACGGGGTGGGGCACAGTCTTGCTATACAGAGCACATCTGTCCGCTGGCATCAGCCTTTGGTACTTTCTGTTAGTCTCAGTCTAATAGGACGAGTCTAGAAAGCGCAGTGAACACTTCTCCTGCCTGCACTTGCTCTTCCACCCCCAGCACCAGAGCTGCTGCTCCCCGCAACACTGGGAAGCTTTTCCTGCTGCTCTCAGCATTGTCTCCTTCCATAGAGAAACGGTGAGCTCTGATTTGACTGCCATGTGCTGTTTTAACCTTTGTTGTAGGTTTGGCCATATCTCGTGGCTGAGAACTACTGGCTGGTGGATAGGCGAGGGGTGAGGAGTCCAAAAAGTGTTGCAAGTAAAAAGTTGCCTGCTGCAGATAGGGATAGGCAAAGCTCACAAAGATGAGCTCCGTTCCCTGGGCTCCTTGCAAAACAGCAGTCCGTCTGTAGGATTTGGTTGAGTCACCTGGGTTCTTGCTTCCTTTTTGCTCCTGGAGGAGCGTTATGCTTTGGTGCAGGCTTTCAGGAACTTCCTTGTTGCTCTGATGCTCACGACTTAGCTGCACGGCTGCTTTCTGAACGCTGTTAGTGCTACTTGGTCTGGGGGAACATCCAGGCGTTCTCCAGTCCTGCTAGACCTCTTCGTCCACGGGGTGCATGTGGTTGTGACAGGAGCAGTGAGGCACCGTGACCTTCACCCTCTGAGCAATCTGCGCCCAGCCATGAGTACGGCGTAGTGCTACAGGAACCTCTTCCTGCCAGGTGTGCGGCGGTAGGGCCGCCTTGTGCTGGGGAAGCTGCTAGCAAAATTCTGAGGGCCAGCAGCAAACCACATACCAGTTAGGTCCTAGCTGCCTGCCCAGCTGTCTGGGAAGCTGGGGGAAGGAGTCTGCTGTAGCACACGGTAAAGGCAAGCCCTAGCTCTGTGAACAAAGTCCTGTGAGGGTGAAGAGCATATTCAACAGCCTTGCTGAAGGTGTAATGCTCCGTGAGGATACCTAGAGCGGGGCCGTGTAGGCTGCTGCTCCAACACAGCCTTGGTGGGATGCAGCAGGCCCACAGCAAGGTGTGCAGGAGGCCCTGGGAGCACCCCAGCTGTCGAGGAGAGCTTTGTGTGTAAGAACAAGTCACTTCTCCCTGCTCTGTTGGTTCCCTGTACGGGCCATCGCACCCGTGCAAGCTGTGTCACCGCTTCTGCGCCTGCCACTCAGCATGAAAAGGTGGCTTGTGAAGGTAGTGCTGTGTGTCCTGCTGCCTGCACTGCTCACGTCTCTCCTTCGTTTCCTTAGGCTGTAAGACTGGAAAGCACGTACCAGAACCGCACACGATACATGGTGGTAGTGTCTACCAACGGCAGGCAAGACACAGAGGAGAGCATCGTCCTAGGGATGGATTTCTCTTCTAATGACAGGTACGTGTGCTGTCCGGGTGGGCAAGTCCTTGTGTTCACCACATGTTGAGTCAAGTGCAGAAACCCCTGTCTGGTATCCACTTTCTGGAGACTTCAGGTTTTCCAGCCTAACGCCTTTCTTCAGAACCAGAATTCCCCTTTCCTTTTTTGTAAGGAGTTAAATAAATAAATATAAATAAAAAAATTTTAAAAAAAATGGGAGGGAAACAGCATGGGTCAGGATTTCCTCCAAGTCTCGGCCCTGTGTGAGTACATTAAGAGCCCTAAGTGGTCTCTGAAAGGCGAGGTCCCTAAGCCTTGTATCTGCATGCGAGACAGGGGGAGGACTTGGATGCAAAGAAGCAGTGCTGCGATTTGAGAAGCTGGACATCAGGGTTCAGGAGAGCACTTAAGAAATCGACTGCCAGGCAGCGCTTTGCCAAGGTCAAGGCACAAAGGGCCCAATGGGAATGTCAGGGTTGCTGATGGCACATCTCACACAATGTGTATTCTCTCTAGCCATTAGTGTGTCATCGCTGTAGCAAAAGCTTCATCGATTTTAATTGCTGCTCACCTCTCCAAGGGCTGGAGAACGTGGCTGGGAGCAGCTTTTGCTGCAGGAGTGACTGCAAACCACGAGGCAGCATCCCCGGCAGCTTCAAGTTTAGAGGGGGACTCTTTGGAGAGAGCACGGGGGAACACGGATCTTTTAAAAAATTTTAAGTAAATCTTGGTCTACATAAGAAAAGAAAAAAAAAAAAAGCTATTCAAACTGTTTTGGAAGTTTTTGTACAAGTGCTTTTTTCTAGCTCTGATTTTAGACATGGAAGTGAATCTTGCCAATGACCTCAGTAGTAGAAATTACTTTCAGGCAGTTAGCAGGGTCACTAGAAAACCTTTTGGAACTATTTGGCCATGAAATGACCTTCCAAGCAGCCTGCTGAACATGATAGCCACCATGCTTAATTTCGAGTGGCTTGATTGGGATGCTCAGCTCAAGGGATGCCCGCTGAAAAGGGGGAACAGCCTGATGCTGCCGCTGGCTCCTGGGTCCCTGCCTGTGCGTGTGTGCACAGCTGCAGCTCAGAGATGCTCTCGTGGTAGTGTAAGAATAACTTGTCCTTGCACAGGTTGCCGTGAGCTTGGAACCTGCTGTTGGCTGTGATACACCAGCACAGCCACCTTTGATAGCTGAGAGCTCACTGGCATTCAGGCTTTAATAACATAGCGGGGTTGTTTCAGCTTTCTCCTAGAGTTACTTAGGTTGTGGATGGTCAGTCTGATCCTCCCTCCCCTAGCCCACTCGGTATTTATAACTCAATATAGACTTGTTGCTATGGTCTCTGATAAGCGGTTGCTGAACAGTATCACTAAAAATACCCCGGCCACCTTGGGAAGCCTTTTAAAAACACATCTTTCCATGAGCTCATCTCATGTTGTCAACAGAAATAGCTGCGTGCCGCAGTGTCTCCTTGTGCTGGGCACCGGTCGCTCCGAGGCGTGCGCGTTTACAGGGCTTCGTGCCTGCTGACCCTCCGAAGCCTCACGTCTTGCCCTCTTCCCCTACTTTTCGTGAGCTGCAGGGGCCGATGGGGGCTGTTAGGGCTGGTGGAAATCTGAGAGCGGCTGGAGCAAAGCATGAGAACAGGAGGCGAGTGGCTCTGACTCTTCTTCAAGATGCTGCCTCGATTATGGACCAATTTTACAGCTTTAGGAGACTGAGCTTTTTTGTTTGACGACCTGCTTCAGGTTGCGTTGGGGTTCCTCTGCCCATGCCTTTTTCCATCGCTCGACTTCTGCTTTGAAATTGGCCTCTTGCTCAGCCTTGCAGAAAGCAGGTGACCATGAGGGCAAAGAGGTCAAAGCAGCCGAGAGAGGAGTGTGATCGCCGAGTGGTGGCTGTGTTCAGCCTGTAGGTGTGGGAGGGAGTCACCCTACTACTGCATTACACTGGTCCCAGTTCCCAGGACCTGTGGCCGAGGGACAAACAAGAAAACAAAGCTGGGGATTGCAAAATCAGAGCTAGAACCAAACCACTTGAGCCTGAGCTGAATTAATCTGTAAAGAAAGCCTTCAGCTGGCCCACGACTCAGAGCCCCCTCTGACCTGTGTGGAGCTTGCTGCTTCTGAATCCTGTTTGCTTTTCCCCTGGGTTTATGTTAACCCCTTAAGCTTGGTTGAAAAAGTACTGCTGTACCTTGTATCTGGTTGACAATCCCTGCCAGACACCTTTAGAAAACAACACTGACTCTGTTCCTGAAGCAACAGTGGGATCTGTTTTTTCCTAATGAATACAAACGTCTGCAACCGTTGCTGTGAGGTTCGGATAATTGCATGGTGCTGTCATAGGTGCCCTGACCTTCTTTGTCTCTCTTATTGCAGTAGCACTTGTACAATGGGTTTGGTGCTGCCGCTGTGGAGTGACACCTTGATCCACCTGGATGGGGATGGGTGAGTGTCCTTTGTACCTTCCAGCTCGATAGCAGAGGGTCTTAGTGCATGCAGTATGGGGTAGGGAGGAGGCCTCAAATGATGTTGGGGCCCGAGCAGGTCCAGCAGGCCTCCCGCTGCTGACCTGTCCCAGGTTGGTAGACTTAAAGGCCCTAAATCACAGCAGCTGTCACAGGGAACACCCATAACTGACTTCTCTGTGAATAAACACGCACCGAGACAGTGGCTCGTGTGTGTGTTTAAGCTGGAGTAAAGGAGCTTTTGCTGGTGAGTGGGTGTGTAGTGAAAGCTTCTTAAAGGGATCCTATTATGTGTTCCTCCATCGCGCTTGCAGCAGGCAGCGCTCTGCTGAACATGAAGTAAGAATGATGTGTCTCTGCCAAGCAGACGCCTGACTTGCAGACTCCTGTTTGTGCCAGTCACAAAGGCTGTCCGGCGCAGCGCTTGGAATGACTTTTCTTTCCTTGGTAGCTGCCCCAGGATCACTTTAGCTGCACTCTGTTGCTCCCAGCTGTGGCACTGAATTTGTGTTGCCAAGGTAATCAGCACAGCCCAGCACTGTGCCCTTGTCTTAGTTTTGTTCCCGAACAGCAGCCAGTTAAAAAAAAAAAAAAAAAGTCACCTTAGAGCTTTTAGCTTGCTATTTTGATCTGTTTGCTAGCTGAACTCAGCAGTGTGCGCATAGGGCTAGTCCTTTGCTGTTCTAGCGTGCTACAAACTCCGTTGTTAACTGAAAACCAGCTTTTGGAACATATTTTTACTGTGCCTTTTTTCTTCTCTCCAGTGGGTTCAGCGTATCAACAGATAACAGGGTTCACATATTCAAGCCAGTGTCTGTACAGGCGATGTGGTAAGCGCTTACTGTAATCTGTCCCAGTGATCCTTTTTCTAAGGTGTTTTGGCTTCTTGGGCTCTTAAAAAGCAGGTGCTGCTTTGCGTTACGGGTATCCTGAGACCTACTCAACAACCAGCAGCCTCCTTCAGAGACAGGGAAGGAAGTTTGATGCCAAAGGGGGGAAAAAAAAAAAGCCTGCAAGTGCTGGTAGGCAGCAGCGAGCTTATAACATTGCTGGAGCCGCGCCTTCGTCGCAGCTGGGGGCAGGAGGGAATAGGGCAATTTTCTTTGCAAAGGGCTGCCACTTTGAATCTCTCCAAAGCGGACTTTGCTATTAATATGAGCATGCATTTGAAATAGTTTATTCGTCATAAATAAGGAAATACACGCTGTACATACTTTAGGAGTCTCTGTTTTCAGTGAGACATGTACATTGTGATAGCAAGAAGGAAAGAGAAGCTGCCTGCATTTTTCTTTCCTTTTAGGGTGGTTCATGTAAGAATGTAGTGGCCATTAAAGTATTTCTGGCTCCAGCTTCTTTGCATTGCAGAAATACATCCCCTGTCAGGGTGTCATGCTACTGTGTCACCCCAGTGATTTTGACCTGGATTCTTCTGATCACAGTCAAAGATTTAAAACAAGCTAAAAATAGGAGAGGGATTTGTTTCCCAGCAGCAGCTGAAGAAACTTGTAACATCCCTCATGCAGTGAGGGAGGGCAGACACCTAAACACCTCAGTAAAGTCAAGCCCTAAACCCTCGGGTGTGCAGCTCTCCGTGTCTCATTCCTGGATGTCCCTGCCCTGCAGGTGGAGAGGTGATGGCTCAGCAGGATCTGTCAAAGCACCCACACGGGACACAAATGCTGTGCATCATACTCACAGCTTACACAGTTGTAGCAGGTTTTGGAGCCACTGACACAGGTGCCTCTGCCCTCTGAATTTTGGGCATCTTTGCTGCACTCCGGGCAAGAGGAGCGTGTCTCGGCGTATTTCAGTTAAGACAGCAGGCTCTTGCAGTGTGATGATCCACACCCTTGCAGGACAGCCCCTGCCCAGGTAGAACCGGGGGTTGCTGTGTGTAGCACCGGACTTTGTACCCACTGGGTCACGAGCAGCACCCTGGATTTGGCAGCTGCTTTGTGCTCAGTACCAGCCTGAGGAAGAGATGATAATCCCGCAAGTATTTTTCCCTTTCCTAGGTCTGCTCTGCAGAGTTTACATAAGGCTTGCGAAGTGGCGCGAAGCAACAATTACTACCCGGGGAGCCTCTTCCTCACGTGGGTCAGTTACTATGAGAGCCACATCAACTCGGACCAGTCATCGGTCAACGAGTGGAATGCTATGCAAGATGTGCAGTCCCACCGGCCCGACTCACCCGCCCTCTTCACAGATGTGTAAGTCAGTCCCGCTCTGCTGAGCGGAGGTGTTTGGCCTTTGAGCAGTGCAGGCTCCTGAAGAGGAGGCCTGGTTCCACAGACTTTGCTCTTAATTAGGTACTAATGAGGGGAGATTTCCTGTTCGAGGTAATAAACGGACCCCTGGTTAGGTAAACACCGGTGCTGGAAGCTTTGCCCTCTTGGGGCTCCCTTGCATCTCCTCCAGTCTCTGTTTTTATTTTGTTTGTTTACCTTGGGCTTTAGGCTCTCATATCTTTGCAAGGTAAGTGCTGTGTTACTGTAGTGAGAGATAGGTGTGGTGCAATCTGCTGCCTGGGCCTTCCTGTTTGCTAGTTTTGTCCTCTGGTTTCCAGGCCCGGTGCTGTCTGGAAGGAACAGGTTTCTCTGGACTTTGCTCTTACACTGAGCATGCCTCAGCACATGTTTGGAACAACATGGTCTTTTTTCCTTATGCAGTTCATTCTGGTGTGAAGTCTTTAGGTAAGGACTTGTGAGTCTGTGAGCTCGGGAGCATCCTCTTAGGCATCCATCTGACACACTAGAGAATGAGGACAAGGTAATGCCAGTTCTCTTGGCTCTGAGGAGCTCTGTAAGTGCAGAACAGGGCTGTCTGTAGGTCCCAAGCTGTCTCCAGCTAAATGCTTGGGTGTCTGGTGATGTATGGTCTAAAACAGTGGCTGACGTAGATGCGTAGTCAGTTTGGAAAGGCAGAATTCATAGGCTGTCAATATTCAAGGGTTACAACCTCTGTAATTAGTAATTGCTGATGGTACTGGTACCATTTAACCTCAAAGTACTGTGTGTCCAGATGTATTGCCAAGCATGAGAGCTTAGTTGCCTGGTTTGTAGAAGAAGAAATGACTTCACAAGCCCCAGCTGCTTTCCCAGTGTAACGGTGCCATTGGCTGATTTATGCTCTCAGAGATTTCATTTTGTTGGAGTTCAGTGAGTGAATAATAATGCTAACGCAGTTATTCAGCTGTGAACAGGTCTTCACACTTGATTGTTTTTTAATGTATGAGGAGGGCGGCTGGAAAGTTTTGGCAGGGTGTCAGATTAATACTCTCTTGTAGCTTTTCATATATATATAAATTTTAGGTAGCCCACCCTTTCCCTGGTGGCAGCAATTGAATCATCTCCTGGGGACACCTGGACAGCATTCTCTTAATCGACTCCTGGCATAATGCTTGAGGTTAAAGGGACTGGGAACTTCGATGTTTTTTGTTTGTGACCCACCAGTTGGGCACTTGTAAAGCAGAAGTGTCTGTGCAGTCGCCATCCTGGCAGCCTTCCAGAGGAACAGAAAGGTGGTGGGAGATGTTACTGCTGGGCCCCTTCTGAGATGGTGGTGGGTCAGGCAGCTCTGTGCTGCTGCTCTGTTGCAACTTCCCCTGGTGTTAGTCAGGCTATTTTTGCAGCTGGTGATAAGGCCCCTGGCAGCAGAGGCTGGAGGAATGCACAGAGGCTTAGCTGCCCTCTTCTCTCCATGTAAGGAACTTTGGAGCTGTTACCTTTCCAAGAAAGGTAGGGAGAGACTCAGATATTGCTCCAGAGAGTATAATGCAGCCTTCCCAATTTAAATTTTACCAAATACCAGAGGTTCTCTGGATGACTACAATGGATTAGGAGCATTCAGTTGGTCTCTTTCATATACAACTGGGAATGTAAACCGGGCTTTACAGTCACCTGAATTCCTTTCAGCTGAGGATGTGCTTGGGGAAAGCAGCAGGAGTATCTGAGACCCTGCGGGGTATCCAGGCTGAACAACACAAGTTTAAAAAGTGCCATAAGTCCGGTTTATTTCCCCTCCCAGTGACTCTTTTGCTTTCTTGTGATAGCCCAACTGAGCGGGAACGCACGGAACGGCTAATAAAGACCAAGTTAAGGGAGATCATGATGCAGAAAGATCTGGAGAACATCACATCAAAAGAGGTGAGTGGTGAGGGAGCAGCACTGGAGGCACTGTTGCACAAAGCAGAGAGCTCTTTGGGCCATGAGGAAAGACCAAAAGAGAAAATTTCACGTGGTTTCCTTGTGTTCTTCCTCTCCACCCAGATACGCACTGAGCTGGAGATGCAGATGGTGTGCAACCTGCGGGAGTTCAAAGAGTTCATAGACAATGAAATGATAGTGATCCTCGGGCAGATGGACAGCCCCACTCAGATATTTGATCATGTCTTTTTGGTAAGTCTAACAGCAAGTTCCACAGAGTTCCAGCTGTGAACACACCTAACCCTTCTCACTGTGTCGTGGTTGAAACGGGGCTTTGGAGGAACTTAAGGGATCTCTGAAGGAGAGGTTGGCTGGTCCTGAGGTCACGTACTGTTGAGCAAGACACAAAACACTAGGGCTGTTGAACACTGCTTGGCTGTGCTAAGTTTTACCAAATACCAGCCAATCTGTAGTCCCTGTCACTAGAGGGTGAAATGGAAAAAAAATTCTTCGGTTTTAATTTCTTCTCAGCGCTGTTTCCACTGACGTAAGACTAATTTTGTAGCTTCAACTGGCCAGGGTACCCACACGTCAAATTCTTGGGAAGGACAGAGCTACAGCAAAGAGGGAGGGGAGCAGTTGGCACAGGCTGTGTAAAATTCAGGTGGAACGACACTTTTACAGCATGGAAAGTTCTGAGTTCATGCGATCCAGGGGGAGCGGAGGAGTTTAACCAAGAATCCTGGAGATCAGTCGCTTAAGGAAACATAAATGTTTCGCCTTTTAATGTTTTGCTTGCTTAGTTGCCTTTCATTGCTGCTGGGGCCTGTCTAATGACTGCACCTCCTTCTGGTGAGTCAGCGCTCCGCTGGATTTCCCAGCCCTGGAGGAACGGACGCAGGTTTGGTTGGGCTGCCTAGCCTGCGAGCTTGGCTCAGCTTTAAACAAAGCCGTTCCTCTTGGACCAGCTGGTCTGGCCAAACGGAGACGGCCTCTCCCAGCCTCCTGAAGCTTAATGCCGTGGCTCAGAAGGGATGGGGTATGTTAATGTGAGTGCGCCCAAGAAATTGCGGTGGGGTGGAGCCAGGAAACTTCAAGTACCTACAATGTAATGTGTTTTTGTGGACTAGGTGTTCCCAGGAGAGACTTGTTACAGGATTACAGTGCTAGTCAAAGGCAACACAGACAGCTCAGTCCAAAGCAGAGCTCGGAGTCTTGGCTCTGAGTACGTTTAATGGGAACAAGACCATTAAAAAAAGGTTTGCAGGCAACACCAAGGAGGAGGGCTGTGGCTAACGTGTGGGATAGAAATGTTTGCAAGCAGGCCCTGCAGTGAGGAGCTGGGGCTGGGCAGCAGCTTAATTCAGCAGCATGTGTACTGCAGGGCAGAGCTGTGCAGTGAGGTCTTTGGGAGGCACAGAGCTGCTTCCTACCGGGTGGAGGCGAGAGCCCTGTGGGATCCTACTGAGGGAGTGCTAAAATAACACAGCAGGAAATGGGAGACCTGATGATGTTGGTTGTGGATCAAAGGACAGGAGAAAAGGCTTTACCCACCGCAGCATTGTTCTCCATACCTGTGGAAACCGGTGCTTCCCGGGTCTGAATTAAATGACCCTTCCTGGCCAGAAAGAGACAACATGAAACCAAGTCTGGGGGCTAGAGTGGTACACCAAGGACCACAATACATCTGTTGGCAGGTTCTCAATAGCAAACCACAGAGCCCCGTGGTCCTCCTTCAGGTTGTGCACAGCTCTGGACTTTGGGATTGACCTGATCTGTGGCCACAGGCAGATTCTGCTGAAATCTGGGCCATCAAGGCATGAAATGTTTGCGCCTTTGTCTTGCTTGAAATTCAGAGTCCCATCTGTGCTGAACCCGTGAGCGATGCCCTCATTATGAAGATTTCTCTTGGGAAGTAGTTCAGCTCGGGAAGAACCAGCCGCATTTTGTTTGTTGTGTCAGGATAAGACACGTTGTTTATTGTGTCAGGATAAGACAACAGGCTTGTCCTCGGTTGCTACCAGAACAGTAACACGGCCCTCCCTGGGTGTGTGCCTACCTCTAAATGCGGGCTGCCTGTGCTCAGGGCTTCTCTGCGAGCTCTGTAACGGATGCAGGAGCATGCCTCTGAAGCAGATAGCCTGCACACCGTAATTTTTGAAGGAAGCTGTTGTCTGAGTGGCCTTGTCCTTAGCTGAGCTCTGTGTTCAGGCAGGAAGCAAGCGGCTTGGAGGCTCTGAGTGTGCTGCAGGGAAGAGAATTAGCTCACCAGGGTAAAGCCTGCTTGTTCCTCTGCTCACACAGGCTTTGAGTATGGGGAGGCGATGTGTATATCGAGCGAGCTTACAGTGTTGCTGCCTTTGATGTGCGAGATGGGTGTTTCATGTATAAAGAGCACCTGGATGGCTTGAAACACCAGCAGCCTCTCTTCTGTGGGGCAGAGCTGTCAGCAGCCTCCAGGGAAAGGGTGGAGCGGTCTCATCTTTGAGGTCGATTTCTCAGCGGTTTGCAAGAAGTGCCAGGGTATGGTGCTGGGCTCCTGCTTTGCAGAGCTGCCCGCTGCTTTGGGATGGTTCTGGTTGATGGGGTGAGATAAGGGGCTGAACATCAGCCAGGCTACCACCCTTCTGTGTGTTCCTCTACTCAAAAGACACCTACTCCCCAATGCTTGGCTTGCAAGCTTCCTCGAGTTCACTGGTAACAGTCCTTCCCTCCATCAGTTGTCTGGCCATGCCTTCCTGCTGGCTGATGTGTCCATGTGTGTGTTTTCCCTGCAGGGCTCTGAATGGAACGCCTCCAACTTGGAAGACTTGCAGAACAGAGGGTAGGTAGCTCCAGGCCATCAGCTTAAAAGCGAGAGCTTGGCCTCAACACTTGCCTGTGCAACAAACTCTATCCTTTACCTGCTGTGTAACCTGAGTCTCATTAAAGGGTTTGCAGATCTGAACAAGCTCGCGCTTCCTCCAAAATCTGTCCCACAAGCAGGCACCCTAAAATAAAAGAATCCTGTTCCCTGACCTTGACTGACATCCCCTTGGCAAACGAAGGAAGCCAGCGACCTCGCAGCTGTAAGCAGCAGAAAGCTGCAGTTACTTAGCTGGATGCTGCGTAGCTGGCCCCGTGCCCTTTGCTCCAGCCTGGTGCTCTGGACTGAGGCCTCGCGATTACGGAGGCATTCTGGAGTCTGGACCTCCGGGCTGTGGCAGGAAGGAAAACGTGTCAGAGCGTTTGTTCCTTCGAGTGGGGCCCGGAGGAAACAAAGTCCTGTTGCTCCTGGGCTTAGGTGGGCTCCTCTGCTTTCTGCCTTTCCTCTCTTTCAGACCTGAGGTTAGTGTCCTGTCTCTAGACCAGCTGGGTCTGAGCACCAGGATTGCACAATTAAACCATTATTGACAGGTTTGGCTTATTTATGCCAATCCAGTGAGGGGAAAAAAATAATCACTCTGCTGAACTGCATTAATTACTTCTGCTCCACGGAGAATCAGTGTTTCAAAGCTGGTCCCCCTTACTCAGCTAAGGGTTTGCCGCAGTTCCTTTGGTCAAGCAGGTCCCATTTGACTGCTAACGATCTCATACCTGCTAGGGAAAAGGGATGTCACTCCCTCACAGTGCTCTTCTGTGTTACTGCTGCAGCAGGAGCAAAGATTCACAAAGGGGCTTCAAGAAAGCATCCAAACACCAACTGAACAGTCTGGGCAGGAGCTCTTGTGGCACAGGTGGTGCTAACACACAGAGTGGTGGAGGGGGCAAGTAGAACAACCTGATGGACTGTGCAGGAAGAGGCTAAGCTCTAAATCAGGGGCTAAGCTCTGAATTGCTCAGAAAAACCTTTTGCCTGTGTTAGCCAATGCTTCCTTGCACTAAGTCCTCATTTCCAAGGAGGTATGTTCAAGACTGCAGCTTCTAAGGCTTTGAGTTTTGCCAATCACAAAGCAAGGCGAAGCTGTTATCTAGCAGCCGTGATGTGTCTCTGAACTCAGTGTGCTCTGCACGCTCTGCATTCTTATCTGCTGTCTGTTTCCGTGCAGGGTGCGGTATATTTTGAATGTGACTCGAGAAATAGATAACTTCTTCCCGGGCCTATTTGAGTACCATAATATTCGGGTGTATGATGAAGAAGCAACAGATCTTTTGGCTTACTGGAATGACACCTACAAATTCATCTCCAAGGCAAAGTAAGTCTTTTCAGAACAGAACAAACCATTTAGAAGATGTATTACTAACCATTTACTATTTTCCTACTGATTTTCTCAAATGCTTTTCTTCCTTGCTTGCACATTCATTTTGTAGTCTTTCTAAGTGTTTAGAGTTGCCTTCCACACATTGTCATTCTTACAGGTGCTTGTAAAAGGAACAAGCAGGACTAATGAGTGGTTTCTGCCCAGTTGCAGTCCAGGCAAATCGTGGAGGAGATCTGTAGCAGAGATCTAACAGTTTACCTGCTGCTTAAGGAGCGCAGTGGATCTGTGGTGTGCTGGTGGGAGGGAAAGGCAATAACAAATCGAGTAGGGTTTATCAAAAGGAAGAAGTAAAATCTTATAAACCGAACACAAACATAAGCTGTTCCCTGCTTTGTTAGCTTGTACTGTGGAGCCCACAGTCTGGAAGCGGGTTCTTGTGTGATGTAGAGCAAACTCGTCCCTTTTACAGGATAAATGCCTGGATAGGTCTCCAAGCTGTCAGTTACACTGAGTAATCTGATAGTGGATGTTGGAAGTAGTCCTTTTTTGCTGCAAAGAACTGCATCCCAGTTATACGAGCTGCCTCCAGCTAATTCAGCAGCCTCCTTCAGGGAAAACTGGTCAGAAAGCAGATTGGCATATGTTGCCTTTAAAGTATTATTTCCATTAGAGCAGTCTGTCTTCTCTTAACCACAGCTGGTGCTGGCAATCTCTCATAGACTTTAAAAGCTGACTCGTTTGAGTATGGCTCTCTTGAGCAAGTTACAGAGATTTATTTTATTTAAGATGGTGTCTTCAAAAGACATCACTGTTTTCCCTTCAGTATTGACTTTGAAGTGTTGTCATCCTCACAAGTATTCTTCTGCCCAGAATATTTTCCACTGGGGCTTGAATGATTGGGCCTCAGCTCTATGTGTGAGGTGATGGAAGTTGTTAATCTTCCAGGTTGGACCAATTACTGTACCCCTTTCTTTGCACTGTTTGCTTGTTAGTCAGAGGTCTGGGGGTTTTTGTTGGTCACCAGGAGCGTGGTCTCACAGGTTGTCCTGTGGGAACTTCACGTGGCTGGCAGTCGAGAAACCTGGCACTTACAGGAGAAAATTGTAGGTGCCAAATCAAAATCTTCTCATCCTGCTCTGTGCCAGTGCTGCCCAGTGCACGGAGCAGACAGATAAGGGCCCGCTTGCCTCCCTCCTCCTATTTCATGGCCGAGAAACACTTCTGAATTCCTTGGAGCCGAGTGCTGGCTGCCCTTTTGGGCGCTGCCTAGACCAGCCTCCCCCAGGCAGAGCGGCTGATCATCGTGTTCAGAGGCTGTGTTTGCTTTCCTTTCAATGAGAAAAATCCCTCTCAATAGGGAGAGAGGTCTGGGAGGGGGCTAGGCAGGGTTTCTAACACCAGACCAAGGCGGTGTTGGTTTTGTCTAGCCAGTGGCCAAACCCAGTATGTTGTCAGTAGTGCAAGGATGCCATATTAGTCTTCAGCAGTCTTCGTAACAGCTGATGTTTGTCCACTTTGTGATAAAAGCTTTGGAAGAGCTCTTGTAACAAAGCCTGTTCAGAATATTAAGATCTTGTTCTTCACTTTCTTTGTGTGTCTTGCTTCAGTTTGTAAATTGGATTACCAGATCGCATCCAAGAGACAACAAGCGAGGCCACAGTGTTGAAAACGTGTTTGATAATGCTCAGGGAGATAAGTTGCTATTTTCTTAAGCTTCTCAGAGGCTGTGTTTTCTGCTTCATGACTCCCTTTGCCTTTCTCCTGCCTCAGGAAAAATGGTTCGAAGTGCCTGGTGCACTGCAAGATGGGAGTGAGCCGCTCAGCATCCACGGTCATCGCCTACGCCATGAAGGAGTACGGCTGGAACCTGGACAGGGCCTATGACTACGTGAAGGAGCGGCGCACCGTCACCAAGCCCAACCCCAGCTTCATGCGGCAGCTGGAGGAATACCAAGGGATCCTGCTGGCCAGGTGAGTGGAAGGAGTGACCTGGATTTACCCATTTTAAGTCATAACACTTAAATGATTGACTCTGTTATTTTAATTAGAACTTCCATCGCTGCATTATGTAAGGTCATGATTATCTGGGGAAAGATAGTGCTCTGTTTGCCTGGGTTATCTCAGCTGAGCTTGGGAAAATGGGTGTAAAGAACTTTTAGGAGCCTGTTTGGCTTCTAGGGTTGTTGGTTGGTTTGTTTTTATTTTTGGAGAGTAGCATCCCGTGAACTGCTATCTGAGTGCAGCATTCAGACCGGTGCAGGCTCCAGCAGAGATAAATGATGTCCCCATTGCTCGTAACATCACTTGGCAGGGAAGTCGCTTTGTCTCCATCTCAGCCTTGCAGTTCCCTGTTGAACATGCCCCTCCTCAGCAGCTGGTGCGGTTTTATTTAGATCCCTTTGGTGAGTGTTGGTGTTAGGGGAGGGGACAGGATGTTCTGTGCATTGCAACAGCAGTGTTTATTCCTGCATGGAGTCCTGAGGCTGGTCTGGAGCTGGGCCTGGGTATGGGCAAGCGTGTTGTAACCCCAAACCTATCACCTGATTAGCGAAAAGACATAAATATTGCAAGTTTCTGAGAAATCTGCTTGTAAGCTCTGTTAAGCAATGCCTCCACGTGATCAGCTGGAAGGAGGTAGTGATACTCCGTGTTTCACCAGATTACGGTATTTTGTCTGGGATCCTGGTGTGCCTTGCAGGGGAGCAATTTCAAGCAGAACTTACCCAAGCTGTGCCCCTCTTGCCACGGGAGGTGGCTCTTAGCATGTTTTGACCCAAGTATTTCACAGCTTCTTAGTGCGGTTGAAACGTGCCTGCCTTTTGCTGTTCTTCACAACAGCTCAGGTACTCGTGTGCTATCTTGACGGCACCCAGGGCTCTATCTCTCGTCTCTGTCCTCATCTTATTTCGTCCCTTTGGTCTTTCCTATCCATTTGCAAAGACCTCCCTTCCCTTTCTGTGCTCAGGATTTCTCTGTCCACCTGCTTCCAGCACTCGTTGCCATCTCTGCTGCTGGGCCAGGTCTGGATTCCTGTTTTTTATACCAAACCCCTGGTGTGAGTTCCTCCTATCACTGAAGTATGCTTCCTCTTTCTCTGTCAGCACAGACGAGCAACCTGAGGGTTCTTCCCAGCTCATTTATTCCCTGTTCAGGTGCACCCACAGGATCTTTGTCCTCCACCTCTTCCCGTTGCAGCCTTCCTCTTACCTGTCCCCCAAACGTTGGCTGCCACAGTGACTCTTCCTACCTGAAAAAGCAGGATTATCAGGATAGGTCATAGTCAAATAGATATTTTAAGAAATTGTGCTCTCCTGCACTGAGAAAACCATTTGAGACAGATGCCACACCTGCCTTGGCTGCCTCATGTGATGCCACTGCTGGTACCAGCAAATAAAGGTCAGTGCTTAACTCTGAGCTAGAGGTGACCCTGACCGCTGTGGTGCGCTACATAGCGCTGGCAGGCTAGGAAATCAGATCTCTCTGGGGTGAACTGGATGGACAAAAAAGAAGCTTTTCAGATGGGAAAAGCACACCAACATCCTGTGCAACCTTCACAGGTTGCTGAACACCTGCGAAGAGCCCTAGGCTGGTAGCAGCCGGTGTAGCACATCTTCCAGCCCTCAGCACTGCAATCGCTTCAGGTAATCTGTCAGCCTGCTGGCTGGTGGCAGGCGTACAAAGCCACCCTGTACAAACATTCTGGTTAAGGATGTTTTTTTTTCCCCCGTCTCTTTCAGTATTTTTTTCCTCAGGAGGTAAATTTTTCTTGCTGCCAACATTTGCATGGTGTGTGGCTCCCCTCGCGCTTGAGCACACCACAGCTCCTGACCTACTCTGCAAGTCCCCATACAAACGCAATTACTCGTGAGGCTTTAAAAAATGCAAGAACAGTGCATTACATCTGTGCGTGGAGGGCTAAAAAGCCTGCAGTAACGGAAGCTTCACTGAAGCAAGGAATAGCCTCTGTGCTGCAGAAACAGCCCTCCTTTATGTGGTTCCTTTCTGAGCTCTAACTGCTTTTTCTCCCCTTTCTTGGCTGTTATTTAGCGTTGCCCTCTGGCTGCCTTGTTTATTCCCGTGGTATTCCAGGCCAGGTAAAAACAAAAAACAAGAAACCATCGGATTCACGCTCATGTGACTGCTCAGATTTCAGAGGGAAGGTCTGGGAGGGCAGCCATGTGCTCGCACTATCTAGTTACAGTTCTGTGCTGGGCTTACAGCAACTGGGATATGTTTTCCAGCTGTAAAACGAAAACCCCCTGCCTGCACAACAACACGTGTGCTGGGCTTTGGAACAGCTGTACTTCCTGGGGCTGGTTAAACCATCCCCTCCCTCCGGTGATAGTGACAGACAGGCTGAGCTAGCTCTGTTTCTTCTATTAGTTATGGATAAGTTGCAGCAAAAGAGTGCTTGGCATCGCCTGTCCTTGTGCAGTTTGTGACCCAGCAGCTGTAGTTTTACACGGGAGCATGGAGACCTGGCTGCAGCTTGGGGGTGCCATGAGGGGCTCCAGGTCCAGTGCTAGCATGGCCATGAGCTGTTCTCCCCATCCCGAGAAGGTCAAGAGGTGCCTGTGGGCTCCAGGAAGGGCCACGGGCTCCTGTTCTTAGACCAGTTTTTAGCACCTCTCGCAGGTTGTAAGGCTGGAGGAAGCGTGAGATGACAAGCTAACCGGATGCGATGCACCTCCACGGAGTGGCTGACATCTGTTTTGATTCACAGGTCAAGGCTGTGCTAAGCACGTTTGGTTTGTCCGTGCACAGAGGCAATTTTGACTTTCAGATCGCAGGCCCAGCACAGCACTGAAGCAGCAGGGCTGGAAGTGCCCCAGCAAGAGGTGCTGAGCCAAGGGCAGGACTGGACCCGTGTGGGGAGCTGGTGTAGCTCTAGTGGACAGTTTGAGGAGGGTGTTAGGAAAGGCTTGAAGCACCACTGACACTCAGAAAACATCAGCAATTCTCCCCAGGTCACCCAAGCAGAGACATGGGCAATCCCTGACATCCTGTACGGAGCCTCAGCAGGAGCCTCCCTCACGGACAGGCCCGGTTCTGGTGCCGGTGTCCTGCTTTGCTCCAAACCCCGTTAGGGATGGAGCTCGTGCACCCCGCAGCAGTGCCTTGCAGCATCCAGTCTTGACCTTCCTCTTCCTCTCCTCTGAAAGGACCCGGGTCTGCCCTGTGCCACACGTGAAGGCTACAGCTGGTTTATGGGGCTAGGAAGCTAAATCCACAATGGATTATTTTCCTTAGCTGTTGGGCACCCACAACTAAATTGCTGCATTATAATTAGTTCAATAGCATCTGTTAATTAACTTACTGCAGCCAGTGGATGTGTCTGGGAGCGCCTGCTCACGCTTAGCAGGGGACTAGGGAGCTTTGGCCAAGTCTCCTGCAGATTCGAGGACTTTTTGTGGTATCTGCTCTCCTCCTAGGGGCAAGCGGTGGAAGCACAGCCCTGTGGCTGTGGTCACTCCGCAAAGCCCTGGCAGATGTGGCCAGCTGGTGTGGTTTCACGGCGAGAAGTTGCCTCCTTTGCTCTCTGTAAGCCCAGAACATGGGCTGGTTTTTTTTTGGCAGGTGGAAATAATGAAAGTGGTGCAGTGCTGCTGGCACTGCTTAGCTTTGTGACTGCTCAGACCTTTCTAAAGGGGCTTTCCAAGAGCTGGAGAACTTTTGACCTTCCTTCCTGTGGAAAAGCAGGTGGTGTTTGGGGCTGCTTGTTGACTGTAGAGGATGTCTTGTGTTTTCCCGTCTCGCTCACACACGTACACACGCACAGAGCCCTTTTTGGTTACCGGGACCTGGGTATTGACCACTGAAGTTATTCAAAGAGAGAGCCACAAGGAATGGGACTTCAGTGCCACCATCCAGGACCAGGGACCTTGTCCCTTCTGGCCAGTGCTTACGTGCTAGCAAGTGGAAAAGTGTTGTTTGGGTGAGAAAGAACCAGATTCTGTAGTCAATTAAATGCTGCAATTGATCGAGTAGAGTGATAAAATACTGCTGGGGAGTACGTGTGTGTGTGGAGCCAGAACAGTGCAGTGGAATTTAGGGGCTGGAAAGTGGCTTGGTGTTGGATCAACCTCTCCAGCAGCAGGTTTGGCCCTGAAATGTTTAGGTTAAGCTGCAGTTGTGGTCGATGACTCTGGTATTTGTCACGGCTTTTCATGTAGGCTGCATCCTCTTAGAACAAGGTGGGTCTGGCCCTGGTATGTGAAAACACAGCTCAGTGTTTCCTCTGCTCCTCTTTCCCACAGCAAACAGCGGCATAACAAACTGTGGCGCTCACACTCGGACAGCGACCTCTCAGACCATCATGAGCCCATCTGCAAGTCCGGGCTGGAGCTGAACAAAAAGGAGATCACCAGCTCGGCCGACCAGATCTCGGAGGCCAAGACCAACGACAACCAGCAGCCGATGTCTCCCATCTACTCGGCTGAGCTGGACAGGGAGCAGCAGCTCCCTGAGGATGCAAACATGATCGAGGAGACGTGCGTGAAGGAGAGGAGGATCCACCTGGAGTTCACGTGTAGAGACTTCCACGCTGAGCAGATGGAGGACAAGCTGAACCTGAACAACATCAACGGCTGTACGGCAGGGTGCTGTGTAGATTCTGTCCCCACTGATAACTGCCATGCTTCCGAGGCCTTAATGCAGCTCCAGCGCCCCTTGGAGATAACAGAGTTTCCGGATTTGACGGTGGACGACCTAGAAAAAGATGCCCTTAAACCTGATATGAACGTGCACTTGGTTCCCATGGAAGAATTCACTTCGTGCTTAAAAGAGTTCCCCCAGTCCCCAAACCAGAATTCCCTGAGTTCCCAGCAGAACGCCCAGCCCGAAGTGACAGACCTCAGCACAGACAGGATTGATTTCTTCAGCGCTTTAGAGAAATTCGTGGAGCTTTCTCAGGAGAGCAGGTCACGCACCTGCTCCCACTCCAGGACAGAGGAGCAAGGGAGTGGAAGGAACGGGGTCTCCAGGGTGCCCGCGCTGGAAGTTCCCCCAACTGCAGACGTGGGTGCAGATGCTCGGAGGAACAGCTCTGGAAATTCCCCTCAGGCATCCGATGACTCTTCCACAGATGAAGAGCAACAAAAGGTTAAAACAACTCGCTTGTTTTTTTAGGAAGTACTTCTCAAACGTGTCTGTAGGTAGTTCTCCTGCTGGGAGCTTGCTGCGGGCAGGGGATTTTCTAGGTCTAGCCATCAGTGAACAGGGCAGCCCTCGGGGGTGGGGTTGCTAGATAACTTACCCTTTTCTTTTGTGTTTAGATACTTGCCATTTTCTGCATTTTTTTTCCTTAAACATCTGTTTACTGGCCGTGGCAGGGCACTGGCTGAGTCAACCCTGCCCTGACCTGGTCTGCTGTTCTCATGAGAAACTTATTTTTGAGTTTCACATCAGGAGAGCGGATAGGTGGGACTTGACCCATTAATGCAGCTGAACCCTGAACAGTCGAGGCCAGCCAGCATCCTGAACCTGCGTGGCTATTCATCTGACTTGAGGAATCCACCAAATAACAGGACAAAGCTGGCATTTTTCCCTGGTTGGAAAGCACCAGCACTGAGACAATAAATTGGGGCAGATGTAGAGCTTCCACTGATGGAATAAAATGAGTCTGTTTGGGCCCAGGGTGATGGAGTCGGGCACATTGTGGTTGGCTTCTCTCCTGGGACAGAGAGAGATTTGACAGAATTTAGCAACCTCTGAATTTAGGTACCTTTCTCTCCTAATCGCTTTCCACCCTGCAGGGCTCTCACAGGGATTGATGGTGTCCAGGGCCATCCTTTCCTGGGAGCCTCTCTTATTTAAATTCCACCCTGCATTGCTTGAATCTTTTCCATCTCCATGTGAGGCAATAAGGCTCTTCCAAACACAAGAGGCCGACGCGCTCTCCTGCGATTTGGCAGAAGGGAGCGTCTGTGCTGCTGGGGGAGCCTCTCTGGCCATTTTCCTCGGGGAGTGTTTCAGTGCTTGGCCATTCTTTTTTTGTTCACTCCCCTGCGTGAGCAGAATCTTTCACGTTTTCAGTTCAAAACTGTACTTTTAGCAGCATCTGGATTTTTTTTTTTTGGTTAACTGAACTTTATGTAGGAAAAAAAAATCCTTTGGAATTCATGGCAATGAAATAACAATTTCTAAATCTCAGCCCAGGTGGAAATCCAGCCCGGAATATGTTAAGCGCAGTCCCAGAGATAATATTGCTTCTGTGTTGGTAACCTCTGTGCACTTGCACATTAGCACTTGTGCTTTCTGTTCCTTTTGGGGGGTGCTCCCGCATTGCCTTTAGGCAGTTTGCTGTGTGTCAGCACAGCCGACCCGTTTGTAATTCCCCTGTTTGTGCCTTGCAGGAGGTCCCCGAGCTGCCTGGCGCAGGCCATCTCACGCAGTCCCACTCAGAAAACGCGATTTCTGTGAAGGAAATCATCACAGAGATCGAGTCCATCAACCAGGGAGCAGCACCTGCCCAGCAGAAGGAGGCTTCAGCCAACGCCACCCAGACACCAAAAAGGAACACGGTGCACGACCTGCCGGTGGAGGCGGTTTGGGCGTCGGAAAAGGTGGAACAGAGCGAGGGAGCCTGCGCTGGACACCAGGAGAAGGAGAGGGACCCTCCGCAAGCTGAGCGAGACGCTGCCCCCTCGCCGCAGCCCTCTTCCTGTAAGTCTGACCTGGAGGAGAGCAGCCCTGCGGGGGAGCAGCAGAGCGCCAACACGGAGCCCAAGTGGTGCCCTGGCTCCGTCCGGCGAGCCACCTTGGAGTTCGAGGAGCGCTTGAGGCAGGAGCAGGAGCACCAGCACGTGCCTCCCGTCTGCATCTTACCGACCCGCAAGAATTCCAGGAACGACTCCGCTGCTGCCGAGCTCCTGCCGCGGGGGAAGACGGAGGAGCCGCCCCTGGAGCTGGCTCCAGAGGACAGGGCACAGAGCGAGGAGCTGCTGCCCCCGGGGGCAGAGCAGCCTGCAGGCAGGCACCCGCCCGTGCCCCGTGCCAACCCTGCGCGGGACCCGCTGCCCGCAGAGCCCAGCCCGGGGCAGGAGGTGCCGGTGCAAGAGCGCAGGACGGTGGTCTCGTTTGATGGCACGGAAGAGCCAGCACTGCCTTCGCTCCTCCCCAAAAGAATCGAAATCATCGAGTACACTCCCACGGTCAGGGCTGCTGACGTGGGCGGCGAGCTGGCCGCGGCCATCCCTCCGCTAGATGAAAACTTGAACCCTTCGTTGTGCTCTGAGAAGGCACCGACCTGTCCCGGAGCTCCGACGCTGGTAAATCTGTCACTGCAAGAGCACGCGGTACAAAAGCAAGCCACCTCCGCCCGGGGCAGCCCCAGCGAGGAAGGTGGTGTGCTCTCTCTTCACCTCGGTGCTGCTTCCCCCTCTGCCCAGGTGGCCAGTACGCCTTCGGCCAGCCCCGATCGCTCGTCGTACCCGTGTGTGGTTCACCTGGAAGGCGTCACCGAGCAGAGCACGAGTACAGACAACGAGCCAGTGGCGCCGTGTGGTGCTGAGGGAGATGCAAATCTCCCGTTCAGGGACAGCAGCCAGCCTCCGTGCCGGGGCAGTGCTGGCTCCTCGAGGCAGCTGAGCGGCGAGGACTTATCCAGCCACCACACTGAAAACATGAACCTGCTGGACATCTCCTTCCTGTGCTACGGCCTCCCCCACAGCTCCAGCAGCCACAGCGTCGAGGAGCGCAGCAACAGCCCCGGACTGGTCAAGCAGCGGGCAAAGGAAATAGAAGCACGGATCCGGCACGCGGGGCTCACCACGCCTTCCCACATGAAACGCTCCGCATCCTTGGCCAAACTGGACTGCCTGGACCTCTCCAAGGACGACTTATCCCAGAGGGAGTCGGCCTCCTCCAACGCCAACCCTGTGCTTCTCACCTGCGTCGCCCTGGGTCGAGGCTTCCGCGGGGGGAGGCTGGAGGAGGGCTTGGAGAGCCCGTGGGGGAAGCACCGCCTCTCCTCCCCGCCCGCCCTCCAGGATCCCCAACCTGCTCAGCATTTCGTAGAGCAGCTCAGAACAGCCGAGTGCATTGCCCAGAGCAAGCCGGTGGAGCGACCGCTGGCTCAGTACGCCAAAGACTGTGGCTCCAGCCAGCAGAGCTTGGCTCCCGGCACGGCTCCAACGTGGACTACCTCCTCGGAGGGTCCTCCGCTGCTCCTGGACTCCTTGTCGGCAGCGCGGGGCCTGGCTGTCGCCCCCCGGCAGCAGCATGGTAGAACTCACCCCTTGAGGAGACTCAAAAAGACCAATGATAAAAAGCGGACAACCAATCCCCTCTATAATACTATGTGATCCCGAGCCCTCGGCTGCCATTTCGTACAGAGAACCCGTGTGGTTGTGTTCACTCAAGGGGCAGGTGTAATATAAGGATCATGCACTTTATGGGTTAATTTTATATATATATTGTCATTTGACTGTTCCTGGCGCATGTAGGTGTGGGTTGGTTCTTCTGTGTGTGACTCTGACTGCAGGACTGTTTGGTTTTTCGTTTTGTTTTTTTTTTAATTTTTATTAACTCAGATAACCTCAAATGTTCTTTTTTTTGTTAGTTTGTTTTAAAAGAACACCCTTATCCAGCAAAACCTGCTATCGGCTCGCTTCGGCAAGGTGGAATGTTGCTTAGAACCAGGTCCTAGTCTCTGACTTGAATTTTCCCCGTGCCACGAAATGGTGCTGGGCAGCTGGGTTCGAGAGCCCACGTAACTGTGAAGGCTGTGCCAAGACCCCTTTGTTCGGCCTTTCTTTTCTTTCTGCAAACTGGAACTGCACGGTGCTGGCAGGTCTCGTATGGAGCTGCTCCAGGACCAGCCCCCAGGCTCGGTTCTGCTGGCGAGGAGTGCGCGGGGTGGGCTCCGAGCCCCCCGGCACCTCTCAGCCCCCCTTTTGTGGGGGCACAGCTCCTCCGCCAGCTGCCCCATCCTCTGTTACCCCAGCCAGAGCCCGCAAAACCAGGGTGTTCTTCTAAAACAAACGCCTCGTTAGGGTGTGAACCCTTCCATTACTTGAATACTGCTGTGGGCCTTCCAAGTTCATGGCCATATCATCTGTCCTCTGCCCTCCTGCTGCCTCCCCTCCACCCGAACCCTGGTCTGGTCTCGTGCTGCCTGAGTTTTCCTCTCCCCCCGCCATGCTCACAGGCACTTCTGTTCGCTTCCCGACCTAGAGGCTGTTAAAATTGTTACACGATGTATTCCCCTCCTGAATGCAAAGCTTCGTCCTCTCTGCTGTCACTCCTACCACTCAACCCGGAGGGAAGATCTTTTCTGGAAGTCTTTTTCTTTTTTTTTTTTGCCTGAATTGTTGTACATACGGTATTTATATAGATTTTTGTTGTTGTTTCTATTTTTTTTAAAGGGCAAGACTGCATTCTGTAAACTGGAAAACAAAACCACCTAACTCACACTCAGTGCTGTTCGTTGTAATCTGCACGGAAACGGAGTGGATTTTACTTTCTAAGCCGTCTTCCCGTTCCACAAGTGAGCCTCGATGCTGGCTTTTGCCAAATGTGTCCCCTCCCCTCCAGTCCTGCGTTCACCCCTGTCACCCTGCTGCAGGAGAGGGACTGCGCCTCTGCCCATCTCCCTCCTGCCTGAAGCTGGGTTTCAGAAGTGCCAGCGGGACGTGGACAGCCATCCCCACGCCCGCTCCGAGCCATTCTGCAGGTTCTTGCCTCCCCCGAGAGCCGTGCCCCTGTGCGCACGCAGCGCCTGCTCCAAATTTCAGCTCGTTATTTACGGTTCCCCAGCAGTTTGGCTAAATCCAAACTCCTCCTTTCCAGCCGTGCATATCCACAAATTATCCGGCTGCTGTCGGGAGCAGAGAAAAAGGCACTTGAGGGCTGCAGGGGAGCTCTGGGTCCTGTCTGCAGTCCCGTGGCAGGGCTACGGCAGGGCACGCACGGCGTGTCTGAGCTGGTGCTTGGCGTCGGCCCAGGCCTGCTCCCAGGAGGAGCGCAGCAGCGAGAAGATGCAGAATGGCTCCGGCTGCTGAAAGCCCGGCACGGAGAGGACATGGGGTGGGAGGAGCAGCGGACAAGGCCGTGCCTGGAAAGCAGCACCGATGCTGCAGAGCCTTGCAGGCTCTGCTGAGACAAGCTCAGCTCCAACCGCAGAGGAGCGCATGGCCCCGGAGCGTGGCAGAGTAGTGGGAAGCAGCACCCGTCCCCCCTGGGAGAGGGGCAGCTGGAGCCCTGCAGCTCGCCAGTGTCCCGTGTCAGGGCAGATCCTAGCAGTGTGCAAGGTGAAGTGAGCCTGGGGCAGGATCCCACCTCCCTGCCCTCC
The DNA here is from genome assembly GCF_009769625.2 of Cygnus olor. Lineage (NCBI taxonomy): Eukaryota > Metazoa > Chordata > Aves > Anseriformes > Anatidae > Cygnus > Cygnus olor. Next base: position 7,262,921 of record NC_049188.1, on the reverse strand, counting down.
TCTAGATCCGAGGGACCATCTGCTTCCTTGCCTGGACTGTGCACACAGCCTGGGCTGGAGCGCAGCCCGAGGTGGCCCAGCAGGGCCCTGCGGGGGTCAGGTAGCACGTTGTCCTGGGCCAGCTCGCTGCGAGTCACCCAAGGCCCTGAGCTGGGAGGCCAACTCCTCCTCTGGGACAGCGGGAGATGTTTGGCTTCTCCCAGCCAGCTCCAGCTGGCTTTGGAGGCGGGCGGGCAGTGAGGAAAGGCCAAGGGCCTCGTGTCACCTGGCCAAGGGCAATTTCAGCCCTCGCCTCCCCCACCACCCTCCGTAGACCCCGCTGCCCACAGGGGCAGAAGGACAGGGTGCCCCCGAGGGTGAGAATCTGCTGGGGAGGGAAAGCCCCGGGTGTAATTTGTCCCTTCAGAGTGAGGATCAGGAAGGTGACGGTTTGGGGTTTTCTTTCTGCCCGACTTGATCTGACACCTGCTTTTTGCAGACCAGCAGCGCTGCTTCCTCCCAGTACTCCGCTCCTCTCCGGGTGCTCCAGCCCGGGGGAGCCGTGCCGTGCTGTCCCCTTGTCCGCGGCTCTGGGGACAGCCGGGGCAGGTCCCTCTCCTGCAGAGTGATGAAGGCCTTGGGGGCTGGAGGCTCTGAACTCGATGGCAGAAGGGGAGCGGGCTGGAGGGGCGCAGCGCACGCAGCTCCCAGGTCCTAGGCGAGTGCCTGGGCTCAGAGGTCCCTGCCCGGGGACAGTTGTCCCCTCTCCGTGCCGCTGGCTCGCCCCTGGTCCCCGCGGCCACCCCAGTGCTTCCTGCGCCCTGCTGAGCCTCGCGAGGAGCAGCACCTTCCCCGAGGGAAGGAGCAGCATCTCCAGAGCGCTCGGCAGCTGACGAGCCTCGCTGGCAGAGGGGGGTTAGGAGGAACGCGTTGTTTTAAGGGCATTTTTGTACAAAGCAGCTGTTCTGGTCTCTCGCGAAGCCCTCTCGGAGGACGCTTTGTTGTTTACATTGACTCCTGTACAATATCTCAGCCATTGCCTCCCCCCTTGCCCGCCTGATCTCCGGCTGTACTGTAACGTGTGAGCCTTGCACAAACGGATAGTGTGTGCGTGAAACTGGTTTTTACACTGCGTTCTGTTGCACTCGATGGTGTGTGTGTGTGCGTGTGCGTGCGTCCGGTCTGCTGAGAAGTCGCCACCTGTACAGATCTCTCCCCTTCGGCCCTCTCGGGGGGGCACGGTCCCAGCGGGTGGCAAGAGGTGACGCCGCTTCAGGCTCCTTTGGGCTCGAAGCCGGGCGAGGATTTTGGGTCGTGTCCCCCTGCTGGGAAGGGCCCCGTGGAAGGGAGCCCAGTGGCACCCGGCACCGCTCGGACTCGGTGTGGGCACCGCGGTGCCGCTCGCCCTTGCCCCGGGAGCCCCGCAGCCCTACTGGGACAAGGAAGCCACACCTGCAGCGGGTCCCTGCTCCCAGCACGGTGCCTCCTGCCTTAATCCCGTCCTGGCTCAGCGCAGAGGGGCCGGAGCCCCGAGCCCCTGCTGGTGTGGGCAGAGGTGGGAGCCGGGGTCGGGCTGGGCAGGGGCTCGGCCACCTTCTGGCAGTGCCACGAGCGGTGCCCCCAGCCCGGCCGCGCTGCAGACATCTCCGTTGGCACGAATGCGAGTGCCGGTGCCTTTTCTTTTCCTTCCTGGAGATGCGATGTCCGTGCGGGGGTTTGTCGGGCCGGCCGTGGGGCAGCACGAGCCCCCCGGGGCTGCAAACCGGGGAGGGGAGCGGAGCACTTCTGTCGGCCCCTCCCAGACCTTCCGTGGTGGCTGGGATCGTCCCCTTCCCCTATAGACCTACGACCGATGTGCTCAGCTGTTTTTAAATGTGAACTTGTGCACTGATGTGCAGATTCAATGTTCTTGTTACCGAATGAATAAAGTTTTATTTTGACGACGACGTCCGCGTGCTGCCTCCCGCTTGGGACTGGGTACGGGGGGGTGATTCCTGCTGCTGGCGGAGTGGGGACAGGAGGGGGGCTCTGGGGTTTGCTTGTGGCCCCCGCCGGAGGGGTAAATGTCCTCCCCTGCCACAAGGGACCTGCATGGGGACCCAGGAGCCCAGCCCCAGCTGCTCTCCTGCGGGCTCCCTGTGCCACGGGGCTGTGGTGGGAGCCGAATCCAGGCCCAAGACAAGGGGCTGGGGTGTGGGGCCATCACTGTGGGGTTTGGGGGTGTTTGGGGTGCCCCATCCCACCCCGCTCCCCCAGCACCCATTGGGAAAAGGCTTCCTGGGGCCTCTCCCAACTTGCCAGGGATGAGGTGCTAGGAACACGGGATGCGGGGCTCACTCCGTGCCCCAGCCCCAAGCACGGAGCGAGCTGGGACCGTGGTGGGACGAGGTGTGTGGGGGTGCCCCTGCAGCCCCCTCCCTCCCCGCCACCCCTTTGGCAGGCAGGCCCAGGCTGTCACCTCTCCCTGCCTTTTCGCCAGCTGCCCCCTCCTGCCCGCCTCAGCCAATGCTGGGCCCGGCTCTGCTCGGTGCCCTTGTAGGGTCCAGCGCTCGCTGCCTTTCCAGGAACCAGGGCTGCCCCCCCCCCAGCTCCCCCAGCCCTACAATCCCTTAATCCCCTTGGGCCAGGGCATCCCTGCGGGGCCGGGCTCTGCTAAATCCTAAAGGCAGCCTGCGAGTGTCCCCGCAAGCATCCCAAAGCCTGGCGTGGGGGCTCACCCCCCGGGCTGCAGCCCCCTGAGGGGGGGGTGCGGGGGTGCCGGACCCCCCCCGGAGCCATCCCACGGCCGTGATCCCCGAGGGGCTTTGGGGTTGGGGTCTCCGGGCTGTGCTGGGGCCGAGCACCTTGCGGAGGAGGGGGGGGACCGGGAGGGGCTCTGCGCTGCGGGGAGGATGCTGCGGAGTGGGAAGGGGACAAAGGGGGGGCGCTTCTCCCTGCACCCCCCCTCCCCAGCTCCCTCCCAGCGTGCGGGGGGCTTCGGGCACCCCCTCCCCCTCCCCATCCCCATCCCGATTTGGGGCTCGTGGGGCAGGGCTCGAGAGAGGGGTGGGGGCGGGCAGGGGCCGGAGCGGGGCAGGCGGGGCCGGGCCCCCCCCCCTCGCCCCCCCTCCCCGCTACCCCTCCGCCTCCTCCCGGTGCCCGCCGCGGGGGGGCCGTGCCGGCCCCGGCTCCCGGCTCGGCTCAGCTGTTCCCTGCGGCAGCGGCACTGCGCGCCCAGCCCAGCCGCGCCGAGCCGAGCCGAGCCGAGCCGGGCGGAGCGGGGCCGGGGCCGGGGCCGGGGCCGGGGCCGGGGCCGGGGCCGGGGCTACGGGAGCGGGGCCGAGCCCGGGCGGAGCCGAGCGGGGCGCAGCGCGCAGGAGCCGCGGAGCGCAGGTGGGAAACGGGGGCCGGGCCGGGCCGGGCCGGGCCGAGCCGGGCTGCGGGGGGCGAGGGGAGGGAGCCGGGGAGCCCAGGGGAGAGGGCGGCCGGAGCAGGGTGCGGGGTGCCGGGCCCCCGGCCCCTCGCCCGCCCGCCCGCGCCCGGCGGGAGATGGCTATAAATGGAAAGTGACCTCCGGGCGGCCGGGCAGCCGCTGCGGATTCAATTGTGGCAACGTAATGGCACGGCCGGGAGGGGGGCTGGCCCGCCGCACCCCGCCGGCACCCAACCTGCGCCCCGCCGGCACCCCGTCTGCACCCCGCCTGTACCCACCCGCACCCTGCCGGCACCCTCCTGCACCCTGCCCGCACCCGCCTGTACCCTGTCTGTACCCGCCGGCACCCTGCCTGCACCCAGCCTGTACCCAACCTGCACCTGCTGGCACCCCGATGGCACCCCGCCTGCACCCAGCCCGCACCCACCAGCACCCAGCCTGTACCCCGCCTGCACCCGCCTGCTCCCTGCCTGCACCCACCGGCACCCCACCTGCACCCTCCTGCACCCAACGTGCACCCACCGGTACCCTGCCTGCACCCGCCTGCACCCGGCCCACACCCATCCGCACCCCGTCTGCCTGCCTGCACCCCTCCTGCACACACCCCGCGCACACCCCATGCACGCCCCACCTACACCCCGCACGCACCCCACCTGCACCCTGCCCCACCAGCCAGGCCATCCCCCCCTCCCTGTCCCCATCTGCACCCCAAGCCACGCTCCCACTGGGTTCTGCGCGGCACCCGCAGGGTGTCCCCCACGGAGCCCCCTCGCTGTCCCCCTGCGCTGGGGACCCTGTCCTGGGGCAGTGGGGTGGGGGGCACCAGCAGTGCCAGCTCCGGGACCCCCACCCCTGGCTCTCGTGCTCACTGGGGCGATGCTGAAGGGCCACGGACCCTTGGGGACCTAAGGGGAGCCGCCAGAGGCGGCTCAGCTCAGTGCTGCACGTGGCCTGGCCAAAAGCCACCCGGCCGGGACGCCGAGAGCTGAGGTGCTCCTGCCTCTGCCTGTACCGGCCCCACAGGCCATACTTCGGAAGCCGGACACGGCCCCGGCAGTGGCTGCGCCCCCAGAAGGATGTGGGGGTGCCCCCAGGAGGGGTCAGCAGCTCATGGGTGCTGCAGAGCCCCAGCTTGGGGAGTTTTGGGGTGCCCGGAGGGCTCGATGCCCCCAGGCAGGTGTCGGGAGCAGCGCAGGCTCAGGAGGGGACGGGGTGTTGGGGGCACCGCGTGCATGGCCGTGACTGGGGCTGGAGCCCCCCAGGGCTGTGCTGAGCACCGGGGGCTCCTCTCTGCGCCCCGTGTGCACGTGGGGCCGTGTGGCTGTGCCGGCAGCAGACCCTGTGCTGGATCCAGCCCTCGCCCGGGGTCCTGCAGTGCTGGGCAGGCGGGGGGCGCAGAGCGGGGGGTCGCGGGGAGCCCTGGGTGGGGGCGACGCTGGAGGCACCGCCGGAGGCACAACCAAGCCAGGTGACCTCAGGCCACCGCTGCGGGATGGGACATGAGGGGACAAGCTGTGAGCTGGTGCGTGGCACCTCCGTGTCCCCTTGGGGCTTCTCCTTTCAGCCCCACTCCTCCACTGCAGCTGCTCCTGTGCCAACCCCGGCCATGGCCACGGGGTACAGCATGGCCAGGGGGCACGGCGCAGCCATGGGGCATGACATGGCCATGGGGCATGGAGCGGGCAGACAGCATCATGCCCCAGGATGCCCATGCCCAGCACCCTGCAGCACCCACCCAAATGCACCAGGGCTGCCCCAGGTCCCTGTTACAGGGCCAGGGACACATCAGGCTCCATCCCGTGCCCCCCTCCACGCCCCCGTCCCCACCATCGCCATGTCCCTGGGCTTCCTCCTGTACCCGGGTCATGGGGGGGTCCCTTGGAGAGCCGGGTCTGGGGAGGGCCAAAACACCCCCGTGCCATTTTGGGGGGGGGGGGGGGCCACGGCCTGACCCCGCGCCCCCCAGCCATGAGCCGCCGCGTGGTGCGCCAGAGCAAGTTCCGGCACGTCTTCGGGCAGCCGGTGAAGGCCGACCAGATGTACGAGGACATCCGCGTCTCCAAGGTGACGTGGGACAGCTCCTTCTGCGCCGTCAACCCCAAGTTCTTGGCCATCATCGTGGAGTCCGGCGGCGGGGGGGCCTTCATCGTCCTGCCCCTCGCCAAGGTGAGTGGGGGGGCGCTGGGACACGGCCCCCCCACCCCGGGATGCAGGGGGGATGCAGGGCATGGTGATGGGCTCTGCTCTGCTCAGCTTTGCCCCAACATCCCCGTCCCCATGTGGGGGCTCTGGGCAGAGGCACCCTGGGGTGACGTTGGCACCCATGATGGCTGGTGGCCTGGGGGCAACCGAGGTGATGAGGGACCCCCCTGGCTGCTTTTTCCCCTGCCCAAATTCCCCCTCTGCGTGCGACACCCAGGGGGCACCGCAGTGGGGTGGGGTCTGCCCTGCCCACCCCAGCAGAGGGGCTGAGGACCCCCCCTTTTAGCACACCCCCCCACCATCAGAGGGGACACAAAGCAGCCTGGTCCAAGGCACGTCGCTCCCCTCCACCTCCCTGCAGGGCCTCGTGCCTCAGTTTCCCCCAGGCAGGTGCAAAGCTCTGCCCATGGTCAGCATCCCCTGCGTGTCCCCCCCTCTGTGCCACAGCCCCTACAGCGCAGCCGTGCTGGGGTCTGGGGGGGGTGGTCCCGGCGTGCCCACCCCCTTTCTCTCCCTCCCCATCCCCTGGGGACTGACGCCGAGCCCTGGGCCTTGCAGACGGGGCGCGTGGACAAGAACCACCCGCTGGTGACGGGGCACACGGCGCCCGTGCTGGACATCGACTGGTGCCCCCACAACGACAACGTCATCGCCAGCGCCTCTGAGGACACCACCGTCATGGTGAGGGGCCCGGCCCCCCGGGGTGGGGGGGGCAGGGGGGGCTAACGGGGGCCCTGACCCCCCCCCTCCTGTGCTTCGCAGCCTGCGAAGTGTCACCAGCCTATTTTTAGCCCCGGTGCCATGCGTTCGCGCTGGCGGTGGCTGCTCTCTCCATGATGCAGCACTTTGTGCTAAATATACCCGCCCCGGCGACTCAGCACCCAGGAATAGCCGGGGGGGGGCCAGGGGCTGTGCACTGCACCGGGCAGGATGGGGTCTTGTGTCCCCCCCCGGGCACAGGAGCACCCGGTGCTCTGCAGCCGGTGCCAGGGATGGAGGCGCCGCTGCCGTCCCCGTGGCTTGAGCTGCAATTAATGATGATGTTAATTGGCTCCGGCGCCCTTAGCGCTCACCGGGGGGACGCCGCCACCCCGCGCTGTGCTCTCCGTGCCCCCCCAGGTGTGGCAGATCCCCGACTACGTGCCCGTGCGCAGCATCACGGAGCCGGTGGTGACGCTGGAGGGGCACTCCAAGCGGGTGGGCATCATCTCGTGGCACCCCACGGCGCGCAACGTCCTGCTGAGCGCAGGTAAGGGCACCGGCCCCGCGCTCCCCGGGGGCGGCTGGATGCGGCCACGGGGTGACGGCGTCCGTCTGTCTGTCCGTCCGTCCATCCACCCGTCCGTGTGTCCTCGTCAGGCTGCGACAACCTGGTGATCCTCTGGAACGTGGGCACGGGGGAGATGCTGCTGGCGCTGGAGGACATGCACACCGACCTCATCTACAACGTGGGCTGGAACCGCAACGGCAGCCTCCTGGTCACCACCTGCAAGGACAAGAAGGTCCGCGTCATCGACCCCCGCAAGCAGCAGATCGTGGCGGTGAGTGTCCCCCCCCCACCCCGGCCGTGTCCGTGTCCCCCCCCCCCCGCCTGGCCACCCACCTCCCCGCGGCCCCGCTAACGGCCCGACCCTACTAACCGCCCGCGCCCCCGCGCGTCTCTGTGTTTGCCTTTAACCCGCTAACGGCCGGCGCAGGAGAAAGACAAACCGCACGACGGCGCCCGCCCCATCCGCGCCATCTTCATGGCCGATGGCAAGATCTTCACCACCGGCTTCAGCAAGATGAGCGAGCGGCAGCTGGGCCTCTGGGACCTGGTACGAGACGGCGGCGCTCGGCCAGCGCCGTGCTGGGGACCCCGCCGTGCCGAGCCGTGCCGTGCCGTGCCGAGTGGGGCCCCCCCCCCCGGGACCTCGTGCGCCCCCCAGGACCCCCGCGTGCCCACCACGTGCCCACCACGACCAGGACCCAGCGGCTGTTTAAGGGATGGATCCGGACTCCCCTCGCCCCCCTCCCCTTGCCCTCTGCTGACTCTGTGCCCCCCCCTCCGCCCCCCCAGGAGAGGTTTGCCCCCCACGAAGGGCTGAGGCCCGTGCGGGCCATCTTCACGCGGGAAGGACACATCTTTACCACGGGCTTCACCAGGATGAGCCAGCGGGAGCTGGGCTTGTGGGACCCGGTAACGAGGCCGCATGGAGTGATGCTCCCGGGAACGTGGCTCCCCTGGTCCCCACCCCAATCCCGAATCCCACCCCCCCAAAAAAAAAAATAACCATGCCAAGTTCCCGTGTGTGCTGTGCTGTGCCTGGGTGTGGGGAGTGTCTGGGGGGGGCTGGGGGGCTCCCCCAGAAGAGGAATGGGGCCGGTGCAGGTAAGCAGGCGTGGGGCAGGGGCATGCCGAGCAGTGGGTCCTGGGGGGGACGTCCCCGTCCCCGCAGCGTGCTGTGGCCAAGGCGTGTTGTGACTGAGCGGGGCGGGGAGCGGGGCTGCTGCTCACCCCCCCCTCGCTGCGACCCCGCAGAGTAACTTCGAGGAGCCCATCGCCCTGCAGGAGATGGACACCAGCAACGGGGTCCTGCTGCCCTTCTACGACGCCGACTCCAGCATCGTCTACCTGTGCGGAAAGGTAACCCCAGGCTGCCCCCCCCCCCCCCTCGCTGTCCCCCCACCCCTGGGGACACGGGTGGCTGATGTCATCCCCCCCCCGTCCCCGTAGGGGGACAGCAGCATCCGGTACTTCGAGATCACGGACGAGGCGCCCTACGTGCACTACCTGAACACCTACAGCAGCAAGGAGCCGCAGCGGGGCATGGGCTTCATGCCCAAGCGCGGGCTGGACGTCAGCAAGTGCGAGATCGCCAGGTGGGGGCCCAGAAGGGCTGGGGGGGGGGGGCAGCCAGACCCTGACCATCCCCACCCCACGCAGGTTCTTCAAGCTGCACGAGCGCAAGTGCGAGCCCATCGTCATGACGGTGCCGCGCAAGGTGAGCCCCTGGGCACCCTGATGGGGATGGGATTTTTTTTTGGGGGTGGGGGACACCTCATCTCACTGCCACCCCCTCGTCCCCGCAGTCAGACCTCTTCCAGGACGACCTGTACCCCGACACCCCGGGCCCCGAGCCGGCCCTGGAGGCGGACGAGTGGCTGTCGGGGAAGGACGCGGAGCCCATCCTCATCTCGCTGCGGGACGGCTACGTCCCCGTCAAGAACCGGGAGCTGAAGGTGGTCAAGAAGAACATCCTGGACAACAGGCCCCCCCCGGGCCCCCGCCGCAGCCACTCCACCTCCAACGCCGACATCTCCGTGAGTGTCCCCCCCTTCCTTTTCCTGGGCACCCCAGGGGCCGCGCCACCCCTCGGGGACGTGGCACCGGGGCTGTCCCCTTCTCCTGGGGGCTGCGGGTTGGGATGGAGGCAGGGGGTGACCCCATGTGTGTGTGTGTGTGTGTGTGTGTCCCCCCGCAGTCGCCCACCCTGGAAGAGGTGCTGGAGGAGATCCGTGCCCTGAAGGAGATGGTGCAGGTGCAGGAGAAGCGCATCTCCGACCTGGAGCACAAACTCTGCCAGTTCACCAACGGCACGGACTAGCGCCGCGGCCGCGGGCAGGGCGAGGACTGCGCCCGCCCGAGGCAGGCATTAAAGCCGAGTCCCCGCAGCGGGCAGGAGGCCAGAGCCATGTTCTTTCCCCAGGAGCCGAGGCCGCAGGGAAGGGGGCCAAACTTTGCCCCCCCACACCCCCACCCTGCACCCCTCTCCCCAGGGGCATCGCTCCCACCCTGCTCCCCGGGTGCCAAAAGGCGTCCGGGGACGTCGGCACCCAGGGGACGGGGGTCCCACCTCGGTGCCCGGAGCATCCCTCCCTGGGGACCTGCGAGCCAGGAGCCAGCATCCTCCCAGGACTGGGGGGCGAGGGTCGTGCCCCCCCCCTCCCAGCCAGCCACACGCTGGGTTACGGTGCTACCCCCCCCCCCCCCGACCCCACAGCTCCTATTTACGGGTGCTCCTGGGGTCCCCTCCAATAAAGGGCTCGGCCTCCCGTGGCTGTGGGGCAGGGATCGGGGGCCCTATGGGGGGGCCCTGCCCTGCACCCCCCCTGCCCGCACGGCCCCGGCGGGGGCAGAGAGAGGCCGAGAGGCGCCCGTTCAAGAGCATTTATTGGTGTCGGCCGCGGTCGGAGCTGCTCGGGGCTCCCCCGGCCCTGGCCCCAGACGTCGCTTGTGGGGTGCGTGGTGGGGGGGGCCGCTACGAAAAGTCCCGCGGGAGCGAGGCCGGGGGCCCCCGCAGCCCCCCCGTGTGCAAAGAAGGAGCAGCCCGGGGCGGGGAGGTGGGGGCCCGGGGGTTAGCACCATTTGATGTAAGGTTTCTCTTGGGGCTGGGGGGGCAGTGCCCGGGATGGGGGGGGTGCAGCGCTGCCAGGATGGGGGGGGCTGGGGGGGGTGGGGTGGGGGGCAGCCGAGCAGGGAAATGAGGGGGTGTGAGCAGGGGGTGAAAAGGGGGGGCACTGAGACCGGGCATCCCTTTGTGGGCACCCCCTTGGCTGCCCCATGTGGGCTGGGGGTGCAGTGGGGCTGAGCACCCCCCCCCCGCCCCGTTGGCAGGCAGAGCAGCTCCCGGGTAAGTGCACTTGGTAGCGCCTGGGCAGTGGGGCCAAGGGGGGGGGGGGGCAGCAGGGGGTGCCTGGAGCCCCACGGCTCTGGGGGTGCCCCGGGACAGCCCCCCCACACACACCCCATCTGGGGTGCCCCCCCCACCTCCCCAGGGCGAGGGGCCGGGCAGCACCCCAGGGGGGTGGCCGGGGGGGGGGGGGGGATAGGGCTGTGGGACACCCCCTGCTCCCTGCCCCAACCCCTCCCCAACACCCCCCCCCAGGCACTCACCCCCCCAGCTATGGGGACCATCGTGCCCCCCCATTTGTCCTCTGCATGCCCCCCCCCTTACACACTCACACACTCACTCACACACACACACGCACACACAAAACACCCCCCCACTCCCCCCACCCCCCCCCCATCTGTGCCCCATCCGCGCGTTCTCCCCGTCCCCGGGCCGGGGGGGGCTCAGCGGGGGCGCGGGGTCACTTCTCGGTCAGCGAGAGCTGCAGGATGCGCTGCAGCTCCTCTTCCTCCTGCCGCGTCCGCCGCTCGGCCTCCTCCTGCTCCCGCGCCGACAGCGCCATGGCCAGCCGCAGCTGCTCCGCGTAGCTGGGGAGCAGCGCCCCGGGACCCCCGCCCCCCCCCGGGGACGGGCTGCCCGGGGGACGGGGGGCTGCCGTGTGCTGGGGAGTCCTGGGGGGGCGGCACGGCCTCAGCCGGGACCCCCGGGGACCCCCACGACAAGCTGGGGGCCGGTGCCTGCTGGTGATTGCCCCCTGACCCTCTCCTCACCCCCCCCCCCACCCCCGGGGGGGGGGGGGGGGGGACGCTGGCCGGACCTTACCAACCTGTCTCCCCGGCGGCCCTCGTGGGACATGGGGTGGGTGCCCGGCTTGCTGTTGGTCAGCGCCTCCCAGATGGTGACCTGCGGGTGGAGAGGGGGCTTGGGGGGGGGGGGGCTCGGAGGGGAAATTCAGCCCCGCCGAGGCATGTGGGGATGGGGAGAGGTGGGGGGAGCGGGGTGGGTGGCCCCCATGGGGTCCCTGGGCCCAGGGGAGGGTGAGGAGGGTGGTGGGTGAGGATGAGGAAGGTGGTGGATGAGGAGGACGAGCATAGTGGGTGAGGATGAAGAAGGAGGTTGGATGAGGATAAAGAGGATGAGGCGGATGGTGGATGAGAAAAATGTTGAATGAGGAGGCTGAGGAAGTTGGATGAGGCTGTGGAGGAGGAGGAGAATGTTGGATGAGGATAAGGATGAGGAGAAGGAGGATTTTGGATGAGGATGATGATGAGGAGGAGGATGTTGGATGAGGAGGACCAGCATGGTGGATGAGAAAAATGTTGGATGAGGCCGGGGATGCTGGATGAGGAGGACAAGTCTGAGGATGTTGGATGAGGCCGAGGAAGGCGCCTCCCCGCGGAGCCCACCTGGTCGTACTCGCTGCCCGCCTCCAGCAGGCTCTGCTGGATGGCGAACTGCAGCAGGTCGTCCTCGTCCTCCCGCAGGGTGTCCTGGTGGGTGCCCACCACGCTGTACCCCCGGGGCACCTCGAAGAGCGCCGGGTCCATCTCGCACACCCGGCACGACGCTGCGGGGAGACAGGTGCCGGCGTGGCTGGGCACCCCGCTGCCCGGGACCTCCGCCGGGACCCCCCCCCCCCAGGCCCCCCGCCACCTACTGAGCGAGCTGGAGCTGCTGACGCTGGAGGAGTCGCTGCTGGGCGAGGGCGCCTCGCTGCTGGGGCTGTGCCGCAGGGAGCTGACGGGCTCGTCGCACCCGTTGAGGTTGCCGAAGGTGATGCGGGCGTTGAGGATGTGGAAGATGGGGATTTCTGCCGCAAGTAATAAAAAAAATAAAAATAAATTAAAAAGGGCAGGGAGGGAAGCTGGCTGCATGGGCTGTGCTGGCCGCAAAGGGCCCCCTCCCTGCACCCATGGGTGCTTGGGTGCGCCCCACCCCCCCCCGGGTACCGATTTTGACGGGGAAGCCGGGCGGGAGGCGCAGGGTGATGAAGTCCCGCAGCTTGGCGAAGAGCGCGTTGCTGATCGCCATCAGGTCGATGATGGGGGCGACCTGCTCGCAGAGGGACAGCGGGTGGTCCTCGCACAGCCACAGCTTCGCCTTGAACCTGCGGGGGCGCGGGGGGGACACAGGCGCCGGGCTGGGGACCCCGGGGGCCCCGCGATGGCAGGGGGGGGACGGCGGGGGTCCCCTCCTCCCCGCTCGCCCCCTCACTTCTGCGTCTTGGTGGTGAGCTCCATGGGCCGCCCCATGTCCCGGTTGCCCAGCTCGAAGTTGGGGTTGAAGTACTCCTCCGGGGTGATGGCGGTGGGGTTGGCGTGGCTCAGCGTCTGCGTGATCAGCGTCTGCGGGGACGGCCCCGATGGTGGCACCGCGTGGGGACAGCGTGGCCACGGGGACCCCCCCCCCCCCCTCCCCGGGCCCCGCACACTCACCCCGTTGTTGGGCCCCACGTGCTGCTCGGCGATGCCCAGGAACGACTGCAGCGGGGTCTTACTGCCTGCGGGACGTGGTGTGAGGATGGGGGCCGGTGAAGCCCCCTGCCCACCGCAGCCCCTCGCCCTACCTTTGCTCTTGCCCTTGTGCTGGTCCGAGAGGTGCTCGGTCCGCGTCCGCGTGATCAGCTCCACGTTGGACGCCCCGTAGACCTGTCCGAGGGAGGGGAGTGCCAGAGGTGGTAGGTGTTCCCCAAAAACCGGCCGTACCCCTGCCACGGCTCAGCCCGCTGCCCCTCACCTTGGCCTCGTACCCGTTCACCATCTCCGTCTTCTCGCTCCGCCAGCCCAGGATCCCGGACTTGTTCCTGGGGGTGATGCGGGGCGCTGTCAGCGATGGGTGGGGTGGGATGGGATGGGATGGGAAGGGATGGGATTGGATGGGATGGGAAGGGAAAGATGGGAAAGGATGGGATGGGATGAGATGGGATGGGATGGGATGGGACGGGACGGGACGGGAAGGATGGGATGGGATGGGACATCGCTCTTGGATGGACAGGACGCGGACACCCGGGGGGTCAGCACCGCCCGTGCCCACCTCTCGAAGGCGATGTTCTTGGTGTCGAGCTGGGTGGTGACGACGGGGGCCGTGAGCCGCCCCATCACCTGCTCCTCCGTGGGCTGCACAGCAGCCAGCAGCACCTCCTGGTCGTGGCTGGCCAGGGCCAGCGTCTCCGAGTAGACCACCCGCCGGTCGTGGTCGATCTCCATCACCACGGCGCTGGTGTCTGCGGGGAGCGGGCGGTCAGCGCGGGGACAGCCCCCCCACCCTCCCTGTGCCCCCCCCCCGGCCCCCATCTCACCCTGCCCGCGGAAGACGAAGCTGCGGTTGCCCCGCTGCCAGGTCATATGGTCGAAGCCCAGCAGCGTGGTGTCCACCCGCAGGTTCTGGCCGCTCTTCCACACCTTGTACGTGTCGCTGGGGCAGATCTTGGACACCAGCGGCACTGGGGGGAGACGGCGATAGCCCAGCCGGGGACGGGGCCACCCTGCGTCCCCCGGGTGGGCTGCGAGCGCTGAGCGGGGCGGGGGAACGCACCCAGCGCCTCCGATGGGGGGGTAGGGGCAAGCCTGGGGGGCACGGGGCAGGGGGTGGGGGAGGACGCGTTGGGAAGCTCCCACTCTGCCCAAGCTTACCCCAGCTGGTGAACTCCCACTTCATCTCCACGTAGAAGTCCTGGGCCTGCCAGTGGGAGCACACAGGGTGGGCAGGAGCCCGGCCGTGGTGCCCCCCACCCCTAGCCCCACAGCCCCATCTGGGGCAGGTACCTTGCGCAGCTTCTCCAGCAGGATGGGGATCCCGGCCAGGCGCTTGATGGCTCGCTGGTAGTCGCGGTAGCGCAGGACCAGCTGCACCAGCTCCAGGTCGCGGGTGCTCACGGCCTCCTGCAGCACTGCGGGGCCGAGAGGGGCAGCGTGGCATGGCACGGTGCCACACGCACGTAGCACCGTGCAAGCAGCCCCCTGGGGAGCTGGGGCACTAGGGTGAGCACACCCGTGCCCGTGACCGAGCCCCCTGCTCACCCGTCCAGCCGCTGCGGTTCTCCTTGCCCACGTCAGCTCCATGCTTCAGCAGCACCCTGGCGCACTCGAGGTGGCCCAGCGTGGTGGCCAGGTGCAGCGGGGTGCGTCCTCGGGGGTCCAGCTGCTCGATGTCGGCCTGCCGGGGGGGCGGCAGGGCTCAAGGGGCACCAGGATTGCCGGGACCCCCTGCCCGTGCCCTCCCACAGACATGAGGCTCGTGGCCAGGGAAAGCAGCAGATGTTTGCCGCTATCTCCATGAGCATTCCCATCCCCCTGAGCAGGTGCATGTGCACCGCGCCCCGAAATGCTGTCCCAAAGGTTTTCCTGCTCCCCCCAGCCCCACGGAGTCACTGCCAGCACCCAGCACGGCTCGGCACGGCCAAGCAGGGCTGCACCCATGACATGGGCATGGAGCAGGGTCACCACCCAGCCCGGCGCACGGGGCTCCACGCCACCCAATGCAGCTTCAAGCTGTGAAAAGCCGTGAAAAGCCCCCACCTCTGAGGATCCGGGGAGGTTTTTTTGAGGGGGGGGGGGGGGGGGTTCTGCCCAGTTGCCAGGCAGCAGCTGCCGGCAGCCCCCTCCGCGGCACGGCGGGCGACGCTTGGTGCTGCGGCGGGCGCACGTGTTCCCCGCCGGAGCCGGGGGCGGGCGGCGCTGCGTGAGCGGAGCGAGCGGCTGCTCCGAGCATCCCCGGCCCCGGGGAGCCGCGCCGGGGCTGCGATTGTTTGTGCCAAGCCTGGAGGCTGGCGCCGAGCCAGCCCCGAGGAATCCCCCCCAGCTCCGGCTCTCCCCGATGGCAGCAGCGGCGGTGGCGCACCCAGCACCCTGTGCAGCGGTCCTGCCGGGGGGGGGGGGGGGGGGGGGGGGGGGAGCTGTGTGGAAGCCCCCCAGCCACAGCATCCTCCCCACACTCCAGCAGCCAGGTGGTACCCAGAGGGGGGCAATCGGATGATGCCGGGGCAGGAGGCGGCAGCTGCAGGACCCAAAGGTGCCACCCAAAGGTGCCAGCGGGGACCTGGCACCCCAGCGGGGTTTGGGGACAGGCAGGGGTGGGGTGGGGGCTTGTGCTGCTGGGGACAGGGCTCTCACCCCCCCCCCCCCAGCAAGTCCCCCCACTCATCACTTGTGTCCCCCTGCTCATCGCAGCGATGGCCTGGGGATGTCCCCAGGGCCATGAGTGCCCCCATGTCCACATCCCTGGGGGCTCACCAGGCAGGGGGACCCCCCAGGCTTCTCCCACTGCCCAAACCAAACAGACCCCCCCCCCCCATCTCCCCAGGAGCCCGCGCACTGCTCCAACGCTCTCCAGGCGACTGCTGCTTTTTAATTGCGCTAATGAAATGACTCTAATTAAAGCAATCGCCCCCCAGCTGGGGGACGGGTGCTGCAGGCTCCGCGGGGCTCCCCAGCCGCAGCCGTGCCCCAGCGCCACGGGGGGGGGGGGGGGGTTCAGGGCCACCGATTTGGGGACACGGCGCCCGAGCCAGCCCCGGGGGACACGGCGTGACCCAGTTTCCACCGTGCAGATCGTGGGACAGCTCCGGGCCGGGGGGGGCACAGCTGCCTGTCCTGGGGCTGAGACACCTGCTGGGGACGAGGACGTGTTTGGGGCGGTGGCGGTGCCACGTGAGACCGCAGCACGGCCGCTCCTCGCCCCAAACCCTGTGGGTTGTCCCCAGGGTGGGGGGGGCCTCAGCGTGGGCATGGACCCCAGCGCCTGTGCCCGGGTGGCGGGGGGGGGACAGGGACCAGCGCAGGGTGGTGGTGCTGGGCGCTGCTGTCCCTGCGCAGCCCCAGGGGACGGCGGGGTGACCCCAATTACTGCTGTGCGAGATGGGGCAGGCGGTGGCACGGGGTGTCCTGGCACTGCGGGGCTGTGTCACTGCCTGCCGCGTCCTCACCCTGTCCCTGCCATGGGGACCCGCCAGGTCGTGGTCCCCAGGCGGGGACAAGCACAGCCTGGGGACCGGCGGTGACATTCAGGGGTGACCCACATGTGGCCCTGCGAGAGGCACGGGGAGGAGCAGCACCACGAGCTGCCCCAGCGCTCCCAGCCCCATGCACCTGCATGCGGAGGGGGGGGTCCCATGGGGTGACACTGCCCCCGTGGGGGTCCCCAGGGTGGCAATAGAGCAGGGTGCCCAGGCAGGGGACAGGCAGCCCCCAGCACCACCCGCAGCAGCCCCACGGGCCCGCTCAGCTCGGGGCTGCTCGGGGCTGCAGAGGGCCGAGCCGTGTCCCCAGATGCCCTGGGTGGGGACAGGGGGGCTCAGGCCAGGCTGCCCCCCCCTCTTCTCCCCAAACCCCTCCTGCCCTGCGGTCTGGCCTGCAGCACCCATACCCCCCCCTCCCAGTGCACCCCTGGGTGCACACAGGGCTGGCTTTGCTCTCCCACCCAGCCACGGGGGCACGGTGGGGGCCCCAGGAGGAGCTCCCCCCACATTAGGACTAGGGCGGGGGGGGCTCGCTTAGAAAACCCCGCTCGCAGCCCCCGCATCTCCCCACGCCCTGCTTTGATCTCTGCCGCTCCTGGGGGAAAAAAAAAAAAAAAAAAAAAAAAAAAAACACGACCCCAAAATACAGTGGAAATAAACCCAGCAGTGATGGGAATGGGGGGGGGGGGGGGGGGCGATGCCGGCACGCAGCCCCCCCCCAGCTGGCCCCCACAATGGAGGCGGGTGTGGCGGGAGCATCACGGCACGGCGGGGACCCCCTGCCCGCACCCATCCGGCACAGGGCTCGGGCCACGCAGCACCCTAGGGTGCTGGGAGGGTGCTCGGGGGGGGGGGTTGAGCAGCTGCAGCCAAGGCTGGGGGGGGGAGGCACAGCCTGGCCGCCGGCCTCCGCCAGCGCCTGCGGTTTTCCTGCGTCTTCAGGGTTGGGTTTTAATTACCTGGATTGCAACGCCAGCGGGGAGATGGAGGCTGGGAACGCGCCCGCGGTCATCGAAGAGCTGGGGGGGGGGGGGGTCACTAGGCCCGGGGTGGGGGGGGCACAAGGAGGGTGCTTGGCCTCCTGGGGGTGGGGGCCCTGCCTCGCCCTCCCCTAAAGGGTGGGGAGCTGGGGGCGCACCCCCCGCTGGGCCCTCAGCACCCTGTGTCTGGGGGAGGGGGGGGGGGGGCACAGAGGCCTAAGAGGGAGCTGGGGGCACGTGGGGGGGGGGGGGGCACTGCTGTGTGCCAGAGCTGGTGGCGGCTGTCACAGCCCTGCTGTGCCCGGGGGGGGGGGGGGGCACGGGGGGGGGGACCCTGAGCCCTGCTGGCGTTGTGGAGGGGGGGACCCCAACCCCACCTCCATCCTCATCCCCATCCCCATCCCTGTCTCCATCCGCATCCTCATCGCCACCCTCACCACCGTCATCCTCACCATCATCATCCTCATCAGCCCCAGCCCCAGCCCGTGCAGGCGGCATTGCATCAGCCCGGGCCGTGCCGTTCCGAGCCGTTCCGTGCCGAGCCGTGCCGGGGATGCCCCCCCCCACCCCACCCCCTCACCCCCCCCACCCCCCCCCCGCCTCCCCACCTGCTTGGCGCTGAGCTCCCGGTCCAGGTCCCGGGCTCGGTTGTGCCAGACGAGGTAGTGCAGCGGGTACCTGCCCTCCGGCCCCTTCCTGCCCGAGCAAGACGCGAGCATCCTCCGTGCATGCTGGAGCGGCGGGCGCGGAGCGGGGCGGAGCGGGGCGCGGGGCGCGGAGCGGAGCGGAGCGGAGCGGGGCGGGCACCTCCCGGCCGGGGCTGCCCCCCCCCCCCCCCCCCCCCTTCCTCCACGAGCCCCCTCCCCCGCGGCCCCCCCCCCCCCCTCCGCACCGCCCGGCCTCATGGGACTTGTAGTCACCGGGCATCGCCCCCTTCCTCCTCCTCATCCTCCTCCTCCGCCCCGCACCCCCAGCCACCCCCCCCCCCCGCCGTGTGTGTGCATGGGGAGGGAGGGGGGGGCTGACAAGGGACACCCCTGTCCCCCCCCCCCCCATATTCGCTTCCCCAAATTCCCCCCCCCCCCATATTCACACCCCCCCCCCAGCCCGATTTGCCCCCCCAAGGTGGATGATTCTCCCCCCCAGGCACACAGCAGGACACCGCCGGGGGGGGGGGGGGAGGGCCGTGGTGTCCCGACCCCCCCCCATCAGCAGCAGCTTCCCCCCCCCATTTCCCTTTTCCTCCTGCGTTTCTGCCTTTTCCGGCGGCCTCCCGAGAACAATGCGAGGCTGGGCCTCCGCTGCCCGGCCCGGCCTCCCCGCCGGCGCCACGCTCCCGCTGCCCCCCCCCCTCCCCGGACCCCCCCAAGACCCCCCCGTACCCCCCCAGCCCCCCGGTGCCGCGGGGTGCCCCCACCCCCCCAGCGCTGCCTTTCCCCGCCCCGCTGCGCCGGAGGCAGCCGGTGGCCGGGACCCCCCCCTTCCCCAAGCCCCCCCTCCCCCAGGACCCCCCCCAGGACCCCCCCATCTCCCCGCCAGCCCCGCTGCCCTATGACGTCATAGGCCATCCCCATGGCAACCAGCGGTGAGGTCACAGGGCTGCCAGGCCCGCGGGGGGGGGGGGGCAGGATCCGGACCCCCCCCCTTTGGCGGCCTGGGGTCCCGATGGTGACACCGAGGGGTCCCCAGTGGGACCCGCCCCCAGAGGGACCCTAAACCGTCCTCACCCCAATCCCCCTTGGTCTTGCCCCCCCCTCTGCACCTCTCCTACGTGGTGGGGGGGTTCATCCATCCTGGGGGGCCCATAGGTGGGGACCCCCTGACTGCCCCTGGGGGGGTTGGAAGTGACCCCTGTGCCCCCCCTGCCCGGCCCAGGCTGCCCGCAGTGACCCCACGCTGCAGCTGGGACTGGGGCAGTGGGGGCGCAGGGCTGGGGGCGCAGAGGTGCAGGGCTGGGGGCAGAGCGGAGCAGTGCCCTGGGCTGGGGGGGGCTGCGGCAGGATCAGGAGCAGGAGCAGGACCAGGACCAAGACCAGGATCAGGATCAGGATCAGGACAAGGACCAGGACCAGGGGATGCCCAGGAACAGGAGATGCCCTGGACCAGGACCGGGACTAGGGTCAGGACCAGGACCAGGATCAGGATCAGGATCAGGATCAGGACCAGGAGATGCCCAGGGCCAGGACCAGGACCAGCACCAGGGGATGCCCAGGACCACGAGATGCACTGGACCAAGACGAGGACTAGGAGCAAGATCAGGACCAGGATCAGGAGATGACCAGGACCGGGACCAGGACCAGGACCAGGACCAGGAGATGACAGGGTCTGGGAGACGCGTTGTACCAGGACCAGGATCAGGACCAGGAGATGCCCAGGACCAGGAGATGCCCTGGTCCACGACTAGGACCAGGACCAGGACTAGGACTAGGACTAGGATCAGGACCAGGACCAGGACCACGAGATGCCCTGGTCCAGGACCAGGACCAGGACCTGGACTAGGACCAGGACCAGGACTAGGACTAGAATCAGGACCAGGACCAGGACCAGGACCGGGAGATGACCAGGTCCGGGAGACGCATTGTACCAGGACCAGGATCAGGACCAGGAGATGCCCAGGACCGGGAGATGCCCTGGTCCAGGACCAGGACCAGGACTAGGACCAGGATCAGGATCAGGACCAGGAGATGCCCAGGGCCAGGACCAGGACCAGCACCAGGGGATGCCCAGGACCACGAGATGCACTGGACCAAGACCAGGACTAGGAGCAGGACTAGGACTAGGACCAAGACCAGACTAGGAGCAAGATCAGGACCAGGATCAGGAGGTGACCAGGTCCGGGAGACACGTTGTACCAGGACCAGGATCAGGACAAGGAGATGCCCAGGACCAGGAGATGCCCTGGTCCATGACTAGGACCAGGACCAGGACTAGGACCAGGACCAGGACCAGGACCAGGAGATGACCGGGTCCAGGAGACGCATTGTACCAGGACCAGGACCAGGAGATGCCCAGGACCAGGAGATGCCCTGGTCCAGGACCAGGACCAGGACCAGGACCAGGACCAGGACCGGGACCAGGACCGGGACCGGGACTGGGACCGGGACCAGGACCAGGGGATGGCCAGGACCAGGAGATGCCCTGGACTAGGACTAGGACCAGGACCAGAGGATGCCCAGGACCAAGATCAGGATCAGGACCAGGACCAGGACCAGGAGATGCGTTGTACCAGGACCATGATCATGACTAAGCTCAGGACCAGAACCCGGGGATGCCCAGAACCAGGACCGGGCTGCAGATGGGGGCTGCTCCATCACCGGTGCCTCCCGCCCCGCAGCGGGTGCCCACGGGCTGGGTGTGCCGGTACCGGGGCGGTGCGGTTCCGGAACCGGGCTGTGCCGGTGTCGGTATCGGGGCGGTGCCGGTATCGGGGCGGTGCCGGTATCGGGGCGGTGCAGTGCCGGTACCAGGGCTGTGCGGTGCAGGAGGTGCCGGTACCGGTGCGGGCGGTGCGGGCGGTGCCGGTACCGGTGCGGCGGCGGCCGGGGCGCGGGGCGGGGGCGGCGGCGGGGCCCCTCCTCCGCCGGGGCCGGGCCTGCGCCGCTTCCTGCGGAGCCGCCGGGCGCTGGGAGCAGCCGGCAGCCCCGGCCGGGGGGCCCCTCGCCGTCTGTCCCCCCCCCTTCCCCTTCCTCCTCCTCCTCCTCCTCCTCCTCCTCCTCTTCCTCCTCCTCCTCCTCCTCCTCCTCCTCCCCCCCCCCCCGCCCGGCCCGGTGCCCCCGGCGGGCCCGGACCGCGCCGCCGCCGCCCCCCCCACGCTGGCGCAGAGGCCCGGGCCCGGGCCCGCCTCGCCGCTGAGGATGTCCCGGAAGGCGCAGCGGGCCGAGGTGTGCGCCGATTGCAGCGCCCCAGGTAAGGGCTGACCCCCCCCTCCCAGCCCCCGCCCCCCCCGGGCCCCCCCTTCCCCGTCCAGGGGCTGCAGCCCCCGGAGTCTCCGTTGCCCCCCTCCCCCCCAACCTCCGGTGGGCTCCGGTTGCGGCTCCGGTTGCACCTTGCCGGTGCCCCCCCCCCCGCGCCTGTCTGTGCCCCCCCCGGTTGCATTCGGACCCCCGTAGCCCCCCAGGAGCCAGCTCGTAGCCCTCCCGGTGAGCCCTCCCTCGGTGCACCAGGCGCTGTGCCCCCCCGTTACGCCCGCAGCACCCCCATTCCCCCCCCCCACAAACCCTGCACCCCCCCTCTGAGTGCCCCCCCCCCGCTAACAGCAGTGCCAAGGGCTGCATCCGCACCCCACAGCGAGCCCCCTTCGCACCCCGCACCGCACCCCTTGGGATGCTTGCATCCCCCCAGCAACCCTGCGATGAGCCCCAAATACCCCCCCCCCCCACCGAGCACCCCCTCCTTTTACCCCCCCGAGCCCAAGGAATCTCCTGGAGCACCCCAAATGTGACCCCAGCGCACCACCACAGCCTCTGCGCCCCTCGGCGCGGGCGCTCCCGGTGCCACCCGGGGACCCGGCTGAGGGCAGGGTTTGGGGGGGGACCCTCCCCATGGCCCCCCCAGCGCCCACGCCGGCTGGCTCCGGGGCGGGCAGAGCGGGGCTGCAAGCCGCAGCCTGAGCCTGGGCATGACGGTTCCCATCCGCGGCGGTGCCGGTGCCCGCAGCCCCAGCGCCGGGTGCCAGCCCGCGGGCGTCGTGCCGGGGGCCGCTCCCCAAAACCCGTGCCGGCGGCCGGCCCCGCGGCGCCGAGGCGATGAATGAACGGGGCCCGAGCATCGAGGCTGGCCTCGCAGCCGGCCCCGGAAAGCTGCCCGCGGGCGAAGGCTGTGCCGAAATTATTCCGGCCGCGTGCCAAGGGACGGATCCTGCCAGGAGAGCCGGCGGCACGCGTGGGCGCGGGGCTGCCCCGGCCGGCGGTGGGCGAGCGGGGGCCGCGGCGGGCAGCGGGGGGTACCCGGGGCTCTCCGCGGGGCGCCGCGAGCCTGGCGGTGCCGAGGCTCCCAGCCCAGGGGGGGGAAATGGAAACCAGTTTCTTCCAATCTCTTATCGCCCGGCGGCCATGTGAGGAAATGAGTTATAAAGTCCAGAGGCCGCTTCCTACCGCGCTGGGAGTGCCCGTGCCGGGGATGCGCGGCCCCACGTGGGTGCCCCAAGGGGTGCCCGGCGTGCCCCGGCCTCGCTGCCTGCCCTGCTCAGCCCCAAACCCGCCCTACTGTCCCCAGGTGGGGGTGCCAGCTGGCCCCAACCCTCCCCTCGCTGGGGCTGGGGGGGGCTTCTGCATCAGCCCCCCCGTTACACACATCCCAGCGCGGGGAAGGCGCACCCTCGGGGTGCGGGGTCCCTCCGTGCCAAGGCTCTCCAAGCCACCCCGATGCCCCCACGCATCCCTCCGGGTCCTGCTGGTGCAGAAGGGGTGACACACCGTGGGACCCCAAATCTATAGGGTGCTGGGGCTGCAGAAGCCTGGCTGGTGTCATGGTGTCCCCCCCCCCACCACCACCACCCCGGCCCTGCACGCAGCGTCCTGTTCCCGGCAGCGCCCCGTGGGCCGCGGGCGCGGAGGCGCAGATGCAGCCGCGCCGGCTGCCAAGGCGCTGCCATCTGCCCGGGCAGCGCTGCCAGGCTGGGGGGGGGGGGCTGTGGGGCCGGTGCTGGGTGCACCCCCAAAATGGGGTCCTCAGGGCTGCCCGTCACACTGTGGGACCACCAGTGGGGTCTTGGGGAGGGGGCCGGGACCCCGCAGGCAGGAAGGAAGCGCCGGAGCCTGGCTGCTCGCCTGCCTTCCTCTGCGGGGTCGCGGGGACAAGGCACCATTTGGGGACAGGGTGGGCAGCGAGGGCTGCCACCCCGCCGGGCTGTGCGCCCCTGTGTGCGTCCCTTCCTCCCATGGCACTGCGGGGTGTTTGTGTAGGCCCTACAGAAACAAGGGTGGAAGCGCCGGCTCTGGGGCTGGGCAGAGGCTGGCACGGCTCTGTCACAGCAGAGGGGCCATCGGGGACAACCTGTGTGCAGGAGGGTGGCACCCCCTGCCCCATCTGTCCCCTGCCCTTTCCACCTGTGCAGGGTGGGGGCCAGGACCTGTTTGGGGTGCTGGTTGGGGGGAGCTGGCCCCCCCGGGCCAGCAGCGGGGCCCCCGTGGGTGCCGTGGCTGGAGCGGGGCCGGTGCCAGCGGCGCGGCCGCTCAAACGTCCCTTTGTTCTCATGGGGACACAAAGGGCTCCAGTCCGGCCGGGCTGGGAGGGGGGGCAGCAACTGGGGCTGGGGAGGGGGCACGGTGCTGGGGAGGGGGCACAGCATCAGCTCCCCAAATCTGGGGGGCTGCAAAGCCAGCGACGGCTGCATGCGTGGGTGCCCACCCTTTTGGGGGGTGCGCTGCACCCAGCCGGAGACCCCCCCCTTCCCTTCCCCATGCCCAGCCCGGAGCTCAGGGGGTGCACGGCCCCCCCAGGTCGGGGTGCCCCCGCTCACTGCGTGGGGCTGGCGTCGCCCCCGCTGCCGGCCGCCCTCGCGCTGGGGGAGGCCGAATCCTGCCTCCCCCCCCCCCAGCCGGTGCCTGGTTGCCAATGGAAACCTTTGGGTTTCCCCCGGCGGTGGGATGAGCCCCTCGCCGTCGCCTGGGAAACCACCGCGTTGCCGCGGCAACACTGCCCCCCCCCCTCCAAAATTCGGGCGTTGGATGGAAGGGGGGGACCCCCCCGTAACGCCCCGTGCCCCCCGCAGACCCCGGCTGGGCCTCCATCAACCGCGGCGTCCTCATCTGCGACGAGTGCTGCAGCGTGCACCGCAGCCTGGGCCGCCACATCTCCATCGTCAAGCACCTGCGCCACAGCCCCTGGCCCGCCACCCTGCTCCAGGTGGGTGCCCCGGCCTTGGGGAGGGGGCCGTGGGGGGGCGTGGGGGGGTCCCGGCGCCCACCGCCGTGCCTCTGCCCCGCAGATGGTGCACACCTTAGCCAGCAACGGGGCCAACTCCATCTGGGAGCACTCGCTGCTGGATCCGGCCCAGGTGCAGAGCGGGCGCCGCAAGGCCAACCCGCAGGACAAAGTGCAGTAAGTGTGGGCCGCGGGGAGGGGGCTGCGATGGCCGGGTGCCCCCCCCCTCACCGCCTGCCCCCCCGCCCCCCCCTCTCCCGCCTCCCCACCAGCCCCACCAAGTCGGAGTTCATCCGCGCCAAGTACCAGATGCTGGCCTTCGTCCACAAGCTGCCCTGCCGGGACGACGACGGCGTCACCGCCAAGGACCTCAGCAAGGTGGGGGCGCGGGGAAAGCCCCCCCCCCCCCCCCCCCCCGGTGGTGGTGGGGGGACAAACCCGGCACTTACCCCCGCCGCCTCTCCTCCCACAGCAATTGCACTCCAGCGTGCGGACGGGCAACCTGGAGACCTGCCTGCGCCTGCTCTCGCTGGGGGCTCAGGCCAACTTCTTCCACCCGGTGAGCACCCCGTGCCGTGGGGCTGGCTGTGGGGTCAGCTATGGGGCCAGCTGTGGGGCCCTGGGGGTCTCGGAGCCCCCCGGGGTGTGCTTCTGCCCGGTCCCGGAGGCTGATGCTCGCCGTGCCCGCAGGAGAAGGGCACCACGCCGCTGCACGTGGCGGCCAAGGCCGGGCAGATCCTGCAGGCAGAGCTGCTGGTGGTCTACGGCGCCGACCCCGGGGCGCCCGACGTGAACGGCCGGACCCCCATCGACTACGCCAGGTGAGTAGAAGGCGGGGGAGAAAAACGGGGCGGGGGGGGGGGGGGGGGGTTGTTCACCAGCACCCCGGGGTCGGCATCACCCCTGCCCGTGCCCCCACAGGCAGGCGGCCCAGCACGAGCTGGCGGAGCGGCTGGTGGAGTGCCAGTACGAGCTGACCGACCGGCTGGCCTTCTACCTCTGCGGCAGGAAGCCGGGTGAGTGCCAGGCTCGGCGCTGGGGCTCAGCCCTTGGTGGGGTGGGGGGGGCAAAAAGGGGGGGCCGCTCTCACCACCCCTGTCTTTGCGCAGACCACAAGAACGGGCACTACATCATCCCGCAGATGGCAGACAGGTGAGCGCCCCGCGGCCACGCCACCGACACCCCCGTCCCCCCCGGCGTCCCCGCTGGGCCGAGGGGGGGACCACGGCCGCCTGCCCGTGACCGGCGTTGGAGCGTCTTTGGGGGGGGGGTGGGATGGGGTGGGGGGGCCCGTGTAGCGTGGTTGGAGGGCCGTGCGTGCGCGTTTAACGTCCTCCTTTATCCTGTTCTTCCCTCCGCTGCCTTCTCCGGAGCGCAGGGTGCGCCCAAAGTGCATGGCACAGAGGTATTGTCCGCTCGGCTCTCGGCACCGGGGGCCCCCCCGCTGCAGCCCCCCGGCGCTCAGTGCAGCCCGGCGGGGGGCACCCGGGTGGGGGGGTCCAGCTTGTCCCGTGCCACCTCGCCCCCCGGCCCCGTGCCTGCCCGCCAGCCCCTCTCCCTGCTCAGCGAAGCCCCCCCCCAAGCCTGGGGGCATCTGGGGTGCGTCTGGGGAGCGTTTTGGTGGGGAAAAAACAGGAATAACCCCCAATTTGTGTCCCCCCCCCCCCATGCACCCCACAGCCTGGACCTCTCTGAGCTGGCCAAGGCGGCGAAGAAGAAGCTGCAGGCGGTGAGTGGGGAGCGGGGCCGGGCCGGGGGGGGGGGCTCAGCGCCTGCCACCCCCTGGCCTGACATTTGTGTCCCCCCCCCCCGTCCTGCTGCAGCTCAGCAACCGCCTCTTCGAGGAGCTGGCCATGGACGTGTACGACGAGGTGGATCGCCGGGAGAACGACGCGGGTGAGCTGGGCCATGGGGAGCAGCCGGGGGTGGCTGCAGGGTGTCCCCCCCCCGCTCGGTGCTGGCGGGCATCCCGGCTCGGGGAGGAGCAGGAGCAGGCAGCGGGGGGGGGGGGGGGGGGGGGGGGGGAGCGATCCGGCACCGCAGGCCCCTCCTTCCTCATTCCTCCGGCCGGGGCCGGGGGCCGTTTCCTCCACGCAAGGGGCTGCTGCCACGCGACGGGACGTGGGGGTGCTGGAGGTGGGTGCTGGGCCCCCCCCCGAGCCCCGGGGCTGGGGGGACAAGCCCTGGTCTGCTTTTGTGGGGTGCCCCGGGTCCTCAGGGAAGGGTGCGGGGGGGGGGATCCTTTTCCAGGGAAAGGCAGGCAGCGATGTGCATGCCAAAATTGCTCCACCCTTGGCTGGGGGGGCCACGGGGCTGTGCCCCAAAGGGATCTGGGGGTCCCGGGTGTGGGGAGCCCCCCCCCCCCCGGGGAAGATGGGGTGGCTGGGGGAGGCGATTCCCGTCAGCACAGCTGGGCTCCGCTCCCAGCCCCAGCACGCTGGCCCTGAGCCCGCGCCTGCGTCCTGCCGGCCCCGCGGCCTGCCCGGGGTGGGGACAGCACCCCTGGCCCCCCCCCCCCCGTCTCGGCTGCCCCCCGGTGTGGGGTCGGAGCCCCCCCTGACGCCGGGTCCCTGCCCGCAGTGTGGCTGACGACGCAGAACCACAGCACTCTGGTGACGGAGCGCAGCGCCGTCCCCTTCCTCCCCGTCAACCCCGAGTACTCGGCCACCCGCAACCAGGTGAGCCCCGCCGGGCCCCTCGTGCCCCCCCCAGCCTTACACCCAGAGCCCCCCCTCACCCCTTTTCTTCCCCCCCCGCTTCACCTCCCAGGGCCGGCAGAAGTTGGCTAGGTTCAACGCCAGGGAGTTCGCCACGCTGCTCATCGACATCCTCGGGGAGGCCAAGCGCCGGCAGCAAGGGAAGAGCCTGCTGAGCCCCACGGGCGACCTCGACTTCTCCCTGCGGAGCCAGAGCGACCTGGACGACCAGCACGACTACGACAGCGTCGCCTCCGACGAGGACACGGACCAGGAGCTGCTGCGCAACGCCTCCCGCAACAACCGTGCCCGGGTGAGCCCCGCGCGCCCCCATCTCCTCCCCACCGCTCAGCGCCCCCCTGCCGGGGTCGGATCCTGGCGCTGAGCCCCTCTCCCCGCAGAGCATGGACTCCTCGGACCTGTCGGATGGCCCCATCACGCTGCAGGAGTACCTGGAGGTGAAGAAGGCCCTGGCCGCCTCGGAGGCCAAGGTGCAGCAGCTGATGAAGGTGAACAACAGCCTGAGCGATGAGCTGCGCCGGCTGCAGCGCGAGGTGGGTGCGGGGCCGCCGGGACTCCCATCGTACACCCCGCTATCCCTGCCTATCCCCCCCCCCCCCCTCCTAATTTTTCCTTCACCTTGCTGCAGATCCACAAGCTGCAGTCGGAAAACACGCAGATCCGGCAGCAGACGGGGCCCCCGCACCCGGCCCCGGCCCCCAGCGAGCGCCCGGAGCACGGGCACCCCCCCGGCACGGCCCCCCCGCACCGCCGGGACCGCCAGGCCTTCTCCATGTACGAGCCCGGCTCGGCGCTGAAACCTTTCGGGCAGCCGGTGGAGGAGCTGGTGACCAGGCTGCAGCCCTTCGGCAGCAGCGTGAGTGCTCCAGAGGAGGGGGACGGGGGGGTTTGGGGGGGGAGCTGAGGGCACCCCAAGGGGTTGGTGGTGATGCAGAGCTGGGTTCCTTCCCTGGGGGGCCGGGGGCGGCGGGGCCTTACCCTTTCGTGTGTCGCCAGGAGGCGGAGGACGAGGCTCTGTACTCCATGCACATCCCGGCCAGCGTGTACCGGGTAAGGGGGCCGCGGCGGGGGCGGCTCCTGCATGGGACGTGGTGGCCATCGTCCTCCCGAGTGCCAGCCCTCCATGTCTTCCTGGGACGTGTCCCCACCTCCCCTGCATGGCCGGGACCCCCCCCCCCCCCCCCGGGAGGTTCCCGCATGCAGGGCGGCCGTGTGCCCTCTGCTCGTCCTCCCCTGCGCGTGCCCGGGGTCGGTTCCGCGGGGTCCTGCGCACCCCGTTCAGCGCCGTCTTCCCTCCTGTCTTCCCCCTCCAGATGCGGAAAGGTCCGTCGGCCTCCTCCATGCCCTTTCCCCCATCCTCCCCGCTGCTCTCCTGCCCGCCTGATGGTGCCCGGCACATGGTGACGTACTGGGGTGGATTTGGGGTGGGGGGACCCTGTCCCCGTGCAGGATTGGGGCTGGGCAGGGCTTTGACGCCGCTCCTCTGCCCTACAGAGCAAACTGGACCGGCACGGCAGCGGCACCGACAGCGACTACGACAACACCCAGGCGGGCGAGATCCTGCTTGGGTGAGTAACGGGGCTGGGGACTGCGCTGCCACCCTGCTTTGGGGACGTGGGGCTGGCGCTGACCTGCAGGTGTTTTGGTCCCCGCAGCATGGAGGGGAAGCGTTTCGTGGAGCTGAGCAAGGACGAGGACTTCCCCCACGAGCTGGACCCGCTGGACGGGGAGCTGGATCCCGGGCTGCCCAGCACGGAGGACGTCATCCTCAAAACCGAGCAGGTCACCAAGAACATCCAGGAGCTGCTGCGGGCTGCCCAGGAGTCCAAGCACGACAGGTAGGGCTGTGCCGCGGCCCTGGGGGTCCAGGAGCCGTCGTGTCCCCCCCACCCCTAACCCCTCTCCTATCCCCCAGCTTTGTGCCCTGCTCGGAGAAGATCCACTTGGCCGTGACGGAGATGGCATCGCTCTTCCCCAAGGTAGGAGGGTTGGGGTGGCCCCAATCTCCCCACATCGTCCCCGGCCCATGCCCTGACGCTATCCCCCCGCAGAAGCCGGCGCTGGAGACGGTGCGGAGCTCGCTGCGGCTGCTCAACGCCAGCGCCTACCGGCTGCAGAGCGAGTGCCGCAAGACCGTGCCCCCCGAGCCGGGCGCCGCCGTGGACTACCAGCTCCTGACGCAGCAGGTCATCCAGTGTGCCTACGACATCGCCAAGGCCGCCAAGCAGCTGGTCACCATCACCACCCGCGAGAAGAAGCAGTGAGCGCCGGCCCGCGCCCTCCTGCACCTCCCCGGCCTCTCCTCTCCTCTCCCCCCATCTCCTCCTCCCTCCTTTCTGGCGGCGTTTGGCACGCGGGGGTGCAAGTGGCCTTAGCCCTTGCGGGGCCAGGGCGCGGGGCGAGCCCCCGCATCCCCCCCCCCCCCCGGCGCCGCCGTGGAGCTGGTGCTCAGCTGTGGGGTAGGTGCCTGCGTCCCCCTGTACAGACCCCTGCCCGCCCCGCGCAGCCCACCCCCGGGGCATGCGCCTAACTTATCCTGTACATAGCGTGTGCAGCTGCCCGTGCTGGCGGCGGTGATGTCCCCCCTACCCCTCCTCATTCCTCGCCGGGCGGCCGGTACCCCTGGGGCCGCCGGCAGCGTTACACTGGACCGGGATGCCCGCGGCCCCCCCCCCTCTCCCCAGGCGTCCTGCCCCACGCCGGGGCCGCGCTCCCTACTGTAAGATGTGTTCTTGTACATTTGTATCAATAAAGATGTGAGCATTGCACGGACCCCCGGCTCCTACAGCTGGGGGGCTTTGGGGCAACGCAGGGGTGACCCTATCCTGTCCCCACCATAGCGAGGGCTGCAGGGAGCCTGGCACCACGCTCACGTTTCACCCAGTCCCCTTGGCCCCGGCTGGCGGCCGGTCACGCCGTCCCCGGCACGGCCCCTGCTGCTCGCCCAGCCCCGGGGCTGGGCCTTCCCGGCAGAGCCCCGCCGCCTCTCTGCGCACCCTCCGAGCACCGGGGCTGCCGGCCGGGGCCCTCATGCTGTCCCCTGAGGGTTTGGTGGCCGTGGCCGCCGTGGTCACTTGCCTGGGCTACCTGGCATGGCACCTTCTGTGTGGGAGGCTGGAGGTGCCCAGAGGTCTGGAGGATGAGGAGGAGGAAGAGGAGGGGACCCCCATCCTCACTGAGGACGGCGTGGTGTGCTGCCGGCTGCTGTGCAAGCCCTCGGCGCTGGCCCAGCACCTGGAGCGGAGCTTGGGGCGCTCAGCAGCATTGAGGGGGGGGCCCTGGCCGTGGCCTCGCTGGCCTCGTCTCCGTCTGCTGCAGCAGCTCCTGCCGCCCCCCCAGCCGGCACCGGCGGTGGTCCGGGAGCATCTGCAGGTCCCCGACGGCGGCCTGGTGGCCCTGGACTGGCTGGTGGGGCCGCGGGGGGCCGGGGGCCGGCGGCGGGGCAGCGGGGGCCCCCCCAGCCCGGTGCTGCTGCTCATCCCCAACGCCGCCGGCAAGGTGCCGGGGGGGCTCCTGCAGCTGGGCTGCCGGGCGCTGGAGCTCGGCTACGTCCCCGTCGTCTTCAACCGGCGGGGACACAACGGCTGCCCCCTGGCCACCCCCCGGCTCCAGCCCTTCGGGGACCCCGGGGACCTGCGTGAGGCCGTGGCCTACGTGTGCTGCCGGCACCCCGCCGCCCCGCTGCTGGCCGTCAGCGAGGGCTCGGGCTCGGGGCTGCTGCTGGCCTACCTGGGCGAGAGCGGCTCCTCCAGCCGCCTGGCCGCCGCCGCCTGCCTCTCGCCCGTCTTCCGCGCCCGGGACTGGTTCGAGGCCCCGCTGCCCCGGCTCTACGAGTGGCCGCTGCTGCTGCACCTCAAGCGGGGACTCAGCAGGTCAGTGGGGACCGGGGACGGGGACGGGGATGGGGGGGGGGGGTGTCCCTGTGCCGGGAGTCCCAGTGTCAGCGGAGGTGCTGAGGGCAGCAAAACGCGCTGGTTAATGAACACCAGCCCCGGCAGCTGGCAGCGGCTGCGGGGTTGGGCTCATCAGCAACACGCCGCGGGGTTGTGGCAGCCATTTGGGGTTCTCCCCGTAGGAAAACATCCCCCCCCCCCCCCCCCCCTTGCCCCCCACAGCTGCACTGGGTGCATTATTGAGCCTCTCTCCCCCCCCCCCCCCCCCCCCCCCCCCCCCCCCCCCCCCCCCCAGCACTAGAGCATGGGATGCTGAGCGGGGCCAGCCGCAGCACTGCTTGCCCCCAGCACCCTGGGGGGGGCTCCCCTATGGGGTGGGGGGGGTGCCCTGACCACCCACCTGTGGCTGCAGCCCCCCCCCACCCTGTCCCACAGTGTGCCGTGTCCCTGTTACCCGGTGTCACCCGAGTGCCAGCATGGGCTGGGCTGGGTGACGGGGGCCTTGAGCAAGCGTCACCTCCAGGGGTGGTGCTGAGAGCTTTGGGGGAAAAAGGGGCTTAATAAGGGGAGGGAATGAGGGTCAATATAAACAAATAATAATTAAAAAAAAATAATAATCAACCCCGAAACTGATTGGGGAGGGGAAAAGAAACAAAACACGGCAGCCCTAAGCCTCTGCAGAGCCTGGGTGGGTGCCATGAGGCTGTGTATAATGCGGGCTGGGGATTTGGGGGGGGGGGGGAGGTGTTTGAAATGGGGACCCTACGGCTGGCCTGGAGGCAGTGGGGGGGGGGGGGGGGTCTGCCCCCCCCCCCCCCACCATCTCCCCCCTACCCCTTGCAATCGGTGCTGTCATGGCAACAGTGCCGGCTGCCTCCCGTTGCCATGGCTCCTGGGGTGGCGCCAGGATGCTGCAGGGACACCCCCACCCCACCCCATAGCAGCACACGGGGAGGGGAACCCCAACCCTGCGTTAGGGCCGCCGGGGCGCACAGCCCCATACACGGCACCGTCCCCAGTGCCCCCAGCCCGTGCCGTACCCGCAGGTACGCGGGCGCCCTGGCCGAGGCGGTGGACGTGGCCAAGCTGCTGGGCAGCCGCTCGCTGCGGGAGCTGGAGGAAGCCCTCTTCTGCGGGACCGAGAGCAGCCCCGCCAGCTGGGAAGCCTACTGGGAGCGCAACGAGCCCCTGCGCGATGCCGACGAGGTGGCCGTGCCCGTGCTGTGCGTCTGCAGCGCCGACGACCCCGTCCGCGGGCCCCCTGCCCGCACGCTGCCCGTGGAGCTGTTCCGCAGCAGCCCCTACTTCTTCCTGCTGCTCACCCCACGCGGGGGCCACTGCGGCTTCCCCCAGCGTGGCCCCGGGCGATGCTGGGGCCACGAGGCCGTGCTGGAGTACTTCAGGGCCATCGGCGAGTTCCTGCGGGCGGAGGAGCGGAGGACCGGGGTGCTGCAGCCCCGTCGATGGGGGGTTCCCCTCCCCGAGCCCCCCGCCTTCACCTGGCAGCGGTCCTACACCAGGTAGCCCCCTCCCCCCCACCCCATCACCAGCTCAGGAACGCAGGCAGACACTCCGTGTACTAAAATTACTTTATTACAGTTGATTTTTTTTTTTTTTTAACATTTCCTTTGCTATGATACAAAGGATACTTACAAACAAAATATTACATATGACCTTATTTTTTTTTTTTTTCTCTTCTCTTATTTTCTGACAACTTGGTAACAGCTTTAAATGCACAATCTATACAATTAATACAGGTTATATATGAGCTATAATGTATGTTGAACCAGAAGAATACCAGAATACTGACAATATACTGTACATTAAGCCTTACCAGTTAGTGCTCGTGGCATTTTCTACCAGAAGGAAAACGCACACCTGTAGATTCACTCATACCAGCTGGTGCTACCAGACATGGAAGCAGGAAGGCGTTCAATTCCCCTATTTAAATCCTTCGCGGCCCACCACCGTCGGCGCTGGGCCTGGAACCCTCAGACCAGTGTTCATAGTAAAACAGCAGATATGTGTGTGTTTTTCTACCTGATGCTCTGCAGCACAGAACCACGACGGCGGGTGCCTTTCCCAGACCCCCCGCGGCAGCCTGGCTTTGCCGAAGCTGCGTTGCTGTACCTGGATGAAACCCCGCGGCGCTGGGCGAGCTCTTGGTGGGGAGCTGGACGTCCTGATGGGGGAGAGGAGGAAGAAGAGGAGGAGGAGGATGGGGAAAGCAGCCACGGCCTCGCTGCCGTCAATAGGCAGCTCT
This sequence comes from Cygnus olor, assembly GCF_009769625.2. Classification (NCBI taxonomy): domain Eukaryota; kingdom Metazoa; phylum Chordata; class Aves; order Anseriformes; family Anatidae; genus Cygnus; species Cygnus olor. The sequence goes on along the minus strand of NC_049188.1, from coordinate 7,230,042 downwards.
GGGCTCTGTGCACTCCAACACGCAGGCACCGGAGGGTAGGAGCAAGCCCAGGGCACATCGCTCCGCCGGCCCCGTCCCAGCCCGGCAAAACCTTGGCCCCCGCGGGGCACGGGATGCCCGAGGCGCCGGAAGCAGCCTTGAGGCCTCGCCAGAAAGGGTTTGCTTTTGTTTCGCAGCCAAAGCTAGACTGGTGTCGCTACAGGTGTGCACTTCCCCTCCTCCCGCCATGGTCTACTTCCACTGATAAGGTTACATTTTTATTTTTTATTTTTTTCTTTAAAGCAACCAGCAAGTGAAGCGCTTTTAGTTGACTGGCAAAAGATCTGGCATTTGCACAGAAGCTGCAAATGGAAAATAGCCATCCACTCCTCCCACCCGCTGCATCCCATCCCAGAAAAACCCAAATGGATGGTGGAGGAAAAAAACAGGGGTGGAGAAGAGGAAGGGGGTGGGGAAACAGGTTGGAAAATACCAGGTTCGAGTTAACATTTCGTTGACTTCACACAATGCTTGTGCAAAAAGAAACAAAACAAAACCCCAAACAAACAAAAACCAAAACCAGGAACATGCTGGAAATAATGAAAACAAATGGAAAGTAATATATAAAATTAAAAATATAAATAGGATGTCTGGCTGACTGGTAGAAGAATAGGTCATTTAGGTTACAAAAAGGAATATACATTCAAGAGGCTCTGAACCCAGTGGGGTAACTGATGTTAAACTTGTGTTAATAGTTAGGCTAGAATTCTCAAGTTTGTCTTTAAAATCTTCACAATACAAGCAAGCTATTTTTTAAAAAATATACACTATACACACCTCACACAGCTTCTCCTACCCTTATTACACACGTTACGCTACCCTCTCGTACACTAAACCAAGGGGGTCTCACGGCTAACTTACGCAAGGTAGTCCATCCTCGCCCGAACTGTTCGCCTCGCGGTGTCGATGGCTCAATGGTGTCTGCGGCACCACAAGCAGGACCGAGCAACCCACGCGTTAACACGACCTTCTCAAGCATTCACAAGTCACCAAAATGGCTGTAGCCTTTTATGTTATACACACTTCACTTTGTAACGGTTAAGTATTTACATCGGGTCTGCCCCCACGGTTAGCTGTTCCTAGGCAGGTAAAAATGTTCCTGTTCCAAGCAAGCAAGGGGAAGAGCTGCGAGGGGTTAGGAGGAAAGGAAAGCTGAAGAAAGGAAGCAGGTGGTTTGCTTGCCAGAAGCCAAACCCGTATGCACGAGGATGCCTCTCCTTCTCTGATGCCGCTTGAGTCCTTAAAAAGCTCCCGTCCCCAAGGACCGATGGGGGCGACTGGAAAACCAGCCCTCGAGAGCACGGCCTCGCCCGCGCTCCGCCCTCCTCTGCTCGTAGCTTCCCAGGACACGCGGCAAAGCCAGTCTCCACTTGCAGACTTGCCTCTGCCACGAGGCGAGGAGCGGAGGCGGGACGGGTCGCAGAGGCACCCTGAGGCAGCGCGGCGGGGGGAACCCACCCCTCACTTGGCGACAGGTCTTTGGGGACGACCAGGGCTCGACGACCGCGTGCTGCCGAGGGACGCCGGCGGCCACGAGCCCCACGCAGGCGCCCGTGTCTCGCCGAGACGCTCGCCCATCGCGGCTGCGGCCGAGCCATGCAGAAGCAGCAGCCGCGTCCTTCAGCTCCTCGACAACTGCGCTGGTGCCTGAGCTCTGCCGAGCTCAGAGTTGCCATAGAAATGCGCGATCCTGGCGCTAAAAGCAGGCAATGATCATAAGCAAAATTCTTTTTTTTTTCTTTTTTTTTTTTTTTCCTCCAGTTTAGATGAGCTCGGGCTTAAGACAAAAGCATTTAGAATGGGGGAAAAAAACGTATCATTTCTACAGAGGCTGAAAAATATAGTAAGAAGACGATATTAAAACCGCAGCAAAGAAACTGAACTCAGTTCCCATGGAGTTCAGCCCCAGAAAAAGCTCCAAGCCACCGCTGCCGTCCCTCGGACTGCCTACATTACAGCACCTGCACAGAACACGGAGGGGAAGGAGGAGACGAGCAGTAAGAGCGGGGAACCCCACTGACCTCGTGAAGCTGCCAGGCGCGGCTGAGCTTCGGAAGAAGTCCTTCGGCCCGCTCGGCGGCTGCGGCCGCAGCTCCCGCCTCCCCAGCTCGCAATATTTAAGCACAAATCCTTACAGTGTCACTTCGACAAGTCTCAGGGATTAGACGCATGCTGAACTACGACTGGCAATTACAGTAGCTTTCTGCTAGCTGGCACATACTGTATCTATAAATTTTAGTACAAAAACTTAAAAAATACAGAAACTAGGTCAATTTGTTAACTACATATTTACAGATAATTACAATTGTTTTCACTCACAATAATTAAACTAATTGTCAGTGAAAAATTCAAACTGTGCATGTTCTGAGGTACCCGTACTCAGGGGTGGGGAGCAGGGGAGCAGAGGGGTGAGGCGGGGTGGCGGGCACCCCGGCTTCATTCACGTCAGCGGTGGCAGCGCCCGCCGCTCCTGGCCGGGTTACCCCGGGTGTCCGGACTCGGTGTGTGCACTCGGAGAAAGCAAGCAGAGAGGGAACCGGTGCCAGGTTGTTCTAGGACATGGCTTCGGGATGTTTCGAGGCCACCGGGTAGGTGCAAAGCAAACGGTCCTGTGCCAAACTGCCTTCCTCCACCCCCCGAGGAGCCTGCGGATGAAGTGCAAGTATTCAGAGACCCACGGCTCAGTGGTTAAGGTGCTTGTTTGCCGGCAGATCTCATTCACTAAGTCCCTCTCTCTCACTGACAAAGGCCTTTCCTTCCCCAGCAGAGCGGGGCCGGGCAGGGGAGGGATGCGGCGAGGCGACGGCACAGGCGCAGCTGGCTGAGCTGCGTTGCACAACAGGAATCGGGGTTATCTGCTGCCATCTTTCCCCGGTGGGGTGATGTTTACTACAACCACCAGATCTATCAGCTTTTTTTTTCTTTTCTTTTGGCTATAAACAGCTACCCACAACCCTCTGAAGTGCCTCACGTACATTTCTCAACAGACTCCGGCTCAATCGACTCTTAAAAGTGCAAACTGAAAGAACCACAGCAGAGGGACACGCAGCAGCATCCCTGCCCGGGCACCCAACGCTCCTCGTCCCTGGCACAGGATGGTCCCAGGGGCAGGAGCTCAGCTCCTGGATGCCACAACCAAACCCAAGCCTCTCCTAAAAAGCTTGCAGGAGACCTTTCGAAAGGGGGGGGAAAGAAAATTGACTCTGAATTCTCTGGTAGCACGAAGAAGAGAGCCCGTGTTTGGCGTGCTGCTGAGCTGGCTGGGCTTCAGGGCTGCTCTGCCCCATGGCGTAAAGATCGAGGCTGGATGAACGACCTGACGCACAAAAGAACCATTTTTATCCCCCAACGTGCCAAACGTCTCACTAAGATGTTGGGGTCTTTAGAGGACAAAGGAGGAGGTTAGAAGAAAGGGTGTTCACAGCTTGAGGAGCTCGTGTTTGAGGGCAGCCATTTGGCCAGCCTGGCTCTCGCCCCTCTGCTACGAGACAAGACCACAGCCAGATTCACCAGAAACCCACAGCAGGCACCCAGGGGAAGAACAAGGCTGTCCTCTGTTCACAGGACTTGAGTAACAAAGCACACGTGCCTAGCGGAATAAAGAACGCACCAGAAGTGTATGTATATACGTACATGTATACACACACACACACACAAGAAATTTTCCCATTTAACTTCTCTTTTCATCCTCCACGTAACCTGCTCTAGCTATTAGCCACGAACAAAGGCAGACATCGTGTTCGGAGTCAGTGGCAGCTTAAACTGGGGAATGCCAAAAGTTGGTGCCTGTGCGGCGTGCCAGGACCACGCTGGGCTCGTGATCTTCCGTGGTGAGGCACAGCTGGGGACTCTGAGCTCAGCCTGCTGAGCACTTCACCTGCCCACTCAGCGCCCCTCCAGCAGCTCAGTGCATTGCCTGAACCGCTTTCCTATCGCTATGCCATCTTGTTTTCTTCTCTGCAGTCTTCTGACTTTCTGGTACCCTCTGGGAGCTCTCGTCTCTGCTTTATAGCACACCACCAGCAGCTACCCTACCCTCCTGCTCCCCAGAAAAAGAAAGCTACAATTAACAGGGCAGCGTTTAAGCAAGGGCTGTTGACGACGTTCAGCCCCAGCACAGTTTGTTCAGATGTACGTGCCCTTGTCCTAAGAGAGCCCCGCTGCATGGGCTGCGCTAGCTCACGAACGGAGGGAGTGCTAAAGAACAGCAGAACTGAAGTGCCCTGACAGAAATGCACAGCATGACTCGTGTGTGCACGCATACCCACACACACTTCCACAGAGTATATAAATATATACACGAGAGACCATATATATATCCAGAGAGATGTGCGTATTCAACAGAGTAATGGTAGACAGTGGTACAATACGATTTATTGCCTCTCAAGAAATGGCACATGGACAGGGTGAGCGGGGCAGGGCAGCTGGAAGTGCAACGGGCCCTTTTCCCTGGGGGGTTAATAAACAGCATTATTCCAGGATCTACCACGGTGCACTCTGTGCAGGTTACAGCTCATGTGCAGTGCACATTTCTTCTGAAGCATGAGGGCCGAACGGGATGCAGAGCAATGCCAGCCTGTCCCCAAGCCAGGCGAGGAATGGCTGCAGGGAATTTTCTGTGGGAAGCTTCGTATCGTACCACATTGATTTCTTCAACCCCTTTGAAGCTCACAGGCTCGGACTGAATGCAGGTAAAATAGAGCCGGCCTCCATTTCAGCACTGCATCCCAGGAAGAAAGCACGAAACGCTCAACATGGATGGGAGACGTGGCTGCTGACTCCCTGCGACCATGGAGAACAAGAAAAATGTGGTCCCTTTCACTGATTTTACTTAAATAAAATCAAAAGAAATTGAAATCAGATAACGAGGTGAAAATGCTGGCTCCACTGTTTTTTCCATCTCTGAGCTAAACTACATCAGAACTTCAGGTCTTTGCACAGGGGAAAAGAAAATAACCACAGAAAAACAGATTTTAGGTGTCAAGCTGGTGATTTGAGAATACTGCAATAAAATTTGCAAAGTAGTCCACACAGCAGAGTTTCCCCAGTGTTAAATACAAGCATAAAAGATGTAAAAACATCTTTGCTGAGGTACTGGAGCAGTTTCTACAATTTAGAGATTACAGTATTTTAAAAGCCAAGGTTAGGGCATGACTGCAACAAGTACAATAGGGAGCAATTGGTCTTGCTTTTAAAAACAGAGTTTGCAAACTGATTCAGAAAGCGTTTGCATCGCTCTAGCGTAATTTAGAGTTGTTCAGGTATCTCAGAAATACATCCGAGATGCAATCAAATTCTCAACACCAACGACCTCCTCATAGACCTCCAATGCACAACCTGACTGCGTCCCTCGGGCTACACCTGTGTAATGGGGTGTTTCCTCTCGAGATCAGGCTTGTTTAGGACAGCTCTCCTTCCCCCAGGCACACACAGGGACACACACATTTAGACCAGTTGATCTGAATCAGTTTTTGCAAACTATTTTAATTAAAATATTAACTTGTTGGAATAGTCCAGGTCTGCACATGATATACATGTAAAAATGGTTACTACACAATTCTTTTTGAATACAAAAAAAGCCAATATGGGATAGCCATCATTTGGATTCAGCATTCAGTCATGCTTGACATTACACAAAGAGACGGGTTGAGAGAATTCTGTTGAAGTAGCTCAATTTAAGCCAGAGACTTTGACCAAATTCAAACCATAACAGAAGCAAAAGAATGAACCCGCTGAACTCGCAGGTACAGCCTGTCCCCACTGTCGCTGCTGCTGCTCGCGATAGAGGAGCTGAACTTCAAAACCTCGTGTTAGCACCATGCTCTGGACACACACTCCACACTCACATGGTAAATGCCAATACAGTTTGGGGAGTTTCGGCCTTTCAATTCATTTCTTTTGTCTTTCTTTTCCAAACCCAGGAAAATACAGGTACCTTTCCTAAATCAGTTTCACTGCATTTTAACAATATTGCGATGCAAAGGAGTGACCCCAAAACATCCACATAAAAACAAAGCAGAGGAAGGGACAGGACAATTCATAGTCACCACTGTCCGCAGGGGGCAACCAGTCACTTCCTTGGGACCACTGCCTCGTCCCAAGCTTCCGTGACTTGTTAGCACTACAAAGCTCTTTACTAAGGGGCTGCTCAAACATATTTTGGTAGTTTCCGTATTTCCTTAGAGTGATATGCTACGTCAAGATGCTAAAATTCCCAGTTGGATTCACTGGACACTGGCAGAGTGTTAAGGATTGGGAGTGGATGTTAATTTAGCTAACGAAAGAACGTCGCCCTGTTGAGAGTTCCGAACAGCAGCGAGACACTAGAGTATTCACACTATAAATATGTCACGTGGACAAACACATTCGGAAAACCTTGCTTTTGAGCCCTATAAACATATTAAAGGCAAATCCTAGAGTTAGCAGCTAGTGTTTTCTTCAAGATGATTAGTGTGCAAGGAAAAACATTTACAAAGAACCCTGGCTGGTCAGTCCCCAAGACAGAAATCTTTGCCTCAAGCCAAACTCCGTCTACCTGCACCTCTCCTAACCCCACAGCGCTGGCTGACCCAGACCGCTCGGGCACTGACACGAGAGCATGGCGGCATCTCCAGTTCCCAGCACTAAGGGATGACACTATGCCACAAAGTCCCTCGGTTAATTCGACTCCCTGCCCTTTTATCACTGTATTGATTTCACAACCTCCTTTGCTTCCTTTCAGTAGTACAGCAGCTCCGAGGAGCCTCTGGAAGTAGTGCCTTCTTGCGTGGTGTGATATGCTGCCAAACAATCACAGCATCTCAAGGGACTGTAAAGGTTGTAAAGTATTGCAGCAACAAAAATAATAAAAAGGAGCCTCACATGCAGCAAGATCTACAGTGGTGATGTGGGTTAGTCATCAACTGGGAAGAGTCATTGGCTCAGCTCCTCCTGGTACACTGTGGCAACTAAACATTTAAACAGTTGGCTACACTCTACATGTAAACAGGAAATTGCAACAAGCCAAAAAGGTAATAAATTGGTGGATGTAGTGTAATAATGAAAAACCCGATCAATGGCATTTTGTGACTATGGCATCCTTCAAAATACCTCTGGCATTTGAGACTGATTGGCTGAAAAATCTAACATTTCTGAACGGAGCAAAAAGGACTACGCTGGGCTCCAAGAATTATTCTGATGCTTAGCTAAAATGAGATGTCACAGTATTAGCTGTACAAGTGCATTACTTACGCTCCTCTGCCCAACCTCGTCTGAGCTACCAGCAGCACAGTCAGGGAGTGCTAAAGCAGGAATACAATTTTTTTATTTTTATATATTTTTTTTAACATTTCTAGCCTGTTCCCTCCAAACAGGTTTACCTACACAGTTCTCGGGAAGCTGACCAGTGCCATCTGAGAGAACTTCACTTCTTACACAACATGGAGCGGGCACTTGGGTAGAAGGGCCCTGCTGAGCCCTGGTGTCTCCTGGCCTCTCTTCTGACCCTTCTTCCTCACCTACGAGTCTTTGAAAATGCCTAGAAGAGGCAATACCCTAGAAATGTTTCCACTTTAATGACAAATAAAAACGGAACAGAAGATCCAGCTGTTCCTCCCCTGGATGTTGGTTTAAAAGGCAGCTTGCCTGGTTTTTGCAGGGTGGCAGTTCGAAATTTATGGACATGGGAGGAGGTCTCCATTCTCCCTCAGACTTACTACGGATGGTGTGATGAGGGCAGTCTGAGGCCCTTCCGTCCTGTCAGTGTGATGACCACCAGCCAACTCTTCTGACTAATTGCATATATTTCTCAGACGCCCTCCCAAGACCCCTCCAAAAAGTAAAAAAAACAACAAAAAACACAACAAAAAACCACCCCCCCAAACCCTGCAGCCAAATACTATGACATCCCAGTTAGTAAACACAAAACGTAATGCTTTACAAAATGAATACAATATTCCATGTGCACCCAGCTTCCACACGTCAGCACCGCACTGAGGAGGCTGCTGGGCTGGTGTCTGTAGGCAGTTTCTGTTGGCAGACAGCTCCAGTGGAATTGCCACCCTCAGTTATTGTTTAAGTTATGTATAAGACATGTGTGAACCATTGGATATTTGTGAAGTAACACTTGTGCTCCTGCTCATGCCCTGTTCCGTCCGTCCCCCAGAAGCTGTCCGCCTCAGAGCCTGGGGGCTGTTGCGGACCCCTATAGCACTACCTCGAGGTACCCCTTGCATGGGCCCCGAGGGGTGACCCCATGGCTGGGGTCCACCTTGCATTGGATGGCCCCAAGCTTGTGGTGGGCCACCCATGGGATGACCCCAGTGAGGTCCTGCACCCCCAGTAGGATTGTGGGACCAGCCAGAAGCTCCCGGGTAGCTGTGGCTGAACGCCTCGGGGGAGAGATTAGAAAGAACCATATTACTAAAACCTAGCCTCATGCTTTCTGAGTCAAAGGCTTCGATCTCGCGAGCTTGACGCTCCAGCAGGCTTCGTATCCGTTCGGTACGCTCATTCTGTAATGCCAGCATCTCCTCCTCAATCTGGGAAGAAAAAAAGAAGAGAGAGTCTGTAGCAGCAGGGCTCCTTCACGGGCACGGCCTCAAGCCTCTGAAGGACCTGAAACAACAAACTAATGCAAAACCTTCTCCTCGTACTTCTACAGGAGACTGGATCTAGCTCTGATGTCCCCAACACACAGTCTCTTCTGAATACAAAAAGATAAGCCTCAGTCCTGTGCATGGCAAAGCTCAGCAAGTACTAGCTGGAGTGTCTCGGTGCCTGCTCCGTCATGAATACAGAGCCTTTCAGGGATGTGAATCCCAAGTCTGCAATGATACTAACAATTTGACACAGATAAATCTTTTAAGATGCAGCAAAGCCTACAGCTGCTATAGTAACCTACTGGAAAAGCACCTTTAGACAGAGCCAGGCACAGTACCTATACAGCCAAATACATGCCAACACAGCTTAATGTGACCTCCACTGTTCATAGCTGAATCCGATGATGACAGCTGCTCTTTTCTCCAGGATTCAATGTACTAGCCCACATTCAATTTCCTCTCCAATTTTCATCAGCCAGCTTTTCTTAGCTCATGTTTATCACCTCTTATCTATCCATTTCCTAAATTGGTTGTGTTACCCTGATACTTCCTCCAGTGTGTGCGACTTAAGAAAGTAGGCAGTGATGTTTGCACCATGTGGCAGATTATTAGCTAGATGATATGCAAGCTGGCAACTCCAATGTCTTCCCTGTAACACTGTTCCAAACCAGTTTCCAGTTGTACTTTGGTAGGGGCGCTGGGATCAGCTCTCTTCAGTGCAGATAACACGGGGCTACGGCCTCCTGACACCAATCAGAGAGGGATGAAAGCCTTTCTCATTGAAATCTTTGCAGTCAGGTGGAGCACCAAAGAATCTTCTTGGCAGCACTGAAAAAGCTACTTTCGGCCTCAGTGAAAAAGGCCAAAAGGGTAAAAAGCAGTAGCCAAGGCTTTTAAGCAGAGCTCACTAGCATCAGCAGCAATGTGGTCAAGAGGAGTTATCTTGGTCTGTGCTGAAGGTACCAGGCAGAGCACTGTAAGCATTCTCTTGCCTTAGTCAGGGAATACTCAAAGTGACTTCATCTGGAATTTAGGAAACAATCTGCTCCCATGTGAGTCATCTCCTGAGCCATTCTGGGCTCTCAGAAACAGCCTTATCCACTTGCCTGTTTCTTAGTGCTAGGTGAGTGACACTGACTCCACGGAGCAGCCTTCCTTACTCTTGCTGAGAGCTGTGCAGCGGTCAGCTGGCTTGCAAACGGCAAGAGGAAGAAGGCGCCTTCTGATGATAGCTCTTCAAAATGCTGTACTTATTTCTTCCAGTGCCACTATCTAAACAGAATCCCCTTTTTTTCAGAACTACAGCATCCTTGGCATGTCTAGCTGCACATTTTTTGTGACAGCAAATAAAAAAAAACACACAGGACTTCGTGCAATCAAACTTTGCGTGCCCAACGCACTGCATTAAAATGACATCACTTAGAGACGACCTCAGGACTGAAGATGAGGTGTTTGAGGCACATGTGAAGGAAATGAGTAAATCTAAAGTCTTTTAAAGACAGTCTTGGGACACGCTTGTTCCCGGTGCAATACAAACAACATCACACCTCAGTCACTGGCACTTACAGACTGCGCATGGATGGGGCTGGCTACCTTCCCCTTAGCCTGAGTCAGACATTTACGCTCTGTTGAGTTACTGTGGTGATGGGCACCACCAAAACCAGAGAGCACTGCGCTGAGAAGGAAGCAGAATCCTATGCACATGCCAACTTCTGGAACCTGGTTTACTGTTGAACATCAGGGACTGACTTTGCCACAGGGTAGGTATGTAATTGTGCATGTGAATTCAGACATTTGACTTGTGCACATACCTGCCCTCTCCCTGGCTGCCAGACAGCCTCAGTTAGCACATGCACACAAATCCCAGGTGACACTGCTGAGCAACCCACACCAGAACACTCACAACTCCTACAAAGTCAGACCACCCCTCAGTGTAAGGAATATTCCTGCAAAAGGAGGGTGCATCTACGTTTGCACCCAGGTGTTTTTCCTTGAGCTGCCACCAAGTAATTGTAATCCCAGCAAGAAAGTCTCACCATCAGTCCACAACTTCGTGTACAGCAATGCACTGTCATTGCATATATTGCTAAATAAAGGCTCCCTCCTATGGAAGTTGATGGACCATCTTATTTTATTTTATTTTTTATTTTCATTTTTTTGCTATTTTAAGGTAGTAGTCACACAGGGACATACAGGGCACATAAAAAAGGAAAAATTATCTTAGAATTTATTGCTATTGTTTCATTTTCTCCTCTATACTATAACATTACTAAGCTTCCTATCCCCATTACCAATGCCAAATGATTTGCATGGGCCTTCTATGCACAGACTTTGATCCTCATCCACACTGAAAGGCTTGTACAACATCAGTATTGGTTGCTGTGCGTTTCCATAAGTCACTGGCCTCCGTTCAGCTTTTGGCGTAACATTATGCACAGTGCAATATCTGCTGATCCCCCACACAAAGAGCGATGACCAGCAGCAGGCTTGCTATGTCACACTTCTTCCCAGAGCTCTTGTCAGGTCACACCGCCAGAGGGCAATGCACACCCAGCCTGGTTACACACTTAAGTGCAGGGCTGTGACAGGAGCTGGATGGGAGCAGTACGACTAGCGATAGAATTTAAAGACAGCTATTCCACGCGTGGGTGCCACACAGGAACTCTGCTTTCACAAATTCAGTTACTTCCAGGGATTCAACAACTTGCAGGAGACCAAAGCACAGCAGGCCCATGCTGTGCTCTTGGAGATACTTCCTCTGCTGGCCATGAGGTGGAGCAGTTTTATTCCAACGAGGGCGCTCTACCAGCCAAGCATCCATCTGTTAGCCTCTGGGAGAAGTGTGAAGAACCTCGAGGCCACAGAGTAATTGCTGTAATTTAATAATCGCCGAGCAGCAGCAAAGTTTGGAACTGCTGTGTGAATGGTGACAGCTGGCACCCACAGAGCAAATTGAAAACGGAAAAAAACTGCAGGAGGAAGGCTGTGCATTTCCTTTCACTGACTGGTGCACTAACTACCCTTCTTCTGGTTTGCATAGGCCCCTCGCACACATTTCTATAAACACCATGTTTCTGGCACTGCACAGAAAAGCATGCTTCAACAAGGACTCCCTTAACACATATAACAGCCAATTCAAGTTGAAACCTAGGGAGCAGCAGTTTGCCCATGCTTGTGGCTCTGGCTACTGCAGTTTGCTAAGGGCAACACTGCTGACAGCAGTATTTCTGTAACAAGTGTCATTTCATAGGGAACTGCAGCTGGGTCTCCACACACTGACAAATGGAGCAGAGCTACAGCAAAATAAACAAACATATTACCATAAACCACAGAGTCTCAAATCCCAAGTCCATCTAATACATTTTAACCCGTCCCCCTGCCACCTTTCTGCCCCCCTAAATTGCTTGTACCATGCAAACTTCAAGGCAAAACCAAAAAACTTCGTGTTAGGTTGTTATATCTGTTCTCTTATGAATTGGGGACATAAATTTGCAGCTCAGAGACAGAATGAAGAGTTTGCTTTCCTTTCTGTGCAGAGAGGCATGACTGCCTCCGGCTCTGGCATGCTTCAAGCAGTTCTATCCCAGCCAGAAGCTGCTTACATAGGATGGCTGAGCTGGCAAAGTTTAGCCTGCGTGTCACTGAGCTACCACCCCAGAAAGGCGAATATCCAAATGATCTATGTTACTGTATACAGCAAGGTAAAAGCAATTTCTCTCTATATTGGTAGGTACAGTGCAATTTAAGATCTGAAATATAGAGTGTGCTAATGATACTCGCATGCCCATTTTACCTTCTGCTCAAGGAGGGCCCGACGGAGGGATACCCTCTGTTCAAGATCACGCAGCTCCCGATCATGCTGGGCTTCTGCCTGCATCTTGATTTTACTCTGATATGCATTCAGCAGCTCCAATTCTTGCTGCAGCTGCATCTTCAAAACCTGGCACTCTGCTTCCTGTGCTTCATCCAAACGCAGCTGGGAAAGGCAGACAATAGAGATGTTTCACTATGGGGTAACCACTCATGACACTCTCGGGGAGGACTGCGGGGAGAGGGAGAGAATGGGATGGGACTTTGTTTTCTTAGCAATACAATTGGTCTTTATTGTACTTAGTTTCACTGAACAGAGAACCTATAGTGACAAAGACTGGTGACTGTGAGCCCACAGTGCTGATGCAAGTGACGCTGATGAGCAGTGGCGCCTCAGGAACCACGATCCATGCTGCAGAGAGCAGACTGCTGGAGGTGCTAATATCCACAGCTGTCCTTTTTGCTAGAGGTAAAGAAAAGGTCTCCTGCTCTGTTCAACTGGATTAACCAATTTCCTGTGAGCAGGAGACTTAAGTTCATATCCCTGCCAATTCATGACTTAGGGCAAAAGAATAAAATGACACAAACCTAAAAGCAATACAATACTGAACTTTTCACTTCTGATACATAAATTAGGCCAGCTACCCTGCCTCACGGTGTCAAATTTGTGCAGAGTGATAAGCAGGATGCAATATGCAAGAAGTGCAAAGAAAACTGCACATTCAGTTGTAGCAAGGACTCAAAGAGTTGCTCAGGTGGTCATTCTTGTGAAGGTTCTGTAAACCCTTCTTAAACACTTTTAACACTTTTTTTCAGGTTTAAAGTCAAACCTCTGAACTCCTCCATGACTCACTGAGCATCTTCCACCAGTGGGACATGCTTTGGCTGGTATCACCGACAAATCAAAACCTAAGCGACTTATGACAGCAAGTTGCATATGACTTAATGATGGTCTAACAGAGACATTCACGCTGTCAGACTTCATGCAAAAGCAGACCTTTAGCCACACGGATGCATCACTTTGCATCTCTGCAAGAGCAGCTTCAGCTCCAACCTGTCTGATGGCAGTAATACCTCTTTCCTCTGTATTTGAATTCAGCTTTTTAAATACAGAGGAACGACTGCGCAGCGTATGGCATGTGTAGCAAGGAAGCAGATAGCCTGCTGTCAGGATACAGATCGGTTAAAATGCAAACATCCCTCTTTGGCTGAGGAACCGTGGGTCCCTCAGAGGCGACTCACAGCTTGTGTAGAGAGCATTTCATTAATGCTGTGATCATACTGCTCAGCCAGGATAGCCAGCTTCCGGGTCTGCTCCTCCTTGAGCCGTTTGAGGACAGCTTTATGTTCACTCTTTGGCGTGGTCTCCAGCAGATGGTTTCTCAGTGCTTTGTACTGTCTGGTTTGGATCTTGCATGTATCCTGAAACTGCTTCTTTATCTGTAGTTCTTTTGACTGGAAAGATGGAGGGGACACAAACAAAAGAAAAAAAAAACAGCGTGTTTCAAATGGGAGAAATATCCATTCAAATGGATATTTAGGATTACATTAAGGATATGAGTTCAAGAATACACAAATGTATATTAACATCTACAGTGCAAGGAGGGAAGCAAAATATACAAGAGGCAATGACTACTGCTGCAGCTGCTTTGACACTGCCACTGTGCAAAACAATTACAATAGAGACACTTTTATAACAAAGCTCCAGCCTAAATACAGCTGTCTCCACACAAAGAGCCTCACATTTGTCACTGGACTGGATCCAGTGCTGGGTGTTGCTTTTCAAGAAGAGTTCTTGAGGGACAGGACTAATATTAATTAGCACCAAAAGCCATACTTGCACATGACCGTGTTTGTATGGCACATATATATGAACAGCACTTAATGTTATGAGAAGAAGCAGATCTGGTGCATGGGAAGGGACAGGGAAAAAGAGCAACACTTTTTCCGTTGAGGGTTTGATGAAGGTAAGATATGTTTAACTCTTAACTTTAAGAGTCTGGTTTTCATAAAGATAAGCAAAAATGGCTGGGAAAGGTTTGACACTTGAAGATGAATACCACAAGCAACACTGGTATGGTGCCAGTCTAGCAAACAAAACAATTCCCCAGTCCCAACAGAGGCTTACTGGAGATCGAGATTTCCTTTTGCACTTGCTGCATCTCAGTACTGTGCAGAGACATAACTTTGGTATTGCACACAGGGCCATCAATCTCGGAAAAGGTATCTGTGTCCGACTTTGCTGTACGACCTTGGATAAATTATTTCTTTCTTTCACCTCCCTTACCTGCCTCCAGAGCAGCTTGTAAGGGATAACACCTGCTAAAAGTTTTAAGGCCCTGAAAAGGAAGGTGTTGTGGAATCTTTCTACGGGAGGACTGGCTGGGATACTTATAACAAAACCCAATCAAATCCAGAAGTGATGAGTGACGGCGGTTAACTGACAGACAGTCAAGTTCTCCATGGTAAGAAAAAACACCCAACAACACACAAAACCAAACAATGAAACAGAACAAACCACACCAGCACAGTCAATACAGTCTGGTCCATTCACACCGTCAGCCACCATGGTCACATCCTGATGCACTTGGGGCAGGAATAGAGCATAGGAGCGGATTTCTGTCCCTGGAATAAGTTGGGAGAGCCCTGGGACCTGAACCAGCAATGCAGATAGATGTGCACGTCTCCCGTCAGCTCCTCCACTGACTGCTCCTGGCACTAGCTCCAGGCTCAGCAAGGCAGGCGATGAGCACAGCACTTGGAGCTACCTACAAAGACCCAGTGGGATCAGACAATGCACCCAGCCCAATTTAGCCATCAACAAGTTTTGTTGCATAAACCAACAACTCCACCTTGCCAACCTGATGCAGAAAACAGGACAGAGATGGCTTTTATTCAAACAAATCGATCACGGAGAGGAAGACATCACTTTTACCAATTCTAAATTCACAGTACGTTATTTCCCAACAGGAAACCTCGTAAGGTGGTTTCTCCCTGCCCCTAGGAGAAATGTCTGCAGGTTACACGTTCCCATCAAGGACCTGGTCCCAGCAGACCATCAGCAATCTATTTTGTCCTCACTTTCTGCGAAGTTTCACTTGGACACCAGCCTGTTTACTGCCTTCCAACCCAAGGTCTTCAACAACAGGAAACAGAAGGGAGGGGTAAGGTTTCCAGTCAGACTTCTGACAAGATCATTTTGAGCTAGTATTGTGAAACACCAGCAAGAGGCTATTTGCATCACAATTAAAACGCTCAAAATAATAACAGAGCAGTTTCTACTGAATTCTAGTTACCAGTCCTTCTGGTGCCGTAACAGCAGTGACAGACACTGACCGTTAAAAAAACTGTTTTCAGGACAAAAGCCTTCACGAAATAACAAAGGGAAAGCCTGAGATGTGACCTCCAGGGAAAACATGGCTGGAGAGAGAAACTGAACAAACAGTCAAATTATCTAGGCAAATAAGAATACTCGCCTGCATTAGAAGCAAGAGAATGAGTTAATTCTAGGAAACAGCCTCAATAAATGGGGGATTGTACTACAAACCGAACAATTGTCCAGCAGGCTGCGTTATTAGCGCTGTGTGCATGCAAAGGTGCTGGATTGACAGCTCAAGCCTGAAATCCTTCACTAATCGCAGAACAGCCATGCAAGGCACAGCGCAAGCTTTCCGTGCCCGCTGCCAAAACGCTCCAGCCCTGTCCTCACTGCAGAAGGGACGGGGTTGGGTGGTCTGCAGAGGTGAGAGGGCAGCTAAGCCTCTACAGACCTCCGATTCTGCTGTCCCCACTGCCAGCAAGGAGCGCAAAGGGACGTGCTGCCCACTCGTGTTTGCGCCGCATCACCTTGGGGAGCCAGAACTCATTCATGCTAATCTCCGAAGGATCAACCTAATGCAGCTGCTTCAGTTTTATTCAGCTCAGAGTGCGGCGCAGCTTCCCTGTGAAGTCATCAGCTATTTATACTTTATATCCTTGGAGATTCTCAACAGTGATCAGATGGTCCCTTGTACTCACAAGCTAGGTTTTCACTATTAAATATTATTCTAATATTGACAAATAACATTCTTTTTCTTGCTGAAGTTCTCATTTCAAGCTGTTTTGTTTTCTTCTCTGCAAGAAGATGACTTGCAGTTGGTGCAAACTAAGTCAGATGTGAAATATCACAAAGCAGGAAGACCCAGGACAACAAAGATCTCATGTTCAGTATGCCATCACTCATTTTGTTACTGGCACAGCTGAACACCGGGTGGAGAGCAGTCTGCCTCCTCAAAGGAAATGTACCAGGCAGCTATGTGGAAGCCTTACACTCCATTCTTAGACACTTCAGAATAAACCACTGGACTTCTTTGGATGAAGTGAGGGTTTGCAATGAAAACAAGAGCCTCAATTACAGAGGCCCTATAGTTCTGGTCAGCCCCTGCAGTTACAAGAAACCCATGAGAGCACATCATGGCAAAGGTCAGTGCTGGGAGCTTTCTGAGGACACTGCAGTTGGCTGGTATCTTTCTCTCTTCCCCACACTTGCTAACATACCAGCTTCAATATAAAAAACATCAACAAGGTGTGCAAGCCAAGACTGATAGTGCATTTCACTTTTTTTTTTTTTTTTTAAAATGACACAGCTTCATTACAGAAAAGTAGATTCTCTTCTTGTGTATGCAAGGAGAAGAGGATCAGAACACAGCGTAGGAAGAAGGGGGGGGGGAAATGGCACTGAAAAGATTAAATAGATTTTAAACTACCACAAAAAGGAAGACACTTTGCTGGGAATAACAGCTTTTCAAACAAAATGAGGGAACAATGCTGTTACAGCCTGCCTACAACGCACTGCAACCCTGGTCACCACTGCTATGGTTCGTACGTATGGTGCTTGTAGACACCTGGTGCGGTCACACAACTTGACAAACAAGGTACTTTTATAACAAGATATTCACTGTCAAATTAGACACCTCTTCAAATTAACAAGCTTCAAAATACCCTGGGCTCACATACACTGCAAACGAGAAGCGAGCTGCAACGTACCACTTCTCCACCACCACCACCACCAGCCCATTCCCGCAGCTGATGCCCAGCAGCCCTACACCGCGTCGTACCTTCAGGCTCTTGGGCTGCTGCCGGACCTCCATGACGTGCTTACGCCTCAGCTCCCGCTCCCGGCGCTTGTTGTACTCCAGCTGGTTGGTGAGCTCGGTCTGGTGCTGGAGTCGGATCAGCTCACAGCGCATCTTCTGGATGGTGCTGAGATGGCGGAACTCCAGCTCCTGCATGGACTCGTGCTGACGCAGAAGCATGGCGTGCTCCAGGTCCTTCTGGGTCTGCCTTTTGTTTAACTCCTACCAGGACAACAAAGGGAATTATTAGCTTCTTTGGGAATGCAAATCTCAAAGTACAACATGACATTTCACGCTGTTCACAAGGGCATTTCTCTCCTTCCAAGACATTTGAGGACAAAGCAGTGTTTCTACATCTTATCAGAAGTACACTACCGGTAATTTTTCCTTCCTCATTTCACTTTTCTTCTTCCTGTTCTAGATGCAAAACAGGATTCACAGTAAGCACTTTCTAGAAAAGACCTTAATTGTTGCATCTGCGACTTTTTGGACCTAACAATTCTCTCGAAATAGGAGACTAATCTGAACATTTGACTCTTAACGATTGCAAAAAATACCAAACCATTATTTTACTAAAATATTTTAGATTGGTAAATTAATACTTTGGTGAGACTGGAGTTGGATGGCAGGTGCTCTGAGAGATACATTTCATACAGATGGTTCCAGAGCCCCATCTCTGCCTATTCCCTTACCTCCCGAACCAGGTCCTGCTCCAGATTATGGCGGCCGAGGAGCATCCGTCTCTTAAAACGGCGACACTCCAGCTCCAAGTACTGTCTCTGACGCCTCAGTAAGTTGGCTTCTTCCTCTGCCTGGAAATGCTGGATGTTTTCCTTCTGCTTGGAGAGCCACTCCTGCTTCTCCTTCTTTGGAGTGCTCTGGTTTTCATTCAGCTCCTGATAAGAGTAAGGTAATTAATTGTGGAATAGTAGCTCTTCGGCCTTGAACAGCTGGGTGGACCTGCCTAATAAACTATGCTGCAGACAAAGCCATTCCACATGGTCTTCTCACGTTCATTATGACCTAAGCCTCTGCAAAACACATCATATCGCATATCCAAAGGAACACCAGGAGACAATTCATAGCTGCCTTTTGTCTTGTTTTTGCATTGGCCCTTTTAATAAGTCAAAATCGGGTTCATGTCCACAGTTCCCAGACGTATATATTACCTCAAAACATAAAAATGATGGTTTGCCATGGAAAATAAAGGCACTTGGAGGTCCTGCCATTGTGCCTGATGCTTGACATATTTCTATACGGTCCCAAAGGAATGAGATGAGAAGAAACTGTTGTCACCCTATCTCATTTACAAACACTGCTCACACCAATCTCCAGTCACACGAAGCACAACAGAAAATTCTTGCACCTTCCTTGGTCAAGACACATACACATTTTGTAAGGAACTCATTATGGCAGGACCACTCACTAAGATTCCATAACTTACGAAAACAATAAAAAGAAGTGCACAGGTGAAACTTAAGGCCACAGTTTCCACATTTGTAATAAATACACAGCATGAGGCATCTGTCACAAAAGAATCTGCTTGCTTGAACTGCATGCTAGAGGTACCATACAGTAACTAGTCTTGTGATACATTTCACCTTAAGCATGAGACAGAATTCCTCTGTATATCAGTGGGTTTTGCTACACTGTGATCTACTGCCTGCCCAGGAAAAGATTCCGTGTTTTTATAAAAAGCCCATGCTACTATAGTTTTGTTAAATCTTTCATGGCTTTACTGCTCTTTGGCCTTTTTCTCCCAGGAAATGTCTATGTTTGGGAATATTCTCCTTTGGGGAAAGTTCCAAGGCTGCGTCACACAAGTTGATGGTTGAGCTCTAAATGGTTCTTTCAAAAAAATTATTTATAGTGCTTACACTTTCAGCCACTCCATAAAAAGAATCAGGAAGTTTGATTCTACAGTTTCGCTGCATTTCACAAAGGTCATGGTTTTCACGACAATACAGTGATTACTGAACTATTAGACTGCTTTCTCCATTAAAATTAAGTGTTTTCACAGATATTTGCCTTTAAACATAATCTGCAGGTCACCTTTACTGCTCTGTTTTCTTCATGCTGCAGAAATATCATTTTAGTGATGAGAAACTTCACTAACTGCTGCAGTGCACATTCAATATCTGCAGCAACCAGGTATGAGGAAAAATGCTCATAACCCTCCTTAAACTTTGTTTTCTCAGCCCTCTTACTCTAAGGTCAAAGACACGAGACAAATACAGTACATACAAGACTTTGTTCACGAAATGCAGAACAAATCTTTTGCTGCAGTCCAGCAAAAGATTTCTTGCTCACATTGGCACTCTTATTTCCAACCATTCACCACTCTCACGCTGTATCATACACTGTACTATTGGTTCACATTCCTCATTACAGATGGGTTACCTCTTTCAGCTGCTCCTTACGGAGTTTGTATTCTCTCTTCTGGGACTCCAGGAAACTGTTCAATTCTTTTTTCTGTTGGGCCTGAATATGCTGTTGAAACTTTTTTTCTTCGTTGGCCATCACTTTAGCCTACAGCAAATCCAGAAGCAGATCAGTTTCTGAGGCCTAATCAATTATAGCTTATGTTCCATTTTAGCCCCAAGACCTGGAACTCATGGTACAACAACAACAATACTCACCATGACTCTGAAAAAGCACAAGCCTGAGGAGTTTGCCCTCAACCTCTTCTTATTACCCCCCACCCCAACAATGCACCAGCAGGAGTCCTTTTTCAGTGCTTCATTTTCTCAATCCTACTGTTCAGCTATTCTTTCCTAACAAAGTCAACACTTTACGACCAGCTATATCCTTAGCCCTCCACCAAGAGATCTAAGATGAACAAATAATCAATAATCATCTCTGCAGGTGGCACCACTTCATTATAAATTATTTAAAAGCATAAAAACCCCCATATCCACAAGCAACTAGACAGTGAGCCTTTAAGCACAGCTGGCACATTTCTCTGCAGGCTCATCTGCCTCCATAACACTCAATGGCAGTCAGTTATTGACAGCATATACAAGGCAAAAGGAAGGAAAACCCTTACAGTAGTTTTTCTGGGGTCAGCATACTAACATTTAGTATAACGCACTGTGATGAAGGACATACCTTTCCTCTAGTTACATAAACCCCTTAGTGTAAGGAGGTGCTGTATTAGCCTTTTTCTAATTAGCAATTTGCTTGGCTCCTGAAAACAGACATGTAAGAGACTACAATGTCATCTGTTCATCAGTGAGGGGAAGTGGACAATTCAATGTAATTAACAAATACAGACTAGTCCGTTAAACTGTAATCTCCTACCTCCTTCTCCATGGCTGCTTGGTGCTTTTTAATTAGCTTTTCCATTTCTGCAGCAAAATTGTTACGCTGTGTTTCAAGATCTTTGTCCAACCTGAGGCGATGCTCGTCCATCTCTGCCTTCAGTTTATTCTCTAATGCCATCAGTTGTTTCTGGTGTTGCCGTCTCATACGTTTATAGCCAGACATCTGCTCTCGGAGTTCAGAGTCTTGTTCATGTTCCTGCATTTGCCTTGTCACCTAGGAAGACAACCACATCGGGGCAGAGTAAGTTAATGCTGCTTCATCTGCTTTTCAGCAGTCTTCAGACCACAAAAGAAAACTATTCAGTAAAGAAATGTAATTTTGTTGTAAAGAAAAGCACTCTTCCTCATGGCAGTAGAGCAGACTGAAAACTGAATTCTGCTGTAGATGATAAGCTCGCATGGGATCCAGCAGAAAAACTGTACAATTGTTATAAAGCTGGTGCTAAATAATGTCTCTTTAGCCCGATGTAATATGAGTGTGCATATGTACATGCATACACAAATGTACATAATATACATATGAAAATAAAAGCCAGCTTATTATTATAAGCTGTTTCCTGCATTCTACTAAGCCTATTGGTTTTATAAATATCTAATATACACAAATTAAGTTTGTCCAGGTGTCTCATTTAAGCTTTTATTAACTCACATTAAGCTATTTCAGTGATAATATCTCAGTCAATGAAGATAGCTCATATTCTCATGAAATCCTAAAAGCTCTAAGTAGTCTAATAGTGCCGTGTTCAAAGGCATCCCTTCCTCTACAACTTCATCAAAATAAAAAGCTTAACGTACCAGCGATGCTGTGCGTATAGTAGCAAAGTGCTCTCGATTGCGATAATGAGACTTGTGGCGAGATACTTGGGGAGGAGACTGGGGTTCTGATGCCCTTGTTCGAGGATCTGATTCCTCTCTGTAGTTTTCTTCCTCCTTATCAGCAAATATTAACACGAGAGAATAAAAAGAATCACCGTTACTAAATATTTTTATTTTGGTTTGATACAAAAAACATATAAAAGAAAAGAAAGCAAACCCTTTTTACATTGACCAGCTCTGAGGGATCCTCCTGCCAATAGGTTGGACAAAGGAATATATTGCAATGGGAGCTGTGATCTAGGATGTTTAATTTGGAAATTTCATTGTGCAATTTTATTACTAGGAGGAAAATTACTAATTACTGCTGTAAATGAGAAAAATAAATGGAAAACTGAAAACTGAGTTAAACAGTTTACTTCAGCAAAGCATAAAAGCTATAAAGTAGATTATATCAAGTCAGAGAGACAAAAACAACATCTTTGTAACCCTGAAAGACAGAGGATGATTTTCATTACACCCACTACAGGAATACCTCAAAGCAAAATTTAAAATTTGTCATGGTGTATTCCACATTCTTATTTTGAGTTTGTCATTCATCACAGAGCGATTAGTAGTTAGATATGATATACTAATTAACTCCCTGAGGAAATACCTGTGTCTTTGTTGCATATCTGGGCAAAGAACAAAACATTCTAACCACACCTATCATTAGCTAGGGAAACGTTACTGGTTTGAGAAAATGTATGATAACCCCTCCGTAGCAAGAGCAGCACGGTTCAGAGTGACACTGCAGTTATCCTTCATCATGCAGAGGGGTAAGGCACTCAAAGGGATTTCACAGCTTGCCATGGCCACAGTGCCGCATTTCTTTTTCTGTGCCTCTTTGCTCATTAACCAAATATTCAAATCAAGTGCTGGGAAGTTGGGGGCACCAGGAACAGATTTAAACCACTAGTGTGGGTCTTAAATTTAAGAATTCATTAACTAGGAGGAAAAACAGGGGAGCTCTCGCGTCCTTTTGTGCCATGAAGCAGTGCTCTGCAAGGTAAGGGCATTCACCAAATGGATGTATTCACAACCTGCCATTCCAACTCCTCATGATCAAGCAAACAATTTTGAAACAATTCCATTACTAAAATAATTGTTACTGAATTAATAGAAATGATTTTTACAGCTACCTTCCAAAGTTCCCAATGCACATTAATGTATTTGGGACACAACATTACGAACTGCCAATAGTGATTTAGAATAGGAAGCACTCAATGGCTTTTTATCATTGTATCAATACAAACCCACTCCCAT
Organism: Cygnus olor; assembly: GCF_009769625.2. Classification (NCBI taxonomy): domain Eukaryota; kingdom Metazoa; phylum Chordata; class Aves; order Anseriformes; family Anatidae; genus Cygnus; species Cygnus olor. The sequence continues at coordinate 7,207,059 of NC_049188.1, read as the reverse complement.
TTTATATTTTCAAAGTTATCCAGCCAAAAATTCAATGCTTACCGGCTTTAAATGAATGACAGAGCTATTTGACATCACCGTGTGGTCCCCTTCCATCATATCCAGCTCACTCTTATCATCTGAGGCATCTGGAAGACTGTTAACACTACTGCTTTGGCTACTGGCACTGATAGACATACTAGGAATGGACTGATTACTTCCGACGCTGTTCACTGTTCCTGTCCTGCCGACACCATGATCTTGTTCCTAGGAGAAAGGAATTATTAGAAAAACAAAACAAGAAAACTTACATCCATTACAGCTCTATCTATGGACATTACCAAATTATATGTTCATTCCCTTCCTTTATATAGGTATCTACCTGCCATGTCATGGCAGTTCCCACCCTCCAGGCATTGTCGTGAAACATTTCTCTTGTGGGATGCTGGGGAGAGAAAGAAGCAACCTTGTCAAGATTAACTGGCTGATGTCAGATTCTTTTCAACAGCGAGCCTGTTAACAAGCTGAACTCTATCTTGAATCAGCACCAACGTGTCACCAGAAACTGTTCTGACACCAGCATCATCTAAGTACGTGTTCAGCTGGGACCCCGCACCTCGCACAGTTCCTTTCTGTAGATGAGAGCACTGGACTCTCTGCAATTCAGGGAGTCTGAATTTCCATGTGGTGACTGCAACAGGCAACCCAAAAAAAGACAAATGATTTCCTGTGCCTTTTTTTTTTTTTTAAATCAAGTACAAATTTCTGTCTTAAGCCTCAGAAGAACATTCTCTGAGTGCACCCAGAAGACTACCAAGAGCCTGTTACACACAGTCAAAATAGGTACTAGCTACAGTTATGAAAAAGTCCTAATAAAGCTCTATAAATGGGCAAAAGAAGGTAAGATTTGCATAACTGGAAGTTAACTGTTCAGGCATGGACAAATGGCACAGCTTCTTGCCAATATTAGCCATCTACCTTGTTTGTCCTTGTATGTGCCTTGAGGTAGGCTTTATTCCAAATACAGACAGGAAGACAGAGTTTATAGCCAAGTGTGTAAACAGCCTCCATTCATTTTAGCAATATCTGAGCTACGGTTATTTAAATGACATCATCTTTCTCTGGTTCAGTGATGACATCCAAAGTTTCTCTCACCTCCTCCTCCTCCTGTGTTTCAACTGCAGGGCCATTGTGTGCCTCCTGGAAGAGGAGCTTCTTCATTTTACGATACTGCAGGTTGTCCAGTTCTCTCACTGCATCCTTTGTTCTCTGAATCAAGTCTATTAACACTGTTTCAGGCCGCTCCCGAAGAACAAACATGTGCTGCAGAACACACAAATAGGTGAGGGACCTCTCATGCCTCCAGTGCACATACTTTGAGGATGTAACAGTTAGGAAATCTTGTTGGTTTTGTTAGACCTCTTTTCTACACAGGAGGAGAATACCTTGACAGCTTACATTGCCACTATGTTTAGATTTCATGATCCAGACAGATTTCTGAATGATTGTTTTCTGATGGGAGACAACCACCGAAAAATAACGATGTGAAACAAAACAGGGAAAAAAAACAGAAGCGGTATTGCATGTAGTATGAAAACAGGCTCAGTTTAAAATTAGACTTCTTTGGGTGTTGGGTATTTGGAGACATTATCTAGCTGTGTCTCAGTGGGGGAAGAGCAGCAAATAACTAATAAATAATAAATTAAATAATAAATAAATATGTGCTAAAAGTCTTACACTGGTTAACATCGCTAACCAAATGTTGAATAACATATCAGCTAACTCTTACTATAAAACCATTTTCTCAGTTTAATAAAGCTTGAGAATCAAATATTCAAGCATATAGCTCAGTCATAAAATAGGCTGTGAACTGCATGCTCAGTCCTAAAAGCTTTTTTTATGCTTTTTTTTTTTTCTTTTTGAGAGATATTCACTGCATTTCACTGCAAAGGTAGCTACATTTTGCTAATAGGTAAAACAAGTCTTCCCTATGTATGTCAGAAGCAGTTTTTCCAGTCTCTAAATGAAATGTGCTGTGCAAGCATGAGTCATTATTAACATCACCACTAGTTTCATTTTGTTCCTTTGGAGGGCTGTATTGCCATTTCCAACATGTCACATTCCCTACCTGTCCCTCTAAAGTGGCATGCAGCTGTTTCAGACTATAGATATGGAAGGAATACATTCACAAACGTCTAATTTCCATCAATGTTCTCTTTAATTGCAGTGCATTGCTCAAAATAAAACCAATCTGCAGAATTCTGAAATGGCAGGACTACACACCCACACCAAAACCTTTACTGGGTAATTGCATTTTACTTTCTGAATGCACCATTTTTAAAGAGGCAAAAGTCCTCAGAACCATCTAAGTAAAAACATGCAAGAAGGTGATGATAAAACCTTCATAAATAGCATCCATTTTCAGTTAATGCAATATTTTGGAAAAATGGCTGTTTAGCAGAAACATGGCAGGGATAAAAAATCCCCCAAAACAATGTCATGAGCACTGCAAAGAGAATGACAAGCTAGCAAAATTCTGAATGCCACCTGATGCCACAGAGGAAATCCATCAAAGTCACACTTATAATAAAGCAGCTGTAACACCTAGGTTCTGTGCGAGTTGTGTTCACTCAGGGAACACGTCAGCTTTTTGCAACCATCTACCACGTTGGTATCCAGTATCTGCAGCATACCAGAGGAAAAATGAAGGAAAAACAAACAAAAAACCAAAACCCTAAGAAATAAAGCAGGAGATAATCTGCAGATGGTTGAGGCATATTCATTGTCCAGGTAAAGTATGGGGAAGAAAATCTGCCTTTCTCTGCCCCCTTCCCCCCAGAGATACCACTAGAACAGCAGATTTCAGTCCTACGTGTAAAGCACATAGGTGATGGGAGAGGATAAAAAGCCTTTAGGGGTATATATAGCATAGAATAAAGAGGGAAGTAAAGAAAGGCATTTGTTAACTAATGCATGGCAGCTCTGTCAGGATTAATTATAATCACTGGAAGGATAAACTGAGCTTAAGCAACCGAAACCCTCGACATGTTGACGGTCAACCAGTGTCACTTGCGTATTCTCATCGTGAGAACAAGGCTGGCATGGAGAATCACCTGGGGAACTGCCCAAGATGCTGCAAAGGGTCAGTACAGCTAGGAATGCCAGCTGATTACACTACCCAGACCCCGTAGCTCACAGACGTGAAGGCTAGCGGGCAGAGCATCATTAACTGTAACCTAGTACTGTAGGTGAGACAGAGAATGACGTTCTTATTACCACATGGAAAACAAAAAGGACAAGCAAGCCAACCTTCAGAAGCTCCTCTGATGTGGGCCTGTCTTGAGGAATCTTCTGAAGGCAAGAATCTACGAAGTTTCGAAAATAATCAGACCTGTGGCAAGGAAAGGGGGAAAAAAATCCATCTGAATTAACTACCCAGTTAATTTTGAAAGCTCATTAAGGCATCAAGTCATTCACATCTGGGTGCTGCTAGTAAGAAGAGTGGGGAGAAATCAAACAGACCCACCACCTCCTACCACAGCCTCTGACATCCCTAACCAAGCCAAAGCTCACAGCTACCAGTGGGCAGATTCCTGTAACCTCAGCTTCCAGAGAACGTTTCAGCTCAAGAACTTAAAAACATGTGGCAATTCAAGAGCAACAGAAGTTTTGTATAAAAGTAGACACCCACTTATTTCCATGTGAGCATCTAACTTGCCAAATTCTATGTTGCACAAACTCTTCAAGGCCTAAGCAGAGCTTCTGGCCTGCTCTGCCCCCCGTGTGCAGGTGTGTTTCATCCTCAGACTGTATCAACACACCATTCCTGAAATGCCTTCAGACCCGACTTCCACCCTGTTGTGCAATCTGTCACAAGCAAGGCTTAAGGCCACGATTTGTTCAGTAACACCACCTCTTCCCCCATAAGCTAAAATTCCCTATTTCGTCTTTTTTTCCCCTGAACACAGGTTTCCAGAAGAGCACGATTAAATACTGACAATAGCGGTACATCGGCTGTACAGGTTTTCTTTCTTTTTCCATCCCACCCCGCCCCCCCATCACGTAATGTCGGGTTTTGCTACCGCAATTTTTCAGTAAATTAAGTTCTTGCATCTTTTGGTCAGAAAAATGCAGAAAATGAGTTGAATGTTTTGTCAAGCACCAGGGTGTGAAATAGCCTAACCAGAAAATCTCTGAAGTAGAAAAAAAAAATCTAAAAATAAGGTACAATGTATTATGTTAGGGGCCTAGGACTACAGCTCAGAAAAACATAATTAGGAAGTTTTTAACTTTTGAAATCAGTTTACTGTTTCAAAAAAGACAGTCATTTGAGGCTGGGAGGCACAAAATGTTGCTACTGTGATTTATTCTTCTGAAGTTTATGCAACAGACACTTGCCACATACAAGCAGTGTCTTCATCTTCCAGAGCAATACTTCAACAAAACAAGGTTTAGGAATTGACAGTGTGGTTTGTGATTTTTAAAAAAAAAAAAAAAAGAAAGATTTAAAAAAAAAAAAAGAAAGAAGAAGAAAAGAATGAAAAACACTAAACCCCACATTTTTGGCTAGCCTCTGAGCTTCAAAAGTTTACTGACCCATGTATTTTATTTATTACGGGATCTTGCATTCTTCCAGCAGCGCGTCCTGTTTCTACTACATTCTAGACCCTAAAATGCATATTTAGTAATTGGTCAATTTTGTGTATAGTGTACAGCAAACCTAATAAGAACCTTCCAGCTCACATCTTCCCAACAGGAATCCAGCCATTTCAAGAACTCAGCATGACAAAGCACTCCATTTAGAGCAATTCCCTACAACATTCCTCCCTCAGTAATACTCACCATTCATTAGACTGTAGTGTAGGGGATTCATTCTGCGCTATGTGATATAAGGCACTCATTGCGTTCATATTAAACAAAGGAGGCTTCCTTTCCGCTACACACAAAAGAAAATAATTTTTATATAGGGAGATAGTCTCAGGTTTTTTTGCTCTTTTATATTTTTTAGTTTACATCCCTTTAACAAGAAAACCACATCAGCAGAATCACTGTTGCCTGAACACGGAACCCCAAACCAACCCTACCCTGCAATCAGACAGATATGTTGGCATATGTCCTATACCATCAGTTTCTCCACTGCAGAAGATGAAAGCACTTTGAAGATCAAATGCCTCGTCCTCTCAAGTTTCTAAATTACGTGGTTTATCATAGTTGAGTTCTCTGACTCATTTAAATGTACTAAAATAGGAGTAAGTTAACAGTAAGATCTATACTCAGTGTTTAGCCACTAACATCCTTGGTTTGGTGTCACCCTTCTGCTTTTGTTTGTTTGTTTTGTTTTCAAACAAAACAGCACAACACTAGAGTTGCTAAAAAGCTAATAAATTTTTAATTTTATCAGGATATCACGGCAGTGATGTAGAAAAAGCTGGTTACAACAGCCATCGAATCACACTGAACTGACTAAGCACCCGGGCAGGAAGTCAGTAACAGGCTAACTCTTCATACTATTTTGAGAGTTGCATTCTCTTTGGCTCTTCTCTCTTTCAAGCTTGTGTTACTCTTATAGACTGACACAGCATGAAAACTTAATGAGGAAGGAGATGATCTCACTGTAACAACAAAATTGAAGCTTCATCAGAATGTTTATAGGGTAAACCTATAAAGCTCAGCCTCACTATAAACATTCCAGAGAAGCTGGTCAGGCCATGAGGACATTCCTGCACCAGTGAAAATGCAACAGAAAGCTTTCCTTCCTGGGAAAAAAAAAAAAAAAAAAAAAAGGATTAAAAATAGTTTTTTATTCTGCTCTTTAACTCGAATAGTAGCAGTGACCTATGTATCAGAGATCACAGCTATTCGTTGCTGTCAGGGAACAGACTAAGCCCTATGAATTCCTGACAACTGGTAAATTGAGGAATTAAGCCTCAGATGCAGCAATTTACCTTCTCTAAGCTGTCAGATAACCAGTTGTCTCTACTCAGGATCAGACTGATGATCCATTAAACTATTTTAACTGGCTGTTCTCCCTATCTTTTTTCTCCTAACTCACCTGGATAAAGTACAAATCTTCAGGAAACAGTGAAACACACCTCAGTGAGGGCCATTTCTAAGGCTAAGCAATAGTTTGAGAAGACTGTGAGATGTCTCATTTTCTTGCCTCCTTCCCGTGCTTATTCAAACCAACACACGAGATAACCACACCGATCCAGCCTATAATACTCTACCGTCTTGACCTGGCCTCACCTCCCACCAAGTTAGAAGCCATACACAAAGCCTAACGCTTTGTATTGCAAAAATGCAGCGTGCAGTAAGGCACCCGGGGGTGTGGTGGCCATGAGCTAACTGCATTCCTGGAGCACTGCAGCCAGCCAAATCTCCTCGGTCCACTCAGAGCACGATTCTGTCATGGCAGTCACACCCCTTGAACTTGCTTTATATTGGCAACAAAAAATCTCTGCTCTGAAGAAAGAATCTATTTCACGTCCTGGAAGAAAATGAAGTTGACAGTTTGGAATGCCAGACAGCATTTTTAGCTCAACTGTGCAGTTCACATGGATTAGCGTTTTCCTGAGAGCTCCTGCTGCCCCACCAGGCTGCTCCTCCTGCGTGGTCGCTTTGGAGCACAAGCGATGAGATCTGACAAGGATGGCAGGACAGCCTCAGGTACAACGAGCAGGGATAAACCTCACCATCCTTGGAACTTACAGCTACTTGCTCCTAAAGAGCTGGGTCCTGACTAACATCTAAGTAGTGCTGTGTTGTGCTTCCATGAGTGTATTTTTGTTCCTAGAAAATATCACGCAGTACATTTAAATAGAATGCCATACTAACGTAGTCCTTTTCAATTGATGTTCAGCTTTAGGAAGTCTGTTCAAATGGCAGAAGCATAATTTCTTCTGGTTTTGATTTATAGGTTAACACTTCAAATTGGATTATTCCTTTTTTTTTTTTCTTCTGGTAAAAGAGATTTTCTAGCCAAATCTATTCACGAATGACAATGTACACTGAATATAGCTTTGAAACTGTTCACTTATCCCAAACTTCCCACCATTGCAGGACTCATTCATATATCCTAAAGTTCCAGGCAAACACCACCAATTTATACCACTAAATATATTTTAACATCGGTATTTTCAATGGCTCGTTTATAAACCTGTTCAGCAAGTAGACTGTTTTTCAGTTCAAAAGTTAATTGCCTCTCTCACAGAATGTGAACACCTTTAGTGATATAGCTTAGCTATTTGCTTTGTTTATGTAACTCTTTCTTTGGGTACTGAAAACACCAGCTCAATTAACATCAAGTTGGAGACTTGGTCTTTAATTCTGTAGAGCACATTTAGTTCTTTTCTCTAAAACTCAAGCCCCTGAGAAAAGCAGGGCAAGGATGCAAACGTGTCTCCAGCACTGTAATTCAGCTGAAAAGTTCTATGTATTAAACAGTTCTGTCTTATAACTTTTGCAAAGAAAATAACTTACCTAACTCAATACAGGTAATTCCAAGAGACCAAACATCTACTTTGCCATCATACTGCCCTTCATCCATGGCTAAAATCACTTCTGGGGCCATCCTAAAATAGTAAATCAGTGCTCATAAAATTCTGTGCAACAGAACACATTATCATCACCGGTGTTTCAATGAAACAGACTGTTTCACTGATTTCAGCTACCACGAACACATAATTCCCCAAGATACCAGGCATGAACATGGGATACTGGAAACAAGGATCAGTTCATATGTGGATGGAGCTTAGAATGCTACTCAGCTGGGCACCCATGCTAGTACAACCCCCTAAGGAGGCTGCATAATGTTTTCTTGTGCTTTGCCCAGCTCTCCATTTATGAGTATCGCCACCATCTCGCCCTCCCACATTTCCAATAGTTTAGCTGGCTGGCCAACTCTGGTGAAATAATTATAGCATGCAGTTGTGTAAACACCACAGATTCGGTGTAAGAGATCAAAAGCATACAAGGGATCTGCAAAGGGTTTTGTTCAATGAACCTGGCCTTTCCTATGAAAGAAAAAACACTTCGGTTATTTCAACAGCCAGATGCGGTAAGAACATACGAATTGTTAAAGCCACTGGGGGGAGGGATTAAAATATACTACAGATTATTAAATCCCACCCCCACCACTTAAAGTCAGGTTAAATAGAACAACAAAATACTTTTATTACTTTTTGTGAACTACAAGTACAAGGAGTCACAATTTCTTGGAGTCAGAACCTAATTACGGTTTAATCTCTCTTGCAAAGTACATTTTATCACTACCACAACTACAGGATTACAAAGCTAGCTCCAGTGAAGTCCAAATACATTAAATACCCAGTAAATGATCCTTTCACTTCACATAGCCAGAAAGGCTTAAAACACTTGGCTTACCAATATGGCGTCCCCACAAATGAGTTGGCAGGAGATGCTATGGAAGCAGATCCAAAGTCAGCAAGTTTCACCTGTCCTGGCTCTGTCAGCAGGATGTTTCCTGCCTTGATATCCCTGGTTATAGAATACAAATGTCAGTATTATTCCTCTCCAAAAAAGAAAACCTTCTATAGGACACGACAAGTATTCATTCACATGTTCAACCTGCAAAATACCCGCATTTCCTCCAAAGACAAAACCTTTAATCTTTGCGCTAATAGCTTAACGTTACCCTTGATCTTTGAATCTAGCTTGTCTTAAAAATCAACTTAAAATTTCAGCTACTTCTAATGGCACACCTAGATAAGCTTCATACACAGTTCAGCAATAACTTCTTAACCAACATTTATAAATGTTTTTCAGAAAGTCCTAACAGTGCAATTATTCTAATCACTCGTCCTACTAAAATGTAGCTGGTACTTTAAATAAAAGAGCCATTTGCATCCTATCCTTGCTGTGTATTTCTCAACACTTTTTTTTTTTTTTTTTTAATATTAGCATTCTCCTCTTCCCAACAATGTCTCTACTGAAGCTGCTGCAAGCTGTTTAGGTGAACTCAGTCTACCTTGTTATTCACTACTTCAGGGAACAATCAGCACCATACCAAGCACTGAAAAGCTTAGCAAATTCTGCCCTTGTGCAGAAATTATGAACGCCAGAGATAGCGCATACAGAAATACATAGCTTGCTAGGATTTTTTTTATTATGAATTACTAGTTTGGGAGCATATGGTCACTGCAAAAAGAAAATATCTGCTTACGAATATTAAATTTGGGATGAAGAGGATACAATCAACAAGGTAAATTATCTATAAGTGCATGAGACAGCAAAAGTATAACCACTTACCTATGGATCATATTGTGAGAATGCAAGTATGCTAATCCCTGGAGAGCACCATGGGTAATTGCTGCTATTTCCACTTCTTGCAATGGCTTTTTATGAACTTCAGGAAAGAATTTATTTGAAATTCAATATTAAAGAAAACAATGTAGTTTGCAGCATGCAAGTGAGTACTGTTAACAATGTAAACACAGAGAAAATACTAAAACTTAATTTTACTAGGTCCAGCATGAGAAGCAAATGTGCAATTTAAAAGTAGTTCACAGCATAAAATATATTTTATAATCAGATGTAATCTTTCACTGTAAAACAGCAGCTATTTACTATCAAGAGACTACTTTGCAACTGAAAACTACATTCTTGTCAGTTCGGTGACAATTCTCCCAGATATGTTTGAAACTCAATTTTCCATCTAAGTTCCCAAACCCTAGAACTTTATGACAATTCAGACACAAATAAACAAACTGCAGCAATAAAGGTGACTCCCAGACAGCTCAGCCTTTTGTCCTGAAATGCTTCTGGCAAGGGTAGGAGATGAGCAACTTACTGAACACACATATTTCTTCCAAGAAAGTTCACTTCAAGAAGCCTGACAGAAAAGCGACCGTTTAACAAAAGATCTCATCAAGTAAAACCCTAATACTGCTGCAGTGCTATTTTGGTCAATAGGCCTACAGTTGTTAGTAAGCATTAGGATCAACAGCAAGGGTTTTCAGAAATGAATCTTGAACTGCCGTGACATGAGAATCTCAAACTCAAAAGAAAATAAGGAGATGACTGACAACTTACTTAAAAATAATATGAACTAAAGAAAAACTGGGCTTATCCAGGAAAATTGATATTCTACAGAAAAGCACCACATTCACATAAGAATTTCCCAAACTGTCTACATATACTCTTCTCCCAGATAAAACTATATACGCAGGGACCATTCCATGATTCTATAACATCCTACCTCTGTACTACTGATTTTCTGTCAAGTAAGCACGTGTGACATACCTTCTAGTAAGTCTGATGCTGATCCTAAACAATATTCCATAACAAGCTGTATGGGAAGAAATCAAAATAGTTGTTAGAAAATCTCTGATAGCAAACGCATATTTTCTAAATTTTCCCACAGAAATCTAGAAAAAATTGCTGGTGCATAAAATGCAGCCTAGACTGTTGGTCTGCCCCATGTCCAGCAAGGAGGAGAAGGAGCTTGACATTTTATAAAAACAGACTGCCCTTTAATAAACTCCATATGCTTACAACTCCATAGCTTTTATGTAAGAAAGAAAGGCGGGTGAAAAAATATTCCAGAATATATTGTATCCATGAGAAGCAGCAAATTACTGTACTGCAAAACAAACCTATAATAAACAACAATAAAATGCCATTTAGAGTGACCAGCAAAAATCCTCGCACAGATTGTATGCTAAACTTAGCTGGGAATCAACAGTGCTCAGCTACAACAATGCAAGTATTGCTTATAACATAAGCCCCACACTAGCACTGACCCCTCACACAAGAGCAGCTCTCACTGGAATTAGCACTGCCTTCTTGTGTAAGACACCAAGCAACAACACTTTTAAGGAAGGCAAGAACATTTTCAGAGCCAGTTATGTATTGCATTACATACCTTATTCTATATGCATGTACCTAAAACTAATGTTAAATTGCACTTAAGCTTGTCAGAGTATTAAGGGGCTATTTAGAGATTTACTTCAGATTTTGCTCCAGTCAGATTTCAAAAAAAAAAAAAGAAACTAAAACTTTGTCCTACAGATCTATTGAAGCTGATACATGAACACTACTTATAATTTAAATCATTGCTTCAGTGATTTGATTTCTTTAGTACATAATAGTAGAAAGACCTTGTCAATAAAAGGTGCTAAATCACATTTAGTTTGACAAGATGCTTCCTCTGCATAACCAAATGCATCTATTCCTACACACAGTTTTATGCAAACGAATTCCAATAAACCACATTTAGTTTGAGGGTTTGTTTTTCTGTTTGTTTAAATCAAATGCCTGAAATTGGTTAGGAGATGACTGCCAGAGATAAAAACAGCTAGTTGGTTTTGTCACTAAAACACATGCAGAAAAAAACCACCACCAACAACAAAACAGCAGAAGTAAACAATATACAACAGAAGCATTTAGTTAGATAGCAGAAATACTAACAACTCAAAACATACTTTGTTTACAATTATCAGTAGAGATTCAAGCCTATTCCATTAAAATACAATTGAACACTAACTTCTGGAATACATTCAGTCAACCTGTAAAGTACTGAACCGCTAACACTCTCAGGGGCATACCAAATGTTTTGTTCAGTGATCTCAAATATCCAGTAAAGTTGACATACTCGTCTCCCAGGCAGTACCAGTGAAATTCTCACTTTTCCTTAAAGTGAGAAAAGTGATGGAGATATTTTTTCTCCAGTTTTTATTTATATTTTAAATACTCAGTCCACCAAGCTAAACACATTAGAATAACAGCACAGTCACCTGACTCTGCAAATTAAAGGGAAAACTTTCTAAATCTTGTTTCCAAAAACTACATTCAGTTTTGCTGAGCATCCCCAAGGTCCTTGCCCACCCTTATCTGCATCTGTGCAATGTAAATGTTCAGGTGCCTCTTGAGAGCCAGCTGGAGATATTTTAAAGCACCCTTAACCAAGGCAAAAGAAGTGCAGAGTGCAGCAGATGCTTACCCATGCTGTATGTTCCCGCAAATAGCAGCCTTTGTATTCTATACTGTTGGGGTGTTTTATTCTTTGGAGGAACTTGACTTCCTTAATAATATCCTGCCATTTCTGTAGGAAAAAAAGGAACAGAAAGACTTCATGAAACCGTTGGCTTATTTTTTTTGGTCATGTTAGTATGTCATTTATTTATTTTAAAAGGCAGAAATCATCCTTAAATTCCAAATCAAAAAAGTTTATATCAACACCATGATGCTCAGTACTTAACTCCTCAACTGACCTACAAAATAAGAAGTTGATCAATTAAAATGTAGGGGAAGGATCTCTCTTCGATGTAATGTTTTGTGTTTATAGGTATGCGTAGGATATACTGGTAAACACATGATACCTGAGGAAGTCCTGAAAAAGAAGCAATCCTTTTTTAAGGGATACCATTTCTGCTGTCAAATCAAACATACATCCCAACCTGAAAAAGGTGTGGATAAGTGTCCTTTGGCAGGATCAGCTGTCTCTCATTTAACTCTTATAAATATAAAGACTTATCCCTACCAGTAAGTACACTGCACTGGATGATGCTCCATTTATCAGCTGCCAAATGTCTACGTTTTTGGTAACACTCCTCCATTACTAGTTTAGTCCTTACAAGGAACAATTTAACATGAGTTACCTTTCAATAAGGGAACAGTTTTGCAGGAGTAAAAGAATAAACAGATAAAACAAAATTCAGGTGTATGATAAGGGGAACTTTGCCAGTACAACTTAAAAGTACGGAAGAGGCCAAAATGTCATTTTCCAATATGTGCTTAGACACTTTCATTGCTCCCTTGGAGAAAATCAACAAGTCCTTCCATTTGCAGCACATCCACCCATCCTCAGGCAAGAAAAGCAAAAGCTGGAAAGTGCAATGGTAAAAACAAGAACTACTGGAAAAGATGTTCAAAAACAAATGCAGTAGCTGAAACCACTTAAGTATGCAGATGTCAACATGACAGTGTTGACACTGAAAATGTTTTTGAGAAAGAATATCAGTTCTGAAGTTAATCAGAAGCAGAGAAACCTCACCCAATAACCAAAAGGGTCAAAAGTTGTCTTCCAGGCCCTGTTAATCTCGATTCCTCGTGTGTGTGTGGCTTGCAGTCATCGATGGACAGAGACTCAAATGCTTTGGAAAACATGTACAAGCCCCTAGTCTTCCTCAATACAAATGTTGAGGTTAGAGGCACAAATGAAATGAGGGAGCAGGGTAGCCATACTGGAGGCAACTCACTGACTAAGTGAGTCTCAGTACCAGAAGTTTTATGAGAAGGACATTCGTGCAGCTACACTAATATAAACTTTCTCACTGCCGCTCTCATTCCGGCATAAGGATGACCTGGTTGCCTTTGAGGTACTAAGCACTAAAAGCCAAACCGAGGAAGCGCCACTCGAACTTCTTCTATATTGGGATGAGAGAGGCGATATATTAGTCAAGACTTATTCATGATTTCCTGAGCAAAAAAAGCTCTGAGATCACATTAAGAGCGCAGTGCTACATATTTCAAAGGTTTTAAACTTGTTTTAAAAACGAAATGTGCTTATTTTAAGGAGTGATTTATCCCACCAATTATAAAATCTTATTAAGAAAACCAAGTAAATATAAACGATACCAGAATGCCCTTAATGAATTCTCTTTACACAGACTAGACCATAACTTTCGCAAACTTCTGAATACAACAAATAAATATAGAAGTAAAATATAAAGTGTTTTAATCCTGGTCTTATTACTTTCTTCAAAATAAAGAAACATACGCATTGAAGACAAACAAAAGCTATTTCTGAAGCATGCACAGTTTGTTTCATTCATGTGAATAGAGTATTTATAGCTCACAGTAATTAAAACAGTAGGACAAGTAGTAAGTACAAATTATTCTTTCATCAGTACACAGTTAAACAAGTCACTGCAGTGACAAAATAGAAACATGCATAGCAAAATTAACTGTGAAGCTAGAATTTAGGAGTGCTGGAGACACTGCCACCTCTACCTCCTACATATACATACAGACACACACAGAAAGGAGGCAATACTTCAGCTCCTTGTAGCGCAGATGATCAATACACAAAAGGCAGCACAGAAAGCAACGAGTTGTTAGTCAAACTCATCAGTTAGACTGCTTCTAAGACTGGGATAGAGAGAATGGAGGGAGGAAACTATAAATGCCTCGAACAATATGCTTGCAATAAATACTTCTGCTGAAAAAATGGCACCCTTACTTAATAGATGTCATTACCAGAAATAATACCAAATCAGCTGTTCACGTCTTGTTGGGCTTTTCAAGAATCTGTATTAGCACTTAAACGTTTCAAGTATAAAATCAATTATCTCTGTTAAGCGTCTTAAGAAAAAACACACATCCAGGGTGGCCAAGAAAACATTTAACATTTAAATCTCAGAGGCCTACTTTTAGAGATCACTCTGCAAAGGCTACCTTAATCCCGAGCTCTGACAGTTCTTCCCTGATTGTGCTGCTGTTCAGATTTTCACACTCATTCATTCACTGTTGGTTTTTTTTTGCTTTTGTTTTAGCTCCTCCTCAAGAGTCATTTCAGGGAAGGGTGCATTCTGCCTTACTACTTTGTATAATGCAAAATTCTCTCTAAATCTTTCACTGCTGCATCCATTGCTCTAATTCCTAATAAATTTTTGTACAGTAAGTAAAATGGTAATAGTAAGGAAAGACGGAATTCAGAATTGAAGGTCTAAGGGCAAAACGACAACTCCTTTTTTGAAGATTGAATACGAACATAAACATACTATGTGGCCCTGCAAATGTGCACTTCGTGTCTGGAAGCAGTGAGCCCTACTGACGTTTCCCAGGAGCAGATTAGACAGATATACACTGTGAACAGTAAACAAATTTGTTTTGTTTACACGGTATCCTCATTCACCTTTACAGTTACAGGGAAGATCTCTCTTGCTGTAGCTGAAGCTAATTAAAATCATCCCACATAATAAGCATTTGCAGAGGTCAAGATTTAATACGTAGGATATTCTACGTACCTCATTGGACTGCTTCCCACTATATGACATTTTCTTGATGGCCACCACTTCATTGGTGCGCACATCACGTGCCTGTAACACAAAAACACGAGGCATCAGTTTCTTCAGGTCATCATTTCCCATAGGATGTAAAACAAACACACACAGGGAGTTAACTCTGGCAGAAGCAAAGAAAAATCTTTATCTGTTTTTTAACTTTTATAGGGAGTAAAAATGAAAATGTCTTCCAAGGGGTGTGACTGCTGCATCTATTAGAAATCTGTGAGACAAGGTGCAACAATTTTCTGTGTTCAGCATTCAGCAAGTCTCTGCAGGAGCTGAATGCTATCACTCCTAAACTAAAAATCAGAGCTTACAAAAGCAGCTGCGATTCCAGTAGAATGGATCCTCTCTAAAACAGCTTCTCTCCCATCCCAGGTAGATTCCAGACAAAACAGAAGTGAGGCTCAGCCCCCTTATTCCATCTCAAACATAAGCAAAGATGTCACAGGATGCACAGGAGATACCTGCTCTAGCCAGCAGCAACTTTCTTCCCAGTGCTCACAAATAAGCTATCACATCTTGAGGGAAGAAAGATCCTACAAGGATGGCAGCACTTAGGACCCATCTTCAGGTTCCAGCTCTGACTTTCATTTTCTTAGTCTAATAACGTTAGTGTTTATACTGCAGAATAAATGCATGTGGTTTTTCACACATCAACAATCCAAGATAATACAACTTTTGTTTAATTCAGCTCCAAAGCGGTGGCCCAGGCGCCCTTACAGGGAAGGGCCCAGCACCGCTTCACCTTGCAGGGATGTTGGTGCCAACCCTGACCCCGGCCTGTACTCCTGAAGGGTTTGGGTGGCACAGCACTGGGGGGAAACTGAGCATCTCTGATAAGCAAAATCAGCTTGGATACGAAGCCAAATGATATAAATCAAACTGATGTGCATCGCCGAACTCGCTGATGACTGATGAAAACGCTGATTTTTAATATATCGGTCCTACCAAGCACAGCCTATCAGGACAGGGGTTAATGAAGTATGAGGACTCTGCCTTTTGTAAAAAGGGTTTTCAGTCATATTTTAATTCTGTCATTCATTAAAAAACGGCTCCCAGAATTCCCTGTCAGTCTTGATTTCAGCCAGCTCTGAGATGCTGGAACCAATACTATTTTTAGTTTTCTTTCTGTCTGAGAGGACACTCCCTCCAGCCCTGCTGATATTGCAATATTTTAAGGTTTGGGGGCGGGGGGTGTCTGTTTTTGTGTTTGTTTTTTTTTAAGCAAAGAAGAATAAAATTTTAACTCCTAGACCCTTGCTAATTATAGGCAATCTCTGGGACATTCAAGCCAGTGAAGAGCTGCAATAAAGCAGGCAAGCAAAATACTACAGTGGAGCAGAAGGAGCACAGCGCTAACAAAAGAGAGTGGGTTATTCTTCTGCTCCATCTGCAGTGTTCCCGTGTAGTAGGTTTCCTGTGTCAAATGAAAGCTATTATTACATTGCAGAACATGGAGTAGGGTGAGGACAATACCAAAATGATTCAGAGGTGCCAGACTTGCAGTTTCTAAGAAACTAAAACCACGAGGTGAACCAGCAAAATTCATGTTAATTATAAAATAAACTTTTGTTGTTGTCGTTGCACTATTGCAGGATGTTTAATGTGACAGAAACAAAGAAGAAAAAAAGAGCAGTTTATCTTATGTATTAACTTAGCCAATTATCATGTAAGATAAACATATCACCCCCTTCTGGGGACCACTACTAAAAGGAAAGACAGGTAGGTAAAAAACTGAAGACTAAACTGCATTTAAAAAAAAGGTGGGGAGGATTTCAGGATTATCTGGATTTTTCTACTTGTTAATTACTCCCACATCTATTTATCATCAACATTTTGGGCCCAGGCTGTATGCAATGAAAGCAGACTGGTGGCAGGGTGCTAAACATTAGAAAACCCAAGCAAGCCACCACTGGCTGTGTTTGCATAACACCTGGAGCCCCTCTTTGCTATAGGGGGCCTGAAAAGCGACAACCCCACAGCTGACACCCCAGTGAATGTTATAATCATAGTTTTGCTTGCTTTTTTTAAGTTTCCTTGTGATCTTGAAAAACTGGAAAAAAGGTGGTTCCTAGACAAAAGCCATAAAGTCGTTAGAAAGCCAGCTGACTTCAACCAAACCAGGCTTGCTTTATGACAGATATTTTGGGGCATATATCCTCTGAAAACTCCATACAAAGGTTCAAAATCTGGTGCCCTGAGTAACTTCAGCAGCGACACAAGCCAGGCATGAGTAAACAAAAGGTGGAGCATGTCATCAACTTTGGTAATATGTTTTTAAGCAGTTATTAACCGTAATCCAATATCACACTGATTAGATAAAGTTTAATAGTTTACATTAGCAGAATCAAAATACTGCTGAAGAAACTTGATTTTTTATTTTTCCCCAGCTATACAGAATAAAGGACACAAAACATATACCCCCTACCTCTTTTCTTTACGCCTATTTCACCTAAACTGAATTTCTCCCCCCATGCAGCCCATCCCACCACCTTTTGGGTTTCTGCTTGAGATACCAAGTATCATCATATGGAACAGCTTCAGATTCCAGATCTGAGAACTACTGGCAACAAACAAAAATATCATAATACAATATTGGTATAGGTTAAAACTTTGTAGCACACAAATAACAACAGTTTACCTTCTTTGCTGGAAACACTCCCTTATTTAGCAAAAATGCAGAGTCCCCCCAACAGACTGGAGTAGTGTTGATGGAATGCTTACGTCACCTTTTTGCAAGTGCCAAATTAGACTTAATTTCTGTTGAAGTACAACCTGAATGGCATAAAGTAATCCCACTCTTTAGTGAATAAATACCATTCTATAATGAACTGTTAGTCTAAAATAGTGGGGGAAAAAGAAAGAAAAAGATAGGCCTGTACATTAATGACCTCTTGCTTGCTATCTCCTTGTAAAAGGAGCTGGTAATGGGCAAACATCCCTTACCACTGCTACAAAGGTCACTCTGCAGATGCCCCGATGGCAGCATCCTGTTGGCATTTGGGAACGCCATTAGCACAGTGTTTGCAGGTTATCTCCAGCTGAACGCTGGCTTTGCATACTCATGTGGTGCATGCATTCCCTTACAAGTTACAGTATTTCTGAAAAACTTCAATAATATTTCCACTTAGCAGGAAGACAGATTTTCTGTTCCTTCCTTTCATATCCACGCTTTAAGCAAATGAGTGAAATAAAGGCCACAGGTGAGTACTGCTTCATTCGAAAACACTTCCTCCTCCAGATCTGTTCCCAGACACTGGCAGTTCCTAGTTTTAAGCAGGGAACAAAATTAAGAAGCTTTTCCTAATTAGTTCATCTGTGCTGCATTAAATTTGTGCTGGAAGGTTCCCAACATGGTCTGCTGCAATTATTAACAATGAATAGGCACCTCATAAAATACTGACACAAATGGCTTTCTGAAGGAACATTGGCAGGTTTGGCCACACCTCCTATAATTATAAATGTGAAAAGGTTTTCTGAGGAAAATGGTTTTTTAATGAAGGTCTCACAGTGTGCACTTGGGTTAACATACGGCAACCTGCAAATGAGGTTACCACGAAATATCCCACCTCCAGTCGAGCTCTACAAGCAGCCTGGGAAAAACTGCTGTCCAGACGCTCACGTCGAGTAAGTTTTATACAGATGAACACTGGGATTCTTGCCTGCAGTAGGGAAGGAGGATGTGACAGGCCCAAGGATAACAAAAGCACCAACATTCAGGTGTCAAATACAAAGAATGTCTTTAAGGGAGCCTGTGAGGTATGCACGAAGGGAGAGAACTCTGTTTCTCTCAAGGGACTGGAGATGATAAGGAGACAATCAAATCAAAAGAAGTGCATTGCCAATCAGAAATGATGGAGCCAAAGTATGTTTTTTAATTTGCAGAAAAATCCCTACTTGCAACATAACCTAAAAGCACTGGACAAGGGCCACATTTCCCGTTTTTTCTTTCCGTTTGAATGCAAACCCCTTAAAGATACCGTCAGTCTGTGAACAGGCAGACCATGCAGATATAAAAGAAAATACTTCTTCCCCAAGCATCATACAAAGGTTCACATAGTTTCTTTTCCTCAACAAATTCAAAAAAGTCTGTGTCCACAGTTTGAAGACAAAAGGAAACACAGCTACAATTCACAAGCCACGAGGCTACTTACAAAATAAACTGCTCCGAAGCTTCCATGGCCAATCTCTCGGAGATCTGTGAAGAGCTTTTCTGGATCTTCTTTGAAGAAGAGCTCTGCAATTTCAGGGTCCTTCAGGCTGCCCGCTCGGCTGGTTGATGGCATCCTGCTGGGCAGTTAGCCGACCGACTATCTGGGTTTAAAGTGCTGCCTCAACCCTTGGCTCATCTGTATGAATGGAGCCTCTTCAGCATGGATCACTGCAAGAAAAAGATTGCAAGCCTTCACTGGTTATTCTCTGCTCAAAGACACGGAAACAAAGCAGCGGAGGAGCAGCCTCCACTTCTTCCAGAGCAAGCCACCCTCTTACACAAAGCAGCGCAACCTATCTGCCGGGATGTCGAAGTCCCACTGAGGCACCAGTCAGGTATTTATTTCTACAGAACACAATTCGAAATCAAAGCACAAAATGAGGCACATTCCTGCTCCAGCACCTGCTCAGTCCCCTGCACAGGGGTCAGCAGAATCACGGTGATAACCAGTTTGTCACCAGCGAGCCCGTATTACTCCAATATCCCCTCCCTGAAGAGTTACACATGCCATTAAATTACTGGCTGCACTTCTTGAAGTGGACCACAACTGCACATTCAGACCCTGTTAGGGATGCATGGGACCTCTCCCGTTTACACCATGCATTTGCTTTCATTTAATGAAAACGCGTCTTGGAGGCCGTCCATTTCATAATACATCATAAGGTTGTGCTCAAATCTTCCTGTGAAAAATCTTCAGGTAAAAGCCACACAGCCATCACGAGTAAAATGCATGTTTTTTCATGCTAAGGGAAGAGCCTAAGTACTGGGATTTCCCCTGGGTTCCCCACAAATTGTCACCAACAAAACAAATTCCGTGTCACCGTCAAACAGCTACTCACACAGCTCACTTTCCTCACACAACCCTTATCTGGTCAAGACTTGCACTTCTTTTGATTCGTATTTTACATCTCAAATCTGCCCTTTAAGTTTTACATCTTTATGATGGAAAAAAGGCACGAAGTCTGAGTTTAATCAATCTATTGGAAGGCCCTACCTATCGCGGTCCGTTTTTCCTCCTTTCCAGGACAGTAAGAGCTCCACCTTTCTCCAAGCCTCCAGACCATCAATGAATCATTTGTTCTCCCCTCCCTGCGGAGCAATTCCGACAAGGATGGAAAAAGACATACTCCTGCATGTTTATGCTCAGTGGTACTCTCCTCTAGACAGTTGCAGCATGTGGAAGTGCCAAAGACTGCCTGCTCCTTGTTAGTTCAAACAACTGCCAGCACCGCTACAAGGAGAGCACGGTCGTGTGAGTGACAGCCAAGACATACCTAGTTGTAAAGTCTGCAAGGTTCTCCAGTTTTTCTCATGAAGACATGCGTGGGAAAGAGAAGGCAGAGCAGGGAAGCAAAATCCAGCATTTTCATAGCTTTCCTCCAAGCAGATTCAACAAGATTTATAACGTAACCCCGGACATGTTTCCACAATAGCCCACTCTCAGGGGCTGAGGAAAAAAACGGGATTGAAATCCCAGTGGTAGAGCAAGTACAAAATCCATGCAGAAGCCACGCAGCTGTTCACAGCTCTGCCGTACCCCTCTGACGAGCGTGCACAGGCGCATTGCGTATCGATACCAGCATCGTTGCAGGAGCCTTCAGACCATTAGCACAGGACACATCCGACTGCCGATGGAGCGGGGCTGGGTGCACGGGAACAGGGCTGCCATCTCCCCACCTTCCCTTACATAAGGCAGTAACTCACGCGGTGTGGGAAGGGAAATCGTTAGCTGCGACTCAGCCCCTACCTGAAGCACGCTACGTTTCTGGAGACCGCAAGGAAAGTTGGTTTTTGTTGTCGTTTTTCGTCCTTTCTTTCAAAGAAGCCAACAATATTCCACTTGATTCCAGTCCTAACAAGCACATAACACTGAAAGACAACTGTTTCGCATTTACAGCCCCGGACGAAACAATAGACAAAAAGCATCAGTCAGAGGAGGGAGAGAAAGGGGCTGGGGGAAGGGAGCTGATAACCAGAGCACACTCAGTGTTATTGAAGGAATGCTTCTTGGATCGACGGTAATGATGTCATGTTCCATCTTTTAAGAAGCATCAGATTCTTACAAAAAGGACATTGTTGTTCAAAAGCAACTGCTGCGATCCCAGAATGCCCTTTTCCCTACATCTGTTAGTCAGAGGGGCTAGGCTTGGATAAACCTGCTAATATGGCCAGCAGTCACATGGCCCCTCGAGCGCGCGCGTGCGAGCGAGCCAGCGGAGGAGAAAGCCCTGCACACACACAGCCCAGACCCAGCACGGCCTCCCTCCTCCCCCCCATCGGCCTCCCTCACGCCCAGCCAGCCTCCGGCCTCTGCTCGGCCTGCCTCCGAGACAGCACCCACGGGGCAGGCCAGGCCAGGCCTCCCCACTGCTAATGCCTCCCAGGCCGCTGGGCTCGCTGAGGTGCGCCTCCAAGTCCTGTGAGCGTCAAGGCAGATGTTGTTATCGTTGTTCTTGGAAATAACTGCTGTTTCGAGATGTGCGAGGGTAAAACCACCAGGTATTAAAAACTTTAAGAGAGTAGGCCCAGACGGGTATGCGGCGCTATGCTCGTCATTCTACCTGCTCACACAGACCGGTAAAATGCATCAGCGTAAAGTCCATCCTTAAGAAAGCTGCCCGCTGTTTCACTTAGTGAAGCACTCCCATTTTTTAAGGATGCGAGAACACCAAATCCCCTCGGTCATTTTGCCCAGACAACATTCCCGGCTTGCCAAAGCCCGGCCAGTCCAGCAGCCGACACGCTCGGCCCCCTCGTGCAGAAACGACGCCCGAACACTTTGGGGAATGGAAATTAGGACAAGGACCATGCGATGTGGCTATCACATTATTGTAAATGTATTAAAAATACACATGAGCCTTAAGAAAAAAAAAACAATGAAACTGCAACTAAACTGCACCGAAAATTAAATTATAGACCAGCAAGCAGCTGGTTTGCTAAATGACAGTCAAGTCGCAATTACATATTTCACATTCTTCCACCCGGGCTGTCTCTTTGCTGCAGCTCCGGGGTTGGCACAGCCCTCCCGTTACCCACAGTTGCTTCCAGCGGATGGGACCGGTCGCCTCACGTTAGTGGCAGAGGTCTGGAGGCCGGCCTCGCGCTGAGGCCGACAGACGGGTCCCCTGGGTGCCGGCACCGCTCCCTGCCGGCTGGGGGCATTTGGTGCGCACGCTGCAGCGAAGTGAAGGCCACTGCTCTGCCCAGTTGGTTCTCGTACCCAAACAAAGGAACAGAAAAAACATCTCATGGTGTGCAACACAACGATCCCTACTTCGATCAGTTCCACTCGTAACCAGCCGAGGCAAAAAGGATTCAAAATAAACCAGGGCTTGAGCAAAGCACAACTCCGGACCAACTCTATTTTCACATATTGGGCCGAACTAGATTTACTAGGTGGCTACCATTACTAGTGTAAACGGCACTGATTACAGGCCAAAATACTTTTATCAAATTACTTTCATCTGAACAACTGCCAATTAGCAGAAACTGTGTGCACGCATCCACAGAAGTCCATGAATAAGTAAGACGTCGCGTTCCCTGTAATCGTGGCCATGCTAAAAGCACACGCGCACACCTTGACCCGCGGCCCTAAGGAAGCTGGAAGGTGCGGAAGGGGTAAGACCTGTTCCCTTGGGAGCTCTGCCTCCTGCCTGCCGGGCCATCCCCTGCTCGAGCCGGACCCAGCCCTGTGACTAAGTTCCCCCGGGATCCTGCAGAGCACGAGCACAGCTCTGCTGTATTTATGTGCCTATTGAAGCCTTACACTACAGAAACTCTAGAGAAATTAAGAGAAATAATGCTGGGTGCATGTTTAGCAAGGCTGGTCAGGCTCCCCCTGTCCACACTGCATCCAAACACCTAACTGCCAGCAACACAGGAGCTCTTCCCATTAATAAAGCAAGGTGCTGGGTCTGTGCTGCAAACGAGAAGCAAGCCTACTCACCACGACTTCCACCTGCCGTATTATTCCTCAGTCTCACATCCAAACCCAGCCATGATGATGACTACAGGCATCAGGCTACACGAAGCACAAGTGCCTCAAAGCACTTCCAGTTCCTTAAGATGGTTCAAAAGTTCGTAGAAACCCAAACGTGACAGCTAATGCATAGGCTGGCTTGTAGGTTATTAGCATTAAAAAGCAGCGCACGCTGTCCATACAAATGAATTTTCAAAGAACCAACATATTCAACATCCTTCAGCTTCTGTAAGTAGGAATATTATAACTGGAGTTAAAGAAACATCACGGGAGCTCGAAATGGAAGCAGCGAGCAGATTTATGCACGGCAAAGCAGCCCACCACCCTGCCTCTCCATTTTGCTGGGTACCAAGGGGCACACTGCAAGGGCTCCGGCGATGGCTAACGAGGACAAGAGGAACGCTTTCCTCCATTACTGACCTATAAACAAGCAATTATTTGCCGTTTGAGATGTAAATCTTGCTTCATGTTATAGTCATCTGCCACGCGATACACTTAGTACAGCAAAACTAATAAAAACTTATCCTTAATATCAAATGTAGGTACACTAGATATGTCTCCCTGATAATACGTGTATCAGGCTTAAAGAGCTGCTCAGGAAGCCACTTACAGCACCTCTGATTTTTAGGGCTGCACTCTGCTGGCAGAGGCAATACAGAGAATATCCAGCACAGGAACACTCCAGTCTTTGACATCCTCCTTAACTAAAGCTGTGGCACTGGGGTAACAAGCCACAACAAAACCCACCACCATCATCATTTGGAAACTGGTATTTAGTTTTCATTTCTTTAAGCATCTCCATTGCATGCAGTGCAAACACTTGCTAAATTTTGGAGTCATTTCCTCTGCTAGGACCTAATGCAAAAGCGTCAAATAGATGGGCAACGAGTGCATCATGCCACTGTCAAAAGAGGGAAAAAGGATTTTCTCTCACTTGCATATGGGTCAGATCCAGGGAGTGTATGAAGCTGAGATTAAATTATCCTCTCAACACACTATTAAAATTTTCCTGAATGGCTTCCAGCTGACACTAAAAATTTCCACCACTTTCATAAATATGGTAAACTGGAACTATTGAAAGAACTGACTTTGATTTTTTTTTATTTTACTTACAATTTATCCTAAAACAAGAGTTAGACGGTAAGAATGCTTAAAATACCGACTCAGAAATTTCTGTTCGTTTTCAGTACAGCACTGAAGGCTTGACTTACAATCCCTGTATATTTTTTAAAGTAGCAGACAAAACATTTTTAAATACAGTCTGAATAGAAACACATAAGGTAAAAAAAAATAAGCTACATTATAGAAAGCAAGACGCTGATTGTACACAAAACGTGAAGCTGTCACTATTTTTGCATTTTCAGACAACTTCCTAAATAAGAACCCCACAGCATCCCAACCAGATACACAGCACGTGGGAGCTGTCTGCTCACACACCGCGCAGGGCAAACCCCGGCTGGACTTTGCAGAAAGAAGTTGCCCAGCAGGTAGAGGAAGTTTCTTCTCTGACTCCCATTTGAGCTGCCAAAGAGGCTCTCCCAGCTCACAACTACGTAGGCCAGGCGCTCCATCACTTCAGCAAGACTCCACTACCGAGCCCAGGAGGCTGAGCTTGAGCTGTCAGAAGGCCGAGAGCAAAATACCCATCTACAGCACTGCAAAACGAGGCCACAGTGCATGCAAAGAGAAGGCAGCGCGACGAATGGCATATGTAGCATCTGAGTCAAGAGATAAAAATGGTTTGTGCTGCTTTGAAATGCACTCTCTTTGGGCAAAAGCACTACGTTGCTACACCTACCCCTCTCCAAGACACGGGGACGTAAGTGTGGCGATTTGAGTCCAGCCTGGTAGCAGAAGTGGAAGGGCAACGCAGCTTGGGGGCCTTCCAGAAAATAAGCTGAAGGTCCATCATCAGAAGAAATGAACACATCGTGCCCTCCTCACACCAGACAGTGCTGAGATATGCGACTTTTGGAATGATGCTGCTACCTAGGACTTATTTTGTGACCTTTATATAAGCTCTTCCCTGGGTATCAGCCTTTAAAACTTTAGCCTGATGAATTCCATGAACGGAGTTCCTTCAACTGGAAATGCAAAGCGTTTATTCATCCTTCTGCAGGTCTCAGCACACACAGGGACATTCATCCATTGGGTTTACCACTCTGAAAGTACATTCTTGATCACTGTGCCCAATTCCTCCTTCCAGCAAGCTTGCCCAAACTATACATATATACCTGTTACCTGACTAAAAATAGAAAAGTCCTGCCAACCCACCAAGTGCTGTAGATGTTCCTTAAAACATCTCTCAACACAGGCTCTGGCCCACCCAGTCTACTCTTTTTTCCCGTTTTGATAAAAGCAGAGAACCTCTCCAGTGGCTCAACGTGTACTGCACGCATGGAAAACAAGTTGTCCTCTGCTCACAGCAGAAAAAGACCGTTTCCTTGAGCAGCTAAAAATCAGCTTCCTGTCCATGCTCAATTACACTGTGGCAGATGGTATCAAAACAGGTGCATTCTAGGTGACTCTCACAGCGGAAAGCCTATCAGCATCTGCAAGCCTCACAAAACGGACTGATTTTAGCACTCGATTCATGTGAAACCACACACCGCAGACTGCTTGCGTACTTGGGTAAGCCTTTCCCATCAAGCTAACAACATGCTTCTCCTTCTAGTTCTGCAATTTGGAAGTCTTCCTAGAGTGGTAATTAAGGGGAAAAAAAAATCCCAGAAATGAAACAAGAAAAACCTGGAGATGCAGCAAGTGGCATTTGCTCCTCCTGTCCCCTGGAAGAGGGGCAAGAGGCACTGAGGAACATCTTCCTTGGGATCCTGCTGCCTGCCTTCTGCTGTTCAGTAGTGAGCTGCTGCTGAGAAGAAAAAATGCTGACAATGTCATGAACTTGCCCTTCTCATCCATGATCCTAAAATCAATTGTTTTTGGAATGCTTGTTCTCCACCAGGACCACCTGCCATTAAGGAAAATGGAGGTGCAGATGGACGGCGCTGTACCAGAGACTGTTAGGAAGGTGTTCAACATTCAGGGAAAAAAACATCCAAAATGCTGTCACTAAACCGACTGAAAAAGGAACCACCCTGAAAATTGTGCCAACCACAGGCAAAACAAAGACACCTGGGAATGGGTTGAGAAAACGGGAATGCAGACGGTAACTGTGGACCATGGAAAGCCCCACTGGAACATTATTCTCCTCTACATTTGCATGTCAGTCTCAAGCTTGTACTTGAGAATACATACTGAAGAAGGGGAAAGAAAAGAGAGCCTGTGTCTGCCAAGGGCCAAAGCAGGTGAGGTCTCACAGCCTTCACAAAGCTCTACAACCCCCCATGTACCTGGGTAAGACAAGTGCTGCTTACTGCGAATGATCCGAGGTCCTCCTTTGCAGCAGAAGTTTACAGCAAAGAACTGTCATAAAATGCTGTCCCCTTTATACCTTTCTCATTCCCGTCTGTATGTATTTGTAGAAGGAAAAGATTATAAGGGTAAGAAGAATTTGTAGCTGGGTATTGTGGTGAATTCTGGCAGCTTTTTGTCTGTGTGAGCAGCTACATTCAAACAGCCTTTTCTTCCCCAACACGATAAATTTTTCTTCTTCTGACAAAGCAAGCCTATCGCTCCTGTAAGAATCCTTTTTCTACTTTAAGAAAAGATTTTTGAGGAATGGTTCTCTCCTGGAAAAACCTCTTTGCAGATTTTTTTTTCCTTTCTTTCTCTGCTTTGCTACCTGTATTTTTTTCTTGTATTATACTTCTTCACAGAATAGCCTCAGGAAGATACCTTTATCTTAGAGTACTGCTTGCATTTCCCTTATACATGTACTTGTACACTGTGCGGCTTACTTTGATTTCCTCTCAAGATTCTGACACTAAAATGTCCATCATAACTCCCTAAATTACTTACCCCAGCACACTTTCTGATCCAGTTGAGCTGTTCCGCTTGGATGTTTACTTTCCAGGAATGTCACTAGCAAAAGTCAGAAAGTTAAGTTTCCCATAGCTCAGCTGACGAGCCCAGGATCCGTGCTTCTGCTTTGGGTGTAAGTGTTTATTAGGATGATCTGCACCGGCAGTAAGCCAGCAGTGATTACCAAAGCAACAATTAATTACCCTGTGCTTTCCATTTTGTTTTGTGTTCTGTATTTCTACTACTTAAAATAGTCAGAAAAGATAACTATCTAGGTAAGCCTGTTCCCGTGCTAAAGACAGATACTCTGAAGAAACTTAATCTATTTTCACAACAGTTACACATACCAGTTATAAACAAACACGAGTACACCTAACACTATCGGCGATCTTGGAAATATCACTTTTGTTAACTGGCAATTTCTGCAGCGTCACTCACCTGAGAACACAGAATCTGTCACTGATCTTACTGCTTAAACAACACAAATAAAACGCCTTATTGATGCAGTTGAAAGAAACATTAATACCAAAAAGCATCCTGTATTTTTTCTCCTTATTAAAGCAAAAACATCCCACTGGATCAAAAGTTAGGCCTACACAATAGCCGAAGAATGGCCAGTGTTTGTGTCTCAAGGACCAATGTCAGGAAAGGCCAGGAAGCGCTAACCATACCCTGGCATAGCCAGCACTAACATCTCCTGAATCCCTTTGCTTGTGATAGTTCTGGTATATTTATTACGAAGGTCAGCTCTAAATTTAGCAATTCCTTAGGCTAGCAAAGCTATGAGGAAGACAACTGGAAAAAACGAAATTTTCTGCCGCCTTCTTTAGCAGTTCATTAAGTTCTCGGTAGTTGCCAGCTACTTACCTTTACTCAGTGAAGCATCACACCAAAACGTGTTCTGCACTGAATCACCTGCAGACAGCTCGTGCCCACGTCTCTCAGCTGGCATTGCAATGACTGAGGAGTGTGAGGTTTGATTGCTGCAGTGCAGGAGATGCTGCTGGCCGCTCACCGGCCAGGAGAAGGTTGGTGAGCAGCCAGCTGATGGGAGTCCATCGATTCCAGAGGCAAAAATACTGGGAAACTCCAGCTGCCCATAAAAAAAACTACAGCTAGGTGTTCTAACGGGACTAGAGTTTAAAGAAACCTTTTCTTGACCCCTAACCAATTCTGCCCCAGAACAACAAGTATAGTAAACAAGCAAATTAGCTGTTTT
This sequence comes from Cygnus olor, assembly GCF_009769625.2. Lineage (NCBI taxonomy): Eukaryota > Metazoa > Chordata > Aves > Anseriformes > Anatidae > Cygnus > Cygnus olor. The sequence continues at coordinate 7,178,719 of NC_049188.1, read as the reverse complement.
GGACTCAGATTCAGAACTAAGCCACTAAAGACCACAATATAGTCAGTTACCCTCAAGAAAAGAAGTAATTAAAAAGTAGCAGTATCATACCCAGTTTCAGAAAGGAGGCCTGAAAGGAAGCAATTCAAAGTCTTTCTGACCAGTAAGAACAGGAAAACATTTAAATGGTGCATGCAATCGAATTCGGTGCGACACATGGGACACAGCTCCAGGTTCTCCCTGAGCAAGCAAACGTGGGGACACCGAAGCCAGCAGCAGGGATCTGGGATAGAAATTAAATCCAACTGAGAAATCCAAGAGAGAACTGGAAGATTTTGTGGGAACAGTCTTGTAAAAAAAGAAAGCGATGCAGCGAACAGAACAACACAACCAAACCCGCGGCAGCCAGGGGCCTTGGGCAGCCGCCCATCTGCTCTGCTGCTGGGCTGGAGGGCGAGGGGAGAGCAAGGAAGACAAATTACTCGCACAAACGTGGTGACTTGGCTCTGTGAGAAGAGCAGGTATCACAGACCATGCATCAAGAAAGCTGGTCCTTCAATAAATCTGTAAATTAAACACTATTGAGCTACGAAGATGAACAACTGTCCCAGAAGCTTGAAGTAACTCCAGAACGACGTCGACTCCTTGCAACAGCTCCTGCTCCAGGGGAGCACACACCAAAGTGAACAGAACTGACTGAGCTAATATTTGGGGGAAATAACATCCTAACCACTTGGTGACCCCGAGAACTAACAAGCCAAGCAGTTAGGCGCTAGACTATTTGTCATTAAAATAACAGAACAGAGAAGGATCTTCAAGAAGTACTGAGCAAGGTCTGGTACACAAAATTATTCTGAGTATTGGTTTGTCGTAGGTAGAAACCAAACCACCTCTGGACTGAGAGCTGAAATACTGATGCAAAGCTCTGAAAAAAGCAAGAGATCAGATAGATGATGAAACGCTTCAAGGGAAAAGGGCCTTGCAGCCCCTGAGAGACCACAGGTACAGTGCAGAACCTGCAAAATATTTGCAGGTAAGATCTCAAATCAGAGAGGGAAAAGAACATAAGTTATATTTAGGGCAGTTGACAGCACCAAAAATGATACAAGAACCATAAAAAATAACGCGAATGAGCAACAAAACAAGAGATGAAAGTTCCCAAAGTAATGAGTGATCAAACACACCCCTACTCCCAAACTAAACATAACTCACAAGAAATGAGCCTTGGGCAGACAACTCATTGAAAATAATTGCACAATTACATGAAGACAATGTCAAATTAAAAAAAAAATAAAAGAAAGAAAGGAAAAAGAAAAAGAAGAAGAATCAATTAGGAAAATAATATAGAATTTCTGAAAAAAACATTAAGAAAATCTCTGCCATGGTCTGATCCTGGCTATTATTCCCCACTCAAATCTACTAGCAATAAAATCAAAGTACAGTACAAAAAGGCTTCATAAGTACAAAATCATAAATGTCCAAGAAGACAAACTAAACTCCATGAAGAAAAGGTGTAAGAGTTAAAAACAACACATAAGAAAGTCACGTAAAGCGCTCTCACTTCAAGAGCAAGGGGACAGTCCATAAAATGTAAGAGCAGCATATTTATAACGGTGAAGGAATTCAACCAACCAAGCTATAAAGACTAAAATTAACCAGCAGAAAATACTGCAAAGGTACTGAGTCCAAGAGATATAAACACTGGTTTTTAAACTGGACATTTACACGTGTAAGAGCATCCACAGACAGGTCAGGTAAGGTATTTCTGAATGCTCCTGGCTCTGCTGATGCACCTAATCGTTACCCACTGCCAGAGACAGAAGGCAGGACGAGACACAAACATTTCATCAACACACTTTGTTATGAAAAAGGTCAATTTTGTTTAACACAGGAGGTTATAAAACATACTACTACCATCACATCCAGAGAAGAGGTTTATCGAAAGGCCGCACACAAATAATGAGGAAGTATCTCACCAGGTTCTAGTAACACGCATGGACACGATGGATCTTCATTACTTAATAAATGCTGCAAAGCTGTTTAAAAAACAGATTACCAGTGAAAGGCCATTCTGCTCTTTATGAAGGAGTGAGCAATCTAACAGAGCACACTTACAGGGCATTAGGAGTTCAGCAAGGATATATGTATAAGGAACACACATATGCATATATAACATATATATGCATATCTAAGCTTCTTACTCCACTTTGCAACTTAAAGCAGGTTCAAAAAGGTAGAACGTATTTCAGCATCAGAACAGTTTGAAACCTCCTGCAGCCATGCAATTTGTTCTGCCACATCCTCTGCACCCAGTGGAGAACCTTCGCTGAGCAGCACGCACCCGAAGCCCAACACCTCCGTTCCTGCTGGAATCCCCCAGGGTAATGGCAACCGGTCCCGTTTTTCTCCAGCTCAAGCTGAGTACTTATTCTTCCTGTCCTCACATGACTGAGCAGGAAAACTTTTTAAATAGCACACAGCAAGAGGATTAGTTAAACAACCTAAAACCGAAATAAAACACCAACAAAGAACATCTTTTTCAAGATTTTACCTAGTTGAGGCAATGCTTCTCCTACAAGTTCTACAAGGCCTAGATTACTTCTCTTCCACTAACAAAAAAGTAGCTTTCAGTGCCTATTAAGACAACAAGCATACCCTTTTAATTTGATGAGTTTTATTTGGTTTCATGGGAGAAAATGTTTTTCTTAACTAATACATACAACGATTTGGGTGCCAGTGGCTCAGACACAGAATATGACTCCATTGGATAGTTAGGATCATAGGACTGAAGGTCTGTCAAGTCCTGTACCTGCTATTTTAAGCGACTATACAACAGAATCCAGTTATCAACTAATGGCCAGCTCCCTAAGGACTTCTTAAAGCCACGACCCTGACTACAAGGCTGCTCCAGAACCCCATTCCTATTTGATTAGGAATCGATTTAATAACTGATTAAGAGTGATTTACAGTTTGTATTTATTATGTGCCAGTTTACACTGATTTACTCTTTTTCCTGCACTGTCTTTAAAGCTTAAACAGTTCTCTTCCCTTATCAATATTGAGGGATAAGGGCAAGTACAGACATGTACTGTGTCTCCTTAGCTCAAAAAAGCAGGCCAGTTCTGCCTCCCTTTACAACACATTCACTTCCCAGACCATCCCAGCAGCCCTTCCACACATCTGCCCCGAACTAAGCATTTTTTTTAACATAAAAATTCTCCACATCTGCATATTTCCTGGCCACACACCATTCAGTTTTACAATCACCATGTTATCAATGGATATACTCAAGTCTTTCACACCTTTCCATTTCTAACTGATAAACCAGTTTTATATAGGACGTTTCTTGTTACTGCATGACCATGCACTTTGTACAGTCCCATTTATGTTTCCACACATGGGGACAGCCACCCCTTTTAACTTGTCCCCGGGTCTGCACGTGCAGAGGCCGGGTGGGAATACAGAGACCTCGCTCCCCTGGCACAGAGGGAGGTATGTGGTTTGTTTACCCAGAAATTTCGGGCACGTCTGCCGAAATTCCATAAAACTGAAAGATTTACTGTAGAAGCTCTGACGTCACTTTCACACGGGAACAGACGTGCCGGCAGTCAAACAAGAGATCGAAGCAGGAGAAGTTTGTACCGGCCTGCTTCCCCAAATTCAGGCAGTCACGGGTTTGTGTGCTAAATTACAGCTGTTCTGATTGCTGACATCTTATCTCTTATGTACTTATATACCCATTACCATAGTAACCAAATTCCTCAGAACATATAATGTAATTTTTCTATCTAGTGTATTAGAACAAAATGATTAAGGTTACAAAGGCAAGTGCTCCAGAATTAGAAGGTGTCAGAACTGAGCCTGCCACCCCCCTTGCCAACCGACCTCCGCTCGCTGCCTCCCTCCCCACCTCCCCAGTCACCTCTTCTGCAAACCTCCGGCTCCATTTCTCCATCAGCCGTAGTTCCTCCGTCTCCGATCCCTCTGCAGTCCCCATCTCACTACTCTTCTTATTTCCCCTCTCTCATCTGACTTTTATACCTCCCTGCATTCACACCAGGCACCTTCCTCCTCCACGCTGCCTGGGTGCTATCCAGGAATGATTCACCGCGCGCAGGACAGAGATTCCCGACAGTCTAGGAAATGGAAACGAGAGCCTCTACAGCAGGGAGAAGTCCTCCTGAGCCCTGCAGCCCTGGGCCTGGCCAGCACCAGCAGCTCCAAACTGCCCACGCAGCGCCCGGTGCTGCTTTGCACCGCTGCTGCCACCGCACCGCGTGCTCCGGGAGCGCCCCGTGGGCCCCACTAAGCAGCAGCTGGTTTGCAAATGCAAGGAGTCTCTGTGCTGATGAGCTTATATAAAAATTAAGCTGTTTTACCAGTCTGTATCACTGATCTCTGTGTGCCACCAGGAAGGAGATACATCCATGGAGTGCTGAAGTGCTATGGGTCTGTTCAATCCCAGTACCCGCAGGCTCTGTAAAACTGAGGAGAGGAATGACTTCCAGCAAAATATGCCCTTGAAATCCACAAGAACTCGCCTCACAGAGGGTTTACTAAAACATCCATCAACCCATGGACTTAGGCACCCTGTTGCTTAACTGCCTCTCCACCAGAAAGACAGGTTCAGTCGTCACTGCGCACACGCTAAAGGTAAACGAGTACATCTTTTCTCCAAAAGCCTGCTTTAAAAAAGCTAGCTGGCTCTTTCCTTGTTTTGGCAGTGTTACTAACTGCCCTGAATATAAGGCACGAAAGGGGTAGGGGAACATTTGCACCTGAAGGAAATACTTGGAACAACTCGGAAACGAGGTCCACAGAGCAGGTTTTAATGGCCAAGGTCTATTCCACGCAGGTTGGCTCTGACTGGAAATACTTCCAAAAACGTTCCTCCTGTACAGCAACTCTTCTGCTCCCAAGCAAGAAACGCTGCATTTTCTTCTGGACTGAAGTGAGAAAGAAAGCGCTTAAGTTCCTTGAATGTACCTAGTAAGCATTAAAGTATTTTAAGGCTGAAAAGGCAATTTCAGCTACAGTAGGAACACATCCATCCTAAATTTGACAGAAAGCTGTAATCAGAAATCGGTCTATTCCAGCAGCACAGATCCAAACACTTTTATGTTTCATAGGTTCTTCGTGCACTCGCACACAAAGCTGCTTACTCCAGCTGTTCTCAGCAACCATTCACAAAAGCAAATGAATGAAAAAAAAATCGGCGACCTCTTCCACTCCTCCCCTTTAGTTGAGGTGAACAAAATTTGATTGCTTCAGTCGATGGAGAAGGCTATTTTCTGTGCCTTTAAATAAAAGGTTAATTGAGATATGGTGGACCCTGCTCTCACGTTGGCTCTCTGGAACAAGGTTGTCCTGCCTGCTTCAAGGACTCCGGCCTCAGCTTTTGCACGAGCAGGAAGCTGCCAACAGGTGACTCTTCCGAGGCTGACCTTTGAGAGATGCAGTAAAGAAACAGCACTGCAAAGGAAAAGCCAATTAAAATAATCTCATACCCCTCCTTAAGCACTCGGTACTGGCAGGACTGAGCTCGAAGCCTGCACTTTGCTGGCTGGCAGTCGTGGCTCTTGCGAAGAGTCTTTGATCTTGAGGCAGTGGCTCGGCCAAAGCTGAACCGTGCAACTCAGAGACACAATCACACCATCGTGTGAAGTACCGAGGCTGAAGATGACAAAGGAGCCACTGCCCAGAGCTGTAACCGCTCCGTGCAGCTGGAGTGTGAATAAGCTGTGTGGTCGGAAGGGCTTCCTTGTGACTGTCCACCGATACGCCACGTAAGGGTCTGGGTCTGGCAAGATATGGAAGAAGTAAACCACCAGGGGACAAGGGCAGCCTGGGAACAGCCCCAGGAGAACAGTGGGACAGACCTTGCTGGGGGATGTTAGAAGTTTTCGAAAAGACATCACCTGCTGTGGTTTAGTTTTGTGTTTTTTTTTTTTCCTAGAACCTGGTCTTTGCATTCTTTCTCCGCTTTTGTTTTAGCGGATGGGCCCAAATTCACACAAAACACCACGCTTTTCTCACGACTCCTCCCAGAGACCCTATTTTCCTGGAGAGTTTGGCGAACACTTCTACAAAACAAGAAAAGTTGGTTGCGCTAGAGTTCAATACTGTCACCGTTTCTGTCCAGGTTCCTTAAGATGCTCCTAACTCCTAGAGTACCAAAGGATCTGCCTTACAGTCAGCTATGGCTGCAGTGAACTAGTCCTTATTCTGAGGCAGAAAAATCTAATTTTCTTAAAAAGTAAGTGAAAAATGCTGTGATGGAATTAATGGAATTTTGCTAGAGAAGACCAGCTGTTACCTAAAGTCCAGCTTAATTAATGATAGCTATCCATATTTAAATTTTATCATAACACAGATATTTTATACTGAGAAACATTATTAGAAATTTCGTCCTGCTGAACACTGAAAGCTTTAACAAAGAGGTTTGCCTTTTGGGATGGAAGTGATAGTTTGCACTGCGGTTGACGGTTTTTTAATTGTTGGTTCAAAGTAAAATAAAGCCATATCTCTGAAATAAAGACGATTCATTCCGAAGCTGAAACGTTATTAGCCGATGGTATTCAAACATATCATCACCACAGCTTGAAGCAAGCAGATCACAACCCAGATCTATTGTTTCGCAGCCTGCAGAATGAGGAAGATGGCTTTGCATGACTAACATCAACCAACCGTGTCAGTGCAGCAGGATGGGAAAGACCACACCTACGGTATCTCCATTCGCAGGTCTTTGGCATTTATTCTCTTACACTGGGTCCGGAGAAGTGTGGCAAGGTCAGACCTCTGGTGACAAACTCCTTCTCCTGTTCTCCTGTGCTCATTCTCCTGTTCTTTTACTTTTCAGCACTCTATCCTAAGGAGGTATTATTCAATTGGCAAAACTGCAATGGAACATCAGAATAAGACTTTCATTACAGACACTTAAAAAGCACCTGATATTTGCCGGGTGCTTAGTAGAGTTGCAATAAACATTCTTAGCTTACAAACAAGATGTAAACTATGTGAATAAGAGGTGACCTATGATCACACAAGGTCACAGCAAAAACAGAAAGGCCTGATGTCCAGTTCCTTATGCCAACTGTTAAATGAACAAGGTCTGGGTTGTTTTGTTTGCTTTTTTTCCAAGTTTCATCCAGTGCCCAGCTTATTAAAACAAGGAACAGCATTATTTACCTGATTCTGTGCTACAGCTTTGCAGAAGAATGGATAACTCACTGAACGACAGAATTAGGATGGCTAGCATCTTCTGACCTGAGCCCGGCAGCCTGTATATGACCAGAGGACATGGTGGCTGAAGGTTGCCTCTGCTGCAGGAGCTGTTTAGAGGCAGATGTTAGTGAATTCCTTTCTCATTATTTGGATTTCAAGAGACAAGCACCCACATCACAAAAATAAACAACACCACCACCTTCATATCCTTTTGGCAGTTTCATCAAAGCAGCCAACTACCTAAATGGGCACAGAGCAAGTGTTCCTTACCCCTGGAGGCTGCCTCTGAAGGGCACTAGTAGGGTGTAACAGCAGAATAAGGTAAGAAATTTTTGCACTGTTGCAGTCTGCACTGCACCTATTCTAGGGATAAATAACATTCCAATCTCCACAATCTCCAAGGCTGTCAATCTGACACCTTTTGTGAATACTAACATCACACGTACAAAGAACTTTCTTCTTTGTAGGTTCTAAAACATCTGGCACGCCATTTCCTACTGGTAAGTGAAAAAGCAGCATAATTTCATACCTGGCAATTTGAGGCCTCTTTTTCAGCAGTTTGGAATGATGGATTATGCTTTTTGTTTGTCAGGAGGAACAGACAAATTAGGGAAAAAAAAAAACAGCCAGGTTTCAATATTAAAAGGAAGATCTATTTGCTGACTGCTCCTGTTGGCTAATAAACCAAGGGGAAGTCAGGTGTCCATTTTACACATGCTAAGGATCTTGTATTTTGAGCAGGGGAAGTAGGACAAGCCCCGATACCTCTGACAGATACCGTCCTCACAACCGGCCAGCAAAACGCGAGAGCTGCTCGCTCACACCGCATGCAGATCACCCCTGCAGCCCAGCTGCACAGGGAGTTACCGAGAACCCAACACGCCATGCCAGGAGACAGTATTTATTTTTGGGACACGAGCTATGAAGAGCAACCAAGAACTAATTAAGGTTCCTGAACACACCAGGGCAAAGAGCATCAGCTCCAGCCTTGCTTGCTGCCCAAAGTTCTTACTGCATCTGGACAGCTTTTTGGAGACCCCAACCTACCTCTGAAGACCAATACTCAGAGTTTACATCCTCCAAATACCGAAAAACACCTCTCTGCAGATTATTTTGCAAAGTCATTATGACTGAGCCCTAGCCTGGAAAAGAACGACGTGTTGGTGCTTACGTGGGCTGCATGGCTCAGTACGTGGAAGGCGGTGGCTGCCCGGCCACTGAAGGGCTCCCAGAAAGCAAGAAGAACTGCGGGACACCTCCAACTCCAGCCTGGTTGCAGCAGTCACACCACCGGGTTTGGCTGCTCCCCTGACCCTGGCCAGGGCTGGCAGTAACCTCGGTGGAAGGCTGCTGGCAGTACCATGATTTCCTAAAAACTTTATGGGATAGTTCTCTGGGAGGAACTAACGGAAGCGTGGCAACAAGCCACTACACCGTGCTTGCTTGAACGTCTCCCAAATAGCGAAAAACAAAGAAAAGTTATAGTAAAAGACAAAAAGATTCCTGAGGCAAGGACATGGATATTTAAAGGCCTTGGCTATTTATAAAATAGCCATCCACTTGCATCTGGCGCACAAGAGGCATCACATCCTTCACTACCTACAGCACACAAGGCAGGAAGGAAAGTTTATTTTGGAGAACTTGATAGTAAGAACTGAAGAGAAATAGCCGTGCTTCCTAACGCTCTTTTTTCTATTAAACTAATTCCTGCTGTAAAAAGTCAGCTTGAAAGCTCCTTTCAAAGAAAAAGGGGGCGGGAGGAGAGGAAGAATCAGATCTGCTTGTTTTCTTGCATTTGAAATTCCGGTCTCGTCTCCTGTTTTGTTTTCCTGGAGGACGCCGGAGCGCGGACCTCGCAGAATGATGACATCACACGTCCAAAAAAAAAAAAAGCAAAACCCAAACAAGAGCGAAGGAGCTCTCTGGCAAATAAAAGCTTAAACTTTCGGGCTGCCTGCAGTTGTTAACGTTTGGACAACTCGCAACTCCACATGTCCGTGCAGAAGAATTTCCCCTTCGGAGCTCCTGCCCGTGAGAGCAGCCATTCCAAAGCGGATGACGACAACCCTGATGCTTTCCAGGCCAGGCAGAATAAAGTGAAAGGTGTTTAGTTACTGCTCGCTATAAAGATACCTCGAATGCTACCTTGTTTTATGTTTGTTTATGCCTGTTTTGTTATTGTTTTCAAGTTACACAGGCAAGTGGCTTCTACCACAATGGAACAAAGCAGAGCGCAGCACGTCTAAGTCGCTGTAAATTTAAAACTGCTCTTACTTCAAAGCTTTATAAAATTATTTCTTCCACATGAGGTAAGCGTTCTAAGAAGCAGCTCTCTTGCAGAGCAAGTACAATACACTACACCAGAGACGGAGGAATGTCGAGATGTGCATGCATGCAGAAAGCAGCATCTGCAGCAGGAAAGCCATGTTTCCTGCCGAGAAGAGACATTCATACCTTGTCCGTGTTTATTAAAGCTCAGGAGAGGTCCGTGCTAGAAACCCGTGAGCTGACTGCCCCACGTCACCAGCAGATTCATCCTTCAAGTCAAACCTGAGCTCAACAGACCGACATGGCTGGCAGGCTCAGAAATAACAGGCTTGAAGTGAGAAATATCTTCAAAATCTTTGAAGAAAATCTTCAAGATGCTTCGTGGAGATTCAAGGCACCAAACCAGATGCTACACAACCATTTTCCTTGCTCTTAACAATTTATGACTTAATTTTAAACAAAAATACACACAAAAAGGAAGAAAAAAAATCCAGCAAAGCAAAAAGAAACAGGAAAACTATAGAATAAAATATTGAATACGTGGTGGTCACATGGCTCCACTGACAGCTACCGAACAACAGCACAATGGTTACAAATCATTCCAGAGCTCTTTGCTTTGATTTTTTGGTAATTAAATACGAAATTAATGAGATTGCCGTCTCCACCTTATGCAGAAGCTAATCAGTATTATTAGCAGCCTGCTCAATTCAGGCAGAATACTAATAGTTTCTCCAAACAGCAAAACAAACACGGCCTTGCTGTTAACTTAGGGACAACGCTGCAATGATAACATCAGCTAACCAGGGACTGCTCTGAGATGTTGTCCAGAAAAAGCTGTTTAAAGATGCCATCATACCACACCTCTCACACCTCCCAGAACTTACAAGTCCTATTATTACCAGTCATCTTCTACCTTGAGAAATCCCGGCAAAGCAAATGGTTGGTTTCAGATAAATGCAACCACAGATTTCTGTGAAGCAGCTGAAGTGTTCTGCGGAGTTTGACTTTAAGTCTCTGAACAATAAAATGGTAAGACACTGGAATACGCTATCTAAATACTGCAATATCCTGCCCTAATCATTAAAAACAAAAGACAAACAACTGCCATTGAGGAAGCATCGAAAGGAGGTGGGAACTCCATTCAAGGGAAGGAATTTTACTCAGAAGTTTCAAGCCTGAGACCTGTTATATCACACGGACCCAACGAAGCATGCCGTGTCCTGTTGGGTTACCTCTGGAAACCAGTCAGGACAGACTGACAATGACCATCGCTGTAATTCTGTTTATGTATTTACAGAACATACTTTAGTGGTGAGGCCCTATGTGTCATGTCCTTAGAAATGCTAATCACAGGCGTGAAATCACATATAGAAAACCCCTAAATCAGCAGGTGCTCGATGCCTCCAAACCAGACCATAAGCAGACAAGTAGAATCACAACTCACACGATACTCCCCTTCCACTCATGCGGGGCCCTATCACCCTTGTTTCTCCAGCACCTATGTAAATAGGTAGGTAGATTTTGCAATGCACACGCTAAATAGGTGTGAACAATTTCAAACCAGCACAGGTGGTATTAGTTCCAAAGCTAAAAGCAGATCTTCACAAAAAAGAACTCACTAAATTGTATACTCCATGGCTGTGGCAACACCAAGTAGAATTCCCTCAGAAAACCAAGGTCCTGCACACTGAGCACTTCCACACACGGGCTCAAATTTCAAGGCCTTTATGCTGCTTTGGTTACTCGAGTTTAAAAATAATAGAACTGAAGCAATACAATCCTTAGCTTGATTATTTCCAAATAAGCCACAGCAATTTTACTGCGCAGATATGTTTTAAATGAATATCAATGCTGTAAACTTCTCTGCGGAGACAGCTAAAGCAGAATCCAGAACAGATGAAAAGTTTCTTGCGAAGAACTGAGCTCAACGCTTACAGACTCCTGGCAGGCACAGGGGCTCGAAGCTCCTCTTTCTTCCTAGCACATCAGGTGAGAATGCTTTCGGCTCTTTTACCAAAAACATCAGCATGTAATTGCACTGCACAACATCTAGACCCTTAGGGAGATTTGAGATACAGCTGTGGTAGGGACTGCACAGAGACGATAAAAGGATACACTCTGCCCCCACAGATCTCCATAAAGATGTCCAGACAACCTCCACAAAGATGTCCAGACAACCTCCACTTCTTGCAACTGTACACACACAGGAATATTTTTACTTAGGTGAGCCGTCCCCAGTTATCCCTGGGTGTGACTGGCTCCCTGAACAAAAAGATCGAGTTTGCTGTTCATCAAGTTTAAGGACTGACCGATGGCATATTTAAGGCCCTTTTCACACTTGTACAAAAAAAGACACAAATCAGGCAACGAGTCCCATCATAGTAATGTACCATATCACAAATTTCAACATTTATCCAGCTCATTCATGAGCAACATTAAATGACCACTGTGATGAGAAAAATCTATAGTGAATACGTGTAGAAACAAAAATCCCCTTGCAGGCTGCGCTTCGAGTAGGTCAGGCACTTGAGGAAGATCTGGGACACCGGTGTGAACCTGAGGCTTGAGCTGTTCCACCACACCCCACGGAGCAGAGACCACGCCAGCACCCCAGCATCTCCTAACCTTGGACTTCTGCTTTACAGCCTAGAGGTCCTGCAGGTCCGGCTGGTCAGATGTTAACCGGGAGCCAAGGGACAAATCCTTCTTCCTCTGTCACCAGCAATGCTGGGCAAATCACTCATTGCTCCACCTGTACCTCCCTATCCCTGCCGTATAAACGTGAAACAAATATGTATTCATCGCTCATTTCATACACCTTGAGATTTAGGGATGAAATTAAGAACGGGGGATTACCATTATCACCCTGCCAGCTCAGAGCAAAGTATAAAAGCATCACATATTTAAGACAATCTTTCTGTATTACAGGTTACTTAAATTTCTATTTGTGTATTAATATTTCATTTCTCCCCATATTAATATTAACGATATCTATTTCTAGTTAAACATAAAAATATTTGCGATACCTGCAAAACGCAGTGATTATGCCAGTTTATAGCCACTACAGTTATTAGCCTTCGATACCAGAGAGAGCAATGGGAAGACTGTGAAAGACTACGGGAAGGAGGACACGCACGCTGGTGCTGGACCAGCCTGGCTGTGATGGCCCACAGCCATCGAGTCCTGCAACAGGGGGAAATACAAGGCAGTTGAAAATATTAATTCTATTAATTCACACTTTATTTTAGGAGATAGGGGCTATTTAAGAAAAAACACCTGCCATCTAAATAAAACAATTTGAAAAATGTAGGGGCTTTTCCAAAATATGGGGGGAAAAAAAAGAACCACTGATATATACATCAAAAACTGACTGTCAAAACATTTCTTTAATAAACTACAAATCATTCTTGAATTATTTTTTAAGCTTTCCTGACTAATTACAAGCTAGTGAATATAAATCATGTCCTTTCTAAGTAAACAATTGTCATGTTATTCTAGTATCCAAAGCTCTCTGCTTGTTACTGTCAAGTCAGGAATAAATCTTTTGTCCAGTCTTGGTTTTGCAAATCAATTTAAAACGTGTAGTGCAACGCAAACCAAAGTAACAGCCTGGGTGAGGACTTGCTTCTTCCACAAGGTATTTTGCTTGGAACACAAAGCTCACATAGAGACCTCTTCTTAAGCCTAGGCCATTTTCCTCAGCTAGCAGCTTCCAGCAGCACCTTCTGGTCCTGGGGCAGGGAAATAACTGCGGTGACCATCCCCAGGTCGATGGAGCTCAGCCCCGAGCATCCTGACAAAGCCTTTCCCCATCTCCAAGGGCACGACTCGAGGACCCGAGGCTTGCGGAATGGCGATGCTCTAGGGTTTGTCTGCCCGCATAGTGTGTTCACTCAAGGAAAAATAATCTCCCGTTCTCCTCAAAGGACAGATGATCAGCATTCAGATGGGTTTGCCTGCATTCTTGCTGCAAAACGGGCAGGTCCCGGCAAGAATTAACACGAGGTTCTACCACACACCTCCAGCCAGAGACTAACCCAGTTCTAAATACTTCAAAGCAGGAGTTAGAGGGGTTTTGCGTGGAAAGGGAAGAAGGAAAATCAAGCCAAAAACCCAGGTAAGAGTTCAGGGTTTGCCTATATGGCAATTAACCTATAAGAAAAATGGAGCTTGGCATTCTCAGTAAGGCACTGCCTCTGAAACGTGTCATTATTTCCTTCCCAACTTTGATACGCACTTCTAGAAGCCAGCAGGAGGTTCTGCCGAGGCCTAGGTTACCTTCTTTTTTAATTAAAATGGCAAATGTTCACAAAAACCTCCATCGCTGAGCCTGCCTCCATACAAGGGTGTACCGAGCAGGTATGAAGTGGGGTTTGTATCAGTTCAGCTGGTGCCGGGGAAAATCCCATCGCTGCGACACATTTAGTCTTTATGGGTGGTGGGGTGAGATTATTAGGGTTAGACCAGCGTGTAATTCTCAAGGCAAGGCTTGGATAAGCAAAGAGTAACAAAAAGGCCCCAGGAGACACGGGAAGGCAAAAGACCCTGTGCTGTATTTGAGATCTACAAAGGTAGAGAGCGAGCTTACCCAGGGTACAGGGTCAAATCCTACAGAAATAGATTTCAAACCCAGGGTTTAACTAGTTTGCTATCTAGGCCAAGAAACAGTTCTGGAACGCATTTAACACAGTTTAATTGCATCAAATCGTGGCTGGCCCAGAACCGATTTTAACAACTGTCAACTGCTTTTTGGAACAGGCAAAGCCAGAGAAATGGAGATCGCGGCACAGAGTTCGCTCTGCGAGGAGCGCAGGGACAACCCAAACACTCGGAGCAGGGGAAAAGCGAGGCGCATTCAAATCCCATGATCTCTCTGCAGATTGGGTTACAAGGAAGTGGGGACTGGGAGGAGCTCGGGCAGCGCAGTGACAACTGCAGGCTGCAACTGAGGAAACATCTCGCGCTGCCAGGGGGACACGGCTTGAGAAATCCCAGTCACCGACGGTTTCCCACGGAGAAAGTCACCGCGCTACTTACTGCACGCTCGTGGCCTATTTGAGAAACAGCGTTGGCAAAAATAACCTCTCCTCTCCTCTCGTCTCCTTGGCTGGGGCAGGGAGGAACAGGCAACGATTAAAAGGGGACCGAGGCGGGAAGGAACAATTGCATATTAAGAAGGGGGAGGGAAACCAAAATAGCTAACATGTGCAGTGCCACATGCGAGTCTTTCCAAGAAATCCCAGTGCAACAGCTCCCTGGGAACAGGCTCGTGGGTCTGTTACGGCCTTTGAGCAGTGGCACGGCAGGGAAAAGGAAGGATTTGTGGATGCTTGGACAACAGGCTGAACACATGGATGGGGAACAAGCCCAAAACTGTTATAAGAATTGCTCCCTATCCTTTCAATATACGTGCATCCGCATATTCCCCTTTCCCAAGGTCCTGGACCCCAAGGCTTTCCTCGGGTTAGAAGTCAGCCCAGGGCAGAACGAGCTGAAGCTGAACCAGCAGCACAAGGAGAGGTGCTCATCCTGGAGGATGCTGCCACTCGGAGACCCGGTGAACAGCAGCGGACTAAAGGGAAGAAAAAGGGGTTCTAGGTTTAGCTGAACTAGGAGGAAGACGGAAACCAGCTTTATTTGCATTTTAAGAAATCAAGTAAAACACACGTTGGCTTTCAGTCCAAAAGCTACCAGCAAAAATCTCTGCGATTAACATTAAACATCCCAATTTACTTTTTAAATATGGCTTGGCATCCCCGACACACAGCAAAGGCTTCTAACCAAATTCAGACACCGCTCACCCACACTCTGACAGCAGGCTGCCCTGGAAGCACCCTACTCTTGACAAGCACAGGAAAAAACTGTTCTTATAGAATTACATCTCACCCTGATAAAACATTTGCATGGCTGTAGCCAGGACTGCACTAAGGGTCAGCAGAAGACCAAAGGCACAGAAAACAGCAGAGCCAAGCTTTAAAGTTCTGTGATTTTTGCTTTTTTCCCCCAAGATCTAAGCTTTCCCCCAAAACAAAACACTTTTAGCCTCTTCCACTCTAAGGACAAAACCTAATAATGCAAACCTTGTGCTGTCACCCCATCCTGACCCCTAGAGAAAAATCAAAAGGGTTTCCAGCCAAGTGATACGACATCTCTGCGATCACCTCCTGGCCACTCCTATTAAGAAGCCGTCACCTCGTATTAACAAAGCCTGTTGGGCTGTCCTCACCGTACCCCTAAGAGAAGGGAAAGAAACCCTATCTCCAAGCTAGCAGGTAGGTGCCTAACCAAATCTGCGTATCTGGGCTCAGCACACTGATTAAATTGGTGAAACTTCTCTGTTTTGAGAAAACTTCTTGCTGCTTTGGCAATTTTGTGGTATGTTTACAGTGGCTACTTCGCCTTTTCTTCTGCCAAAGAAACCAGGAAGATTTAGCAGGATGTCAAAAAAAAAAAGTTGTCAAGAGTGTCCAGTGTAATTATTTCTAACAAAGTATTAAAACTTTTCGATGGCTTCCCTTTGGTAATTTCAAAAAATAATAATAAAAAAGACTGACATTCCAGCGATCATCAAATATTTTAAAAAAATGCTTTAAGAAACCATGTTTGGAGCACCCATTACGCTGTCTAACGTCTAAGGACCTTCAGAAAGTCTTTCTGCCTCCATGTTTTTTGCTGTAAATGAGCACTTACATAAGGAGGGAGGAATATGGTGTTAAAAGCCACCCGTGCTTCAAACAGCTCCCCATCCTTCCCTCCTGTATTGTGCACACTTTTCCCCGTCAGATACTTTGCACTTCACCTCTCATTTCACGTTTTTACATTTTAGGTTCTGTTTTCAGTCTTTACGTTGCAGCTCTGCACAGCTGAGCTCCCTCTGGAGCTTCACACGAGGGGATTAGTGGTTTTCTGACCCTTTATCCAGTGGATTTTTTTCCAGTCTCTTCTCCACGCAGAAATCAATGTAGGATGATCATCTCGTCTGCCCATCACAGAACAATAAAAACAAAGAATCCCCAAACCTAGCTACTACATATTTTGGAGAAGGTGCCACCAAGCACCTAATGTCTGAGTGCTCCTCCTGGGTCCTGCCGCGGTGGCAGGCAGCACAAGCTCCATCCAGCTGCTGGCTCTCGTGCAGCCCAGTGCCCGCAGTTGTCCCTGCACTCACCGGCAGCGCGCTGAGCCGGCCCAGCTCACCAAGCCAGCACCAAACCACTCAGATTTCTCCCAAGGTCAGCCTTCTGCTGGTGTGGCTGAAGGGGCTCAGCTCAGGATCAGACAAAGAGCAGAGTCACTGGCGTGACGCTCGCGGAAAAGCAGGTGGAAGATGGCACCACACAACTAAACCGGCTTTTAGCGTTTCAGGAACTCACCGGAGAGCACAGGACGGCACAGACCGGGGATTCGTTCTGCACCATTCAGCCAAGAACGAGCATTTTGTGGAGAGGAGTAGGACACGCTCATGAGTTATAAAAGGGAGGATGGCATCTCAAAGGGCATGAAATATTCCTCTCCATATCACTACAACAAATGTCTCAGACCTGGTTGACTGAGGGAAGGCACCTACGTTATCCACAGCTCGACCCTGCTGCCAGGCGCAGGACACTAAGGCAGGCATGACTCTGGTCCAGAGCTAAAGCTCTCCCCTTTGTCCAGGTTTGTGTAAGGAAATACAACCAAAAAACCTTCAGACTCCATAGTGTACTTGGGCAGGGAACACACAATGGCCACCACCATCGTGATTCAGAAGACATGAGCCGGGGTCACCACTGGTAACACCAGCAGCCAGAGGTCCTCAGAGTTTCTGGTGTGCACTTCAACGTAGTATTACATAGTTAAAGGGATTTTAATATGAAGAGAAAATTCTTCTAAAATAGGATCTTATTAATTATGCAAGCGTTCTCCAAAATACATTGAGAGTGGAATAGGAGAAGAGATATTTATCACAGCTTCTTTACCGCTTCTGGATCACAGATGCCCAGATCAACCCTAAATATTTTCTTATTTGACAAACACATATACTGTCCAATAAACGTATATGAGGAATATTTTGCAAATATTCTGTAATCTCTACAAAGTTAGAGAAGCATATCCTTGCAAAAGAGACAGGAGACAGAGCAAACAGAAGCAGCACATCCAGTCTTTCTTTGCTGGAAAAGAGAACTAGCACGAAGACGAAGTACCTGGGAACCACCTGGGGTAACGGGTGGGAACGCACAGGTTGCGTCCAGGGGGAACTCTGCTGCAGAGTCAGCTACCTACGACATCTTTAAAACAAATCTCTGAATCCTTTGCCATACCTATTGTTCTCCACAAAACATCCCCATTACAGGAAATTCACTACTAGGATACATCTGAAGATGTAATTATTGGTGTGATATTTGCTTCTCTTCTGATACATTTCACCAAGCGTAAAAACTGCGGCTATCTTACAACACATTAAAAATACGTTACTCTAGTGACAAAACCTGATGAATTATAATGGATAAGGCACAAATGAAAGCTGCACAAATGGAAATGTTATTTAGATGGAAGTAAAGATTTAAAATTCTCCAACTTAGCTTACAGCAGAATTCAATGGAAGGACATGACAGATAACTTTTTCCAGTAGTCTAACTTGAGGCCTAAGTCACCTTATCTGTACATAATTTTGACTCCAACATCTGCTCCTCTACATGCAGCACTTAATTTCAGCCTAGTTAAAGAAAAAAAAAAAATCAAACTACCCAAGGAGTTTTTACTTCAGACAGTTTTTAACAAGATTAAATTTAATTTAAGCTGTTCTGCCAGAATCCCTTTCTCTTCAGTGAGACATTCTTAACAGAGGAGAAAAACATTCTCTCAAGTTCAAAGGATAAATGGAGGTTCAAGTTTATCAATGTATTTGAGTCAACAGATAAAAGGAAGAGGAGTCCTAAAAATGGCAAAGGCACCAGCCAGAACTAGGCCAATGTTGTGGAGAACCTAACATGAAGGCTCGAACCAGTCGTTGATTAGGTTTGTCCTTGGACACAAGTAGCAAAAACTACGACACGCTCACTAGGAGCAGGGGCAACAGAAACAAAAATGTGGACTCGGAGTCGTTTCAAGGATCACGTATCTAAAATTGCATTTATTGCAACAAAAGTTGGTGTTCTGTAATCCTGAAAAGTGAAAACAAGCCTTCACCAGTGTCAAAATATATCACGGTTTCCCACAATATTTGCACTATTATGACGTGCTGTCCACCAAAGCTATTTTTCAGACTCTGGGGATCTGAGCTATACCATCTAACAATATACGAAGCATTAGGGGTGATATTTTGGGAACATCTCATTTGAAGCATTCCAAGCCGATAACCTCTATCCAAATACATAAAACAAGAGCCATGTCACACGCTCTATAAATAGCATTAATAGTAAGGAATCAATAGCAGCCAAACCTTTAGGTACCATCTTATTAATCTGTCCTCGCCATGCATGGACACACTGCCGTAAGGGCTCTCCAAACGCGATAGGCAAAGGTGAAGGACACGATTTGTTCAACTAGTTAATGCAACTGCTATTTAACCGCCTCAGCCACCAGAAAGCTACCCAGCGAAACACTCCACACCATGACAAGCAGGAGAGGCGAGCACGATCAACACCGAGCGTTTTTCTCAGAAAATAAACGAAAGTCCTCAAGGCTAACGCCGTTCTGTCGTTTTCTTCCCGAGACACGTAAAGATCTTACGTTTGACAACAACCATTTTAATCCTCGTTTTTTTTTTCCTTCCCCCCACCCCCCCTCGTTTCTCCTACCGCGCCCAGCACAATGGTACAACTGCACGTTACAGGCAGCCGGGCATCTCTCTCTTTTATATTTATTTTTTTTTGCTCCCACAGTGACAAAGGTGAACTCCGAGGCTCCCGAGATGCTTGCAGCAAAGGCGACTGAGCGAGATTTCTAAAGGCATACCCACACGCGAGTTGCAGGAGCCTAGCCTCGGCGAGATATTTTAATCTGGCAAATTAAAATGGTTGGGAAACGCTATTTGGCTAACGGAATCAGCCGACACATGCCTGTCGGAGGGGAAGCAATAAAAGGCCTTCAAAATAGGTCACTTTCCTCCCAATCCCACCCCAGCGCCGCACAAAATGGTATTTACACCGAAAACTCACCGCTCGGGGAGGAGCGAGGGGGTAGGGAAAAAGAGCTCTGGAAAAATTAAAAAATAATAATAATAAAAAAAAATAGAAAGGATCCACGGTAATATCTGCGGGAACACGGGGGGGGGGGGGGGGTATCGCGTACCGAGCGGGGCCCATCGGGACCTCCCCCCCCGCTTCGTTCCCTTCCCCTCCCCGGGGGGGCCGGGCCGCAGCCCTTAGGCCTCAGCCGGCCGTGACAGCGGCGGGGCGCGGGGAACACCCCGGCGGCGGCCGCCCCTCGGCGGGCAGCGCCATTACCGCTCCCTCCCCGCCGCCACCGCCGCCCCGAGCCCCGGAGCCCGGAGGCCGGGGAAGCGGCCCCGGGTCCTGCGGCAGTGCCGCAGAGCGCGGCGGGGGAGGCGCCGGCCCCACCGCCTTCCCCCCCCCCCCCCCCTCCGCCTCGCCTCTCCCCTCCATCTCTATTCGCACCCCCACCCCCCTCCGCCATCTCCTTCCTCTTCCTCCTCCTCCTCCTCCCCGGGTGCCCCCCGAGCCGCCCCGGCCGAGCCCCCCGCGGCGATGCCCGCCTTACCCTCCGCCGCAGCCGGGCTGGGAGCGCCGGTCGGCCCCCCGCGGAGGAGGAGGAGGAGGAGGAGGAGGAGAAGAAGGAGAAGGAGGAGGAGCGGGGCAAGGGGCGGCGGCCCCGCGGGGGGAGGCGCCCCCGGAGGGGCGTCGGGCCCGGCCCCCCCCGGGTGCCCGGGCGCGGCGGGCACAAAGGCGGCGGGGCACGGCACCTAAGATGGCAGGGCGGGCGCGGCGGGGCGCCGAGCCGCCACCACCACCACCGGCAGCAGCAGCAGCAGCACCACCGCCTCCTCCTCCTCCTTCTCCACCGCCACCACCACCAGGGCCCCGCTCGCCGAGCCGCGGCCAGGCCTCACGGCGTGTGGGAGGGCGGGCGGGCGGCTCCGGCCGTGCCTGCCCGCCCGCGGCGGAGCGGGGTTCCCTCGGCCGGGCCGGGCCGCGATGGCCGCCCGCCCCGCCTGCCGCCTCCCCTCAGCGCCGCCCGGGCTCCGGCTGCTCCTTCGCCGCCGCTGCTGCTCCGCGCTGCCCGCAGCCAGCGGCCCCCGCCCGCCCCTCTCGCGAGACTTCGCCGCCCTCCTCCTCCTCCTCCTTCGTCCCCCCCTTCTGTGGGAGGGAGGGAGGGAAGGAAGGGGGCGAGGAGGGAGGCGAGGCGGGGCCGGGGGCAGTTGTGACGGGGTGAGGGGGGCGGTTTGTGACGGGGGGAGATGGGGCCCGGGGGGGGCGGGTGTGTGAGGAGAGGCCGCGAGGGGCGCTGGTGGTGAGGGGGTGGCTGAGGAAGAGGAGGGAGGTGAGGGGTGGGAGGGTGGGCGAAGGGGTCTGGGGGGGGCTTGAGGGGTGGGAGGGAAATGGGGGGGGGGGGGTTGAGGGGAGGATGAGAGGGTTCTGCTTTAGGTTAGGGGAGCTGAGGGTGTAACAGCATTGTGGGGCTGCAGGAGTGAAGGGGAAACTGGAAGGGTTTGAGGAAGCACCCATGGGGGCCCTGGGGAGGTGTGGAGAAAATGAGGGCTTGGGGATGGGGAAGGTGGGGACTAAGAGCAGGTGAGGGGATGAAGAAGTGCGAGACCCAACAGGGCTGCCCTGGAGCGGTTCAGCCACGAGCAGTAACCCTGAGGGTCTGCTGGTACAGGGGTCTGCAGTGCCCCTGGCCTGACCACACTGGCGTGTTTCAGGCCGCCTGCCCCAACTGTCTCTGGCTTAGGGCCAGAAGAGGGGAAAAAAGTATCTCACAGAACGAGCACATGGCCTCCTGAGCGGTAGTCTTGGCTCTCAGCGGTGGGTTTTGAACTTGGTAGGTTCTTGAACCTCTGTGTGCTGTGGTATCTCCGTCTACGAGCTAGAGATAACAGTTGGCTTCGTGCAGGGATTAATTATCGTGTCTTGTAGTCACATATTTGTTTATTTGTTTTTACCATAGATTACAGCTGGAGGAATTCTAAACAATTCAAGTCTCCTTGTCATGGTGTTTAAGTGCATTGTGCTCCTGTCTGAACAGAGGAAATCACTGAGGTCAGTCGCCCTTGTGTTTATAGTTGCTTTCCCTTTCGGAAGTATGGGGGCAAGGAATCATCAAAATAACAATTTATACTGATGTCCTGATAATAAATTGATAATTACATAAGGGACAAAGCTTGGAAGAGGTGTTCTTGCAGGTGTTGCTTTCACCCTTAAATTCAGGATTATATATGAAGTAAATGTTCTCAGGTTATAAGGTGCCCTGCAAACACTAGGAGTTCTGAGGTGTCCCCAGTATAAAATAATACAATTCTGTAAGCCCCTATGTTACTGATACCACTAAAATCAAGCAAAGTTCGTTCCTGTTTTCCTATAAATAAAGAGATATTTTGTACCGTAAGAAGGCTTTGTATCCAGCAGATGTTGAAGATGGTACTGGAGACTATTTATCTAAACTTCACATTTACTTCTAAACAAGGAGACAGAACTACTGGGGATTATTTAACCGGGGGTAGAGGAAACCTAAGGAATGTTGAGAACAGAGGTTGACTGTAATAGTTGTGGACCTCATCTAGTGTTTTGCAAATGTGTCACATAGTGGTCTGATACTTTGCCTTTTCAAATCCCAGTAGGAAAAGTAAGACAAATGTGGATCACTTCAAACATATGTTGTTGTAAGTATTGGGAAAGGCAAACTAAAGGTTTATCTGATTATCTCAACCTTGAAGTTGGCAGCTATGACAGGAAACTTGGTTTCATTCATCTGCCAAAGATATTTGTAGCGTATCGTTTGACAAGTTAAAAGGCATTTTCGTAATGGCACAAAAATAAAACCATCCACTTTCTGAAACTACAGTTTCTGTCTTTTAAAAATAATATGGTTTTGGATGCATGCTTCTGGGGAAATTAAGGGCCTACGAGGAAAGGTAAATATTTGTATTTGCAAATGTTGGAACAATAGTATTTAACACAAATGTGTTCAGCATGGCCTATAAATATATTTTTTCTTGGACTTGATTTGTCACATTAGTGGGTATCGCTTACTTTTTGCAGATGGGAGAAGTAAATGGAGTAGTAAGAGGGAGCGATCTGCCTGCCCCTGGGGTCATAAGGTGGAATTAAGGATCAGGTTCTTCCAGATCTTGGTCTTGTACTTCTTCCTGCAGACAAGTTGCCCTTAAAGCTTATGAATTATGTGAGAATAAAAGCTTCAGTTAGTGAGGTACGTAGAGCTAACCCAGCAAAACACCAGCAGAGAGTCTAGGCCTCAGTTCTTTGTATTACACACATAAAAAGATAATATCTCTAGGTAAAAAGCTGTAGAGTCTAATGGTGGCTGCTGAAAAACATGAGTAATGCTTCACTATTAATTGTCAAGTAGTTTATTTAAAATGCTAGATATACATTTGATAAGTCTTCGGTGACTGCTTCAAAAGTAAACAGTATCAGCTGTGGACCACCCATTTAGAAAAAGTCGACTGAAATTGTTAAGGAACAGGCACCATAAAAATTACAATGTTTATTGTTGCTAGCTCAACTAGACATATTTAACATGGTTTTCTAGGCCTGTTGTATTAGGTATGATTTTGTTGCCATTCCTGCTGACCATAGTAGGCTTCTAGAAAGCTTAAATTGCTTTAGCTTAGCTTGCTAGCGTATTAATGCAAATCTAGCTCATTTAAAGAAAAACTAAACAATTTCATATATGTCTGCATCTGGGATTTGCACCAGTTCATCTATCAGATGGCAATACACAAAGTTAATTCCATCTGAAGGAGATGCCAGAATATCAATAAATAAAAATTACAAATTGCCTAACGGTTCAGCTGACAGGCAGAACTGGTTTCAGTGTGGTGTTCCCAATGTTCTGCTGCAGAGCTGGGCTGGGGGTAGACCCTTACGACGTTCCCCTGTAGACAGGACCTTTAAGAGCATGCATCAGCACTACATAATACCGTAGGAGAGGAAGTAGAGAACAATGCTATGTCCAACGGAAGCTGTGGCAAGAATTTATTCAAGGCACATTGTAATTATTCAAGCTGGGAATTTGGCCAGGACATTGGGGTTAACACCCCTACTTCTTCAGAAGTGTCATAGTTTATTTTTTTAATGACTTTAAGTGATGAGAAGCTTGGCTTTCTGTCTCAGCACAATGACAACACCTCTAGCAGTATAAACTTCTTACAACACGAAGGTGCTGGTGCAGAAGTAACTCAGTGGAGTGATGGGGCCTACTTCAGTAATCATTGCTATATAAATACTATCAGTAGATAAGGAACGATAAGAGTGTGATTAGGGCAGTTTCAGCCGCTGTAATCACAGGCATACCTTCCTTAGTCTTCAGTCCACACACTGCTTTAGTCTGACCTTTTTTTAAGCAAACAAATATAATTTTCAGAATAAATCATGGAACCTGAATTAATTCAATTTAGTTATTATAATTGTGGTTATGAACTGCATTTGTCACTGCTTCTGTTCTAGGAAACTTGTCAAATAAGTGAATGTAATTGAGCCAATTTTTTTTTAGATTCTTTCATAAAGCTATTACAAATCTATTATACACTGATTTAGAAACCAACTTTCACCTTGTTCTCTGCTTGTAAAGATAAGCGGTTGTGTGTTTTAGTGTGTTACTCGTTATGAAATGCACAAGTGAGGAATTGTTTTGCTTTTACTAGCTCATGAAACATGACATCATTCCTATAGTGTAGTTTAGGCCATTATTATGGGTTACGAGGTTATACAGGAAAAACATGTTCTGGAGTAAGGTTGGTCAAAATAAACGAGGTAGTCTTGAGATTGTTACGATCCGGTTTTGTATCACCAGGTTAAATAGCCCAGTACATTCACCGGGATGAAGATACCGTGCCAAGCAGTATCCTTCTGACAGTTTGTTATGCCATAATGACAAAAATGAAGCAATGCTGACACTATTACATAACCACGTTTGTATTACATGAAAACAATACTACTTCACTCTTCTCCTGCTTTCTGTTAGACGAACAGAAGTGTTCTTTGCTGTGCACTTATCCCTGTCCCATGGGTCGAGGGAGTTGAGGTGTCCATTAAGAAGTGGGGAAACAGAGGCACAAGTACTTACTACTGTCACATGGGAAATCGATGTCAGAGGCATAAACAGAATCTCAGCCTTCTGACTGTCCCACTCTGCCCTCTGGGCAACCAGGCAAAAGTGGAAAAGTGGCTTGCAGTGTGACTCAGCAGCTCTTCCTTCCTCAGCAATTGGCAAGCCGGGCAACTACAAATAATTGCCAGTATGTCATTTGTACCTGTGTCAGGTTACCAAGAAACTCTAGGTAGGCATGTCTTCTGTTGGAGAAGGGTTCTTGATGGATCTTTGCAATGGTTTAGTTTCAGGACTTGAAAAAATGTGATCAGGACTCGTTCTCTGGGCTAAAACTGGGAGACAGCTTTTCTGGAAGTTGATTGAGTAGCAAGAGGATTTGATTTGCCCAAATAACATCAAGTTTGGTCATTTCAGCCTGTTCCACACAGTGCCCCCACAGTAAGAAGTGAGAATTGTCCCGATTTAAAGGCACACATTCATTTTCTGTAGCCAGCTGATGTTCCAGCATTGTTGGTTGTGTCCGCATCTTTTTAGCAGGTACAGGGTGAGGCCTTGCAGCTTCATCTGAGAAGCACTGATATGCTTGTGCTTCTCTGTATCATGCACCTGTGTGCTGTGTTGGTAGGCATCTATAATTGCCCTGTTTTGAAACACTCACGCTAGGAGGTACTTTCAGAATACCAGTACAGCTTTACTGTGATTGACAGAGCCCACGAGATGTGTTGCACTTGGATAAATCTGATCAGATGCTTAAAGATAAGTAGGGTTTTGGGGTATGTCTTAAACACAGTTGAAGGTAATAATATTCCTGTCTCACTTTTTGGACCAAAACATTTTGATTTTGCTTTTAAGACTTTTTTTATGGTCTTAGAAAAAAAAAAAAAGGCATACGAAGAGTCTGTTCAGGTCCTTTTCCCAACAGTAAGGCTGGAGGGGGTGTTACTCTGGAGTTATTTCAAGATGGCTGGGATGGGCCATGAGCCTCACTGCTATGGAGGCCTTGACCTTGAAGAGTGATTGAAAGCAGCAGCACAGGAAGAGATTCTGTCCTGTTTCTGGTTTGGATGGATATGAAGAGGCCTTTGGCAGAGAAGGGTGAAAGGTGACTAATAATGTGAAACTAGGAAGAAACTCATTATAGTTACGCAATCTACAAGTGGTTGTCTTTCCCTGTAAGAAGACGTCTTGTGTTAGTTGTCCCACTGGCAGCTGCTGCTCACACTGTCCTCTGAAGAGAAGTGTTTAACAACTATTTCCTTTAGGAGGGAAATTTTAAGTTAGCATCATAGCAATGAGACCATAGCACCACATTCTTTCTTTCTCCCTCTCTACGTCTTCTAGATTTACTTTGCCCTTTATGTTAGGGCAAATCCTATCCAAATCCTACGCTGGGCTTTGTGCTGGAGTGGCTGGCGTACAGGCATGCCGTTACACCTGCTGACCCTGGTACAGGGCAGTATCCTCCAGAAGAGCAGCTTGCTGGAGGTGATGATTTAAACTGCTGGAGCAAGTGTGTGTGGAGCTTTCCCAGGAGAACCCTTACATTCCTAATTAGCATGCCTGTTTTTCCAGTGAACTGCAATGAATGGCTCCCCCATTGACCCGATCTGGACCTTGATCTTCTATTTTACAAGTAAAACAACACATTAGGTGTTGCTGTAAAGGTACTCCTAGGAACTGATTCTCCTCTCCTCATCATCTGTAAAACAGTTGCAAAAATATGGCCCTGTACCTCAACAATTCTGCATTCACTCATCTCTGAGATACCGTGTTTCACTCTTGAATAAGATTCTAGACCAGAAAAAGGGTTAGACTGCATACAGATTAACAAATCTGTTGCTAGTATCTCTGGCTACTGCAGCATGACTCACCCATCAGTGCTTGTCAGTGTCTGGTGTGACCTCATTGAAAGCTTCAACATCTTATATGTGAAGGTAGGTTGTAATCCAGTGTGGGAATCCTAAATAGGTGGAGAGACTGTGGCAATGCATACATCATGAACATTCTCCTTAGAAATCAGATGTGCCCTCACCAGAAATTGCCATTAAAAACCTTGCATATTCGTGAGGATCTTTAAATGCAAAGGCTGCCTTTCCTTTGCCTCTATTAAAAAGCACCTGTAACTATTCAAGGCAGCAGTAGAAACTAGCCCTGATGGGGAAATGTAGGGGTAGATGGGACAGGGAGGAGATGCTCCTTTATTTGCAAGGGCGAGCTGATGGTTCCTTTTTATTTGCTGTGGCTTCTTCTGACTCCTTATTTTTTTTCTGTGTCAGTACACAGGGTTTCCAGCAGGCTGGTTGAGGAGACAGGTGAAAAAATAGCAAGAGGGCTATTAGGAGGAGAGGGCTAAAGGGAGAATGTGAGTGAATTAGCTTATGGCACCCTATGCTTGTAGCTTAGATAGGTAGTGCAGCGGTGAGACAAAAAGCGGGAGGCAGCAGAAGTTTAGAAATCAGATGGTTCTCTTCAGCTGGTGCTTGCTGAGTAAACACGGAGCTTGTGCTCAGTGCCTCTGCCTCCTTCCCAGGGGCTGTTACACACTAGCAGATACTAGCAATGCTCCTCAGTCTACATGGAGCCAGCTGCTGGCATTTGGATTGCAGAACCCACATCTAGTAACAGACACAGCAGAAGCTACCATCCTCTCGCCTGCTGCAAAGGGGACTTTC
This sequence comes from Cygnus olor, assembly GCF_009769625.2. NCBI lineage: Eukaryota > Metazoa > Chordata > Aves > Anseriformes > Anatidae > Cygnus > Cygnus olor. The sequence goes on along the minus strand of NC_049188.1, from coordinate 7,151,345 downwards.
GGTCTCTAAAAGCACAAGGCTGACATTGTCCCACAGCTCTGCTGCCACCTGAGCATCTGGCTGAAAGTGAAGTCCCTGGTCCAGTTGTTGTCCTTCGTGCGTGTGAGTTCCTGTTTTGCTGTGGATGGTTTCTGTTTGTGGCAAAGTTCTCCGTGCTAGCTGGGTTCTTTATCCATATGTGGCAAGAGTTGTTGCCTCTTGGCCTCCCAATCCCACTGTCCTCAATGCTGCTGCTCCCCACAGGATCCGACAAGGAACCCAGAGCCTGGCACCCTGTGAGAGAGCAAGAATCTTGCAGAAAGACCTGTGTTTCAGTGGGTCACCGTGTAACCCCCTAATTATTGTGATGGCAGTGCTTCTTATGTAGCATTTACTTAGGAAAGTAAAGTACTGTCTGTGGTATGGCAGGTCAGAAAGATGCTCTGCTTCTAAAGCTGTGCTGTCCTGGCAACACTAAGGGATCTTCCACTTCAGAAGTGCCATGGAGCTGCTTTGTCACAAACTGGTGAATAACGTCAGAAAACACCGTGTCGTTTGCTGTGCTGTGGGATAGACGCTGGCACTTGTCTGAATGTAGTTCCACAGATCTTTCCATCCAGATTTTTACCAGTACGTTTGTTCTCTTACCCTTTGCGTCAGGTGGGTGGTAGTATTATTTCTGCATTCCTTAAATTTCTTTCTTGACACTGGGAACATGGATTCTCTTGGCAAAGATTGTGTCCTGAGAGGATGGTTCATGTTCTGGTACTTCTTTAAGGAAGGCATAGAAGAACTTAAGACTTGATGCATGCATGGAATTTATAGGGGAGAAATAGGCAACCTTATGCCTTTGGACCCGTGATTCCTTACCACCAGGATCAGCCAGGTACTACAGCTGCCTGCCCAGCTGCTTTGTGGTTCTAGAGTGAAATAACTTGATGTCTCTGTCCGCTTTCTAGTACCAAGATGTGCGTGCACTACAAAACACAGCTAGCTCTAGAAATGAATCTATTTGCTGTTCTTTGCACAGAGGTCAAGGACTGAATGATGTTTTGAGGCTGAGTATTCCTTCCGTGGATGATCTGATGGATATGCCCATGATTTACTTGTGGGCAGGAGATGGAGAGCCCATAGCAATGTTGTCCATGCTGCATTCACCCATGGGCATGTTGGTTTAACTGATTGGTTCAGTATTTGAAGTTCTATTGCTTGATTCAGTTATTGATTACTTTTTTTGTTTTCTTGGGAGACATTTCTTTCACGTATTAAAGCATACACAGGGTTCCAGGAGCCTCCTGTTCTTCCCTCAAGCTCAAACCTCGTTGCTGCTCCCCGTGTGCAGTTGGAAATGGGCAGGCACCATTTGTGACTGCCTGAATGTCCTGAGTCACAGATTACCAGCTGGCATCTGTGCTGCAGTTTCATTTCTTCCTTTACGACTGCACTCCCTAGAGGAGACTTGGAACAATTGCAGTTGTCAGCTAAAGCGAATTGGGTGCTCTTGCCTGAGTCGCACAATTGGTGGACAACCTCTGACTACGTCTATGGGGTGAGCCGCCTGTGATTTGTTACTGTACGTCTGGTGTTTCCATGCCAGAAAATGGAACAGGTGTAGCAATATTTTAAATGTGTTTTCATTATATTTACCAGCCAAATATCTGCGTTGTGAAGATGGCAATATGATGTCCTCATTAAATAACTGTTGGAGACAGGTGATGATTCTAGTAATGCTCTAAAAGTAAGATTAAATTGCGTGCAAATGGATGAAGTATTAAGGACACAGACAGGTGATGAAAGGCAAACTGGTAACTCCCTACCCTGGCACAGCTCTGCTAGCAGCAATGTGGGCACACCGTGCAGGTTATTGGTTCTGTGTCATGCTACGTTTGTTATCCTGCTTGTGTAGCGTCCCAAAGCAAGGCTGCTGAAGCTCAGCAGGGAAAGAATGCAACGTGTAACTGTGTTATTCCATCTCACACAAGTGTTTTCACTATGTAATGCTTACTGCTGGTCTTGTGCATAGCTCTGGGGGAAGCTGAAACAGGGAACACTTCACTGAGCCCTCTGATCCAACAGGCCTTGACATATTGTTGCTGGACACATCTGTGTCTGAACTGAGCTGCAGCTCAGTTGTGTACTGAAAAAAACCACAATATATTAAACTTTATTATTCTGTCTGCACCTTTTCCACGTATTGACCAAAAAGTCAATTCCTTGCTGAACTAGTTTTAATTTACATGCGGTAAAATTTTATTAGTTAATGGTCAGCTGATTTCACTGGCCTGAAGGCTGTAGCATACATAACAGCTTAATGCTTCCCTGGGAACGGGTGAGTTAAAGGAGCTCCTCCTCCAGCAAGCCAAAACGGCCAGTGAAATAAATCAGGTCTTTGTTTGCAACACTCTGCCTGGGACGGCCCGCCATGTTAGCGGGGGTGATCCTGCAGCGGAGGAGAGATGTGGGCTGTGCTGACTCGTGAAAGCAGGTGCTCCTTGCCTCGGTTAGGGTGAGGAGTGGCTCGCCTTAGGAGCAGGCTGTGGGTTTTAGTGAGAGAACAGAACTCTTGAGGAGAATCTAGAAGACAGGGAGAGGGGAATGCAAGGTGGACTTTGAAGTCTGAGTTGAGGGCATTCTGGTTCCTCTTTACTACGTGGCGGGCTCGTGCCAAACGGGACAGTGGTATTAACAGTCGTGCATCTATCTGGAGTGTCTTGGGAAGACACGCACCATAGCTGAAGACAGCCGCAGTCCTAAGAGGGGTTTTCTAGGGAGGGACAGCTGACAGCCATTTAATAATTTGTATATACGTTTACTCACTTGCTCCTCCTTTACACATCTGACTCACCCATCCCTGTCTGAACACACCAGTTCAGTATTCTCTTTTATCTCCCTTCGTTTACCTCACATTTCCCATCCTTCAAGCTTCCTTTTGTATCTAGGGATTTAATTCTGTTAAATCCAGTTGCTTTGGCCTGTGTTCTTGCCTGTGCTTTGCACCTGCCACAGCCCCAGCAAACTTGGCAAGCAAGCCTTAGGCACTGTAGAGAAAACAACTGTCTAGACCAGGCACCTCCTGCCTGGTGTCCTGGATGTACCCCGAGCTCGCCGGCACTATTTGCAGTCAGAACAGTGTGTTGCTGCGTGGTGAGTGGTTCCTCTCTGGTCTCCCTTCTGCCCCCACAGAATTACGTGCACCCAACTTCTCAGCAGATACCAGCCTAATGTTTATTGATCTCTTGCAGAGGTCTGATGCAAAAGATGGATAAAATCTCGTCGGGTGCCTTTGCGGGCTCCTAATTGCACCTTTCGCCTCCTGGTGAGTAAAGCAAATGGGAGCGAGGGAGCCCGCAGAATGAAGAGCACCTTCTGCAGACCTACAGGCAGCGCAGGCTGGAGGACACCACCACGAAGGCCCCGCAGAGCCTCTGCTATCCCCGCAGCATTCAGGAAGATGTGTTGCTCGTTCCTTAAAATGATTAGAAATAAAACCTTGGTGTAGAGAGTCTTACAGCACGGGAAGGGCAGGGAGGCCGTAGTGTGGAGTCACGCGCCGTTCTTGTTCACAGTCAGAGCCCCGTTGCCCTAGGCAGGCACAGAGCCTGTCAGCGTCCTGCAGCTTACGGCACGGGGATGTGACCAAAATAGCTCCACAACCTTACAATGCCACTAAAAATAGCTTGCGGGTCAGCTCCTTTCTTAAAGGTAGTGATGACATAGGAGTAGCTCTCGCTGCCGTTCCGTGCAGGTAGAGCTGGGTAAACCAAGGGGAAGAGCAGCAGTTAATTAGCTAAGCAGCCTTGAGGAAAGAGAGGTGCTGAGCAGTGGGAGAGGGCCCAGGAGTGCAGCAAGAGAAGGACAAGAGGATCAAAGGCTTGGGCACACCCTGTGGCACTGGCCAAGATAGCGTGCTAATGCACCAACTTCTCCCTTGGGTTTTATTTCCTTGATGTTTAAGAGGCAGCAGGCTGCCCGTTTCTGTCTCAGTGCCCGTGTCAGGATGTGTCACTGGACTGGCAAGCTGGCCAACAGCAGCGTGTTCCTTGCCTCATTTTCAGACTGCGAACACATCAGCCCATGGCATCACCCCTGGCCAGCGGCAGATCAGAGCCCATGGCCACGGCAGCATCAAGCATGCTTTGCTGTAGCTGTTCAGTCAGAGTTGCTGTCTCTCGCAGTGCAATTTGTGTGTGGGGAAAGCTGGATGGCCCTTAGCTCTAGAGGGACTTCAGTATTTGTTCTGGGGCCAAAAAAGGCTGTTTTGTGGGGCTGAGCTACTTGCTTTTGTAAAGCACTCCATTTTACTGAAGGAGCAGAGCTGCTCGCCGTTTTCTCAGAGGTTTGATCTCTGCTGTGTGTGCTAAGTCTGGCCGCGGAGAGAAGTCTCAGGTTTTGGAAGTTAGGTGCCTGATCTGACCTGTTACAGGAACCTAATGTAGGTTACGGGAGGCTCGCCGCGCCTGCAGTCTGCGCTGCGGAGGGAAGCGTGCTGCAGCAGGCTGGGCTAGAATTTCCTTTGTGCTGCAGGTTTCATGCCTGGTGATTTTTACAGTGCCGAAAGGGAGGAAGAAGGTGACAAAACGGTGAAAAATCAAGGCCGGGTCATTCCTGCCAGACGAGGACAGAGTCCTGTAGCCAGTCAGATGTGACGGGACGCGCCTGCTGATGCTGCTACCAGGAAGCTCGAGAGAAATGCGACTGAACGGTAGCTGTGCGCATGTGCCTCTGGAGAAAGGAGGCTATCTGTAAGCTCTTGCAATGCTTTTCTCTGCCCAGCAACATCCTTGCTGCTTTTTCTTACGTTCTGCTTAAGCAGCTGTTCTGCATTTATGATCTGATCTTGCCTTCATACAGGGCTGTCTTCACACTGAGCCGCTGTCATTGCAACAGCAGCTATGTGAGATGGAGGACAGGTCCTCGGATTTGCTTTGAGTAAGCTTTATAAACAGGGCAAAAGCATGATAGTTACTGCTCTCAGACTAGTGAGAGAGAGAAAGTAAGCTGCCAGTAAAAAAGGCAGTTCTGCATCCCAAGGTGTGTGCTTCTAGTGCATTTTGAAGCTACAGGCCATGTTGATTGCAGACTGTGCTTAGAACAGGTTACGGGTAAAATCAATTCAGTACAACTCATGACTTGTGTCTAGCCAGTTCACCTTGGCACCAGCAGTGTACAGATGCTTCCACAAATATAACTGATCCTGAATGCTAACCAGTTAATTAATGTCAAGCAGAAGGCCTGGAGAAAGAAGTCCCAACTTTTTTTTTAAGCTCATCTAACCAGTTCAAGACTGTTTCTCATTAATCTATTTGAAATTTCACATAGGCCTGTGAAATCGGAGCAAGCAATCCATATTTTATGCTAGAGGATATTTTTATGCTCTATTCTAACCATTCTTGAAAGCAGGTATTTGCTACGGAGTTGCTGGAGCCATCTGAACCATCGCAGCAGCACTGCCTGGCTGCTCTGGAGGCCCGTCCAGCCTGGAGGTGTAGTGGTTGTCTGCAGCTGCTCAGCACAGCGGCCCCAGCGGCCCGCTGGCAGCTTTTCTGAGCTCAGGGAATTAGCACCGCTCAGCTGGGAGTGTACGCCTCCCACTGGAGAGGGCTCCACTGCAGCAACAGGACAACGTCTGATAAGAGATGGATGTTGGGTAGGTTTGTTCTTGGTGTCTGAAGTGAGCCAAAGCAGCAAGAAAAAAAGCCCCTCCTGTATTTTTTTTCCACGTTTTTTGTGATTGTATTACAACAGTACTGTTTTGCCTGTACAGTGTGTTTAGTGTGGGCCTGGTGAGGGATACTTACAGAGTCCCTCTCATCTGCTGCTAGCTAGCCAGAAACAGCAGAAAAACCTGCTACAGGATTGCTGTGGCTGTAATTTGCAGTGCGCTACACGGTGCCCTGCATTCACCGCCCATCTGGGTATTAAAGAAGTCCCCATGCCTCCAGGGGTAAAATGTTTTTCACTGACACGTGAGTGCTTTGCTTGGCAGCCTGGTCTGGCACGTCACAGTTCTGATGGGCTTCTCCCAGGCTTTGCAGCACGGAGCTAATATATCGAATACAGGTACAGCATGCGCACACAAAGGTAGTGGGAGGCTGTGCTGGCTTTTTTTTTTTTTTTTTTGCAGTGGTGTTTTGGGCTGTGGCCTCAATTTATGCCCTGTGGATCTGCAGAAGTGGTGGTCTGGTTGCAGTTTTCTATAGCTGTGTTCCCACCTCTGCATCGGCTTTGAAGGTTTATAGCTTTTTAAAATGAAACAAGCTAATAAAAAGGGAGCACAAGATGGAAGCCAGAGTCCTCTAAGTGATTAATTTAAAAACAAAGACTGCTTCCTCATGATGATAAGCTACTTGATATGTGTGTGGCATGACCTAATAGTTCCATAACCTCTTAGTTCACCTGTCCTGGGGGGACCTTCTCACTCCTTCTGAAGCCTCTGTGCAGCCGTCACCTCCTAGCAGGTGCCGTTTGCAAGCCAAACAGGCTGCTCCTGATTTCAGCTGCCTTGTTTTTATGGTAGCTCTTTGCCCTCCCTACATTACAAAATACATTTGTGATAGGGAGAGAGGCACAAAAGCTGTGCTTTTGGTCACACAGTGGCCAAGTGACACAGCTGGGTCTGCTGCCTCTGCCCAGCTTGGAATCTCTCCTCTGAGTTAGGGAGGCCGGGGTAAGGCATACAGTAATGCCCAGTATGATGAACCTGTTAGGGGACACTGGTTTGGTAAGTGGTATTTTATATCAAAACCAGTTTGAATTGCAAGTTGAGGTTGTGGACGCTTGGTATAGCATGTGATGTCTTGCTTCATGCCTAACAGATACTGAAATATATCACCCTTTGTCTTGCTGCCCCAATATCTGGGCTCATCAGGACATTTCCAGCGTCACTTTCAGCACACCCAGCTCTACAGTGACTGTGCGTTGCACTCTACATTCTTCTACTCCAGCACTAGGTGTCCCCAAGGTGCAGAAAGGACTTTGGCTTTTTTAGTGTAATCTAAGGGCATGAACTCAGCCAAGGAACTTCTCGAAATCAGGTTCCAGGTGATAGAAAAGAGCTGAGGGGATATTCGGAGGCCTTCACCCTAACTCTTACTCACCCTTCTAGACAGAGCTCCTCAGGAGCTGGCATTGGGCTCCACCGTGAAGATTTATTTTCACATGCCTAGGAAGACGAGAGAGCAGTGGAGAGAGAACTTGCGTTGCCAGGTTGTTTCTGGGTCGTTGTGGGAGCTGAAGCACCTCATCTACCCGGTCATTATCCAGACCTTTAGCACAGTCATTTCCGAGCGCTCGCTGCAATACACCTCTCACCGCAGCCTGCCGCTCCTTACATTCAGCCAGAGTTGCTCCCTGGCTTGCCCTGCCCAGCTTGCAAATGTGGCTTGTCAGCCTCTGCTTCTTCGCAAATGAGTTGCGTAGGTACTGGGAGGAGGAGGCAGCTCAGCAGCCTGCCCATCCCATCCAGTCCTAAAGGCTCCTCGCTGCTTAGGTTTTCTGAAGTAGTTTGCCACGTGAACAGTGTGGGCATAAAACTTTGTTGTTTCCCTAAATGCTCAGCCTTTTGCAAACAGGAGGTCATTTCCCAGGGGGGAAGACAAGCTGTTGATGTGGTGGGCAGTCAGCTTGTCGCTTGGATCAAATCCAGAGCTGATTAGCTTGGGCACAGCGGCGTGCTAACGCAGGCAGAACGCACCCAGCCTGGCTCCCATCTAGATAGCACGGACCTCCCCACGCTGCTCTCCTCTCCGCTGTCCCCGCAGTGCAGCGTGAGCTTGGGTCCCTGTCCTCGCCTGTGCTGGCATGCCTGCAGCAAACCACAATTTGCACCCAGCGCTGCTCACCTGCGTCTCGATGTGTGGCATACCCTCCCAAAGCAAATAGTGATTTTTGCCTGCCTGCACTGACTCAGCTCTGCTGAAGGCAGGAATTGAACTAACCCCGGCCAGCGAAGACTATGGGTGAAGGGTATGTTCTGTAGTATGTAGCAGGGCATTTTCAAGAAATTTGACTACGTCCCAGGAATGCACTGAAGTGGGCAATGCTGCGTTAAGCAAGAGAGCCTACCCTGAAGCCATTAATTTCTCCTCAGATGTAAGCGCTGGGGTTTTTTTTTCTCCTGTCTGCAATTACTAGCTAGCAGCTGAGAGTCGAAAGGAATCTGGGCTATCTGTAGGAAACAAGTACCTACTCCTTGCCTCCTCTCAGAAAACAAGGTCCTTCGTTACAGCCTGTCGTGGAAAGGGGCTCGCAGATAAGGAGGGGCAGGAAACCTGCCAGGCTCCACGTTAGCAAGTCTAAATTTTTTTCCATAGTCCTAGCCCTGTGAGTCAGCATTTCTAGAGCTTGGACGTGTTTATAGCAGCAGTCGGTGGGATGGTACCAGGTATGTGAGGTGTGGAGGTACGTGTGTGTCTAAAATGAGCAACCTTTTGCCCAAATGCAATCAAGGAAGTTACCGGTTGTATTTCTGAAATGGGACTAACGGGAAGCACGTACTGGGTAGGTACCCTGAATGGTAATTGCAGAGGAGTCATCTGTACGGTAAGGAGTTTCCGAGTGAGTAAGGGAATCAGAACCTCATAAAGAAGGTTTGCTTAATATATTGTGTTGTCGCAGTTCACTTAAGAAAAAGACTGGCAGAAAAAAAAAAAAAAAGAAAAAGATTATATCCCAGTTTACTGGGATAAAAATAGCACTTTCCCCCTCAAGTGGTTATAGACTCATTTTACACTGGCTTGTCTAGTCTGGAAGGAAGGCCCCCAAAATTGTACAGGTAACAAACCAAACCCTGATGTTTCTCTTCAGGGCCCAGACCTGCCCTGGAATAAGGAATGTGAACCATGGGGGATCTTGTGTCACTGCAGGCTGATGTCTGTGCATGCGAGCTTGCCGCCCATGCCTGGCCGGTCAGCCTGGCTGAATCTCATGGTAAAGGGAGGAAATGTCAAAAACAGTATAGATTATTTTAGATCTGCAACCTCAGTTCTGCAAAGGTATTTATTTTGAAAATTCTAGTTTCCATAGCAATGTAGTGCTGTTCTCTCTCATCTCTCTTCTATTACTCCAATCTCAGCAGCCATTAGATACATTATCAGTGAAGCAAACCTTAGCATTTTTTATCTTTAGGGTGACTTTATGTATGTTGGTTCCTTAGTGAATCAGAGTCAGTTAGTCAAGGATTGACTCACATCCTTTCCTGGGGCAGACATGAGGTCTATTGCAGTCTAAAGATGATAATGAAGAATATTACTAATTGGACTTTGTGTATGAAGTCCTAGGCTACTTTCCAGTAGAGTGGGGGTCTTACATCTAGGATTCTGGTTCAACTCCAGATGTGTAAGTTCTGTTATGTCTTCAGATTTTACTTAGGGCTCACCGTAGCTTCATTAGGACATAATGATCTTTTTTCATGGATATAATAAATGAACTCTCGCAGTGTTGTTTTGTTCAGCTGCCATTTGCCACCCCAGAGGTGACTTCTGGATGCAGTTCCCCATCCCGTTGTTAACGGAGTCAGTACTCATGGCTCATTCATTCTCCTCTCTTAGTAAGTACCAAAAAGAAGCCATTTCTTAAGAAAACAATACAAGCTCTTCGCTTCCTGGTGCATCTTGTCTTCCTGGTCAAAGAACTACTAGTTTTGCAGGAATACTTACACAGGCTGGAATGTACCAGACTCAACCCTGCAGCAATGATGGCATGCAAAAAGCAAAGAAGTAGAGATGATTTATTCTGATGGTATAGTTTGCCTTTTAAGGAGATAGTTGAGGGAGTACTTTTGCCTATATGAACCACATCTCCACCTGGGGAGCTGTGCCAGAAAAACTGTTCTACAAACCCTTTGCTGTGTACAGTAGCCTTGTCCTGTAATTCAGTCCTCACAAGTAGGTAAGGAGTGAAGTAAAGGAAATTGTCTCAGAGAACAAGTGTGGCGCTGCGGACCAGATTCCAAGATAAGGAACTAGGGCAAAAGATGATGAAGTGAGAGTAGCCTTTAACTATGTCTTTGTGCAGTGTTGTCACACTAACCAAAATACCTGTCTTGTGTAAATTGGAACATAGATCCATTAAGTAGAGCATGCAAGAAAATACTTTCTCTGTGGAAAATACTAACAGGCATCTGCTGTGCAGTGACCATTGCTTGGCTTGCAAGTCATTACTCTTCTCTGCTGCCTCCTGTTTTCCTCCCTGTCTAGGTAGAGCTACCAGCTGTCTTGTTCGTGTTCAGTTCATCAGGTCTTCTGAGTAGATGGTTTTATAATGAGTAAATACTGCCCCCCGCTTCTTTTGAGCTCTCCAGGTGCTAGATACCTGGCAGAAATCTCCTCTTAAATCATAAGGGGTAGACTCTCACTTGTGCCTGAGAGAGTAATAGATAATAATCCTTCTAAAAGCTCAATTTTAGATGTTAATATTTACTTTTAGCTGAATTATGCCCATCCTTTGAGAATACTAATAATGCCTTGCTCTTCACAATGTTGCATGTCGGTGAATTCTCTCTATATTTTATGCAAGCCTTTAAAAGGTGGCTGCTTATCTTTTAATTTGCTGTTTTTTTCACCCTTCATGTTCCCGTGTTCCAATAATTTGAGATAGGGTGAACAAAAGTTCTCAAACTGCTATCTCTAGGCTACATCTTCTGTAATACCTTCACTGTGGACTTTTTGATTCACTTCCTTAGAGGTGAATGGTCCTGGTCTTTTTAATTTTCCTTCTGACAAGGACTCTTCTCAATCCCTAATCTTGTAGTCAACCATTGTTGCCCTGTATCACATGATGAAACAGCAATTGCAATAATAACTCATATAATAACCCATCCAGATTCAGTGTTCTGCCAGTGCCAGGCGTTTTTAGGTTGGAGACCTCGAGTCCAAACACAGGTCTCTGGGTGCCAGATGCTTATATACCCCATGCATATTAAAAAAAAAAAAGTCCCTGTTTCGAAATAAGTGCTTGGTATCCAAATGCAATGAGAATGAAATATGAATGACTAGTGCCCTTGTGACTGTTGTGTTGTATAACAAGATAAAAAGCGCTTGGAATTTGTGGATTGAGCTTTTTCCATTTGTCTTCCAGAGTTCAAAGTCTACCGCAAGCAGTGACTGACACAATCAATCCCCAGCCGAAGTCAGGTAGGGCTGCCTGTGCGCTCAGGTCCTAGAAGAGCAACCTGCTGACAGCAGGGCAGTTTTTGCAGGAGCACCTTGGAAAGCTTGTGCTGATTTCTGTGGTCCCTGCGATGATCCTAGGGAGTAGGAGGAGATCCAGAACTGTCTGAAACCCCAGAACCAGGATTCTTTGAAATCCAGGACAAGTAATGATGCGAGGCTTGGCTGAGGCCGACTTGCTAGCCTGCCTCTTGTGCTCCTTTTATACGTGTCCAGGAAGCAGCCTCCAGTTTATACGATTGCACTCTAGTAAACAATTTTTCATGCAGATATGGGCAGCAGATGTTACTCATGCCTGTGTGAACGCTTCAATGTGTTTACAACAGGGGACATTCCTCAGATCCAGTCCTATTAAACAATGGATGTAGCCACCAGAATGAAGTCCCACTGGTTAAAGTCCTTCTGTTACAGCTTGCTCCAAACACTTTGAAGGGTGGTCACACCATCCCTCTTCGGGCGCTCGAGGCGATTGACTCACAAATATGAGCAAAATAAAATTAGCTGGCTGAAGTGGCTGCAACCCCAGCTGTGTCCCCACTGCCCAATTCCCAGAAGGGGTCATCCCTGCTGCAGGGCTGGCTGTGCAAGGCAACTCCTAAGTTGCTGGAACTGCAGCCCGCTCTTAAGGGCATTAATGTTTGTCTGGCTCCTCAGTGAAACAGGCCAGGAAGTTTAACCAGAAGAAAAATGTACGCTTTTTCATCTAAGGAATTCGGTTTGTTTAATTTGTCAGATGGCCTCACCCAGGATCAGAGAAGCTCCAGTGCTGCTGTGAGGGCAGGGCAGAGGCAGGCAGGCAGAGAGAGGGATGGCCTTCCCTTCTGGGAGCAGCTAGCCATTACGTCAGGTTTGCTGTCTCACAAAACTATGCTCTATGGATATTTTGGGTGCTGGGCTGCCTTAATTTTCTTGAGAGCGAAAGATTAACAGTGCGTGCTTATGGTGTTTAAGTTGTTTTTTTTGTTGTTGTTATTTTAAATCTACTTCAGCATGTGTTATGTAGAAATGTGTATATTATTAGGGATAGGAAAGATAAATGTCCACAGTGTCCATTCTTACAATTCTGCTAAGGGCTAAATGCTTTTTTTTTGGTTGCCTTTTAAGACCTCAAAGCCAAAGCCTACTGTCAAACTGTCTCTAGAGGGTGAAGTCTTTAAAGAGACCTTCTTTGTATATAAATAATGTACACAGCAAAGTACAAAAATGGAGTCAAGGAAAGGCCCCCCCTACCTGGATGCAATTGTCAATGACAGTGTTCTGAGCTCGGTGAGGACAGCTGTACCGCTGGCCAAGCAGAAGCTGCAAGGAGCACTTACCCCCACGATCCATCCTAAATAACCTCTATTTCTAGGTCTGAGTCTTCCTTCAGCATTTAATTATCAACTGGTGATTTGTGACCACACTGTACTGATTTGAATGGTATCATTATAAACATACCTGGAATGAAGCATCTGCTCCTTTGCTTTACTAGGTGGGGTGTACTAGAATACAGGACTCTTGGCAAGTTTGGATCCTTGCTAGAAATGAAAACATTATGGCAAAAAAAAAAGCTGAACATGCTTTGTATAAGAGCCCTCCCCAGTATCTATACATGCAGTAATTTTGATGTTTCCCAGTTTTGAGTTTTAAACAGGAGACAGACTGATTACAGCTGTTACAACGCCAGCGTTTTCTTTTTCGTGGATGAATTTTATAGTTTCAAGGTTTCAACTTACCCTAAACATTTAATGGAAATTAAATGTAGGCTCTTAAAGAGGGTTGCCTCTGAGAGGAAATCATTTATTCTTAGGAAATCATTGGAGTAGCTTTTAAGCTTAACTGCGTCTTCCTATGAATTCAAAAATCACCTCAGGTCTCTCCAGGAAAACTTTCTCATGAGCTCTGTAGCAGTTGATTCATTCCTTGCTGCCTTCATTTTGCAGCTTTAAATGGCAGGCTCTCTGAAAAGCCATACACTTCAAAGCTTTATAAAATAGTCTTCTGAGTTAGAGCTAGAAATTATGCTGGCTCTGCCCAGCGTTGTGCCTGGATGTGGGAATGCTTGGCAATGGGTGTGGAATTCCAAGGAAAATTACCTCTTTCCTTTGCAAGAGACCCTGCTGACTTGCCAAACTCAGTGAGAGGCAAGGAGGAAAACCGCTGCAGATGAGGAAGCGTGGAAGTCTCCTCTTTTCCACAGCTCCAGAGAATGCATCCCACCCAACTGCTGAATGTCAGCATGCGTTATATAGCTGGTGCAACACTGCGCTAGCAAGGGTGCTTGGTGTCACTCAGAACAAAGTCGGCTTGAAAAGAGAGCATGAAATAGCCCAACAATGAGAAATTTGTGTCTGCCCTTAATAGAAAGCACAGTGTCTAAGGACTACGTGTCCCAGCAGGGCACGCAGACGTCAGGGCACGGAGCAGCGCTGCATGCTGGAACTTGTAGTGTATGGAAAGGCATCTCAGCACTAAGCAGGGTGTGCGGGGTGCCTGTGCTTCCTTTGCCAGGTGTGTTCCGGGGTTTGGTGGGCCCCAGGCTACATTATCTTGTGGTTTTTTATTTATTTTTTTTTTCCAGCTTTAGATGGTTAATGTAAAACTGACAACGTGACGCTTCTAAGAAACAGAAGAGTTGCTTCATCTTTCATGTACGTACAACCCGCTGCCCTTTGTATTTAGATTTCTGGTGTCTGTGTGTGTGGAGCTGATTTGCCCGTAATTGTTTGCTTTCTTCGGAGTCTTTTGAAGCTTGTCTTCAAGCCAGTTCCTTATATTAAAAATAAATTCTTCCAAGCCACCAATAAAATGTCAACTGTGATTAAAGCCTGACTCCTCGGTTCGAGAGTTGTCTCCTAAGCGCCGTGAGGTCGCTCTGAGTCAGCGGCTGCCAGGACCGTTACTCCTGGGAGCACGGGCAGAGCCTCCAGTTCACAGTCATTGTTTAAATGCTTTCACTGCATCTTAAGCGTCTTAAATTACTTTGCAGTGTGCTGGAAGAAATGCAAACTGTAGGGCCGGTTGGGCACAAAACTCCTATTTCAGGCACCTCAGACCTTGAAAAAGAACCCTTGGTGTTAATGTACAAGTTGGATTTGTGCTAGGAACAGTTTTACTTTGTACATATTAAAGAATGGGGAGGGGGAAGCTGTGCTGGAGGCATAAACTTTCAACGGTATTCTGCTGAAATAAAACTGTAAAGGTAAAAGCTCTGTAAAGCTCTGTTTTGTGTGATGCCCTGCAGAACAGAGATAAAGCCTGATAGGGCTTTCTGGACACGGAAGCTTTATTAATTTTTTTTTAATTTATTAAAATAATACATAGGTATTAAGGCTACAAGTACAAGCCCTGAGAAGCTACGCAATCCTATTTTAAGGATAGGATATGCAGCCTGTTTATTCATTTTGTGGCTATTTTGAGTCTTTAACTGTACGATTGTTTTTTGTCACTCTCCCCCCGCTTGCTGTAGGGCACACCACCAGTAGCTGGAGGTATTTAATCACCCTGAGCAGCCCCACACGGGGCTCTGACCCCGACCGATACATTTCAGTGTTGTTCCCCATCCCTCTCCGTACCCCTTAGGGAACCCCTGCCTCGGTCCCTCGCCGCCCTGCAGCCCGATACCCCCTCTGCCATCCGGGGGGCTCCGTTCATACGCTGCTGAAGCAGAACCGAGCCCTGCGGGCCTGCCCCGCACCGAGGACGCTCCAGCGGGACCTGCGAGCTTGGAACCCCCGGGAAACCCCCGGCAAACGCTGACAAGCTCCAGGCCGCCTCCCCCTTCTCCCCCTCAAGCTCCTCAGCGCAGCCCTCGGAAGGCAGCAGGCACACCCGTGGGGGAGCCCATTTCCCCTCCTTCCTCGCCCCGCTCGATCCCGGGCCCTTGAGGCCGATCCCCACCCGATCCCAGATCCCTGATCCCGGATCTCCGATCCCTGATCCCCGCCCAGTCGGGACCCGGCACCGCGCCTGTGCTCGGCCGGCGGCGGGCGGAGCCCTGGAGCAGCCGCGCTGAGGCGGAGGGGCCGGGACCGGCCCGGGGACAGCCGGGCTGCGAGCTGGGCCTCTGGGCGCCTTCCTCTTCCTCCTCCTCCTCCTCGCTTCACACACGCTCCCCCTCGGAAGCGCAGGCACCGAGCGGCCCGGCGGCCCCGGGGGAGGCAGGGCAGGGCCGATCCGAGCCGCTCCGGGCCGCCCCTAGCAGCGTGCCCGCGGGGCCGGGCTCCCCCCGGCTCTTCCCTTTCCGCCGGTCGGGGCGGGGCGGGGCGGGGGGCGGTCGCGGCCGGCCGAGCGCAGGGCGGGCGCTGCCAGTCCTCCGCCGCCTCCCCCGCGCCAGCCGCGTCCCAGCCGCCGGAGCCCGCACGGCCTCGAGGAAAAAAAAAAAAAAAAAAAAAAAAAAGCACAGCGAGAAAAAAAGCCCCGGAACGGCACGGCCCGGCCCGGCCCGGCCCGGACCCCAAGCAGCGCCAGCAGCGAGCTGAGCCACCCCCCTCCCCATGGAGGAGCAGCCCCCTCCCCACCACCACCACCACCACCATTACTACTACTACAGCCACCACCGCCCGCAGAGCCCCTACCTGCCGCCGCCCGACGGCCGAGCCCAGCCCAAGCCGCCGCTCCACAAGCACCCGCAGCACCAGGAGGCGCCGAAGCGGAGAACAGGTCCGGGGCTGGGGCTGGGGCTGGGGCTGGGGCTGGGGTGGCCGTGAGGGTGGGGGGGGGGGAGCGGGACGGGGCCGGTGACCTTCGCGGGGTGGCGGCGGGGCCTTCCTCCTCCTCCCCCTTCTCCTCCTCCTCCTCCTCCCCCGGCCCGGCTGGAAGCTTCTCCGCCGCGCTGGGGCCGCTTCCTGTCCGCCATGTTGGAGCCGGCGCGGCTGGGGGAGCCGCGGGGCCGCCGGCACCGCCGGGCACGTGTGGGGCCGGCCCCGGGGCTGTGTGGGGAGGGGAAGG
Organism: Cygnus olor; assembly: GCF_009769625.2. Lineage (NCBI taxonomy): Eukaryota > Metazoa > Chordata > Aves > Anseriformes > Anatidae > Cygnus > Cygnus olor. Next base: position 7,135,269 of record NC_049188.1, on the reverse strand, counting down.
GAGGAAAAGGGGGGAGCGAGGCGGTGGGTTGGGAGGGGAAGAAGGGGAAGGGGAAGGGGGAGGCCGCCCCGTGTGGAAAAGTGTTGAGCGTGCAAATCAATGAGTCACGGAAAGCGCAGGGCGGCGGCCTCCCTCCCTCCCTCCTTCCTCGGCCTCCCTCCTCAGCCTCCTTCCCCGGCCTCCTCCAGCCGCAGCCCCGTGAGGAGCCCGAGGCCCCGCCGCGATGTTGGGGGAACCCCCCCCACCCCCCCGGGGGGAGGCCTCCTCCCGTTAAAACACGACCCCCCCCCCACACACACATACACCGCCCGATCCACAAATAAATAAATAAAAATAAAACCGACTGGGCTGTGGTGGGTCGGGAGCCAGCGCGGGGTGGGAAGGGGACTTGCGGTGCCATGTGCGTGGGGATTTCTGGTTTGGTTTTTCTTTTTTTTTTTTTTTTTTTTTTTTTGTGGGGTTTTTTTGTTTTTTTTTTTTTATGTCCCCCCCACACACACATACACATGCTCCTTGAAATCTTCACTTCCGTCAGCGGGGAGCCCGGAGGCCGCGTGGAGGCCCTGGGCAGCTCCCTCCTGCCCAGGAGCCCCATGGATATCAGGGGGCTCCCCACATGCTGCCCCCCACACCCCTTCCACCCAGGTCTGCCCCACGCTTCTCACCTCCTTCCCACATCCTCCTCACCCCCCTGAATTTGGGCTGCTGCCCCCCCCGTCCCCGGCTCCAGGCCGGAGCCAGCTGCCCCAAACGTTGATTTGGGGAAAACTCAGCCGAGCTGGGAAGGCTCGAAAATTGGAACTTGAAACTGCTGACACGCTGACTTACTGAAATGGATTTTGTTCTTTATTTTATTCTTTCGCTCCTCATCCGCAGTGGTCTTATGACCGCTCGTATTGTTTTGTTTCGTTAGCTGGTGATGTCAGGAGTCCTGAGTCGCGCAAGGTCAGCTGCAACACGTTACTCCTGAGCAGGCTTCCTCCACGCGGTGCTCGGGAATATTTAATTTTTAGCTGTCGACTCAGCTGAGAGTCCTGCCCTGCTCGTTTTCCCTGGGATGAAGTATTTATGGGTCGTATTCCAAGCAGCGCGTTTGGAAGTTGCAGTGGAAGTTGTGGTGGTTAGAGATACTCGAGTGTAGTAAAACCCTTTTTGATCCCTCTCGGCAAACGGGGCTGTGGAATTTCTGTAAAGATCCCTACAAGAATTCTTGTGTTCCCGAGTCGCGCAGAACTTGAGCAGTTACATCTGCCGCGCATCTGAGGCTCCAGGATGTGAGGATAACAATGATTTTTTAGTATAGCAGCTTAATTCAGCAGCATCGGCGACAACAAAAACATTCTTTTCCAAGCTGGAGTCCTGCCCGCTCTTGGGCCTGGGGGATGCGTGGTGTGCTGCACTGGCTCGAGGAAGACGAGGTGGTTCAGTCTGGGCTTTCTGCTCCACTTAAATCATGATCTCAAGAACTTGAGAGCCATTGGGCCCAAAAATGAACTCCAGAGGCAAAAAGGCGAGCTGAGATAGCAGCACGGTGCCCTGCTTTTGTGGGCTGGAGCCCTCACGAGTGCTTCCCTGGGATGGGTCTCGGTGGGCAGGAGGCCGGCGGCGGTGCTCGGGGGATGTGGTGCTTCCCGGTTCCCTCGCCTGCTCAGAGCACATGTAGGGAGGTGCCGGTTGGAAATGACACGAGGAAATGCTGCCACCTTGTCTTCCCTTCGACTTCCAGCTGGACTCGCCTGTGTCCTTCGGAAAGCGTCTTGTTTTCTGTTCTAGAGGTGGTGCTTGGAGGAAGGTGGGAGGGGGGGTTGCTGGTGTCACAGGCCTGTGAGAGGACGGAGGCAATGGAGTTGGCCCTGGCTCACAAAGTAGATGCTGAATTTCAAGGAATCCTGGAGCAAAGGCAGCAGTTCCCTCTCTCTTGAAGCATCCTGGGAATTTCCTCTGTGCGACCTGGAAATGGTAGCTGATGAAATAGCTCACCAGGTTGCAAGGGGTTTCAGTACGGTGTATTTTCCTTACGTAGCGTTCAGGTGTCTCTCTGCTTTATTTTGTTACCCGTGTTAAACACCGCGCTGCTGTTGCATGAGAGCCGATAGCTGCTGGTGCTTTCTGCTGAACCCTTCCTTGGCTTCCAGCAAATAAGGATGTGTTTTCATGTATCGGAGAGCAGACAAAGTTTTCCCATTTTAAAACATCTGCTTGGTGAAACTGTATATGTTTGGGGCTGATTACAGCTTTTTGCAATCAGAAGTTTAACGTTTCCCACTCTAATTCTTGCTTTTTGTTGTCTTTGTCTTTCTTCTAGGCTATGGAGAGCTAAATGGTAACGCAGGGGAACGAGAAGTGTCGCTGAAGGGCCTGTGCTCTGATGAAACCACCAACCCAGGATCCAGGGTACCCAATGGCAGCCAGCAACTCGTAGACACTAATGTGACCCCAAAGCAGACCGTTAAGGCCGGTGCTTTGGGGAAAGCCGGAATCAAAACCAAGAACTTCATTCAGAAAAATAGCATGGACAAAAAGAATGAGAAGTCCTACGAAAACAAGCTTAGAGAAAGTCAGTCCTCAGACAAGCCGGAGGGAGTGTCTGTCCCAAACGGCGTGGTAACCAGTAACTCTAGCTACATCACTAATGGCTACGTAGGCAAAGGGGCAGATAACGATGGTAGCGGCTCTGAGAGTGGATATACTACGCCTAAGAAACGGAAAGGCAGGCGCAACAGTGCCAAGGGTTGTGAGAACTTGAATCTAGTACAGGACAAAATAATGCAACAGGAGGTCAGTACACCAACCTTAAAACAGGAACTGGAGAGTTTCAAGCCTGATTATAGTGAACAAAAGGGGAACCGAATTGAAAATACTAAGCCCGTTTGGAAATACGAGGCTGGGGCTGGTGGAGCAGGCCGAGGAAAGCCTGGGCTTGGGGATGTACAGCGAAAAAACTCTGATGCCAAACCTGGGATTAGCAGCAAGAAGTTTGATGACCGGCCCAAAGGGAAGCATGCTTCATCAGCTACGTCTAAAGAGGACTCATGGACCTTATTTAAGCCACCCCCAGTTTTTCCAGTGGACAATAGCAGTGCTAAAATTGTTCCCAAAATAAGTTATGCAAGTAAAGTTAAAGAAAACCTCAACAAAGCAGCTCAAACCCCATCCACGTCATCGTCGTCGTCTTCGTCATCTGCCGGGGAAACTCAGGCCCAAACATCAAGTCGACTGTCCCAAGTCCCCATGTCTGCTATGAAATCTGTGACTTCTGCTAGCTTTTCAAATGGGCCAATTTTAGCAGGGACTGATGGAAATGTATATTCTCCAGGGACCCAGCCACTGCTCACAACTGCTGCTAGTACTGTAACATCAACCTCTTCTGAGTCAGTACCCCAGGACATAAGTACAGTTTCGACAGCTCTCGAACAAAAGAAATCTAGCCTTTTTATCTACCCTTCAAATATGCAAACTGTGCTTCTGGGTACAGCGCAAGTCGACTTCCCATCGCAGACAAATCAGCAGAACCTGGGAGATATCTTCCAGAACCAGTGGGGCTTGTCGTTCATAAACGAGCCAAGCGCTGGCCCTGAAACTGTTGTGGGGAAATCTGCGGATAATCAGTTAATGGAAGTGACATTTCAAGGGGAATATCCTGCCACTTTGGTTTCACAGTGTGCTGAAATCATTCCCTCAGGAACTGAACAACCTGTGTTTCCTAAGGCTTACGAGCTGGATAAACGGACTAGCCCTCCAATTCTTAGCGCTATTCTTAAGCCTGGGACTGCTGTCGAGGGTGGTGTAGCTTTGGAGTCGCATCACGCCGGTGACCTGCAAAAGGCAGACACCGGTAGCCAAGGTGCTTTAGTGTTTCTTTCAAAAGACTATGAAGTAGAGAATCCTCTGGCCTCTCCCACGAACAATTTGTTAGCCTCCGCCAAAGAACAGGGGTACCAGAGAGGCCTAGAAAGGAAAGATAGCTGGGGTTCTTTTGACCTGAGTGCTGCTGTTAAATATCACACTAAAGGTAATGGCTTAACTCGCTGCCTAAGGGCATTCTCTGTTCTTTTTTTCCTTTTTTCTTCCTTTGAAGTGAAATGCAATATTATAACGTGATGTATTTCTTACAGCAGTTCTGATTGTTTAAGAAATGGGCTTTTTGCTTGCATATGTCTAATGGCAATAACGGTTTGGGAAAATTCCTTTAAAAGCTATTTAGCTTCTGTTACGAGGTGTTCGTTCCTCTATTCCAATGGACAAGCGTAAGTGATGTTGCTAAGGATGATGGCTAGCTATTAGCATGTTTTGCATTTTAATCCATGTGGAACAAGCAGGTCTTCCTGTCCTTCTTGGCACTGGAAGGAGTTCAATGTGTAGGTTCGCCTCCCCTTTTTCAGCTTTACCAGCTTTTCTGTTACCGAGAGGACTTCATGGTCTGTGCTCGCACCTTTTCCACCAAAGTGTTGCAGCTTCTCCCTTGGGCAGATCCGGCCATGAAATCGTGGCTTTAAAGGGAGGAAAATGATTCCTGTGCATCTCTGGCTTTTCATGGTGTGATTTTTTTATTTTATTTTTTTTAACTTGTATTTTTCAGCAACCCCCCTACACTTTTCTCTATCCTTCTTAAGTATTATGGCAACAGCAAGACAAATCTCTCCGTATCATCTCTTCTGCAAGCTGCAGATTGAATTTTCCTGTTCTCTTTGTAGGCCAAATCTTTCAGATGATTTTATTGCTTTCATGGAGTCCTTTGTAGTCTGGCTCTTTTTTATTAAACCCTGAAATGACTGAAGCGCGATACGGGTGCACAGAACTGGGAGTGAACAGAGCAAAGCCTGTAGGACAGCTTGCTCTCTGCTTTACCTCTGGTCTCGGCCCCAAAAGCTCAGAGGTCTCTGCTGGGCCTGGCTTGGTGTTAGCAGGAGCTGAGGTTCCCTTTCGGCATGGTGTTACTTGTCCCCCTCTGGAAAACGCAGGGACCTTTCCTTTTCTGTACTCCTCCACTGTGCCTCTCCCTGAATCCCCCTGCCCCGAGGGTGAAGAAGGCAATCACCCATTTTGTGGGGGCACTTCCACGTGTGTACGTGGGTAGTGTCTCAGCCCCTCTGCAGAGGGGTTAATGTTTGGGTGGCTTTGGCAAACTTGTTGTGTTTTGACCCACCACAAAGTTGTGAGGTTACCTCTTTATAAACTCCTTGCCTAAGACACAGAATCTTAGATAGCTTCCTTTAGTAATAGTAAGCCCAGACATTTAAAAACAACAATTATATTTTTTCCAGGGCATCATACTCTCACAGTGTTAACATTTTAAGCTCTAGTAGCATTCGATTGATTTTTGTCTGAGTCTTATTCCTCTACCCTCTGCTCAGTCTATTCCAGCTTTAGTGCAAGCTTTCTGTACTCGTTTCTTGTCTGCCCGCAGCCTAAATTTCAGTTTCTCATCAGAAATGGGGTACCACAAGCCTAGCGTGGTGTAGAAGGGAGGTCCTGGGCAAATCCTCTTAAGGTTGCAAATGTTTCTAACGCTTAAATTTGTCTCCCTTTGTCAGCCTGGACTTTCTTGTACAAAAGCAACATCGTACAGCCTCAGCAAGGCTCATCGGCTCTCCCTTTCTCACCAGCTGCGTGAAAGACAGACCCCAGTAAAACAATAGTACCAACAGGAAAATAAAGACCACTCCCTTCCCATGTCCTCTTAAGGAGGTGTTAACTTCAAAGTCTGGCTGAGTTCAGTCCTTCTGACCGCTGAGGTTAATTACATTCAGTGGCAAGAACAGACACCTAAATAGCTTCTTAAAGCTCTGCTTTCTGCTCCTTCCTCTCCTCCTGCAGGCATCCCCATGTGGGCCGAGCTCTGGGCAGCCAGAATGAGCACCCCTGGTGCTTGGATGCCGTGGGAAGATGGGGCTCCTGCCCTGCCACTCCTCTGTGCCTAATTATTTTGCAGGCTGTGTCTGTGCCGGCTTCAGGGTGTTATTTAGGGGTACAGGATCACGGGTGTGCCATTAATGCAGTGGCAGGGTGCTCCGAGCAGCCTGAGCTCGTGTTTCTCCTTCGTCTCCCGGTGCTATCGTGGGTGTACCAGGCAGAGATCAGTCTAGGTTTTAGTACGTTTTCTACGGTGATGCTGGACGTTGTGTTTTGGTGTTTGCTGGAGGCTGTTGTGGTGAGTTTAGTGTAAGTGGTATTGGAGGAACAGTGTTTTCCCTGCCCTGTGCACGATGGAAAACCCTGGTGCCACAGTCCTGCGGTGAGACTGTGTGCGTGCCCTCCTCTGTCACACCAGATCGGAAAGTATTTGGTAAATTGAGCTGCCGGGGAGCAGTTTGTGGGGCAGCAGTGGTTAATTCCCACGTGGTTCTCCATTTATTCTGGGTTATTTTCCTGGGGTCCCAGCCGGGACCAGCCAGTCCCTCTGTGGGAGGAAAGGAGCAGCTCCACGCCCGGGCAGGCGTTAGGGTGTCGTGGGTAGCTGGGTCCTCGGCATGTTTGGTTTGGAGGTAGAGAGGCCGGTGAACTCCTCCCTCTTCGGATCAATCTGTTTGTCTTTGAGCAAAGTCTCCATTGATCTCCGGATCTGCCCTGCCTCCGGGGTTATGGCCACAGAGACGCGATTGCGGGACAAGGACGGGGACGAGCTCGGAGCACCTGCCCTGGTGCGTTCCCTGCCCTGAGCTCCACGAGCGGTAAATCCAGCGCAGGCAGCACGTGGAGAAAGGGTGAGGCAGGGAGATAGCAGCGAGGGCTCGGCTTTAGCACGAGCAGCTGCAGTGCCTCCGTCTGCCCGCCGTAAGCTTGTGCCCTTGGTGCCGCTGGTGGCAGCGGCTGCGATCGGGTCGTGCGGATCCTCACCTCGGGCTGGACATCGGCTACGGGAAGGCCTCGAGCTGACCTCCAGCAAACCAGCCTTCCTGTGCACGGTTTGGCCAGCGAGTACAGTGACCCTCCTGCCTGACTGCCAGAAGTATGTGCCGGCAGCGAGGCTGCGGAGCGAGGTCCTGGCCGAGGAAGTTGAGCTCCTTCATGCACCCGGGTTGCCTTTTCCCCGCAGGTCAGGGTGCTGGGAATGTTCTGGCAGGGCTGCTGGTGCATGCTCCTGTTCTTGGATGCTTTTCATGTTGCTTCCTGTACGCTCCCACTCCGTGCCGTGCTTCCCTTTTTTTTTTTTTTTTTGTACGGGCAGAGAGGCTCCCCTGGTCTTCCGACCTGCTTGAGTGTAAGACACGGTCCCCAGCGTGGCTTCCTCGGTTGGCAGCGCCTGCTGCTCGGCGTTCGTGGCAGTGCCCGCTGCTGCCGTGTCTGATGTAGCAAGGTAGAGCTGAGTTAGTTACGCGCTGGTGGGTTACGCTGTCTGGTTGGAGCCGGGGACGTGAGCTTTGTGGGGGAGGCTGCGAGGACCAGGAAGGAGGGGTGCTCTCACTCAGGGGCTTTACTCCCCCCTGGGTCAGAACCGAACCTTCATCCTGGTGTGGCATTGCCAAAACTCTCGTCTCTTTGAGGCTGGGACTGCTCCTCGCAGGTGGTTTGGTCCTCTCCTTGAGAAGAGGAGCCTGGGAGTATCTCAGCTTTATTTCCACTGAAATCAACATCTTCCCCTTGCTTTACTCCTCCTTTTAAAGACAGCTGGATGAAACGTTTCATTCCACAATTCTTGCCAAGGCTTTGCAGAATTTCACTCTCTTGGGGCAGCTGCGATCTTCCAGGCTGAGGGTGCCCGTGGCTCGGAGCGGGCTCTGTACGGCAGCCCTTGTGCTGGGATGCTCGCTAGCATCCTCCTTGCGAGCTGAGGAGAGGGTAAGCGAGGTCTCATGGTAGCAAAGACCACGTAGGTGGAGGAGAGAGGAATCTGCAGCAGTTTTCCTCTGCTGCCTTGCCCCTGAGTTCCTGCCTGCGCTGCCGCTTTGTTCCTTCGCGGCGTCTCGGCTGCGCCACGTCTCTGCTCGCATGAAGAAGCAGAAGAGCGGCGTGGAAAATAGAGCGAGGCAGCGTGGGCCAGCAAGGAGTGGCGTTCGCCGGGATGGTGAACTGGGTCAGAAGAAACAGCAGAGCTGTGAATTCAGCAGTTCCCCTCCTTTGCATCAGGAGGAGGGAGAAAAGCCGTGGTTCTCCCTCTCCCTCGGTGGGAGGGGGCTAGGGCTCAGTCAGTTGCCTATGGGCTGTTGGGCAGAAGCTGATTTAATTCTTCAAATCTCTGCTTTTTCCACTTGGCAGGAACTGCTGCCCAGTGGTATAATGATGAGTCTCTGCAGCATCAAGTTTTTAATTTTTGCTTTATTTCCTGGACAATCCCTTAACATAATCATTGTGTCCTGCGGAGAAGTCAAACACGGATGGTCCTTCTGTGTTATTTTCTTTTTTAGCTGTTCAATTTAGGGACGATTGTCAGTTTGTGTTAGGTTTATAAGAGCAAAGAACATTGCACAGTGCAGAGACGTTTGTTTGCAGGGGCATTCTCTCTAGCAAGGAAAACGTATATAAAAGTGCCCGTCTTAACGAGATACCACATAAAGACTTCTTTCCCCTCCAAGGTTACGTGCCGATCCTGCTATAAAGTTTATTGGCCCATGAGGAATCTCAGTGCAATTCACCAGAGTGCCTTGGTCCGGTCCTGACATCAAAGCCTTCCCCGCAGCCCCTTTGCTCCAGTGGCAGTGCCCACGAGTGGCTCCTTTACCCGCAGCTCCTTACGTGGATGCCCAGGGGCTGTTCTGCGCCTGCTGGCTCTGGGCTGGAGAGGCCAGGCCATGGTGGAGCCTCCCGGATTGTGAAAGCCCTAGAGAAGGAGAGGTTGGACACGGCTTTGGAGGTGACCTCGTTCGGCCCCTGGCTTGGAGCAGGGCCGGCTTTGAAGCCAGGTTGTGCAAGGGTTTGTGGATGGCAGTTATTTACCTCCAGCTCGTGCTGCTGGCCTCGTCTGACGGCAGGAGGTATCAGGAGCGTCGGGAGCAGTGGATATCGTGGACAGCTTGCTGGGGGTGCTTGGCTTGGTAGGTGGGTCAGGCTGAGCACCTGGCAGCAGCTGCATCCACGTGTTTAGGATGCACAGGGTGCTTCGCACCACCTTCTCCCCTACTGCTCCTTCCAAAGAAGTAAAGGAAGGTTGTTTGGAGTCTGAAAAGGGTTACTTTTATTTTTTTGGTCTTCAAAAAATTGATGGTCTTCGGCAGTTAGGAAGTGATGCATCTAACTTCATGCTGAATGGAAAACCGATTCTGCTGGAGGGGATTTTAGTAGCTGGTTTGCTTTATTTCTGGGGACTCACCCCTCGGGGTGTGGGAGCTCGTGTCCCCGTTAGGGGCTGTTGCTTTCCCCAAAGCGCTTCGGGTTCCTCGGTGAAAGTAAAGCACTGCTGCTATTGTGAGGCAAAAATAACAGACCTTGTAACGTTCGGTCAGTCGGGGCTTTCCTTACAAAAGGCTTAATAGTGCAGAGAGGACAGGTCATATTTATTTGCATGCAATTTCCTGCCCTGGGGAGCTCGAGGTTGTAGGGAACAAAAGCCGAAGGGACGCAAGTCGACGCTGGGCACACGTCGTGCTGGGGCCAGGGGTTTTGTAGGCTTTTCTCAGCTTCTTTCCCTTGTGTGGTTTACCTGTTGCTTGTGTTGCAGCCACACAACGCGTTGTGTTGTTCAATAACCTGTTGCCATCTCTGCTCCCACCTGTTGCAGCCGTGCTCCCCTCTGGCAGAAGGGAGACGTTAAAGATCGCTCCTGCAGCGTGTGCTCCTCCTTGTTGCTCTTTTCCATAATGATGCCTCTTAATCTTGGGTGCAGGGTACAGTTAGCGTCTTCATAAATATTCTAGCTCATAAATGCAACCTGAGAGCGGCTAGCTATAGTTATTTTGAATAGGTCTCTGAAGACCTGCTGTGACTTAATTTTTTAGGGGCTTAATTTAAACGGAGCAGCCTTCTGTCGTTTCTTAATGTGAACGAGGAGAACGTTTAACTTTCCTGTTATTCCTTAGGTAAACAAAGGAAGGCACGTGCTCTTCCAGTGAGGTCTGGGATGGTTGGGTTGGTTTTTGTGCCACATGTGCCATGGAGGTAAACTGAGGAAAGAGCCACGCGCCCCTGGAGCATCGCTCCGCGGTCTGTGCCGGTGCTGTATGGCAGTGGCCGTGGAGCAGTTTCGGCACCGAGGGCTTTGACAGGAGCATGCTGTGAGCCACGAAGAACTTGCTTTGTCCGGCACTTCTTGTATCACGCATGTAACGTGTCGGCTCGTGAAAACCATCTCTGCAGGCTCCTCGTTGAGGCTGCAAGGCGTAAAGCAGCGCTGGAGGCAGAGCTGTAAATCCTGGAGTTAGACTGCGATCTGTAGGAATAGGGGCTGGTGCTGACATCTCTAACTCAGGGTTTGGTCGCCTGATACCTACAGCCGTGGTACAGCTGTCTCGATGCCTTTCATCGCCAGATCCCTGCAGTCCTGCTGGGGCTGGGCTGTGCTGGGTGGGTTTTGACCAACAGCCCCAGCGCGGCGGTGGTGGTGTCGCACCACACTCCAGAAATTAAAGCCTGTTTGGGGTTGTCTCTAGGTACCACCTAGATGCACCTAGTAACAATGGTCTTCTCATTTTGTCTTCACAGAAATGGAATTGATTTGGAATTTGCAGAAGCAAGGTAAGGATGTTGGGAATAACAAGCAAACCCGGTCGCTCTGTCCTGCTCTGACCTCTGGGATGGGTCTTGAGAGCTGGCCGTGCCGGTGTCTGGAGATGCTCGAGATTTTTGGCGTTTGCTGTTTGCATCTCCTTGGGTTTATCTGTGCTGGGATCTCTGAAAGCCAGGACAGCAAGCTGTACCGTGGCTGTGGGAGGCTCCGAGTGAAGCAGAGCACCTGAAAGAAAGAAAAACAGGGCCAGTCTAGATTTCATGAGTCTTGCACATGTGCATGTCATAATCGTTTTATTTGTCTGGTGCTGGGCGTCACACCCAAGATTAAGCTTTAGATTTGGGTACCTCCCCCCCATTTCATCTGTGACCACAGTGTGGGGAGAGCATTACAGGGGGCCTTGTGCTTCCCATGGTGTTGCTGCACGGTGATGCAACGAGGGGAGCAAGTGCAGATCTGCGCGGAGCTGGTGACCTGCCTTTAATTGTGCCTCTTTTTGGGGGGGGAGGCTTTTGGTAACAGCTGAGGATCTTGCAGGTCTGTTGGGAAGCCACGGGTTCTGAAAGTAGCTTGCTGAAAACTTAGGATTTTGCTTTCTTTCCAGATCCCAAAAGGATAATCACCTACGATGAAGCCATGGATCACCCGGATCAATGAAGGTAGCAAGACAAGACTGCCTGTTATAACCTTTCTGCAGCACTCGTGCTGTTCGTGGGGGACAAAAGGCTTTTATGCTCCTTCTAAATCTTCAGTGCAGCAGAGGAACCATAACTAGAATCACAGGATAATATATACAAATATATAATATAGTTATTTAAAAATGGCGACTGAAAGTAATTAGACTTCATAAGGAATCTGAAAATTTATTTCAACGAGACTACACACGTGATTATTTAATCTCCGGTACTGAATAGATTTTTTTTCTTTTTTTTGTTTTGTTTTTGTTTAAAGAGTGAATGCAAGTGATTAACAAACACAGACTCGATTTACAAGCCCAGTTCTAAAGTTCCTGCTGTCGTCTACATGGGCAACAGCAACCCACTGGAGAGGCATTTCCACTTGACAAGGTTTCTGTTTCTTGTTCTGTGACTGTAGTGACACACTAATCACAGGGAAATCAGGATGATTCACCATCCTTCATCTCCCCTTTCCCTTCCACCTCCCCCCCTTTTTTTTCCTGTTTTGTTTTCCATTGAATGCTGGAGAAACACCTTGAAGTTTGCAGAGTTTTTTTTTTTTTTTTTCCAGAGAATTATAACACAGGTTTTTGCCAGGAGTAAAGCAGCCAGTCCTATTTTGGGAAAATTGTCTTAAAGCATCGCTCTTCTGGGGGAAAGATGGTAATACTGCAGTCCTAGGATGCATGGTGAAGTCACACAGTTGACCTGGCTCCGGTTACACGTTGGACTATTGCAACTGAAGAGTTGTTTCATTTTAAAAGACAACATGGAAAACTAAATAATTGGTTTAGGCATTTAATATGGTTTAAAAAAAATACAAAACAAAAAAAAAAAAACAACAAACACCACTGTTCCCACAGGTTAATGCCATTGTATTACTGGGAGCAAAAACAAAAAAAAATCTCTTGCTTTCAACGTAGGTGCTTCGTACTTGCTCTGTCTCCTAACACTACGTGTGCTGGATTTTTTTTCCCATTTTCATTGAAAAACTAAAGTGGAATTGAGTTCTGCTAACGCTCACCCTTCTTTAATTATTTTTTCTCTTAAAAAATTGAAAAAAAAAAAGGAGGAAAAAAAAACACAAAAATTTTAAAAAGAAAAAAAAAAAAAGAAAAAGAAAAATGGGAACTTGAATCCTTTTCGATTTGTCTGTAGATCACCGATGGCTGGGCTCCCCGCACCTGCCCGTTGGAAACGCTCTTTTATATTTTAACGCAGTCTGTGTATTTCCGGGCTCTGCTTCTAATTATCTCTTAATAAAAATATATTTTATTACAAAAACGGAGGGCTTAGGAATGAAAATAATAATAATTTAAAAAAAAAAAAATCCGAAAGAAAGGAGAGCTTTCTAGCAGTGGTAGAGAAGGCTGCTCAGCCTGCAGGCTCCAGCTGTGTAACCCGCTCTGTCCCGTTGCAGCTTGTGTGTGGCACGTCCAAACCGTCTGGGGGCTGTGTGGTTCTCGTGGGGGGGCTCCCGGTGGGAGGATCGCAGGGTCCAACGCAAGAGCCAGCAGAGAATAATCCTGAAAGCAACCCCGAGGGGTTTCTGGCCCCTCTGAGCTCAGCGCCAGCTCGCGTGTGCCTGGGCACCCAGCTCAGCAGAGGTGCTGAATCCTCCGATGAGGCTGGATCCTCTGGGGCATTACAGGAAGCAGAGAAGCCCAAACCTTTTGCCTACCCCTCGTGCTTAGGTTTATCCACTTTCCTTTTTTTTTTTTTTTGTTAACGACGAGTATGTAGCATGCATTTTTAATTGTTTTTGTCCTTTTAATGAGATTGTTCCTGGATGAAGCGCTTAGGTTCACGGTGGGACAACGAAACTTAATTCTGTACCTTTTGTAAGATTGCTAGCTTTCTGCAATGCTTAGTTTTAAAAGTTTGACTATGGATTGCCTACTCCATTTTATGTATTAAGTGCTATATAGTATAATACCCTCGTATGATACTATATAGTAGCGATGTATTGTATCAGTCCAAGCTCAGAAATTTGTGGTTGGCCAGTCGCTGATAGTTCTGTTTCACCTATAAACTGTATCACCCTTGCAGGTGTGTGTAACTTGCAGATGTACAACATGTTTACAGATGTGCCCTACATCTAGTCCTCCTGCGTTCCTATTTTTACTTCTGTCGAGTCTCCCAACTGCTTGCCAAAAGTCGGAATCGCCTCCCGCTCCCCTGCGAAAGAGCTGGGGCGTTCCTGAGCTTTAAGGTGTTGAACAAACTGGACAACGGGGCTGGTGGGAGGGGTAAGGGAGAAGAAATCTTTTTTTATTATTAGTATTTTCAGAATGAAAAAAAGTGTTGAAGGCTGATAGCAAAGTTTCCAGTTTGTTTTACTGGCTTTAAGGCTCTGCTGTGTATTTATTTGCCTTGTGTAGTCACTTGTCGCCTTAAGGGCTGGGTTCCATTACAAAAAAAAAAAAAAAAAAAAAGACAAAACCAAGACCTATTTTGCTCCCCCGGGGGTCTGAGCTGTCCTGGTACCCTGCCCCGGCTAGGAGCTCTGAAGGAAGCACGGTGCACACGATGGGTGGGTTCGCTGGTCCCCGACGTCCGTCCCCGCTGCTCTGTCTCGCGGCCGCGTGGCCCCGTGCCGGCCGTACCCATGTAGAGACGCCTCCTCCACTGTGTCTCTGAACATCCCCTCTTCAAACACCCGTCTGTCTGTCTGTCTGCACGAGCTCCTCGGCACGTGCTCAGCACTACGTGGTTAGGAAATCCTCTTTCCGAGCTCTCGCGGTTGCAGCCCGCCGCCGAAGGCAGGGCAGGTTTGGTTAGGTAGTGCCCGGAGCCAGGCAGGACCGTGGAAGAAGCTTTCTCTGTGCTTTGTGTAACTCGCCCTGTCCGTCTGCAGTCCTCCCCAAGTCCTCACACAATTCCTTACTGAGCACTTATTAAAAATATCTTAAGATTTAATCCGTTTTCTGATTATTTTTGTGTAAACTTATAAAAAAAAAAAAAGTTAAAATTGAGCTGTGACTAATTTTAGCGCATTGAATTAATGCTAAGGTGTACCTGATCGGTCTCGTGGTTTGTTTGTTGGACTCAGAGTATTAGTACTGTAGCATAAACCAAAAACAGCCCGCAGGGGGTGCGCAGCCCCCTCCGCGGGGCTGGGCGCGGCGGCGTCCGCGGCGCGAGGAGAAGGAGCGTGTGTTTATGGTGCCATTGCTTTCGTTACGCTGAGCTGAGGAAGTTCAAAACAAAACCCCTTGAATGTGTGTAGCGCTGGGAAGTGGCTCTAAGGGTGAAATCACGACCTATTTTTGTAATGGCTACGAACTAATTCAGGTTAAGGCTTCTTTCACCTTTCTGTTCTCGTTGGAGGCGCTACGCGTCCCTTTCCGCCCGGTTCCCCCTTTTTTTGGCTTCTTATTTATTTGAGTAGTGATTCCTGCCCGAGACAGGGGACGTGCGGATGCGTGGGCGTCCCTGCGGCGCTGCTTTCTCCTCTGGACAGAGGCTTGGTCTTTCCTCACCTCTCCTGCCTCCCCGGCAGGTCCTGTAGGGTGTCTTTTGGGGTCTCGTGTACCCGAGGCTCGGGCACGTGCTTTCTTGGCGGGTCGGGGAGCGCTTGGTCTGCTTCCAGAAGCTGCTCTGTGCTCTCCTCCCCCAGCAGAGGTGGTGCAGAGGAAGGTCCTCCAAGCCCCTCAGTCCCCTCTTCTGGGCCTGTTTGCCAGGTCTTCAGCTTTCGAGGTCTGGTTGCGTTTGGTTTTGTTCTAAACCCATCTGCAAAACCCATTTCGGAAATCTCCGATTTCAGAAATCTCTCCGGTAACGTGTAGCTCCAGCGTGTGCTTTCTGGTGCTCACCCGCTTCAACCCATTGCCCTTTCTGAACCGCCAGCCCCGCTGTTTGCCTTCCCTCGCTGCTGTGAACTTCTTTTAAATGTGAATTTTCTTTTAAAAGAAAATTCTCTCTGGGTTGTGAGCACGCCAGCTATTTGACGGCCAGGGGTCGGTAACAGGGAGAGCCGGCTAGCTGAATCAGAAGGGAAATCACTTCCTGCTTGGAACAAAATTTAGAGATGGAATTTGTCATCTGAGCTGTGTGTGTACTTAGTGCTTTTCACCTTAAAAGAGAGCATCACCTCAGCACGACAGCGTCCTTTCCAGAAGAGGCTGGCGGGTGACTGCGGGAGCACCTCGGGCTGATTTCGGGACTGCTCATACGCAGCCGGTAGCTTTCCCCTGCATCCAGTTTTTGCTCTTGATTCAGCATTTTCAGTGAATTGCCAAGGTGTCCGGAGCTTTCAGGAGTCTTGTCCCTAGAAGATCTTTCTGTATGTATGTGTGTAGTGATTTGTTTTCCATGCAGAGGCTGTTTACAAGGGAGATGATTAAGGTCAAGAGGGGAGAGAACGAGGCCAGCCGTAATTTAAAGCTGCTACAAAATTTCGCCCGGGTGCAGAAGGCGGAGGAGGTCTGAGGCTGGGAGACTGCTGGCGTGAGGAAGGAGCGAGGGTAATTCTGGCTTCGGCCACCACGAGGACGAGGTGTGTTCCTGCCTTTCCTTGTGAAAAAGCCCCAGCGCAGGCAGCCGAGAGCCGCGAGTCTGGACTCGGCGCGCAGGAGCGGAAGATCTCGGTCTCCTCTGCCGGCTGCGCTGCCTTCCAGAGCTTACAGAGCTTTAGAAATTTGCACAATACGTATCACACCACAGGGTAAGGCTGGCTTCCTTGTATCCTGCTGGAGGTCCTCGTGAGTAGCATCGCTTGGCAGCGCGGTGCCAGGAGATGCGGGAGCGCTGCGCGCGGCCGCCCCTCGGTCTGCTCCAGGAACAAAAGTCGTTACCCGTGCTTTCACCAGGGGATGCTGACCTGTATTTATCTTGACTGTTAATCAGAAAGCTTCATTACGGCATGTCCAGAGCTCTAAAGCCATTTTGTAAGATAGCAGTATCCCTTTTCTACAGCCTTATTAATGAGTAGAGTATCTTTAAAAGAAAAAGAAAAAAAAAAAAACTAGTTCATTTCTTTCTGTGGTATGAAACTCGTGTACTGCGAACATATGAACGTTTAGCAAAAATAAAACTTACAGTTTTCTTAAAAAACAAACAAACAAAAAAAAAACAACAAAAAAACTGTCTGCTTTCCATACAGTCTTTCCTCAGGTGCTAAATAAGGGTTCCAAAAATGGATACTGCTTTAGGAGTTTCTGCTTTATTCTTAAAATACATATTTTTTTGCTTAGGTGTTGTAAAGATATTTTAACAAGAATGTTTTTTTTAATGTAAATAAGATTATGCGTCTTTAATTTTTTTGTTTTATCTCCTTTTTGTCTATATTAAATAGTCTAATTTTCATTTTATCCTTTTGAGAAGGACCCTCTTGTGACCTTCCTCGAAGACATTTCATTGAGTGTTGCTGCATTTAAGAATGAATCTACAACTGTTCATGTCTTGGATTAATGCTGCTGCTGCTATAAGTAACCCTGAAAATCAAGAATGTGTGATGCACTTTTTTACATGACCATGTAGTTCCTCTGAGGATAGTTGAACCCTCCTGTAACACAGCCACTAACTGCGGGGAGCTGGGAGCTGGGGTGTCGGAGAGGGCTGTACCTGATCCTGGTGCTGACCTACGGGAATTTCTATGCAAACGCAAGCAAAAGGAGAACTCTTAACTTGAAAGAACACTGTGCATTTTTTTTTTCTCTCCTTCCTTTTCTCAAGCTGCTATTGGAAGGGCAGTGCAAATCCCCGAGGTTTCCACCTTCTCCTTCCTCGATGGCTGGCGGTGCGGGAAAGATGCCTGAGTATTTGTGAGGTCAAAAATCTCAATGAGCTATTGTCTCGTCTCCGCTTTGAATATTTTTTCTATTTGAATAGATCTTTGGAAGGAAATTGCTCATCTCTGGAAAAAAAAAAAAAAAAGAAAAAAAATTAATACTTTATCTCAATGTGAAGTTAACCAGCAGTATTAAAAATCGCACGGCCTCCTTCCTGCCTGGCTGCCTCCCCGAGGCTGGCGCCGTGTCCCATGTCCTCCCCTGCTGCAGCCTGAAGGCATGTGGCACGAGAGGAAGGGCCCTGGGGCGCTGCCACGGGGCGTAGGTGGCTCCAGGACCTCTTCTTCCCCATAGGTGATACCCAGGCCGCCAGGGGTGGCAGGGAGGTTTGCACACCGCGGAGAAAGAGTTTGCTGGAGAAGATAGAATTGACTATCTATAGAAGATCCTTTAAAAAAAAATCTCAGTAAAGTGAGGGAAGGTCTAAAGTTGTGTAGGAAAAATGCTTTGGGATTACAACTGCCTGGAAAATAGTGTATAAATGCCGTAGACCACAATTCCCCGCCTGCTTAATTAGTTTATCCAGCATCATCTTTTGGCCAGCGTTTGCTCTTTTACACACATGCGTGTGTGTCCATATCCTGAACGTGCCTTGCGTGTGTGCTCGGTCTGTCTAAACAGACCTTGCAGTGGCTCGTGAGCTACCGCAGGGCGCTGCGTCGGAGAGCCGGGCTGCTCGCTCGCAAGTCCCCTAATTGTGCCCCATCTCCCCTAACCAAACCCCATCTCCCATAACCAAGCCCCATCTCCAGTCGGGGAGCGGTCGTTGTCCCTGTGGCCCATCGGGTCTGCGGTCGAAACGAGGCTTTGAAGCCAGTCTGGATAGTGGCTGTCTTACAGTTTGGGGAAAATGTCCTATGGGATGGCACCTTTCCTTTCCTAACATGACCTGTTTTCTGCGACTTTTGAGGGGAGTGGGGGTGAGAGAAAGAATCTGCTTTGCTGTTCTCCTGCAGACAGAAATAAGCGTTGCAGTGCTTTGCCTGCAGAGCAAAACCAGGTGAAGGTCCAGAGCCAGCGCCACTCTGGAACTGGGGGTTCTCTGCAACAGCCGGGATTCCCATTGCCCAGGGGATTTATTCCCTTCCAGGCTGTGGTTCTTGTTACTGTGGGTTTTTTAAGTTTTTTTTTTTTTTTTTTTTTGTAAAGGAAAAGTAAACATGCCTTGCTTACAGTTAACAAAGTAGAAATGCTTATGTTTGCAGTCAGTGACTCAGAATATGAAGCTGTGCAATTCTTGTTTCTTCATCTCTCTCTCTCTCCTCACCCGTCCGTGTGATTTCTGTTAGTCTTTCCGTACTTCTGCCACTGTAAATGTGAAAGCTTGCTTGCATTATTTTTTAGAAATGCATTTTGCACACTCGGGTTTCGCTGAAGCTCCGTGAAAAGGTTAGTTTGAAGCAGATGAATAAAGCTATGCACATGTTTTGAAAGTTTAATTTGTGTCTCATTACCAGAAGTGACTTATCTGCCCTCTTTTGCATTCCTGTGCTGTCATTGCCTACATTATCTTCACCATCTCGGAGGGTATGATGTAAGGTGACAGTTCTTTGCTGACAGCTGTAGCAGAAAACTGGCGCTTCTTGATTTTTTAGTAGCCTCTCTCTCCTTTGCTTTCTCTGTCTCTCTCTCTCTCTCTCTCTCTCTGTATATCTATATAAATATATATATTATTTTTTTATTTTAAAGAGCCTACTTTAGTAATTGGAGGGAGAGGGGTGAGCTGGCTTGTTTCGGATACACTTTGTGCTGTTGGATGAACGAGTGCCCTTTTTTCTCTGGTCGGGAGCGCGGTGGCCGTACCTGCGCCGGCCGTGCTCTCGTGCCACGCGAAGCAGCTTGGCGGAGGGGATGGAGATCTGCCCGCCACGTTCGCCGCTGGGCAGGCTGGTGGCACGGGCAAACTTGAGGCTTCTAACAGCAAAATAACCGAAGAGAAACTCTACCGTTTTGTATTCCCACTGTGAGCGAGAGGGACAGGCTTCCTCGCTGTCCCGCTGTGGGTGTGTGTGCGCGGGGTGCGTGCGGTTTGTAGCAGCTGGAGCGGAGCAGGGGCTCCCTCCGGTCTGCGGGGTGAGAGCTTTATTTTGGCTTTGTTTTCATGAGTTATGTGCGTTGGGTTGCAGGTGCCCCCTTTGAAAACTTGTTGCATAGCCCAGAGCCTTTGTGCAGAGGCGTCTGGATTTTGTGACGGGAGAAGGACCCCGACAGCTTTCTCCCCGTGTTCCCTTCACCATGGCAGAAATTTGTACTAACTTGACAGCTTTTTTTTTCATACAGAACAGGGCTGCTTTTCTATCTACCATCACACGTGTACTTACACACCTTCAGTGGCTCGCAAGCCTCTGAAGGTCCTCGACTTGTTTACTCGGGGGATGGATGCCCCTCTCTCCCCCTCCCCGAATACTTCAGTGTTAATAGCGGTGCGAAACACCACCGCACGCTTCAACTCCGCACTGGGCTGGAGAGCTCTCTCCAGGCACACCCGCAGGAGCAGGGCACGGCTCTCCTGGGCAGGAACCCTCTACTCCTGCCCTGCCGATAGTTCTCATTTCCTTCAGTTCCCTGGTGTGTATTAAAATCGCCGCGAGGGGTTGTGCTCTACCTGCTCAGGAGCTGAATTACCTCTGACCTGCGGAGAGGGGCAGCCCCTCTTTGTCGTCGATGTTGTAGTGTGCAACCACACGAAACAGGAAAGGTCGGTTTTGTTTTCTTCTCCCCTTCCTGGTATTTCTGAATAGGTTAATGCACTCTGTGTGCCCAGCTGAAAAAGTAGGCGTTTTCCCGATCGTGAGAGGGTGGCTAGAAGAGTTAGTGTAATACCTGCTGTAGCTGTGTCTGGCGCAGCCCGCTGCGCTGGTATGGGTGATGTCACGGACTGTAAGGATAGGTAATGTCCATGAGCTGTAATGGCATGATGTATCTTTACCAATGATGTCATACTTCACACTAAATGTTTAAGAAAAAAAAAAAGTTACCTGAATTTTGTTTATTCTGCACCAACAGGTCTTCAAAATTTATCCAAATTTTATTATTTTATCAGGAAAAAAAAAAAGAAATTTGTGTAGATCGAATACGTTAAGACAGACAATAAGTGATGTAAATTGTTGAATAAAAATTTTAAAGTTTGTGGGCGTCGGTGTGACTTTTTTTTTGCGCTCTTACAGAGCATCCCCCTGGCCCTGGGGATGCTGCGTGGCTGCTGGCCGGGCAGCGCTGGCCGCGGAGCACACGCATGGTTGGGGCTGTGCCTTTGTGAGTGACCGGTGCTGGGCATGGCTTGGCCTCGTGGGGGTTGGAGCGAGGTGTCCCGTGCCTTCACGGGCAAAGGGAGGGCTGGGAGGAGGAAGGGAGCCCTTTAGGGGCCGCATTCTGGGATGGGGACGTGTGACTTTGATTCCAAGCGCACAACAGCAAACACCCACCAAGCTGGTTTTATCTTTTTCTTTCAGTCACATTTATTGGCAGTTGTGGCAGCTGGTACCGTTTAGGAGTGTTGTTCCATAAGCAGTTGCAGTACAAGAAGGGGTTGTTATTTCAGGAGGGGAGTATTAGCACCAAAAGGGAGCCGGTGAGCTTTAGAAACCTTGCAAAGATGTGCTCGAGAGTGGGGGCCGGGCGTCGGGCAGCTACTGCTGGATGCGCCTGATGGACTGGATCTGGGAGGTCTGGGCGTGTGATCCCCACTCTCTCCAGTGCTTGTAGTCTCCCCCGTGGTGGTCGGCCTCCAGGACGTACTGGTAGCCGCGGTACCCGGGATACTGGTAGCAAACCCAGCTGGAAGAAACGGAGTCGTCAGGCGGCCGTAAGGGGAACGAGAGGTAAGCAAGGGAGTTACGGGGCGTCCCCCCTCCGGCTGTGGCAGCATAGTGATGGCCGTGGTTTGTCCCTGCTGCTAAGCCCAGGCACATTCGTGCTTTGTGGCCCTTTGCCCGTCACTTACGCGCCACAGGGGATCTTCATGGAGCCCACTTCGTTGTTGGCCCAGCCCATGGCCTGCAGCGAGGGGTAGTCGTCGCTTATCTCCCACTGGCGGCCGATGAAGTTGTCTTTCTCGAAGACGGTGATCTTGGATTCCTTGTGATTCTGGGGCGGAAGAGCAGCGGGTGAGGGGGAGGCAGTGCTCCCTCCCCAGACACGGGCTGGGGCAGTGGCACAAAGGCTGCCCCTCCGTGCAGCCCGGTTTGGAGGGTTTCCTGCGGGCTGTGTGTGCAGCCCAAGGGACGGAGGCATTCAGAGCCCCCAGGGCTGGTGTGAAGGTGCTGGGGCAGGGTCAGGGCTTGTCCTGGGAGGTGTCAGCAACAGCTCTGCTCGTGTACAGCAGACGCAGAAATTCCCTTTTAAGTTTTAGAAAGCAGGAAAGCTACAGCAAATCCTGCTGGGTGCCAGGGGAAGAGCTGAGCCCACTCTAAGAGCCTCTGCTACCTGCAAAGCCCCTGGCATAGCAGTTTTACCCTTCCTAGCCCCACTCCCTTGGTCTGAGGGTGCTGCCTGGGAGCCTTTGCTCTGCCTGCGCTCAGAGACGTGTGAGCTGGGAGCTGCTGTGCAGCCCGGTGCTGCCTCCAGCCCCCTGCCTGGCTCTGTGCTGGGGCAACAGAGGATGCTGCAGCGCAGACACCTGGGGGCAGCTCCTGCCCTGCCCGGGGCAATTCCTGCCCTGCCTGTGCTTCTGCTGCTGGGACAAGAGGCTGCAGCCAGCCCAGGAGTGGGGGCACTCACAGCAGAGCAGACGGGGCGGAAGGACATCAGGCGCTCGATGTGGTAGGCGTTGCTGCCGCTCCAGGCGTCCCAGCGCGGGTACTCTCCCCTCTCCAGGATGAACTGCTGCCCGCAGAAGCCGGTGTGCTCATAACCGACCCAGCTGCAAAAACAGAGCAAGGGCTGCCAGGGCTTCCTGCAGCAGCTCTGGGCATCCTGCTCGGGGCTGGCACCGGTACGTGGATGTAGGTGCAAGGAGGAGGTTGAGGTTTGGCCTCCGCCCGCAAGCCTGGGTGCTTGGGAGGAAAGGAAACGGTGCTGGATGTGGGCAGAGCACCCGGAGAGGGTGTAACAGCCTGGCTAGTGCCTGAGAGGCGTTCAGCATGGCAACACCAGCATCCCCTGGCTGCAGTGAGGGTGGGATCCCACCCTCAAGGGGCCCAACCTGCAAACCTTGGCGGTGGTTCTCTTCCCCAGCAGAGCTCGGTGGCTATCTGCATGGATTGGCATCATGTTAGGGTGCCAAAGGACATCTCCAGCAGGGTGTCCTCTCCCAAACACCTCATTTCTGACTTGTTTCCTAATTACAGCCTGGCACAGCCGGAAAGACCTGAATTCCTCATGCCCAAACTAGGCAGAACCAACCTGGCTCTGGGCAGGCCTGGGAGCTGTTGCCTGTTCCCTTTTTGGGTCCCTCTCTGCTGAAAACAACAAGGAGGTGAGAGGGACGCCTCCACCCCACGGGACGCAGTTTGCACACCCACGAGAGCCTGCCCATCACCTGCCCCCAGCCCGGGCACCCCACAGGGTGCAGACCCCTCCTGGGCACGTCCCCGTACAGGGACCGGGGATGGGACATCCACAGCTGAGGGAAGTGGGGAGGCAGAGACTGGGCTGGGGGCTGGAAGGAGGGAGGCACACCGCTGTACGGCCCGTGGTCCTGCTTATGGGGTACAGGGGATGCTGAGGGGCACGCTGAGTGCAGGGATTTTAGGTCTTGCCACTGACCAAAACTCAGCCCTGGTCCCATGCCCTGCAGTCAGCCTCCTAGTAAGCAAGGTGAACAGCCTGGCTGGGAACACATCAAGTGGAGCAGTGAGCTGATTACGGCGCGAGCACGCATGCTGCGGTAATCCCATTAGCATTACAAATCCTAAATATAGCAGTGCAAATCTATCTTGTCTGCTTCCCCGGCCCCAGCGGGATGTTTGCCATGGGGACTGCTCC
Source organism: Cygnus olor (assembly GCF_009769625.2). Taxonomy (NCBI): domain Eukaryota; kingdom Metazoa; phylum Chordata; class Aves; order Anseriformes; family Anatidae; genus Cygnus; species Cygnus olor. The sequence goes on along the minus strand of NC_049188.1, from coordinate 7,112,275 downwards.
TTACGCACAGCGTCTCAGAGCAGCTCGAGAGCTGTCTCGCCTGTTACAGGAAGGTTCCCATGTGCAGGGAGAACCCTGGCTCTGCTCCATACCCTAACAGTGACTGGGGCAGCTCAGTGCAGGCTGCACGAAGGCTCTGGTCTGGCACTGTGGAGCAGGGCTGGGCCCTGGGATGAGAAATAGGGTTCTTAGGCATGGTGCTTCATGGGGTTACACGGGTGAATGGGGACCAGGCTGAGCTCGTGAGCCAAGAGCCCCTCACTGAGCACTGATCTTTGCTGCATCCTCAGGCATCATTCATGCTGAGCACTGGAGAGCTCCAACCTCGCTGCTCCCAGATGCAAGAGGCAGTTTTAGATGAGGCCAAAGGTGTTGCTGCTGTCCCCTGGCCCTGTGTGTCTAGTGTCCATGCTGGTGCTGCCCAGAGCTCGCTGCTCTACCCTGGCAGGGTGGGATCCCCGTACCTGGCTTCCCCTGGCTGCAGTGCTTGGCTCCAGCTCAGAGGGGTGAGACTCGCCGGCCCTGCACGTGCTCAGGCACCCCTTGCCCCGCCAGCCCCCCACCTGGGAAAGCATCCACGCCACGGGCAGCCAGGTACTCACGCGCCACACTCCACCTTTAGGGAGCGGATGTTATCGAAACCACACTCCATGATGTTTGGACAGGCCGAGGTGAACTCCATCCTCTTGCCCTGGAAATTTTCTTGATCGTATACGGTGATCTGGAACAGAGAACGAGCTGCCAAGTTGCAAACAGCCCAGCAGTGGCCCCGAGAGAACCAGCACCTTTTCAAGACAGAGGGTCATGCTCCATTTGGGGAAGAACCGGCTGGCATCCCTGGCCCTGCAGTGCCCTGCCTGGTGCTGGGGGAGCTGCACGCCAGCCCCTGCTCCGCTCTCCTGCTCACCCCTGCGGAGATCAGTCCCCAGGGCAGCAGTGCCGTCCAGAGCCATTCTGGGACGGGCGGGCGGCAGAGCTGTGGCTGGCATTTCTCCCAGCCTCTGCTCTGAACACTCCAGGGCAAAGAGGATTAACGGGGAAAGGGTGAGGGGGAACTCCCTGGGGGCTGCGGCTGACGCTGTCCTCTCCATGCTTCGGCAGGATTTTGCCCTGCTTGCACACGTGCTTCTCCTTTCCCTCTCGGTCCCCTCTGCGAACTGGCTTTGTCCTCAGTGCTGTCACCATCCCTGGTGCCCTCAGGGCTGCTCTCCACCTCGCCCTGCCATGCCCACTGCCCCCTTTACAGCCCCTGTGCCCTGCTGTCCCCTGCCCACCCTGCCAGCCTGCCTTCACCCACAGGGGAGGGCAAATAAGAGAGTGTGGCTTTGGGGGACTGCGGTAGGTGCCTGGCACAGCACAATTTGTCACAGCAGGGCACAGCCAGGCCAGGGTGCTGCAAACAGGCTTATGAAACCCCCCGGGGGTGTTGGAGAAGGCGGGAGGCATGCTCCTGTGACTTTTTTTCTTGGCTCCCTCGGCCTCGCTCCCTGCGGTGCAGCTTTTCTGGCTGGGGAGGACTGGCTTTGCCCCCTCCCTGTCTCCCACCTCCACACCTGAGAGGCAGCAGGTGCAAGGACATACCTTCCAGGGGCCCATGGGGACAGGCAGAGGGTTTGTCTGAGCCATCTTTGCTGCTGGAAAGGTATCTGGAGAAGGAAGGAAAACCAGTCGGTGTTGCAGAGCACTGCCACGCATCCCCCTGCCCACTCACGGGTCTCTCAATGAGATCCTCGCCAGCTGCAGACGGTGTGGGGGGCACAGCAGGTGGCTCAGAAACACAAAGTGGGGTCCCCCTCCTGCCCACAGCCTGCCCACCACCACCAGGGGGCCCCTTCCCTCCTCCCGGCCACGGCACGGAGCCCGTGCACCCGTGTCACACCAGGATGCAGTTCTCGGTCCACTTCTTCCCCCAGCCATGGCGACGAAACCCCCTGAGCCATTTTGGGGAGCACACTCTGCCCTATTACTGGAGAGGTCCAAGAGACCCTCTGCTCCCATCCCTACCCTTATTATGCCTCCCTTGGGCACTCCTTCCTCATATCGGGATAGCCATGGCTAACAGCCTGAGGTGCCAACCGGGGTGCTGTGCCCCAGCCAGGCAGGTGCCGGGCACGGAGATACCTCACACCACGGGGGCTCTCTGCCACCCACTGTGCCCGAGCTGCCAGCAGGGACGTGTGGGCCCTCCAGATACCTCTCGCTCCTCTCCTGCCACCGGAGAGGAGCATCCGCACAGCGGCAGCAGGGCGAGAGGGGCTGGGGTGGAGCGGGCCGGCCCCAGGACTCACCTAGCTCAGGCGGTACTGCTGCTTCGCCCATGTCATGCCTGCCTACTTCAGCGGCTCGGCTTTTATAGGGCGCTGCTGGCCAGGAGCTGCTGCCAGCATTTGCGGAGCCGTCAGCACAATGCTCTCGCTGGCATTGTTCTGCTGATCCCCAGAGATTTCAGCAGCTCATCCCCATGGTCCCGGCCACATTCTTGGGGAAAAAAAAAAAAAGAGGAAAAAAAAAAATTTGATCATAACAAAAATAATTGGGGTGGCTGTTTGCACAGATAATCTTGGGCATGAATGACTCAACATTTTGACTCTTCTGGCATTTTCCAGGAGCAATGCACTGCGCCATCACGGGGCCGGCCTGGCCCGGGTGCAGGTGAGCACAGGGGGACAGCGTGGCACTGTCTGGGCGAGCCTCGCTCCACCGGCCACAGTGGGTCCCTGCCTCCATTCCATGTGCCGTGGGGCGGTGCAGGGGCTGTGGGGCAGCCACAAGCCCCAGGGCAGCAAGGGGGCCGTGAGGCTGCTCCTTCCAACATGGTGGGAGCTGCGGGGCCCCCTGCCCACACAGCCCCAGAGCCACACCAGGCCCTCGGTGCGGTGCTTGCTCCCTGAGCTCACACAGCGCCGCCATGGCCTTGGTGCTGAGCCCGTGGGGATGGCAGGGCCGCCATAGGCCTGGGCGGCGTTATAGGCCTCGCGGTAGCCATGGCAACCTGGTGCACCTAGGCCTTAAGCCTCACAGTAACCATGGCAACCAGGTCCTGCTCCCCCTTCCCCGCAGGGCTCCCTTAGGGCCACGGCGGGGCGGGTGGCGCAGGGTGAGGGTGCCATGGGGGATACAGGCTGCAGTGCCATGGTGGATGCAAGCTGTGGGTGCCATGGCGGGCGTAGGCCGAGCCGCCGGGGGTCAGGAGGCGAGCGTGGCGGCGCGGGCTGCTGCCTCAGCGCATGGCTGCCGGCACAAAGCGCCGCCCGCGTCTGACTGCCCCTTTTGTCCTCGCAGCACAAAACAAAGCGCCCCGTCAGCGCGGCCTGCAGCCCAGCCTGGCGCGTGGCCTGCGGGGACCCCAGCAGGGCTGCATGGCCGGGATGGTGTGTGCGGGGAGATGGGGCACCCCTGCTTTGGGGTCGTCCTTGGGGATGGGGATGGGGACCCCCTGAATTATGGGGGTCGGGGTGGTGAAGTGGGGGGAAGCAGAGTGCTGCTGAGGTCTGACACTGACACAATGGCTCATTTTGTTGCTACATCCCAGCAAATTCAGGGTGGGGGGCAGCTGCCCTCTTCCCAGCCATTGAAACAGCCTTCAAAGTGTCCCCAGATGAATTGGGGCACCCACCCCAGCAGCGTGCGCACCCTGCTCTGCTCACACATCCTCCAGCCTGCCTTCTGGGGACACTGCCAGAGGGGCATGTGGGCTGGAGCACATCCCCAATGCCCCCCAGCCCCCTGGACATGCCCTGGGCATGGCTCCTGCTGCCCTGTGGGCATGGAGGCTTTGCCAGGAGCTTGGTGCCGCTAGAGGGAGAGCTCACCCCGGTCAGGCAGCGCTGCAGCTGGCGCATGCGGGCGTGCAGCAGTGTGCAGGGGGTGTACGGCACCACGCACCCCCTACACCCACACGCAGCCGGCCTTGGTGCCCTCTGCGAACAGAAAACGCTGCAAATGGTCCTTGGGCAAAGCCTGGAGCTGGCAGCCAGCACCGGCCACAAGCAGGGTGGGGGAGAACCCCCCCTTGTGCACCTCATGTCGGGCATGGCCAGAGCGTAGCACCCAGGGGTGCCGCAGGTCCCCCTGCAGCTCGCACCGAGCCCCTCCTGGGGGCAGATCCCCCCGCCGAGGACATGAGAGGACGGGAGGGAGAGCCTGGGGAGCCACCGCTGCTGCCACAGTGCTGTCGGGTCCGCGGGCTGTCAGGAACAACTGGTTTTTCTAGATCCTGGAGACTATAAAAAAGCAGTGACCTATTTAGCAAACCCCGTGGCGCTGCGAAACAGATGCCTCCCCTCCCAGCCCAACTCGGGGCCCTCGCTGCTGTGGCCAGACGTCTGCGCCTGACGTGGGCACTCCAAAACGCTGCCAGCACCCGCTGCCCCCCATAAAGCTGTGCACAGCGCAGGGAGTTTGTTGGGTGCGGGTTTTGCTGAGGGCTGGTAAAGCCCCGCACAGTTCCGTGCCGAGGGAGAGCTGCTCAGGGCAGGGCTGGTGGGGTCGGACAGGATCCCGCAGACGTGTGCTGGGCATTTTGCCATGTGCACGGAGGTGTTCATCCCCGGGGAGGTGCACGAGGCTCCATGAGCCCCTCGGTGCTGCCCCGCGGCTCGGCGGCCCCAACCGACGGCGGCCCCAACCGACGTCAGCCCCGCTGCCGCCTGCCCACTGCGATAAGGGAGCAGGAGCTGCCGCAGGCTCTAACTGTCGGCCGGGCTGCTTGCCCGCCTGTGCCGGGAGGCAGGGCACCAAGGTACAGTTGCAGGATGCATCCCCTCGTAGCAGGATAAGCCACCGCAGCCACCGACCCTCCGTCTCGCCCGTCCCCCTTGCCACTCTCCAGCTGGCCGCAGCTCCCTGCGCTCAGCGCCACGTGCCCAGGACAAAAGGAAAGCACCACAAAAGCAGCAGGCAGCTGCGCTCACGGCTGCTGTCCTCCATCGCTGCAAGGGCTGTGCCTCATCCGCCGCTGGGCTCCGGGCCTGGGGAGCTGAGGGAGACAGCAGGGAGGAACTGGGGGCAGATCCCAGTGCCATGGGTCCCTCTGTCCATCCAGGGTTTTGGGGCAGAGATGAACACTCTGAATAGTGATTTTGGGAAGAGCTTGTGGCTGCCTGACTATGGGGTCCCCATTCCCTAAGCTTTCTCCAGCTTCCCCAGGCTGCCAGCCCTTACCGTGCATGCCGGGGTGGCCCACAGGGGGTCTGCAGCATTTCTGGGCTTGGGCTGTGCCTAACCTCCCAGACACACTGCCTGGAGCTGGACACGAGTGGAAGAGGCGTAACAAAGGCACTGCGGCTCTCGGTGCTGGTTGCTGACCACATGCTGCCTCCCGTCCGAGGCAGCGGGCATTCTCCAGAGCGATCAGCTTCTTGCACCCAGCCCTCCTGGGGACAGGCAGCGTGGGGAAAAGCACTGGCCGTGAAATGATTTCGCAGGGGCTCCTCCACCTCCTGCCTTGCGTTCTACAGCTCAGCCCACACCAGTGCGTGCGGGGATCAGCCTGAAACCCTCCCCTTGCCAGGAGGACTGCCCTCGGTTGGATCCTTCCAAAAAAGGGGGACCCCAGGAGCACAAACGGCCTCATTGGTCCCGCACCCCCAAAGCAGCACCCTTTGCCAGCTGCGGGCACCGTGCAGGCTGTCCCCAGAAGCTGCTCGGATTCCTTACAACACGCGAGTGCTTTCCAGCGTGCATCGCGGGGTGCGGTGTGCCACGGGGTGGGGACTGCGTGCGCTGGGGTGTTGCAGGGATGTGCCATAGGGTTGTGTTGTGCTGCACTTCCAGGGGGTGCGAGCATACTCCGTGTGCACGCGGTAGTGTGCACCAGGCTGTGCAAAAGTGTGCGTGCATCCCTCAGTGTGCTGTGGGTGTTGGGGGGGGTGGGGGTGCAACCCAGCTTATGGCCAGGTGGGTGTGTTGCAGGGTGCAACGGGCTGTAAGTGCACTGGGGTGTGTGTGTGTCTGTGTGTGTGTGTGTGTGCAGTGGGGGTGTGCATGCACTAGGGGGTGTGTGTGTGCACTGTGTGTGTGTGCACTGGGGGCGTGCCTGCACTGGGGGTGTGCGCAATTTGTGGCTGTGTGTACACTGGGTGTGTGTGCACCGGGGGTGTGTGTATCCACAAGGGTGTGTGTGTGTGTGCACTGGGGGGGGGGGGGGTGCAAACACCAGGGCGTGCGTGCGCTGTGCGTGCACTGCAGGCGCGTGCAACCTCTGTGCTTGCGTGCACCGGCTGTGTGCGCGCACCTCGTGTGTGCGTGCACGGGGTGCACGCGCACCGGGGCTGCGCACACACGGGCCGCGTGCGCGCGCACCGGGGGCAGCACCGCATCCCTCGCACCCTCCCGGGGGGGGGGGGGGGAAGGGGGCCGCAGCACCGCCCCCCCCCGCCGCCCCTCGCCCCCTCCTGCCCTCTCCGTCCCGTCCCGGGCCGCGCCCGGCGGGGGGGGGGGGCGGCGCGCGCAGAGCCGGCAGTGCCCGCCCCGGTACGGAGCCGCCCCCCCCCCGCCCCGCCCCGCCCCGCCCCGCGCCGCCGCCGCCGCCACCGGGGCCCGGCCCCGCCGCCGCCGCCGCCGCCGCCGCCGCCTCCAGCGCCGGGCCCCGCCGCGCCGCCGGGTGAGTGAGCGAGCGCCCGGCACCGGCACCGGGACGGGGCTGCGGCTCCTGCAGCGCCCCCCCCTTCCCTTCCCTTCCCTTCCCTTCCCTCCCCCGGTACGGGCCGCGCCGGTGTGCGTGCGCGCGCGCGCGCGCGCGCACACCCCCCCCCCGCCGGCGTGCACGCGCACGGGCCGCCCTTGTCTTGCGGTGCCCGTGTTTGTGCATCCTCCCCCCCCCTTCTTCTTTCCTGACCCCCCCCCCCCCCCCCCCACCCCACACCTCGCTGTGCGCTGCGCCCCGGGGGTGCCCCCCCCCGCCCCGTGCCGAGCCGTGCCGTGCCGCAGCACCCCCGGGGTGCCCCCACCCCCTGCCAGGAGCTGTGCGCGCCCCCCATGGGAGAGCACTTGGGGGCGGGGGGGTGCTGGGGGAGGATGCCGTGTCCCTTTTTTTTTTTGGGGGGGGGGTTCTTTTGGGGCAGTCAGCCTGATCCTGCATGCAGGGGTGTCAGCAGGGTGAAAATGCTGGTCTGGGACCCCCCCCCCCCGCCCCGTGCTGCCAGGGGGTCGCACCCGAAGCCACTCGCCCCTAACCGGTGGTCCCTTGGCACCTGGGTCACCTTGCTGGGGGTGCCGTGGGGTGCCCAAAGGGGTGGCCTTACAGCAAAGGTGGGGGGGCTGGCAAAGCCCCTGGGTGCTGCGGCGCCTGCCCGTGCGTTAATTTGCCCGGGGAGCAATATACAGAGCGGCGAGGGCTGGGACGCGTGTCCAGAAATAGTGTGGTTTCCAGCCGGCCTCTGAGATGCAAATCGCTTGGTCAACGAGCGTTGGAGCTAAACTTAGGGCAGATGCTGAAAAGCGTGGGCCCACGGCACGCCGGGCGAGCGGCAGCCACCGTTCCCTCGCCTCGGGGGGTCCCTTGGAGCCGGGGGACCCCCACCCTTGCACCCAGCCCTGGGCAGAGCCAAGCATCCCCGCAGCGCCTGCGCCGGCCCTGGACTTTGCCCGCTGACGAGCTGTGGCTCAGCCCGTTGCCGTGGGCTGGGCCCTGCTGGGGGTCACGCTGCAAACCGGGGGCCCAAAACGCATGGCAGGGCAGGCGGGTGGCTGCCGGTGACCCCTCATGCGGGCAGCAGGGTGAAGCCCCCTTGCGGGGGGTGTCCTGCAGCGGGGGACTTCTCTTTCCCCCCGGCTGGTTGCTGAATCGCCCCCGTTCCCGGCGCGGAGCCCAGCGGGGTCAGTGCTCTGCAGCGGGTGTTTTGTAACGCTCGGGCGGTTTTATTGCCCCGGCTTGGGGCGAGGCGGGCGCTGGGGCGCGCCGGGCACACACACCCTACGGCCCAGGGTGACGCGTTGAAGCTCTCCCGGCACAGGGACGCGTTTGCCAGCCAGCCGCGTCCTCTGCTGCCGGGTTCCTGCACGGGAGGACCCGAAATCCAGCTTTGGGCAGAGCCTGGTGGTGCTGGAAGGGGTTGTTCTCCTCCTGACGCATCCCGGCGTTGTCCGTAAGGGCAGGCAGCGTGGAGAGCTTTGGAAACCCCCTAAATCTTCTGCGGAAATCTTGTGCCGGCGTCCGGTGAGGAGGCGAGGAGCTGTGGCACAGGTCAGCGTGGGAATCTCTGGACATCGCTGCCGGCAGCGTCCTGGTCCCCAGGGTCGTCCCCAAACCCAGGGGCACAGCCGGGGCGCAGAGGTCCCCAAGGGGGTGGGTTCCAGCCCCCGTCTCCCACCGCCGGCACCGCGGGGCAGGCAGGCGGCCGGCAAACTTGCGCTTCAGGTCCCCGTGTCGGGAGCGCGTCGGATGAGATTGCGTCGTGGGGAGGGAAGGAGTGGCCCCGAGTTTCCGTGAACGCCTTCCTCCCTGCCGGGAAGCTGCGGGGCCACGGGGCTCAGCACCGCAGCGGGGAAGCCCTTTGGGGGTCTCAGGGTGGGGTGGGGGGGCTTTGTGGTCGGTTCCCCTATGGCTGTGACCTTGCGGGTGATGTCCTCCCTGCCCTGACAGCCTGCGTGTCGCAGCAAGCACCTTGCGTGCAACGCGCGGGCGAAGCCGGCGCCCGCGGCCGCCTCTCCCACCCGTGTGATGGCTCATGCACGCTGCCACCCGAACACACCTGGAGCTGGATAATCCCGGAGCGAGCCCAGGCTGAGCCGGGGAGGGTGCGTGGGGTGATTCAGGAGCAGGGCAACGCTCAGCGGCCACCCCCTGCTCGCAGCACCCGCCTGCGCCCAGCTTCTCGGCGCCTGCGTCCCACTGGCGTCCTCAAGGAGCGCGGGGCTTCCTCGGGGACAGGCGGCGAACCCACAGGAACTGGGGGGAGGCCGGGGGCCTGCGCTTGGCCGTGCTGGGGGGCCTTGTGGTTTCCAAAGCTCGTGCCCCCCGTGCACAGTGGCCTTGCGTGGGGTGCGCGTGGCGGTGCTGCGGGCTGGCGCTGCTGGCTGGTTGGCGCTGCTGGCTCATTAGCGATGCAGCTCGTAACGCTCGTTCCCCCTTTTTGTCGAGCATACAAAGGCCCGGAGGGAGCATGTGTGCGGGGGAGAGGAGCTGCTGAGGACAAAGAGCGGTGCTGGCTGCCGGGCTCTGAAGCGCCTCGTCCCCCAGCAGCACCTGCCTGGCGCGCTGTGCCGGCCGCTCTGCCCGCGGGGCTCCTCCCAGTACCTGGGAAGGGTCCTGGCAGCCCCCAGCCCCCTCGGTGCCCCATGGTGAGCTGGGGGGGCCTGGCACTGCCCTGGCCAAACCGTGCTGCTCTGGGGATGCCCAAGCAGGTGGGGTCACCGATGCAACGTGTCACCGGGAGGGGTGCAGGTGGTTCCCTCACTGCCATTGCCGGCACCGAGGCCGTGGCGGCACTGCCCTCGCCCCCAGCATGGGGAGAGCTCGGACGCGGGGCCCTTTGCACCCTGTGTCCTGCTGGGTGCGTCTGGGGGCACGTGGCCCTGCAGGGAGGTGGCCCAGGTGGTGGGGATGCTGTGCTGGAGCTGAAGCAAGGCTCCGTGGGCATGGCACGGCATGGTATGGCACGGCGTGGCACGGCGTGGCACACGGTCATGCTGGGTGCCCACGGAGCCCATACTGCTGGCGTGGGGAGCGTGCCCGTCCCCATGGGTCGCACAAACCTTTCCCCGCCGGAGAGCTCCAGCGCAGATGCTTGGAACGTGGGGACTTTTCCTGTTGTCCTTTGTGCCGAGGTTCAGTTCCTGCGCGGCGCGGCTTCCTGCTCTGTTTATATATAGCTGTCAGTCCATCCCTCGCTGCTTTTCCACCCAGCTGTTTGATTTTTGAGTTGTTTATCCGCAGCCCAGGCGCACAATGGAGGTCGGTGGGTGGCTGGCGGCCGCGCAGGGAGGCAGCGCTCGCCCCAGGGCCGAGGCTGGGGGTGCCCCGGGGCCGTGGGGGGCATTCGGGGGGGGGGGGGGGGGGGCAGGCTGTGCGGGGGGGCCCGGGGCCGGCCGTGCCATGGCTTTGCTGCAGGCTGGGGCCCTCCCCCTGCGCGGGATGCCCTAATGAAAGAGCGACTGTTCCTGGAGGTCGCAGCAGCGTCACAAGTTCTGCGTCGTCCCGGCTAAAATTAGGCATTTATCAGCGTTTCGGAGGGATGCGATTTTACAGGTTCCTGTTTGTTAGGGGGGTACTCGGCCAGGGCTGTGTTTTGGGGGCTCCCTCCCCCCTGTCCCCCCTGGGTGGGGACACTGTGCTGCTGTTCCCCGTGTCCCTGCTGGCTTTGCAGTGGCCGAGGCTGGGGCCAGCCCCAGAGAGGCTTCTGTGTCTTCAACAAGGGGCTTTTGAGCCAGCAGGCGAGGTGTCTGCAGTGCCACAGGCTTTACTGCCTGGGGAAACATCCACACCAGCAGAAACCGCTGCAAACATAATGGATCCTCGGGAAACCTCCCTCCCCTGCCTGTCCGCGCGGCTCCCAAACTGCCCCATGCCCGAGGGGTCCATGGGGGTCTTGCCCGGGCTCCGGTCTCATTTTGGGGCATCCCAGACGTGGCCCAGGCTGGGGGTGGCAGTGCAGGTGACCCTGGGAGGGACACGGGGTCGGTGTTGGCCATGGTCTGACCGTGTCCGTGTGTCGTTCTGCAGGCAGGCGGCCGTGCCGTGAGCAGCGCCCCCACCAGCACCCTGCCGCGGGGGCGAGCGCGCCCTGAGCCCCCCTCCACCATGTTCAACCTGATGAAGAAGGACAAAGAGAAGGATGGGGCCCGGAAGGAGAAGAAGGAAAAGAAGGAGAAGAAGGAGAGGATGTCGGCGGCCGAGCTCAAGAGCCTGGAGGAGATGAGCATGCGCAGGGGCTTCTTCAACCTCAACCGTGCCTCCAAGCGGGACTCCAAGGCGCGCCTAGAGATCTCCAACCCCATCCCCATCAAGGTGGCCAGCGGCTCCGACCTGCACCTCACCGACATCGACTCCGACAGCAACCGGGGCAGCGTCATCTTGGACTCGGGCCACCTGAGCACGGCCAGCTCCAGCGACGACCTCAAGGTGGACGACGCCAACTTCAAGGGCTCGGTGCTGCAGCGGGCGGCCAAGTTCGGCTCACTGGCCAAGCAGAACTCGCAGATGATCGTCAAGCGCTTCTCCTTCTCGCAGAAGAGCCGGGACGAGAGCGCCTCGGAGACCTCCACCCCGTCCGAGCACTCGGCAGCCCCCTCCCCGCAGGTGGAGGTGCGCGCCCTGGAGGCTCAGCTCGCCAAGCACGGGACGCCCCCGGGACACCCTCATACCCCCCCTGCCGCCTCCTTTCGAGCCAGGGTGCCGGAGCTGGTGGGCAAGCGGTTCCCCGCGGACCTGCGGCTGCCCGCCCTGGTGCCCCCGCAGCCCCCCGTGCCGCGGCAGCTGGAGCTGCAGAGGCGCAACACCGGCGATTTCGGCTTCTCCCTGCGCCGCACCACCATGCTGGACCGCGCGCCCGACGGGCAGGTGTACCGGCGCGTCGTGCACTTCGCCGAACCCGGCGCCGGCACCAAGGACTTGGCGCTGGGGCTGGTGCCGGGCGATCGGCTGGTGGAGATCAACGGGCGAAACGTGGAGAGCAAATCCCGGGATGAGATCGTGGAGATGATCCGGCAGTCGGGGGAGACGGTGCAGCTGAAGGTGCAGCCCATCCTGGAGCTGAGCGAGCTGAGCCGCTGCTGGCTGCGGGGCGGCGAGGGGACGCGCCGCGCCACCTGGGATGTGAGTAACGGCGTCCCTGCCACCGGGCTGGTGCCCCGGGTTTCTGCCGGCCGCCACCGTCCTCGCAGCGGGTGTTTGGGTTGGCACAGGACGTGGGAAGCATCGGGCGTTGCAGCTGCTCCCGGCTGTAGCAAGCACAGGGAGGAGCGGGCGGCCGCGGCGGGGATGCGGGGGCGATGCCTGCCGCGCTCCGGGAGGCAGGACGCTGCAGAGGAAGGAGTCTGCAGCTGGCTCGTGAGCTGGTACTGGTGGATTTTGGCCCCAAAATGCTCGGCGTGAGGCTGGTTTTGGTCTTTCTCCTGCTGCTAGGGCTCTGGGAGAGCTGAGCTCTGAATCACCTTTGGAAAGCCTGTGCATTGACCCGGGTGTAGGCAGCGAAGGCAAAGCATCCGTGCCAGCGCTGGGATGCAGCACGATGCCTACCAGCCCCAACGGCTGGAGCACTGGAGCCCCCCGTGCCCACCTCCCCCTGCCTCTCCTCCCAGGGAGAAGTGAGGTCTGGCAGGGAAGGGAGCTCGGGGGGAAACGTGTGAAGCTTTGCAGGAGGGGAGTGCCGAGAGCCCCTCCTGGCTGCGGCCCCCTGGGCACCGTGGGGGCGGCGCGGTGTGCTGTGCGATGGGGAGCCGCGGAAAATTTGCAGAGCCCAACGTGTGTTGCTGGTGCTGTATAAATAGAAACCTAATGGCTGCGTGACCCACATCTTCCGCGTGTGCCGCTGGCTCCGCTGACCCTGCCGCGGGCTAACCGTCACCACGGCCGGCTTCCAGCTATTTCCCTGGATGCTGAGACCCTGCAGAGCTGGGCCTGTCCCCGCCGTGTCGCTGGTGAGCGTGGTGTGGGGAGGCTGCCGTGGGGCTCCTTGCGCTCCCCGAGCAGGTGCCAGCGCCGCAGGGTGGAGCCTGCACCGAATCTGGGTGCTGGCTTTCCATCAGCTCCTCCTTGGAGCCCCACGGTGTGGCCGGCCCTGGAGAGCTGCTCAGGGCACTGCTGAGGGGACAGCCCCGAGGGACTGAGGGCTGAGGGGCACGGCTGCCTGCCTGTGGCTGCCACTCTTGCCGCAGCGTGCTGCTGTGGGTGCAGGTGCACGTTTGACGTAAGCACATAGGGGCTGGCGAGGTGCTTGTGCCACCAAAAGCACAGTGCTGGGGCTGGGGAGGGGAAGGAGGAAAAGCCGGTGCCCTTGGAGCAGCCGGGGCTGCGGGGGAGAAGCCGCAGCATACGGCCTCGTAGCAGGTGCTGGCACGGCCAGCATGTGCGGGCAGCAGCTATCTGCTCCCACCGTGCATGGAGAGCACAAGGAGAGCTCTCTGCCTGCCCTCCCTCTGCCTCCCCCATGCCTCTCCGGCTTTTACTTTTCCAAAAAGCCACCGGAAAGCCGAGGGGAGGCTGTCAGGGCTTTGCGGTGGGCGCATTGTGCTCGGTAACAGCGGTGCCGTTCCCTTTGTGCTGCGACGAAGCCAAGCTCAGTGCTGCGGGGTCAGCGCCTGCAGGGGGTTAAAGCATAAATCATAAATCATGGCAGGAACAGTTCCTGGAAAGGAGCCGTCCCGTGCGCTGACCACAGACCGCTGCTTATCTTCAGGATACGCAGCGTAACGGGGCGGGCGCCTGGGCTGCAGCCAGCTCCCCACCGCCGTCCCCAGCCCTGTGGGCTCGCGGTCATTCCCCGTCTTCCCCGGCCGTTTCCTCCGGCTCGGGGCAGGGGCACCTCTCCGTGTGAGCTCGTCCCGCGTCTTTGCTGGGGACCCTTGACCCTCAGCAGGGACACGGAGGGACATGCTGTGGCTTTGCAGGTGGAGCTGGTGCCACCGGCCGTGCCGGGGAGCTGGGGCGGGCAGCGGGCGCAGCCGGGGGCCGTGCAAGGTGCCGGCGCGCGCAGGGAGGCCCGGCTCTCCCCCAGGCCCAGCTAAGCTCCCTGGAATGTTTCTGGTCCTAATTTAAATAAAAATGATCCTTTTTGAAACAGGAAATTATAGACATATTTTGGGCTGTTGCTCTGGGAGCCCCTCCCCGGCTGGAGCAGGGAAGGTGCCGGGGTTTAACCCCTCTACGGAGGGGCCCCACCGAGCTGCCCTTGTCCCTCTGCCTGTCCCCAAGGTGGGGACACGTGCTGGAGCCAGGCAGGGCCAGGAGGCAGAGGGTGCGATGCTTGGGGTGCTCTGGGCAGCCCCAACCACGCTGTGGGGTTCATGGGGTCTGGCTGGTGGCACGGCACGGCTGGTGGGGACCGGAGGAAAGCCCCACCGTGTCCCAGCTGCGCTCCCGGCGCTGGGCAGCCGGTCTGGCTGGGCTCCACGCTCCTATTTATTTATTTACCGTCGAAATTCCTCGGGCAGGGCCTAGGCATGCGCCGTCCGGCTCTGGTGGGGCAGAAATATTCCAGAAACGCGCCCGACCGCTCCAGCACTTCAGCCAGACCACAGGCATCCGGCGGCCGTGCCGGCGCGCCCCGCGTGCCCTGGCTGCCCGCGCCGGCCTTCGCTCGCCCGCCGGCACCCGGGGCGCACGGCCGACGTGCCGTGGCACGGCTGGCTGCCAGCTCCTTGCTGCGCCCAGTGTCCCGCCGGGGTGCTGGGACATGGGTGCACGTGGTGGTGGGACACGTGTGGTCCCCGAACCGGGGTGTTGGGGAGGCTCTGGGGGCTGCGGGGTGGGGGCTGTGGGATTTGCAGTGCCCCCGATGTGCTTCCTCCTTCTTTACGTGTGTTCTCCGTGGAAAGCTCTCAATCTGTCCTTTCTTCTGCCATGGGGACAGTGCTGGCAGGGCGGCCCCAGCACAGGGAGCCCCAAGGGGCTGCGGTGCCCAGTGGGCTTGGCCATGGGGCTGGTGCATCATCCCCTCACACCCAGGCTGTGCGTCCCTGTGGAGGCAGCCCACGGGCACCGGGCCCTTCCCAGCTCTGTGGCCGGGATGCTCGGGACCCCTCGGGTCTCATCACAGGGGTCCGTGTGTGCTGGGCTCGCCGGGGAGGAGTCCGTGCCCCTTGGAGCCCACGTGCGCCGACTTCCAGGCGAAGCCACGTGCCTCCGGTCGGGGTGATTCCTGCTGTCACGGCTGTGACCGTGACCCCTTTGCGACTAACGCCGTGGCTGCCGCCGGCGCTCCCTGGGGACACCGGTGTCACCGCCGGCACCCTCCGCCACGTCACGGCAGCCCTGCCAAGGGCGTTCCTGTCACCTGTCCCCGGTGCGTGCCCTGGGTGAGGCGAGTGGCGAGGGTTTGGGGCCGCCGTGCGGGGCCAGAAGGGATGTGGCCTCAGGCAGGGATATGTGTGTGTGTCCCCAGGGCGAGCAGGGACCTGCTCAAATACCGCCCGGGATCCCCGCCGTGCCCTTGCTCCGTGCTCGCTGCCCCCGCCGCGCGTCTCCTCGTGGTTTGGGGCAGTTTCTGTGGCGCTGCCGCTGCGCTTCGCTCCCTGCTGCCGGCCCCTTCCCGGCACGCACCGCGTGGGGAGGCCCCGGCCTCACTCGCCCTCGGTGCCGGTCCCGTGCCTCCGGGGAGACCTCGGTGATCGGAGGGAGCTTTGCTGTGGATGCGGCCGTACCGGGAGCCGTGCTGGGGGCGGCTGGACTGGCGTGGTATAACTGCGGTGCCGACCCTCATCCCTGTCCCACCGGCACGGGGACAGCCCCCCTGTGCCACCCCCCATGGGGCACAGGGCTTTCCACCCCCGGTAGCATTTCGGGGGGCTGCCACGCTCTTGGCAAAGCAAAGCGACACGCCGCTCCCCTCCAGCAAGCAGCAGCGGGGCCACGGCGGGTGTGGGAGCACCCGACCCCGCTCCTCGGCACATGGGTCCCTCCCCGGCTCCTGCTCCACAGGGGCGGGCAGCGGGACAGGGGGGGCCGGACGCTTCCCCCCGCGGCGCCAGCCTGCCGCGGGCCCACATCACTTCCTCCGGCGGCGAAGAGGCCCCCGCTGCCCGAGCTTCCCCCCCGTGCGCCCTCCGCCTGCTGCGCGCGCCGCCGGGGCCCTCGCATTCCTCGGCTATTTTTAGGGTGGCCCTATCAGCCCAGCTGTCCCCGCGCTGCCGCACGCCTCTCCCACCACCCTGTGCCGTGCTCGTCCCACCGGGAACCCTGCTGCCGGCCCCGCGGTAAGGTGGGGACCCCGGCACGGCTGGGGGGACCCCGAGGGGGACGCGTGGGGGCCACTCCCTCGGTGGGACGGGGGCCGCCGTGGTGGCCGAGGGCTGCTTCTGGAGGGGACCCTGTTGCTGGTGCCGTGCGGCATGGAGGGGAGGGCACTGGGGGCAGAGGATTTGGGGGCTCTGTGGGCAGGTTTGTACCCAGACCCCTGTGCCTGGGTGGGTGGGAGGGGGCCTAGGAGCTGGGGATGGGGGGAACAGGGTGCTGTGACCCCAAACGGGTGGTTTGGGTGCCCCTCTGTGCCCTGTGCTGGCAGGGGTGGTGCTTTGTGGATCCCCCATGGGCAGCCCCGGATCAGCCCCGCTGGGTTTCGGAGACCCCGCTGGGTCCCTGCTTGGGCTGCCCGGCTGCTGGCGCGGGGTCAGGCTCAGAATAGCCCCCCGGCGTGCCGAGTGCGTGCCCAGGGCAGAAAATATCCCTTCCCTCACCCCGCAGCTGCTTACTGCAGTGGGCTGGCCCGGCACGGGGGGAAAATGGGCACGGTGCTGCCGTATGAGCAAAGGGGCTTTTTTTGCACAATGAGTTCTGTGCCTGTCCCCGAGCGGTTCCTATGGGCTCCGTCTGCTCGGACGCTGCGCGGGGCTGGGTCAGCTCAGGGTCCTGAGGCCCCAGAGCCCTCCCGCTCACCTCTCCCTCTCTCCCCCAGCCAGGGCTGCGGCTCCATGAGACATCGCCATGGCCTTCTCATCCCGCTTTGCGTTCTGGGAGCAAAAGGGAAGTCTTGCTCGTGTTTGCTCGCACCCCACGGTGCCCACCAGCTCCCCCCGTTTGCCCAGCACTTGTGCCGCATCCAGAGCAGCGCTCCCAGGGCCAAAATTCCCCCCGGCACGGAGGCTCAGCAAGTGGCCCTCGAGCTGCCCTCGTGCCACTCTGAGCAAACAGGCAGCCGCCCCGCACCCCACCACTGCACGGCTGCGGCCACAAATGCACCCACTAACACACTAACCACCGCTTCGTGCGTGGCCGGTGCCTCCCCTAACACGGTGTGAACCCCCCCGGGCTCGACATCGCCACCCGGGACGCCCCGAAGTGGCAAGGCTGAGCCCGCAGAGCCGAGCTGGTGCCACCTCCATGCGCTGTGCCGCCGGGCTGGCGGCGGGCGGGATCGCTTTCCCCCCACGCACCTTGCCTCTTGCTCAGCGCTGTGTTTAGCTCAGCTGTCAGAGCTAAGTTGAGCAACGTGCGAAAAGCCAGAAGCCCGCGCGGGGAGGAGCGAAGGGGCTTTATTTACCAGCCCGCTCACCAGTTGCCAACGCAGCCCCTCCTGCAGCGGGGAGCGGGGCTGCGCCACGCTTTGGGGTTTGCAGGGCGCGCCTCGGAGCTTCGCCCCCTTTTCTCAGCTCGGCTGGACCCGTGGTGCTTTCCTCGGGCCGGACCGATGCCTCGTGCTCAGCAGCAGGCTGCAAATTTGGGCTGTTTCACCTGCTCACACAAAGGCTTCCTCCCCCCAAAGCACGGAGAGCGACGGGCCGCGTGCCTTTCCCCATGGTGCTGCCGGAGCGGGCGGCCGGCACCAAGCCCACCGGGTCGCCGCGTCCCCCCGTGGCGGCTGAAACGCGCCCCTCTTGTTTGTCTGACCCTCAGGTTAAGGACGAGGACAAATCTTTAGCTGTGAAAAGACCCGGGAAGGAGGACGGGGCTGTAAGTGCTGCAGGGTACGGGGAGGGGGGCTTCGTGCCGGGATGGGGCTCGCCCTTGGCTGGGGCACGGTGGCACCTCCTAGGGGGGTCGTGGGCTCAGCGTCCCCCTCCTGCAGCTGACATAGGGCAGCGTGCGGGGTGCGGGTGGTTTTGGTGGTGGTGGGAGCTGGCACCTGGCCACAGGGGTGCCCGGCTGTAGGTCACAGCAATTTTTGCCCCTCTGGCTCACCAGGGCTCGTCCCTGTCCTGCAGAGCCCGGCAGGACGGAGGCTCGGTGCTTGCTCTGAGTTACTGCAGCAGCGGCACTTCCCGCGCTGCCTGCTGAAGCTGTCGGAGGGGGAAATCTTGCAGATTGCCCCGTGCCTTGCAGCCAGTCTGCCAGCACCCCAAGTGGGCTGAGTGCTCTGAATTCCCCCCCGTTCCCGTGGCCTGAGGGTTGACGGGCTCCTGGGCACGTGGCCGGGGAGGTCGGCATCGCCCCTTTCCCTGGGCCTGGTGGGGAGCTGTAGGATGGTTCAGGGAGGGGGCTGGATGTCTCAGACACACGTCCTGTGGTGCCTGAAATCCGGCCAGGAGCTGTTCTGGGACCCCCAGCACCAGCCCAAGCTGCCCAGCACAGCCACATCCCGTGGCACAGGGGTTCACAGCGGCGGGCACGGCACCATCAGACCTCCTCTAACCCACACCTATCTTTGTGGCTGCAGCCAGAGAGCCCGAGCGCCGCGAAGGACGCGGCACCCGCACCCCCAAAACCCGAGCCCCCGAAGAGCCCCGAGCCGCCCCCGGGGAGAGGGAAGAGCCCGGAGCCGGTGCTGAACGGGGCCGCCAACGGGCCCGAGGGTCCCACGGCGGGCACCGAGGCGCAGGGGGACGACGGGCAGGGCCTGTCCCGCCGCAGGGTGGTGCGGGTGGTGCGCAAGGTGGTGCGCAAAGTCCTGCCGGGGGAGGACGCCAGCGGTGCCAGGGAGCCGGCACGAGACGTCAAGTCTCCCGAGCCCGTGCCGCCCCCCAGAAAAGAGGACCCGGCCCCCCCCGCACCCCCACCACCGCCCCCTGCTGTGCCGGCCGCCCCCGCCAAGCCAGAGCCCAAAGATGAGATCTCAGCGGGGCTCAAAACCCTCATGGCCAAGGGCAAAACCAAAGAGCACCGCCCGCGGCTCCGGCCGGGAGACAGGCGAGAGGAGAAGTCCCCCGAGCCCTCCGGGGGCAAAGGAGCCGCCACGCCGGGCTCCCCGCCTGCTGCGGGGGACACAAAGCCATCCGTGTCCCCGGGTGCCAAAGCCAAGCCAGAGCCTCTGGCGCAGCCTTCGGGAGGGAAAGCGGAGCCGCCAAAGGCATCCGCCCCGAAACCCACCGCCCTGGAGAGGCACAAGGTACCGGTGTGTGCACGGCTCTAACCCGGCGTGGGTGTGCGGCACGACCCGCAGGGACGCCTCGTCCCGGGCGGCGGAGCATGGTGTGAGCTCACCAGCATGGTTTGCAGTGGTTTGGGGGCGTGCGGGGGTGTGCGGTGCTGGGCGGGGGGTCACTTTTGGTGCGGCTGGGTAGGCTGCGGCCACCACATCACGCTGCCCCTTGTCTCCCCACCCTGCTCGTGTGGAGAAGAAGCAGCAGCCCAGCGAGAAGCGACAGAACCCCGCGAAAACCGCCCCGGGACCCACCCAGCAGGTGCGTGGGAGCAGGGACCCGGGATTTGGGGTGCCAGGCGCCTGCCAGGGATTGTCCAGGGCAGTGCTAGGTGCCTGTGGGTGCCCCAGCATGGCTGCAGGTGGGCAGGGCGCTGTAGGTCTGCGCAAGGTAGCTTCCCTGTGTGGTGTCAGTGGGCTTCAGGGCCAAAAAAAGCACCCGTGATGTCCCCCGTGCCGGCAATGTGCCGGTGCCAGCCCGCTGCTAACAGTGCTCTGCCTCCAGGCTGCCCCTGGCCCCGCTCCCCAGCTGAGCCCGTCGGAGGAGGCGCAGCGCCGGCTGGAGAGGATCTTCATGGCTTCTGTAATTCGGGGGGGGAGTTCGGTGATTGTGCGTGGCCCGGTGCCTGGTGTTGGATGGGGACGCTGCCCCGTCCGTACCGCGTGCTCTCCCTTGGTGTTTGCACCGCCGGTTGTGGCCGCCAGCCCCGTGGCCCCGCTCTGGGTGCTGCCGGCTGGTGGGTTTGGCGATTGCTGCCCCAAGCAACGTGCGTGGCCGTGGGGAGCTGCAGCGCCCAGCAGCGCCGTGCCGTGTCCCTGTGTCGGTGTCTCCACTGCACCCTGGGCACAGCTGCCCCGGCTGGGGTGATGTCTTGGGGGTCTTGGCCATGCCGGGGCCCCGTGGGGCGTCGCGGTGCCGTTGCTGCTCTCTGCCTCTCACCCCTCTTTTCTTTCTCTCCTCCTCCTTCGCTGCCATCAGCTGGACCCCGCGGCCTCCGCCCCGGCACCCAGCCAGGTACCGTACCCCTGTCCTCAGGAGCTCTCTGCCTCCGCTGGCAACCTCCCGCTGTCCTCTGTCTGCCGCTGGGCTGGCGTCTGCGCCCGCGCCTCGTGCTGGAGCGTAAGGCTTTCCCCACCTAGGGCTGCTGCAGTGAGTGGCCAGGGTGGCCCCGTGTCTCCATCGCGCTCCCTCGGCCGCAGCAAGCCGAGCCGGCAGGGCACGGCCGGGGCTGGGTGCCTCTCCCCGGGCTCACTTGTTGCAGGGTGGTTGCAGCTCCGGGCTCCCCGTGGCCGTGCCGGGGCACATGGCAGAGAGCCAGGCACCCCAGGCTCGCCGGGAGGGTGCTGTCGGTGGAGGCAGCGGGGTGACGGTGTCTCTCAGCCTGGCCGGGGAGGGCAGGGGCTTACAGCGGGGAGGGAAGGGGCAGAGCCAGGCAGAAGGGCCTGTGAGAGGTGCAGGAGTGGAGGCAGCGCACTGGTTCCCCGCGTGTCCCTGTGCCGGCCCTCGCTGGGCATGCACCAGAGCATCCTGGGCATGCGGCGCAGCGGGGCCGCCTCCAGCCCCGGGTGCTGTGCACTCACCCCCAGCCTGCGCTGGGTGCTGGCTTTGGCCACCCAGCCTCGTGGCCACCTTCCCAGCTCCGTGCATGTCCAGCACCGTGCTGGACCTGCTGCTCTGCAGTTGTCCCAGCTGTGGCTCCAGCAGCACCCGCGTGGCCGGGGGCTCTGGGGTGGCTGCACTTCGCCGCACGCCTCCGCTCGCTTCCCCCCGCTGCTTCCCGTGCTCACTGCGGGGCAGAGCGTGACCCTTCTCGCCCTCACGCCCCGTCTCTCGGCCTCGATAGGGACAAGCGGACGATGTCCTGGCAGCCCCCTTTGGCCCCGTCCCTGCTGCAGCTCAGGTTTGGCTTTGGGGCTCGCCCTGCTCGCGGGTAGCGGGGACATCCCCCACGTGCCAGCTGTGCCAGCCCGACCTTACCTACCCCCATGGGACTGTGCCACCACTGTGCTGTGCCCTGTGTCCCTGCGTCATGTCCCCGCAGCATGTCCTGTGTCCCTGCCCCGTGTCCCTGCAGCATGTCCTGCGTCCCCACAGCATGCCGTGTGAGTGGCACAGGGCTGTCGTGGGTGCCGGGGCTGCAGTTTGGGAGCGCAGCCCCTCCAGGCTTACCAGGGTTGTCTGTGATGACTGCATCCCAGGGTCATTGTGGCTTTGTGTCTACCCCCAGCTGTGGCAGGGACAGGGGGTCTCAGCAGCCCCAAGCCCACTGGGGTCCCCGGGGCAGCGGACAAGCCGGGGACACGTGTCGGGAGGGCTCGGGGCTCATGGAAGGTGGCACGGCACCACGCTCCCTCCAGCCCCACGTCCCCCTGTCTCGCAGGCCAAGACGGAGGAGCAGATCGCTGCCGAGGAGGCTTGGTATGAGACCGACAAGGTGTGGCTGGTGCACAAGGATGGCTTCTCCTTGGGTGAGTTGGGGTGAGGCCAGGGTGCAGGGGTGCCCGGCACGGCCCCGCTGAGCCCCGCGTGCCCTCGCAGGCAGCCAGCTGCGGCCGGAGGAGCCCAGCGCCCTGCCCGAGGGCAAGGTGAAGGTGAAGCTGGACCACGACGGAGCCGTCCTGGAGGTGGAGGAGGACGACGTGGAGAAGGTAGGGCTGCGGGATGGGGGGCCACGGGGCGGTGGGGACCCCCGTTCCCCGCCTGACCCCCGGCCTCGCTCCCAGGCGAATCCCCCGTCCTGCGACCGCGTGGAGGACCTGGCCAGCCTCCTCTACCTCAACGAGTCCAGCGTCCTGCACACGCTGCGGCAGCGCTACGGCGGCAACCTCATCCACACCTACGCCGGCCCCACCATGGTCGTCATCAACCCGCTGAGCTCCCCCTCCATGTACTCCGAGAAGGTGACGCCAGGGGGGCCGGTGGCGTGTGCCGGTGGCGCTGGAGCTGCGTCACCCTTCAGAGGTGCTCCTGCAGGGCCGCAGGGTGCCGAGCGTCCCCCGCTTCTCCCCCCAGGTCATGCACATGTTCAAGGGGTGCCGCAGGGAGGACACGTCCCCGCACATCTACGCCGTGGCCCAGGCTGCCTACCGCAGCATGCTGATGAGCCGCCAGGACCAGGCGGTCGTGCTGCTGGGCGCCAGCGGCAGCGGCAAGACCACCAACTGCCAGCACCTCGTCCAGTACCTCGCCACCATCGCCGGCAGCACCGGCAAGGTCTTCTCCGGTGAGTGCGCGCCGCGGGGCCCCCCGCCACCTCCGCACGCCTTCGCTTCGCGGTCACGGTGCTGCTCTCTCACTTGTCTCACCGCCGGCGCCCTCGCCGCGTGCACGCCGCCGGCCACGCGCACCCCACCGCCCCGCTTGTTTCCTCGCAGCGGAGAAGTGGCAGGCTCTCTACACCGTCCTGGAGGCTTTTGGCAATAGTAGCACCAGCATGAACGGCAACGCCACGCGCTTCTCCCAGATCATCTCCCTGGACTTCGACCAGGCTGGGCAGGTGGCGTCCGCCTCCGTACAGGTGAGGGGCCGGGGCGGCCCCCTCGGCGCAGGAGCCGGTCCGTCCCGCGGGCGTTTTCTCCTGCGAGCTCTCCTTTCTAACACGCGAGCTCTGCCGCAGCCCCGCTCCTGACAGCCCGGCCGTGTTCGCAGCCAAGCGTCGAGCTCGTGGCTTTGTTTGCAGCCAGTCGGGGAGCGGAGCGCAGATGAGATCAGCTCCCTCTCCTTGCTGAATGAGCCCTGCTCGCACAGTGCCTTTCTCCAGGGGTGATAATGACAGCCTTTATCTTGCAACAGAGCCACTTCATGCTCCAGTGCACCTGCTGATCGAGCCCAGCACCCCCGGGGAGATGCTCAGGGTTTGCGTTACTGCAACGTCCTGCAGCAGGGCCAGGAGACCTCCACGTCTCCTTGGGAACTCAGAAAAAAAGGGGATCCTGGGCTGGTAGCAAAGACAAGGCTGGGACCGGGGGTCTTGGTGGGAGCATGGCCCTTGGGGACGGTTCCCAACCCTCCTGACCTCTCCCAGACGCTGCTGCTGGAGAAGCTCCGTGTCGCCCGGCGCCCGGCCAACGAGGCCACCTTCAACGTCTTCTACTACCTGCTGGCCTGCCCCGACAGCGCCCTGCGGTGAGCGTGGCCCCGGCACGGGGGTCTCTGGGGTCTCCTGGCACCGCGGAGACCAACCTGGGTGGTGTTTCTCCCAACAGCACCGAGCTCCACTTCAACCACCTGGCGGAGAACAACGTCTTCGGCATCGTGCCCCTCGCCAAGGTCCTGCCTGCTGTGGGGCTGGGCAGGGGGCTGCAGCGGGGTGGGGGCATGGGGAAGGAGATGGGAGAGACAGGGTGGCCCTGTCCCCGCGGGCAGGGGGACATCTGCTGGTCCCCAGCCCCTCTGGGTGCTCGTGGCCTGGCCAGCGGCACTGGGAACTGTCACCCTGTGCCGATGGCTCCCGTCGCTCTCTGCAGCCCGAGGAGAAGCAGAAGGCAGCCCAGCAGTTCAACAAGCTGCAGGCTGCCATGAAGGTGATGGGCATCTCCGGCGATGAGCAGAAAGCCTTCTGGCTCGTCCTGGGGGCCATTTGTCACCTGGGGGCCGCCGGAGCCACCAAAGGTAACGGGGCTGGGACGCGTTAATGAGCTGAGCTCAGGTCTGCCGGCTGGTCGGGGTCCAGATTGATGCTGGCACCTCTGCACCTTGCAGACAGGCTCCGGGGGGTGTTTTGGGGTTGCGCAAGCTGACGGGCAGTGCTCTGGGTGCTCCATGACACCTGGATTTGTCCCCTCAGTTGGGGTGAGCGGGGTAGTTCCCAGCAAGCAGGGATCAAACACCCCGGGCACCACCAGAGCGAATCCCTGGCCTGGCCCCATCACATCGGGGAGTCGGGCTGGGGACGAGGGAGCATGGAGGGTGCACGCGTGTCCCCCCCCCCACCTAACACCGCTCCCTCCCCTGTCCTCCCCACAGAACCACTGGCAGACGGAGCCGGTAATCAGAGCCATGCGGGGCTCTGCTCCGGGCTTGGTGGTGGTTTTGGGGCTAAAAAGGGGCTTGGGGTGCTGCTGGTGTGCTGGGAGCAGCCCCGGGCTGGGGTCTGGTAGCCCTGGGGTTACCTCTTGGCACCCCAGCACGGGAGTGCACCGTGGGCTTGCCCTGACGGCACCAGTTCACCTCTCCATTGCTGGGGGTGGGTGAATTTGGCTTGGGGGGCTCGGGGTGCCTCTGCAGCTGCTCTTCTCCCCGCTGGGGTCTTGTGTTACCCCCGAGGTGCTGGAAGCCCCCTTTGCTGCCTGCCCTGGGCTCGTCTGCATGCTCGCAGGAGGGCTTGGATCGAGGGGTTTAGCAGCTTGGGGGGCGGAATTGAGATGGGAATGGGCGGAGAGCCCCATTTGTGCCGCGTTTTGGAGAGGGTTTTGGGTGCTCAGCAGGCACAGCGTTGTCCCAGGGGCGCTTCAAGGCACTAGAGGGCAGCAGGGCCCCGCTGCAGCACCGCTGCAGGGACACGGGTGGTGCGGGAGCCTCGGCGAGTGGCTGGGGGCATCCCCAAATCCTGGTCAGGGGGAGCATCCCCAGGTCCGGGTCACGGGGAGCATCCCCAAATCCTGGTCACAGGAAGCATCCCAGCCCAACTCCTGCTCCCGGTGCCTTCCCTGCATCTTGTGGGCCCTGGGGACGCTCAGCACCAGCTCAGCTGCACCAGCCCCCTTTTCCTTGGGCCGGATCTGGGCAGTGGGTGCCTGCGGTGCAGTTGGGGCTTGCTGTGGTGCAGGGGCAGGCCCCGCACCGGGTTGCAGCATCTCACCGTGGCGGTGCTCGGGGAGGCGGGGGGAAGGAACCAGGCTCGGTGCATGCAGGTTTTGGCAGGAGGGTGTCCCCGCGTCGCGTGCCCGCGCTGCTGCGTGCCGTTGTTGCTAACCCCTGTCTCTGTTCGCATGGTGCATGCTGCCCTTTTGCAATGCAGACGCCGACGAAGGTAAAGTCCTGTTCTCCGCGCGTCTCTGGCTTCCCTGCCCCATCCCACCGTCGTGTCCCCCCGTGTCCCCATTAACCCGCTTCCACCTCCCTTCCCCACCCCGTGTCCGTGTGTCTGTGTCTGGCAGCCGCGGTCTGTCCCACTGCGCCGTGGTGGCCGAGCAGGGACGTGTCCCCGCACCAGGGTGGCTCAGAGCCCCATGTCACCGCAGGGCCTTGCGGGTGGCAGTGATGGAGAGGGGTGTCCCCATCTCCCCAGCACGGCTTTGCCTTCCAGAGGGGCAAAGCCACTTACTCCCCATCTCCTCGAATTGAGCCCCAAAATTTTCCTCTTGGTGCTGGCCACGTGCAAGCCCCGAGCTCCCACTGCGCCGGCCGTGCACAGCATCCCCGCCTCGGGGTTGGCTTTTGTGTGCCACCCCTGTCCCCATCCCACCGTGGGGGATCCTGTGACCATCTGGGGTGCACCAGGAGAGCCTCGCACATGGGGCAGCCGGTGCTGAGCCTCCTTTTTCCCCCCCTCAGCCGGGAGGAAGCAGTTTGCACGGCACGAGTGGGCTCAGAAAGCCGCCTACCTGCTGGGCTGCAGCCTGGAGGAGCTCTCCTCCTCCATCTTCAAGCACCAGCCCAAGGGCACGCTGCAGCGCTCCACCTCCTTCCGACAGGGCCCTGAGGAACAGGGCCTGGGCGACGGCACAGGTAGGGCACGGGGAGGTGTTGGTGGCCCCCGGGGGACGCGTGGCTGGGGACACTCAGGGCGCAGCCGTCCCCTCTGCCAGGTCCCAAGCTGACGGCGCTGGAGTGCCTGGAGGGCATGGCTGCGGGCTTGTACTCGGAGCTCTTCACCCTCCTCATCTCCCTCCTCAACAGGTACATGACGGGATTTGGGGTGGGGGGTGTCGGGGGAGGCCCGGCAGCACCCACCCACCCACCCCGCTCGTGTCCCCCCCTGTCCCCCGCAGGGCGCTCAAGTCGAGCCAGCACTCGGTGTGCTCGGTGACGGTGGTGGACACCCCCGGGGCCCAGAACCCCGAGGTGGTAGGGCAGAGCCGCGGGGCCACCTTCGAGGAGCTGTGCCACAACTACGCCCAGGAGCGCCTGCAGCTCCTCTTCCACCAGCGCACCTTCGCTCAGGAGCTGGAGCGCTACAAGGAGGTAGCGGGGACGCCCCGGGGGTGCCGTGACCCTCTCCTCTCTCCTTTCTGCTCCAGCATCTCCTGTGACACCCCCCCTGCTCCCCAAATTTCTTAACCAGTGGTCGCTCGGGACCAGGTCCAACCGAATCAGCTCTGACACCGTGCTCTCTGCTTCAGGGGTCTCCAGGGGGGTTCCCACCGCCAATGGTGCCGGCAAACGTGCCCTGGGGGGGCTGCTGTGGGTGGTGGGAGGGCGATGGTGGCCGTGGCTCCATCTCAGCACCACCTGGGTGCCCACAGGGACCCTTTTTGGTGTCCTGGCTCCCCCCAGTACCTCTCCCGTGCTGTGCTGGAGTAGCCGGGCGGTGGGACGCCCGGGAAACCCCTGTCTCCTGTCTAGATCCGATTGAGACTAACGTACTGACCGGCCCGTGGGGGCCCTAACGCTGATCTCCAGTCACACAGGCACTAATCGCTCCTCTGTCCGTCCTCTCCAGGAAAACATAGAGCTTGCACTGGCTGACACAGAGCCCGCTACCTGGGGCTCTGTAGCCACTGTAGACCAGCCCTCACACCAGGCACTGGTAAGCACCCACGGCGCTTCCCCGCGGCCTCCGTCCCGGCCGTGACCCAGCTTCTCTGCGGCCACCTCCGTCCCCAAAACCCGCTCCCGCAGCACGGACGAGGGCCGGGACAGCGGGGCTGGAGGCAGCTGCTGCTGCTCCTCTTTGTAACGGAGCGGCTGCTGGCGGCCCCGTGCGCGCCGCCATCCATTACGGCGGGTTATTGAGCATTAGGCGCGGCGATAGCATCGGCCGTGCTGCTTTGCTGTCCTTTTAGCGGTAATTATGGGAAGGAAAGGTGATTTCCTAAGTGCTTGGCAATGAGAGCGTGACTGAGCGTGTGAGCAGCGGGCATCCCTGGTGCATCCCCGGCACCGTGCTCCCCGGCACTCCCAGGAGGGGAGGATGCAGGCAGGATGGCCCTGGGGCAATCCCTGGCATGCTCCGGTCCCCAGGGTGCTTTGATCCCTGGGGTGCTTTGATCCCTGGGGTGCTCCGCTCTGCAGGGTGCACCCATCCTTGGGGTGCCCTGGTCCCTGGGGTGCTCCGTTCCCTGCTGGATGAGGCTGCAGAGGCTGCTGGCGTTGGCCCCGTACTGGGTTTGATCCCAGGGGTGCCAGAGCGCAGCGTTTTGCTCGCCACCGAGCTTGGCGCGTTACGTTTGACTCTTTCCCTGCCAGGTACCCGTTAAGCAGGGGCTGTTTCACGTGGCGCCACTTTGCCTCGCTGCTCACAGCAGAGGAGGTTGCATGCTCCCCGCGTCTCCCCCGGTCCCCCCCCGTCCCTGCCCACCTCCGGTCCCGGTACCAACGCGGTGTCACCCTCAGGTCCGCTCGCTGGCCCGCACCGATGAGGCGCGGGGGCTGCTGTGGCTGCTGGAGGAGGAGGCGCTGCAGCCGGGCGGCAGCGAGGACACCTTGCTGGAGCGGCTCTTTGCCTACTACGGTCCCCAGGAGGGGGGCAAGAAAGGTCTGGGGGGGTGACTGGCACCGCGTGGCTGCACGGCTGAGCTGGCTGCAGTGCCCGTGCCCAGCGGTGCCGTGTCTCCCCGCAGGGCACGACCCGCTGCTCCGCAGCGACAAGCCCCGGCACTTCTTCCTGGGCCACAGCTCGGGGACCAACTGGGTGGAGTACGATGCCACGGGCTGGCTCAACCACGTCAAGCACAACCCGGCCACCCAAAACGCCTCCGTCCTGCTGCAGGAGTCGCAGAAGTGAGTGGGGTCCCCCGGGCCTGGGGACGGAGCAGGGGAAGGGGTGATTTTGGGGGTGACGTCCCCTCCGTGCCCCGCAGGAAGGTCATCAGCAGCCTGTTCGCGGGCCGGGGCGGGTCGGCGCTGGTGCTGTCGGGCTCGGTGGCGGGGCTGGAGGGGGGCTCGCAGCTGGCCCTGCGCCGGGCCACCAGCATGCGCAAGACCTTCACCACCGGCGTGGCTGCCGTCAAAAAGAAGTCGCTGTGCATCCAGATCAAGCTGCAAGTGGTGAGTGGGGGGCCCTCGGGATGTGGGGGGGTCCCAGCACCCTGCTTTGGCCACCAGCAGCGGCTCGATGGCACAGGTGTGGGTCCCCGGGTCCGGCTGGGGCACTGTCCCGTGTCACCCCTCTCCCATCCCCGCAGGATGCCCTCATCGACAGCATCAAGAAGTCCAAGCTGCACTTTGTGCACTGCTTCCTGCCCAAGGCGGCGGGGGGGCGGCGGGGACCCCCGGGGGCTGCCGTGCCGACGGGTGAGCGGCAGCGAGCTGGAGCTGCCGGCCGAGCACTGCGAGGCCGCGGGGCTGATGCAGCTCGACGTGCCCCTCCTGCGCGCCCAGCTCCGCGGCTCCCGCCTGCTGGACGCCCTCCGCATGTACCGCCAAGGTGAGCCCCCCCCCGTCCTCAATTCGGGTCCAATCCTGCCACCCACAGGCATCCCGGCTGCGGAGAGCGTGGCAGGGGGGGAGCAAATCCCCTGTCTGCAGCGCGGGGCCCCGCGGGGAACCCCTTTGGCACGCGTCCTCGCGCAGAGCCCGGCTGCTGCCAGCTTTTTCCCGTCCCGGCGGGGCTGGCCCCACTCCCCCCGCGGGGCTGTTGTCACATCGGGGCTCGGTGCCGGGGACAGGCATGGCCTTACTTGGGTGTCTGTGTCGGTGCTGCCCGGCTGCTGGCAGCGATCCCGCTGGCAGCCGGCCCCGGTCCCGACGGGGAGGGGGGCGCCGGGTCGCGCTCAGCCAAGTGGTGGGGGTGCGGCCGCCGAGCCCGGGTTTAGTGCCTTGGGGCCGGACCCTTCCTGCAGCCATTGGAAATCGATGCTGGGCGCACACCTCCCTGCAGCAATGTCCGTGACACCCCCCCGGTTGTGGCAGGGTCAACCTCTTCATCAGCACCCCCCTCATTAATTAAGATGTGCAGGCTCAGCAGCTAACTGCGGCTCAGGCCGGACCCGTAGCGGGGCCCGTCTGCTTGCACGGGTGACACACGTGTCCCTGCTCTCCCCTGGGGCAGGAATCTGGCCGCTTTCACCCCACATCTTGGCCGAAATTACTAAACAACAAGGCCAAGGAAAACCTCCAGCAGCCGTCCTGGGGAGGTCTCGCTCCACGCAGGGTGGCCCCATCGGTTCTCCCAAAGGACAGGGGAGGGGGCAGCGTGCGTGCGGGGGCACGGGGCTGTTCCCGGCCATCCCCCCGGCATCCCGGCTGCCCCACGGCCCCCCTCTACTGTGCTCCCCCCCTAGGCTACCCCGACCACATGGTGTTCGCCGAGTTCAGGCGGCGCTTCGACGTCCTGGCCCCGCACCTGACCAAGAAGCATGGGCGCAACTACATCGTGGTGGACGAGAAGCGGGTACGCGTGCCAGGCTCCCCTTGCGGTCCCGTGCCCTGGGGTCTTGCACCCTGTTCCTGACCTCCCCCTTCCTCCCCGCAGGCGGTGGAGGAGCTCCTGGAGTCGCTGGACCTGGAGAAGAGCAGCTACCACATGGGCTTGAGCCGGGTAGGACCCCGCCGGGGACGTCCCTGCCCGCTGCAGGCTTTGGGGTCTGGCTGAGGGCAGGGTGGGCGCAGCGGCACAAGGGCAGCAGTGTGCGCTCCCACCCACGCCATTCCTCGCGCCTTGGGAATAAAAACCCCGAATAAAAACCCCACACAGGACGGGGCCGCGGGGCTGGGGAAGGGCGAGGACGTGGCGGGGATGAGGGGACACAAGTGGCACATCCCCACCGGCCGGCGCAGCAGGACGGTGGCACCGCATCTCTCCCCCCCCTTTTTTTTTTTTCCCCCCCGCAGGTGTTTTTCCGGGCGGGCTCGCTGGCCAGGCTGGAGGAGCAGCGGGACGCGCAGACGAGCAGGAACATCACCCTGTTCCAGGCGGCGTGCAGGGGCTTCCTGGCACGGCAGCTCTTCAAGAAGAGGAAGGTTCGTGGCGCCTCTCCCCTCCCCGCTCCGCTGCACAATTTCGCCTAAAATGGGCAGCGCAGCTTTTCTGCCGCCGCCTGGCCCAGCGCCTCCTCCTCCCGCCTCTCCCCCCCTGCCCGGGAGCCGTGGGGAGCCGTGGGGAGCCGTGGGGCCAGCCCCGGGGCCGTCGGCTCCGTCCTGCCCCGCCGGGCTGCCGTGCCGTGCCGGGATGAAGCGGCCGTGCCAGCTCCTGCTTTTTATTGTTAAAGAGCGCGTAAAATAGGCACCGCGGCGGCGCCTCGCCCGCGGCGAGGTTAGCTCGTGTGGGTGCCGGAGGTAATCGGACAGCAGATAAGCCAGGAGCAATTAGCCCACATGCTAACGAAGGGGAGTGCGCCGGGGTGGCGGCGGGGGTGCTGAGCACCCGCGCGTCCTGCTTGGCCGGTGGCGCCCCACAGCAGCCGTGCCGACGCCGTGTGCCCCCGCGCAGATCCAGGATTTGGCCATCCGCTGCGTGCAGAAGAACATCAAGAAGAACAAGGGGGTGAAAGACTGGCCCTGGTGGAAGCTCTTCACCACCGTGCGGCCCCTCATCGAGGTGCAGCTCACCGAGGACCAGATCCGTGGCAAAGACGTGGGTACCGCTGCGCCGGGGGGGGCGGGGATGGGGCAGGATGGGTCTGGGTGCGCCTTGGAGACGGGCAGGGACCCACAGCGGGGTGGGCTGCAGGACCCCACGGAGGGTGGGCTGCAGGGCCACCGCTGCCCCGTGCCCCCCAGCATGAATTGCCCCCTAATTTGCGAAGCAGCGTGTCATTAGCATCCCCAGAGGCGGCTGTTGGAGAGCCCGGTTACAAGGCGTGGAGAATGGAAACGAAACCGGGCACCGTGTGCGGGGGCCTCCGCGCGGTGCGGGCAACCAGACACCGTGCCCCCCCGCCTGGCACGGAGCCGCTGCCGGCTCAGCTTTCACCTCGACCTGCCGAGGCCGGGTGCCCGGGGTGGGGGCTCTGAGGTCCCCTCCTGTCCCCCCAGCCTGCCTGCTGGCACCAGGGGACGGGAGTGAGCGATGCGCTCGCAGCTGGCAGGCGGCACGGGCACGGAGCCCCGTGCTGGTTGGGCATCCCCCCAGGATCCCCTCCCTCCTCGCCTGGGCTGGGTGCCCCAAACCCTTTGGGTGCTGGGGGAGGAGGAGAGCGGCTTTGTTTGCTCCCACCCCTTTTCCCGGGGGGTGCGGGGACCCCCCTCTCTGCCGGAGGCCGGCTTTGCGTGGCCTCCGGGTGTTTCGGCACCATTTATGGGGTTGGAGTTGGCCGGCGGAGCCAGCGCAGGCTGGGGAAAGTCCCTGCCCAGCCCTTGGCAGGGGAGAGCCCCCGCACCGCCAGCGCCTCCCAGCCCTGGGGAGCCCCCACCCAGCCCTCCCCGTGCCGGGGTGGGGCTGGGGGTGCAGAGCATCGTGCCTGCCAGCCCCTTCCCGTGGCGCCTGCCCCCTCCCTCACCGCCCGCCGCTGTGTTGCAGGAAGAGATCCAGCAGCTCAAGAGCAAGCTCGAGAAGGTGGAGAAGGAGCGCAACGAGCTGCGGCTCAACAGCGACCGCCTGGAGAGCAGGGTAGGTCCCAGCCGACCCCGGGTGGGCGCAGAGCGTCCCCAAGCCCCGCTGCCTGCCCCCCCCCGCCACGTCCCCGCTGCCCCCAGATCACGGAGCTGACGTCGGAGCTGACGGACGAGCGAAACACGGGCGAGTCGGCCTCCCAGCTGCTGGACGCCGAGACGGCCGAGAGGCTCCGGGCCGAGAAGGAGATGAAGGACCTGCAGGTAACCAACCACGCCTCTGCCCGGCCCCGCGGCGCCTCCCGGTCCCCGCGGGGCTCACCGGAGCCGTGTCCCCTGGCAGGCCAAGTACGATGCCCTGAAGAAGCAGATGGAGTCCATGGAGATGGAGGTGATGGAAGCTCGGCTCATCCGGGCAGCCGAGCTCAACGGGGAGCTGGACGACGACGACTCAGGTACCGTCGCACCGCGGGCACCCAAAGCCGCGGGTGCACCCCGGGGTGCCCCGCGGAGCGTCGCCCGCCGCAGCCCCCCGGTGACCCCCGCACAGGAGGCGAGTGGCGGCTGAAATACGAGCGGGCGGTGCGGGAGATCGACTTCACCAAGAAGCGGCTGCAGCAGGAGCTGGAGGACAAGCTGGAGGTGGAGCAGCAGGGCAAGAGGCAGCTGGAGAGGAGGGTGAGTGGAGCTCTGCCCCGGGACCCCCCCCCAATTTCCACCCCCCCTGCCCACCCCATGGCCCTGAGCACCCTGCCTGCCCCTGCCCGCAGCTGGCGGACCTGCAGGCGGACAGCGAGGAGGGCCAGCGGGCGCTGCAGCAGCTGAAGAAGAAGTGCCAGCGCCTGGCGTCCGAGCTGCAGGACACCAAGCTGCACCTCGAGGGCCAGCAGGGACGCAACCACGACCTGGAGAAGAAGCAGCGGAGGTGGGGTGGTGTGGGGACGGGGACGGGGTGGTGGCACCCCCGCCGGGCGGCTCTCGGAGCCTCTCGCAGCGCGGTTTTACCATTTTAGCAGGGATTTGGGCACTTCACCAGCTCCTGCTTGGGCGAGGCGCTTTGCACGGGGAAGATGAGGCTCCCTTTTCCCTGGGATGCGGTGTGGGGGATGCTCAGGGTTGGGGAGCCCCTTCCCCATGTGGGGGACCCTGCTGCCCCCCGGGGGTCCGGGGCTGAGCTAGCCCCCGAGTGGGGCTGTGCCCTGTGGCTCTGCTCGGCACCCGCTCTCTTCCCATCTCCTCTCCCAGCCCCAAAGTTTGCTAACGTTATTAAGCAGCAGGGACGCTTTCATCTCATTATGGTAATGATCACACACACAAATACAGCGAGAGAATCCAATCTAATTAATTTCAATTTCCGCGGATTGGAGTCTGTGTTAATGCAGCTGTTTATTACCCAGCGCGAAGAAAAATGGGGATTAGCTGCCGGGGTGTGTAACACAGGTCACAAACCCAAGTGCAGGGTTATTTTCCAAGCCCCAGAGGCAGCGATTTCAGAGCAAACCCCTCTGATCCTCTTTTGGGGGCGTTGGGAGGGGCTGAGCGCTGCCATGCCAGGGGCTCACGTCCCTGCGGCTCCCCGGGGATGGGACCAGGGAGCCAAGACATTGCAAGAGCCCCTCTCTGCTGGAGACCCCTGTGCATTATAGCCCCTCTGCGTCCTGCTTCAAGCAGCCGTCCCTGTGTAGCCAAGCCCCCACCACCAGCAGCCACGGTCCCACTGGCACGCGCCAGCCCCATGGGGAGGCTGCTGAGGCTGCTCGGGTGCGCACCGCAAGCACCGCGCTCCCGATGAGCTGTTGGGTGAAGGTGCTGGGAGGATTTGCTCCGAGCATCTCCCCGCTCTGTGCGTGCTGGAAACGAAAGGGCTCGTAACCAGCACTGCTGGCAGCGATGCCGGGTGGAGCGGGGCCGGCAGGGGCATGGGGTGCTGAGCACGCCGCGCTCTCATCGCACAGATTCGACGGCGAGCTCTCGCAGGCGCACGAGGAGGCGCAGCGGGAGAGGCTGCAGCGGGAGAAGCTGAGCCGCGAGAAGGACGTGCTGGTGGCCGAGGTCTTCGGCCTCAAGCAGCTGCTGGAGGTGAGAGGCGCCCGGCACCTCGCCGCTCGCCGCGCCGGGCACCCCCCCCGGCTCACCGCCGCTCCCCGTCCCCGCAGGATAAGGACTCGGACATCGCCGGGCTGACGCAGCGGGCGGAGGCGCTGGAGGCCGAGCTGCAGGACATCTCCTGCCAGGAGTCGAAGGACGAGGCGTCCCTCGCCAAGGTGAAGAAGCAGCTGCGGGACCTGGAGGCCAAGGCGAAGGACCAGGAGGAGGAACTGGATGAGCAGGCTGGCACCATCCAGATGCTGGAGCAGGTACGGCGGGGAGGGGCGAGGGCTCGGCCGCCCCGCGTGCGCGTGGGTTTCTGGGCGGGGTGGTTTCGTGCAGGGCTGTCATTACCTGGGCCGGGCTTGCCCGGTGAGCGGAGGCGACCGCCCTCACCCCGGCGTCAGGCCAGGCTACGGCTGCGGACGCAGCTCCCGGCCCTTGGCGCCGCCACCATGGCACGGCAGGTCACCACGGGGCGGGCGGCGCGGTCAGCCGAGGAGCAGGGGGCTTACTGGGTGAGCAGGGCAGCGGCGTGGGGGCGTCCCCGTGTCCCCTTGGCTCTTACCGCCCCCCCTCTCCCCCCTTTTTTCCAGGCCAAGCTGCGGCTCGAGATGGAGATGGAGCGGCTGCGGCAGACCCACGCCAAGGAGGTGGAGAGCCGCGACGAGGAGGTGGAGGAGATTCGGCAGTCGTGCCAGAAGAAGGTAGGGCTTGGCCACGGCCCTGCTGCCCAAGGGGGAAGCCGGGATGCGTCCCGTGCCCCATCTGGGTGCTGGGGAGGCGCTGGGGACACCATCACACAACGCCCGGCTCCCACGCGCCCGCTGCCCGGCTCCGGCAGGCTTGGCAGGTCCGACCGGTCCCGCTCGCACGCTGGGCATCACGCCGCCCATTGCGCAAACGGGTGCTCGCCGTGTCCAGCCCAAGGGGTCACCCCGTGTCCCCAGGGCACGTGGCACACGTTGCGGGGGGGTGTCCCCGTCCTCATCCCCCCTGACCGGGCTCCCCGGGCTCTCCGCAGCTGAAGCAGATGGAGGTGCAGCTGGAGGAGGAGTACGAGGACAAGCAGAAGGTGCTGAGAGAGAAGCGGGAGCTGGAGAGCAAATTATCTGCTGTCAGTGACCAGGTAGGGCATGGGGACACCGAGGTGTCGCGGGGGGGGTCGCCGCAGCGCGGTGCCTGGCACGGCTTTCCCTCCCGTGCAGGCCAACCAGAGGGACTTCGAGACGGAGAAGCGCCTGCGCCGCGACCTGAAGAGGACGAAGGCGCTGCTGGCCGACGCGCAGATCATGCTGGACCACCTGAAGAACAACGCGCCCAGCAAGAGGGAGATCGCCCAGCTCAAGAACCAGGTGCGTCCAGGCTGGCCGCCCCCACGGCGCGGCCCCTGAGGGGCTGGGGATGTCCCCGTGCCCCTGGCCGGGTGCTGAGCCTTGTCCCTGCAGCTCGAGGAGTCCGAGTTCACCTGCGCGGCCGCCGTCAAGGCCCGCAAGTCCATGGAGGTGGAGATTGAAGACCTCCACCTTCAGATCGATGACCTCTCCAAAGCCAAGGCAGCCGTAAGTGATTTCGGGGTGCGCCGTGCCGTGCTGGGGACGTGCCCCGGGGGGAGACCCCTTCCCCACGCCAGCGGGATGAGCCTGCACCCTCTGGGGCTTTTTTTGGGGAGTCCCTGCTGGACGCCAGGGTGGGTGCCCCCTCCCCAGGGGCTCGGCCAGGTGTAGGAGGGCAGGAGGCACAGCGGGAGACGCTGTTTTTCCCCCCAGCTGGAAGAGCAGCTGAGCCGGCTGCAGCGGGAGAAGAACGAGGTGCAGAGTCGCCTGGAGGAGGACCAGGAGGACATGAACGAGCTGATGAAGAAGCACAAGGCGGCGGTGGCCCAGGTGAAGGGGAACCCCTGCACCCCGTAACGCCGGTCCCCTGCCGGCCCCACTAATGGCCTGGCTCATCCCGCAGGCATCCCGGGACCTGGCGCAGATGAACGACCTCCAGGCACAGCTGGAGGAGGTCAACAAGGAGAAGCAGGAGCTGCAGGAGAAGGTGTGGAGCAAAGCTGGGGGTGGGGGGATCCAGAAACCCTCTGCTTGCTGTATGGGTTCCCCCAGCATCCCAGGGGCTTTCCCAGGGGGTCCCCGGAGCTCTCCGCGGGGATGGCAGGGGGGGAAGGCACAGGGGGAGGCAGGGAGCTGGCACTGAGGCTGCCTGCCCGCAGCTGCAAGCACTGCAGAGCCAGCTGGAGTTCCTCGAGCAGTCCATGGTGGACAAGTCGCTGGTGAGCCGGCAGGAGGCCAAGATCCGCGAGCTGGAGACCAGGCTGGAGTTCGAGCGGACGCAAGTCAAGCGCCTGGAGGTAGGCACAGGCACCTCCTTAACAGACACAGGCTGGGTCCGACACATCCCCAGTCCCCACGGAGCTGCCACGGCAATGCAACCAAGGCACGAAGAAACCCAGGGGTCCCCTGGGGACATCCCCAGTGTCCCCATCCCCGGACCCCCCATGCGGCCGCAGTGCTGCCAACCCCACCAGGGAAGCTCCCGCGGGCGCTGATAACCGTAATCCGCCACCCGGCCTGGCAAAGTGCTGCTGTTTCCCTGCATCGACTAAGTGAAATTATAGACTCTCCCGGCCCTGCTAAACGCAGCCTGCTTTATATTCTGCCTCTGCAGCTCTCTGCCGAGGGAGCTGAGCAGCTTAGCTCTCCTCTTAATATTTTCCTAGCTGTTATTTCCCTTCCCGCTCTCTCTGCCGGGGCCATAAATATGCAGCGGCTGGCTCAGCGGCTGGTGGAGAATGGAAGCTATTTTTTCCCTACGTTACATGCTGTAATTACTTCACACAAAGTTAAATCTATTTTTCCAATTCACCAAAGCCCTTGCAGTTGTTCTACCCCTTCCCTGGCCCGGGGGGGGGGTTTCTCCCGGAGATGCCGCTCTTCCTCCCGCCTCCTTCCCATCCCCTCATGTAAATTCATGGGGACGGCATCCGTCCTCGTGCGAGCCCTTGGGGAGGGTGGCACAGCACCCGTGCTGAGCCACCGTAACCGCAGCTGGTGGGTGGGTATTGCTGCAATTTGGGGGTACCCGGGGGGGCCAGGGCATCGGGGTGCAAGGGAGGATGCTGCAGCTGCCCCCGAACCCGCACGGATGCCCCGCAG
This sequence comes from Cygnus olor, assembly GCF_009769625.2. NCBI lineage: Eukaryota > Metazoa > Chordata > Aves > Anseriformes > Anatidae > Cygnus > Cygnus olor. Next base: position 7,075,484 of record NC_049188.1, on the reverse strand, counting down.
AGCCTGGCCACGCGGCTCAAGGAGAACATGGAGAAGCTGACGGAGGAGCGGGACCAGCGGGCGGCCGCCGAGAACCGGGAGAAGGAGCAGAACAAGCGGCTGCAGCGGCAGCTCCGCGACGTCAAGGAGGAGATGGGCGAGCTGGCCAAGAAGGAGGCGGAGGCCAGCCGCAAGAAGCACGAGCTGGTGAGGGCATCGCTCCGGAGCACCCCCCGAAGGGGCTGCGAGCCCAGTGGGGTCCCTGCGCCCCACGCCCCCGATGCTCACCCCACACCGTCCCCGCAGGAGATGGACCTGGAGAGCCTGGAAGCCGCCAACCAGAGCCTGCAGTCGGACCTGAAGCTGGCCTTCAAGCGCATCGGGGACCTGCAGGCTGCCATCGAGGACGAGATGGAGAGCGACAGCAACGAGGACCTCATCAACAGGTGAGCGCGCCCCGGGCCTGGCTCCCGCATGGGGCACCTCACCCGGGCTCACCGCTTCTCCTCGCCACTTCTGAAACGCCACAGGGGGGGGCCCTCGGCTCTGCCCGGCCCTGGCAGGGTGCTGTCCGTCCATCTGTCCATCCATCTGTCCATCCATCCATCCGTGCATCGCTGCACGCGTGCATCTGGCCACCCGTGCATCCATCCATCCATCCATCCATCCATCCGAGCACCCATGCATCCCCCCACGCACCCGTGCACCCGGCCATACCCCCCTCCACCCCCAGCCCCCCTGCAGCTTGTGGAGGTGCCCGAAGCGCAGCCGTGGGCGTTATGGAGCACCCCCGGCCACAACTTCTGGGGACAGCCCCGGGACTCCCAGGGCACAGGAGGCTCAGGGCGCTGGGATCCAGCCCAGCCCAGCCCCACAGAAGGGGTCAGAGCAGCCAAACTTCGCCCCCCCCCCCCCCCGCCCCAATCCCATCCCCACCCTTTGATTCGCTCCCCTATTCATCCCCCCTCCACTTGGTTTCTTTTTTTTATTATTATTTTAAATTTCATTTGATTTCATTCTGTTATGTTTCTCCCTCCCCACCCCCTCCCAGTTTGCAGGACATGGTGGCAAAGTATCAGAAAAGAAAGAGTAAACTGTGAGGACCTCCTCTTTCCTTCTCCACCCCCCCCCCCATCCCCTAACCCCCGCTCACCCCCCCGGGGCCGGGGCCCCCGCATGCCACTGGCCCAGCTCCGCATGCAGCTAACAGCACCCGCGGCCGCACCGCTGCCCCTAACCGCCTCCGCGGGGCCGGGGCCAGATCCTGCCACGCCGCCGGGCACCGGGAGGTCGCGGAGCAGCTCCAGAGGCCGCCGGAGCCCCGCTGTCACCCGCAATTAATGTCCCGCGCCGCCCGGGCTGCCTCGCGCGCTCCCCCACGACGCGGGTCCCGGTTAACTAATGGCACTCTCATCCGGACATAAATTGCGTTTGACGGGGAGTTTAATTCTGCCGATTTAAAACCTCGGCTGCCCCCTGAGTTTGTTTATGGGGCTTGTTGGTTTTTTTTTTTTTCTTCTTCTTCTTTTTTTTTTTTTTTTTTTAAAGCCGAGCGTTGCCTGGATATATTGCAGGGGAGGGAGCGGCGTGTGATGAAGTGCAGCTCGTTGCTTTGAATGTAACGAGGAGGATTCATACGCAGGGTCTATAATAGCCTGTCCCCCCCGTGCCGGTCCCTGGGCAGGGACTGAGCCCAAGGCCATGTGGATAAAGCGTCCATTTAGGATGAAATTATCCATCCCTCGCCCCGTGCCGGCCGGCAGCAGGGAGCCCGGCGGGGTCGGGGGGGGACACGAGGCTTCGATTTCCTTACGGGCACCGCGATAACCCTAATGAAAGCAGTAAGCAGTTAGGTATTAGCGGAGATTTATGCAGGGATGCTTTTAACGCGGAGCAATGGATTTTTGCAACGCACACGGCACCTTCTTTCTAAAGGCAATCAATATGGTTATGAACGGCCATTATAAATTAGATGTTTTAAGCCAGATAGGGCTTTTTTTATGCCTGGGTGTAAATCAGGGGTTCTCTGTCACGGCGGGGCCATAAATCTGCCCGCCGCGCTCGTGCGCCCGCCTTGCCGGAGTCATTTCAGCTCTGCCTGCTAAACTCCTGTTTACCCAGAGACATCAACATGGCTCTTCCCCACTGTAATTCTGCACTTGACGGCGGCCTATAAAACGAACCCACTTATTTCCTCCCCGGCCCCGTGCTCTCGGCGAGCTCAAAATCCCCCCCCCCACACACGTTTCTGGAGCCGTGCCCCGCGTGGTTCCTCTCGCTCCCCCTGCGCCTCGTTGGTATTTTTCCAGCCACGTTGCTGTGCACATCCAGGGCTCTCCTGCCGCCGCAGCGAGATGCGCCGTGTGCCCGGGGCAGCCGGCACGCTTGTGCTGAGCCCCCTCCTGCCTGGTGGCCTCGCATCCTCTTGGGGGGGGCTTGTTGGGGGTGTGTGTGGGGGGGTCGTGGCATGGCTGTGGCTCGGGGAGCCCGGAGCATGCAGGTTTGTGCCCCCGAGACAGAGCAGGATGGAGGGATGGGCGCTGGGAGGTGGCCACGCTGGGTGTGCGGTGGCACGGTGGCACCTCCGCGGCGCCCGGTTACCCTGCCGCTCATCGCTGGGTTTCTCCCTCTGCCAGCGACGGCGACTCAGACGTGGACTCGGAGCTGGAGGATCGTGTGGATGGGGTCAAGTCGTGGCTCTCCAAGAACAAAGGCTCCTCCAAAGCGCTCTCGGATGACGGCAGCCTGAAGAGCAGCAGGTGGGTGCAGGTCAGGGTGTCAGCATCTGGGAGAGGACGGGGATGTCCAACGAGGGGCCAGAGCGAGGGACGGACATCACCCATGTGTGCTGCGGTGCTGCATGATGCTTGTGTGGTTTTCTGGGGAAAGGCAAGCGCTGGTGAGAGGCTCGGTCTCCGTTGGGGACACACGTGCCCAGGTGCTGGCACCTCCCCAGCTCCCCACACCCTTGGGGACCTCCCTGGTCCCCCAGCATCCCACCTGCATGGGCAGCTGCAGCCCCCTCCCCTGCCTCCCCATGCAAGTACCCGTGGTGGGCTCCTGCCCCCGCATCCCCTCCCCATCCTCCCCTTGTTCGCAGCTCCACCACGTCCCTCCATCACGCACCCCTCCCCGGCACGTCAGCCAGCCTCACGCCCCCCAAATGTCCCCAAGGGGGGACACGTAGCCCCGCTCATGTCCGCCGGCTGCGGCGGTCAGGGCCGATCCCCGGGGAGCGCGCTCGCCTGATGAGTGCAGATTGCTTTCATCCAAACCCAATTTCCTGGCAGGGCTTCGGGAGTCCCGGGGGGCTCCCCCCCTCCTTCTGCCGAGCAGGGGGGAAAGATCTGAGCCAGTTTTTCTTAATTGGTTTAATTTATTCAGCGGTGCAGATGTAAAACATTTTGTTATTGGAGATAATTCCACCTTTTCTGAAGTCGGGAATCAAACGCGGCGGCTCCAGGTAGCTGACAATGAAATAAATTGAACGAAACACTTTAAAGGGGAATCAAAGTGACGGGCTAGAACAATACCCTAATTTGCATGGCATTTTCCATGAAGCTGTTTTCCGCTGATGCAAATTATTTAGCCTGCCTCGCGGCGTGCTGCCTCCCCCCCCCCCCCAGCTCACCTCCTCTCTCTCTTGCCTCCCCGGCGCACGCCCCGGTGCCCCCCTGCCCAGGTCGGCCCCCGCGGACGGCCCGGAGGGTGAGGAGCGGCCGGTGTCGGTGGCGAGCTGCCTCAGCTATAGGAAGCGGCCCAGCCTCAAGGACTCCATAGGCGGCCGCGGGGACGAGCAGACCCTTTTCAGCGCGCTGAGCGAGCGGCCCGAGTCCCCCGAGCGCGCCGCCCGCAGGGCGGCCCGCGGCACGGAGCACGAGGACCGGGCGGCCGTCATCGCCCGCGCCTTTGCCGATGCCAGCGGCCGGGCTCGGCAAGGGCTGGGCAAGCGTTGGTCCCTCTCGGCCAACACCGAGGGCGAGAAAGCCTCTGTCGCCTCCGCCCCGGTGAGCCGGGCCTCCTCGGCCTCCTGGCGCGGGCCGGAGGACGGGGACGAGGGGGACGAGGGATGCTCGGTGCTGAGCTTCGCCCTCTCCAGCCCCGGCAGCCTGCGGAGCCGCCGCGGGGGGGTGGAGGGACGCCCCGAGTCGCGGCTTTCCCTCGCACGCAGCCGCCTGGACGAGGCGGACGAGGTGTGCCGGGGGCAGCCCCCGCTGGGGCGCAGCTTCTCCGTGCCCCCCCGGCCCCGCAGCGCCGCCTCCGAGGATGGGTCCCCCGGGGACGCCCGCCCGGTGGGGCACCGCTCCTACCTCGACCCCGACCTGGAGGCCGCCATCCAGGAGGTGCTGAGCTACCGCTCGCCGCGGGCCAGGGGCTATTCCAGCCCCGAGGCCGACTCAGGGGATGACGGCCGCAGTGTGCGCAGCGTGAAAAGCGCGGCCCCCCTGGGCGCCGCCGACCGAAACCCCGGCAGCCTCCGCCGCTCTGCCTCCGCCCTCGAAGTCTCCCGGTCGTCCCGGCACAGCAGCCGGCACCGGAGCAGCTCTTCCTCGGAGTCCTCCTCCTCGGAGGAAGAGGAGGAGCGGAAGAAGAAGAGCTCCAAGAAGCGCGCCAAGAAGTCCAAGAAGAAATCCAAGAAGAAGAAGAAGAAGTCGTCCTCCGAATCGGGCTCCTCCTCCGATTCCTCCTCCGATTCCTCCTCCGGCTCCTACCGGAGCACATCCAGTGTCAAGAAGGGCCCGCGGGCAGCAGGGGGCGAGGAGCCGGCGCGCCCCAGCCGGGGCAAGAAGGAGGAGAAGCAGCGCAAGAAGCAGGTGGACAGCCTGATGATGAAGTACCTGTATCGCCCCGAGAGCGACTGAGGCAGGAGGTGGGAGCGGTGTGTGCAGTGCAGCATGAACCTTCCCGTGTGCCACTAACCGCTCGTCCCTAACCCTCGCCCGGCCCTGGATGGCCCTGGGGGCCCCCGAAGCAGCATCCCTGCTGGGACCCGCCTCGTGTTCAGCCGACGCACCGGGATTACGCTGGGAAGCCCTAAATCCCCTGCCGGCTCCCTGCCGACCGCTCGGGATGCGGCCGCGGGGAGTTCTCCAGGAAATTCGGGGAGGGCAGGTGGGGGTCGCAGCCCCCCCACGATACCCGGGTACTAACACGCACCCGCTGCAGTGTGTGGATGTGGGGGGGACGCGGGTGAATAGCCGGCGTGGGCGGCTGCGCCTTGGGTGTGTTTGGTCCCTCCGGGGCTGTATCCTGCACCCTGTCCGCCCCGGAGCAGGGAGGTGCAATTGGCCTCACCCTGGGACGCTGAGCCACTTTGGTGGCACCCTGGGGTGCTGCACCCCGGAGGTAAGGGTGCGTGTGTGCAGTGCTGGGGGCTCACCGTCCAGCCCAGCGTCAAGTTTTGAGTGGGTTAAATCCTTTCCTACGGCTCGGACAGGAGAAGGGCTGGGGGAGGAGGACAGAAAGCCTTTAGAAAGTTCCTGGATCGCTGTCCAGGCTGTCACACTGCCTGGGGCTGTCCCCAGGGGCTGGGGGCACAGCTCCAGTAGTCGGCGGGTGCAGCCAAGCACCCGTTTGAGCCCAAACCCGGTGTTTTCAGGACATGGGATTGTGCACGTGGGGTCGCAGCAGCCGGGCATGCAGAGCACACGGCTCAGCCCGGCGAGTAGGCGATGGCAGTGCCCAGATCTCTAAGAAATAACAAAAAAGAGACCAAAGCAGCCCCGTTGCAGGGGGGCGGTGGTCTGGCAGCTGCCCTGGCCCCCCCCCTAACCCCCTGTTTCTCCCCCCCAGCCCCACGGGCTGCCGGAGATCCTTCACCTACGACCGATGGGACGAGGACCTGGACGCCACGGAAGGTGCTGAGCGTTCGTCCCGCAGCCCCACCAGTGATGGCGAGACGGAGAGCCGGGCCGCCGAGACCCCCGCGTAGCCCCCGCTGCCCTTCCCCTTACGGCCCCGAAATACTGGGCCCCACGGGCTCCTCGGGGCCCCCCCGGGCAGCCGGTATTTCTTTTTTTGCACGGTGAGGGGGGAGGACGCAGGGGGCGTCCTGGCTCTCGCCACGGGGGGAGCAGCCCGGCCGGCTCGCTGGCTGCAGCCCCCGCACCCCCCCCAGCCTCCCACCCCGTCTGTCCCCGGCGGCTCTGCGCCCCTCGGTCTCTTCCTCAGTGCCTGCTGTCTCCTTATTTTGTAACTTAAAATACCCCCCCCCAAAACACCTCCAGCAGCCCCCCCCCGGGCACTCCCCGTGCTCCCCATCCCCGTTTAGTTGAGCCAAAGACGTCTCCGGCCGGGCTCCCGGGAGCAGCTGCCCCGCAGCCGGGAAGGGGACGTGGGGACGGGGTCCCGTGCGCCCCCCCCGGGCTGTGTGTCCCCCCCCTCACCGGCCCCCCCACTCCACCTCTTGGTTTGCACTAGCCCAGCTGTGCGTCCCTTCTCATCCCCTTCCTTTCTGTATGAAAATAAACGTCATTTCTGGCTGGTGACGCCGGCTGCTGCCTGCTCTGCGTGCCAGGAGGGTCACCCCTTTTTTTTTTGGGGGTGGTGAGGATGGGTTTGTGGGGTGCAGCGGGACACCTCCTGCCTGCTGAGGATACGGGGTGCACGGCAGGGATGAGCCCAGCGCCTTCCCCGAGCCCACCGCACCCACGGGTGCTGGGGAAGGGGAGGTGGGAGACGGCCCCCGCAGGGTGCCGGGCGCCGAATCGTTTATCAATCTTCATAAATATGCAGATGAGCGGCGGAGATGGGAGCCCTCCGCCTGCTGCCGTTAATTATTTAACGCGGAGGAGTCGACGATGTGCGCCGCTGGCCGCCCGTGCTGGGCTTCGGCTCAGGCACCCACCGGGTGCTGCCCCCCTCGAGCCCCCCACCCCAGGAGCTCCCTGCACCCTGGGGACCCCTGGGGACCCCTCGCACCCCCGGGGACCCCTGGCACCCCCGGGACCCCCACCAACTATCCCGTTCCGATCCCCCCCAGCATCTCTTCAAAACAAATGGGCCGAGCTCGGCGCTCACTGCTGTTACAGCCACGCTGCGCTAATGCGCTTTCATTAAGTGGGAGCGATCTAATGATAATAAAATGGCACATTTAACATTAAAACATTTAACTTGACTCCTAAGTGAGTGTGTCTCGCCGCGCTCTTCCAGCTCCGTGAGGCTGACAAAGCTTCCGGGGAACGGGTGCTTGGCAGAGCTGGGCTGGCACGCGTGGCATGGGGGGTGCGGGGAGGCAGGGACCAGGATATAGGGACACTGGGAGGCAGAAACCAGGATATAGGGATTCTAGGATGCAGGGGACCAAGATATAGGGACACTGGGAGGCAGGGACTAGGATACAGGGACACTGGGGTGCAGGAGACCAGGATATAGGGACACTGGGAGGCAGGGAACAGTATATAGTGATGCTGGGATGCAGGGGACCAGGATGTAGGGTCACTGGGGTGCAGAGGACCAGAAAGCTGGGGTATGGGGCTGCTGGGATGGAGGGGTGCCAGGTGCTGGGCGGTGGGGTGTGGGGATGTGGGGATGCAGGGTATCGGGATACCAGGCTGTGGGGATGCCAGGATGCAGGGAGCCAGAGGTGTCGGCACTTTGGGATGCAGGGATAGACACACCGGGGTGTAAGCACCTACAGCGCAGCCCGGAGCACGCCGGGGAAGCGGCCGATGGCGAAGGGGGCCGTGCTGTGGGACGGCTCCTCGCCCAGGCTCAGCTCGCACAGCAGCTTCCCCACCACCGGTGCCAGCTTGAACCCGTGGCCTGCGGGGAGGAGAAGTTGGGGGGACACGGCCGTGCCCAGGGCGCCACGGGGTGGGGGGGCGCCGGGTGCCCTCACCTACCCGAGAAGCCGGCCCCGATGACGATGTTGCTGTGCTTGGGGTGCCGGTCCAGGATGAAGTCTCCATCTGGGGTGTTCTGTGTGGTCACGGGGTGAGCGAGCGGGGCTGGGGGCTGCACCCCACACACAGCCGGGACATGGGGGGGCCTCTCCTGGCCCCGTGGCTGGGGACAGAGGGGGCGGCGAGGTCTCACCGTGTACAGGCAGGTCTCCAGCACGGCCGGCTGCGGCTCCAGCCCAGGCAGGTAGCTGCTGATGAAGCTGCTCAGGAGGGCAATGTTGGGGCGGGGGGTGCCCGGGGGAGCCCGGTCCCTCTCCTCGGGGTCAACGGGGCTGCCGTGGTGGTAGCACACCTGGGGACAGCCGCTCAGTGGGGCCAGCCGGGGGGAAAACGCGGTGCCCCCACCACTGTGCCCCGCTCACCTTGACCAGCCCGGGGTACTCGAGGGCAGGCAGCCCGTAGATGCCATGGGGAGCCTCGGGCAGCCCCAGCATCATGAAGCAGGGGGTGGCTGTGCCCGCGCCGTGGCTGCCAGGCTCCTTCTCCCTCCAGTAGCACACGTCGATGCGCAGGGGCTGGGGGGGCACAGGGTCAGCCGTGCCCACGGCCACGCCGCCCCGTGGTGCCACCAACCCTCACCTGCAGCGGCAGGCGGAGGCCCAGCGGTGCCAGCACGGCACTGGTCCAGGCTCCGGCCGCGATGATGAGCCGGGGGGCTCGGTACACCCCGGCGGTGGTGGTGACGGTGAGCACAGCACCAGGCTGGATGCGCAGCACCTTCTCCCCATCACGCAGGGTGCCCCCGTGCCGGCGAAACACGTCCTGGGTGCGGACAGCGGGAGGTGGCTGCGGGGATGGAGATGGGGGCACCCACCCTGTCCCCGTCCCCACGGTGGCACCCACCTGCACTGCCCGCAGCGCCCGGTCCGCCCGGAGCACCCCGCCGCTGCCGTCCCACAGGGCCACATCCCCGGCACGGGGCCGGAGGCCGGGGAAGCGCTGTGCCAGCGCCGTGGCGTCGAGGGTGTCACCGGGCCCCGCGCCGCGCCGGCAGCCCTCCAGCTCCGGGTCGCCCGCTGGCCCCAGCACCACCAGCCCCGTCTGCCTGCATCCACACCACCACGGTGACATTGGGGTGACATTGGGGACAATGGACGGCACCGTTAGCTGCTTATTTCCTTAATGGCTCCTCCTTTAGGGAGCCCCATAAATTAGCCGGAGCCGCAGGCTGCCTCCCCACCCAGCGCTGCAGCCCCTCACCACCCCCAGCCCGGTTCCCCAGGGAGGGGACAGTGCCCGGCGCGGGGGCTCAGTCCTCGTCCCCGTCACCTGTAGAGGCTGGTGCCGGCCTCGGCCTCCAGCCTCTGCCAGAGGTGGAAGCTGTCGGGCATCATGCGGGCGTAGTGCGCCTGCGGGTAGGCGCTGCGGGTGATGCGGCTCTGCCCGTGCGAGCTGCCCCGCGAGTGGGGCAGGACGAACTGTGGGGCACGGGGACATCGGGGTGACCACGGCTGAAGGGTGTCCCCGAGTCCCACCGGGTAGCTGGGTACACAGCCCACCCTGACGGACACTGCTCTGGGAAACAGTGGGGCTGAGGGGGCAGCACTGGGGACACGGGGGGCCTGGCACTGGGTATATGGGGGTCCTGGCACTGGGGACACTGGGGACCTGTTACTGGGGACACTTGGGGGCCTGTTACTGGGGAAACAGGGGTTCTGGCACTGGGGATATGGGGGTCCTGGTACTGGGGACACAGGGGTCCTGCCACCAGCACGCCCGGGCTCTGTGCCATGCGCATGGCACGGGGCTGGGCACAGTGCAGCCAGGTCCCTGTCCCCATGCAGAGGAGCTGGGGACACAGCGGGGCTGGGGACGCGGTGGGGCTGGGGATGCCGGTACCTGCTCCAGCAGGAGTGTGTCCCTGTGACGCTGCGCCAGGTGGTAGGCGGCGAAGGATCCCTGGATGCCAGCCCCGATGACGATGGCGTCATAGGATGCCTGGTGGGGCTGGCTCAGGGCAGCCATGTCCATCCTCGTCCCCGTCCCTGTCCCTGTCCCCGTTCCCCTCGCGCCGCCAGGAGCTGAGCCAAGGGGAGGGACGGGGCAGAGTCCGGCCGGGTGGAGCTGGCGGCGGAGCCTTGGCCACCCTCCAGCCCCCGTGCCTGCAGCGGGAGCATGTGGGGACACACTGGGGCCAGATCCTGCCTCTCCCCATCCTCAGAGCCCCCCGATTCCCCACCGACACCAGCGCAGCCCCCTGCTCCCCATGCCACCCCCTACACCGCTGCCACCCTGCTGCCACCCGGTGACACCGCAGGCACCCGTCACCCCCTGCCAGACCTGCACCCAAGGGTGCTGCGGGGTGCCCCGGCAGCAGCCAGGTGAGATTGGAGCGAGTGGGCGGCATAAACGCGATGGAAAATTGTTTCCCATAAACCCCCCGCTCCCTCCTCACTGGTTCGTGCCTGCTCTCGGGACGAGGGGCTGGCCGTAGCCCTCCCGCGCGCCGAAGGGCCGTTTGTGTGCAGATTGCAGACCGCGTCGTTTGTTCCAGGGGAAACATTTTTTTCCTCCGGCGCAATTTATTGTATCCATAAACTACTGGGTTGCCATCTCCGTGGTGTTTTTTTTCTCCCCCTCTGCCAGCAGATAGCAGTGATTTAGGGCCCGCCGGGCGGTGGGTACGCGGCCAGGAACCCGCATCGCCCCGCTGGCCGCGGTGGATTTTGCAAGCGTGCAGATTTGGGGTGCGATTTGGGCTGTGGGGACACACGGGGGGCATCATGGGGGTGGGATAACGCGGGCAGGGGCTGTGCTGTGCCCCCCCAGCTTGTGCTGCCTGCCTGCTAACTCAGGGAATTAATTTACTCCATCTCTCATGGTATAAAAGGCATTATTTACCAGCTAGCTGTCATTATTAGGAAATGTTAAATGCCGTTATCTATTTTGCTGCCCGCCCGCTCACCACTGGTGAGCACACGGCGGGCTCAGCACCATGGTGGGCTCAGCACCACGCGGGTGCCCGGGGCTGCACGCAGCGCGGGGCCCCATTACGGTGGCGCCGCCGCCCTCGCCTTTGATGCTGCGAATAAATTCACCAATTTCTCAGGGTTTCAGCTCGCTTTTCCGCCGGCACCCAGCCTTTGAACAGCCCATACCTGCTTCTGCTTTACGCTGCGAACATGAAGAATAATTAATTATCCATGAAATGTTAAATGGCAAAAATGAACTCCTCTCCCACTAATGGCGCGTTAATGGAGTGCGCTGGAAAAGCCCGGGGAGGCTACCACGGCCGTGGGGACAGCCGGGGACACCCACCAGGGCACGGCTGTCCCCTCCAGGTGGGACCCGCAGTGGGGCAGGCTCCAGCCGTTGCTTTCCTTGCATGGCCGAGCACAACCAGGTCTTCAGGGGATGTCTGTACCCCAAAACAGCCACAGCTTCCCATGCTTCTGGGGACCCCCCTGCACCTCCAGCCTCAGCCCTGCGCCGGTGCCGGCTCGGCAGCAGCAAAATGTGGCTGGAGAGAGCAGAGCTTGCCTTTGCCTTTCCGTGCCCCACCGCCGTCCTCTTGACCTGGGTTTAACTTAACCGCAGGCAATGCTCGCAGCAGCAAGAAATCAGCTCCCTAAAGGAGCCAGCGCAGGTCAGGAGATCGGTGTCAGGCCGCAGGGTAAAAATGAAATATTCCCTGCCGGGCTGCAGAAACTGCCTGGATCGGGGCTGGAGGGACTGGGAATGAGGAGCTGCAGCCAGGGCCTGGTGCGGCTCAGCACTGGCTTGCTGCATCCACTGAATGCACTGCATGCACTGCACCCGCTGCATGCACTGCACCCACTGCACCCATTGCGCCCATTGCACCCGGCACACCCACTGCACGCTGGAGTTTCCCGAGGGCCACGATCACCCATGCAACGCTCCCTGCTGGGCTGTGCCGCCCTCAGCACCCAGCCAGCCCTTACAAAAGCCCCAGGGAAGCTCCCCGAGGAGCTCCAGGAGCTGAGGCATACAGGGCTTGGGCTGCACTCGCCCTCCTTTGCCTCCCCGTCCCACACCACCCGCGAGGCTCTGAAGGCTCTGAAGGCATCTGCGCGTCGCTTGTTTGCTTTGTCTCAAAATCAACAGCCGTTTAAGGCAGCCCCTCATTAGCAGTCCAGGTACGTGCCTGGGGAAGCGTCGGGCAGATTAAAATTATTTGAATATCGGAACGTTAGAAACTTCAGTTTGGCCTCAAAACGCACGTCTTCCCAGCCCTGACGGGGTTCGGCGCATGAAACATTGATGGAGCCGCCGGCGGATCAAACGCTCGGGTTCGGTGCGTCGCAGGTGCGCCGGCTGATGGACCCCCCCCACACCGAGCCTGGCTGCGGGTCCCCACGGTGGGCACAGAATCCCCCCCAGTGCCGTGGGTGGGATTGAACCCCCCCAGGATGCCACGAGGGCCGCGTTTGCCCCCAGCCCCATCCTTTTGGGCTGCGGGGGCTCTGCGCGGCGTGGCGTCAGCGCGGCGAGGCGAAGCCATCTGGGCTTTCACGGAGACGTGGGGGGCGGGGGGGCGGTTTATTAAACAAAGAGCCCTTTTTTTTTTTTTTTCTCTCTTTTTTTTTTTTATTATTATTATTTTTAACACACGCAGGAGCCGTCCAGCAGCCAGCGCGGAGCAGCTCTGCGCTGGTGCCAACGCCATCTGCCTGCTGCAAGGATGGCTTCCCCCGCCGCCGAGCCCCCCGGGGCCGTGCTGCCGGGGGGGGGGGCTGCAGCCCGAGGGAGGGGTGCTGGGGGGGGGACAGGATTCGGCCCCTGGTCTTGGGGGGGGGGGAATGAAACGGGGGTGGGAGGGATGGGGTGGGTGGGGGGTGATGCCCAGCTCTGCGAGCTGCCATTGCCCCAGGTTTCGCTGCTTGGGCGTGATGAGCCCGGCCCTAATTGGGGCTATTTAGGGATGGGGGAGGATGGGGAGGGGGTGGTCTGCAAGGTTGGGATGGGATGGGGGTCCTGGGGGGGGGGGGGGGGGGGGAGAAAAAACACAGGATGCGATGTGCAGCTTTGCCTTTCCCCATCCACAGCCCTCAATAGCTCCACCCCAGCCCCCCCCCCCCCCCCCCCACCAACGTGGGGGGGGGGGTCACTGGGCTTTATTATTATATATTTTTTGGGGGGGGGGGTGGCCCCCTCCCCCAGCCTCCCTCTCCCAGCATCTCGGCGTTACGGCGCTGGGCGGGGAGGAGGCGGCGGCGGTGGAGGCGGAGGAGGTGGGGGGGGGGGGGGGGGCGCAGGGAGGAGCCCCCCCCTTTGCAGCCCGCAGGATTGGCGGGCGCCGCACTCGGGGCGTTGGGAGGGGAGGGGATGGGTGGTGGTGTTGGGGGGGGCGGGGGGGGGGGGGAGGTTCCCGTTGTCCCCCCCCCCCGCCCGCAGCGCGGAGCTGTCCGCGGTGCTGCCGCCGCCGGCCATGGGCGCGCTGCTGCTGCTGCTGCCGCCGCTGCTCGCCGCGCTGCTCCGCGCCCCCGCGCACGGTAAGAGACCCCCCCCCCCCCCGCCCCCCCCATATTTTACAACCCCCCCGTACCCATCCGACACCCCCCCGTGCCGGTGGCCCCGCTCCAAACTTTGCCAACTTGAGCCGCCCCCCCCCCCCACCCCACCTCCTCTCCAGCCTCCTGGTGCGGTGGGGTCACCCCCCTCCTTGCCACCCCCCCCCCCCCCCCAACCAAGCGGTAATCTTGGCGCCCCCCCCCCCAAAAAAAATATCCCCCGGTGGGGCTTTGCAGCCTGCAACGCTGCCCCCGGTGGGCTCCGGGGAGAGCCCCCTTTACCGGGATGTGAAACGTGGGGGGGGGGTTACGGGGGGGGTACACGGAGCACAGCTCGGCACCGCCCGGGGGGACCCGCTTCCCCCAGCCCCTCGCAGCCCTCCCCCCCCCCCGGGCAGGCTACGCCCCATTGGGGTCCGCTCCTTCCGTGCAGACCCCGCTGTGGGGCTGGGGGAGGATGGTGGGGGAGGCGTTGGTGGGGGGGGGCTTTTTGGCCGCTGCGTCTCTTGGGGTGACCCCGAGGTGCGGGGAGGGTGGTGGGGAGGCATGGGGAAGGGCAGGGGGGTGGCTTTTCCCAGGGGGAGGACCACCGCCCGCATCCCCCCCCCCCCCCGCCTCGCCAGCCCTAAAACCACCCATGGGTACGGGCACCATCACCGCCGTGCGGCTCAGCCGCCCCCCACCCCAAAAAAATAAAAATCAGGGGACCTGGCAAGGTTTGGGGTGCCCTGATCCGCCATGGCGCAAGCGATGGGGGTCCGTCCCCGTGGGGGGGGGTCCGTCCCCGTGGGGCGCAGGCTGCGCGGCGGAGCCAGCCGCAGGGAGCAGCCGTGCGGGGAGTTACATAAACTCCCATCTGGCCGCCGAGCCCAGCCGGGAAGGACGCCGTGGCCCCGTGCCCGCTGCTATTCCCGGCTCGCCCCACCACCCCGGGGCTGCTGGCCTGGCCCTATTCCTCGGGGGGATGTATGGGGACCCCCCCCCCCCCCCCCCCCCCCTTGGGGTGAAAATTTGGGGTGAGGCTGCGGTGAGCCCTGTTCCGCTGGGGGGGCGGTGGGGATGCAGGGTGGGTCGCGTCTCTGGCTCTGGTTTTGGTGGTTCTGTCCTGGGAGAGGGGACCTGGGCAGGGCAGGATTCCCCGGAGGGAGGCTGGTGCTTGCCGTGTCAGTTTAATGATTTCTAATGAGCAATTACCTCTAGTCAGTCCCCTAATTTCTGAATATCAATAAAGTTAATTAAACTCCACATGTGTATTTCCCGAAGCGGTAGAGGTAGGGATGCCCTGGGAGGTGCTGAGCTCTTCCAGGTGCTGGGAGCGGTGCGGTCCCGTCCGCCCTGTGCCCCCCCCGATGTGGTGTCAGGGCCTGGGGCTGCCTGTGGGGTCAGCCCCCCCCACCTCCCCGTAAGGTGGGGGTCCCAGCCTGGCACGGACTTTTGTGGCACTGCCATGCTCGGCGTGGCCTTGGCTCGGCATCGGGGCCGGTGCGTGGTGGGGATGTGGCATGGGGACGGGGACTCGGAGCCCTCAGCCAGGCCAGGGGATTGGAAATGTCCTCAGGTGGTGGTAAGGAAGGGCCTGACCCTGTCCCTCTCCTGCCAGCCCCCCCGTGCTGTGCCCTGGGGGCTGTCCCCACCTGGGGGCAGCTCTGACTCCCCACTCCCCGGTGCCCACCGGGGCAGCTCCGTGGCGCTGCCGCAGCGAGCGGCTGCGGTACCAGGGCACGGCTCCATCCCGCCTTCCCCACGGCACCTGAGCTCTGAAACCCCGGCAGCCTGGATTTTGGAGGGTCTTTGCCACGCTGAAGGGTCTGGCTTGTGATGAGGGGTCCTAGGAGCGAAGGCAGGCAGCGTGGATCGAGGCTGGGGGGCGCAGGGCCTGGCAGCGCCCCCCCAGCTCTGCTGTTCCATCCATCCTCAGCGAGGCGCACCATGCCCATGGCAGCGATGTGTTTTGGCGGTCTAAGGTCTGTGTGCGTGCTGGCTGGGGGCCTTTGTGCCCCCCCGAGGGGCTCTGCGTGCAAGGAGGCGGCTGGGGAAGGAAGCGAGCGAGCATCTGCTTCGGTAATTAACCGAGCGCGCGCTCGTCCCCCGCGTGCCTTGGAGGAGTGCGTTGCCGCCACGCCGCCGAGCTGCCAGGCCGGGATTATCTGGATAATGCTCTTAAGCAGGGCAGGGGTGCCCCGCGGGGACGGCGAGCGCGGCTGGGCCAGTGGCAACCCCTTGTTTGGGAAACTTGCCAGGGATGGATCCGGCGCTGGGCACCGCACCGGGCATGGTGCTGCTGCCGTGGGGTGCCAGGAGGCTGTGCGCTGCGAAGGGCACGGCAAGGGCAGCGGGGCCAGCTGTGGGGCATGGGGACCACCCTCCCGGGCTGTTTTGGGGACCCCCGGGCTGGCACGGGGCTCGCCGGGGCCGTCGGGTGCTGCGCGGTGCCCGGGGTGGGCTGGGGGCTTTGGGGGCGCAGGCGGCCGCCCCGGGGAGGTGGATGAAGTTGTGTCTCCGGTGGATCCGGCAGGAGAGGATAATTTAGCTTCCAATCAATTCTTTAAATGCGCACAATTGAAAGATTGCCTCTGAAAGCTGCCTATAACCAGGGAGGTAATGGATTCTCTCCAGTAACAGGCGGCGGCGGCTCGGGAGCGGCAGCAGCCCTTCCTCGTGCCGGGGTTCTGCTCCCCAAAGGGCTCCTGGAGGGGCCGGGGGTGTCCCCAGCTCCCTGCTGGCCCTGGCCCCTGCTGGGACCCGGCCCCGTGCTCCCCGCGGTGGCGGTGACCGTGGCACAGCGTCCTGGTGCTGGGGACACGTCCAGCCCTCAGCCCGCTCGCCGTGCCGCTGGGGGTTATTACGGATATAATTTAAATGCAGTAACGAGCTGCTCTGAAGGGATCAAATATTAATCAGCCGCGCGAGCGCCGCTGTGACCCTGTGAAAAATGGAGAGAGGTGCTTGAAATGCCAGATCAGCCGGCACTGCGCGGGGGCTGTCCCCGGGCGGGGGGGGGGGGGTCTGGCTGTCCTCAGCCGCCGTGGTCCCCTGGGGGTGGCCGTAGCGTCCGCCCTCAGTGGCTTCCAGCCCGAGCTGGGTGGCTCTGCTGTTAGTGTAGGCCCTACGCAAACAGAGCGGTGATGGGGTGCTGGGAAGGGTGTGGGGCTTTATGCTGGGGGGGGGGGGGGGGGGTGATGATCCTGAGGGGTTGGTGGGGGGAATAGGGGAGCGGTTTGGCACCCCCAGAAGCGTCCCCGTGCAGCTCGGTGCCTGCTGGGGCTGGGTTTTGCCTGCGGGGAGGCTGTCGGGGCCGAGCAGCCGGACGCGGAGCCCGACGAGCGGATTTCATGCGCTGAGCGCCGCCGCCTTTCGGTTCTGGTCACTGGCAGCAGGAGCAGGGACGGGGAGCTGGGGTGGGGGGGGAGGAACACAAAAACTGGGGCAAAAAACGTCGCCCGTGCACAGCACTGAGGCTGCTCCGCGCAGCCCCGAGCTCAGCCTGGCAGCCAGGGGATGGGGCTGGCACCCCAGGGTGGCACGGGGCGGGGGGGGGCTGTTGTGGGGGATTTTGGCACACGGCTGCGGGGACTGGGGGGGCTGCTCCGGGCGCTGTGTGCGTGGGGAGGGGGGAAACGCCGCCGCGAGGCTGGCTGGCTCCGCCGGCGTGCGTGGCGACAGCGATCAGGTCCGAAATAGCATCAGACATGCAATTTGTCATCGCCGCTGCTCATGGAAATCGCCGTACAAATGCATTAGCGCCGCTGGGGGCGCGGGGCCCGGGGGCGTGGGAAGCGAGGGCGGCACGGAGGGGATGGGGGCACCACGACCCGGGGGCACCAGGCTCCCCGGGGCCCCAACCCATCGGTGGCCCCAATCTGGGGGTCACCAAAGGAGAAAGGGGTCAGGCTGGCCCCCTCCCAGAGCCCCCAGGCTCCCTGCTCGGTGCCGGCGGTGCTGGGTGCCAGGGGGCTCGGTGCCGGTGCGTTGCGGCGCGTGCCGGCGGCGCAGTTGGATGTCAGCTGGCGGCTCAGCCGCGATGCTCTGGGGAACCGACTGCGGCGACATGTGACATGTGTCAGCGGGTAAATGACTGTTCAATTCAAGGAGAATCGCAAAACATACAAGGTCAAACGCTTCCCTGCGAGCGCCACCATGAATATTAAAGCCGGGCTGTGCCGCGAGCTGCCAGGGCTGGAAGCTGCGCTCGCCCACGGTGTCCCCCGGGGCAGCCCCTCGGGTGTCCCCTGCTGCTGGACTGGGTCCTGTCCCTGCTTGTCACCTCCCCGAAGAGGGGACAGCAGCCCCGGTTTGGCCGTGGAGGCACCAGGGTGGTGCCCACCTGCACCCACGTGCAGTCTGCATGTGCCCACCCACCCCTATCCGTGCTCGTGCGCCACCCACCTGCATCCTGGTGCTGCCTGCACACGCCGCCTGTGCCCACCCACGGGTGCCCGTCCCTGCCCGCTCCCACCCACGCTCCCTGCCTGCTCCTGGGCACCCAGGAGGGTGTCCCAGTCCCCGCGCCACGTCCCCATCCCTGGGGACACCGAGGCAGGTGGCAGAGATGGGGAGCTGCCATCATTCAGGCACGTCCCCGCGGCTCGAGATGCTCAGTCTGGTGGCACCGCACGTGCCCGTGGTGGCTGGGGACCACGGGAGGGTGTCTGGGGGATGGTGGCTGGGGACCGCGGGGTGCTGAGCGTGGCGCCGGCTGCCTGACAGCTCATTCATCACAGCTGCCAGCCCTGGCCACGGGGGCAAAGCCAGATTGGTTTTAAATTGGAAAATAAACCTCGGCTCCTGCATGTCCACGGCCCCTGCCCTTGCTCCAGGCAGGGGACCCAGCTCCCTGCACCGATCCTGCACCCCGGCTGCGTGCCACCACCCCCAGGATGGGGAAACTGAGGCACGGCGCAGGGCCGGTGCCTGGGGCAGCCGAGCGTCTCGCCCCGTCCCGGCTGCTTTGCCGGGCGCTGTGTTATTGCTTTATTTGCCGGCCGTATTGATCGGCGCTCCCCGGGCGGCTGCGTGCCTGCTTATTTATTTATTTGCGACACCAGCCGCGATTGATTTCTGCCGGGGGGGCGGCCGCCCGCCGCAGACGGATTAGTCTCCAGCATCTCTCCGGCTCGCAGCTGCCGTTAATAGACTCCCGCTCGGCAAAGCCGATGTGACGGATTAGGACCCCGGCCCGGCCGCAGCCACGTGCCCCGCATGCCAAGGGGGCACCTAAGGGGACAGAACAGCCCCTTTGGAAGGGTCTCTGCCCCCCCTGAGAGCACCAGGCCCCAGGGTAGCAGGGGTCCTCTGTCACCAGCCCCCACCCACCTTAGGGACCCAGGAGGGGCACAGCCATGGCACGGTCACTGGAGATAAGCTGCTTAGAGACGTCTGTGGAGGTGGAGGTTGTAATCCCTGCGGTGCTTGAGGGGCATGGTGGTGGCATCTGGGCACGCTCTGGTTTTCTGCAGTGCCCCCAGCACCCCGTGTCCCCCGAGGGTCAGGAGCATCCCCTGGTACCCAAAATCATCCCCTGGTACCCAGAGCATCCCCATGTACCTGGAGCATCCTTGTGGCACACAAAACATCCTCGTGGCACCACGAGCCTCCCGTGGCACCCAGGGCACTGTGGTGTCCAACCTAAGGATGCTCTAGGAGCCCTGCCCCATCCACACAGCTCGGATGCGTGCCGCCGTGCCCCCAACACCCTGAGCAGGCGAGATGCTGTGGGCAGGGGGTGTGAGGGGCTGGGGGGGGACGTCTCTGCCCCAGCACCCCCGTTTGCTGCGTGGGACAGCTCGCGAGCGGCGCAGGACCGGGCCCGGAGCACCGATCTGCTATAAAAGCCTAAAAGAGCTTTTTGGCGCCCTTCAATATAAACTCATTAACTTTTATGTTCTAATAAATGGATCCTATTAGAAAATAATTCTGGCGGTGCCGGGGGACAGGTTAACCTCGCGGAGGCGTTGTGGCTGGGTGCTCACCCCCTGGGCAGCGGGGGGACTACTGGAGGGGTAGCAGCGGCGGGGGGGACACGTGGGGACAGGGTGACAGGACGGCGGGGACAGCTGCAGCACCCAGAAGCTCCCCCCATGCTGTTCTCCGAATCTAATGTCTCTTAATAGTCCCTTAAAAGTGGCAGTCGCAGAGTAATTAATCTTTGCGGGGCCCTGCCCTGCTACAGCTCAGTATAATTACCCGGTAATTGGCAGTATCGTGTCATCAGCGCCAGTGCGCGGCGCCGCGCGGCGAGATGTGGCCATGCGCCCTGCTCCGTGCCACGTCGGGGTGCTGAGCGTCACCGTCACCCCCCCGGCACCACAGCACGGCCAGGCTGGGGGCTGAGCCCCCCCCCCAGACCCCACAGTGGCTCAGTGGCTCGTTAGGGCTGATGAAATCCTGTTCTCGTTTGGGTTAATTGGGGTGTTTGCAGAGCCGGGCGTTGATGCACAGGGGGCTGGGAGGTGGCACAGGGGGGTCCCCAGGGCTGTGGGTGGCAGCAGAGAGTGGGCTCAGTTTGTCATCTTTTGGGGTGGTGGTGGGGCACGGTCCCAGCGTTGGGACCCTCCGGTGACGGCCCCGTGGCAGCCACCTGCACGTCTGCGCCATGGGGATGGGGGTCCTGAGGGCTCCCTGCCGTGGAGAGGACAAGCTGAGGCCAGGGCTGCCCCCAGCAGGGCTGATTTCAGGGGACAGAAGGGCACCCCTTAACGTGCAGCATGACACAGCTGTGTGTTAATTAGCCAAGCCTTAATTGCCCACACTGCCCTGGTGAAGAGCACACTGGGGCGAGGTGCGGCAGAGCCCTGCTGTGTGCGGGTGATGCGCTTGCTTGCTGCCCTGGCTCAGGCCCTGCTTACCCGGGAACGCGTCTGGAGAAAGCGATCAGCTTTATTGACAGCCCTCGGTCCCCCTGCCTCCGCTTTCCTCCCCGTGGCACAGCACAGCACCGCTGTGCTGGGAGCATGGCCGAAAGGTCCGGGTGGCACCGTAGCGTCACTGCGTGTGGCATCAGCCCTGCGTGTGGCGTCAGTCTGCAGTGAAGTGCTGGTCCTTGGGGCAGCACCAGTCCGTGGTGCAGCATTGGTCCACGGTGTAGCACCAGTTTGTGGGGCAGCATTGGTCCGTGGTGCAGCATTAATCCATAGTGCAGCATTGTTCTGTGGTGCCGCATCAGTTTGTGGGGCAGCATCGGTCCGTGGTGCAGCATTGGTCCATGGTGCATCATCAGCCCGTGGTGCAGTTTTGGTCCATGGTGTAGCATCAATCCATGGTGTATCATCGGTCCGTGGTGCAGCATCAACCTGTGGTGCAGCATCAACCCATGGTGTATCGTCAGCCTATGGTGCAGCATTGGTCCATGGTGTAGTATCAGCCCGTGGCGCACCATCAATCCACGGTGTATCATCGGTCCACGGTGTATCATCAACCCGTGGTGCAGCACCAGCCCGTGGTGCAGCACATGTCCCCACCACCCCACGCTCTCTCCTCCCCCAGGCTTCAATGGGCTGCAGGGGAAGGCCGGGGAGAGCTCGGAGGCCGAGGGGGACCCCACGGCGCTGCCCACGCCGGCCGAGCGGGAGGCCGAGGCGCGCTTCGTCAGCACGGCGCCCACCCTGAAGCTGCTCAACCACCACCCGCTGCTGGAGGACCTGCTGCACGAGGCCTTCCTGAAGAAGGATTACCTGGCCCAGGCACCCTTCCCGCCCGCCCTTCCCGGCCCCATACTGCCTGCTGATGCCCTGCGGCCGGCCCCCGGCCCCCCGGCCCCCCGGTCCCCTCCTCGTGCCCCCGCCTTGCCCCGTGCTGCCTTCCCCACCGCCCCCCTGACCACGCCGGCCGAGCGCCCGGGGCCGTGGGGGGAGCCGTGGGGGATCACGCCGGGCGCAGACCCCTCGCCGTCACCCGCTGCGGGGTCAGGATCGAGCCCCGCAGCCCCCAGCCGGGTGCCCACCACCCCCGGCACGTCCCCGGGGGGCACCGGGGTCTCTGGGGACGAGGAGGGGACCACCACCACCTCCACCATCACCACCACCACCGTCACCACGCTGCAGGGGCCAGGTGAGCGCCGGGAGGGAGATGGGGGGGCCAGAAAGACACGGGGCTGACGCGGGGGTCTCCTTGTCACCAGCCCCGTGCAACCGGACGCTGGCGGGCCCCGAGGGCTGGCTGGTGTCCCCAGAGCCGGCCGGTGCCCCGTATGACAGCAGCCTGGACTGCACCTACACCATCTCTGTCTACCCTGGCTATGGCGTGGAGATCAAGGTGAGCTGCGGGTGGCACGGGGCACGTATCCCCGACTCCACGCGTGGCCCTGCAGGGCGCAGAGAGCAGACAGCCCCGTCCCTGTCCTTGTCCCCATCCCTGTGCCACTGTCCCAGGAGAAACAGCTCAGGGCATCTCCCACCCTCGGGCTCCAGAGCAGAGACTTGGGTGCTCGGGGCTGGTGCGATGCCCCGTGGCTGTCGGCTGCCACGGCTGGCACCTGTTGATGAAGAAGCAATATAGGATTTAATTAATGACGGCACTGACCCAATCTGGCATCGCCAAAAGCCGCCGGCAAGCAGCAGGCAGCAGCATGGGGTTGCTGCTCCGCGCTCAGCCCCAGCTCGCAGAGCAGCGCTCGCTGGTGCCGCCGTTCATCACCGCGCAGCGCTGCTTAATTAACATCATTAACAGCAAATTGCTCCGGAGTGCTGGAGCACACGCCTGGCTGCCGAGGGCCCGGCCGTGCCGCAGGGCTCCGGCACAGCCGGCGGCTGGGCTCTTGCTGCTCCATGTGCCATGGGGAGATTTATGGCGGTGCTAACCGTGTTTGAAAGGCGCTGCCCCGCGTGGACAAGCTCCGGCGCGCTATCGACCGCGGGAGATCCCGCTGCCGGGGAACGCGGTGACAGCCCCCCCCGTCTCCCCCCCCAGGTGCACAACATCAGCCTGGCCGAGGGCGAGACGCTGACGGTGGAGAGCACGGCGGGTCTGGAGCCCGCGGTGCTGGCCAACGAGTCCTTCCTGCTGCGGGGCCAGGTCATCCGCAGCCCCGCCAACCTGCTCACCCTGCGCTTCCAGAGCCCCCAGCCCACCAGCCCCGGCTCCTACCGCTTCCACTACCAAGGTACGGGGCGCTGCCGGCACGGCTGACACCCCGCGGGGTGCTACCTGTCCCTGGGGGGTGCCCCCGTTGGTGTGGCACCAATTCGCAGCACGGCGATCCGTGCCGCCGCCGGGTTAAGCAGGCACCGACCGGTGAGGTACGCTAATGGAGAGATAATTAGCACGAGAAATTACGCTCTCAGTGAGCACCATCAGCAATATCACCGATACGCAGGGGGCTGGGGATGCGGGCCGGGTGCGGGACCCCCATCCTGTGGTCCGGAGGGGTCTGTCCTGCCCCGTGACACCGCCACCTGCCCCCAGCCTACCTGCTGAGCTGCCCCTTCCCATCACGGCCCGCCTTCGGCGACGTCTCGGTCAGCAGCCTGCACCCCGGCGGGGACGCCCGGTTCCACTGCGCCGCGGGCTACCAGCTGCAGGGCGCCCGCCTGCTCACCTGCCGCAACGCCACCCGGCCCTTCTGGAGCGCCCGCGAGCCCCAGTGCATGGGTGAGCCCCCCGCGGGGACGCGGCCGGTGCCACCCAAGCACCCGTTGACCATCCCTGCCCGTCCCGCAGCGGCGTGCGGCGGGGCGGTCCGTAACGCCACGGTGGGACGCGTCGTCTCCCCCGGCTTCCCCGGGAACTACAGCAACAACCTGACCTGCCACTGGCTGCTGGAGGCGCCCGCCGGCCACCGCCTGCACCTCCACTTCGAGAAGGTCTCGCTGGCCGAGGATGATGACAGGTTTGGGTCCGCACGGGGTGGGAGTGGGGGAGAGGGGGCACCTCGGGACAGCCCCACGCCATGCGAGGGGATGGAAGGTGTCAGCCATGCTGAAGGAGGGGTGATGTTGGCCGTGCTCAAGGACAGGCAGTGGCCGTGTTCAAAGATGGGTGCTGTTGGCCATATCCAAGGATGGGTGCCGTTGGCCATGTTCAATGATAGGTGCTGTTGGCCATATTCAAAGGTACCGTTGGCCATACCAGGGCATGGAGACCACTGGGCACACTCAAGGCTGGGTGCCGTTGGCCATAATCAGGGATGGGCACCGTTGGCCATGTCCTAGGGTCGGTGCCCTTGGCCATATCCAAGGATGGGTGTCATTGGCCATGATCAGAGATGGGTGCTGTTGGCCATGCCCAAGGATGGGTGCTGTTGGCCAGGGCTGGTGCAGCACCCTGACCCTGCGGCGCCTCGGCAGGCTCATCATCCGCAACGGGAACAACGTGGAGGCACCTCCGGTGTACGACTCCTACGAGGTGGAGTACCTGCCCATCGAGGGGCTGCTCAGCACCGGGCGCCACTTCTTCGTGGAGCTCACCACCGACAGCAGCGGGGCCGCTGCAGGCATGGCGCTGCGCTACGAGGGTACGGGGTCGGGTCACAGGGGGGGAGGCACTGGGGCATCCCCACGCCCCCCCCCCAGGACCCCACAGACCTCTGCACGTGGGCCCACAGCCTTCGAGCAGGGGCACTGCTACGAGCCCTTCGTCAAGTACGGGAACTTCACGGCCAGTGACCCCCGGTACCCCGTGGGCACCACGGTGGAGTTCAGCTGTGACCCTGGCTACACGCTGGAGCAAGGCTCCACCATCATCGAGTGCGTCGACCCCAGCGACCCGCAGTGGAACGAGACGGAGCCGGCGTGCCGCGGTGGGCACCGGAGACGGGGGGGCTGTGGGTGCTGGACCTGGGGGGGATGGATCTGGGGGTGCAGTGGGTGCTGGAGCTGGTGGGTGCTGGAGATGGGGATGGGTCACCAGGGATGGTGGAGCCACCATGGCATGGCACGTGCTGGAGGTAAGTGGCATGATGCTGGGTGCTAGATTTGGGGTGCCAAAGCGGGTGCTGGAGCTGGGGGGGGGCATGGCGGGTGCTGGAACCGGGATGCCGTGGTGGGCACCCATGGTGGGTGCTGTGGCGAGTGCCCCCACGGTGGTGCCGAGCCCGGCGTGCGCCCGCAGCGGTGTGCAGCGGGGAGCTGACGGACGCGGCCGGCGTGGTGCTGTCGCCCAACTGGCCGGAGGCGTACGGCAAGGGCCAGGACTGCATCTGGGGGCTGCACGTGGAGGAGGACAAGCGCGTCATGCTGGATGTCCGCGTGTGAGTGCGGGGGGGTCTGCGGCACAGGGATGGGGTGGGGGGACACCCACGCGTCCCCTGCCCTCATGCCCTGTGTGCCCCAGGCTGCGGCTGGGCGCCGGGGACGTGCTCACCTTCTACGACGGGGACGACCTGACGGCGCGCATCCTGGGCCAGTACACGGGCGCCCGCGGCCGCTTCAAGCTCTTCGCCTCCAGCGCCGATGTCACCATCCAGTTCCAGTCCGACCCCGGCGCCGGCGTCTTCGCCTACCGGCAGGGCTTCGTCATCCACTTCTCCGGTGAGCCCCGCGGCGGGGACGGGTGTTGGCGTCCCCGCGTCCCCTTCTCACCCCGCTGTCCCCGCAGAGGTGCCCCGCAACGACACGTGCCCCGAGCTGCCCGACATCGCCAACGGCTGGAAGACGGCCTCGCAGCCCGAGCTGCTGCACGGCACCGTCGTCACCTTCCACTGCTACCCCGGCTTCGAGCTGGCCGGCACCGACCTGCTCATGTGCCACTGGGACCTGACGTGGAGCGGCGACCTGCCCTCCTGCGAGCGGGGTGAGCGGGGACACGTGCCCCCCCCCCGTCCCCTCCTGCCACCCCGTCCCGCGGCCGCCTTCACCGCCCTGTCCCTCCTGCCCGCAGTCACCACCTGCCGGGACCCCGGGGACGCCGAGCACAGCCGCAGGGTGGTCTCCAGCCCCAAATTCCCGGTGGGGGCCACCGTGCGCTTCGTCTGCGACAAGGGCTACGTCCTGGCGGGCGCCGGGCTCCTCACCTGCCACGACCGCGCGTCGGGGGGACCCAAGTGGAGCGACCGCCTGCCCAAGTGCATTCGTGAGTCGTGCGCCCCGGGGGCTGGTGGCACCCTGGGGACGAGCGCGGTGCTGACAAGGCCGTGCCCTTGCCCGCAGCGGAGGCGTACGAGCCCTGCCACAACCCCGGCGTGCCCGCGGGCGGGCGGCAGAGCCCCGAGCGGCGGCTGTACCCGGCGGGGGCCACGCTGCGCTTCTCCTGCGCCGCCGGCCGGGCGCTGCTGGGCGAGGGCAGCCTGCGCTGCCTGCCCGGGCACCCCTCGCGCTGGAGCGGCTCTCCTCCCATCTGCAAGGCGGGTGAGCGGACGCCCACCCCCCCTGCCCCGGCACCCCTGCGGACACCCCCCCGCTGCTCCCTGCTGATGCCGGCTCCTTTCTATTCCCCACCCCCCCCACCCCAGCCTCCTACGATGAGTTTTACAGCAATCGCAACCTGGACGGTAAGGGAAATCGGTTGAGGGCTTGCTGGGGCACCCTTGGGTGCTAGGGCACGGTGGGCACCTGGGGGTGCAGCCGCTGCTGGGTGCCCCCCGTTGAGCCCCCCCCCCCCCCCGCTCCCCCCGGGGCAGCCGTGGCCAAGGCTGTGCCCTCGGGGCCGGCGCTGGAGGGCACCAACGTGGCCATCGCCGTCTTCCTGCCCGTGCTGGTGGTGGCCCTGCTCATCGGAGGCGTTTACCTCTACTTCTCCAAGTGAGTGCCCGCTGAGGGGGGGTCCCCTGCACCCATCCGGGCCCCCCCCCACCCCCAGCCCCGACCCCCACCACTGCCCCCCCCCGGCTCCGTCTCCCCGCAGGCTCCAGGGGAAGCCGGCCCTGCAGCTGCCCCTCGCCGGCTCGCACCCCTACGACCACATCACCGTGGAGTCGGCGTTCGACAACCCCACCTACGAGACCGGAGTAAGCACCGGCCCCCCCCACACCCCCCCCCACCCCCGCCCCCACAGCCGGGGGTGTGGACCCCCCCCCGGGACCACGGATAGGGGGGGATTGTGCTCCCCGGGGACCTGGGCCGTGTGCCCCCGGGGGTTGCGTGTTGGGGTTGTGCGGCCAGGAGCCCGTGCACCCCCTGGGGAATGAGCGGGATGGGATATGGGTCTTGGGGAGTGTGTATGGGACGGGATGTGCATCCCCTGGGCCATCTATAGGATGGGATATAGGTCTCAGGGACCCCGTATGGGGTGGGACGCGCATCCTTGGGGCCATCCAGTGGCTGGGACATACGTCTTGGGGACCGCGTATGCGATGGAATATCCATCCCTGGGGCTATCTATTACATGGGGCGTTCATCTTGGGGACTGTGTATGGGATGGGACGTGCATCCCCGGGGCCATCTATTGGATGGGACCGCGTATGGGATGGGATTTTTATCCCTGGGGCCATCTATTGGATGGGACATACACCTCGGGGTCCGTGTACGGGATGGGACATCCAGCCATGGGGCCACCTACTGGATGGGACATACACCTCGGGGATCACGTATGGGATGGGACGTGCATCCCCAGGGCCGCCTATTAAATGGGACATCCACCTCGGGGACCCTGTACGGGGTGGGACACCCATCCCGGCGCTGTCACGGGGTGGGACAGCCCTCCAACGCCCCCCCTACACGGGATGCGGCACCATCCCAGGGACTGGGATCTGTAGGACGAGGCGCCCACCCGGGGACCACGCGTGGGATGGGACGTGCCCCCCCCCCCCCCCTTCTCTCCCCCCCCACCCGAAACCACAGGGGGTGGGAGATGGCTCACCCCCACCCCGGGCACCCCGCAGCACCAGGGGGTGTCCAACCCCTCGCAGTCTGTTTCCTTTGCAGGAGACGAGGGAATACGAGGTGTCCATCTAGGGGAGGGTGCCGCTGCCCCCTCCTGAGCCCCCCCGCGCCTGCTGCCCCCCCCCGCCCCCCCCAGGGGGCCAGGCACACCTCTCGCAAGGAGCCCCCAGCGGGAACCCCCCCCCTCCCTGCCACCCCAACCCCCCCAAGACCCCCGTGGGGTGTCCCCCAGCCCCCCCCTGACCCCCCTGCTCCGGGTGGGCAGGGGGTGCTGAGCCCCCCCCCCCCCCCCAGCCCCAGCGATGGAGGACGCCCCCCAAATGGGGTGGGGGGGGGGGGGCACGAGGCTGCGGGGAGCCCCCAGGGAAGGGCAGGGCTCCCTGGGGGGCAGCCTGAAGGTGCCGGGGGGGGGTGTTGGGGGGGCAGCCAGCAAGGTAATGGGGTGTCCTTGCGGGGGGGACACACGAGGGGGGGCTCGGGGTGCCCCCATCCCACCCCCATCCCCCTCCTGACCCCAGTGCCCCCAGCATGCTGCCCCCCCCAGCGTCCCCCCCCCACTTGCTTCACCCTCCGGGGGGTTGGGGGGCACCCATAGGGGTGTCCCCATCCCCCCCCCCCCCAAAAAAAAAAAAAAAACCGCACGTCCTGGCACCTTACGGGGGCCCCCCCAGCCCCGGGGTGCCAGGGTGGGCAGGGGGGCACCGGGCATGGCTGTGTCCCTGTGTCCCCCCTCACCCCCGGCTGGGGCTGGGGGTGTCACACAGGGTGTGTGTGCCCCCCCCCCCTCCCTTTTCAGAGGAGCCCCCTCCCCCCCTCATCTTTTGGTCGGTTCATTAATAAAAAGGCGGTGTTTTAGAAGAAATCCCGGCGTGGTGCTGAGCGGGGGGGGGGGGGGCGCCCGGTGGGTCGTGGGGGGGGTCCCTGGGGTAATGGGGAGGGTCCTTGGGGTAACGGGGGGGTCCCTGGGGTGGGGGCACTCACTGCCCTGTAACCCCCCCATACCGCCCTGTAACCCCCCCCCTCCCCGGGCTGGGCACCGCGCCCCCCACCCAAGGGTGCTCCCTGCAGCACCCCTGGGTGCTCCCCACGCTGCCCCCCCCCAGCACCCACCCTCTGGGTGCCCCCCGCAATCCCCCCCCCCGTTTTCCGGGTGCACTGCACCTTTAAGAGGCGTGGCCCCCGCCGCGGTGACGTCAGGCGCGCTCTCCGCGCGCCCTCTGCCGGCGCGCCAAAACCAGCGCCCCGCGCCGTGACGTCACCGCGCTGCTCTAACCCCACCCCCCCCGTCCCCGTCCCCGGAACGTGACGGCGGCCACGCGCCTGCGCGCACGCCCTCCTCCTCCGCGCCTGCGCCGCGCCTGCGCGGGAAAGGGGGCGGGGCGAGCCGGGTGGGCGGGAGGCGGTGCCAGCGCCGCGCATGCGCACTCCACGCCCCCTCGCGGGCTCCCCCTCCCCTCCCCTCCGCCGAGAGAGCGGGAGGCGGGGGAGGGGCGGCGGCGGCGGCGGCGGCGGCGCGGGCCGCGCATGCGCAGTGAGGGGGGGCGGCGGGGCGCGGGCTGCGCGTGCGCGGGGGGCGGCGGCGGCGGCGGCGGCGGCGGCGGCGGGGCCCGGGCGGGTGCGGAGCGGAGCGGGGCGGTGCGGGGCGGGGGCCGCTCCTCCCCCACCTCTCCGGTAACACGGTGATGGCAGCGGGCGTCGGGCCCCCCGCAGCCGCCCCCGGGCCCGGCTGGACGGCGAGGAGGAGGAGAACGGCGGCGGAGGGCAAAGCGCAGCGGCCCGTGGGTTAGGGCCTGAGCCGCTCGGCCAGGAGCGGGAGGGGGGGCGGGGGGCTCCCCGGTGCCCTCCCGGTGCAGCCCCGGACCCCTCCGGTAGCTCGTCCCGTCCCCCTCCTCCTCCTCCTCCTCCTCCTCCTCCTCCTCCGCCGCCCAGCTCTCGCTCGCTCCCTCCCCGCCGCCCGCCGTGTGTCTGTGTGTGTGTGTGGGGGGGGGGGGGGCTCCCGGGGCCGCTCCCGGGGCTGGATGAATGTGGGAGAAGATGGAGACCAAGACGATCGTCTACGACCTGGACACCTCCGGGGGGCTGATGGAGGTGAGGCCCGGCCGCGGGAGGTGGGGGCGGGGGGGGTTGGGCACAGACACCGGGGCCCGGTTCCAGCCACCGGTGGGGGAGGAGGGGGGGGGGGGGGGGGGGGGGGCGCACACACGGGGACCTCCCCCCTCTTTTCTCTGGTCCCCCCCCCCCCCCCCCCCCCCACCCACCCCCCCACCCCCCCACACAAAAAAAAAAAAAAAAAAAAAAGCCCCGTGGCCATAGAAGGAAGTGTGGAGGGAAGGCGGCGGCTCGCCCAATCCCCGGGAGAGGCCCCTGCAGGGCGCGGGGCGGGCCCGGCCGCCGCCATCACCCCCCCCCCACCCCCCCCCCCCCCCCAACCCCGGGGCCGGTCCGGGGGGGGGGGGGGGGGGGGGGGAGAAGGGCTCCGGGGGTCGTGGGGTTGGGCTCCGGAGCAGCCCCTCAGAGCCCCGCCGGGCGTGTGTGTGTGTGTGTGTGTGCGTGTGCGTGCCGCAGCAAATCCAGGCCCTGCTGGCTCCCCCCAAGAGCGAGGATGGGGAGAAGAAGAGCAGGAGGCCCGAGAAGGAGCCCCGGCGGAGCGGCAGGGCCACCAACCACGACAGCTGCGATAGCTGCAAGGAAGGAGGGGACCTGCTCTGCTGCGACCACTGCCCCGCCGCCTTCCACCTCCAGTGCTGGTAAGGCTCCCGGCGTCGTTTCTGGCTTCCTCGGGCTCTCCCAGCCCCTGTCTCCCTCCGGGTCCGGTTCGATTCCTTCCCTCTCCGTCCTCCTCCTCCTCCTCCGGCAGCTCCCGCTCCCCGTTAGATCCAGGAGGGCCAAACGGGGCCGGGAGGCCAAAATTAAAAAATAAAGGAGGCGCGAACCCCTCCGCGAGGCCTGCCGCGGCGCGAAGGCGGCACCCCACCGTTTTGGGGACGCGCACCGCGACCCCCCCCCCCCCTCCTCCCCCCCCCGGGCGCCTTCAGCCTCCTTTCTTTTTGTGCCGAGAGGCCCCGAGGAGAGGCGAGGCCGCGGCCTGGCCGCTTCGCTGCTCCTGCCCGCAGCAGGCCTGCTGCCGCCTCCCCCCCCCCCCCCCGGGGCCTTCGGCTTCGCCTCCTCGCCCCTTGGCGAGGGGACGCCCCCCGGGGGGGGTCTCCTGGGGGTCTCCAGCCCGGGGGGAAGCCGCGGCCGCGTCCCCCCCCCACCGCGTAGGGCCTGACGTTCCCGGCGCTTCCGTGCTGCTGCAGCTGCTGGGAATAATGGAGGTTGCTGTCTCTGTGTCTCCCTGCCTCACTGTTTACAATATGGCGACCTTCCTTTAAATTATATTTTTATTCTCAGCGCCATTTTGGCTGCCTATATGACTCCCAAACCCTCGCGGCCCTCCCCGAGTATCTCGGTCGTGCAAATGCCTTCCCCCGTGGAAATCCGGGCCTCCGGAGTTTAAAATTGGCCCGGCTTATTCCTTTCCCTCCTTTTTTTCCTTCCTCCTGACTCCGGAGACCTGCTTATCTCATCCCTGCGCTGTGAATTTTCGGGGCGGCCGGCTCCTCTCTTTGCCCGGCGTTGGCGCGGCTTTGTTGATAAAAAGGCAGAGCTTTTTTTTTTTTTTTTTTCTCCTCTTCTTCTTTGCATGCAAATCTCGGGGCCGTGGCGCGGAGGTGCGCGTGCGGAGGCGGTTTGCGAGGCTGCGGCGGGGAGGAGGGCTCTGGGTCCTCGCCTCCTCGGCGCTTCCCCAGCTCGCAGCACGGCACAAAAGCCGCCGGGCGAAGGAAAAGCACCTGAACTTTTCCCAGCCCCAAAGTTTCCTCCTCTCCCGCGCGGGGAGAGCCCAGGTGCGGCGGAGGCAGCCCTGCCGCCCGTGTCGCTCGCTCAACAGTTGACACGGGCTGGTGTGAAATGAGCGCAGGCAGAGCGGGGAACGGGGTGGAGGAGGGAGCGGGGCGAGTCAAACAGCTGGAGCTCGGGCGCACGGAGTATTCTTCCTTAGGGGAGATTTTTTAACCGCGTTCCTTTCTCTCTTTCATGCTTTGGAGCTTTGTTTGCTGCCCTGTTACAGCTGTCTCCTCCTTTTTTTTTTTTTCCTTTTTTTTTTTTAAATTTTTTCCTTTTGCCCGGTGGTTACGCCGTGTTTACACGCTAATTGCAGGTCTCTGAGCACTTATTAAGCTGATGGCTGATACCAGGAAGGCTGAGCGTGCGGTCGCAGTTGTGCAGGGAGTGTCCCGTTAGCAGCGCGCGGCCGGGCTAACCCAACAATGCTGTAGCGTGCAGCCATGACATCATCCCTCCTGCCCCGGGGAAGTGCTGCTGGTGGTAGCGCACATCCTCCACGCTTACCAGAATGACACCGGTGTTTTCTCGGCCAGCCTTCTCGGTGGGCTCTAATTTAAGGTTTTTCCTCTTCGTTTTGGGCGCGTTTGGTTAAAACGCGGCGTTTGCTTGCGGGTGCTCTCGAGCACGTCCTGAGCTTTCTCTCGCTGAGGCTGGAGCGGTGGCTAGGACGTCAGATTTTGAGATGGGAGACCGGTCGCTAATGCTGCGAAGTTTCTTGCTTGGCTCTGAGTCCTAGTTAACCTCAGCCTTAAACGAGTCCGCTCCCTGCAGGGCCACATCTGGCTAAATTTCATGACTTAATCTGGCAAGTTTCTTGCAGCTGGTCAGCGGGAAATGGCCGCGTAAACCGGGCAGCTGGGGAGCTTTGGCTGTGCCCGGGCTGAGTTGGTTTGCGTTACAATCACGAAAATCCTTTGGCTAACTAGTCGCCCTTCAGGACAGGATCAGAAGGTACGGTTCTGATTGTTCATTCCCGCTTTTCTCACCTTCCTTGGGATATCTCCCGGGTGAGCGTTCGGATGACCAGCAGAAGCCCAGAGCCTGCTGCGTGCTTCTCCTGAGGGCCTCGGGCCCCGTCCTGCCTTCCTGCTCCTCAGCCTCTCTGTGCCGCGCCGCTGAGGCCTCCGAGCAGACCAGGTTGTGTCAGAGGGATGCTGGGGTTTCATTTCCATGTTTTCTTCCCCTTACCTCCTACATCTTGCTTAAAGTAAACTTCCGTTCTGGATATGGACTTAGGCATAAAGGCTGCACTTGCAGCTTCCTTTCTGCCTCCTTTCTTTTTTTTTTTATTTAAAGAACAGCAGCTGTAACGCAATGCTTGCTTTAAGTAATTGGAACAGCGGTTTAAATATGCTGCTGTAGCATGGTAGCTGAATTGTGTCAACAGCTTAACTGTTCTTTAAATATTTATTGTAAGCTTTAGCACCAGGTTGCATTTATTATCAATATAGGAAACAAAAAGCTCTTAATAGGCCAAGGAATTGTGATCGGTCCCGTACAGGAGAGGCCAAACCATGGTGGAAAATGAACGGCGAGGTGTGATCAGCCCGGGTTAACGCAGTGGGCTGGAGACAAGCCTGGCCCATAAACCAGAATCATTCCTTTCTGTGTAGGAAAGGCTCCTCGGCGTCGTGTCGTACACACCTGCAGTGAGCACGTCGGTTCTTTAGCTAAGAAGTTTGTGGGTCACGAGCTTGCCTCCCCTTGAAAAAGGAGCTGCACGGGTCGTCGGGTGCCGCCGTGCTGGGGTTCGGCGGGCACCACGCGTGGTCCTGGCACGCTTTGCAGTTGTTCCACTGAGCGCTGGTTGGAAATGAGAGTAAGCGTAAATGAGAACAAGCCACTTGGTCCCCGAACCCGTCGTCTTCTGCGGAAACC
The DNA here is from genome assembly GCF_009769625.2 of Cygnus olor. NCBI lineage: Eukaryota > Metazoa > Chordata > Aves > Anseriformes > Anatidae > Cygnus > Cygnus olor. The sequence continues at coordinate 7,042,616 of NC_049188.1, read as the reverse complement.
AGAACGTGCTCGGCCAAAGCGCTGAGAACTTGCCGCGTCTGGCGGCGTTGCGCGTCTCTGCGGGTAAATACCAAGTTCTGGCGGTGCAGCGTGGGAACGGCTGGGTTTCTGGGGGTGGAAGCGCCTCCCCGGTTCGTCTGCTGGGGTTTCGGCTCTTCTCACAGCGCCAGCTCCGAATCACTCGCTGGGTGTGAGACTCCCAGGTGCTGCTGCGAGGAGGTCGCAGGTAACCTGCCTTGGTTGGAGGCACGCAGGGAAGTGTACAATCCCTTCCAGATGCTTAATTTTGACACGCTTGGATTAATATCGCAGTGAGGTGGCCGTCTTCAGGTTTGAACTTCCAGAGGGGCTTTTTTCTCACCTTGGGACTTCTTGGAAGCAGAGCATATGGCTCCTAGCTCCCAAGCTCGTGCTCTTTGTAACCTGGGCTCGGGCCGCGGTGCAGGAAGCATTTTGTCCTGATGTTCTGTCCTAACTCAGGCCCCTTGCAGTGGCGTGTGCGCGCCCTGCCTTCATGCAATTGAAAAACAATTTCATTTCCCAGCACTTCTGCTGTTCTTCCCGTTTATATCCCCCTCCCGGTGTGTGATTGCTAGAACTCCCTGTATTTTCTTAAGCTGTCGGTAAACAAGAGTTCGCATTGAAGCTGGTTCGCAAAGCGAGCGGTGTTGCAAATTCGTTACAGCGTCAGCGGAGGATTAGAGAGATCCCTGCGAGAGAGGAAAAGTTTCGTTAGCGAGCTGGGGGAGGGGAGCGCCGACGGAGGGAGAGCTAACACAGCCCGGTTTTGTGTTTCTTTTCAAGTCTCGCTGCGAGTTCCTGCTTGGAGGAGCCCTCTTCAAAATCGCTCACCTCGCCGGGCGCTGCCGTTCGAGTCCTTCTTAAAACCGCCTGCTGCTGCCTTGGGAGCTTTGCTGCTAGCGTGGCAGAGCGACCCGAGCTGCCTAAATCCCGCTGGCTGCCCCTTAACCGTAAGCAGACGGTGCTGATGCCCGGCAAAACGGCTTCCCCTGTGGGCTGCATCCCCCCGCAGCCGTGCTGGGAGAAGCACGCCAAATCCCGAGCGGGGCCCGCGAGTTCCATCAGACTTTTTGCAGCGCTTGCCTCTCGCCGTGTTTATATTTGGAGCGTTTGGCTCCGTTTCCTCTCCGATTTGGCAGCCTTCTCCCAAGCGCTGTTGTCGAAGAACTGGAGTAACGGAGCTGCAAAGAGAAGTAGAGGGGAGCTGAGCTTTGCGTATGTTCTCTGAGTCACATCGGTTAAATGCTTTGCTCATAGAATGGAAAAAAAAAAAAAAAAAAGCTGGGTTTAACTGGTAGGACATCAGTAACTCTTTCCGTGCCTCATTCAGGTCTAAAATGGCCTGCCTTATCTCGGTCTAGCTTCGATTTTGCATAAATCCCCATTCTTAGGAGGGGGTGAGGGGAGGGGAGCATCAGCCCGGCTATTGTCTTTGCTGATCCTGCCCTGAAGGTGCCTCCTCGGCTGCCTCCTGGCTTTCAGGTGAAACTTTGAAAGGACCCAAAGCACAAAGCGTCTGCCCCTGCCAGGAGTGGCGGGGTGTCCGGGAAGCTTATCTCAGCCCTAACTGACCTGAGGAGGGGAACGCAGCTTCTGTACGCTGAATTAATTAAACGTCGGGGGCGATTCGTATGCGTCGGTGCTTCCGACAGTTTCAGAAAGCTTGTAGTTTAACTCGGCAAAGGTTTTTATTTTGAGGTTTTCTGGTTTGGTTTGGTTTTTACATTAAATGCCTGGCAAAAGCCTGCTCTAGCATCTGTACGAGTGCATTTTGAAGACCAGGCAGTTCTGTTCAAAACATTAATTGAACTCTATCAGTCTTAACTGATGAAGTTTGGTAGAACAGCGTACCTTTAGGAAAGAGAAGGGCAAAAAGAGGCAGGCAGCTTTTCTTTCCGTGCATCTCCGGTTCTGGTATTCCGGTGCCGTCGGGGCCAGCGTGGTCTTAGCTCCCAAACCAGAAGGAAGCAGTTGCACTGGCCTGGTTTCCCAGCGCAGGGTCACTGCGCATGTGTCTGCAGATGTGGTAACACGATCGGTCCTGGCAGTTCTCTGAAGCACTCGTACCAATGAAATCTTTTCTCTCCCCTTATTTTCGTCCTAAATCTCTCGGTGCAAAACCAGATAAGGTCAACCTGAATCTGTGACCTTAAGCCGAGGGCACCAGAAAACCGCCGATAAGGAGAGCCTCACGAACTGATCTAATTTGGGGACTGGCAAATCCCAGCTCTCAGCAGCGTGTGCGTGCTCGCGTTCAGCTGAGCGTGAGCAGATTCCGCAGCGTGGGCAAGAGCTGGCCCGAGCCTGGCGTGTTGGGAGCGAGCTGTGAATCGCCACCGGCGGCGCGAAGCGGCGAGACTTGCAAGCCCTTGGGATCCCGTCGAAATCAACAAGGGGGATGTTTAACTGCTTAACTTAGGCTTTGTCTTCGGGCATCTCGTGCATAGACCAGCACTGTGTCAAACATCCACAGTGATCCCGTAAAAGGGCACGGCGTGAGGCTGTTAATAAGGAAGGTTCTCGGCTGTTTCGTCCCTTTGCTTGGGAAGGTGCCAGCTTTACCTCGACTGAGACTCGTGGAGCTGAGAATGCGTTTTGTGCCGTCGTCGAGCTGATTTCTGAGCCTGACGAAGTTCTCTTGGATGAAGTGGCGCGCGTGGCTTCGTTAGCTGCTCCGGAGCTGGTCTTTCCTGGTACGTGGGACCTGGAGGCGTGACTCAGGGGAGCATTTCAAAACGTGGAAAGGGCTTCCCGGAGGAATTCCATCCCCTCCAGGCATTTGCAAAGGAAATTCTTAATTGGATTAGATTCATAATACTAATCTGCTAATGACTGTTTGTTATGGAGATCTTAGCGCTATCTTGTAAATATATTCACCTTAATTTAGCTTGCCTTGTGCCTGTTTATTGCGTGCGAGCTCGGTGCTGGTAAGGTAATGCAGCTGCCTGCAGATCTTAAAGCTGGGAATGGGGTACGGACCACTGTGTGAGTGCACCAAATGGTGTAACGCTCTGATAATTCTCCCCTCTCTCCATTTCCCAAAGTTGCTTTAGGTGGGGATAGTAAATGGGGAGCATGTCTAACCTCCTGCTGTACTTCTGGTAGGGCTGGTGCGTGGGGAGTGCTCCCATGCTGTTGTCAGCTATAGATTTTTAACCACAAACTGTATATTTGTAGGAAGAGGAAGGGCCAAATAATGCGTTTTGCCCCGTGAAAGTGACCTGTATGACTTGGTTTGTACCCGTTGTTGCGGTGGTGTGAAGAACACCCGTGTGGAGTGCACATGGATGTTAAACTGTTTTTGTTTCTGGTCTGACTCAGTGGTTTGTGAGGTTCCTGAGCTTGTCCTGTGCTCTGGAGGCCCTGTGAGTAGCAAGCGGCAGGAATCTGCTGTAAAGAAAGCAAGCAGCTCCTTGCAGAGCAGGAAAGAGGTGTGTATCTTCCTGAAAGCAAGCGTTGCAAAGCCTGAACGTTTAGGGAATGCTGCCTGTTGCAATATAAATCACATGTGAGAATGGCTTGGCTACCTGTTTTTTTTAACCAGTCAGGAAGTAAGCTCGGAGTTCTGAAAATGCTAACGTATCTCAGAACATAATATGGCTTTGTTCTAGGAGTGCGAAGTGCTGGATTCGAAAGAAGTGAGTGTAAGCAAAAAGCATCTTGCCACGTCGAGTTACTGGCTAAACTTGGGATTTTACGACGCAGTCAGATTGTCGGAGCCGGCTTTTTCTTACGCTGCCTGCAGCTCCACAGCACGCTAGATGTCTGCCCAGCTTCTCAGAGGAGTGCTACGGGGTCTGGTGTCTGTAAGCTGCATAACAATAGTGCTGCACCTTCTCTTTAATGAAGCATCGGTAGTAATGCGATTACGTTTTCGTTTAGGGTATGGAGTAAACTCTTCCCGTAGTCAGAAATGAGGAAGGAAAAACCCTGTAAATTGTTCTTCCAGTTGGTGCATCAGATCTCGAGTACAAAAAGCATCTGAGCCAGCTGGGGGAAATCTAGCGCCTGAACCCAACTCTAACCCGTTTCTGCTGACGTCTGCTCTGCACGAATCACTTGAAGTAAACTAGATGGAGCTGGAGATTACTGACTTTGAACCCCGCAGAAAGCAGTGGCCTGAGGATGCAATTTGGCAGGCTGAAAACCCCGTGCTGAATTTCTGGCAAGCGGCAGTGATTGGTGTGAAACACCTGCCTGTACAGCCTCTGACTTGGGGCAGGGCGTCATGTGAACCTCCCGGTGATCTCAGTCTAGAATAGCAACAGGAGCAGGATACGAAGGTGATCGGGAAAAGGCAGAAAAGGATTTATGCCCCGGCGTAAGGTTGCTTTTTGGTTTGTGTTCTTTTTGTTGGGGTTGGGGGACTCTCTTTATTGCTCTTCATTTCCCTCTCCTCCCCAGTGTTCTCGGGAAAACCTAGCCCCCGTGTAGGTGTCAGAATTATGCTGCACTTGGCCGTGTGAAAGCAAATTCATATTCTCGCTTTTATGGGTCTGCGTTTCAGCCTCTTCTGATGTTCTGCTTTCCCTTCTTTTGGTCTCCCTTTGGCACCTTATTGCTTCCGTCCTTTCAGCCCCGTCTCCTTTGAACACAATCAGTATCGCGAGGGCTGAATGCGTTCACCTTTCAGAAACCTCTCCAACCTGTTTTGATTTTTTTTTCCCCCCCCCCGGAGCTTTCTCTTCATTTATTGTTCTTTAGAGACACAATCGGGTGAACTGATTCTCACGAGAGCTGTGTTGTTCCTCAGCCCTCTTTCTTCTCCCTGTTGCTGCCCTGTGTGTCATCCTGCTTTGAGAAGATGACTTCTAATCTGTTAAGAAGATGGTGCTGTAAAGATCCGAACACTTAATAATGAATCTGGCCATTGAATCCGGGCTATTGTTACTATTGTCTGTGGTACAGGCGTAAGGAGTGATGCACAGGAAAGAAATGGGATGTGCAAAATGTCTGAATTTCAGGGTATGACCCAAATTTTCCAAAGTCAACAAGTCTTCCTCTCGACTTCTCTGATTCCTGGTTATAAATACAAAGCCAGACAGTTCGCTGGCAAGTATGCCCCAAATATCAGAGTTCAAAACCAGCCAAACTAATTTAAAAAACAAAAAAGTACTTAGAGGTACATGTGATAGTATACATATTTTTTCATTCATATCATACAGATACGTGCTTATTTTATATATGGAAATCCAACACCTTAAATTAAAGGAAGAAGTGTGTTTCTTTTTGTCAGCTGTTAATGAGGATAATAACTAATGGGTTGTCTGGGGAATGGTCTCTAGGCCAGGTTCTTTCTATGAATAGAAGTAACCCACGGCATCAGGCGGTCACATTTTTACATGCAGCCTAACGGCTTTGTTGGATGCTCCCGATGGTCAGGGCCAAGACAAAAAAGTTATACGTCGTCGTGTTGGAGAGAACTTTACTGATTCTCTGTGAGCCTAAGGGGTGCCCACGTGCACGTGGAGGGGCTGGAGCACTGCTGATGAAGAGGAGGGGAGGCGAAGTAAGGCAGCTAACACAGGCTTCCACGAGGTGGTACTTGGTGCTCTCTTGCCAGCACCAGGTTGGCAGGAGTGGTGTAAGGAAGGATGCTAGAAGCACGCAGTGAATGACTCTTTGGGACATAGCATCCCTAGCAGTATTTATGTCCTAAGCTCTAAGGGTTCAAGTCTTGCTCTGTTTTTGTCCTGGCACGTGGACAGATTGTTAGGGTACCTTCATCTTTCCTTGCATGTATCGTTTCCCTACGTGTGGCCCTGTAACGGTGTAATTGGTGTCATGTGAAATGGTCACTTCTGTTCCCTTCCTTGCTTAGTGGCAGCCAAAATAATCACTTACTGACCTGTCCAGTGATGCCCAGGTCTCCTTGCTGATGTACACACCTCTCCTTGCTTTTTATATACATGCTCAGTACTTTCACCTCAATGTAAACAAACGTAGGCTGGCTGCTATTAAGCTTTTTTTCCACTCGTTCCCTCAGGGGAAGGGAATCTGTACAACAGATACAGAAGTATAGCAGCTGATGCTCTGCAGTTAATGTGAATGGCACTGCTGGCCTTAAGTAGGTATAATGTATACAATATGCGAGCCTATTCAAGATCAGAAAGTTCCTAAAACTCTGTTGGTTTTAACGTGATTGGGTCATGCTTAGAGGTCTGCGAAGAACAGAAATTGTGCTGAGCTTGTCTGAAGTCTGGTGGTCTCTGCTTTGGTGCTTGAGAAATCCGCGTGTTCATCAGGAGGATTTTCTTGTACTCCTGAGCGTCAGGACTTTATTCATCTTACCGAGCAGATGGAGTTTGAAGAACTTCTTGTAGACCTCCACTGCTGGAATAGAGAGGAGAGCTGACAGTATTCCCAATAATTATCTTAAGGTAATGAAGCCTCACTTCTTTCTTCACAGAAAATATTAAACTCCTCCTTGCTCCAAGGCTTTTGCAGTAGGAAGGTAAGGGAGCTGCAGCAGGGAAGAACGTACACCAAGCTGCAGCTGCTGCCTCCTTTTGTGGGGTTTTATGGGTTCGGCAGAGGCTGCAAGCGCTGCATCCCAGGTGTCCTCCTGCAGGGTTTGGGAGCAGCTGTGAGCAGAAGCGTGTAACTTGGGCTCAGTAAAACTGCTTCAGAGGACTGAATGTGTCAGTGATGCAACCTTCGCTGTTTCTCAATGGGGCGCTTGTAATGCGCAGACAGCGTGGTTGGTTTCCTGGTTTGTTTTAGCTCGGGCTGCCATTGAGGCCCAGCCGTAGGAAGCCAGGGAGCCTTGTTCTTTATGAAGCCGGTAGAACAGCTGTACCTCTATCCATCATTAGGATAAATAGGAGCCCGATAGAAGAGCCGAACGCTTCTTCCTCTGCCTTACTGGCAGCCGTAACCGGCATCCTTCATCACGAGCCTGTCATTGAGCCTTGCTAAGGTAATTGGAAGTTTTCTGAGGACAGAAAACCTAGAAATCTTACCTAGATTTTTTCACAGGGTTACTGTTTCCCACTGCACAACAAAAATACTAAGCCCAATTGCTGAAAACAGCTGAAATCAAAGGCAAGTTGTTGCAGAAAGCTCCTCCGGACACCAGGTTGTTTTCCTGCCACCGTTACCCAAGCCTGAAAGCAGACGCCTGCAGCCCGGTGGGTCCGGGGCGCGCTCTCCGTGGCGTCAACATGCCTCTGACGCAAGATGGCCACCAGGCACGCCGTGTGTAAATAACCGCGGGTCTGCCTGTAATGCTCCCTCTGAGAGCTGTGGCCCGGCTAGCATTGAGAAAGGTGCCGTTCTTTGAGCGTGTTTACTTATTTATTGAGGTCAGCAAAGTGAAGAGTAATTACGGGATTTAGACGAACATCAGGCATCTGATGTATGAGAGCTCCAGAGTGTGAAATTGAAAAGCTGAGTGGCTTCATGCTATTGTTTGCTTGATTAAAAACTCCTAACACACAGATGACTCTTGAAGATTTTTGATTTCATCATAGCTATTTAAATTTTATTTAAGTGGGGCTCTGCATAATACCGAGATCATGGGAGCTAGTCCAAAAGTTTGAAAAAGCAAGTCTTGAAAACATAAATCTGGTGTGAATTTCAAGAGATGCTACTTAGCTTTTTTCAAAAAAAAAAAAAAAATAAAGCTATTAGACTAGTATTATGTAAAGTGATTTGGTATCAGTGTAGTGGCTTTTGAATAGGCAGTGATGAACATCTCCTGTAATTTTCAGAGGCTACGTATGAGTTGTTCTTCCAGGTGTTTGCGTGGATATTAACTTTGAAAGTCAGACTCTGTTTTTTGGACCTGTCTTTGTCTTAAATTCAGAAATGTGTTTGTCCTCTGAGCAGATTTGATTCAGGTCAGACCAAACCCTGCAGATAAAATAGCCCCGGTCGTTGCTTCTTCCTGTGATGACGAAAGGGGGGGGACCTTTCTGAAGCAAAGGTTTGCCAAAATTTTGCAGAGCAGCACAACAGTGTGGTGTGTGGCTCAAAGGAGATGTGCTGGAAGTGAGGATAAAGTTGGTGCTGTGCAGCTACAGGTCATGTTGGCAGCAAACACTGACGGCTGGAGATCTGCATGCTAATGAATGTATGAAAGATAGGGAGAAAGCGGCCGTGGTGTTCCTGCCAAAGTGCTAATTCTTACCTTGGTTATGAAGATCAAGCGTCTTGGTCGGATTTAAAAATGAGCTTCTCTTATGCTTACAGTAAAAGGTTGAAGAATGCGGTCATAACTAGTCAATTAAAATAGCATTCTTTAGCACTTCCTTGGCTTTATGTTAAGACCCAGGAAATGCTCTTTCCGTGCGGAGAGGCCAGCAGTCCAGGAACAGCATTCATCAGTCTTTGTTAGTGCAGCGAGCTGCCTTGATGAACAGTTCATTAACCAGGAGAAGCAGAATCAGTCTTTTAATACACTTGCTGGAGCAGTTAGGCCTTGACAGCGAGCAAAAAAAAAAAACAACAACAAAAAAAAACAACTCAGGAGGCTAGTCTGAGAGCCAAAACCTCACTGCTGCTCTGAGGCTCGTCTTTTCCCCTCCTTCCCAGGCCTTTTGGGAAGAAGCATTCCTGTAAATCCTTCTGGGTGAGCCGTCCCGTAAGGGTACTGCGTACACAGGGTCCCGTGGCTGTCGAGCAGATAGTTCAAACATTAAACAAAACAGGACGATAATGCACGCATTTAACAAGAAACCTGTTCTGACTCTTCTAGGCACCTCTCAGGATTCCTTGCGGTATTAATTGTTTCATTGTAAGACGCGTCAAATGAAGGTAGCAGGTAAAACAGATGCCCGGAGGCACCTGGCAGCGCGTGGACGGCTGGCAGGCCGCGCGTGCGTTGGAATGGGGCAGACGTGTTTCCAGGAGTTGAGGCACGCTCGGCAGCAGCTTCAGAGGGCTGAGATCCACCGCGAACAAGTCAAAAGGCTGTGGGTTTTTTCCTCCCCCGGGTGCTGGGAGGGGAGGCGGAGGTGGGCCAGGCGATGCGTACTGACTGTGGCTGCAGGCCTACGAGCCCTGCTGCCAGCAGGGTTAAAACTGAGCTGTTTCAGGGCCAAACTTTGGGGCCAAGCCTGGATTCCCACTGCAGCAAGCACACGGGGATCATTCGTTCCTCTCCGCTCCTTCCACCCCCTTTCCACACTTCTGTTAGCAGGAGATTAGTGTGGACCGGGGCAGGGAGTTGCTGTTTCAGCCAAACACCTGAGGCTTCGTGTAAAGCAGGCGGTGGTTGAGGCTTTGGTGCTGTTGTCTAGAGCCTGATCTCTTGTTCATCCAAGCCCTCCGGGAAATGAGAAACAGAAGCTGCAGGTACGTTTCTGTGCACGGGCAGAGCGCGGCGTTTCTGGAGCCGCCTGGAACACTGAGGCCTCCGAAACCCTGCGCTGCTCCTCAAAATGGCTGCCAGATGTGTTGGCTCTACTGAATTCCCCGGGGCCTGACACCAGAAACGCCGCGGCTGATACCGGTTTGGTTCTCGCTCTGTTCTTCCCTCGGTCCTCCAGGCAAAGTGGCTCAAGGTTGAGCACAGCCCTCAGCGGCTGTGGCACCTGAGGTGGCTTTGTCAGACCAACAGCGTGCCCGGGGCAAGGCTTGCCGGGGCTGTGCCTAAACAAAGGAAACGTGTTTGTTTTTATAGCTCAAGCGTGGGAGCCCGGCCGGGGACCCTGTGCGATTTCCATGTGCTAGGAACAAGTCTCCTGGAGCAGGCTGCAGTCTGGCTGCCCACACGGCTTCCTGGGCAGGCCTTGCGAGCTCCTTGCTGGTGTGGCCATGCAGCGGTCATCTTGTAACCCTGTCAGGCCTGCCATAGCCGAGGTGATGCTGCTGGCGTGGGTAAAGGAGCTTCCATGTCCTTCTGGTGATGGTGCATCCGCTGAGCACACAGCACAGGACTTGCTTTGCGGAGTTCCTGTGCAATTATCTCTAGCATCAATAGGCAGGACTCTTTCAAGCACATCTTAAAGCCATGCCGCGTGGTAACTAGCTGTTTATCTGACAGCGTGGATGTTTTTCCTGCGAGAGTCAGCAGTTTGCTGAAATAACAAAACTTAATGATAAAGGGGTGTTGGAAAGTACTCGAGCTAGTAGTAGGATTTGTAAGGGAAGTGTATCATCTAACATATGCTGCTCTGCCTTTAACCGAGGAAAAAATGTTTCTCAAAATAGTCTTCTTTGCTCCTTCGTCTAATTTACTCTGGTTTATTTCTAGAATCAAAATGAGAATGTCATTTTGATGTGATACAGCCTTTATAGTAAGTGCAAATCCATATGAGTAGGATGCATCTTGTGCTTCGTAGCCAATGCAAGCTGTATATGGTGACACTTTTAAGAGTATTTGGGTTGTCTTAAGATAGAAGGTGGTTTCCACCATGAAGTTAGTGTGCCCAGGGATGGAGTACATGAGAAGCAGCGGGTAGGCTTTATGGGTAGGCTTCATGGCAGCTTGTTCAGTTGCACTCGCAACTGAAGGGCATTTCAAGGGTTAGAAATGCCTCACTATATGACTGTGCTTGCTGCACAGGAATTTATGTAGTGCTACATCAAGTAATCAAGTTATTTAAGGTGGATTTAGTGTTAGGGGGAGGTGTTTGCATGACACACAAATGAATTGTCCGTGTATCTTTGCTGTTCAATTCTAAGACTGTCCTCTAAAAACATGGAGCATGTTGCATCGTGGAGATGAGACGGGTGTCATGGAAGACTAACGTCACTGGTGACAGAGCTGCCCTGACTCGGGCTACGTGTAAATGAGATGTTCCAGAAATAACAGTAAAGCTTTGCTTTTTATTTCTCTTCTAGCAACCCTCCGCTCAGTGAGGAAATGCTGCCTCCAGGGGAGTGGATGTGTCACCGCTGCACTGTGCGCCGAAAGGTAAGGTCTCTTGTAACAACCGTGCTCCCTGCCCTTCCGACTGTCCATCTGAAATGTGAACCCTTTATTTTATAATTTCCTCTCCCCTTAATGTGAACATACACACCACCAGAGTTGCTCTTTGTGGTTAGAGTTGTAAAGGGGGCTTTCTTAGGAACAGGCTGCAAGAAAGCCAAGGTGTCTTGATGAGACTGTCCAGGTATTTTTGACATTGCTACGAAGAACCACAAAACCGAAGTGCTTGCTCTGTTTGTGTCAAGCTGTGCCTTTTAACCTGCTTTCCTTTTCTCCCATCCTGGAAGGGAGGGAGAACTGAGGCACAGAAGGAAGGGCTCTCAAGCTGGAGGAGGTGAGCTGTGTTCAAGTCAAACAGGTGGCCTGATAATGTAGCTTTGGCATCAGGGCTGTGATTCTGGTTAATGTGTGTTTTTCAGAAGTGTGACTTCACAGCAGTTGCGCATCAGCAGAGGGTGAAATCACAGTGAGTTGTGATTTCCTGGGCTGTTGAACAGGATGGGGAGGAGATGACTGGGCAAGATTGTGGCTTGTCTTTTTTTTCTTGATACTCTTTCTCCAGGAAGCTGTCTTGCACAATGTAAACATCTTATTGCTGTGAGTACATAAGACTGTGTAACAGAGGGTTTAGAAACTGTACCAACCAACTAGCAACTGTTCCCTTGAAGTGACACCCAAAACAGATTTGAAGAAAACTCTGAACTAAGTCTTTTGTTCCCGAAGCTATTTCCTTGTTCTGTTTCCAGGGTACTGTTCAGTCATCTGCTAACAGCAAAGAGGAAGGTCACAAATTTAAAAACAAATAAACAACAGCACCAACGAAAAGAGTTTTCTGTATTAAAATTCTGATAACACTTCTCTCCTTTTACAGACCATTTCATAGTGATCTTGTAGATTGGTGATGCTGCCACTGGAGCAGTTCAGCTGCCCGTACCAGGCCATGCAGCTGCCCCTTTCTCTTGCAAAATGGATCTCTTAGTGATTGCAATGTATTGTTTTCCTCTGCTGCAGTCCTCTCTGCCCACCTTGTTCAAGAGTCCTGGCGTCAAGAGAGAGTGTGTTGGTTTTACGTTGTGCTTGTGTTCTCAAGCTGACCTTGTTCTGTAATGGGTTCGGATGCACTGCCAGGGTTAATAGACTGCGTCGACAATGAATGGTCTACCATGGAGTTTCTCAGTGTTGGCTAGCAAAGTAAACAGAGTTGTCTGATCTGTCAAGTGTTTAGGACTAGAGGCTGTGAAACATTGTCCTGATGTGGACTCATACGGCTGTCCTGAAAGGAGAGACGTGCTAATTTTCTTCCCTATGCTTGGTTCCCTTCAGCTGGTTTGTCATCTGTGTGTTAGCTGCAAGCAAATTGTTTTTGCTAGGTCAAGGCTTTATGGTGACTTCACGGGGGAAGTCGTAGTAAGTGGCTGAAGCCTTTTCAGATGCTGTTTGTCTTCGATCGCTTATTTGTCGAGGTTGATGTGCTTTGTTTGTGGCCTCCATGATAAGCCTGCCTATTCATGTCGTGCAGAAGCGAGAACAGAAGAAAGAGCTGGGGCAGGTAAATGGATTGGTGGACAAATCTGGGAAAAGGACCACCTCCCCAACCAGTGACGCAGACCTCTTGGACAGGTCTAGCAGCAGCATCAGGGCTAATGCGCATGCCAGGATCTTGGAAAGGAGAGCGAGCCGGCCTGGCACTCCCACATCCAATGCCAGCACCGAGACCCCCAACTCGGAACAGAATGATGTCGATGAGGACATAATTGACGTGGATGATGACTCTGCCATTGCAGAAATGGACTGTGGGCAGCCCCAGCTGAAGCGACCCTTTGAGCTTCTTATTGCTGCTGCCATGGAAAGGAACCCAACGCAGTTCCAGTTGCCGAATGAACTGACCTGCACCACAGCACTTCCAGGTGAGCATTGATGAAGGCGTCTGCAGTTGCATCCTGCTGCCAACTTGCCTTTTCCCCCCTCTCTGTTCCTTGGTAGTTGTGGTTTTAGTGATGCTCTCTGGTGAAAGCAGAGAGTGCCGAAGTGCCCCTGGTCCTCGTACAACAGCAGGTGGCCCCGTGGCTTCCCCAGGACGTAAGCCGTGGGGACGCTGCTGGGAGCTCCACCTCCTTGAAATAGATGCTTTCTGTATTCAGCCTAGTCTAGATCATCAGTCTGAAGAAAAAGTTTCCAGTTGTCCAAATACTCGATTTTGATTCTTGGTACAATAGCTTAGTCAAGTCACAACGTAATTGTTTCAGTGACATCATGTACGTTAAGCTTAAAGTATGTCTACCTTTAAAGCCCATTTCTGTCACTTGACTCTAGATTTAGTGGTTGATAAGGGCTCCTTAAGCAGCTCTTTCCTGCCTTTTCTGTTTGCCTCTGCCTGAGAAGATTATATGTATCTGCCAGGAAGCGAATCTCTGCTATGTGGGTAACCCAAAGCCTTTTAAAATTTACTTTCAGGTACTAGCAAGAGGAGGAGAAAGGAAGAAACCACAGGAAAGAATGTCAAGAAAGCACAACACGAGTTAGACCACAATGGTTTGGTTCCCTTGCCGGTCAAAGTCTGCTTCACATGCAACAGGTACGTAACTCTTCCAGGGAAGCTCCGTGGTGTAGCTGCACCCTTCATGGGAACAAAGTTCCTGCTGAAAAAAGCAAACTACTTGTTACCTTTTCCATTCCTCTTCAGTACTTGCTTACAGTCCTCTAAACAAATGAGGGAATAATTGTCTTTGCTAAATAACAAATACTTAGTGACAAGTATAGGTGTGGCTTCTGCAGTCCTGCATGGCTGTAAAGGTTTTGAAGTGTAGCCTGAAAAGAGCGAGCCGTCTTGCCTTCAGTATTTTTCTACAAGGAAGAATTCTAGTGATGGTTGTTTAGACAACTGAGATGTTTGTTTATGGTTCATGGAGGAGAGATATGTGAGGAGGTGACCTTTAGGAAATAGAAATCTACAGAGAGATACAAGCCCAAGGCAAACAGGAGTATCGTGCTGAAATAGTAAATCTTAAAACTAGTATAAAATACTGCTGTGCTCTTTTATAACTGCAGAAATAAATGCGCCGATAAATCCTAACTCAAAATGTCAGCAGAACCAAAAAACTTTATTTCAGGAACCCAGTCAGGGTGAGTTTCTGGAATTAAGCTGGAGACTCAGGTGGGCTTTTGTGGGGAACAGCTGATGGCTTTGTCATAGAGCGACTTCTTAGAGAGAAGTCTCTTCTCTATAGAGAATTCTTAGAATCCAGAGCAGTGGGTGTAGTAGCTTCCTGGAGTTTGAGGTTTGTTCTGAGAACGTCTCAGGCTTATTGAAGTAAATGTCCCAGCTTCACACAAGATTTGTCTGAGGAAAATTGTGATAATCTGAGATTTCCTTTGGATCTCTGAATTTTGCTCTAAATGAAGCCATTCAGAACTAACGCACAAGGTCAGCTTGAGAAGTTGCTTATGTGACTCGGACGGGTTCTTGCAGCTTTCCAGCAATGGGATCTCTTCCTGCCAGAGGACTTCTTTTGAACCAAGAAACCCTCGTGTATGGGCAGGTCCTTTTGCCTTGAGTGGGTCTTGCAGAAGGTCCATATCGATCGAGTTACCAGTCTGAAGCCTAATTTTAGATGCAAGTAACACGGCGTAGGGGAGTTGGTGGGGAAAGATAAGCTGAAGTGGTCAGCCGAGCTTGCCTGCACGTTCAGTTAATACTCTGCTTTCTGCGTGGGAAATAAGATATGGCTCTCTTTGCAGGAGTTGCAGAGTGGCACCTCTCATTCAGTGTGATTATTGCCCACTCCTGTTCCACATGGATTGTCTGGAGCCACCTCTTACTGCCATGCCTCTGGGTAGATGGATGTGCCCAAATCACATAGAGCACGTGGTGGTAAGCAGGACTATGATTGCAGTATGGTAACCGGATGCTGGAGTGGAACCTGGCAGGTCCATTAAAGGACAAAATACAACAAATGTAAAACAGCTTCTGAGCTCTTATTGCTCCCTGTAACGCTTGTAAAGCTCCTGCTGCAAGCAACACGCTCTCCAAAGGAATATGATGCTGCTCGCTGCAATAAAATATAAAGATGGGGGAACTCCTTCCTGTAACTGAAGCTGACAGCTCAGATTGTGACTCACTGGCAGCTTGTCTAGTTTTCAGACTGGACTCCTTAAGATCTAGATGAGCTTCCAGAACTGTGATACAAAGCAGCACAGTGCTACAAATAGGGGAAGTAATTCTTTGCATGCTTAACCCAAAAAGCGTTCATTCCAAGCGGGAGCTTTCATTTGTGGAAGAGCATTGTGCTTGAGACTAAATACTCAGGAAACAGGGGGCTGGAACAAAGGGCTTGTGCCCAGAGAAACTGCTTCTGAGAGCATTGATGCTACTTTGGAGGCCTCTAAGTGCTTTTGTATTCACCTCCAGCAATGTGCCCTTTAACAGAAAGGGTTAGTGCCGCAGGAAGCAAATAGTCTAAAGCTGAGCTGATGCTGTACTGCCAGTGCTACAAGGCGTTATGAGAGTCTTAGGGTGCCTTAGTGACCTGCAGATCCCTAACTTCTGTGGCATTATCTGATCACCCAGCTGAACCAGAAGAACTTGACCCTGAGTAATCGGTGCCGAGTATTTGACCGGTTCCAGGATACCATATCTCAGCATGTTGTCAAAGTGGATTTCTTAAACCGAATCCATAAGAAACATCCTCCGAATCGCAGAGTTCTTCAGTCAGTGAAGAGAAAGGGTTTGAAGGTGAGTGTAAACAAGTAGGTACTGGCAGAATTCCCCACGCGCGTGTTTTAGTCTGGAAGGGAATCCAGCGTGCCCCATAGGGATCGCCTTGTTGGGGCAGGAGGAAGAAGGTGGGGTCTGAATAAATGTGCGGCGAGAGGTCTGGAAGTCAGCAGTCAGAGCAGTTTTCACTACGTGTAGGATTTAAGAAGCTCTTTTTCCAGCAACCGTAACGCGCAGCTCTTTGAAGCAAGCCTGTAAATCTAACACAGGCACGAGAAGTACGACACAAACCTGTTGAAGGTGGCACTAGAGTCAGAATCTGGGCTGCCGCATGTTCCCTGTTAAACCACAAAAAGCATTTTCTGCCAGAATGCCTGAAAAATGCCATATAGGTATTTTAAACGTTTCCCTTCTTACCTCGCCTTTTCTTTGCATGACTTCCTTTATGCTGGAGCCACCACGTTGTGCTGAAGTCATGCCTGACCTAAGGGAATGAAACCTATTAATTTCAGCATAGTTACATTAAATTAAAGTACTCGGCACTTGAAACTTCTAATGTATTGTCTGCAGGGTTCCTTTGGGTCACAAAGCTGCAAACACGAAGCACAGTGCTGGTTAGGCACTTCATTTAACTAGTCATTCTTGAGTAATTGTTCTCATGTGTCATCTTCTTTCTCTACAATGTAGGTTCCTGATGCTATAAAGTCCCAATACCGGCTTCCGCCCCCGTTACTTGCGCCTGCAGCAATTAGAGACGGCGAGCTGATCTGTAACGGGATCCCCGAGGAACCCTTGCAGAAGCACCTTTTGAACACTGAGCACTTAGCCAGCCAGACAGAACAACAGGAGGTAAATGAAGTCAAAATGCTTGGACTGTCTGTAGTCGCTTCGGTACAACGGTCCTCTTCCATTTCAGTTGTGATCAGAGCAGTTGTCTAGGAAACCGGTCTCAAAATCGTATGTCTGAAGGTGATAGCTTGTCTTGGTTCTGACACTTTTGCCCATTAAAACTTCATTTTGGCTTTGCAGCTGAAATGTAAAGCTCCTCGTTTGACACTTCAGGAAAGTGGTGAGGTGGTCTTCTGGTCTGAACGGTGGAGCTGAGGGCTTTCTGTCTAGATGTCAGTTTTATTTCCTGGCTGAGGGGAAATACTTTCCTCTTCGATTATGTAAGGCTGCTCTCTGACACTTTTGTATGTTAACGTCACATTTCTGGGCTGCTTTTTATTGCCGATAGCCTTAGATTTTCAAATCAAGGTCAAGTGAGTGTTCAAGTCTTGCATGAAATTTCTTGCTGGATTCAGCAATGTGAAGGCACGTTGCTTTGCAATCAGTGCTGCGGTCTGATTCCTGTTAGCTCGGGCAGGGTTCTTATATATGGTGTGGGCACATTCACTGTGAAGCTTAAAACTTTAAGTATTTTGGTTGTCCTCTACCTGGTGTAAAAGGAAAGGTGCTCTCCACCCCTGCTTTGGCAGGTGGCTCTCAGTAGTGTGAGGTAGATCAGCGTTTCTTTCCAGCGTGAAACAGTAAGCTAGAGGGTTTTGTTTGGAGAGAAGCCCGTGTCAGTGGAAAATACGTACGTAACTAGCTGAAAAGTTTGCAACGCTTTAAATGTGAAGAGAGGGGAATGTCTGGGAGGGAGCAGTTGTCTGCTGCCTTCCCTCTCCTGTAATCTCAGCTCCTCGGTGTACTGTCCCCAGCACGGAGATAAACACCACTTAATTTTGGATGTACTCGTGCACGTCTGAACCAAGTCTTCTCCTGGTGCTAGATGAGCACCAGAACAGATGCTGAGCGGTCTGCAGCAGTCAGGCAGCTGAATTTCTGCGGGCTGGGTGGGTGATGGGGTGGCTGAGGCTTGGAGCACCGTCTGCCTGTGAAGCTAACGTGCTTTTTTTTTTTTTCTTCCTCCTCCCAGTGGCTCTGTAGTGTTGTTGCGCTCCAGTGCAGCATATTGAAACATTTATCTGCTAAGCAGATGACTTCGCTTTGGGACTCTGAACAAACAGAGAAGGCTGATATTAAGCCTGTTATCGTGGCAGACGGCGCACTCGCCAACCCTTACCAGGCAGCTGACAAGGCACCCACACCTTCCCTCTATTCCATGTCATCCTGCACCTCAGGGATTACCACTCAAAATTCCTTGAGCTCCTCGCAACCCCAGCAGACTTTGTCACAGGAAGATGTCAACTGCAGCTCTTGTATAGACAAATCCAAGAAGGTGTCTTCTTGCGGGACTTCTAACGGGCCGACAGCCTCTGACGTGAAAGTCAACGGTCCTCATTTCTACGGCGTTTCGTCCGAACCTGCGGCACAGTTGACTGACTCCCCGAGGCTGATCGGATCTGGTAACACAATACCTGTTTTGTCTCACCGGCAAACGTGGCCTAGGCCCCTCACGCCCCCAGCGACGTGTGGACTTCTGAATCACACGATTGGAACCGTTGTCAAAACGGAGAACGTCGCAGGACCCGTTTCTTGTGCACAAAGGGGTTCTGTGCCGGTCACGAGTATACCTACTTCCATATCGAGCTCCTGTGCCAGCCTGGACACCACCAGCACTTTGCAAAGAAAGAATGTGCAGACGCAGATAGGACCGCCGCTGACAGCAGACCTGCGATCCGTGGGCTCCCCTCTGACTGCCACCAGGGCTCTCACCCCTCCCCAGGCTGCAGGAGATGGGATCTCAGCTGTTGGGTCCACAAACAGATTCTGTTCACCAGCACCACCTTCAGGTAAGGGCCCAAGGGCTGATCCTGGCCCCCAGGGCTGAGAAGGCGTTCGAGCTAACCTCGAGGCTCTAGCAGCATGTCCTTGCTTAATGGGGAATATGGCTTTCTGTGGAGAGCAGGGGGAAGTTTAGGTCTCCTCCATCCTAGGTCCCTTCATGGGAGCCATGGGATGCACGTATCTGAGCGGGGAACTCCGTCCTGGGAAGCAAGGCGATAGATCCAATTGGTTCTGGAAAGCAGCAGTGGGTGTAAATCCTGCTGTCTCACCATCTCAACAGCTGGCTGCTCTGATGCTGCTCTGAAGCCACCCGTTCGCTCTAAAGGACTGGCTGATTGCAAGGCAGGCCTTCACGGAGCGGCTGTCTTGCACCTCTGATCTCTGTTCTGGTGATGGTTGCGTCCTCTCGTACAGAGGTGTTAGAAGTCTTCAGCTGCGCAGCCTCGACGTTTGACAAATGTGGGCTTGGACGTTGTGGTGTGTTCAGTGCCTGCCAGTCTGCTCACGTGGGGCAGTTACGGGCTGGATGTACTGCTTCTGTCCTGGGTTACACCCCAAAACCTTGCTGCTGACGTGCGTGCACCCATTCATCAGTATAAAGCCATCAAGCCAAAGACGTTGATAGGTGAGGGCGGGGGTAACTGCCCATAATTCATAAGTTTTGCTGGAATAAGCTTTCACTTAAAGCCTTCTCCTCCTCCCTTCGCCCCAGCAGCTCTAGCCTCAAGCTGTTAGCCCACTTGTGCAGGCTGGGTTGGAAGCAGTGGCTGGAAAGCACGCGCCAGAGCTGTCTGTCACTTCTGCAGTCCTCCTTGCTCAGTGGCAGGCTTGGGTGGAGCGATCCAGGCAACGCAGGCAGCATCTTTTTATTGTTCTTTTAAAAATTTCTTACGGGCAGCTCCTGGGTTTTATCTCCTGTTTGGAAGCAGTTCCCGGAGCACTTGGCCTCCTTGCTTGTTGCCGAACAAACCGTGTTACCCTAGGGCTGCTAATTTGTGCCCTGCTTAGACGTGCGAGGCTGGGGGGGCCTTTAGGTGGAGGAAGAGGGGCTGTGCTGTAGGAAGCTTCTTGCTGGTGGCTTGAAAAGCACGGCGAACCAAACCCTCCATCATTTTGCAGCTACTAAAGATGGTAAATTTCTTGTAGCGTGAAGTTTGGGTTCTACAAAACGCCCAGTAAATCATCATTTCGATGCAGTTTCTCTTGGGAAAGACGTAAATGTGTTCAGATAGACTACACCTAACGCGACGCATGTGTACTTACAAGCACCTTAAATGGTGGTCTTGCAGAGTGGGTGCAAATTTACAGAAATCCCAGTGATTCATAACCCCTCTTTTTTCATAAGCTTCAGGCTTACCATAGCTCTAAGCAGACCAACTTGAGAAGAACTGGTATCGACCATGCATTGAGGGGATTTTGCTTCCTGGCATTTGCCATCGCCTCTTTCAGCTGCGCAGTCACTGCCAAGGCAGCGGGATTTTATTTGGTGGATAATAAATTCTTCAAACGATTGTCACACTCCTACCAGACAGCGCACTGCATCCCACAGTCGATAATCGTCCAGAAACCAAAAGGATGCCGCAAATGTGCTTTTTTTTCTGCATGTTCAGGCCTAGACCAGCTACTTGGCAAAGGTTTAGCCAGCTCTTGGAGCTGCTGGGGGCTCGGCGCTCATCTTCCCGGTCTCTGTAGCATGACATCGCTTGCAGCCTCTCATCGCTGCTCCTTCAAACGGGGGAGCGGAGCCTTAAATATTTAGGTGCAGAGCCCGAGAGCTGATCCTGCGTTTGAGGCACGCGCTAATCCTTCTGCGAGGGGACGAAAGCACACGGCCTGTAACTCGGGCCTCTTTCAAAGCGTGCCTCTGAGCAGAATTAGTCATTCTGAGCAGCTTGGAAGCTGCGAGCAGCCCTAGGGCTGGGTGCATGTCTCGCGAACGTCACAGTGACATGTCTTCTCTGCACCATCTTTCTCTGTAGATGGTAAGGTCAGTCCCAGCACCTTATCCATAGGAAGCGCTTTAACTCTGCCCTCATCACTCACTTCAAACTCCGCAGCTATGCTGGACCTCACCAGTTCCCTGAAAGCGTTTGTGGACGGCGGTGAGTATTTAGTTCGTTCTCAGTCTCTGCTAGCCCTGCCTGTTTGCTTCCCGAGCGTCCAGGCTCTGCTTCAGGAGAAGCTCCGAGATGAAAGGGTTGCAGTTAGGTGAGGGAGGGGCTGGATATACCTTTCCTTAAATACCACACGCTTCCCTGCTCGTAGTGTTGCCAAGGCAGCGAGGCCAATGAAGTGTTTCTGCCTGAAGCTTTTCTGGGGAACAATCACCACGGGCTGCTTTCCAGGTGGGATCCGCATGCAGAAACCTGCAGCCCTGCCGTGCCGTGGTGCTGCCTGCACCCCACAGGGGTTCCTGATCACAGAATCACAGAATTGTAGGGGTTGGAAGGGACCTCGAAAGATCATCGGGTCCAACCCCCTATGCGCAGGAAGCCCACAGCTCCCCATCTTGCAGTCGAGCAGTCGCCCGGGTCGTGAGGCTTTACTGGCTCCGTTAATTTTCCGATTGATTTCTGCTTCTGTCAGTCTTCTCCTAGACTGGCATAATGTTTTTTTTTATTTTCCTTTTATTGCACTTGGCGAGAAATGCCAAGTCTTAGCGGAGCGACTCGAGGAGGAGGAGATTGGTACCCAGCACAATGCGGCAGGCTGTCGCCAGCGCCTGCTTCTGAACAAGAGCCTTTCTGGCGTGGTCACCCTCTTTTCTTGGGTGAACCCCGACTGCTCCCCTCGGCCAGGCTGCCTCTCTGCTCTCGGGAAAGGCCGTTGTGGCTCTGCTTCTTCTGCCTGCTGTTTGAACTGGTGCTGACGTGAAGAAGAGGTCGGCCAGCCTGCTTTTGCTACCAGAAGGCAGCTCTCCGTGGGGCTTCACAAACAGGAACGCTTCGCAGCTATCGGCAGCAGATCTGCCTTAAAGCTGGTTAAAAGTCTTGACTGAATTACCTTGTTTTGGTTAATTGACCCCGCTCTGAAAGTGCGTGACTCAAGAAGGAGCGTGTAGCTGCTTCGAAGTGGTTACTGCTTTCCTCTGCAGCACAGAGTCAGCCTTTTTGGCTAGGAAATGAAGCTTCCCGAGAAGGACCCAAGCTGCTGCCAAAAGGGGCAATGTCCACCTCTGCAGACCCGTTGATTCTGAGCTGAAACAGCAGATTTTCAGTTTATCAGTCCTCGTTGCCCTGAACTTGTGCTTGCTGCCTGAATTGCAGCTTTCTAGCCGGAGCTGACGCTCTCCTCACGTGCTGCTCACGTGAGATGCTGGTATGAAGGCACAGACCGCCTGTATGTAACGTTCTTGTATTGCAGGATTTGGCAGTCTTTGCTGGTGAAGCAAATGGCAAGCTTGGAAACGGGATGGTTAAATCCACCGCGGCTCAGATGGCACCCTGTCTGTGAATAACTTGACTAATTGCTTTCTGTTTATTAACAGAGATTGAGATAAATATGCTGGATGAGCAGCTGATCAAGTTTCTGGCCTTGCAGAGAATACATCAGCTTTTCCCTTCCAAAGCTCAGTCTCTAGCAAGCAGTGTCAGTGCCCATCAGCAATCTCCTGCGGCAAACCACATTGAAGGTAAGAGCAGCCCTAGAACAGTCGGTTTGGGTTGAGCCGTAGCTTTCTGGCACTCCCTTGCCTGTTCGTTGAAGATCTTCGCTCTTCTTTTGGTATCTGGCTGGTGCCACCTCTCAAGCTTCTTTCCTTGCGTTTCCTGCTCTGGCTACTACTGGCCAGAAGTTCCTACAGGTCCCTCTGCATAATTTTTTTTTTTTCTTTTTTACAAATTATAGCAATAAAAACAATCTCCAGGGGCCTGAGTTTGGCATTAGCTTTGTTTATGGTCACTTGGTTTACAATATGGGCATTATTAACACCTAAATCTGGACAGGGATCGTGTCTCCCTGTTCCTCTGCATGCAGTCAGTTTAATCTGCTCTCAAGCACTAACCAGACAGCCTTGGTGCAGGAGCAGTTGCCTGCTCCCCCTTTGCTATGGGCCTGGGGCTAAATATCCAAGATAAGGTCTTGGGAAGCCTGCTAGTATCAGTAACCTTCTTCTGAAAGTCTGTGCTTGCCTGCTGTAGCATCACAGCGTTCTCTAAACGCTTTGTCAGTCTTTTTGAACGCTGCAGTAGGACGCAGCACCAGGCTGTGATTTGAGCTGCTTTCCTGTGCTGCCCTGGAAATTCTTGCAGCCTGCCTCCCAAAAGGCAGCTTGGTGCTGTCTTAACCCCTGGCCCTTTCCGGACAGGATGATGCATCCAGCTGACTGTTTGGCATTGCTGTCGAAATAAAAATTTGATCGAAAACCTCTAGTGAGCCCCGTTGAGTCAGCAGAGCCGGGCAGCTGAAAGGACTCGTGCAGGGTAGCCGTGCAGAGATGGGAGGCTGCGTGTTTCAGCTGTATTAAGCTCTGCACGTCCAGCACCGCTGTTCTTGATGTAGGTGACTCTGCGAACAATCTCTTGTAATCCTCATGTTCTGGTTTTTGATACCGCGCTCTTGCTGCAAAACTACCACCCAGATGTGCTATCAGAAGAGGCTCTGCGTGCGTAAGGGGCTTATCTCCGAAAGGCAGCTGCCGAAATCCTGGCAGGCCTGTGGGGTCTGGAGTGTGATCTCTTTTCCATAGGAGACGATTTTCTGCCCAGTTAACAGGGGCGTGGAAGAAGGTGTGATTTGAACTTTGCTGCCAGGGAGCTGCTCTGGAGACTCGGTCCTGGACCCTGCTCAACCCGTGTGGTTTTCCTGCAGCTTCACTGGAAGGGAAATCTCAGCTGTTCAGTTGGTGACGTTCACCGGCACCAGTATTTTTTTTTAAAGTGGTGCTTTTACAGCAAGAGGCAGGTCTTTGATTACCCAAAGTGGGGGAGATTAAGAAAGAAGCTAGTGGTAGGAAGCTTGTGTTCTCCCCAGCACAGCTCCGTTGTGCTCGCTCCACAATTGCATGGCTTGTGTGGGTTACTGGGAAGAACAATTTTCCGTGATGACAAAGATGTTTAATCCACACGCATTCCTAGAGGGTTGGGAAACCTTTAGGCCAAAGCTGCCTGCGTCCCTCTTAGGATCTGTGCTTTCTGGAGAGCCTGGCGTCCAGCAGCCTGTGTAGCTGATAAGATTGTTCAAGTCCTTTCTCTTTATCTTGCAGCGCAAAGAAAGGAAGTGCAAGCCCGGGCTGTGTTCTATCCTCTGATGGGCTTGGGGGGTGCAGTCAATATGTGCTATCGAACCCTCTACATCGGGACAGGTGAGTAGCTTTTTCCCCAGCGTGACCTTTAAGATTCAGGGTGGCTCTCCCCGGCCCTCCCTGTTTGTTTGCCAAGCGGGCGTTGAAGAAAACGGACCCGTTTTGCTGACCAGAATGGTGGAAATTCCCCATCCACTTGAATCTTCCACCTTTGTAACAGCAGGATGGCCCCTAGAGGTTAACCGGCTGATGGAGAGGAGAGTTAAGGTTTGCTTGTGGGTTTTATTTCTCTGCTTAGATTCTTTTGGCACTCCAGAATGGCCCAGCAACACCAGAATACTCTGCAGCCTTCCTGCCTCATGTAGCAGCTAACCCTCCCTTCCCCCACTGAAACTTTGTTCGTGGCTTATCGCAGCATTATTCATGTGGTCCTGGGAGTGCGGACAAAGGCAGTTGCTCCCCTGTTGTTTTGCTAATTGAAGCTTAATTCTGTCTGTTGTTCTCTGCTGCCTGACAGGTTTGGTTTTTTCCCTGAAATAAACCCAGCGTTTTTGTTCTCCCCATTGACAGGAGCTGATATGGATGTGTGCCTTACAAGCTATGGTCACTGTAACTACGTGTCCGGCAAACATGCCTGCATATTCTACGATGAGGTGAGAGCCTGAGTCTTTATTTTATTTTTTTTAATTTGGCATGCATGGCAGTGGGAGCTGGAGATGCAGGCAGCAGGTTGTCTTTGTGTGGTGCTCCTTTGTGGGCTACAAAGTAAGAGCCAGAGCTGTGAATGGTTTCACTCCAGTGAAGGCTGCGTCAGCGTTTTCTGTCAAACCCTTTTCTGAAGCACAGAGCCCTGCCAGCATGATTTCTCTGAGCTAACTGCTCGTGGACAAAGACGGACCACAAGTAAGCACTGTCACTGCTGGCATCTAGGGGAAGAAAAAAAAATCATGGAAATGGTTCGATACTTTTGATGCAGCTGTGCTAATAAAAGCTAAGATTTACTTGCCTACATAGAACCTCGACGGGAACAAAACAGGGAGCTGCTTCATGCCTCTTATTTAACTAACATTTTAGTTAAGCTGTCAGTGTAAACAGAGGTCTACGGTTGCCTCTTAACTACAGGCCAGAGATGAGTTTGTTCTTGAAGCGAACAGACTGGTCTGCCAATAAAAGTGCCACCAGAGATGTCTCTTAGCATGGCAACAGTTTTTGAAGCAAGGTAGTCTTTTCTGTCACGATTTGCCAACCAGCTGCTGTGCAGGATCCAGGATTAACCCACAAACTGCTTTAGCTGCTCCTCCGGTGCACTACAAGCTACAGAGCACGTGTGGTCATGGGATCCAGATCTTAAATCTGAGCCGAAGCATCTCCTCACAGCGGTTGATCCGAAGGAATCACTGAACTTGTTCTGTACTCTGGAAAGCTTCCCATGGTTGTGGTTGCTCTAAAAAGAGGCGGAGCTCCCCTGCTTAGCTCTGTCTACAGTTTCTGCTTCTGGCCTTGGTGTTTGCAGTCTAGCAGGTTACTTGAAAACTTCCCTCGTGTGGCAAGTTTTTGTAACTTGATTGAAGTTCTGTAGCCCTGTGAGGACAAGCTCTTGCTGTTAGATGATTCCTGTGAGCTAACCTGGAATTTCTTCTACGCTGTTGACATCCTCTGCAGAGTTCAGTTGGGTGTAACACTGCTTGTGTCGTGCTGTATGTCACGGTAACGTCTCCTGGCATTTCAGTATTCGTGGAAGCCCTGTAAATCCAGGCCACTCTACCCTGTGGCTGCTGCTGCTGCACACCGGTACCTCTCTCGTCATCTTGTGCCTGCTTTCCAAAGCACACCTCTTTCCTGCCAGGCA
Source organism: Cygnus olor (assembly GCF_009769625.2). Taxonomy (NCBI): domain Eukaryota; kingdom Metazoa; phylum Chordata; class Aves; order Anseriformes; family Anatidae; genus Cygnus; species Cygnus olor. The sequence goes on along the minus strand of NC_049188.1, from coordinate 7,017,181 downwards.
CAGGACTAAGCCACACGAGGCACAAACTTAGCCTGTTAAAACAGTGTGCTTGCTGTGCACAAATCAGCTTGAATCCATTTCCAAAAGATCTGTTGGTGCAAGTGCAGCAGGTAAAAGCCCCTCCTCTTCAAAGCTGCCCGGCCCTATTTGCCTGCTGGGAAGCATCGTGGGCAGCAGCCCTCGCTGGAAAGCCAGCTGTGCTGTGAGCGTGAGCCGTGTACCGGCTTGGGGTTGCTGCTCTCTGAAGTCAGAACATAATTTAAGTGCTCTTATTTTACCATCAACAGCTGTAGGGAGGGAGGGGTTCGTGTTTCAGCGCTCCCAGTGGGTACGTGGGCAGAAGCCTTTCCGACCTGATGTCTCGATTCCTCCTCTTCCCCATTTCAGAATACGAAACATTACGAGCTGTTGAACTACAGTGAGCATGGGACGACCGTGGACAACGTTCTCTATTCGTGTGACTTCTCGGAGAAGATGGCGCCCACTCCTCCCAGCAGTATTGTTGCCAAAGTGCAGAGCGTGATAAGTGAGTGTTGAGACGGGGCCAGCCCCACGTGGGGGAGCTGCTGGAGGGGGACAGGAGCGGGTGCACGTCGCTCCTCCTCGGGGCTGCTGCACCTCTCGGGGGTCTCTCCTTTCCTCTGCAGCCCTGGGGTCAGCCTCTTGCTCCTGAAATGCCTCAAATGCCTCACGGCTGCAGGGTTTTGGCTCCCGAGGCACCCCAGCAGCAGCCCCCGTTGATTAAAACAAACCCCTGGCTCTGTCCAGCCCGAACCTGACGTCGGTTTGTCTTTTTCCAGAGCGACATAAAAGCAGGAAGCAGGAAGAGGAGCCGCATGAAGAAGCCACTGTGATGAATTCGCAGGCGCAAGGGCAGCATCGGAAACCCTGCAACTGCAAAGCCAGCAGCTCCAGCTTGATAGGGGGCAGCGGGGCCGGCTGGGAGGGCACGGCCCTGCTCCACCACGGCAGTTACATCAAGCTGGGCTGCCTGCAGTTTGTGTTCAGCATTACCGAATTTGCGACCAAACAGCCCAAGGGGGACACTGCCTTAGTACAAGACATGGACTTGGAGGAGAAGCTTTCTCTGAAACCCCACCAGGTGCCCGTGCTGCGGTCCAACTCTGTTCCCTAGGAATTGTAGGAAGAGAGCTTTGGAGCAAGGAAACGCCCTCAGACTCTTGCAATGCAAAAATGTACAAACCGAGGTGGGATTTTCTATGTCGGCCCAGAGACTGTTCACACGCCGTTTGCATGAAATGAAGAACGTTTAACTTTTTTTAATTTTTCTTTTTTGCTCAAGTTTTAGGGGCATTTGCACATATATTTGTACTATACATTTCATTTTAAAAGGAAAACTGCAGCGAGAGCAGGACGCGTCAGAGCGAGGGGCGACCGCTGTCTGACTCGAGGACTCTCTCTGACAGATAGTTCCCATGCAGTTGTAAAATAATCAGAAACTTGTTCTATTTTGTGCCAGTGACAATAGTTTTATATTAAAAGAGAAATACAGTTTTCATACAGCAAATCTATACAATATCATTGTTTTATTTAATGTAAAGAAGCGCTCTTCTTCCCACAGTTATTTTTCCCATCCCTCCCTGCTATGGTTGCACTACAAGTAGCTACTGTGTATTATGGGCAGTGAGAAATGAGTTCTTTTCCTGGTGTCCATCCTATTTTTTATTTCGAATAAGGAAAAGTGTTGGATTCTGTGTAAATACATCAGTGATGGCATTTTCAATGTTTTAAAGCTGTGTACAGTGCTACATGTGGTATGACGTTCCTCAAATTGTCTATTGTAGCAGCTCGTTTGTCGTAACCTGTCTGTCTCTTTTGTTTATAAGCCGCCACCCCCCCCCCCCCCCCGCAGAACAGCTAGCTCCACTGTACATAGTAATTGTAACGTTTTAGACTTTACAGAAACTTTCCTGTATTCTGTATATAAAACAAATACTTCACATCCCCTTCTCTGCCTGTCTGTCTTCACTCTGTGCCCACCACCCGGGGAGGGGGGGGGGGGAGGGAATCTCGTTTGCCCCATCTCAAGCGCGGGGGGCTGCACGCCTCCAGCCCTGCTTTTTTTTTTTTTTAACCCTTTTACCCTCTTTTCCACCCATCCTGCTGCAACCACCGAAAGCTCCCCTGCAGCTTGCATCGCTCCGGGGGGCGAGCTCCGGCTGCGGGGGCGAGCAGCGCAGCACCCCCCACCCCCCCCCCGTGCCCTCCTCTTCCTCTCCTCCTCCTCCTCCTCCTCCCGCCGGGGCTGCCGGGAGGCCGGGGCCGGGCCGGGAGGCTCCGGGGCTGCTCCTGCAGGCGGCGCAGGGCCGGGAACGGAGGAACCGGGGCCGGGCATGGGGTGGGCGCTGCTGGGCGCGGGGCTGCTGCTGGCGCTGGGCGCGCTCCTGCGCCACCGCCTGCGCGCCCCCGCGCCCTACCGCTCCCGTCCCGATCTGCGGGGCCGCACGGCCATCGTCACGGGTGAGCGGCGCGGTACGGACCGGGTGTACGGCCCGGTACGGCCCACCCCAACAAAGGCTCACCCCCCCCCACCCCCCCCGTGCTTCGCAGGGGGAAGCGGCGGCATCGGCGAGGCCACGGCGCGGGGCCTGGCGCGCTGCGGGGCGCGCGTGGTGCTGGCGGCGCGCTGTGCGCGGCGCGGGGAGGCGGCGGCGCGCCGCATCCGCACGGTGAGAGCACCCCCCCCCCGCACACACGCCCCCCTAAACCCCATCAATACCCCCACACACACACACACACGGTGGGGGGGGGACGTCCCCAGGCACCCCTCCGCGCCCCCATGGATGTCCCCCGGGCACCCTCTCCCCGCTATGCCCCCCCACACACACACCCCCAGCGCACCCTCCCGGTACCCCTCATACGCCTCCAGTGCACCCCCCCCCCAGTGCCCCTAATACAACCCCAGTGCACCCCCCCAGCGCCCTCCATACACTCCAGTTGCACCCCGAGGGCACCCCCTGGACGCCCCGATACACCCCCTGGGACAGCCTGCGGTACCCCCCACCCCAGCACCCCCTGGATACCTGCAGTGCACCCCCCAGGCCTTCCTGGTGCACCCCCTCGGGACATCCCCAGCGTACCGCCCCCCAACACCCCCAGTGTACCCCCCCCCGGCACCCCTAGGACACCCCCATGGGAAATCCCTGGTCACCCCTAGGACATTCCCTAGAGACCCTGACAGCACATCCCCAGCGTGCCCCCCCAGGCACCCCCAGTACCCCTCCCTATACATCCCCAGTAACCCTCAAGTACTCCCAGTACCCCCCATATACCCCCAGTATCCCCCCAAGCACCTCCAGTACCCCCCATACATGCCAGTACCCCCCCCCATACACCCCAGTACCCTCCCAAGTACCCCCGGTATACCCCATACACTCCCAGTACCCCCCCATACACCCCCAGTATCCCTCCAAGTACCCCCAGTATCCCCCATACACCCCAGTACCCCCCATACACCCCCAGTACCCTCCCAAGTACCCCCGGTATCCCCCATACACCCCAGTACCCCCCCATACACCCCCAGTACCCTCCCAAGTACCCCCGGTATACCCCATACACTCCCAGTACCCCCCCATACACCCCCAGTACCCTCCCAAGTACCCCCGGTATACCCCATACACTCCCAGTACCCCCCCATACACCCCCAGTATCCCCCCAAGTACCCCCAGTATCCCCCATACACCCCAGTACCCCCCCATACACCCCCAGTACCCTCCCAAGTACCCCCGGTATCCCCCATACACCCCAGTACCCCCCCATACACCCCCAGTACCCTCCCAAGTACCCCCGGTATACCCCATACACCCCAGTACCCCCCCATACACCCCCAGTACCCTCCCAAGTACCCCCAGTATCCCCCATACACCCCAGTACCCCCCCATACACCCCCAGTACCCTCCCAAGTACCCCCAGTATCCCCCATACACCCCAGTACCCCCCCAAACACCCCCGTGGGACACCCCCAAGCACAACCACCCCCGGCACTCCCCCCCTGCTGCTCCCACAGGAGACGGGGAACCCGGAGGTGCTCTTCATGCCCCTGGACCTGGCCAGCCTGCGCTCGGTGCGCGCCTTCGCCAGCGCCTTCCTGCGCCAGGAGCCCCACCTGCACCTCCTGGTCAACAACGCCGGTGAGCCCCGGGGTGCACGCGAACCCCCTCCCCATCCCCAAATTTCCCCCCCCGCCAGCACCATCCCCACCGCCCGCTGCCTCCGCAGGGGTGAGCGCCGGGGGGACGACGGAGGACGGCTTCAGCCTCACCTTCCAGGTGAACCACCTGGGCCACTTTCTGCTCACCCAGCTGCTCCTGGAGCGGCTGCAGAGCAGCGCGCCCAGCCGCGTGGTCATCGTCGCCTCCTCCGCGCACCGCGCCGGCCGCCTGCGCCCCGCCGCGCTGGGCCGCACGCCCCCCGGCCCCCTGCCCACCTTCCAGGGCTACTGCGACAGCAAGCTGGCCAACGTGCTGCACGCCCGCGAGCTGGCCACGCGCCTGCAGGGCACCCAGGTGACCTCCTACGCCGTGCACCCAGGTAGGGCCCCGCTGGGCGCAGCGGGGTGGGGATGGGTGCAGTGCTTCCTTTGTGCGGTGCGTGCGTTGCACCTATGCAGAGCGCGGCCTTTTCGCTTTGTGCCTGGTGCAGTCTTTGCACAGAGCAGTCCTTTGCACAGTGCCCCTTTGCACAGAGCATCCCTTTGCACGTTGCACCCTTTGCACGATGTGTTTTTTTTTTTTGCACGGCGCACCCTTTGCATGGAACATCCCTTAGTGCAGTGCATGCTTTGCACGGCACAGCCCCTTGCATGGTGTGTCCTTTTGCATCCTTTTGTGTGGACCATCCTTTTGCATGGAGCATGCCTCTGCACAGCTCACCTTTTGCACAGTGCATCCCTTTGCACGGTGCTCTCCTTGCACAGAGCATCCTTTTCGCACAGAGCACCGTGCACTGCAGAGCCATGCACTGCTAGTCGTGCTGCAAGGCCGAGCCAGGCTCAGGCGCGGGCAGCACCCCAGGCAAACAGCACCCTGGGGGGGTCCCTTCCCCACCGGGCTCCGGCTGCAACGCCACCCCTTCCCCTCGCCCCAGGCTTCGTCAACACGGAGCTGTTCCGCCACCTCCCGCTCTGGCTGAAGCCGCTCTTCGTGCCCTTGGCCTGGCTCTTCTTCCGCGACGCCGCCGAGGGCGCCGAGACCTCGCTGTTCTGCGCCACGCAGGAGGGCCTCGAGCGCTTCAGCGGCCGCTACTTCGCCGACTGCCGCCTGCAGGAGCCGTGGCCGCAGGCCCGCGACGACGCCATGGCCCGGGAGCTGTGGGAGGCCAGCGAGAGGCTGGTGGGGCTGGCGCCGTGACCCCCTCCCTGCTGTCCCCCCGTATCCCCGGTGCAATAAAAGTGAGCGTCCTAAAACGGCGTCACCTGCGAGTGGGGTTGGGATATTGCAACGTGGAGGAGGGAGGAGGTGCCCTCGGTTTGGGGAGGTGGTGGCCGTGTGTGCAGTGCAGGCTGGTTTCCTGCTCCAGCAGCGTGGCTGGGCACCACGGGCTGCAGCGCCCTGAGCTGCTCTCCGGCAGCTGCAGTGCAGCATGCACGCCATACAGTGCAGCACATCTGTGCACACTAACACAGATCACACCGCCTTGCACTTGCAGTTAAACAGCACATCTAGCCTTGCAAAGATGGGCATGTGCTGCAATACCGAACACTCTGCCTTGCACGTACGTGCACAGACATCCATGTGCTGCACCTCACAATGCACTGTGCATGCCCTGCTTTGCTTGCACATGCACATTCTGCAGCGCACACACCATCTTGCACATGCATGCAAATGCTGCAGTGTGCATGCCCTGCCTTGCACACCCTGCAATAAAGCATACCCTGCTGTGCACACCCTGCAATAAAACATGCCCTGCTGTGTACACGCCTACAAATACTGCAGTGTGCACACCCTGCAATAAAACACACCCTGCAATAAAGCCTGCCCTGCCATGCGTACCGTGCAATAAAGCATGCCCTGCCGTGCACACACGTACAAATACTTGTGTGCACACCCTGCCTTGCACACCCTGCAATAAAGCCTGCCCTACCGTGCACACCCAGCATTGCACAGCCAGCTTTGAACACCATAAAATAACGCCTGCTTTGCACAACCCACCTTGCACACTCCACAATAACGCCTGCCTTGCACACCCAGCCCTGCACACCCCATATAATGCCTGCCTTGCACACCCCGCCTTGCACACCCCACAATAACGCCTGCCCTGCCGTGCACACACATACTGCAGCTTGCACACCCAGCCTTGCACACCTCTCACTAACGCCCCCCCCCCCGTGCCCACCCCACGCCCGCTGCCCCCAAGATGGCGGCGGGTCCGCGCTCCCGGCCCCGCCCCCCCCGCCGGGCCCCGACCTTCCCAAGATGGCGGCCGCGAGGCGGGGCGGGGCGGGGTGGCGCGGGGCGCTGCGGGAGCGGGCGGCGGGGCCGGCGGCGGCACCATGGGCAACTGCCACACGGTGGGGCCCAACGAGGCGCTGGTGGTGTCAGGTACGGGCTGGGGGGGTCCTGGGGGAGCCGGGGAGGGGGTTTTGGGGGAGTCTGTGTGGCTGCGGGGGTCCCGTCCTGAGGGGGCTTTGAGGGGGGACCCTGCCACGGGGGGCTGTGGCGGAGCAGCGGGGAGGTGGTGTGGGGGGGGTGGTCCTGTCCTGGGGGGGTTGGGGGGTCCCTGAGAGGGTGGGAGGCTGTGCAAGGGGAGGACGAGGTGCGTTGGGGTGCCCCACGAGGGAGGACGTGACGGGGGGCACTGTCACAGGGGCTGCAGCAGTGTCCCCCGCCGTGGGTGACAGCGGGTGGGGACACAGCATGGCAACTGGGGCTGGCAGCCTTCGGTTTGGGTGGCCAAGGAGCCACCGGCACCCTGGGTGTCAGCGCTGCTCAGGGGTGCTGAGGCTGTAAGCCCACCAGGTGAGCCGGTTAATTAGGCTGGTATTAATTAAACCAGCCATAAAATCCCGCATGTCCGTGCTTTGGCGTGGGACAGGCTGCAGGCAGGACTTGTAAGGTGATGTTAGGGCTTGCTGTGAGGGCTACGTACCCCGCTGTTGTGGGGCCACGTGCAAGGAAATAATGGGGTTAGGTCCGGGCTGGTGTCACTTCGTGTGCCCTCGGTCACGTTACGTCCTTTTTGTCACCGCTGGGCTGGCTTTGAGGCAGGAGCTGTGATACTCAAACCTAAACTCACCTAGAGATGTGGGTGACAGCTGAGAGGGTGCTGTGGTCGCAGCTCTGCGGTGAAACCACATCGTCATGCTTTTGGACCAAAAAACCCAGCAGGCCGCAGCCCGGCTGGTCTGTTGTCAGTTTGTCTCTCAGATAATTATGGGAATTTCTGAAGAGATGGCAGGAGCAGGCTGCAGTTTTGGAAACAAATGTGCCCTCTGACCACCGCTTCTGAGGGGTCACAAACCGCACCCGCCAGCTGGCTGGAGCAGCGGCGTTTCCTGCAGCTTTCCTGGTCTGTGAGCAGCTGCTGCACGTCTGTAGTCCCAAAGCTGGGAAAAAACATGAAAACCTTGAAGAAATTTTGTGCTTCCAGCTGGGATCATGCATCTAGACCTGATGCTCTGCCTCCCTCCGAAGAGACCCCTCCTTCAAAACCAGTGCAGCTTGGTGAAATGCCACATCCAGCGGGAGGAACTGAGGGGCCGTGCCAGGATGGCATTCAGTTTTAACATCTTGGTTTAACCCCTGTTCCTTTCTGAAGTTTACAAAGCACAGCTTGCAGGATGGGCCGGCAGGAATTTGTGGCATCTGCTTGCATTCTCCTGTGGCCGGCGAGCCGAGGATGCTCCTCAACACACAGCCACGTTCTGGGAAGAAAACACAAATCATGGCAGGCCCTGGGAGTCAGAGCTGGGTTTGGTGCTTCCACCAGACCTGGCTGCCCTCCGCTGTGGCCTGTGAGCACTTGCTGTCCGCTGAGAGCACCGGCCCGGAGGTGGCAGAGCCCTGCAGCCGCCCCATGGCTCCTCAGCACCCACGTGCAGAGTGAGTGCCAGGGCAGGGGCAGGAGGGTGCAGCCCCGGGCAGCTCTGGTTCCAGGAATTCAGGCGGTCCCTGGGGAAAAACACAGAGGACCTCTTGGCCCAGCACTTATTTGGATTGCGTTAGGTCAGGTTTGGGGTGGGAGGAGGGAAGGGAAGAATAACCCAACAGCAAATAATGTTAACAGGAGGCTTTTGGCTTGCGGTGTTGAATTATCGTACGATTGTTATCTGCAAAGCTTCACTTTGCAGGAAGGCACCTCGAAATCATGAAGCAAAGTGGAAAGTTTTCCTTCTTGTAAACTTAGCTGGGCCTGCTGAAGGAAGTTTTGTCACGTGCCTCCTCTGGCATGTATTTTTTTTTGTTCCTGAGGAGTGGTGTTCTTTCTTTTCACTTCCTTGTGGCACATCTCAGCTCCTCCAGGACCGCAGGAGCAATTGGCTGTGCCTTGGGAACTGTGTGCATGCAGGAGCCTCGCGGCATTATTTGGGAAGCTGCCTCCCAGGCATGGGCCAGCGCTGCCTGCTGGCTCTCACGTCCTGCCCCTCTTGAGCAACGCTCCTCTCCTTCTAAGAAACTGCACTCAGGCAATCCGTTTGTGAAATGCAGAGGCCAGGCGTGGCAGGGATGCTCCATGGAGCCATATGTAGGTGATTATGGTCTCTCTGGGACGTGGCTCTGGCATTGCCAAAGAGCAGTGGTGCTGGCAGCTGCCGGTGAGGCTCGGTGCAAGCCCTGGGGAGTCTTTGCTGGGCGCCCGGCCCCTTCCTGACTGCTCTGAGCACGGCTGGAGCCAGCCGAGAGTTCGGGGAAGCAGCAAATATCTGCTCATCCTGACGTCAGGCTCTTCCCACTAGATAAATAGATTCTCTCCAATCCGTGACACTGGTTTTGGGTTACAGCCTGGGTGAAAGCAGCTTTTGTGGCTCACGATCAATCTGCTCATTTTGAAAGACGACACTAACGTTTCTGCACAGCCTCATAATGAGGAGATGCAATATTTAATGGCTGTGCTCGTCTTGCAGCTCCCGTGGGCAGGCAGCGTTGCCCACATCTCTGCATCTTGGCCATTTTCCATCCTGGCTGGCGAGGGCTGCAGGGTGGCACCTTCGAGCTGGACACCTGCAGACGTGTTATGGGAGCAGTCAGTGCAGACCACGGCATTTTTGGGGCTGGACAGACGGCTGCTTCAGCTGAAGTTCGTGATGTGAAAGGAGGAGGAAAAAAAAAAAGCCAGGAAGTGACAGCCCAGTCAGTCTAGCTTTATTTCCTAGGAGAACACCAAAACAAATATTGCTCGGAAATGCTTGAAAGAAAACACCCAACACATATTTGATGAATATAAACCACGTACAGCTCATCTGCCTTCCCCCTCAGGTGAGGTAAGTCTCAGGAAGAGCAGCAGCTGTGGCACACCTTGCCTTTACTGAGGCTTCTTACGCTGGCTTGTGATTTCTCAGAAGTCAGCTCGAGAAATAGCATCCAGCTCAGTTTCTCAAACTTTTAAGTTAAGTCCCTCTGGGGCTCTTTGATCTCTTTCAAAGTCAAAGAAGAGCTGGCATTTTATTTCTAGTTTGTGTAAACATTTCATGCCAGGCCCCAGCACTCAGGGATAATTAACCCTTTCTGAGCACTCACATCCCTCTTATTTCTGCAAGAGGTCATGATTTTGAGCCAGTGTACCATAAAAAGAGAACAGGCGCTTTTATGAGTTTTGAAAGCCTGAAATAAAGGCTTCTGGAAGTTCTGCAAACCCTTCCTGTTCTGCAGGAGGCCTGCAGCATGAGGAGGAACTGAGCTCTCAGATCTTACAAAATTGATATGAGAGTGACTGGAAAACCATTGCCAGGGAACATAACAGTGGCTCACTGTTCAGCTGAAAGGATTTATCAAGTTCCTTGTTTTGGCTCGGATACTGGAATTGAGAATGCGCTTATTGAGTTTGCAGATGGCAGCGAGCTGGGAATGGATTTGAGAGCTTTGGAGAGCAGGATTAGGCTCAAAATGAACTCAACAGATTGCCCAAATGGCCCAAAAGAAACACGATGCGGTTTGGCAAAGTGAAAGAGCGGCGCTTAGGTGAGGACAATCGATTGCACAAGCACAAAAACCCTACAGAGGTTTCTGTAGCCCCCGAGGAGACACCGACTTCCTTCTCAGGAGCTAATTCTTCAGCTTCTTGCAGGTGCTGGAGCTCCAGCTTTCCCTTGTCAGATGCTTGCTAAATCCTCGAGGCTTTTCAGAGAGGATGGCAGGAAAAGAGGCAGACAGAATAGCCTCCGGACTTTCCTTTTTGTTTCCAGGAGGAATTCTGGGGTAGCATCTCAGTGGTTTTGTCGTGTGACCCCATTGTGGTTTCAGTCTTCTGGGTTTCTGTTTAGAAGATCAGTGAAACTAAAGGTTTTTAAGCCCACTCTGTAACATTGATGCTCGTAGTTTAAAAGAGTGATTTTGATTCAGTTTATCTCCAAAACAAGCTAACCAGCACAACCTGCTTTCACCTGCTGTAGTGACCCTCAAAGGATTGAATGGATCAGCTCAGAATGCTGCATCTGTTTAAATAAATTCTTGTTAACCTTGCACCACTTCTGCAATGGGACAAAGCCTAATTTATATTCACGGTAGGACTTAGGAACCAGACGCTGATTTCGGTCTAGACACTGCTTTATTACATGAGATGCCTTACATATGCCTTTGCCTTTTTCTCTCCTCTCCTTTATGCCTTTTTTCAGCAACTGTTTCCAATTACCAATTTGGGCCTTGTCTTTCTGCACCTGGCTGTTAGCACCCCGTGACATTTCCCAGCACAAGCCCAATGCTCCGGCCGACCTGGCGTCGTCCGTCCGACTTGGTCAAACAGTTTGTTTCCACCTCCAGGAGGTGATTCCAGTGCCAGGTTGCCCTGAACTGGGATGTGAGAAGGAAGCTCTCGTGCACGTGAAGGCAGCGGCATCGCTCTCTGATCCTGTGTTAGGCATTTGGCAGCCCCTGTGAAGGAGCACAGCCACCCGAGCAGCCTGCTGTGACGGTTTGCTTTCCTGAACGCTCACCGCTTCCTGCCACGTTACAAGCCTCAGGTTACCTCGGGAGATCAAAGGACACAGAGATTGTTCAAGAGTTTAAATTGTCCTGCAAGGCTGGCCTCGATGCTTTGAGCCCTGTGTTCCCTTAACCCTCGGGGCTTGTCTTCTCCCTTGCGTGCTGTCCATTAGGGCAGGTTTCCTGCATTTGCCAGAGAACTCCGTTTATCTCAAATGGTTAATCTGATTTCATAAAAAAAGCAGACAATGTGCTTTCTCTTGGCTCTGGGGATTCTTGCGTGAACACGGGACCCTTTCATCTGGGCAGAGGCCGTGAATCCTCCGTTTGTAGCACGCTGCCCCCAGAAGAGGCGCGGTGGCTGCTCGTGGAAGCGATGGCCAAGTAGCTGGGGGACCCAGGCTGCTCGAACAGTGGGCGTATTATAGCTGGAAAAGGCAACTCCCCTGCCAGATCTCATTGTGCAAGAGGGTTTGTTCTTCAGCCTTGCAAGGGTTTCACTTTGTTTGTTCCTTTTCTTCACTTGATCTCTGAGACTTGGGAAGCGAGGCTGCAGAGCTGCAATGGGGGATCAGCGATCGGCTCCTCTGATTTGCGTTACCAGGACCGAGCTCTGCTCAGCTCAGCCGCCCAGCCTGCGTGAAAGCCACCAGCTGGCGTCCCTTCCCTGGTTAATGTGTTAGGTTTCCCCATTTTTCTTATGCCTTGAACACTTCTTGACACACAGGGTAGCTCAGTAAGCAGAGCTTTGTAGCGACATTACGCACTCCTGGGAAGCAAGCGTGGGGCTGGCTTTGGGTGTGATCCTAAACGAGGCATTTCCTTGCGCTGCCTGCAGAAGAAGGAAAAAAAAACCTGTCTGCAGAGGCATGTTCCTTCCTTGTAACAGCGGTGGCTTGAGGGCGCGGAGTTTTCTCGGGACGTTATTATGAAACAATTCCCAGCGGTGTAGCAGCGGACCACGTCGATCCCGCAGACCCAAACGCCTTTCCACGCGGAGCTGCAGCAACACCTCCCTTCCTGTTCCTGGAAAACAAGGGCCTGGCTGGGCGGCCGAGCTGGCCGGGCTCACGTCCGCCAAGAAACGTTAGAAGGCACTGCAGTTACTGCCTCGCGGGGCTGTGGCACCAGCTCCTGTAACCCTGCCCGTCTGACATAGCCCTCCAGCTACAGAAGAAGCTTGCGAGAGATGACGGGGGAATATTTCTCGGTGCTGCGGAGCACAAGAGACCCCCACGCTGGCTCTGTCTTACCTGCTCGGAGCCCTGCAGGGTGGGAAATGCCTCTTGTAGGAGATCCGGGGGCTGCCCAGGCTCTGTGCACGGTCAGCTCCGTGACGGACCGTCAAAGCCTCGTGCACCGCAGTACTTGGGCGAGCCAGAACCAGGAGGTGTTTGCAGGGTAGCTTGAGGGTTCTCCCTGCCTCCAACTGACCTGCTGGCTTTTTGGGAGGTTTTAGGGTGGTCGGTTTGCAGCATAGGTGACTGGTGAGGGAAAGGAGATGGATTTCTTACGTGGCCTTCCATGCCAGAGCTGGTGCGTCACAGCTTACGGTGGCTCTGTTTGCTAACACTGCCTTACAAAACTGAAATAAAGCCTGGTGTGAAATCCAGCAGCTTTCTGTGTGTTGCGGTTTGTCATTCTCATTTATTGCAAATACTGTTTTCTGGATTTGTAAGCCAGTTACAAAAAGGTTGCCTTTGGGAAATTGCTGTGTGAAGGAAGGGCTGCGGAGGGGAGGAGAGCGCGGGGCTCCCCGTGTCCGCCACAAGGGAGCTCCAGCTCCAGGGCTGCCTACAGGGGCCATGCCAAGACAGTCTCATCCCTTCCCTGCGGGCCCTGGGAAGAGTTTTCTGTGTTCATTATTTATCAGACGCCACAAGCGTGCTGGGATTCACCAGGAGGATGTGGAGGGTGGCCTCGCAGCACCCACTGCTGTAGGGCAGCCGATCCAAGGTACTCTCCCTGCTCCGAGGGGCTGGGACAGCTGGTGACCCTTTTCTCGGTGCTATGAGGTTGTTCAGCTTGCACCTCACTGTTAGGGTGCGGGTTTTTCCTTGGCACGTGTATATAATCCCTCAATCTCTGTGCTTTGTGCTGCAGGCGGCTGCTGTGGCTCTGATGTGAAGCAGTACGTGTACGGAGGCTGGGCCTGGGCATGGTGGTGCATCACCGACACCCAGAGGTAAGCAGACCTCAGTTATTCGAGGGTTTGGGGTACAGGCTAGGCAGAGCCATTCCAGCAGGGCTGTCAGCAGGATCTTTAGGAGCACAGGACCGGCCAGTACCTGAGAAACCACGGCTGAACATCAGCCCAGCCCTCTGCCTTCGGCTGCAACCACCTCCGGGCCCTTCAGAGGAAGGCTCCCCCGTGTACAGCCGTGGCAGGCGCAGCGTGGGCCCTGTCTCATGCCCGTGGTGAACAGAGGGTCGCCCACAGCCACGCAGCTTCTGGCCCTCCTCTGCTGTGAGCGCTGAGCTTGCCCAGGGCAGAGGTGCTGTGCGTCCCTGAGCACCGTGAGGATTTGCCGCGCTCTGCCCAGGCTGGCCCCAACCCTCGGCCCACAGCAAACGGGCCCTTGCCCCCCTCCTGCTGCCCTAGCCTGGTTTTCTAAAGGTGTGCTGACTGCTGTTGCCACAAGAGCGGACCACGTTCCTGTTTAAAACCACGGGATTTCCTTTCTCTCCCTTTCCTCATTCGTGGATTTTGCTTGCCGCTTGTTACCGCTCTGAATTAACGTGCTGTTATTGCTGCTGTCCTGCTGGCATAGCTCCTCGGCCTTAGGACCTGTGGGAATGTCCCTAAGTGTGCCTCTGTCCTAACACCTCCCTCGCTCCATGATGCAGGTTTTGTCTGTCTATGTAAAAAAAATAAATAGGGAAAAACCTAAAGACATGACTTTTGGGGTTCTGCACTAAGCGAAGGCCAGCGGCTGCAGTTCACCTTTACCGCCTGCCCTTGCCGTCTCTTCTCCCTGTTCCCGTGTCACTACCAGCAGACAAAGCTAGCATGCTGCTGCCCTTGCTCTGCAGACGATGGCCTCCCGCAGGCGCTGTTCACCCGGGGTCACCCAGCTTGCGTTGTTCCAGGGAGCCCTGGCTGCTGCTGGCGACGGGCTCACGACGCCTCTAGGTCCTCTCCCGGGTGGCTGCTACGTGGGATTGCTACGAGGGATTGCTGCGAGGGCTATGACAGCTCGCTGGCTGCATGAAGAGACCCCAGCTAACACCCCCTGCTTCGGCCCGGGGTCTCTAGCGATGCTTGTGTAAGGTGGGAGGGGAAGGAAAGGCCCGGCACTCTGGCACAGTGCTCGAGGAGTGCATTCGATCTAGCTTCATCCTCAAATTTTGGTTTCTGTTCCTGCTCGTCTCGTGGTGAGAGAAGCCCAGAGAGCAGTGCAGGACCCTGACCTGCCGTTTGCAGAAGGTGCAGACGTATTCAGGAGGCTGACTTACTAAGTTCAGCAAGGGGTGAGTCCAGGGCAAAGAACTGCCTGCCAGGAGCGAGCTGCCGTGTGCTGGAGGTCCGTGCATCGCCCAGCAAATGGGGCTCGGAGAGCACTGCCAGCGTCCAAACAGATCTTTTACTTTAAAATCTTTACCCCCAGGTCATGCCATGGGATGTGGGGCTTAATTCTCCTTTGGAAACCAGAGTCTTTCCCAAATACCATAAGCTGTGCTCCACAAACGGAGCCTGCCGCATTAACGTGAAGAGCTGAGCCTGATTTCCTCCTCCAAAATTAGGACAGCTTTTCTGGAGCTGCCGGTGCTGCAAGCAAGGAGACAGCGGCGGTTGTGTCGCCGTCAGCGGCATCCCGCCAGGTAGCACTGACCTGGGAACAAAAGGAACGGTTAGAGCTGGCAGGGAGCTGGGCTCTTACCCTGCTGCAACCTTGAGGATTGGGAAAAAAATAAAAAAAATCCTGTCCCTGTTTAGGGGTCAGCAATAAAAGCCCGAGAGGCAGTGCCTGCTGGCGTGCCTCTCAGGGAACCAAGTGGTATTATTCAGCGTCTCAGGACAGGACTTGGAAGCACCTTCTCTCATCGACGCCTTAGCCAGGGACGTGTAGCCAGATCCCTGGTGCTTTTATTTTTCTAGCATACCTTACGTGTTGGCATAGAAGCATCTAAACTATTACAAAAAGGAATTTTCTGTCTGTGAAAAGCACTGTGAGAGAAAATTCCAGCTGACTTCAGGGTGGCAGTGTGGGTGGGATCCATGGCTCAGCTTCACCTGGGATTTGGGGGGCGATGAGACCCCGTCCAGCCTCGTTACAGCATCTAGCTGTGCTTTTTAAGCTGCCTGCAGCGTGAGGGAGGCTGGTCTGGGCCAGCATTGCACAGTCCTGGGAGCGGGCAGTGGGAGAAATGCAAACGGACCAGGGAAAAGCTGAAACCCGAAAGTCCCGCCTGTCCTTTGCAATGAGTGTCTGACTGTCTGGTAACCGCTTTGTGTATTTGCTGTCCTGCCCTTGTTCCTCGCTGCTCAGACTGTCTTTGGAGGTTATGACCATCCTCTGTCGCTGCGAGAACATTGAGACGTCGGAGGGCGTCCCACTGTACGTAACGGGGGTCGCACAGGTAATAACCCACCAGCTTCCTAACATCGCGTCTAACCCTTCTGCCTCTGGTTTGAGCAGCAGCAACAGCAGCAGCAGCAGCAGCAGGATAACCTAGACGAATGGTTTTCTAACGGGAGAGCGCAAATCTCAGTACCCTCCTCTCCTTCCCCTTCTCCGGCACTTGCTCCGGGGCGCGCTCCTCGGTCTGTGGGTAATGCAGACAGACGCACACTTGGCAAATTCCAAATTCAGCTCCTTCTGACAGCGCTGCAGAGGTTTGCTCCGGCTGTAACCCTCCCCTGGGCAGCACTGATCACATCTTGTGCCTGGTGGAGGGCAGAAGGGCATCTGCTTGTCCACGGAGCCACGGCCGGGCCAGGCTGGGCTCTGCGCAGCCTCTGGGGAAGGTGGGAAGCCAGGGTTTGTGCCGCTTCAAAAGGAAATCCGTGCACCCGTGGGGAAACGGCAGCTGTAGCCGGCTCTCTAGTTTTGGTTGTGGGTTTCAACTGAGCCCTTCTTCCCCCACGTGGAGGCAGAGCCCGCTGTGGATGTTGTCACGTTTAACAGTACAGCACGGAGACCTTGGGTGAGTTGCAACACAGAGGACGAGTGTTTGCTCAGCACCGAGCAGCTACAAACCAGTGTAACGCTGATACCAGACCTCCCTGGGACTTGCACAGCATTTAAATTAAATCAAGGTATGGGTTAGGCCTTCGGAAGGCTCAGATCCTCTACTAGCTGATTGAAGCATCTGGCAGAAAATGCCTGGATGGTGGGATGTGTTTGATCAGCTCCCAGCTCGTGTTCCAGTTTAATTAGGACCGTGGCCAGGGCAGGCTCGGACCTGCAGGGGTTTGGGTGAGCACCCGCAGCCGAGCGGCTCCGCGGCGTGCACCCAGCACCCAGCTCTGATTTGGGTTTGGTGCCTCCCAGCTCTGATTTGTGGTTCGGGTGCCTGACCTAACGCTCACTGACACGGGTGCTGTGCCCCGGGGCTCCCCACCTGCGCTCCTGGCTGGTTGCAGCTGGCGTGTCAGCCCCGATGGATGGGCTGAGCTTCCCAAAACAGAACCCGCTGCGGCCAGGCACAGCTCCTGCTCTACCACATTGTGACCCCCAGATTGCCTGGCTCGGCCAGAGGGCCGCCTCGAGGGGCTGAGCAAGCTCTGGAGCTGCAACATGAGCTTCGGGGTGCCCGATGCTGTGCAGGCACAGCCCCAAGGAGCTGGAGACTCGCTTCTCCCGTCCGTCTTTGGGTAACGGGACAGGAAAAATAGGGAGGGTGAGGTGGCTGAGGAAGCAGGTCTGTGTTAATACCAACCCAGCAGGGGCAGAGGCTTCTTGCAGCAGCGGGTTTTGCCAAGCAGGGTGTGCACAAGGTTACCCTGGGGGTGGTGGTGCTGGGTGGGCGCACCCGGGGTCCGTGCTGTGCTCTTAAACCTGTGACAGCAGCCTCCCACGGGCGGCCCTTCGGGGTCCCGGAGCTGCGAGCTCCTGGCCACATTTCTGTGGGGTCACGGTCCCATCGCCAGCCTGGCTCCCTGCCTTTCCCTGCTGCTAAATCACCCGTAAGCGTTATTTGGAAATCTTTTATTGGCCAAAGCGTCTCGTCTGCCTCCAGGGACAGACGCGGCCCCTCGCTGCCTCCCGTGCCTGTCTGACATTACCTGCGACGAGTGCTGCAGGTGGCCTGGGGCAGGAGACGCGAGGGGAGAGCTGAGCGTGTGTTACCTGGAAACGTGCAAATATTTTACGTTTTTTGGCAGGATTTCCCTAGAGATAATGACGTTACAGCCCAGGTGTGAGGACGTAGAGACGGCGGAGGGGGTAGCTTTAACTGTCACAGGTGTGGCACAGGTACAGTAACTCCAAACCATCCTTTCAGGAATTGCATGTCTCTAACTTACGTCTGGTTTTTCCCCCTTAAAAGGTTGCTGTTGTCCAGGAACAGAAGCCAACTGCTTTGAAAGAAATGTTTGTAAAAAAACCACCACGCTGTCCTCGTTGGTTCCAGCACACCACCGCATGCCCGTGTTGTAAAGGGGTTGTGACCTCTCCTCTCCCCAGAATCATCCCTCTTTTTCTGGCGTCTCGTTTGTCCACGTGGCAAACGAGGTGTGTGGTGGTGACTGATCTCTTTGTGAAATGCTGGTGCGCCACGGGGCCCTCAGAGCTCTGTGTGACACCGCGGGACCGAGCCATTCCCTCCTGAGATGGCGTCGAGCGTTGTGTTGCTTTTGGGTTGTTATTACTGTCATTAGCACGCGGATCTTGTAATTCTTCACGGTGAGTTAAAGCTTAAAGAAAGAACTCGGTCCCTCTGGGCGATAAAATTTGTATATAAAATTTCCGGCTTGAAATGAATTTTGGTTCTTTCAAGCCTTCTCCACACGTGAAATCCAGCTCATGCTGCTGGTGATTTAAACACCTGCATTTCCCAGACTTTGGGGTGTGCTGCCCCGACACAGCTTGTCCCTGTGCCTGGGGCAGGATGCTGGCAGGAGAATGTTGCAGTGACGTACCCAAAATCGCACGCGCGTCAAGAGGCTCCCCCGGGAAGAGCGCTGTGGCTGCTGCAGCCCTTGGGAGCATCGGAAAGAATTCACCCAGCGCTTTGTAGGGCACCAGAGTCCTCCCGAGGCTCGTCGGTTTGCTCTGAGCTGACGCTGCGGAGTAATTGTGTGTTGCCTGGGTGCATAGCTGAGGATGTAAACTCAGCCAGGAGTAGATTTTGGATTCTTGCACAAGGCAGAAGGTCTGTGGCTCATCAGCTTTCCATCGCTGTGCTGCTGTTGGGAATGTGGCCGTGGCCAGGAGCCCCAGCACGGGAGCTCTTTGGGCTCCTCCTGGCTCCAAGGGTGGCTCTTGCTGGAGCCTCTGAGACAGGAGCAGCACAGCTCGGATAATTCCAGGGGCTGAGGGCATTTCCTCGCTGGTGGCCAGCGTGAACCAGCATCCTTGTTTTCATTTTTGCAGCTCTTTCTATCCATTTAGGTATGAATGTGTCATCCTAACCTCAGTGGTCTTCGCATGCTTGGCAAAATGCACGTACCCATGGCTCCATCACCCACATTTCATAACCCTGCAGTCCTTTCTGTCCTGTATTTGGTGACACCGTTCATGCAAGGTATTTCTGTGAAGGCAGCATTCCCTTTTTAGCTTAGTTTTGGGGCATTCTTCCATTGCCTACAAAAAGTAGGCAGCTCATGCTGGCAGAAGGCCGGACCACCAGGTGCCTTGATTAAAACTGCAGCTCCAAATTCATCTCATTTAGGTTATTCTTTCTTCCCACTGTTTGCTTATTTTTTTTCTGCTGTCAATTCATTCATTTTAAAGACCTTACAAGGTTTAGGATTGAGAGATGTGGGGAATTACCATGCTGAAACCATGCTGGAGGCAGTTGGGTTTGGGAGGTACGGGGTAGAATTTTTCTTAATTCTGCAGAATTCCAGGGGGAGAAGTTTTGAGACAAACATTTTTATTTTAAGGGCTTGTGCAAAAAAAAAAGCAAACAAATTACTACCAGATAAACACCTTTTTAAATGTTTGCTGCAATAACAGAAGTGCTGAATGTTCCCAAGGATGCTCTTTTTTAAAGCCAGAAGTGAGGAGCACTCCAGTGGCCTCCTTCCCCTGTTGGCTGGGAGCTTGGGGTGCAGGGGACACTGCCTCAGGCCAGCAGAGCTCTGTCTTCTGCCCCATTTTCTGAGCCTCGGGCTCATTGGGTTGTTTCTGCTCACCCCTTGTGGGGAATGCAGCTGGTTGGAGCTGGGCAGGGCGGTACTGGTCCTGCAGGTGGGGTTGTTTTGTAGAGGCGCTGCTGCCATGCCAGCCAAACTCTCCGATTCGGAGACGTTTGAAGACGTACCGACTGTTGCGGTGGAAAATGAGCACGCTGGAAATGAGCTGAACACGAATTGCTCGGCCCCGTTTTGGTTTGCGTGGCGTTGAGCTGACTCCAGGCTGCTTCGGGCTGAGCAGGGTGTAGCAGCACCCAAATAAACCCGCTGCATGGGTTTGTTCCAGAGGCGGGACCCTTCCCTGCTCCCCTTGTGCCCGCTCTGCGCTCTGTCTCCTCTGTCGCTCCCGAAAGGTGGGGTTGTTCGGAGAGGTGGGGCTGCTGGCAGACGCACACCATAACCGTTGCTGCTGAGTGTCATCGGTTTCGGTGTCTATAAACTCCTGTGTGAGCAGCAGGAGGTTTGCTGAGAGCTGAGCCTTGTGCGTGGCCCAAGCACCTGGGTGCAGCCGGTGAGCAGCTCTCCCAACTCCCCCTCGCGTGGAAAATGCCAAGTGGTGCAGGGACGGGGCCCCAGGGGGAGCCCAGTGGTCTCGGGGACAGAGCAGGACAGAAGTGCCACGCTCGCTGAGGCTGTTTGGCATTTTGGCTGCGAGACCCCAGGGGTTGGGACTCGCAGGTGGCAGGATGAGGTCTGCGGATCGCGAACCCATCAAGAGCTCGCGGTGAGACCCTCGGAGGGTCCCTTTTGGAGGTCTCCAGGCCAGGGTGATGCCTTGCAGCAGCAGTCCGTGGGGCAGGACATAGCCTGCCTCCGGGTTCTCCTGGGCCAGAGCTTCTCCCTGCCAGCAGGCAGCGCCCAGCCCAGATCTCTCCATGAGAGGGTGCTGTGGGACTCGCTCAGCACCCCGCGGTGCTGCGTGCCGGGCAGGGCCCTGCTGCCAGACACACGGACGTCCTGGTGTCAATAGGGCCTGGCTACCAGGAGCTGCCACCCTGCGGGGCTGCAGCTCCCCGTGGCTTGCACCTGTAGGGCTCCGAACGTGAGCCGGAGGCTTGTGCTGCATCTCCACTGCCTAGCGTGGAGATTCAAAAATCCATAGGGATTTTTAACCCAGCTTGCTTTTAAAAAGGACCGGCAGGACCTTCCGAAGACCCTGGCTCATCTCAGCCTGGGGATGCTGTCGCAGCTGGTGCTGAATGGGAGGTGACAGCACGGCAGAGGTGGCTGTGCCCACCTCTGGGGACCGTTAACAGATTGCAGGGAGAGGGACAGGTGGGTGCTGGCCACCATGCGTGAAGGGGGTCACACGAAATGTGGCTGGGAGCTCCCAGGCATGGGCAGGCCATACCTGGTGTGCTGCGGCCATCTCGTCCCCTCTCCTTGCAGGGAACACCAAGTGGAGCCCCTGTTCCCAAGGTGTCCCTTGGGCATGCCACACTCTTCCTTGTTCTCTGCCTTTCCTGTGTCACAAAGAGTAATTCTAGTGAAGGAGGAGGAAGAGAAGGGTAATAAAATGGCTTTTGGCCGGGGGTAGCGATAGAAAGCGCTCTCCTCCTAGGTCTGGTTTTGGTGCAGGGGCTGAACTGGTAGTTTGGGGCTCTTTGGTGGGGTTGTTTTCAGATGGGGCTCGTAGGGCCCAGGAGAGCCACCTGCCGTGGCTGCTGCAGGATGGACGGCCTCAGCGAGCACCTCTCCATGCTGAGCCACGGTCAGGGTTTGGAGAGGTGCCTGCCCCGGCCGCTGACGCTGCAGCCTTGGCTCAGGAGGGCTCAGGTGTGCCCGCAGGGCTGTCCGCAGCAGCAGGGAGCAGGAGCCCACCCGTGGGGCCGGTGACCTGGCTCAACATGGTGACTGCTCGGCTTGGTCCTCGGAGCATCGGTGGCACGGGGGCCTGGCAGCCTGGTGGTGGTGGTACTGCTGCTTCTGCTGCTGCTGCTGCTGTTGGGTGCGCGTCCCGCCGCGGAGAGGCGCATTCAGCCCGTTTGGTTTTTGTCTCCCGTCTCCAGGTGAAGATAATGACGGAGAAGGAGCTCCTGGCTGTGGCCTGCGAGCAGTTCTTGGGGAAGAACGTGCAGGATGTGAAGAACGTGGTCCTACAGACGCTGGAGGGGCATCTGCGCTCCATCCTAGGTGCGGAGGGGCTCTCGCAGTCTCGAAGGCACCTCGAGCAGCTTTCCCCCTGCCGTGCTGGCCCGTGCCAGCAGTATCGCTGCCCCCGCGGCAGGCCACAGTGGGTGCTTCCTCTGCCGCCTGCAGATGTGGCAGCTTAGATGGTTCCTCCCTTACAGCAGCTCCTGCTGTGCTGCTGGGTGTCGTGATAAATGAGTTTTCAGTGCCTGCAGTAAGAGATGTCCAAGTCCCCGGGGGTCACAGGTAGCCTGTGCGTGGTGGCTGCACTTCTGAGATGTCGGTGTGCGCTGCCAGGGCTGGGCAGAGGGTCGCACCCTTGTGCCCAGGCCTGACCTCGGTGTTGGAGAGGTTCTGGGCAGTGAGGATGTTGCTGAGTGTAGCCCCATGCTGCTATGTGCAGCTTTTTTTTTTTTTCCTAATAAAGTGTTTTTCCTGCCTTCCCTCTGCAGGAACCCTGACGGTGGAGCAGATCTACCAGGACAGGGACCAGTTTGCCAAGCTGGTGCGGGAGGTGGCAGCTCCAGACGTGGGTCGCATGGGTATCGAGATCCTGAGCTTTACCATCAAGGTATGCCCAGGTGAGGGGCACGGGGCTGGGGTGCAGCCGGCCGTGCTGTGAAGCAGGAGCAGAGCCTGGCCCTGGCTCCACTGCTGTATGTGACAGCCTGCCCCAGCCCTCCGGGGCTTTCCGTGACAGCTTCTGTCCTGCAAGCCCCAAACAGGGCTGGTGGAGGTTGCTTAATGATAGCCGAGCCTCCCAGGAGCCAGAGAGATGTCAGGAGAGCCCACTTCTCCCCGTCACACCTGCGTCTGGCTGACAGCAGGCTGACGCGGCCCCTTCCGACCTTGCCCTAACAAATGATTGCCGTGAGCTCCAGCAGGAAGGGAGCGAGATGGAGCGGCTCATGTGAAGTGACCGTGGCTTATCTCCCCCCTCTCCAGGATGTCTACGATAAAGTGGATTACCTGAGCTCCCTGGGGAAGACTCAGACCGCGGCTGTCCGAAGGGATGCGGACATCGGGGTGGCAGAAGCCGAGCGAGACGCTGGCATTCGGGTGAGTCCAGAGAGACGTGCTGAGCTTCCCCGGAGCTGCCTGTTGCAGTCCAGCTGCACGCTCTTGAGCTCTGCTCTCTGTTTGCTCTCCACAGGAGGCAGAGTGCAAGAAGGAAATGCTGGATGTCAAGTTCATGGCAGATACCAAAATAGCAGATTCCAGGCGTGCTTTTGAATTGCAGAAAGCTGCCTTCACCGAGGAGGTCAACATTAAGGTGAGAGGTATCCGACAGCCCACTGCTGTTCCCTGGTTTGTGGTGGCCTTGGTAGCTCTGGGGCTTTCCAGCTTCCTCCCCCGTGTGTTAGCAGAGGTAGAGATGGAGAGCACATGTTTCTGTGTGTGCTCCTTGCAGCAGATTCCCCTCCTGCCATGTTTGCAATGGTTAGGTGGGACTAGGAGGAGATGGAAGGATGGGGAGGGTCACCCAAGCTGAACCCAGAGCTGGCTGTGCTCAAATAATAGCACACAGAGAAGGACCCCGAGTGCAGCACTGGGGACTGGGACATCCTCCCTGGGTGGAGGCCTGGTTCACAGCAGGAGCCACCTCTGGTTTCAGAGCCTGCCTAGGGTCCTTATGTCTGCGCCCAGGAGGTCACGGCCAAGACCCCTTTTCTCCCCTCTCCTGCCTGCAGACTGCGGAGGCCCAGCTGGCCTACGAGCTCCAGAGCGCCCGGGAGCAGCAGAAGATCCGCCAGGAGGAAATTGAGATCGAGGTGGTGCAGCGCAAGAAGCAGATTGATGTCGAAGAGAAAGAGATCATCCGGAAGGAGAAGGAGCTGATCGCCACCGTGAAGCGGCCGGCCGAGGCCGAAGCCTACCGCATCCAGCAGATCGCCGAGGGAGAGAAGTGAGTGAGCCCCGACCTGGTCGGAGGGTCTGATCCTGTCCCCGGCTGGGTGCTGGGTCAGGGTGGGGTGGGAGCAAAGCGCTGAGGCTGCTTCTGGAGGGGAGGCACAGCGCTAACGGAGGGAGGGCAGCTGGGTGGGATTTTGGGGTCTCGGCTGCTGGAGGGCTTGGCTTTCCCTCTCCAGGGTGAGGCAAGTCCTTATGGCTCAGGCAGAGGCAGAAAAGATCCGCAAGATGGGAGAAGCGGAGGCCTTTGTGATTGAGGCCATCGGGATGGCAGAAGCCGAGAGGATGAAGCTGAAGGCCGAAGCTCTCCAGCGCTACGGGGAGGCCGCCCAGCTGGCGCTGGTGCTGGACGCGCTGCCTGAGGTGAGGAGGGGGCGGCTCTCCCCTGCTCCGGGCGAGAGGCGGCGAGTTCCCGGGCTGGGAACATGCACACAGGGTCCTCGCCCTGTGGCTCCTTGGCTCCGTGCTCGTCACACGCTCCTTCCTTCCCCAGATTGCGGCCAAAGTGGCTGCTCCCCTCTCCAAAGTGGACGAGATCGTTGTTCTCAGCGGGGAGAGCAGCAACGTGACATCCGAGGTGAACCGCCTGCTTGCCGAGATCCCCGCCTCCGTGCGTGCCATCACCGGCGTGGACCTCACGAAGGTGAGCCAGGCACCAGCAGCTGGCAAACCCTGCGGCTTTTGGGGTGCTGGGACTCGCCCTAAATTGTTTAGGCTTCTGGGGAGCCTCTTGCCCCAGTCCTGCTCAGCTGCAGCCTCCTCTCCACCAGCCCTAACACCTTCTCTCTTCCCCTCCTACAGATTCCCCTGATCCAGAAAGCCACCGGGGCCCAGGCATGAGACCCAAAGCTAGTGAAGACCCCTCCCCGTTGTGCACTCGACATCAACTGCCTTCAACACTTGGGAATTCCTTTTATATCAAAGACAATCGGAGTTTCGTTTTTAAGCTCTGGTGCCTTATTTTGTAGGGCCAGAAGGATGCATGCTCAGTCAGCCACTCTTTTTTTCTTACAAAGGGTGGGAGGAGATTTATTTTGTAACTAACTGTGTATTGTATCTGGCCGTCGTTTGGCCCCGACCCGCAGTTACTCCTGGCAGCTCGTCTGGTGCTGCAGTCCCGGTGCTGCCTCGCTGTTCTCTGTCCTCGGGTGGCCACCCCGAGCTCGCAGCAGAGGCTCGGCAGGATGTCTGGAGCTGTAGGAAGAGAACAGCCAGGCCCTCCCCTGGGCTCCCTGCCCTCCCACAGCGACCCTCCCGGGCACTGCCCCGACCCCTGCTGCTGCCCACGAGCTGTTTTTATGTCTAGCTTTGTTTGTTTCGCCCGCGCGGGCTCTGCTGTGCCAGCAGCCCGGCCCAGCGTGCCATGTCCTGCCTGGGCAGGGCTCCCCGGAGGTGGCAGTCACACCCCGGATAGGGTGGCACTGGGGCACTGCCAGGGGACGGTGCCCGCTCCCCCGCTGCCTTCCCTCAGGGATTTTCCTCCTGGGATCTTGCTCAGCCCTGAGCCAGCTCCCTCAGCTGCCGTGCCCCTTCCCCAGCAGGGGACACAAAGGTTCCCCAGCTCAGGGACCCCTGCAGGGTGGCCGTGCTGCAGGGCCAGGCAGGCCGGGGGTGGTCTGAATCCCCTCCCAGCCCTGCAAGAATCCCAAAAAGTAGCATGGTGCCAAAGCTGCTCCATCCTGGAAGGGAGGCAGAACTGCTCAGGCTGCTGTCCCCAAGTGCCACCGTGTATCTCGTGCACTGCAGTGAGGACATTCCCCCTCTGGTACCACAGCCCCTACAGTTGGCCTGGGGACCAGTGCTCCTGCAAAACCCCTTGTCCCCAAAAGCTCTGTCCTCTGGTGTCTTAAGGCCAGTGGCTTTGCTGTCCCTGGTGACAGTGTGAAAAAGGCTGTTCCCTGTGCGTCCCCATAGTGCCAGCCCCCTGAGGCCTGCCACTGCCCCTTGCCCCCTCCCCATCCGTCTCGCTGCCTGTGCTCGGTGTGGTTGTAGCAGACAAACGTGTCCATAAAATCCCATCTGTCCCTGCACAGACTGCTTCCCCCGCGGCTCGGTGACACCCCGATTTATGGCAGGGTGGCTGTGGGGTGCGGGGACCCCTGCCCCAGTGGTGCCACAGGTACTGGCCAGTCCCTTTGCTGGGGGTGACCTGCTGCGGGGCTGGGGGTGCTGCAGGGCCAGCAGCACCCTGTCCCCTCCCTGTCCCTGGGGCGGGGGGGCTCAGCCTTATCAGCCCCTGGCTCGTGCTGGCGCCGCGGGGCCGCCGGCCCAGATCTGGCGCTCACCGGCGGGCGTGCCGGGCAGGGCGCCCTATCTGCATGTGCGTGTGCATGCCTGCGACGTGTCACTGCTGTACGATAATAAAAGCCTTGTCACCACGTGCCCTGGCTCTCGGCTTGCGTCTCCTGTCCCCGTCCCCCTGCTGCCACGTCCCTGGGCCTGGGGCAGCACCGGAGGCTTCACCCTCCTGGCAGCTGGCGTGGGCTGCTCGGGTGCTGCGGGACCCTGCTCAGGCAGGGTGTTCCTGCTGATATCGGGGATCGTGGTCCCAGTTCACGGTGCCCCTGCGGAGCTCGGGGCCTCTCCGCCATCACCGTCTCCCCATGGCCTCCTTGTCCCATCCCCAGGGCTGCTCTAGATGGGCCTTGGGCCTCATCCTGCTCCTGCACCGCTCCATCCACGTCACCACTGTTACCCCGTGGAGCTGAGTGCTGTGGGGACACCACAAGGCCCCCTCTGTCCCCAGCAGCTCCCACCACCGCTGTCCCCAGTGTCCCTGAGCAGCGCGGGCCCTGGCCAGGCCTTGCCCACGGGGCCTTGTGAGGAAAATGGAGGAAAACTTTCACCAGGGCCTGTGGGGAGGGGACAAGGGACAATGGTTTTAAACTGCAGCAGGGTGGGTTTGATGGGATGTAAGGAAGGCATTTTTGGTGGTGAGGGACAGGGACGGGACCCTCGGAGATGTTCGTGCCCCATCCCTGGAAGTGCTCAAGGCCTGGTTAGACAGGTCTTGGGGGAACATGGCTGAGTGAACGGTGTCCTTGTCCCTGCCCATGGCACGGGGCTTGGACCCGGTGGCCTTTAAGTGTCCCTCCTGACCCAAAATATTCTGTGATTCTCTGTCCCGTGGCACCCACTGTGCTGGGGGACAGCAGGGTGGCTCTGTCCTCTTTAGCACGCCGATGGGGACAGTGACAGCCAGCAACGGGGGCTCTGTCCTGCTGCCTCCTGTGGGGCAACCGCAGCCCCCTCATGCCCCCAGCCCCTCTGTGTCCCCCCAGGGGCTTGGCAGGGGCACGGGCTGGCCCCCGTCCCACACCCCCCATCGGGGTGGCTCTGCCGATAGGGCGGGTGGGGACGGCTCCGTGGCTCCTTATCTGCAGCCAGGCGCTGCCCTGAGCACCATGGCGGCGTGGGTGGGGGGGAGGGTTGTGGCACCCAGGGTCCCCTCATCAGCTCCGCAGTGCCGGCCTGGGGGCTGCTCGGGACCCCTTGGCCCCGCTTGGTGCTGCGGGGAGCAGGGACGTGGGGCAGGGCTGTCCCCAAGTGCCACAGGTGCTGAGCGAGCAGTGGGGCTGGCAGGGATGGGGACACTTGGGGACACTTTGGTGAAGCTCTGGGTGCTGGGGTGCCTGTGCTACGGTCTGGGGAGCCCTACAGCTCCCCCAGGACCCCTGGGTCACAGCGAGGGGCAAAGAGAGCAGGGGACGGTTCCTTGTTGTCCCCAAGTCCTGGTGTCCTCGTGCTGCCTGGGGACAGGCCAGTGCCACCTCCTTCCAGGGCCTGGCCATGCTGGGGGCAGCACAGGTGACGCCGCCCCCGTTCCTGTCACCACACAGGGGGGACAGCAGGTCTGGGGGACACCTCACGCCCCAGGGCAGGGTCCCCAGCAGCCAGCCACGGCTGCTTATCGGGGTGCCCACGCAGGCGGGGACTTATCGTGTCCCCGCAGGTGGCTTCCAGGAATGCCAGCGCGTCCCTGCCCTGCTGGCACAAACACCCGGGCACGGCAGCACGGCGCTGGCTGCAGGATGCGGCCCTGTGGGGACACGCGTGGCCAGGGGACACGTATGACCAGAGCCACGCACAGGTGGGGTTTGGGGACACGCATGGCCAGGGGACACGTACGGCCACAGTCCTGCACAGTGAGGTGACACAGCCCTCTTGGGGACACGTGGCCGGGGGACCCATCCCTTGGGGAACCATATGTGACACGGGGACACGGCTCTTGGCAGGCCACGCATGGCTGGGGGGTGGCCTAGCACCCCTGTCCCCCTGGGGCTGCCACCCCCAACACCCAGAGCCCACCCACTGGGCACCAGTTTGCAGCCAGTAGCTCCCAGTTTAGGGGTGCACAGGCCAGGGATGGAGGATGGGGGGGGGGGGCTCATGGGGACAACCCCCCTGCCTCCAGCACAAGGGTGACCCCCGTGAGCCCCCTGTCCTCGTGTCCCCAGCTTGTCAAAGCTTCGCCAGGCTGGCACGGAGCTGCTGGGGGGGGGGGGGGGGGCTGACCCCCCCCCCCCCGGGGCCGAAGGGGTTACGGGGCCGCCCCCGCTGTGCCCTGCAGATGCGAGATATGCAGATGAGCCCCGGCAGCTCCTATAAAGCGGGTGCAGAGCCAGCACCCCGCAGAGCCAGCGGGGTGGGGGGCCCGGCAGCACCCCGCCGGGTGGGTGCCAGCAGCGGGGGGACCCTCTGTGCTGCATACAGGAGCTCGGGGTGGGGGGGGGGGGAGAAGGTGACAAGGTGGGGACGCTGACCGTGCTCTCCTCTCCTCCAGGCGCTGCTCCCCTCGCCGCCCGCCGCCCTGGGCTGGATATCATCGTATACTGTAAGTTCGCTATGAGACACTACAGTATAGATGATGTACTCCCCCGGGCTGCACCCCGCCACCGCGCCGAGAGCCGCCACGTGGGACCGCGACGCGGGGCATGGAGGGGACGGGGAGTTGGGGTGGGGGGATTTAGGGACATCGGGGGCACCCCGAGGTGTGGGCAGCACTGGATGGAGCCAGGGACCCGCGGCCGGCGGGGAAACCGTTACCATTACTGAGTTTAGTAATGGTAATGGTTCTGCCGACGGCCGGGCACGCGGCACGGCTCGGCGCGGATCTGCAGATGGAGCCCCCCCGGGAGCGGGTTTGGGGGCAATAAAGGCGCTCACGGCACCGCGGCTCTGGTTCTTCTTCCCCTCGCGTCGCCCCAGGGTGCTGGGGGTCCGGTGGGGCTCCAGGGTGCGGGGTGGGACAGGGAACCCTACGGGGAATTTGGGTGCAGAGGGTGCGGGCAGGGTGCTGGGAGCACTGGGGTGCATCGCAGGGGGCACTGGGGAGCACTGGGAGGCACTGGGGTGTGTTGCGGGAGACATGGGGAGCATTGGGGTGCATTGCAGGGTGCACTCTGGGGTGCAGTGGGGCACCGGGGTGCATTGCAGGGGGGAATTGGGAGCAGTGGGGTTCGCTGGGGAGCACTGAGGGGCATGGGCTGGGCTGCAGGGGGTACTGGGATGGACTGGGGAGTGATGCAGGGGGTACTGGGCATTCTGGGATGCACTGAGCTGGACTGGGGAGTGCTGCAGGGGGCACTGGGCTGGACTGGGGTGCACTGGGCTGGACTGAGGAGTGCAGCAGAGGGCACTGGGAAGGACTGGGGTGCACCGGGTTGGACTGGGGGTTTCAGCAAAGGTCATGGGACTGCATTGTAGAAGACGCAGAGCACACTGGGATGCACTGGGCTGTGTGGCAGGGGACACTGGGCACACTGGGCACACTGGGGGCACTGGGAGCACTGGGAGCACTGGGAGCACTGGGAGCACTGGGAGCACTGGGCGCTCCGGGCCGTACCGCCCTGCAACGCTCGGCGGGGCCGGCAGGGGGCGCTCCACCACACGCCCCGCCCACTCCCTCTAAGCCCCGCCCACACCCAAGCCCCTCCCACTCCCCAGAGCCCCGCCCCCTCCCCCAGCCTCCCGCTTCCTCCCCACAACCCCTGGCGGCGCAGCGCGGCGCTCTGGCCCGCTCCTCCCCGTCTCTATGCTCCCCGTCCCCTCTCAGCCAATGGGGGCGGGCGGCTGCAGCGCTCCCGCCCTGCCCCGCGGCGGGGCAAGATGGCGGCGCCCGGCGCTATGGCGGCGGCGGGCAGGGCCCTGAGGGCCGCGGCGGCGGGGGCGCGTCCGAGGGGGGCAGGTGGGGGCCGGGAACCGGGACCGGGACCGGGGCTTGGGGCCGGAACCGGGGCCGGAGCCACCGGGGCCGGTCCCGTGTGTGTGAGGCGGGGTCAGGCCGCAGGTGGTGCTCCGTGTCCGGCCCAGCGGCCTTCTGTGAGGGAGCAGCACTGCGCGGGCCGGCTGGGTTTCGGGGGAACGGTCCTCCTCGGTTTTGGGGCGTTTTCGGTACGATTTGGAGTTTTTGCTGCTTTTTCAGCTCGTCTCCCGGAGAGCCGCGCCCTCAGGGCCGCCCTGCTCGGTGCCCGCTGCAGCGGGAGCAGCTCCGCGCTCGGCAGCATCCTGGGCATCCCCGCCGAGAAGCCGGCCTGCGCCCTCGGCCAGCACCCGCCGCCCGTGGCCACCAGCAAAGGTGAGTGGTACCGGCCCGGTGCCGTCCCTGGGGCTGTCAGTGGGGCTTTAGCAACATTCGGGCTCCTTCTTCCCCCACAGAGGAGCAAAAACGGCTGTTAAAGGACCGGCCTGACCAGCCCCAGAACCCCAAGGTTTTAAGAATTGCCATCATTGGAGCGCCGAACGCCGGGAAGTCCACGCTCTCTAATCAGCTCTTGGGCAGAAAGGTAATGAACGCTGTGTTACAGCACCAAATTCACGCTGCTAAATCTCTTCTTTCGCGTGTTCTGGATGCATAATGCTTTTACCTGCTTACAGGTTTTCCCTGTCTCGAAAAAAGTGCACACAACCCGATGCAAAGCCCAGGGTGTCGTCACGTATGAGGACACGCAGCTGGTGAGTTTCCAGCGCTGCCGAAATGATGTGCCTGAGGCAGCAGGGAGTGTTAGCCAGATAGCGAAGGATTTTCTCATTTGTATCTCTTACGCAGTTAATCGCACAGATAAAAGTTCTAGTTTTGCCGCTGGTTGCAGGCAGACTGACGGGATCTGTTTTTCCTCTTTCTAGGTCATTCTGGACACGCCTGGCCTCACTAGTCCCTTGAAAGCCAAAAGGTATCGCTGCTGCTGCAGGGAGCGGTGGGGTTCTAGCTGAGGCTTGATAGAGCAGAAAGTGATTTCCACTGTGCAAGTCTGTAAGACAGAAAGGGCAGGAACTTCTCTTTTTAGCCTTGTTTTGGTTTCTCACTTTTTTAGCGTTGCTATTTTGGTAGCACACAGAGCCTGTAGAATCCCTTGAGCCCTGTTGTGTTTGATTCCGTGTGCGCGTGCAGTGAGGGCCGTTGTAGCCAGCAAGGCAGCTCTGCATGAGCTGGGACGACGGAAAGTGCTGCTTCCTCCCCTCCAGGGGGAAGGGAGATGGTTGTCGTCCAGCTCGTGTCTGGCTTACCCATCTGCATTTGTCTTTCAGGCATAAACTAGAAGAGGCCATGCTGACAGACCCATGGGACAGCATGAAACATGCAGATTTAGGTGGGCACTCGAGTTCCTTTGCATCAAGCCACACCCTTTATCTGCCACAGAAACTTACAGCCCTCTAACTGCGGTATCTGGGTGCCTTACTGGGCAGTAAAGGCAGTCCTGGGAGCGTGAACTAGGAGGGAGGAGGGAAGGGCATTGAAAAAACTTGAATTATTTCACCAAGGGAGGGGATTAGCATTGTCTGATGCCAAGGTCTGAAGCTTGAATTAATATTTGGACGTGGATGTTGCGTTTTAGAATGTGTGATGTCTTTAGGACAGCAAGTATAAATTGGACTTAGTGTTTTATCAATTGAAACACTCCTTTTTGGTTCCGTCTGCTTGCTGTCCTGTAGAAGAGGGAGGAGTAGCAGGAGGAGGGAAACGATTCAACCACAGGCTGTAAAGAAACTTTAAACTAAGGTTTTGGAAAATACAGGTTCGTTACATTTTCCTCACTTTCCTGGCAGTTCTGGTTTTGGTGGACGTGTCGGATCACTGGACACGGAATTGTCTGAGCCAAGAGGTGCTGAAATGTCTTTTTCAGTTTCCCCACATCCCCAGCGTCCTGGTTCTGAACAAGGTAAATGAGGAGCTTGTTTGTCCTGCCTTCTAGCAGTAGGTCACACCGGTGTCTTCAGACAGTACCCGGCATCAGCAACGGTGTGTTTTTGGGTCAGTGAGACGGGGTATGTCAAAGGACACTGGTTTTTCTCTCCACTGCAGAATATTTGCGTGTTTTTGTGTCTGTGCACTGCAAGACAGAGTTTAAATCAGCCTGGAGACAATAGCTGGTCCAACCGTGGAGCTGGCCAGCTGTCTGGTTCGGCTGCAGATGCCTTGTCCTGGTGCAGCTGCTGGCCCTGGGGGGATTCTTCCAGCTCCTCCAGAGCCAGTGCCCAGATGCCAGCCTCATTTAGGACAAATCTGTGATACCTCTCTCTCATACCAGGTGGATCTGCTAAAGAAGAAGTACATCCTGCTGGAACTCGTAACTGAGCTAACGGAGGGAATTGTAAATGGAAAGAAGCTGGAAGTGAGGTCTCCATTTAAACATAATTTGAGTTCTTCAGCAAAAGCTGTTCTTAAAATCACTCAGGCTTCTCCACCTGAGAACAGGGCCCACGAGTCTCCTTGTCTGCAGGAAACAGTTAAAGCCCAAGAAGGCTCTAGCTTGGATAGCAGCAGTGACACGAGGGCTTCTGAGTCCGGTCTTGTCACAGAAGCACAAGGGCCTAAGCCCCATGAATGCAGAGATCTAAAAGATAGGAAGGGTTGGCCACGCTTCCAGGAGATCTTCATGCTGGCAGCTCTCACTGGAGAGGAGGTGGATACGCTGAAGGTAACTGCAGTCTGAATTGCTGTTAGGCTTTGAAACACCTCGTGGTACCCTAGTGCTTCGTACTGAGCTGCTCCTCCTGTGAGGAGCCAGCAGAGCTGCTGTCCTTGGCCTGGGGCGGGCCCGTGCTGGGGGAAGAGTTCTCTTTTGACATCTTCAGAGTTTTCTGTCTTGTTTGAGGCTCCCCAAATAGCAGCCTGTTCATAACGATGGATGCCCGATGCGGTATTATTCAGCTGCAAGTAGTACTGTAGGCTTTTGTAGCTCATACAAATGACTTGGGGAGGTGTGACCTTTGGCAGCGTTTGAGTTTCAGAAGCTTCCCTTTCTCCATTCCGTGCCAAAAATACTAAACTACTGCCCTGGTGTCTGGCTAGCAGGAGCATCCTCATAGTGACTCACTCCGAGAAGAGCACAGAGGTTTGAGGTACTGCAAGGATGGTACGTGGCAGCTAACGGGTGTGATGGGTGTTTTGTGCTGACAGCGCTACCTCCTGATGCAAGCCAAGCCAGGCCCTTGGGAGTTTCACAGCGGGGTCCTGACCAGCCAGTCACCTCAAGAGATCTGTGACAATATCATCAGGGAGAAGATACTGGAGTACCTGCCCCTGGAGGTGCCCTATGGTGTGACTCAGGTGGGAAGCATGTGCAAACGGACTTGCCTTCAAGCTATTGTGTTGGCAGTGTGATGAAAATTCCTCTTTTTGAGGTTGTGCAATCTGCCAGACCCTTCACAGGCCGCGTGAAGTGGCTTGGGACTTGCACGTCAGGCAATGAAACCCTTTGCATGTTTTAAGTGGGGCCACACTTGTGCGTGTGCCAGGGAGCTGAGCTGTTGTCTGTGAAAGAGTCGCATTTGTGGCTCCTGAGATCCTGTGCTGACCTGCTGGGTTTGTCCTTGCTGTTGCAGGTGACAGAGCTGTGGGAGGAAGGGCCAAGCGGAGAGCTCGTCATTGTGCAGAACCTCTTGGTCCCAAGAAAGTCTCATATGGTGAGTAAGAGGAGAGAGCTGGGGAGCGTGAGATGAGGCTGCCTAGCTCCTGCACGTGTGTGCCCTTGCTGTGTTGGACACCTCCCTCAGCTGTGGGTTGGGAAGAG
The DNA here is from genome assembly GCF_009769625.2 of Cygnus olor. Lineage (NCBI taxonomy): Eukaryota > Metazoa > Chordata > Aves > Anseriformes > Anatidae > Cygnus > Cygnus olor. The sequence continues at coordinate 6,983,729 of NC_049188.1, read as the reverse complement.
CCAGGTCTGTGACAGTCACAGGCTGTTCAGTAGCAACTTGCACCTTTCTGAGGCAATCGGTTGCCCGTGGTTTGGTCTTAGGACATCTCTGGCTGCTATATTCTATACGCTTCTGTGCCTGTGCTGTTGTTTTCTTAGGTGACTCCTCCCCACAGGAAGAATGAGAGTGATGGTGTTCTCTCTGGGTTTTAATACAGATGATGTTGATTGGAAAAAGAGGTACGGTTATCAGCAGGATCGCTCAGGAGGCTGGCCAGGACCTGATGAACGTTTTCCTCTGTGATATCCGCTTGAAGCTGAAGGTGGAGGTGAAGAGTTGAACTCTTTGAGTAGGCATTGACAGCCGTTGAGCTCTGTGGTCATGCAGAGAAACCGGTCCCAATTTCTGCTGCAGGTATCTTAACGCCTTTGCTCAATCCAGAAACAGGAGGATGGAGTCAAGATAGCGGGCTGAAGTAGAATATATTATTCTTTGGGGAATGGCCCAAACGGAAATAAACTCTTCAGATCTTCTACAAGGCCTTATCATATGGAAATGGGACGCACATCAGAGAACCCGGTGCATTCTAGAACCACATTTGCAGAGCTGTCATCTACTTGTGGGTTGTGTCCCACATCCTTGCTGCCAAGTGTTTGTGGCTGGAAGTTCAGGATGACTTGAGTCAAGAGTCTGGCTCAAAAAGGGAAGGGTGAATATTGTGATTATTGTGATTCTTCAAAGTGTGGGGGAACATCTCCTGTCTTTTAGCAGACAAAGGGCTGCAGTGAAGGATTGTTAGCGCACATTTATCATCTCTTCTGAAGGTTGAGTGATGCCACCCGTGGTAATGCAGGAGGAAGAGGCTACCCCCAGTCCACGTGGTGTTCTCATTTCTGTCGTGCTCCTTGCCCTGCACCCTGTTCATGGTTGTGAGTAGAGCTGCGCAGGGAGTCAGTATTGCCCAGGGAGCTTGAGTTGGAAGAGTTTGCTGGCTAGCAGAAACACTCTAATAACGGGGTGTGGCAGAGAGCTCTGAAACTCTATAGATCATAAAGGCCAGTGGTTTCCAGCTCCTGTGTTGGAGCTTTTGCCACAGGCATGTGTGCACCTTCCTCTTAGATGACTGCCAGCTATGTCTTTCAATTTGACCTTTTCTATTTTTTAGTTAGTGAAAACGTGTTCCTTCTCTTTACCCTGGCATCCTTCCCTTCAGTTTCCTAGGCAGTTCACTGCTCCTGGCAGGTGGTGCTCACTCAGGAGGGATGGGTCTGGTGACACCCTCTTCTGAGTGGATTATTGAAGAAGCAGAGAAATGGAGCCTGGACCGTGATCTGTTCTTGGTGTGTATGCGATCTGCTTCCCTGACTGCTGGTGAAGGGAGCAGAGAGATCAGAGAAGGGCTCGCTGGATGCACAAGCATTTGCTGGAGCATATTTGTAAGAAGGGAATGTAGAGCAGGGAATAGGTGTCTTCCTGCCTCGACACATCTTGGTTTCGGTGCCCAGTGGTGTCCTGGCTTTACACCCATTTGGATGTTTGGCTAATGAATGAATGTTGAGGGATTTGGTCTGAAGATGCCTCTAGCAGCATTGCGTAGGTGCTTACTTCAGAAGGGCTAGTTAGCCATGCAAAAACAGATGGCAACCCTTTTCTTAGGGACTCGAATAGTTTATTACAGGAACATTACTACAGAGTCATTACTCTGCACCAGGGTTGCAGACTGGAAGTTAGAGACCATCAGAGCTAAAGAAAAGGCCAAAGTTGGGGCAGCAGCTCAGGCTTGGTAGGTTGTTGAGGATGGAGAGCAGCTGGCATGGGTCAGGGTGTGGGCAAGGCTTTTGCAGGCTGAGCGAGTGGTGCTGGGGTAGCTCAGTGGTGCTGTGCGCCACTTTGTGTGTGGGGCTGGTGTCTGTGCACTCAAGTTCAGCCTCAGGTTTGAAGTGCTGAATAGCTTCTTTCCAGAAATTGGGGTGAAATCCCACGTACTGTTACAAACCAACACCTCTGTGCTGAAGGAAGAGATCTGGAAGGGTCTTCTGGGGGTTCCTGCCTGGATCCCAAACCCATTGAGGTGACATTGGTGGTAGGGTGATGGTTGGAAAGGACCTCCAAGATCACCTGGTCCAACCCTAACGATTTTATGATTCTATGATTCTCCTCTGTCACCACAAGGCCTCTGTCCCCGTCGCCCCGCAGGGAGCTCTGCTTTACTTCACCAGCACTGCCACCAGCCTGCACCTGACCCACCCAAGGCCACCACAGCCGTCAGCCACCTGAAGAAGCCCTCAGCGAGCCAACACGCTGCCTGCCTGGATTCCCCCGTCCTCACCCCTCCGCCCTTCCCTGAATGCTTCCACCTGCCTTCTGTACTAATTTCCTTAATTTTTATTAAAAAAAAAAAAAAAAACAACAACAGCGAGACCCATTTCTGTCACAATTCACACATTTTATTCCTTAGCTCATCCCGTACCCGTGACGAAACGCATAACCCCCTCAGCCCGTGCCCCCCCCCCTTGATGGCGGCCGCGCGGTGGCGCTGTAATGGCGGCGGGGCCATGGCGGGGGGGGGGGTGGTGCTGTAATGGCGGCGGGGCGGGGCGGCGGGGGCCGTTGGCGGGCGGGGCGCATGCGCGGCAGCGGCTGGCGCAGCCACCACGGCCGGGGCGGGCGGCGGCGGCGGCGGCGGGGAGCGGCGGGGCCGGCACGGGCACAGCGGCGGCGGCGCCATGAGGCCCGGGCAGGGGCACCGAGAGTAAGTGCGGGGCCTCGGGGGGGGGGGGGGGGGTGGGGAAGCGGCGACTTGGGCCTTTACTCCCTCCCCTCCCCCCCCCCCCATCGCCTCTTTTCCTCATTGTCCTTCCCGGGGTCCCCTCCCCCTCACGCCGGTCGGCGCCGCCCCTCAGCCGCCTGTCGCGACAGGGGGAGTGTCGCGACAGCGCGCGCGGGACAAAAGGTGTTAAGGGGGCTGAGCCCTGAGGTTTAGTGGGGTGGGGGTGGGGGTGTACGGGGACTGAGGGCCGCGGCCTGGCTGAACCGAAGCGAACCGAAGCGAACCGAAGCGAACCGAAGCGGGGGGGCCCTGCCCGCCGGTACCACCCGGGGGGGGCTCAGCGGGGCCGGCCCCACGGGGCTGAGCCCCCCCCTAAGCCCGGTACCCGCCTCGGGAAGGGCCCGCACGGAGCGGCCCGGCCCCAGCGGGAGGCCCCGGGGCTCGGTTCCGGGGGGGGGGGGGGGGGGAGGGCACGGCCCCGGGGCTCGGTTCCAACGGGGGACACCCCCCGGGGCCCGGTTCCAGGGGCGGGCACCCCCCAGGGCCCGGTTCCGGGGGGGGGCCACGGCCCCGAGGCCCGGTTCCAAGGTGGGGGCACGGCCCTGAGGCTCGGTTCCAAGGCCGGGAGCTCCCCCCCCCCTCCCCGGGGCTCGGTTCCAAGGGGGGGGGGCCCAGCCCCGGGCCCTCCCCGGTTCTCCCCACGCCGTCGGTGCCCGGGGAGCTCGCAGCGATTCCTTTGTGCCATCGTTCCCGAGGCCGGCAGGCACCGGGGGGGGAAGCAAGCGAGCGAGAGCGGCTTCTCGCCAGCGCGGTTTTGCAAGAGCTATTGTTAACGCCGCCCTGGTCCCTCTGATTTCCTGCCAGCCCTTTCTGGAGCACCTGAACGGGAAACGCGCCGAACGCCGAAGCGTGAAGGGGGAAAAAAAAAAAAAATAATGCAAAAACACACAAAACCACGTCTTGCGGAGGTGCACCGGTCTGGTTCCAGCCTTCTCAGCGAGCAAAGTACTTAAAAGCTCTTGGCTGTGCAGCGTGTGAGCCCCGTGTGGGCTGGCGGAGGTGTGCTGCCCTCGCTGACATTGCCTCTCGTGGCCCGGTACCGGTTGTAGGATAAATTCCACGTGCAGCCTGGTTCCGGCATTGACTAGTTCAGTAACACTTCACACTCACTTTTTGTGACGGTCCTAATCATTATCGTTTATTTTTATCGCAACTGAAGTCACAAGAAAACGTAAGCTCGCTTAGAAAACTTTTTCCCGTAATACTTTGACCTCTTTGCTGCAGAGACGCGGTGCTTTGTTTTCGGGGTAGCTGTAAGAGAGCAGCACCCTCGTGCAGCGGAGGAGGCAGGGTTCCCGAGCGACGTCGTTTGTGCTGGAGCAACGGAGATGACTTCGAATAACTCCTCCCGGCTGTGCCGGGCTTCGTGGGTTTTGTGTATGTGCTGTAGGAACTTTGTCTGATTCAGTCCTGTGACTGCTGCTGCCTTGGCAGGAGGGGAGCGGAGTCGTGATGGTTGCTTTTTCCTCCCAGCGCACGTGTTTCTGAGCGGGTCTTTTCCGCCTAAATCTGAACTTGTTAGAGTCCCGCATTAGTCGTTTCACGTGTATGGGAAGCAGCAGAAGAGCACTTGCAATTTTTCATCAAAAATAAACTTAGAAAGCAGTCCGTAGAGGGAAGAGCCATCATGGACTAAATTCAGTGGACGTTTCATTCTTTCCTCTTCTGAAAACACACGTGAAAGCCGTTCTTGTGGGCACAGATTACAGGATCATGCTGTCACAGAGGCTGGATCCTCACGTGAGGCTCCTTGACTCGATGAAAGTGGAAAGGGCTGATGCTGAAAGAGGTTTAAAAACGTGAGGAGGAGCGGAGCTGCCTTAGCTAGGAAGTGCATTCATTTAAGTAGATTTATAAGGCAGCGGGGAAGACATTGTTGAAACATATTACGGATATTAGAGATGAAGAGAACAAGGTCTCACCGCCTGCAGCAGCCCGAGGAGCGAAGGATGCAGAAGCAGCAGGCAGGTGGGTCTGGAGCAGTGCAAAGCAAGTCCAGGGGGTCTGAAAAGGGGAGAAAAAAGCAGCAGCAACGGAAAGCGAGCAGGGGAGAATTGACTGTTCGGTAGGTTTTGGTAGAGGAGGTTTTGGATCAGAAACAAGTATGAGTCAGGACAAAAGGAGAGTGGGATTTACAATAAATATAGGATTGTTCTGGAATAAATACAGCTTTCAGGGGGAAAAGCTTCCAAAAAAGAAAGGCTTTATCTTTTTTTCAAGCGCTGTTTACACGGTGCGGTTGGGTAGAATTTCTGAGGCGAGGAAATCAGAGATTGACCCTCTTCGGGGAGAGTCAGAAGCAGAGCTGGAGCTGGGAGATCGGTTGATGAATAGGCTGTAGTTTTTCTCTGCTGTTTTAAGAAGCCACAGTGAGTTCAAGTCTACCCGGCCCGATGGTCTAGAGAGGAAAGATGCCTGTCAGTGGAACCAGAATTAAGCAAAACCAGATAAATCTGACATAATGGATGACACGGGAAAGATGACTGCTGAAAGGTGCTGGCATGTTTTCTGGGCCTTCATGCTCGGCGTGCGTTTTATTTGTTGCCTTACGTGGCTTTTGAAGTGTAAAAAAAAATAGATCTCGTTTTGTGCCGAGATGAAAGAGCAGGCATGTGCTTAAATCCTCACAGGGCGCAGTTCTGCTTTGGAATTGACGTTAAGCAGTGACCTTACTTAGGGCACCCGCTCTCATTTGGGGAATTTCTCGAGTGAATAAATAATGCACTTAGCACCAAACGAATACCGTTTAATAAGATGGTATTTTTGATCCCCCCTTTCAATTCACTTTGCAAACAGATTCACGCTTTTTCTGCTTCAGCACAGCCTGAGGTGCTCTTGCTGTTAATAACATCAAAAGTACGTTGGAGAATGTCCACGTAGGATCGTCTTTCTCTCCAAACATAAAATTAAAAACCCCTTTTGTTCTTTGTAACTTGGCTATCTGCCGTAATTTCGGTCTTATTTGTATTTGTTTCAAGCTGTCCTCTGACAGATACACCGCTTTATCTGCGTTTGCTTCTGGGAACTGTTACCGGAGATGAAGAGGAGAAGTAAGGATTCTGTCAAGGAGTGAGGTATCTGTATTTTCCAGAAATGCAGACTGCTTTAAGATGTATGCAAGCTTTAGCTTGCGTTCCCAGCTGCACGCACCGAAACACCGGGACGTGGGATGGAAACTTTCCTCCTGAGCACACTTTGCTTTTCCCTTCCACTGTGGCTCGTCCGTTCACGTTTATTCTTCCCCGTTTTTGCCCTTGACTCGTTCCTGGCTGGCCCACGGGGATGGAGAGGGCAGAGGCACACTCCTGCCACCCCAAAGCCTCTTGTCCCCCAGAGCCCCTAGCAGGAACGTCCCGCGTCCGTGCTGCTCAGCACCCTCATCTGCAGCACGCGAGCTCTGGTAGCGAGGGGAGGCGCTGATTTATGAAGATGGGCGATGAAGTCATGTCCATTTCGCGTTTCTCTAAAGCCTGGTAATTTCCAGGATTCCAGGATTTATGGAATTACTAACCACCCCGCCGAGAGCATAGCCAAAGCTCGCCTTGCCTGATTTATCTAGCAGACGGCTGGAACTTTTAAATAACTGCCTTAGGAGCACGTAGCAGTTCGCTGAGACGCTGCAGCCACCGGCTGAGTAACAGGCTGCCGGTCTCTCGGCCCGCTGGAGCCCCCGGGGTTGGTTTTGGGGTGAGATGCTGCTGGAGGTGAGGACAGGTTTCAGAGTCTTGTGAAGTCGGTAAGGGACTGCATCGCCCCACCGCGTTCAGCATTTGAAACTTTTTCCGACTGGAAAGCGAAGACTTTCAACGCGTTGCTTGTGCGATGTGCCATTTCCCCATTGTATTTTGTGGCTCGTGTTAAAATCTTAGCCGTGATGGGCTTTGTGAGCAATTTTTAATTGCACATCATCAGTTTGAATACGAATGCTCGAAGGAGTTTGTCACACTATTCATCTGTTTTCGTTCTGTAAAGAAATTGTTTTCCAAATACTGAGTCAGCTACCGAGGAACAGAGGTACTAAAAAGGTGACCTGCGGATTGGGATCCTCGCAGGTTGTTTCTAAATGTGCCCAAAGACATTTTCCCGTGGATCGCGTTCTTCAAAAGCTAAACTTCCTATCCGAAACAGGAGGAGCTTGGCCTCGGTCAACCTGAGCCTGGTTCAGTTTGGGACTGGCAGAGGCTGGCGGGTTCTTTCTGCCTCTTTCCGTGCTTTAGGCTTTTGATTTAAATTGGGCATTTTATAAAAGCAGTGACGGTGGCACACGGCTGATCCGGCTTTATAGACTCTGCAGACCCCTTTCCAGTGCAGTCTGTCTGCCATCACGCCTCCCCCCTTGGTTTTTTCTGTGGTGTATTGTTGGGATTTTCTCCTGTAGTGCTCGGGAACGACGCTCAGTTTGTGGATTCCCAGCACGTAACTTGTTGATGCTGCTGTGCTTGACGATTCGAGTTTCCAGGCTTTGTGAAGAAAGCGGTGATATTTTGTTACCGGGATAATCTCACAGGAGTGTCATTTGGTGGGGCGAAGCTTTAAAGTTTTCAAATCACGCAGGGCAGCGTCCTACCGTGGATACACAGAGCAGCTGAACCGAGCTGCTGGCTTATTTATTTGTCTGGAGATAGCCGAGCTGCTCCAGGCTTCTAACGAGATGCGTTGATGGGCATACTGCAGGGAAACGTGTTAGAAATCGGGATTTCTGTAAACACAGCGCATCTGAGACGGGGCTCGCAGGGGGCTTTTGTCGAACGGATCCAGGCGCCGGATCCTGCCTCCGGAGGGAGCGGATCCTGAACACCCCCAGCTCGCAGCCGGTGTGCGGTGAGTGAGGATTTGGAGTTTCTTGTGCCGCCTGTAGTGATGCGATGAAGAGAAGGTGAACCAGGCAAGCGAAGCTATTTTTAGTATTAAAAAAAAAAAACAAAACCACTCCAAAAGCGATCCAGCAGGCGATACGCTGCTGACGTCTGTAGCGCAGACAACCCAATTACGGAGCTGTATATTGTTTCCAGCAGGATTCTGATTGTTTCTAATTCGGGAACCACGTGAGAGCGAGTGGAAATAGGTGAGGTGACGCGCTTTGCCGCTCGGAGCCCGTCTCGTATTCACTTCTTCTCTGCAATTTCGCCTCTCAGACTCGGGCGGTCTCCCCGTCCTGTGCTCCGCAGCTAGGATGGGAGCCAGGCTCTGCCTCCCCCCTAATTCCGCCCTCTCGGGTGGATGGAGGCAGAGAAAAATCACTTGGGGCTTTAGGGAGAGCGCAGGGCAGCGGAAGAAGACATGGTACGTGGTTTTGTCTGCTCTTGTCTGCAGAAGTCAGTACCGAGCGCCGTGGGTTTTGTTCGTTTCCTGACCCCCCCCCCGCATCCTTGGCTGTATCCTGCGATCCCTCTTCTTGCTGTCAGCTTGCTTAAAAACTTCCAGCGTGCCTTTCAGAGGACTTGCGTCTCGCAGCCCTGCCCTTTCCTGTGGCTGTTGTCTCGCCGCTCGTTTTGTTCCTCTCCGTAGGCAGCTCCTGCGCGCAGAACGCTTTGAAAAGTGCCTTACGATTGCTGTCTCGAGCCAATCCCATAAATATGTATATTTTAGATTCCATTGGATGGAAAGGGCCTTGTGTCAGCCTTTTCCAAAAAAATGGAAACTCCCCACTCCCCAGAGTAACTTCTTCCTCTGCTGATCTATTTTTTTTAGTATGGAATGGGAAAAAAAACAAAACACCTGGGAAGGGGAGCCCTTCGCCCAGTTTATTGTTCCACTCTCCAGCAAAGTCATTCGTCTCGATTCTTCCTTTCATTCTGTCACCGTTTCTCGTTGCTTTTGCTTTGGGGCAGAGATGGAGCAGCCTTGTCTCGGCGTGCCATTCCCCACGGCCCTGCGGGTAACGCCGGGACCCTCTGCGAGGCGAGCGGGGCTGGCCTGTAGCAGCGGTAACCAGCCCCATTTTCCTCGAGTTTATTCCTATTCCTTGAGTTTCAGGAGGTAAACGAGGACCCCGAGGACGAAGCCTGATGGTTTGGGGAGCAAAGAGGCATTTAGGGGATAACGGAGGATGCTTTGGCTTCGTTCCGGAAGGGAACCGTGGGCATTTGCTGCCTGCCCTTTATCCGCTCCCCAGCCTAGTCTGCGCTTCCAGGAGAGCCGTCAGCTTTTGCCTGGAATGGGCGATGTGTTCCTAGAGCTGGTAATTCGTGCGTCCCTCGACTTCAGGTTGTTCACAACTGGGCTGAGCATTTGCGAATGAACGTGGAGGAAAATCAAGAAGTGAAAAGGCCAAAGCGGGCAAGGGAGAGCAGCTCTCCCCAGCGCCTTTTTTCCTGGTGGCGCCATTGTCTGAGTTGAGTTCTTCTCTCGGTGGTTAAATTTAGAAATGGCTTGGTTTTGGAACAAGTGACTTTTAAGATACTTTTCTGGAGATTTCTGGGTAATGTAATCCCAGGGAGATTCGATGCTCTGCTGCTCTCATCTGTGTTTAGATCCTTTTGCAAGACTCCGGGGTGCGGTTTCTCCCCATACTTCCCCCAGTATCTTCTAGAATTTCGTTCGTTTGTTTCCCAGTCAAAGCTCCCACAACATTCCTGAAGCCTCTTGTACCTTCCCATCTCTCCTTTCTCTTTATGAACAAGCTGGTATTTATAGAATTATTGCTTTGTGAAAATAAGCCAAACGTTTCTAAAACCTAAATTCAATTCCTGTGATGGATCTCGTCAGTGCTGGTTATTTAAATGCTCTGGAAATGGAATATGTGTGCTTTAAAAAGTAGTCTGAATACTATGGTTAGTATTTCTGATGTATATTCTCTCTTATTTACTACTCATTTCCAGCACAGCTTAGCTTAATAGTTCCGGGCATCTTCTTGCTTACAGCGTGTCAATTAGCCAAGTTGCAGATGAAGGACAGAAAGGCTTCTCCAAATGTGACAGCGTGCTATACATTTCAGCCACTTAAAATTCAGCCAAGGCAGGAGAGAATTAAGGTTTTCCATACTTCCATCTAGCGTGCACGAGGGAAATTGCACCTACGGTTGAAATCCCAGCTGTTGTAGTGGTTCCTCTTTAGCAAAGATCGTATCGTTTGCTGGTCTTGGTTAATCGGTTGGTGCTGAAGGACTGTGTGGCCTCCCAGGGCTGACAGATTTTGGCTCCAAGTAGCTTCGTGATGTCCGTTTTCGCTTGTCCTATTTGCTGCCCTGTTTGCTTGTCATCCCGTGCTGGAGGTTGAGCCGCTTGATTTATGAATTATTGCCGCTGAAATAAAATTAAAGCGGTTGCTCAGTCGTTTAAGAGCCAATTAAATCTGATTTTATTCTGATGCAGCATTGCCCGTGAAAGCGCAGAAACCTCTGTCTGTGGAGGAAAGTCAGATCTGAAATGTTTGGTGGTTCTTTTTTTATAATCCACGTGTTAGAGCGCTCGGCTCACCCAGTAAAACCCACGGCGGCGGTGAGTTCAGATGTTAGAAGTTACTCCGGGGATGTCAGGAAATAAAACGCAGATCCCAGTGATCCCGTGTGGACCCTCAGACGCGGCTGCTGGCTGAGGACCGAATTCAGCGAGGGTGAAGGAGTTTCTCTTGTCCGCAGCGCTTTTGGAGAATGTAATTTATTTACTACCCTCTGGTAGCTTTCAGAGATAGAGACGGGGGCTCTTCGGGGAGAGGCGGTTTTCCAGCTGTGGCCGTGATGTCCCAAGGGATCAGCGTTCCTCCTCGGTGAGTTTCCAGTGGCAGTGTGCTGCTGACTGCGAGATCCCCCACTTCCACGGCGTGTTCAGGCGGAGGTGCTTTGGGGAACGGTGCTGGGAACCTGGTAGGGACCTTGCTGCGAGGGGCTGCGCTATTTATCGCGTGGTGGTGGCCACCGGGCTCGCTCCTGATCCCCTGATGGGGCACGGCCACGCTGGTGGTGTCAGAGAACGCCCCGTGAAGCCTTACAGCCCTGTGTTGCTGGCAGTAACGACAGCAAATGAAGAAGGAATCGGGTGCTTTTCATTACATGTGACAATTAAAATGCGTCTCGACTGTGATGGTTCTTCCTAGGAGAAATGACACTGCCCATCCTGGTTTTATTTTCACCATTTTACACTATATATGATGTCTCCTGTGGGCCGGGGAGGTGCTGGCTGAGACTGTTTCAATATTAAAGGTCTGGTTTGCCATCTTTTTTATTAAAAATAAATCAGATAGGATGCAGATACAATTTTATTTCTGCTAACCAGACAAGCCCGCACTCGCCGGCTCGCGGATCTGCAGCGTCTGTCTCTGTCAGGATCACAGATACGGAGGAAATGATTTATTCTGGTTTCCAGAGCTTCGATAAAACCCTACCTGGTTTTGTGCAGATGGCACCGAACAGATAACGCGTCGCCCAGCCATTTGTGTAAAGCACCGTGTGTTTGTACCAGAGCCCGAATCCCCGATGCATCGGTAACACCGAGGTGGGTACTACTGTTGTACCGGGCTCTTCCTTCAGCTGGTGGAATTAATTGCCAAATGTGGAGCGAATTTGTCCTTCAGCCACCCAAACACCACAAAACACACGACGATCCTGCACAGCTCCCTGCTGGGAACCAGTCGTGGCACCGAGCGCCCACCTCCAGCCATGGCGGTCAGAGGAACCCGAATTCCCCCCTGCAAACCCCGGCCACGAGGTCTTGGGAGTCATACGTTGATACCCAGAGAGGGGCTTTTGGGGTCGGGGATGGCAAATCAGTGGGGTGGCGCAGGGCAAGAGCACGAGAGCCCTCGGATTTTGGGCTCAGGGCAGGCGTTCGGGGGGTGCCTACTGCTCTGCCCGACCTTTTCCTAAGATGCTGTAGTAGAGCACATTAAGGCAGCTTCTAACGGTGGCACTAATTCTAAATAAATGTTTACTAAACACCATTAATGGCTTTAAAATGTTTTAGGAATACTTATTAGACCTTCAGACTCGCTTGGTGAAGGGAGCCCGTCTCCATGGGGGGCTGCCATTTTAGTGCCTCCCAGCAGGAGGCCTATTTGGCTGATGCAAATTAGGTTGGGGAAAGTAGGCTAAGCCACGAAAAGTATGAGAGACGGTGAAATTTTAAATGTTTAAGGTGACTGTTTTTCAAATTGTTAACATTTTTACCATCACTTAAGTATGACGCTTTATTCCCTTTAATTCTCCCACCCTCGTTCCTTGTTGCAGACAGCCTCAGCTCCGTTTGCCTTTGCATCCGCTCCTCAAAATGGAAGCTGTGGTCCGTTTGCTGTTTTATCCCCAGCAAGGTGCTTGGAAACATCGCCACGTGGTGTGATTTGCTGTATAATTAGAAATGCAGATACAGACTTTTTTGTTTTGTTGTCGCACCGTGGTTAATTTTTTCTATTCTGTTAACATTAATAGGGACTGAAGGTTAAACTTGCCTTATGTAAACTCCGGGTATTTGCAGGATGCTTGCTGGCAAGGTGATTAATTCTGGCAGGCAGAAAGGGACGTGCTCGCAGACGGGTGAAGATCGGCGCCGGTACCCAGAAGACTGGATCTCAGGAGAGAGGGCGCTGGGTTTTTCAGCAGGATGATGTGTTTACGGGCTCCACCTTCAATCCAGCTCCTCCTGGCTGGTAGCAGCAACCCCAAAAGCACCTGGAGAGGGGGTTCTGCTCCTCCGGGCTCCCTGCGGGGCAGCCAGAGGAGGCTCCTCCAGCCCTCGCCGCGGATGCGATGGAGAGCGACCTGCCCTGTCCTCGCATGCATGAGGGAAGAAGAAGAGCAGAAGGCAGGCAATAAACCCACCGTGCCACTGAAACCCAGCAGCGCAGGGGTGTAGCCGCCATCCCCACCTCATGCTGAAATAAAGAAGCCTTTCCGAAGTCTGCGGGGGATCCCAAAGCCTGTTGCAGGGTGGACAGGCGCTGAGCAGCACTAACAAGGGGCCATTCCGTGGTGGAGCGGCTGCCCCGGTGCCGTGGGACGGGCGGGGTGACACCGAAGTGCCAGCAGTGCTGTGCCCCGTCCCCATCTGCCTCTGCGTCCAGCTCCTCCGGGCAGCGAGTGCGGCAGTGAAGCAACACTCATGGCACCTTCCAGCTCAAAGGTTTCATTTAATCTTCTTCATTTCTAGTAGAAAATTGATATTCAACCAGCACGTTTCCAACGTGTCTTTGCCTGCATGGAGAAGGACCCCCGAGTCGTGTTTGCATTGGAGAGGAGCGCCGAATCCTCCGGCGGGGGCTTCAGCCCTAGGGCTGTCACCGTCAGCAGCGCCCAGCTCTGCTTTAACCATCACCGAGCGCGGCTGGATTTCAAACACGTGTCTCTAAAAGTCGTGCTCTGCAGCAGGAGGCTGTTTGTATGCCGTGCTGCTCGGATAAACGTAGGGGAGCTGGGGGTTTCCGTGTGGAACAAGTGCATCGTGCGATGATTAGCATGGAGCTGACCCCACGGGTGTCTAGTGGACAGTGCCGAGGGCCGAATCCCAATTTTATGGGGACTTCAGTAAATATTAGGTGAAACGATTCAGGGTTTCTATTAAAAGCCTATTTTTAATTGCTTTTTTCTCTAGAAACTAGTGAGGCAGAGCCGCGTGAGGGCTGGGGCTGTAACTTTGCTGCAGTTTATGTCCCGTAGCCTCCAAAACAGTAAACCCGAAACAGGAAGGTCTGCTCTGCGAGCTGATGGTATCGTTCTCGTCGAGATAGATTCTGGGAGAGCAAGCTGCATTCCTTAGCTCTTGCAAACCTTTCTAATTGTTTTTTTTTTTCTCCCAACCTTAGCCTGATACTATCTTGTAAGTAATTGTTGCATCATGCTTGCTTTATCCTCCACTGGGAAGTGAGATAATTGCTTTCTACTTTTTAATGGGCAGCGTTGGGGAAGCCTGCGAGCTCCGAAGTGCAGATGAGCAGTGCAACAGCTCTTGCAACACTCGCACGTTTCTTCAAGCTTTCCTGAACCCTGATGGGCAGGGAAGGAGGAGAAGGGAGGCACGGCCGGCAAGAACCTTCTCCAGAACCGAGCAGCAGCCGTGAAGTTACTCGGGGCTTCAGACCCTATCACAAAAGGAAAGCCACCGGTCGTGATGTGCCTTGTATTTGGGGACGTCTCCTCCGTGGGAATATTCAGCCAGACTTCCCTTACGAAGTGGTATTATGTGAGATTAATTATTCATAGCCAGTTTAATTCTTCGTTCTTGCATATTTAATTGTAAGAGCGTGCTGGATGTCGCAGTGATTTCCCAGAAGAAAAAAGGAAGACCATGCAGGTATAGGTATATAGTCTTAAACGTGTCCGAGCTCAGCTTTGTTGCTTAATTTTGGAGCAGAATGGGTTAGTATCAGATGGTTCTTGTGGGGAAACAATGATGCAGAATCACGATTTCGCTTAATCTTTTCAGCTAAGTTCTTGAAGTTGAAATAGCTGGCTTGAGTTTTGCCGATGGCACTTCCGTTGTCTTGCTTATTTTATGAGGAAAAACGCTTAACGGGAGGGAGAACGTGACTTGTATTTCCTTCGCTGAAGGGGGAAAGCTTTATCAAAGACTTTGGAAGTGCCTATCGACTCTTTTCAGAAGACGAAGGAGGGGAATAAGATTTTCATTGATTTTTTTTCCAGCGATCGGAATAGCAATGCCAAATGCTCGTGTGATGAAGGTTTTTCTTGAAAGACTGGGCTAGGCTCTTAGTGCTCGAGGTGAGAAAATACCGGGGAGATGTTTTACCATTCGCCTTCTGATTTGCGTTGTCATCCTTCTGGAGCTGCTTGAGGCTGGCGAGGCGCTGGCTGGAACCGAATCCCTGGCGCTCGGAGGGCAGGGTTGTTCTCCGCTGTTTACCGTAGGAGTCGAAACTTCTGAAAAATCTGTTTACAATGTGTCTGAGCCGGCGGAGAGAGGACACAGCAGAGACTGCTATCTGTTTACTGCTCGGATAAGGAGGTGGAATAGATTGCTGGCCTGTTTGTGAACTCTGCTTAATGAATGGTTGCTAGGCAAATTGCATCTCAATCAGTTTAATCCTCGAGATGTCATTTACGGGTCTGCTCTTTGTGAGGCCGGGGCTGTGCTCTTGCACGCCGCGCGGGCCAGAAATTGCTAGCAAAGCAGCTTAGAGCAGCGTGCTCAAAAATGCAGCGTACACGAGATGCCGGGCGGCCCGGTTCCAAGCAGCAGCCGTCGTAGGGCCGTCCCTTCGCGGCCACGCGCCGGCCGAGATGCTCGGCGACGCACGGGAGGCAGCAGCGGCAGCCCCGGCACCTCTTTGGGATCGGATCCGAACTCGTCGGCGCTGGATTGACGTGAAAGGAGATGTTTCCAAACGGGGACCGCGTCGCCGCCTGGGTGGAAGGTATTTATGTTGAATTAGCTCAGGGTCCCGTGTGATTTCGGGGTGTGTGCGTGGGACGCGACGAACTCCGGCAAATAGCTGGAGGTGAGAGCTGGTGTTTACTGCCTGGAGGCTGGGACTGGCCTCAGTGACCCACCTGTGATCGGGAAAGGGCACGGGACTGTTGCATGAAGTCTTCAGCTGCTGAAACCGTGGACTTTCTCCCTCCGAATCAGGAGAGAACCGAGTAATTGCATCTGCCGGCGTGCTTTACCTTCGTACTACAGGCTCATGGGTTAGTCCAAAGGAAAAACTTTGCTAACGTCGTTAAGCTTTAACAGCCTCTTTGTCATGAAAGATAACAAAATACGTGTTTTATTGGGTTTCCCACGACAGAGGTTAATCTCACTGCAATCAGAACGTTGTTCTCCGCATGACTACACCTCCCTCTCGATTGCAGTACATCCTCTTTAAGCTCTGGGTCGTGGCACCCAGCGCTGTAAACGCAGACTGGAAAAGACTGGACTTGTCTGAGACATTTTGGAGGTGTTTGTGGTGGCTGCGCGTTGATATGAAACGTCCTTTGTGCGGCACGGTTATTAAAAGTGCCAGTGAAAGCATCGCACACGAGGGCCTTGGCACTGGATGTGTGCAGCTTTTGTGTTACTCCGAAACACTATTAAAATTTTAGGGAAAGATCGCGTTAAAATGTGGGGAGCACACGCAGAATATTCCACCTCGGTCGCCAGCAGAATGACAGCAGTGCTCTCGCATCTTGCTGCCGCCGATGGGAAGGGGAGTGCTGAACAGAAGACTTTGTGATCAGCGAGTGCTTTTCATGCAAATGAAGATTTTTTTTTTACATGCTGCTGAATCAGGGGCTTGTGTAGCGAGCGCGGCGCAGAAGTGATAAGATCACTTTGTCATAGCTTGAAATTCTGCCCAGCGTGTCTTTCAGACCGCTGAGACGGGCGAGAAGCACTCTTGTTAGGAGGGCACGCAGCAGTAACTGGTATAATATTTGGGGCAGGGCTTTTCCTTCATGGCACGCTCTGTCCTCGGTGATCTGCCACGTGTCGCCAGCCTTTATTTCGAAGCAGTGAGGAACTGGGACGGGCGGGTGACCCTGCGCGGCAGCAGAGTCGTAAAAGCTCCAGTTCCTGCTGGCATCCCGGTGCTGCTCGTGCCTGAACGGCGCAGAATTTCATCTTCAGGAGCCACGAGCCTTGCTTGGAGGCTCCGCTGGGGATGCGCCGTGTCGCTGAGCCTCGCGCTGGCTCCGCACAGGCTCTGCCCGTTGCGCGGCTGCGTTTTCCTGCAAAGAGCACCCGTCCGGGACCGCCTCTGTTGCCTTTCCCTTTGCATTTATTAGCTAGCACCATCTTCCCTACGTCCTCCTTTCATGCTCAGAACCAGTTTGGTTTAATGAGGACTGTGGCTGCCAGCAAGCAAATGGATGGACGTAGTTAAACAGGGCGTCTAAACCTCCCCCTGCAGATGGGTGGCGTTCGGCATCCTGATGTGACCTTGGGAGAAGTTCTCCGGCGTGTTCCTTTCCCTCTTTATTTATCTCTCTTGCTGTGTAGCAGCTTTTCTTACAGAGCAGCGTCTGAGCTATTGGAAATCTGTCCTCGCTTCTCTTCCGCTCTCCAGAGACATTGTCAGCATAACACCCAAGCTACTAGATTGAGGCCTGAATATTCTTGCTTTCGCACAATCAGGAGGCATTCACTAAAGGAGCAAGGTGGGAAGGAGTTTAAAGATGTAGGGCTGAGATTTTTAGACGCTTTTCAGCCCGTGATTGTGAATAGTCTTGGTGAGGAAGGTCAAAGACTTTCTTCACGTGAGATGCCCTAGGATGTGTGCGTGGAGCATCCATCAGGAGGGGGAAATGCCATCAGTTTTCAGTGTGGGGCTGTTCATACTTGGAGGTGTCAGCTGGAGAGCCTAGGAACAGATCTGCTTCTCAGTTTTGTGGTCACTGATTCCTGCCCTTCTCATCAGGACGTCCTTTCTGACCCTGCATGTTCCTGGAGAGTTTCAGAGCGGTAGGACGGAACCTTTTTCCCTTTTTTCCTAGTTTTCTCATGCAAATTATGGTGCGGATTATTCAGTGTTTAAAATCTGGTTTATGCTGGCTTCTGAATTTCATTTAAAACAAACATCTGGAGAGCTATTTGATCCCCTGCGCGCGACTGTTGTCTGCCTCACGTGTTAAAATGACTTCTGCTTCATTTTTAGCGAAAGGCAAAGAGCTTGATCATGCTAGCCCAGAGGAAACGGCTCACCTTCTGCAGCCGGTAATTTCCACAAGCACACAGCCGACCCGGCAGGTATTCATAACCCTTCCTATCAGGGAGGGTGGCAGCTGTGGCTGTCTGGTTCTCCTCCGCTGCCGTTTGGGGCCTGCAGGAACCTGTGCTCTGATTCGCACTCCACGAAGCCTGGTTCTCCTGTGCCCAGCGTGGATCAGAGCGGATGCTCTGGGCGAGGAGAAGGAATTACCTCCTGGTAATTCTCAGCGAGCAGCACAAAGCCTGCCTCCGGAGGGTTGTCTCACACCGCTGCTACCTCGCAGTCGGATCTGGGGAGCAGAGTCGCGGAGGGAGGAGCAGGGTATTTATCCAAATAGCCATTGCATTGTGAGCATTTTTTCTGATTTGTCAGGAGCTTGCTCCTCTGCTCTTCACTGGAGACTTAAAGTGTGTGCCCCTGGCGAGAGTGCTGGGTACATGCTTCCTGTGCCTTTCTTGCTTTGAAATGGGTTCCTGTTGCTCTTTGGCAGACCCTGAAGCAGCGATCTGTGGAAAGAGCGCATTCAGAGCTAGGGTGACTTTACCTCTTTGTTTTCTCTCTTTATTTATGCCTGTATGGGATCAGCTGGTCCCGCATTATGTGTGAAGTAGTTAAAATTTAGCCTGCATCTGTAGGATGTGATTTCTTTCCACCCCCCTCCCCATCCCCAGTTGCTTTGATCAAATCAAATAAAAAAGCAGCGCTTTCATTTCTGGTTCTGTAGTTTCAAAGACAATCTCTTGACATGCTCTAGCAGTCTGGACCTGAGTCCTTTTTTTTTCCTTCCTTCATCCAAAGTCACACTGTGTCTTGTGCCTTTCTCTGTATCAGCAGTTAGGATCTGCGCTGGCTTTTATCTGAATCAAAAGACAAATGGAAGAGGGCAAGACACTGCAGGAACGGGGAGCAGACTCACATGTGCAATGGAAATATGTAATCCTTACATTCAGGCTGCCATATGGAGGACAGACCGACTTCTCTACTGAATATGTGGAGCCCGTGCTTCCAGAAATGTGAGTTTAGATTTCAGGCTTTGAAGGCTGGTTAATCCCCCCAGCAGCTAATACCGACATAAAATGCTGTGATGTCAAGCCTTTCCCTCTATAAACGCTGTTTTTTTGTTCTTGTTGGAGTTGTTTTTATTTTTTGCGTATGTCAAACGTACAAAGCAACACCGAATTTGAGAAATTAGCATTCAAACGCTCCGTAAGCACTTTATTTTTGTCTGCTGTGTGAGCAGCCGATCACGTTTGGACTGAAATAACACCGAGATGCCGCGTCCCCGTGCGGGTCAGCGCTGCTTGGCCGTGAGGAGAATCCAGAGCTTCGTCCGGCGTCCTAAAAACACCCTCCTAACCTCAGTCCTGGAAAACCACATCTG
Source organism: Cygnus olor (assembly GCF_009769625.2). Classification (NCBI taxonomy): domain Eukaryota; kingdom Metazoa; phylum Chordata; class Aves; order Anseriformes; family Anatidae; genus Cygnus; species Cygnus olor. Next base: position 6,964,964 of record NC_049188.1, on the reverse strand, counting down.
CCAACCTGCTGCTAGGCTGTACCCAGGGTGAGGATCCTGGCTAAGCCCCAGGTCCTACTGACGTACCCCGTTCCTCAGCACGATGAGCGTCCTGGTCGGCGTCATCCCTATCGAAACCCAAACTGTGTCTGATGGCATTTGTGATTCTGCGGCACGCGTTGCTTTTACAGGGCTGTAGCGCCTTAAGCAAAGCGTGCTTCTCTTTGCATTAAGGAGTCGGATTGAGCTATTCAAAGCAGGTTGATAAATTGCTTTTCATTTAGTGTCTGGGTGCCAAGGGGTTCGCTATGTGTTCCAAGACGAAAAATACATTAATTACAGCTTCTGCAGAGCGTTTATCAATCACACAGTTATAAACAGTACTAATGCAGTTAATTGAAGGTAGAAAAATTTACCTTTTAGAATTCATTGACCGCAGCTAGCTTGGTTACTCCATGGTAGGGAAGAGAGATTGCCTGGAAATGAAGCAACCGTTGGGGGATTGCCTCGGTGACTTTCCGGGGTACGCGCTCGGCCAGGCTCTCCCCCCTGCAGCCAGGTTGTGCTTACCCTGCCAAAGGATGTCGCGGTTACAGCTGCATCTGTGGCCTGTCCGTGCACTTTCTTTATCACCATCTCTTTCTTTTTTTATATATGTAAAAAGGCAAGTGCAAAGGGGGAAGGACACACAAGCAAACAGAAGGCTCCTGCTCACCTGGAGTCAGTAAACTTTGCTGTGGGAAAAGAAATCCCTTTGAGCGTAAGCTTTTGTTCACGGTGATGTGTTCGTGGCTGCTCAAAGAAGTAGGAGCTGTTCTGTGGGGCCTGCAGACAAAAATCTCTGGTTTTTGTGCAGGGCGGAGCCTTTGAAAGTGCCTTGCACGCTCATGTTGCTTTCCCCGTGGCTGTTTTGAACTGTCAGCAGTGCCGCTGGCCACTTTTCATCCTTCTTGGAAAGGCACCGAGCAGAGCACGGGCTGTTGTACGGTGCCTCACAAAGAACGCATTTCTTGTCCTTTTTTCCGTTGAGTTAGGAGATGGCCTTCGAGTTTGGTGGCAGGTCGGTAAGGACGGCAGGTCTGTGTCAGTATGAGCCATCAGGGCACCGGTACCTTGTCTGGAAGTCGGTAGGAAAACACGGCAGCATCTGTCCATCCCCTCCGTGTGCCTCTGGCGGCTTGTGTTGGCTGCTGGTGAGTGCTGTGTGCTTGTGTGGCGGCTTCTGTTCGAGTTCTTGGAACGCTTGTCGTCTTCACAGCAGGGCTGCACGACATCTCCAGCTAAAGAAGAAGGTCTTATCTCGCGCTTGCAAACGGTCGTGGATCTATCTACGAGCTGATTCGGCCGGGGTCCGGCAGGAAGCCCCGGCACCGTGACGGGTTAGATGCACATCTCCAATCCTCTATCTCAAAAATCGTCTGTACACGCCTCTGCTTTGTCAACGGGTTGCTGCTATTGCACCATAGGTGGGACCTTAGCTCGGTAGCCAAACAGCTAAGCCCTAAGCCGAGCGGCTCGCAGTGCGAGTGCACAGGGCAGAAAGGCACACGTGCATGGCCAGCGCAAAGCGGAACCCGGAGCCCACGTGCGACTGGCCGCCGTGTCCACCCCGCACCCCGACACCTGCTCAGCGAGTGAGTCACTTTTTTTGTTCTTAGCTCGAGTTCCGTTTTGGGTTTTGCATGAAGTGCGACTCATTCTGCCTCATCTTATTTGCAAATATTTTCTCGTTTTCAAGTGAGTCTATTTTTAAAACGGGACTCGAAACGGAGTTTTCAATATCTAACACATCTGGCTTGCTCTTTGTGTGTTGCGTATAGGTGAAATTTGTTCAAAGATAGCTCTGAAAAAATATTAAATAATCAGCTTGTACGAAACGGAGGAGGAGAGCTACTTTCCTGCTCGGGGAACTGTCAGAATCTCTAACTTCTGATGATATTTTTAAAGGACAAACTGTCGTTCTTCTGTCCTGTGCAGCCATAAGTACTTCTGTAAGTCCCCGTTAAGACTTTAATTCTGGGCTGTTACAGGATAAAGTGTGGAATGAGAGAAGCTAAAGATAATGGTGAACTGTGCAAGGCAGCCACTTGGAGAGGGAAGTATTTCACGTTTCCTTTCCCCTTCGGTGGCTGTCTGCTGTGCTTAAGCAAAGCTTCCTTTTCAGCTAGGCTAAGGCATGTGGTCCAGCGCTGGTGCAGGAGAAATTGCGAGGGAGGCGCTCTGGATGCTGCCTGAGCATGCACAAGGAAGCACACAGCTCGTGCATGTCCTTCGTGGTCAAATAAACCCCAAAATTACAACCTCCTGCTTCTCCCGGCCACCTTAACGTGTGGGGAAGGGGCACGTAACAGGCACAGGGCACACGCGTGCTGCTGCTGAGGTTATAACGGCGAGCCCTCTGCTCTGGGAAGAGGGTCAGCCTGTAGCTGGGTTTCTTATCGCTTGAAGGCAGAAGGAAGTCGTGCACAAGAAAGGAGAACGTCTGTTGGTGAAACGTGCCTCCGCTGGGCTGTGCGTGAGCAGCATCCTGGAGGCTGGCTGTTCGGGGTATGCTTCGTGTGCACGTCATCGGGGCTAACCTAAATACCCCTAAATACCGGCGTGTAGGATTCCTGCGTCTGTTCTCCCTGTTACAGTAGAGATGGTGCTCAAGCACGTAGGAGGAACGTGGCTTTAGTTTGCCCCGAAGGTAATGGATGCTTTTGAGGAAGGAATGTTTCTTTGCTCCTCTTAGTACCTCGTTGAAAAAAGGGCTATTTTCGGTGAAAGTTAAGCTTTTTGTCTTCTGAAAATAAGAATCGAAGCCTAATATCCTGGGCAACTCCTGACGTTGACGACAAGGCTGTATTTACCTGGCCCCTGATGTTAACTGCTGCAGTTCAGCTGTTGCAGCACCCTGTGCTCCCTCTCCTAAATGACCGTGCAGATTTATGCGCTGCTCAACATAGCTCGGGTACACCCCAGACTGCTCCCGCACCCCCGTCGCCCGCCAACACAGCGTTAAAAGCCTCGGAGCTGGAAGTTACCATTTAAAAGGAGAAGGAAAATTAATTAAAGGTCAGAGTGCTTTAGTCTAGTGAAAAATTCAGAGGAGGCAGATCCAAAGTTATTCAAATCCCTTTTGAATATGGGCTGATTTTCCTACTTCTTGCTCGAGTTCCCATGGCGAGGGCAGTATCTCATCTGTCTCATAGCTGACCGCTAGCATCTGTGTTTCAAGCACAGCCAGAAATCCTCCTTTGAAGCTGTGGCCAGGCCCTGCAAACGTTCTGACTTGTCTTTTTTACATCTTCCCTTAGCCTTAGAAGAGACCTGCAACACCTGGCAAGACCTACTTAGGGCTGTGTTGTCTATCAGCTCCTGCCACATTGCAAAATGTGGAGTTAAATCTAAAAATAGGCTTAAAAAGAGGTGATAGGCTTTGAGTAAAGTAAAATAAGCCACAGATTTAGGTCATGAAAGGGAATTTATATCACTAGTTCTCTGTTCCAGCTTTCTTGAGCTAAAATTCTCCTCTGTCCTGACAAATGAAAATGAAGAGGAGCAGCGGTGAGTAAATGGAGTTGAGGAGTACGAAGTGTGGTCTGATTCCAGTTCCTTCCCGGATTTTGACCTTGTAAGCGATACGTCAAGGGGGTATTGGATGCTCTGCAGTTTAATTTGTCTTCCCAGTATTCTCCCGTGGTGGAAAACTGTCGCCCGCTACTATCCTTTTAAAAAGGAGCAACCGTGGCATGGGGTGATTAAATGCTTCATCCAAAATTACGTCAGGGATCCGTGGTGAGCCAGCTACATCCCTCAGTCTCTCCTATCATAGGCTAGCTCCATAATCATGAGACCCGTCTTGTAATATAAATCTGGTCAAAAAACCCCTTAAGCCTCTGTAAAATGAGTCGTGTGCAATTTTTGCCCGTCTCGGAGTGGTTATGCGGGTTCGGTAATGTTTGTAAAGTGCTTTGATACGCTTTGGTGAAGGGCAGGGTGTTAATAATTAAAATTGGAAGGAAGTTCTAAAGCAGTACGGGAGACGGCTGCCGTTTTCTGGTCTGTTAGTTAACAAAAACGCAAACCAGAATGGGCAAATCAGCGAGAATTTCGTTCAACACCCCCTGCCCCCGGCCACCTGCACTGTGCAGCTAATTGTCTGCTGCCCAGAGGAGATGAGAGCAGCTCGTCCTAGCTCAGGAAGGGCTCTCGAACTGCACGAAGGCGGTGAATTATCGACACTGGAAACCTTTTGGTGTTAGCATCTCCGCACACTCCAAAAGTGCGTTATTTGTACCGATATTTACAGCGTCGGGGGATGCACCAAACTAGCATTTTTTGACAAATACGAGGTTTCGGTCGATATCATTTTGAGGTCCGTAAAACTGAAACTTGCTTTGGAAGCTCTCTACCTCTGTCGCACTTGGGTATCATCAGAAGGCACTTCTGGTGAGGACAGGCCCCGCTAATGGCTTTAGCCTGGCGCAGCTAACGAGCTGCTTGCAGACTCGCCCGGCGCTTTGCAGGCTGTGGGAGCAGCCCCGTGTTTGTCCATTTCCCTGCTTAGCAGTTTCATTTGCAAAGTGCAGGCAGGAGCAGGCTTCTTGCCAGCAACAGCTTCATTCAGATTAGGGCTTTAGTTCAATTATGTCCAATTAACTTTTATTGCAGATAGCAGTGATAATTACTTGCGAGTCAATTTTTTGGCTGCGGTTATCCCAGGGCTAAAGTCTGAGCCTGATGGATTTTAATAACCGAAGTGACGTGTAGCTTTTCCTCTTTTTTTTTCTTCTTTAGGCCTCAATTAGATGAAAGGTCAGAAGCTATGTAAAAACCCCTCGTACAATTAAAGCCAACTCTTCTACTCTCCAGCAGATGCCTCGTACCGTGTTTTAAAATAATCTCTTGGGACCGACCTAAAAACAGCTTTTTAAATTCCAAGAGCATAACCTTGAGCTCGCTGCTGCTTCAGCCGAGGAGGGGATTTGATGGAACTGATGTCACGCGTGGCACGAGGAGTGCGATACGAGCAGCGTCCCATTTAAGTGCTCTTACCCAAAAGCTTCTGCTTTTTCTTCCGCGCCGAGCGTTGCCCTCCTGGCTCGGGGAGGGAGCGGAGCTGTGCTGCAGCAGGTGCCTGCCCTTTCCCAAAGCACGCCCCGTACATTTAAATTCTCCCTGCTTCCCACTCCAAACTGTTTAATTTTGTCGCCTGAGTAACGTTGTAAATGGAGGTCAGCCTGAAAGGTGAAACAGTTTACAAGCGAAATCATAGGTAATTAAACCGCGAGGAGCAGGAATTGATTTTGATGGAAACTGTTGCAGGGCTCTGCAAAAGGTCCACCCGAGCGCGTGAAGCCAAGAGGTCCCATACAGGCAGACGCTGACGGAGCACTCCACTTGTCATAAAAGGTGCCTTCCTATTGTTCAGTCCTCCTGTTTATTTACCCCAAAACACTCCTGATGCTGTCGTGATTTAGCGCCGTTTCAAAAGACAGCCTCTCCGCACCTTATTTCGCACTTTTCCATTTAGAAAACGTTAAGGGGATGAGCTACCAGCTGGCCGCCAGCACGGTGCTCGGTTGTTAATTTCTCTCCAGGAAAAGGTAAGATCTCCCTCTGGCTTTTCAGCAGCCCCGAGCGAGCGGAGGGTGCGGTAAGTGGCCGGGCAGAGAGGGCCGTGCAGGGCTGGAGAGAGGCAGGGAGCCACAGGACCACCGGGGCCGCCGAGCGAGACCCGGCAGGCTGCAAGAAACCATCCTGAGCACCGAGGTTGGCAGGGGCTTCACCATGTGCAGTTAATGGGAACAAATTTTTAACCCCCTTTATATTTAGGTTACTTCAGGAGAAGGAAAAGGGCTGAGTCTCATTCGGTCCCGAGCAGCCTGCTGGGGGTAAATGAGACGCCGAGGTTCCCTTGGAGCAGGAAGATTGGCCCCGATTCAATTATCTTCCCTGGCAAGCGCCTGCAAACGTTGGGACCCAAGAAACTTCACAACCCGCCTTCGTTTTTGGTTTCATTTGCAGCATTTATATATATATATATGCATATATATATGGTGAATTCGGACCTTGCAGCCCGTGTTCGGGGTTCTCCGTAAATCCTGCCGATAGCCAGGGAATTTCACGCGGCCACCTTGTGAACAACGAGGAGAAGTGAAGCGTCTCGGTCAGCCACGAGTGCTTAACTAACAGCTTACGGGACCCCGGGGTGCTGGAAACTTGGAATAGTTTGGAGCTTTTCTTTTGTGCGGGTAGATGCTCCTGCTTCCTCCCGCCCCGAGCCCGCAGTTAATCTTGGAATTTCAAACACGCGTGTTTACTTTCATGAGCCTAACTTTAGATTTCACCAGCTTGCTTTCGTCTAAAGCAGCTCGGTTTCCCATATTTCACTGCCCGGGGGTGGCTTACGGGGAGTGTTTCCTTTGTGTGCTTACCCTGGAAGGCCTCTCGAGAGCTTCAGGCACTCGTATGTAAAATCCTGGCAATAACTCCGTGTGTGGGGTCTGTTTATGTAATGATAAAACTGCGTTGGAGTATTAGAAATTTCCTACTGGTGCTGAGTCGCTTTACACCTAGGTTTTACTCCACCTTGTAAAAGTTCCCCCTGGCGTAGGGTCTGGCTGAGGCAATGGTACACTTTGAATACCAGCCAGAAAATTATGTATATATTTTTTTGCAATGTATTCAGTCCAGAAAGGCAGTATTTTGGTAAGTTTTACTGAAGCTGACCCTTGGCTATGCAGCGTGGTATCCCTGGCAGTGGGTAGAGGTGAGTTTCCCTGTCGTGCCCTGAAGCCTGGCTTGCCCTCCGCAGGATGCGCTGCGCTGCCTGGACCAAAACACGAAGGTAAGGCTGGCTGTAACAGTCGTTGTGGCGACGTTAGAGTTACTCCGAAATCCCAAGCACGGTAAATCCTTGTTAAGCTTTAAAAGTTTTCATTATTAATGCATCTTAGGAGAAAAAAAATCTATTCATGTGTCTAAACCTGCTAACTATTTCCTAGAGCATACTGCAGTCCGTGTGCTGTTAGGATTATATCCTGCAGCCAGATTAGATTAAAATCACTTCAAAGAAGGGTATTTATTTATTTAATCTAGTGATTGTTTTTCTCTGGAACCGTACGTTATCTTTTTATATACGTTCTCAAGACAGAGCTCGCTCAGCTGTGTTTGGTGATGCACAGAACCACTTTAAAATGCGATTGGAAAACTCTGAAGGTAAGGGTTTTACAGCTGCCCTCCGCTGCTGGCTGCCAGAGCCTACCGGTCAGCCTGCTGCCCAGTTTGACCAGTTTAGAGGACGGTGTCGCCGAGCCTGGCACAGCTCAAAACACTTTGACCAGCTGTGTCCCTTCCAGTTCCCCCAGTAACACAGCTCCCGTGCTCGCAGGACCGAGGCAGCGTGGGGAGCTTCGCAGGTGCTGGTGCCCACACAAGTTGCAGCCATGGAGCCAAGGCTGCTGCTAGGAATTGTTGCCGTGCCAAGTTCAGTTTGTCTCCTGCTCTGGACTAATTAGAGGCAATAAAGCCGAGCACAAGAGAGGGCGATGGGCCCTGCAGCCCCCGCGTCAGGACCCCGAGCTGCTGACCTGAGGCGTAACGACGGTGCGAGGCAGCCGGGGATGCTCACCGTAACCCAAACGTGCAGCAGATTTCAGGTCATTTCAGCCCCGTGGTCTGCTCGACCTGTCTGCACCAGCTCGTGTCGAAGGTCAGTAGGAGAAATCTCATAAGGAATAAATGTCAGTTAATTTCTAACAAAAAAAAAAATAATGCATCTGTTTGTGAAGATAATTTCAAATGCGTTTGTTGTCAAGTACCGAGATACCAGTTTTGTAAAAATATTAATTTCATAGAGAACAAAAAATGGAGCAGGATTTTAATTATAATATGGAATTCAGTAATGGAGTTATGGTCAGCACTTCTGTCTAAGTCTGAATTCCTTTTTTTAATGCTCAGCAGTGACCTAGATGGCATCAATTTGGTTATTGCAAATCAGGCTAAGAGAATGATTATATGCTTCCACTTAAAATGATTTTTTTTTTAAGTCAGATATTTCCTTTAAAATTATTATTGCCACCCCAATCTTTTATGAACCTTTGGCATTGCCTGAAGTGATTATCTATCTGCAGGAGCAACTTGCCTTTATAGCCCGCTCTAAAATATTAAAGTCCATGCCTCTCGGTGCTGGGGCTGTCATGGACGCTGATGCTGATGGTGAGCAGACCCTGCCCCTGTCTCGCTGGAGGAACTGCTGCTCGCTCAGTCCGGGTGCTGTGCTGCGCTGCAGCAGGCTTTTCTCTCTTTCAGGGCTGCACACAAACTTGCCATCAGTGATGGTTCAGACACCGAGCTCTCTTGGCCATGCAGTTAAGAAGTAATCCTGGATTGGCATCACACCTTACTAGAGCAAAAGTTAGGTGGATATGATAGTGATGTGATCTGGTGGCTTTCCGACTGCGGTGAAGGTTCTTAATTTTGTTGCCTGCTTTCCGCTAAGAAATAGCTCTTGTTTTTTACAGTCTTACAAACTAGATGAAATGAGGAGAAAAAATACAATTTTTTTCTTGCTGACTCCGAGCATTTCTGTTGCTTACGCAGGTAAAGCTCAGGCAGTGTGCGGTGGTTTTGTCTCCTGATTCAAAGGAGCTGGAATCTTATTTTTTCTTTTGGTCTTGCTGGGTGTAATTTGAGGCAAGAAATTGCTGCCCACAGGATGTCTGTGAAGTTTTCCCTGAATATTGCGTACTTACAGTCATGAAGAAATCTCATCTGTGGACAGCAAGCAACTTCTCAGTCGCTAAAGTTCCTCTAAGTCGTGGATGTGGTGGGTGTTCGTGTCAGAACACCTCGGGGAAGGCTGAGAACTCCACCTGCTGCAGAGCGTGAGCAGAAAATCCAGGTGTGGAGTTGGTTTTGCAAGGTTTTACAGCTGCACATCTTCCATTTCTGGTAGTGTGCGTGGTCTACCGCTTGCAGAGCAGCGCTGGTGCTTGCGGAGATCTGGGCGAGGAGAAAATTGGATGGATTTCTCCAGCTTGGCTCAGCCGCCTCATTTTCCAGAGCTTTGTGAAGCGCTCGTGGCTGACTGTCGGTGGTGTGTCCCGCTGTTGTAGGGGGGATTGCAGCAGGGGCTTGGCCAGGTGGCGTCTAGAGAATTTGTTCCAACCAAAAATTCTCTCCCCAGCCCTGGTGATGTTGGGGGACTTGAATCCTGAGTTGGCTTTGTTGCTGGACCCCACCTTGTATTCACAGAGCGATGGTGGGGTTCGAGTGTGGCTGTGCAGAGCTTGCATATAAACAGCTTTGGTGCTTCGTGCTTTGGTTTGAGGGTTTGGGGCCAGAAACTCGGAGCCTGTGCAGAGCAGGACGGCAGCACCGCCGTGCTTCCCGGGGGACACGGCCGGAGGGGTGAGGTGAAAGAGGTTGGAGCCCTTCCTCATCCAGCCTCACGCCCCGCAGGAATCACAGGCTGTGGCGCGCAGCTTGGTCTCGCCACGAGGCAGAGGGCCGCATACCTCGCCTTCAATTTCTGCGTGCCGTGCCTTTATATGCAATGTAAAAGAGCCGTCGACAGGATTATTGCAGAGGACTTGCTTTGGCTGTAGCTGGTAGGTAGCCAGCGCCTCTCACTACATAGTCAAATGAACGAGGGTGGTTTCTTTGCCATCCGTAACAACCGTCTTTGAAATCCAAGAGAGAGTTAAGGATCCCCCTCTGCGTGTCAGACAGCAGAGGTATTTTGGTTTAAGCAAGTAGCCGACCCACTTCTCGAAGCGTTTCCACTGCTGCCAGGAGATTCGGTACGGGCCAGTGGTCGTGCATCTGTGCTTGGTCAGGCCTTCACCCAGGGACGGCTCTCTGCCTCTTTCTTTTCCGTGTTCCTCCGTGTATTATAACTTTGAATTGTCTCTCTGTTGTTGCAGTGTGCAGAGGAGTGAATGCCCCATGTTGTGTTAGTGCCTGTCTGCCATGCTGGCCTGTCTGCCAGGACCAGGTGACCTCTCCTTTCAGCTTCTTTCTTACACGCAGATGAACACTGGACTTCAGAAATGTGAGTGACGTTTTGTCTGCAGGATGTGGTTAACTGTTAAATCTGGCTCTGGTACAGCTGTGAAATAAACATTTAGGGTACAGTGGAAAAAACGTTTAATGTTAGAGGCCTCGTTTTGTTGTGCCTTCAAGGCATCCCTCAATAATGGCTGCGAGAAAGCGCTGTGGAGGTTCACGTGCGTGCAGCAGGGCTTTCCAGAGGTTAATTTTAACCACCACGAGACAAAATGCAGGCAAGGTTTCTGTGAGATTCATGCCTCTGCTGGAAACATGTTGTGCTAAAAGTGTGCCGGTTGACTTGCTTCTTAACACAACTTTTTCCCGACTCTTTCATTTCGATTCGTTTAATTACTCGTAGACACCCATAAAAGCTAGATCGGGCTAATGCAAACCTTTTGAGGTCAGCTCTGTTGTTCTACACACCTGGGGCATATACCGCAAATATTAGTGATCCAGCCCAACTTACTAAAGTTCAAAGTTTCCGTCTTCTTTCTGATGTCTCTTTGGTGCCTCTCAAAATCTGTCTGCAGAGTACTGTGATAATTCATGCCTGATAACTTCAGTGTTCCTTTTGATAGTCGAAGTGGTATTTTCAGGAGAACTTACACTTGGGAATGCAAGGTTATTGGCTAGAGGTTTTTAAAATCTGGCTCTGGCTCTGCTCTTTATTTTTGTACCCTAATTGTTCAGCTGAAATTACAGAAGGTTTCTACGTAAGAGCTGTGTACTTGGCTCACAGGGATGTATCTTGTATTCGAAACGTGCACTGGGAGATCTTGGTACCCTCGGTCTGCTCGTGGACTCGTTGCTCTTTAAAACCAAGTAATTAACACTCCGGTTAGAGCTAAATTGTTAACATGGTTAAGATGCTGCTGAAAATAGGTAAGCTAATTTTGCAGTTAAGGGTGACATTCTCAAAGTACCAGTCCTGCCGGTGGTGCGTGACATTGTTCACGTACACGTGTGCTCCCCAGCACCTCTTAGGGAGCATTTATGCCGACTCCACAGGCTTGGTGCCTGTAATGACACTTGTGGCAATTGTAAAAATCCCTACTCACAAAAGGACTTCATTAGAAGGTGCAAAGCTAGGCTTTCCCCTTCTCCCTTCCCATTTCCAGCCTGAATTTTGCTGACTAAAATGCGCTTATCCAAAAGGCAGGCTGCCGTGGTGAGGCCGTGCCTCGGCTCTGGCATTACGAGAAGTGTCTTTGGCGGGTTGGAAAGCTCAGCTCTGAAAGCAAATCGCTTAGGTTCGTGCGAGCGTAGCTGTGCATAATTCAGGTGTTTGCTAATTACACAGCTTACAAGGCAGTGTGCTGGTGTGGGGGCAGTGTCTTAACCTGATGGTACCCGGTGCTGTTCCGGAGAACGACGTATCACCGTGCTGAAAGCGTCGCTGCATGCTGCTTAGTGAAGTCTTCGGGGCACTGCATTTAAAAAAATTCAGGACAGAAGTAGCTGGCAGGCACTGGCTGGCGGTGGTAATGCTCAGCTCTTCCAGTGTTTTCTGATTTATATGGAGGAGGAAACTGCTTATACAGACCTTGCTCACCCCTGCTGCAGATGTGTGTAAGATTAATTGGTGCATTTCTCTACATACTGTATATGCACGAGTGGTCTAGCCCCTGGCCAAGGGAAAGCTGAGTTAATGAGTATTTTTAATGAACAGTGACTCGTGACTTTTGATGGGGGGTGGGATAGGGCTTTAATAATGGTGCTGTTGCTTTAGCAAAAGGCACAGAACTCCACCTGATAACCTTTATTCAGACTTACCGTGTTTGTATTAACGATTTAAGTGTCATTTTCTGGATCAGACTTTTATTCACGCTTAAAATTCCACACTGGCTCAATTATCTTTTTTTTTCTTACTTTCAAGTAAGAGGCATTTTTCTTAAAGATGGTCCGTGGAGTAGGTGCTTTGTGGATTGATCACACGTATTTCTTCCTTTTGAAACTGAACCACTAAGGGACTTCAGATTTCCTATTTTCCTTCGAATCCCAACCTATGACAGCATCACAGGACAGGTGGTGCGGGCAGCTGAGGCCGAAGGCAGCATCCTCAGCCAAAATCACCTCCGATCTGGGAGCTGAGGCTCCTTCTGTAAAGTCTTCTGCGGCTGAGACCTCTGTGCAGAAGGCGAGCACGGCTGCTTTTCGCTTGTCCCGGTGCAGACGCTCTCAACAGGGCAGGAATCCTGAAGGCCCGGTTGTGTTTTATTTAACGTTAATGAAAATTTAACCATAGGCAATTTTAAAAGCTGTGGGGTTTAAAGGCTTAATGTGAAGTGCACTTGAAAGATGTTGCATTAGTGCTGAGGTGAGGCAGAGGAGTGTATCTCATCTGACAAAAATAGCTCCGGCGTGGTGCGACGCCTGCAAGGATGCAAGCAGATGAGCCGCTTGCCTCAGCGTTAGCGCGATCAGTTTATGGGGGTAATTGCTCGTATGCACGGCTTTACCCTGTAGTAAACATGAAATAATTGCTTTTCAACAAAAAGTATTCTGCCTTGCATTCACCGTCCCGTTGCTTTCTTCATGGAACCTTTGTGGCCTGGTACAGAGTTCTGGCACTTGCCCACGGATCTCGCATGCGTTCTTCCTACTACCAACATTTTCTTTCAGTCTATTCTAGCTGGTTTTCCATTCCCTTAGTTACAAGACCTAATCGTTCTTTACTGGTTTATAGGGTATTTTGGTCAGATATTCAGACTCTTGATCACCCTGTAATGTGTTTCTCCTTTCTCATGATACTTGTTGTTGTTGTCTTAATTATTCCAATCATCGGATCTTGCCTGTGGAACTACCAGCAAAACAACGTTTTAAGCAGGACATTGGGACCCATCATCTCGGTCAGGCCTAAGTAGAATGGGTGAGGTAGTTCGCAGTAAGAGTAATCGTAATGTTAGCCGTATGAAAAAAGAGATCTGTTTGAAATGGTTGGTTCCAGAAGATCCCGTCCAAGGGATTTACAAGATGGTTTACCATTTCGTAGGGTACCAAACGTGACGTTCATGCGTTGCTTAAGCCTGACTGAGGGGTTATTTTCACCCTTCGCAGGAAGGAATCCATCCAGATTCAGGACTGCAGGTACGCTGTAACCGGTAGATGCAGCCTGGCCAAAGTCAGTTCCTTCCTAAAAGCTTCCCTTGCAGTTCCTGCGTAACAGAAGGACAGATGCTTGAGGAAAAGAATACTTAGTGTATCCATCCAGCGTTAATGTTTACCACCTAATTTGCTGGTGTGCCTATAGAAGTTTCAAGCAGGCAGGGAAATTTCGATGAGAAAGATGTCATGAAGTATCCACTGAATTTTTCACCTGAAAATGAAAGCTTTGTGTGAAAATGGACACGACCATAACTTAAACCATAATACAGAAAGGTGTGGGCTCCTTTGTCCCTCGTTGGTGGCTCTTCTCTGATTCATGGCGTGTTGCAAGGGGTCGTCCCAGGGGGAAGAAACAGAACTTGGTGAGTTTGGAACATTGCTAAAAATAAAGGTTGGGAAGCTCACGGAGGCCTTGGCCTCTGATGAACGCAATTCAGAGGTTCTGCTCCCCGTTAGGGACACAGCAGCTCTCAAAAGGACAGACAGAAACCGCCTGCCTGCAGCGGAAGATACGGGGCTATGAACAGAGAGGATATTCAGGTTAATATCAAATGAGTGCTTTGATTAAGAAGAAGGGTGCTGTGTGCCAGTGTTTGGACAGCACGCAGAGGGACGAGTATAAACGGCAGCGCGGTGCGTGCTGTGCTAGGGACCCACGGCAGCCCGCTTGCAGGGCTTCTCATTTCACAAAAGGTATTTTTAATACTTCTATAATTATCCTTCCTTTCGGTATTCATCCTATTTTCCGTTTTCTGGCCCTTACTTTCTGACGGTAAGTGCTCTTAGAGCAGCACTGATCTCCTCGCTCGGGAAGGCTGGAAGCCGCAGGACGCAGAGACAGCGAGTGCGAGCCGGCTGCTCCTCGCGCTTCAGCTGCATTCGGGAGCCTTTTGGAGGCAATTTGCTTAGAAGAATCAGAGATGGATTTTCAAAAGGAAAGGCTGCTTGCCTGAGAGCATCAAGCACTTCGATTTCCGCGGGTCAGAGAGCCAGATGCAGGGCTGGGATGCTCTTGGGCTCTGGAGGAGCTGGCTCCTGTGTTTCACCTCCTTTCAGGCACGGGGATGCTGAAAAGTTGAGCAAAAAGGATGGGCGTTTTTTCCTGTTTGCGGGGTGGGGACAAAAAAAAAAGGCAAAAGCAAAGTCGGATTGTAAAAGCTGCGAGCCATTATTTGAAGATTACAAAATGACTTCTGAAGTAGGAGTTTTGTGGTAGGGAAAGGGCCCAAGTCTCTGCTTGGAGTGAGATTGCAACGGGAGGCACAAGCACTTCCCCAGATTTCTGAAGTTCTTTCCAAAAGCACTTCAAGCTGGTAGGCAAGGTAGGTATCTGGTAAATCAGCACAAGTGAAACCACACCTCTGTCTCCAGAAGTCTTTTGTCTGTGTCTGCGGAGCAGCATGGTTTTAATCTTGTGAGGTAATCACACAGTTCTGCTGTTTGATACCGACCGGGCTGCTGTCCCTAGCAAGGTGCCAGGCTGAAAATTCAGCTGAAGGAATAATTGCCAGCCATAAAATAACGTACGCATAGCCTCCTTCCATGTGCTGAACTTGGACTGACAAGGACTTCCTAATGGACAAAAAGACACTCAGAGTGCTTTCAGATGGCAGCATCTAGGAAAGAGCTCAGATTTAAATGGAGGCTTGAGCCGAAGTGCTTTGTAAGGCTCCCACCTCGGCGTTCCGTGAGTTTAATGTTTAATTCATAACTTTCTGCTTTCTGAATTACACGCTAAAGATTTTGAGAATGGCTCGAAGGGTCACGGGGAGGCAGCCTTAAATTAAGAGATGAAAGACTGGCCCACCACCACCAGCCACAATAAGTACTGCAGGCTCCAATGCTTAAAGCACGTTACCTGGTTTTGTCCAGCTGTAAACGTACTCTGATCAAAACACTGGTTTGGTTTTGCTCCTCTAGGCAGTTTTTGCCTGAAGTCGAACTGGGGTTCTGTTGGTCTCCAGCTAATAAAGGGAACGAGGGATCTGGTAGACGATTCGCTGGTGTGGGAAGATGAAGTTGGTGCCTCTCGGTTCCCTGGAGATTTCCTCCCCTTGCTGCGTGGTTGTCGTGTCCTGGGGTTGGTCCCTTGCTTGCCAGAGTCAGTATTGATGAATTTCCTTTCTCCGCAGGGGACACTACACAGAAAATGAGATCTGCACAGTATCCTACCCCAGCAGAATTGGATGCCTATGCTAAGAAGGTCGCCAACAATCCACTGACTATAAAGATTTTTCCAAACAGTGTCAAGGTTCCCCAGAGGAAACACATACGCCGTACTGTGAACGGACTTGATACTTCGGGCCAGAGGTACAGTCCTTACCCGTCTCAGGCCACCACGAAAACGGGCCTCCTGGCCATAGTCAAATCTCCAGCGAAAGGAATTATCAAGGACTTTGACGGGACACGCACACGTCTGCTGCCGGAAGCGATGATGAATCCCCCTTCCACCCCCTACGTTGCACCTAGCACTTTAACCCACCCCCAGGCGCTTGCTCGCCAGCAGGCTCTCCAGCATGCACAGACTTTGCCGCACCCCCAGAGCATCCCGCAGCCACAGACTTTGCAGCACCCTCAGGGTATACCACAGCCACAAAGCTTACCGCACCCTCAGGGGATACCGCAGCCGCAGGCGCTGCCGCACCCTCAGAATATGCAGCAGCCGCAGGGCTTGCAGCATCCTCAGCCCATGGCACACCAGACTCTGCAGCACCCCCCGAACCCTTTGCTGCAGCCGGGTTTACATGGAAGCAGAAAGATGCCGGATGCAGACGCGCCGCCGAATGTGACCGTGTCTACCTCAACCATTCCCCTCTCTATGGCTGCCACCCTGCAGCAGAACCAGCCACCGGACCTGAGCAGCATCGTGCACCAGATCAACCAGTTCTGCCAGGCCAGAGCTGGCATTAGCACTACCTCAGTCTGTGAGGGACAGATCGCCAACCCCAGCCCCATAAGTCGCAACCTGCTTATCAATGCAAGTACCAGGGTATCTACTCACAATGTCCCTACGCCCATGCCTTCCTGTGTAGTAAACCCTGTAGACCATGCTGCTGCTGCTATTCCTTCTGCCTCCGTTAACGTGCCCATGGTGAATATTAACAGGGTGCCGCCTGCGTACCAGAACGAAATCAAATCGGTCGCGTGGAACCAGCACCAGCTTGCACATCTGCAGCAAATGTGCGGGGACGCTGCTGGGCCCGCTGGACTCGCGGGGAAGCACCCTCAGAGAGAGATGGCGGGGCAGAGCTTCCCCGGCAAAACGTCCAGCTACCCTCAAGAACTGTGCATGGGCCAGTCGTTCAGCTTGAAGCCCCCCCTCGAGAAGCCCACGCCCTCTCCGCCTGTGAACGGCCTGCAGGGACCCTTGCCGTACACCAACGGGCACTATTTCCAGCCCATGTGGAACAACATCCTGCCCACGCCCAACAGCGACAGCTCCGGGTCCCAGGACCTCGCCATGCCTTTCCACGGGGGACAGCCGGCAGGAGCGCCGCTAGATTGTGCGGGAGGAACTCATTACAGAGCTGGAGCTGGTCCATCCAGCCAGAATAATGTGATGCAGACCATGGATTACCTAAGCGGGGACTTCCAGCAGTCTTGCTTCAGAGATCAGAGCATGGCCGTGCTGGGAAAAGTCCATCGGCCCCCCATGAACCGAGCACCTGAACCAACCGATAGTCGAAATCTTCATATTCAACACCCAGGGTATAGATAGGCTGCAGTCACTTTCACAGACAGAATTAGAGGTTTAGTCTTAATTTTAATTAATAAGCAAGGCATTTTTAACTTGCAAACTTGTGTGATCATTATAGTAACCGTTGGAAGAAGACATACTGTATATTTAAAAGCTTTGCTTACATGTTATCTCTCTCTCCTTTATGCATCAAATATTTAACATGCCTTTTGTTTCAAAGAATTTCATTACACTACTTCACGCCACAGCTGTTTCCTCACCGCAGAATCCCCTTTGTGCTGCTTTTGCCTTCTGCTTAGTAACTACGTGCTGGACTGATGTTGAGTTGCTGCAGGGTTTCACAGTTGCATCTGTTCGCCAGCTCCTTGAAGAGCCAGGTAGTGTAGCCGCTTAAATTTCCATCTCAATTTCCTCTGAAGATTAAGAGCAACAGAATTTGTCAGGAAGCAGGGCTTATTTTCAGCTCGAAAGCCCATTTCATTAATGCATTAAACATTGACCATTTGCACTGTCTAGAGGCCTATTTAATTGAAAAAGAAGCCTACGTTTGAAAAGAGCTAGCTAGGGGTACGTATTTAGGCATTAATATAGGAAGAAGCTTTCCAGCCGTTTCTTGCGGAGATGCCGGCATTTATCGTTTAGACTTTATCCAAAGTCAAAAGTCTCCGACAGATTTTTTTTTTTTCCGACACTTTTTTTTTTGTGGACAGGGTGTGGGGAGGGGGATTGGCGGTTTTAGGGCCCAGGCAGCCTGGCTGCCGTCTGTAGCTGCCTTTTTCTGCATCACATTTCCCTTCCCCGCTCCTCTTTCGCCAGCTAACGTCGTCTGAACCCCTCGCTGCTAGGAGTCTGGCTGTCCCCAGGCGATGGGCTGCGCTGCGGCTCGCCTCGGGGAATCCAGACCCACTGACAACCCCAAAAAGGGTTCAGCCGCTTTCTCCGGTAGCTAGAATGAATTTCAGGGCGAGGAGACGTAACTCCAGCTCGTCTCCGGTGCGATGAACGGAGGCGCGGAGCCACGTTCTCAATGTTCTCACATTCCAGCAGCGGTTCTGGTGGAACGGGAGGCGGTGGATCCGAAGCGAAGCTCCGGCCACGAGACACCGGGGGACTTTAGAGTCCCGTATCCTACAGCAAAACGCCCCAGCTGATTTAATGGAACGATTCTCCTCTCTGGGAATTAGCGGAGCTATTAATAACATACCTTCTTCCCGGAGTCTCGGTGCCTAACTACTTCTGTTCCTTCCCCAAGTCACTCGCAGCAGCTAGTCGAGTCAGTGACCGGTAGGACACTAACTATTGGTAACCTCAGCGTCTTGTTCTCTTCCGTGTCTTGAAACATAACCTTTCCTTTTTGAGAGCCGAATTTGTTGTAAGTAGAAAATTCCTCATCTCTGTCAACGAGGCTAATACTTGAACATAATGATCACAATCAAGTTTGGAAATTAAAAAAAATAAATAAATAAATGCATTGATTCTTTATATGTACACTGGCTAAAAAAAAAGAAAAAAACTATTGCTCTACACTGTAACTTTTAAGTGTAATATTTCTGTATGAATGTCGCCTGGTAGTGTGGGTTTGAGTAGCATTGTGTATGGGTGAACCCACTGGCCTCTGCCATCCACTGGCCTCCCTCACAGCCCTTTGAAAAACAAAGCCTTAAGTATTTGCTCCTTGAACTTTCCTTAACGAGCATGGTTTAAAATCTTAAGACATCATACAAAAATTAAAAAAAAAAAAAACACAAAAAAAAAAACTTACAAGTTTTGAAGTGACGTCATAGTTGGCTAGAGATTCTTAAAGTTTTTTCGTAAATGGAAAAATTAGAAAACATTTATTTGTATTTTTTTAATTTAGATGTGTAGTCCTGGGCTGTAACAAATATTTAGGTTTCAAAGCTTAGCAGAGTACGTTTTCTGACTCCTTGCGTAAGTTAGTACACTTATGTCATTATTTAAATTCCTTTAAGTGTACTATAAGCCGTTCTTTAGTGATAACTCTTTAGCAAAGTTAAGCAATTTGACTAAAGACGGATTAAATTATGTGTTGGCTTGTGTTGCCTTATATTTAAAAAGGAAAAATTGCCTGATTGTGTTATGCCAAATGATAGCAACATGAAGTCCTAATTTATTGTTTATAATCGTATTCCTGCAGTCTTTGTGAAAACTGGTAAATATACATCTATGAAAGAACTAAAATCCTGAGGCTTTTCATGCAATATTTTTCTGAATACATTATATTGGAAGCCGAGGTTCGAGTCTGAAGCTGCTTCCCTTACAGTCTCCCTGTCGTCTCCCCTCTCCCGCTCCCCCAAATCGATCTAGGGCTGTGCTATGACTTTAACATTTCCTGCTAAGTTAGTTACTGTAAGGTGTTCTGCTACCTGAATACGTACCTTTTTACTAAATAAAATATTGGCATCTCCTCTCTTCGTTAGCCTGCTACAAATCTGACCCCAGACTCTTATTTAAAACTATTTTTTTTCCTTCCTGCTCTTCTCCTAAGAGAGGGCCTTGAGCAGAGCCCCGTGTCGTGGTCTTTGCTGAAGTGGTTTTGATGCCTGGTGTTAAATGTGGCTGTTAGCGATGGATGTACGCTGGGAACCGCCGTGACTTGCTCTGCGGAGAGCCACGACCTCTGAGACTTTGCCCTGGCGCAGCAGGACTGGGAAGCAAAAATATTCCCAAGCCTCATCCAGGTGGGACGTTGCCAGGTGCCTGCTTGAAAAAATAGGCATCGCTCTCCTATGAAAACATACTACAACACTTCCTTTTTTTTTGTTCTAGGAGCGAGGGCTTTTTTTTAACCGCGACCGTTCGCCTTTGCGCAGCAGCTAATAGCTTCTCCTTTCTCCTCCTTCCCCATCAGATCTGCACAGAGAAATACAACCGCCGACCTGCCTCCTTCCTAGGCGCAGGGAGCCCAGCCTCAGCCTGCAGGGCGGCCCCGCCTGGCACCGCTGCCCAGCCAGGTGGCAAAGGGAGGAGCGGGTGAGGCTTAAGCCCGAGGCCAGTGGCACCGCAGTGCGGTAGGAGGTGTTTCTGTGCCATTTGTTTCACGCTCCGCTCCGTGCTGGGCCTTTCCTCGCTGAAGGACAGCCCGGAGGCCGGTGCCGCTCATGGTGCCGAACGCGGTGGCAGCAGCGGCGCAGGGACCAGCACCCCTTGGCTCCTGGGGATGCCAAGGCAGGCAGCTGCCTTCCAGGAGTTCACACCGCTGCTCCCACCGCAGCGCTCGCCTTCTTTCCTTTTTGCCTTTTTTTTTTTTTTTCCTCTGCGGCTCAGTCGCTTCATGACCTCCAGCATAGGAAGTACGAGCACCAGATTTCTGGTTCCACGCTCGTACGCGGAGCCTGGGTACCCACAGGTGGCAATTCTGCTCTTTGAGGAAAGAGCAGGGCACTTGCAGATGTTTTTCTGAACTATTTATGCTGTGTTGTCAGCACCGAACCCTGTCCCCTGTACAGTACCATGCTGGTTTAGCAGAATCTTGTTATCCTGGTGGTTTCTAGCACCTCCCCTGCCAGCCGAAGGTTGGCATGAAATAGCTTCTAGAAGGGATAAACAGGAAAGTGGTGTAAAACCTTCCAGGAGGAAGCTTCCACTCCGTGTCTTTTCTTTTGAGCAGAAGCTTTGAAGCTGTTAAATCTCAAGCCCAGTTTGTTACAGCCCAAAGTTAATGTTTTATAAAGACACTTGTGAATTTTCTTTCTTTAAGCTTACGCTGTGAAAGACGTCTCCGTGGGACTTGGCCACTCCCGTAGAAACCAAACAGAAATGTTTGCTGGGGCTCACGGTGGAGACAACGGGGAATTGCTGCTGTATTTGATTAAACCACATACTGATTATATACGCTGCTTCTTATGTGCTACGGGTATGAACTAGATTTTTTTTTTTTTGTCTGCAGGAAAAATAAAAAAGTAAAGCAGAAAAAAAAAGAGAGAGAGAAAGAGAGCCCTGGTCCCTCTGCCCCTTGTGCTGTTTGTATGCAGGGCGAGTGCGTGAGGCAGGTTGGCCCGTGGGGGGGGTACAGAAATACCCAGCGGGTGCTTGATGTGGTTGGGGTTGGACACATCCTAAAGGGAATTTGGGGAGGGGGCTCAGGGTGCGTGGGCACAGTGCGTGGGGTAGGACCCGGCTGCCCTTCTCCCCTAAGAGCACCGAGGAGGTCGGGAGGAACAGAGGCGATGCAGAATGTCAGAGGCAGGGAAGTGCTGAAAGAATTGCTCACAAAGTCAGTGGGAGAGGAGTCTGACGTCCTGCCCAGGTGGAACAAATGCTGAGGTCAGGTCCGTCCCTCGCCCTGCCCGTACGGGGCTGCTCCTCCGGGGTGGGAGAAGGGCTCGGGGTGTTTGGGGCTGCTCCCAGCGATGCCCTCTGAAGCCTTGACACCAACAGCGTGTGCAATAAATGCCCAGTTTGGGTTCTTAGCATAGAACTAAATAAAGATTTTTAAAGGGGATCATAACATTCATAGACCTCTTCCAGAAGACGGGAGCCGAGGGGATTCCCTCCATTCCCAGCGATCATGTAGCTCCTTTACGGGACTGACTGTGTGTTTTCCTCTGCAAGAAGAGAGAACAACAGAACAACTACTGATTTTTTCCAAACCCCTCTGCACTTGCTCGAAAGACATGGGCGTCTAAATTTCTCTGACGACAAACGAACATCTTTTGTGGGGTTGCCGGAACCACTTCGGTCTCCATCAGTCTCCACAAGGAGGAATCCGTTCTGCAGAGCCTCTTCCAAAGCCTCTTACATCAGCTAGCCCTGGTTATCGGCGTGGGGATATTGGGCCAGTGGGGACCTCAGCACGAGCAGCTGCTGCCACCGCCGAGGAGTTACGTTCAGGCACAACTAACCCAGCCTCTGGTGGAAGGCAGAGTAGGTTCAACCCTTGGAAACTTCCTCTTTAGGTTGAGCGTGGGTTTCTTCCGACACTTCAATTGCTGTGTTTGGGCTTTCCCCCCGTGCTGTGCTCACGTTGCCAAAATTGATTTGGGTCCAAGGTAGGCAATGCGCTATGGGAGGTGTAGAAAATTAGAACACGGGAAGCTGTAGCGAATAAACCAACACCAGGCTGGGAACGGGACAGCACTGAACTTAAATTCACCCATAATCTTAAAATGCCATGCCGTGTCCCCAAATTTCCCCCCAGCTGAAGGGAGGGGGATTGGGGACAATGCAAGGGCAGGAGGTGGTTCCTGCCCGGTGCCTCTGCTCCGCTCCAGCCTGGCCAATGCCACAAAACCGGGTTTAATTCTTTGCTTTCGGCCCCAGATTTACCATCCAGTCCCACACAGCGCGCGGGCTCTGGGTGCATGCGGAGACCTGGCCGGGCTCTTGGGCTGCTGGTGGGGTCGTGGCGCAGCCGCGGCGCTTCTGACACTCTTCCAGTGCTCAACAAGGCCAAATTGTAATAAAATTACCGGAGTATTCTATCTAATTAGTTTAAGCTAATTTCGAGGCAATTGGGTACAAGCCGTAGATTCAGCCAGGAGGGCTGCTGTCCTGGGAGACGTATTAAAATTGAAGAGGTGAAATTGCACCGGGGTTTCATTGCTCCCCCCCCCCCCGTTAAACCCTCTCCCTCGCTGCCCTGGTGCTCAAACCATGCGTTCCTGGGAAGCTCTGGGGGAGGCGGGGGAGCCCAGGCAGGTTTTTAATAAAGGACGCAAAAAGCACTTTTGTCTTTGTGGTGTTTTTTTTGTTTGTTTGTTTTTAACCCTTACGAAGTATTAATGCCTGGTTCAGACACCTTAGCTAAAGGCGCGTCCACGAATGGCGCAAACGCCGGCGTCGGGCTCGAAACCTCACCTGTCTACAACCCAAAGGGTTTGTGGGGTTTGAGAGGGATAGGTCCCCCCCCCCCCCCCCCCCAATGGGGGTCTTCGGCCGTGGGTGTGCTTTGGGGCAGGGGCTGGCCCCTGCTGGTGGGGCTGGGGGCTTCCTGGTGATGGGGGTTATTTGTAGGGGCTGGGGGAGGGTGCCTGGTGATGGGGGGGGGGGGGGGGGGGTTATTTGTGAGACCTTCTGTGCTGGTGGGAGCCAGCCAGGGTCAAAAACGGGGCTGGAGCAGCGAGCAAGGCGCCTCGCTATGTGTCCAGCAGATCCGGGGCCTTTGCAACAGACTTCCCACAACTTTCCAGGAAGTTTATTTTTAAACTCGCTCCTTGAGTCTAAATTTAGCAGCGCACCGATTCATCTCCCTCTCCCCCCGAATAATAAGAGCATCTCCTGCTTCTCAACCCAGTTCTTGCCGGGGATTTGCCCTCCCCGTCTCCGAACGGATCCCGCAGAGACCTGAAGGGCGAGAGGTGCTCGGGGAGCGGGCTCGGTGCCGGGGTACGCGGTGAAGCCGTGCAGCACCTTGGGGCAAATTTCACACCAAAGATTGGAAGGAGAAAGGGGGGAAAAAAAAGGGGGGGGGTGAAAATAGGGGGAAGAGGCGGCTCGGGGTCGTGGTCATTTTTCGGGGTGGGTTCCACCAGTTTTTGGGCATCGCGCCGCACAACGGCAGCACGGGTCTGTGGCTGCCAGCCTTTTGGTGTGAGAGCTGCGGCTTTCAGTTCGTTTCATAAATCGTATTTCATAAACGGGTGGGTTGTTGCTTGGTGCAAGGCTCAGCAAAAGGCTGCCGGGGGGGGGGGGGGGGGGGGGGGGGAGGAGTAGCCCGGCTCCCTGCGCTGGTGCTGGCACCCTGAGCGTGCTCCGGCCGCTGAGCCACAAAAAAATAAAGAGAAATGCGGGTTTGGGCTCTGCAGGGAAAAACTCGGTTTGTGTTCGGCCCTCTGGTCCGGGAGGACCCGTCGGGAAGGGACCGCGGCCGGCCGGGAGGGGGGGCCCCAGTCCCGGCCGTGCCCCGGCCCCGAGCCCCGGCACCGCGCGGCGGCGGCAGCGAGCACCGGAGGGACCGGGGGGGGGCACCGGTACGCGCTGATACTGGGCACCAGTTCAGGACCAGTGGGGCACCAGTACGGGCTGATACTGGGCACCAGTATGGGACTGCATCAGGCACAATTATGGGTTGTTACTGGGCACCAGTAAGGGACTGGTAGGGCACCAATACAGACAAATACCAGTCACGTGTGAGATCACGTCAGAGGCCAGTACAGACTGCCACTGGGCACCAGTATGGGATGGCACTGGGCACCAACACGGGCTGAGGCTGGGCACCAGTCGTCGCTGGCATTGACCAGAACAGTGCTGGCTTTTGGCACCAGTACAGCTGGCACTGAGCACCAGTGTGAGTGGCCACTGGGCACCAGTACAGTTGGCACTGGGCACCAGTGTGGCACTGGGACAGTCCTGGGGGGCTGGGGTGGGACGGGCTGCCCCGTGTCCCCTCCAGCCCAGCTGGGATCGGGGGGGGGGGGGGGGGGGCTGCATCCAGCCGGGCAGCACTAACCCAGCTGTGGGATCAGCCTGGGGGCAGCGCCCCCCCCATCATACTGGGGTGACTGGGGGGGGGGGGGGGGGGTGGTGGTGTCCCATGGGGCCTGATCCAGCTGAGCCCCCAAACCACCCCAACACCCCCACTGCCACCCACTGCCCCCCATTTGCCCCGAATTATTGCCTCCCCTGGAGCCCTGATTGCCTGACAAAGAGCTGGGGGGGGGTCTCGGGCGGGGGGGCTGCAAGATATCAGCACCCTGGGGCCTGGCGACCCGCCCTGCCACCGGTGATTACCGAATTAACTGTCTGCACCCGTCTGCCACAGGGATGTGGGTCAGGGATTACCCGCACCGTGCCCCCCCAGCCCCGTTTTCCTTGGACCCCTATGGGCAGGCACTGGGGACGTGGAGCCCCCCCCCAGTGCTGTCCCAGGACATGGTGCCCAGCTGTGTCCCCTGCCCCGGGGGAGGGGGGCGGGGGGAACGTGGACAGGAAGGAGCTTCAGGCGGCCGTAATAAATACAAGAAGAGTTTATTGAAAAAAAAAACAAAAAAAAAGAGGCAGGGAAGGGGGCATTGGGCCCCGGCCCAGGGTAATAAATAACAAACGTGCTCCCGGGGGCCACCGGCTTACAAAATATGGCTCTGGGCAGCGGGGACCCGCTGGGTCCCCAGCAAGGCTGGCGGGGGCTACCGGGCACCCCAGCAAGGAAATTGGGGGGGCCCAGCCCCCCGGCACCCCCGGGCACCTGAGAAGGGTCTGAGCACCAAGCACGGCGGGGTCCCAGCCCCAGCGGGGGGCACGGGGGCAGCCCCCCCACCGCCTCCCTGAGAGCCGCCGGCGCAGCCACCGCGGGGTCCCCAGCCCCGGGGCGGGGGGCTCAGCACCATCGGGGTCAGCCCGGGCTGGGTGCACAGCTCACGGCCCCTGTCCCCCGTCCACCCCCCCTCCCCGAATTTGGGTCTCAGGCGAGGATCTTTTGGGGGATCTCCACCGAGGCCTTGATGAAGATGGCGTTGTCCCGCACGTAGTTGCGCTTCTTGATGTCCTCGTGGGAGATGAATTTGGGGTAGCCGAAGCCCAGGGTGCTCTCGTCCAGGGACCCGCGCGAGGCCCCCGGCTTCTGGAAGTTTTTCCAGTTGGGGTCGGGGTGGAAGGTCTCGGTGATGTGCTGGGGCTTGGAGAGCGAGGGGTCGCTCTGGTCCAGCAGGGAGAAGGTGACGCGGTAGGAGAAGGGCCACTCCAGCAGGTTGTCGTACTCGCCCGGCAGCACGCGGATGTAGACGGAGAGGTGGCTGCTCTCGCCGCTCCCGTTGCCGTTGAGGAAGGCCGAGACCTGCAGCTTGTAGCCGTACTTGTGGGTGTAGAAGGGGGGGCTGAAGAACTCGTAGTTGCTGCGGGCTTTGGCCTCCTGCAGCTTGCGGGCGTAGTCGGCGATCTTCCAGATGAGGATCCCGTCGCTGCTCACCGACAGCTCCTCCACGTCGCGCCGCAGCTCCAGGATCTCCTGCCGCTGCCGGCTCACCAGGGCGCACACCATGCCCAGGTGAGCCTTGGTGCTCTCCTCCAGGTGCCGGCCCATGGCCAGCTTGGGGCACTGCGGGGACGGCGGGGACATCAGCAGGGGGTGGGATGGGGTTGGGGGAGGAGGCCACGGGGATGGCGTTGGGGAATGGGGGTGATGGAGCGGGGCGGCGCAGGGCTGCACGGGGACAAAGGGGTGGGACGGGAGAGGGGTGGCAGGGGGACACCTGGCCGGGCTGGCACAGGGGGGACACCAGGGTGGGATGGTACAGGGACACCAGGGTGGATTGGCACAGGGACACCTGGCTGGGATGGCACGGGGAGGACACCAGGGTGGCAAAGTGACGCAGGACAGGATGGGGACACCAGGTGGCCACAGGGATGGGGCAGAGCAGAATGGGAGCCCCACAAGGGACTGGACAGATGTCAGGGCAGGAGAGCTGTGGGGATGCTGCAGGGCACGTGAAGGCATAAGGACACCGGGGTGGGATGGGGACGGGGACGCTGGCACGGGGCTGGGGCCACACTTACCCGGTGCTTGCAGCCAGCCTCCTTGAAGGGGCACAGCAGCATGGCAGTGTTGCAGCTCTCCTTCAGGTGGCTGGGCACGTCCTCCCGGGCGATGCTGGGCGTCCCGCACTGGTTGGGGCAGGGCACGGGGTACCGAGGACACTGGTACTGGTGGTTCTGGGGACAGAGGATGGCGGTCAGGTGGCGCTGAGAGCCGGCGGGGCGGCCCCGTCCCCACGGGCCCCGTCTCACCTGGATGGTGTCGAAGACGAACTCCTTGGCGCAGTAGGTGCAGGGCTGCGTGCGCTTGGGGCACTCGGCCAGGGTGTGCTGGGACAGCAGGCGCCGCATCATGCGGGCCCCGCACTTGTTCTCGCAGTACACGCTCTCCTGGGGACACGTGCCCTGGTGGCCCTGGGGACCGCAGCAGCAGCGTCACCAGCCACGGCCAGGATCTGTCCCCACGGCCAGGCTGTGTCCCCACGGTGTCCCCCATCCACGTGCCCCATGGCCACCCTGCACCCCCCGTCCTGGCTACACCCCCAGCCAGGCCGTGCCCCCACAACACCCCTGTCAGCTGCGTCCCCCCCCCCCCCCGGCACGGCCTGTCCCCCCTCCCCGGTGCCCACCTCGAAGGCCTCCCCGGTGAAGTCGCTGGCGCAGAACTCGCACTTGACCCGGCGCTTGGGGCAGCCGTGCTGCACGTGCTCGGGCAGGTCGCGGCGGCTCAGCTTGGCGCTGCACCGGTTGGGGCAAGGGATGACGTTGAAGGCGCAGGTGCCAAGGTGGGCCTGGGGGCACAGGGATGGTTAGCGGGGGTCCGGGGCACCCCAGGGTGCAGCCCTGCTCCTCTCCTGTCCACCAGCTCCTACCTGGAGGTGTTTGATGAGCCCGCTCCAGCGGCAGCCCTCCTCGCTGTGGATGCAGCGGATGGCCAGGCTCAACACTTGCGCCTCCAGCTCGGGGTCGGGGTAGATCTGTCGGGGAACAGGACAGCACCGGGATGTCAGCATCCCTCACCAGCCCCCTCCATCCCCCCCCAGCCCAGCGGGGAGCTGTGGGCACGGTGCCCGAGGCCGGATCCCCCCGCCGGCACACAAACAAGCGCCCTTTGTCGGCAGCGGGTTTCCGTTTCCCAGCGCGGCGGCACAAAGGGCTCTTGCTTCCGCGCGGGCACCAGTGCCAGGCGCCGGGGCTGTGCCAGGCAGGGGCACAGAGACCCTCGCTGGGGACACGGGGACGTTCCCCTGCCAGTGGGGTGCCCTGGCCGCGTGCCCGGCCGTGCCTGCAGCTCCAGACTCACCTTGGCGTAGTCCAGGGGCAGCTGGTCCTCGGGGCACTTGAAGACGCCTTCGCTGCAAGAGAAAGGAGTCGGGATCAGGCAGGGCTGGGGCACAGCCGTGACACGTCCCACAGGACCCCCCCAAGCCCCCAGCCCCCAGCCCAGGCCATCCGCGCTGCCCGTCCGGCGTGCCAAATCCAGCCCTTGGGGAGCCCTAATCCCGGCGGCAGCCGCTCCATCTGTCAGAGCTGGGAAATGCCCCCGCCAGACGCCCCCCGGGCTGCCCCCCTGCTGTTGGGGGGGGGGGGGGCTGGCACCATCTGGAGCCCCCTCGCGCCCCCCAAGGATGGAGGCAGGGGCCGGCGGGGCCGCGGGCAGCCCCGGGTGCCGGGGCCAGCAGCTGGGCTCCAGATGTGCAGCCCGGATGCGCGGCCCCAGGGGCTGCCCCTCGCCAGGAAACGGCCCCGCCAGCCACCCCGGCGAGGTGGGAGCGGGGTGGGGGGACACGGGACCTGCAGCTGCTGCGTGCACGGAGCGGTGTCCCCAGCACACCGGGTCCCCACCTGGCTGCACCCCAGCAGGATGGGGTGCTCCTGCCAAAAGCCAGCCCTGGGGGCACCCCTGGTGGGTACGGCGCAGCCCCAGGCGTCGCAGGGTGGAGGACGGGGACGGAGCCCGACGGGGAGCCTGGCACGGGGCACGGCTGGCCGGGAGCCACTGTCACCCCATGGCACCGTGCCCAGGGTGGAAAGCTTTGGGCGCTGCCCATGGGGACAGCAGCAGGGACACGCAGGGACCCAGGCTCTGGCATCCCCCGGGATGTGAAGGGGACAAGGTCACCCCGTGCCCCTGATCGCTCCACGTGCCCTTGGCAGGCACTGGGGTGGCCGGGGCTGCCAAGGGGATGTGAGACGTTGTGGCCATCCCAGCAGTGCCACCAGCGCGTGCTGGCCTGGGATGTCACCGGGATCAGCTCAGTGACATCCCCCATGGCCACTGTGTCCCGGTGCTGGGGACCAAGGGATAATGGGGACAGCAGCGGGGTGCGAGCCCTCGGGGCACGGCCACGTCCAGCCCCACTCTGCCACGTGCCCACCGTGTTTGCACGGGCGTTCCCACGGGACCACCACCACCACCAGCAGCCCCAGGCCCCTTTTCGGGAGGTGGCATCGCCCCAAGGCCTTTGGGAGGGGGCTCAGCGGGGTGGCAGCACCGGCCCTGCCCGGTATCGGGGTGCGGGAGCCGTAATCCCCACTGGGGCGGGGGTCTGGGGCGCGAATCCCCGACAAAGCCTCCCCATTCCTCACGCTCGGCCGGGCGGGGAATGTGCTGAGGCAGCACCGGGGGCACCGTCCTTGCCTCTGACCTTCGTGGCGAGCCGGGGCGAAGGGGCAGGACCCCCCCCCCAGCCCCAAATAGAAGGGGTTTTGGGGAGGGGGGTTGCGCACGGACCCCCCCGTGTCCGGAGCTGAGCCCCACGGCCCCGGGTGGGTGCGGGAGCGGAGGCGCAGCCTGGCACCGGCCCCGGGAACGCCCGGTTTCGTAGAAACCGGCCTCGGGCAGCCCGGTGCCCCCCCCCCACCCCGGGGACCGTGCAAAGGTCGCCGGAGCGGGGCGAGGCTGAGCCGGGGGCGGCGGCGGGCGGAACGCGGGGCCGGGGGCGCAGCCGGGCTCTGCCGCACGCCCCCGGGGCTCCCCCGGGGATGGAGGGGGATGGGGAAAAAGGTGTGGGGGGGGGACCCGGGGGGTCTGGGGGGGCTCCGGGGTGCCGGGGTGGGTGCTGCTTCCTTCCTGCGCGGCCGGGGCAGGATGTCGGAGGGTGCTGGGAGCGCGGCGCTTCGCCTGGCCTTCCTCCTCCTCCTCTTCCTCCTCCTCCTCCTCGTCTTCCTCCTCTTCCTCTTCCTCCTCACCCCCCCCCGGCCCGCTGTCACGCGTGGGGGGCGCCCCGCACCCCCCTTGCCCTGCAGCCCCCTCCCCGAACCCCAGCAGCACCCCAGCAGCACCCATCCGGCGCGCCCGCACCCTTGGGTGGTGGTGGTGGAGGGGGGGGGGGGGGGGAACCCTGCGTGATGTCCCGGCGGGGTTAAAAGTGGGGGTTTGGGGAGGGGGGGGGTCCTCACCTGAGGAACTCCTGCAGGCAGGTGTCGCAGAAGCGGTGGCCGCAGGTAGAGACGCGGACGGGCTCCCGCATGGGCTTCCCGCACAGCGGGCACAGCACCCGGCGCCGCGGCCGCTCCAGCAGCTTGTAGTCGTAGCCCGGCATCGCCCCCCCCACCCCCCCCCGGCCCCGCAGCCGGCTCCCGGCCCCGCTCGCCTTCCTCCTCCTCCTCCTCCTCCTCCTGCCCGAGCCCCGGCTCCCGGCTCCCAGCACCCGGCTCCTCCCCGGGGCGGCGACAAAAGCGGAGCCACGCCGCCCCCAGCCCCGCTGCCCGCCCCCCCCCCCCCCCCCCGGCGGGGTTTGGGGGGGGGGTTTGGGTGGATTTGGGGGGGGTTAAAGGGGTGTTGGGGATGGAGGGCTGGCTGTGGGGCACCGGGGAGAGCTTGTTCCTCGCCCCAGGGATGGGGACAGCAGCTGGGGGGCTTCGTTCCTAGCAGCCAGGGGCACTGGTTCCAGCCCCCCCATGGGAGCGGTTCCCAGTTAGCAGAGGAGGGGGGGCCTGGGGGTCCCGCTGGGCCAGCCAGGCTGTGTCCCTTGTCACTCACGCTTCTCTTCTTCCTCCTGCTTAAAATGACCCCCGTCCCCATCCCCGGGTGGCCAGGAGCAGGGCCGCCCCACGGCTGGGTTTGAGCTCGGCCACCCGGCCATGGGCGAGTCCTGCCCCGATGTGTGCTGAGCACGAAAAACTCAGCTCAGGCTGGCGCAGCAGCCACCCCAGGGGCTTCCCCGAGGGCTGCGATGAGCCGGTGGGGAGCAGTGAGCTAAACTTGAACCATCTCGCCCAGAGC
Organism: Cygnus olor; assembly: GCF_009769625.2. Classification (NCBI taxonomy): domain Eukaryota; kingdom Metazoa; phylum Chordata; class Aves; order Anseriformes; family Anatidae; genus Cygnus; species Cygnus olor. The sequence continues at coordinate 6,934,485 of NC_049188.1, read as the reverse complement.
CTGGAAACGCAACGTGCAAAAAGTAAAAATTAAATTAAAAAAAAAAAAAATAGGACGACAGCCGGGTGAGCACGGGGAGCTGGTAGCGGTGCCACCAGCCAGCTGTCACGGGGGTTTGGGCTGCTCAAATTTGGCTTCTCCTGGTGGGGTTTGCTCGGAGCCAGGAGCCCCCGGGGCAGGACCCAGCAGCAGCCCCGGGTCCCTTTGGTTCTGCCACCAAGTCACAGCACACCCCGGAGCCAAGCACACAACAACCACAGCCGCTGCCCGACACCCATCCCAGCTCCCTGAGACACGGCCCCATCCCAAAACCATCCCTGTGGGACCGGGTGATGGCCAGGAGGGTCCTGCAGCCCCTGTGCCAGCATCCCATGGGGCTCCCCCCGAGTTGCTCCCCGTGAGCCTAGCGAGCCCCCACCTCCGACGGCAGGCATGGAGCAGGCAGAGTTTTATCACTATTAACTCCATCTCTTTGATGTTCCCAAATTTTTCGTTTCTAACCTCGCTGAAGAGCCATCTCTGCTAATTAGCCCGGAGCTGACAAAGCCATCAGAAGGCGCTGGCTGTGCCGGCAGGATGGCTCGGAGGTGTCAGACCCTGCAAACAAAGATCCCCTCCTTTCCCCCTCTCCCTAATGAAAGCCCTCCCCGCACTCCACATTACAGCGAGGCATTTGTCTCGCACAAAGGCGACACTCAACCTCCAGGCAGGGCAATCGCCTTTGGAGAGGGGATATGTTCCCGGCCCCGCTGGCAGGTCAGGCCCCGGACCCATCTGGGCTCGGGGAGGCTTCCTTCTCCTCCTTCCTTCCCTCTGCCTCGCGTTTAGGGACAGAAAGCCGACGCTCTGGCTTCTAAAGAAGTCAAGGCGGCGCCTTTTGCCCCGGGGGAAGGAGTGGGGAGAGCCCGCTCCCTGTTCCTGGGGACCGGTGCCCGCAGAAGGTGAGGTGCTGGACGGACAGACGGTGGCTGCGAAGCCTCGTGGGAACAGGGCTGTGACCAGGACAGGTGCCAGAACCAACCCAGAGCAGCTCAGGGAGCAGCAGGCGGGTTTTGGCCCTTCCCAGCTGACAGCAAGGGGCCGAGGTCAGTGGGACGTGTAATCTCGGCAGGCATGGGAACGAGCATCCCTCGGAGCCTGCGGCTCCTCGTGTCCGTCCCTCCCTGCAGGCAGGTTTTCCCCGGTGCAAACGAACAGACCTCGGTGAAAATGAACAGACCTCGGTGTACATTAACAGTCCCGGTCACCCAGGTGAGGTTGGCACTGACGGGGATGCACCACCCGGGACCGGGAGCCCTCGTCCCATCACGCTGCCTCCCCAGCCCGCTCCTCACGGCCCCGGGATGTGCTCAGCCCCTGGGCGGCCGAGCCGAGCTCTTCCAGCCGTTTCCAGCACCGGGGTGCAGGGACAAAACAAGGATCGAGGCAGAAGCCCTGAGACCTGCAGTTTTCACTGGGAGCTTCTGTGGGGAAACAAAGCAGCAGACGTGAGGAATGCAACTGGCCTATTTGCTGGGGCTGCTCTCTGCCTCCGGCACACGGACGTGCCTCGGCTTGTCGTTTCAAGAGCTATTGTTGCTCGGGGCTGGGGGGCCTCTTTGTTTCCTTTACCCTTTCTCCAGGCTTGGTCACAGCCCGGTATTAAATTATTCAAATCATCTCGCCGGGCTTCACAGCTGAACAGAGCGAGCAGGCTGCGAAATCCCCAGGGCTCCGGACCTCGGCGGCCAACCCCCAGCCCAGCACCAAGTCCGCCGGGCGGCACCGGTCCCCCCCTGCCTGGGGGGAAAAAGTCCCAATATTCGAGCTGGTGACACCCCCAGAACCAGCACTGCTGTGTGAAGCCCCTCGCTAAGCCATAAAACAACCCACCTAACGCCAGCAGGGCAGAGGGGGCTGCCAGGAGCACGCTGGAACAAGGAGCCTGGCTCTCAGGGCTGCACGTGGCCCTGGGGCAGAAGCATTTTGGTGTCACGGTTGGCGAGGCAAAGGGTGGCAGAGACTTCTGTCCCCACCAGCCAGCAGCCCTGGTGAGGCTGGAGCAGGAATCCTTCCTTATGGGGTGTGTTTGGATGTGGTGTGGGCTGAGGGGAGCCCCAAGAGAGGGGCTGTGTGGGTGGAGGGTGAGCACTGCACAGCCACGAGGAATCTTGCCGTAGGAGCTGGTGGTGCCCACAGCTCAGTGCAGGGAGGGAAGACAACAGCCCAGAGGGGCTCCGAGGTGATTTTCCCCAGCCCTGCAATTATCCTGGTGCTCAGGTTGGTCTGGGAGCAGCTACACCTTCGCCTCCACCGACAGCAGGGCTGCCAGAGCTGTCCCCGTAACCTGCAGCACGAGGCGAGTGCCAAGGCACCGGCAGAGCCTTTGAACACAAGTCAGCTTCCTGGGATAGCAGGGTGTAACCGCCTGAAAAGGCAGCTCCACAAGAAACAAAACGGCAGGGGAAAAACCCATTCAGCCACCCTGCCAGGAGCCAAAGAGGGAGGCCGCGTCTGCAGCCAGGACTGCACACGCCTCTCCCGGCTGGACAGGACCTGCTCCCTTCCCCAGCCAGAGCCTGCGAGGCGAAGGAGGGAAGAGCAGGAGACCTGCAGAAATTCATTACCTTTCACATGACAGAGGGATCAGTCGGCTCCTAGCAGAGCCCGGCGAGGTTTCCCTCATTGAAGACGGGAAAGAATCACAAAAATAATTAGAGAGATTCCATCTCAGCCAGCTTATGAAAGCACCGACTTTATACACAACAGATTGGCAACAGCACAAAGATGGATGTGAAAGGCAAGAGCATTTGCAATGTCAGACAGATCAGAGACAGAAGCTCATCAAAAAATGGCCCAGGGCAGATATGAGTTAAAAAAAGAAAAGGAAAAAAAAAATGAGGGAAGGAAAGGGAAGGAAAGGGAAGGAAAGGGAAGGAAAGGGAAGGAAAGGGAAGGAAAGGGAAGGAAAGGGAAGGAAAGGGAAGGAAAAGGAAAGGGAAGGAAAGGGAAGGAAAGGGAAGGAAAGGGAAGGAAAGGGAAGGAAAGGAAAAGGACCCTTCTGGAGATAAAAACCATAACTCCTGTCTGTGACATGGTGATGTGCCCCCCTCCTGCCTGCAGAAAGGATCCCTGCTGAAAATTCATCATCTCCCTCTAGAGATCTGGGTTAAAAAACTTCAATTAGAGACAATCACTCGCTGTGTTTTGCTGCCTTCCACTAGCTCAGCTGGGAGCCAGCGAGCTGGTCAGCAGCAGGATTTAGGGGCCTGAGGACAAACATCAGCTGGAGGATCCTCAGCTGAGCTCCTGGGGCCATGGGAGGCTGTAATTGGAGAGCTCCGGGCGGCACTTCGGGAGAACGGCCGCGCTGCGCCACACAGGCGTGACGCTGCTCGCGCCGGGTTCGGCCAGCCATGCAGGCCAGGACCCTTGAAAGCGTGCTGAACAGCTCAACCAACGGGCAAAACGCTTTCGGGGGGGGATGGGAAAGGCCAGACTTCTCTAATTAGAAAAGAGGTTTGCACTTAGTCACCCAGTGTAGCGCCTGGGGCTGTAACTCCAGACACTGCTGTGCAAAGGCTGACAGTTCTCTCAGACACCAAGCTGTCAGCCTGGGCTTTGTAACCAGAGACAGTTTCCACAGGGGAAAACAACCTCTGTGCTCACCAGCAGCAGAGGAGAGCCCTTCTGCTTCCACAGGCACTTCCAACAGGGTGGAGAAGAGCCCCAGTGTGACCCACCGAACGCAGCGCCAGCACTGGGGATGTCTGCCCCACGGCAGGTCCAGTGCAGCGGCTCTCAGGCACTTCAGGTTCACAACGACCCTCGTTGACGCGATGCGAGACCAGCTCTGGTTCTGTGGGAACCGTCGTCAGGAGCTCCCTGTCGCTGCTGCTCCCTTCTGGGCGCAGGGACACGGGTCCAGCGAGAGGACAGGCACGCTACACGGAGCCCCTGCACCCGCACGGTGAGGCTGGATGCTGCCCCGCTCGCCTCCAGCTCACTGAGGAGGTGACTCTTCCACGGCAGCTGAAACACAAAAGCAACACCATGAATAAGCCCTAAGCCACCACTCGATGAAGCTGCAGCAAGCAGTGTCCTGCAGCAACAGATGAGCAATGCAAACCCTGCCCTGCTGCCCCTGGAAGTGTCAGTGGCAGAGCCCGAGCAGGAGGAAATATCTTGAGGCTCGCGCCTTCCTCCTCCTCTCCAGCACGCCTGGCTTCTCCCAGTTATTCCAGGTCTGTGTTTGCAGTGGGATTGAGAAAAGGGTGCAGCAGCAGTCTCACAATAAAGCGGGCATGAGTCCAAGCCAGTCAAAAACAGCGCTGGCCACATGGGAGGAAACCGCAGAGCGGTGCACAACTGCCGCCCCAAAGGTGGAGCGCGGCTCGCCAGTGCCAGCACCCCTCCCTGCTCTCGGCCAGACCTGAAAGTGGCTGTAACATCAAAAGTGTCACCAGCTCGGGCTCTCTCTGGAGAGGTTTCCAAGGGACTGAGCTGCGTGAATGCCCGAAGTGAGAACTTAAGCCCTGGTGCTGAATCTTGCAGCTGAGCCTGTGCCTCTACGTGCTCAGCCCCTGCAGTGCTGCAGGTGGGAGCCCACAACCCAGCTGCCCGGAGCGCAGAGAGACTCCAGCACTGGAAGGGGGGTGCAGCTTGTAGCATTTTGCTCCCACGGCAAATTCCCTGCTTGTTCCTGAGCCCGGGGACTTGGCTGTGCCCCGTCCCCTTCACGGCAGCACGCATCACGTGAGAGCTCGGCACTCATCGCAGGAACGGGACCGATTCCGCTGCGCTGGGGCAGCCAGCGGGTCTCCTCCCCTCGGGGGTGTAATTAGCCTCCTTGAAGTGGGCTGGGGCTGGGATCCCTCAGCCCAGCGCCGAGGCCATAATCAGCCCGGCAGAGGAGGAAGAAAGGCCCCCTCCAGCAGTCTGGGCCAGGCTCCCATCGTACGCCCAGGCAACGGAAGGGCAGGGTGATGCCATGGGCACGTTTTAACCACGCAGCGATGCCGCCTTTGGCCTCAGCAGAGAGCAACCACAAAACCATCGCTATCTTTTCCAAACCACAACGGAGAGCCAGCAGCCAAAACGACGCCTCAAATCTCAGCTTCTTATTTCAGCAGCAGCAATTAGAGAGCTGCTCTTTTCGGATACTCGGGGGACCTCCGGCACGCCGGCTCCCCACCAGCTGCAGCCTGGCCAGCCCACCTGTCTGGGAGCGCGTGAGACAGCCTCTGCCACCCCTCTGCTCCCCCAGTCCGGGGGAAGCAGCACTGTCACAGGGTGGTGGGGCAGAAGGGGAATATTTCTGCACTTCAGGTTATTTCTGTTCCTCTAGAGGGACAGGAATAATACATAGCTATGTGCCAGGGTTGCTCGGTACAGCTCTGGGCACGAAGCATTGTGTCTGGCTGGGCCCTCACGGCAGGAATCTCAGCAGCAAAGCCTCTACTCACGCTTTACGGCCAGCAGCGTGTTCCCGTGGCAGCAGGCTACGGAGGTCACCAGGTACGGATGCGTCTCCTCCAGCTGCACAGGCCTCGGCGCTCCTGTTTCTTCGTCCTTCCTGCCCAAGCGTCCCCTGGCTCCTTTCCCCCAGGTGCACACCTCGCCGTCTGCAGAGGGACAGACCTGGCTGCACGCAGGGCTCCCGGTGGCCTTCACCAGGGAACAGCCTCCCGTCCACCCGGAGCTTTCTCCTGCCTCGACCGGCAACGTGGACTCCAGGCACTGGAAAGTCAGGGCCTGCTGCAGCCCAGCACGCGGGGACTTCAGCCTCACCTGCTCCGATGGCCACGGTGAAGGCGTCCCCACAAGCCACCACGGTGATCTTCATGGCCTGGAGCCCCACGACCAGGTGGGGCACGCGACTGTTGCGGCACGAGCTGGTGCCCAGCTGCCCGTGCTGGTTGCTCCCAAAGGTGTAACACTGGCCAGAAGCTGACAAGAGACAGGAGAAACAAACGGGTGTCACCCGAGGATGCACAGAACCCCTTTGCTCTCTACCACGCTGAGCATCCTACTCCACAGAGCTCCAGCACTGGGAGCAGGGTGTCTCTTGAGCCTCTTTTAGGCTTCTACCTACAAGAAAGGGAGGCAGGAGGAAGAGAGAGGAAACGCAGCCCCCTCTCCGGGGTCTGGGCACACACGCCTCACCTGTGACCGCAGCGGAGTGCGCCGTACCGATGTCGGCACACACAATCGGCTCTTGGTTCAAGGGGGCTGACTGGGCACACGTGAACACAGTGGCCTCTTCCACCTGGTCCTCTGGGGAAGGTTCTTCCACTGATCTGATCTGGTCCAGGCCCAGCTTGTTACACCTGCGAAGAAGAAAGGGCAGCTCAGAGCTGGCTGGATCCAGCCCGGCACAGACACCCCAGCGTCAAATCCTGCCCTATAGCATAACTGCACCCCCAGCAGCGAGACGCTGGGGAGCAGCATCACACGGAGATGTCTTCTGGAGACCCTTGCTCCATCTTCATGACGGACACAACAAGGGCCTGAGGAAGCTGTAAGGCAGGCCCTGAGGTCTCTCAGACCCTCACTTCCCCTACCTGTTGCTCCCGCAAGCAAGAATCTGGTTCTTCACTGTGAGGACCATGGAGGAATCGATGCCACAGATAACCCGCTGAGCCTCGTGCTCTGGTGGGACTGCTACCTGCTGGGGGGAGTTGTGGCACTCCAGGGTGCCCAGCCCAAGCCGACCTGGCAGGAGGAACAAAGCAGGACACAGCTGACGGCAACGCACAAACTGAGCACACCCCCACGAGCCACTGCATCGACGGGGCTGCCCGCAAGAGCCCAGCCTGGGACCCATCACCACGAAAGGCAGTGAAACCCCGAGCACGGGGGCCCTGGTGCGCAGTGAGGCGGCTGCGACTCGTCCACACCCACCTCGCCTGGCACATCTGGAGCGGACCGCAGGCGAGCAGGGCCAGCGAGGGGAGTGGGAGCAGGCAACGGAAAGCACGAGCCCCGTTTGGCTCAGCAGAGCTCTTCTTACCATTATCCCCCCTGCCCCAGGCAAACACTTCCCGTTCGTTGGAAACTGCCAGGACGTGGGACGCGCCACAGGCCACCTGCACCATCTCGTAGCCCAGCAGGGCCTCCACGATCTTGGGCTGGCAAGGGAAGAGCAGCAGCCGTCAGCCGAGACCTCCCAGCCCGCCCGGCTGCTCCCATCCCTCCCACCCTGCCCCCCCCAGCCCCAGCGCAGCGCTGGCAGCATCCCAGTTTTCATCCAACACAAACACCGGAGAATTTTTTCTTTTTTTGGTTCCAAACAGCCTTCAAAGGGTTTTAAGAGACTACGTGCACGCAGCGCAGAAGATAATGCAAACATCTCTGGGGCGGAAGAAAGCAGCCAGCACAACGGTTTGGAGGGGGAAGAGGTTCAGCCGAAGGGCTGGGATTCGCCCCCCTGCCCGTGCGGGGAGTGCCAGGGGCTGTTAACGCACGCTCTGAGCAGGCAGGGGCTTGGTGCAGGATGCGTTGGCTGAAAGGCTCTCGTGCAGAGGAGCCGTGAGCCGTCGCCACGTATTCGTTAGGGCGTGGGGAGACCGGGATCTCCACGGTTCGTCCAGCCCCTGCTGTGACCTGCTGTTAGATCTGACACCTCGCCGCAGCAAGCCTCGTTCTCATTATGTGCCTGAAGTGAAAAGCACCATTTGCTGGGAGCTGGCTGCTGCTCCCACTTGGTCTCCCCCCAGCAATAAAACACCGAGCAGCTCAGCTCCGGACGGAGCGAGGCACAAATGAGCCAGCTGACCAGAGAGACAAATGGCACCAGTCCCCGGGCTCGGCTGGAAGCCATCGGCTGCTGCCACATCCGAGGGCAGGCAAGGAAGAAGCTGGAAGGGAACAAGAGCCCCTCAGCCCCGGCGCTCGGAGCCAATCGGAAACACACAGCTCTTCTTTAAATACTGGCTCTTTTGAAAAATAACTTTTCGCAGTGAACCCTGGCAGCTGCAGGCCAAGAGTGAAGCAGGCAGGTGTGTGATTGGAGGCAGGCTCCAAGCTGGGCGCCTGCCAACAGCAACCACAAGGCAGCTCTTGACTTCCCCCGCGCTCAAAGGGATCATTGTGTAGGGGGGGGGGGGGGAGCTGGAGAGAAAGAGAGAGGCAGGTTGGGCCTTTTAAAACCCGCAGCGACGAGGAGAGGAGGGGGAGGGTTGCGGATGCCAGAGCACGCCTGGGATGCACACCCCTGGAGCTGGGATGAGCCGCGTGTCTCACGTGGCGGAGAGAGCGCAATCCGTCCCCTGCCCTGGGGGAGCAGCGTGCCCGGCACCTCCGCAACAAACCTGGCTGACGTCCGTGAAGTTTCCGTGCCCCAAACAGCCGTTGCTGCCGCTGCCGAAAGTCATGATTATCCCCCGGTCTGGGAAGGCAGAAAGAAGTGGCGTGAGAGGTACACGGGACGCCCTGCGAGGCGCACACGCGGCCCGCGGGGACTGGCTCTGCTCGGACCCGCTGTGACTCATAACGTGCTGGGGGGCCCCCCGCGGCCTTCGGCAAGCTTCCAGAGAGCAGCAGCAGCCTCGATGCGCCGCAGCAGCTCGCCAAACAAACATCGGATGATAGGGGAGCACCGAGATAACGTTATTGCAGCTGTGTACGCAGGAGCTGCTAGCTCCACGGCCTGTCAAGGTGTTAAATACACAGAGCTGCTCGCCGAGCAGCCGCCCAGCAGAGCGGTGGCAGGAAAACGCCACGGGGAGGGAGGACAAACACACGCTCACGGAGTTTGCCAGTTGCATATCTGTCATCTACTGCCCTGACCCCCAGCAGAAGGGCAAACGGGGCTCCCAAAGGACCCCCGGGGAGGGCTTTGCTCCCCAGGCATGGCCTCAGGCTGGTGCGCATGCTCTCCTCCCAACCAGAAAGCCTCGTGGCCCGCTTTAACGGGGCGTCAGACCCTGCCTTCCTGCAGCTGAGGGCAATCAGTCCCCCAGGAGCTCACAGGAACCCTTCGTGCTGACTTCTTGTTGCAGTGCCAGTCAGCGCCTGTGTCCATGTCACACTCGCACAGTACGTGACAGAGAATGGCTGAACTTCCCAGACATTCCTCACGCTCCAGGCCCCACTGCTCGGGCCATTTCTGGCTTCAGGTGACACCGCTGCAGGCAGGACGACAAACTGAATGCATTTATTGCCTTCCCCATACCAGACGGACCTTTGGGACCCGGTTGACTAGCGTCACATCACGTGAGGTCCTGCGATTCATGCCTGCCCCCACCTGATGCTACACGGCATGCCACAGAGCCCTTCATTTCATCCCAGCCCAGTGCATCTCCCGGTTCTGCTCCGAGCAGGTAGCCCAGGCCGTCACCCTGCGTTTGTAAGCCAGCACCAAACCAGGCTGGGACTCATCTGGGACTCATCCAGGCACCAAACCAGGCAGTCCCGGGACTCGTCCAGGCAAAGGCGCACGGCAGCAGCTCACCTGTGAGACAGGCAGTGAAGAGATCGCCGCAGGACACGTGTTTGATGGTCACGCCAGACTGGCCCTCCAGAAAACGGGACACAAACTGAGGCTGCAGCTGCTCGGTGGCTCCTGGCAGAGAGGGGCCTCCCGCAGCACCCATCGGGGGAGCCTGGAGAGGAGAAGCCACGTGCACCAAGAGATGGGTAGGAGAATCAAGTCGGGCCCCTTCCCACAGTGACATCCACGTCCTGCACTAGACTGTGGTCTGGGGGACGCAGGGCCAGGATCCGTGCGGTGAGGGGAAGTTTCTCCTCCTCAGAAACCGCACCTCTGAGCCCTCCGTGGCCACCGCCCGCCCCAGGTTCCCCGCGGCTCACCTCCCACATGATGAGGCGCCCCGATTTGGTGACCCCGGCCTTCTGCGTCCTGCCAGCAGACACCTGCACCACTTCGGTGTTGAGCATGGGCAGGCGGAGCGGGGTGGTGATGCCGCTCCCCCAGGTGTAGATGGACGACAGGGGAGGAGGGATTCCCGTCCTGGCTGAGCCACCTCGAACGCCTGCGGGTCAGACAGAAACCATCGAGTTAAGGCTCCTTCCTCTCCTCCCACAGGAGGAGAAGCACCCCAGCCAGCCTCGGTGCCCCCACAGCTGCCTGCCAGCAGCACCAGAGCAGCTCAGTGCTTTGGTCCAACGCTGGCAAGGAGCTCGCTGCCAGGGCTGAGGAAACACAGGGGAACAGCTCCTTGTGTTTTATCCCAGAAACGAGGGAAGCAGCAGCACGACAGCTCTCACTAATTGTTGCCAGTGCCAGCTGCACTGCCCTGCGTCGGGACTTCCTCCTTTAGCACCCCGACGGCTGGGTCCAGCCTTTACAGCAGAAGCTGCAGAAACTTGAATCAGGGCTCAGAGGAGGTGATGTTTCCTACTGTCCTCTCTCCTGAGGTTCGAGTGCCTCTCTGACCCCCTGACACCCAAGTAAGAGGGTTTTTTTTGAAAGCCCCATGCCGGGACTCACCCCTCGGCCTGGCGCTGCTCACTCGTCCCCCCGTCCGGCCGTGGGTCACTGTTGGAACCGGAGCCAAGGGCTTTTCAGGCCTGCCAAACCAAAAGCCAGTCCTTACCGCCAGCTCAGCGCCACCACACAAGTTCTGGGCAGACCTACAGCAGAAGCCACAGCTGACTAGCTCACAGAACTGCCTCGGCAGGTGCTTTAAGCCACCTGAGAAAGGGAAGTCAGTGTCAATGCGCTTCCCCCCGAGCTCCCAGCTCTCTGCTACTGCCATGACAAGCCCACACCTGCTGCGGCCACAAGCCACAGGGCCTGCAGCAGCTGCACGTTGGGTACCGCAGCAGAACGGCATGGGGACAGCTCTTTGTGGAGCTTGTACCACAGACAGTGAGCTGGTCTGACGTGTTGTGAGCTGTGGCTGCCGCTCCCGAGGGACGCAGACGTGGCAGGACCACTTGCCTTCTCATTTTAACGCTGCCCACGTCGGTGTAGAGGTTGAGGAGGGGGCGGATGCAGATGGCCTGGGCCATGATCTCATTCAGCTGGGGCCGCTTGGAAGGGTCCAGGTTCAGCATGCTGAGGATGAGCTGGCGCAGGTCGGGGCTGTACCTATCCGATATTGGGGCAAACGTCCCGCTCATGATCTTCAACACTAAGGCAGGGAGATTCTGAGAGAAAACGAGAGAGAGACGTACAGTGGCTGGGCAGGCAGAGGCGAGGCCAAGGCGTAAGATGCTCTCAGCACTGCCCTCTGCCTTCCCACCGCCAGGCGCAGTGAGGAGAGTGAACCAAGCACGCATTTTCACCTCTGTAAGTGACCACGGCTCCCTGCACCGCATGTGAACCCTATCTGTCTTACCGCAGCTTCAAACGCTCTCTTGAGGCTGGCAAGTTCGTACAGCACACAGCCCAAAGCCCAGATATCGCTCTTCTGGTTGTAAGGCTTCCCTTCGCAGAGCTCTGGGGAGATGTAGCACGGAGTTCCCACAACCTGAAAGGGATGGAGAAATCTACAGCGATGCTGTGAAAGGCAGGAAGGCGGAAAGAGAAGAGCTTGGTTTACAGCCCAGGGCACTGACTGGCCAGAGCACCAAAGCTTAGGGGAGCTGGGTGTTTGTTCCCCGGTGTCAATGTCTGGCTGACAATCTCAGTAAAAAAATATGAGGATTTGCCTTCCTGGAGGCCCCCCTTGCACATACAGAGATTACTTCTAATTTTGCTCCTATTCACTTGAGAGAATCGAAGCCCAGAGCAATGAGCATGATATAAACGGCCAGCCAGGTTTGACCAGGTAGGGAACGATACCAAAATCTCAAACACAGAGAGGAGATTAAGGCAAGGCAGGACAGACGGGCACTGGCAGGAATTCAGTTGCCAGGTGTGTGTCTGATGAGCCTGCAAACACCATCCCTTCGAGCGGCAACAGGAGGAGCTCAACTGACCCTCACCAGAGGGCTCAGACACCCCATCCTCTCCTCTCCCAGGCTCAGGCAAGCAGCTCTTTCTCACTTTTCTGCAGCCTACAGAACCACAACAAATCCGGGCACAAAGCTATCAGCCTGTACAAACTCCAAGGAGTTGTGTGACCTACTGCAGGTATCCTACCTCCAACCTTACTCCTACAGCAGCTTCCCAAAGACCGTCGCGAGCCAAGCCCAGCGTTTCCAGCCTGCCGCCGTGGCGGTAAGCAGCTCCCCTGCGAGGCCAGGCCACCCACCGTGTAGGCTTTGCTCTTGCTGCTCAGGATTTTGGAGATGCCGAAGTCCCCGATCTTGACAATCATGCGGTGCTTGTCCAAGAGGATGTTCTGCGTCTTCAGGTCGCGGTGCAGGATCTGCTTGGTGTGCACGTGGTGAAGAGCCAGGAGGATCTGCACGAAGAAGTGCAGGATGGTGTCCTCATCCAGCAAGGAGTTGCAGCGCTTGTGAATAAACTCCGCCAGCGTGCCCCCTGCAAAGGCCAACCAAGGGCTGTCAGCACAGGGCAGCACGAGCCCAGCCTAAAAATCGGGGGATTTAGGCACAGCATCTTAACGAGGCAAGCACATGGGAAAGAACACGTCCTGGTGGGACATGTGGCACGTTCTCTCCGTGCTCCCGAGACCGTGCGGAGAACAATGGCAGCACAGTTGGTGGGATGAAGAAACAGCGGGAGAGAAGTCGCTGTTGACATCCTGTCAAAGGCAGCAGGAAAAAGGAACGCGAAAATTACAGCTCCTGGAGCCCTGTCAGGACACAAACCTCGATGGCAGAACAAGATAAGCCTGTTCTGCAGACGAAAATTCTTGCAGTCCAAGAGGCCACGTGGCACTGAGAGGCCCCTATCAAGAAGGGGAGGTCTCGATTCAGGTTTCCTGCGAAACCTTTAACAAACTCATGCAAATGTTGAGTTAATCTTATGCTCCACGGCAAGTCTCGTTAGAAATCACATCTTCCCACACAGATCTGTGGGACCAACAGCGTGGCCAAGAGCTGACAAAGGGAAACACAAGTGAAACCCAAACCCGGGGCAGATGGTGGAACGCTTATCATCGGCAGGGGTGTCAGAAATCTCTTTGTATCTGTTAGGAGTAGCAGGCATAAGGCGTGTAAGCACAGAAACACAGAGTGGCTGGGGGTTGGCAGGGACCTACGGAGGTCCTCATGTCCACCCCCTGCTCAGGCAGGGCCAGCTAGAGACGATTGCCCAGGCCCACGACCAGATGGCTTCCGAGGATCTCCAGGGAGGGCGACTCCAGCACCTCTCTGGGCAACCTGTGCCAGCGCTCAGCCACTTGGCTCTTGGTCAGCTTGGCGCCCACCAGGACCCACAGATGCTTCTCGGGAAAAATATATAACAGCCGTATCTGCTCTAGAAGGCCTCGTTTGTAGTCCTGGGGGGGTTCTGGAGGACAACGTGAGGCCACGGCAGGTGGACCCAAGGCGAGCTGGATGCTCGGCGTCCCCTGGAGCCGCTCAAGGGGCGAGCGGGGCCCACCTGGGGCGTACTCCATGGCGATCATGAGGGCCTTGTCCTCCAGGAAGTTCTCGTAGTACTCGATGACGTTGGGGTGGCTGAGCAGCTTGAGCACCTGGCACTCGTTCTGCGCCGCCAGCCGCTCGTCCTTGCTCATCTGCTCCACGGGGATCTGCTTCAGGATGACCAGCTTCTGGTCGGCCTTGCGCAGGCACAGGTGGACGATGCTGCGGGGACACAGGGACGGGGCGCCCTTGGGTGACACGCGGGGCCTGCTCTGCCGCGTTGCCGTGGCAACGGGGACTGCATGGCAACCCCTTCCCCATCCCGGGGGGGGGGGGGCACGTCCCCCCCCCTCCCGTTACCATGGCAACAGCCAGGGTCAGCCCCCCCCCCCGTGCCACACTCACCCCGCGCTGCCATGGCAACGGGGCCCGGAGCCTTGTTGCCATGGTAACGAGGCCTGCGGCCTGCCACCCCGCGGTGCCAGCGGCCTGCCGCCCCCCCTCACCCCCACCCCCGGAGCCCCCCGCTCCGCCCGGAGCCCCCCTCAGCCGCCAGCCGTCCCCCCTCACCCGAAGGCCCCTCTCCCCACCACCCGGATCCGTTCGTATTTCTCCATCGCTCCCCCTGCAGGCCCAGGCCCCTCCCGTTTCCATGGAGACACTTCCGGGTTCCCCTACGGTGGCCGCGGGCGGACAAAACTCCCCGGGCCGCGCCCGTTCCATCCCCCCACTTCGTTGTAGGGCCGTTATATGGCCACGGAACGCCCCCGGCGGCTCCTCACCGCCCCCCACCCCACCGGGGTGTCCCCTCCCGGGTGTCCGGTGCCCCCATCCCCTCCCTGCCGCCGCCCCAAGCCAGCTTTTCCCCCCCGGGACCCCCCTCGGCCGGCCCTGGGGGGGGGTCTCTGGCACCGGGGGGGGGTCCTCGCCCTGCAGCCGGGGGGGGGGGGCGCCCCTGCCCCAAAGAGGGGCACGGGGACAGCGGTGGCACTGCCCCCCCCCTCCCCCAGGCCATGCCGTGTGGCCGTGCTGCCATCTAGCGACACCCAGCACGGCGAGATGGAGGCGGGGGGGGGTCCCCAAAGCCCCCCTGAAGAGGCCAGGGGTGGCTGGGGGCGAGGTGACAGCGCTGGGACACCGGGGGGGGGGGGGGGGGGGAGGGGGGCTCTGGGACACGCAAACAGTGCCTGGGACAGATGTGTAACGCCCTGTGGATGGACGACGCCTGGTGCGCACGGAAGGGGCCTCAAAGCCCCCCCCCCCAGCCCCAGCCCCCCGCCGTGGGCAGGGCGCCCCCCACCACGTCAGGGTGCCCAAGGTCCCGTCCGGCCTGGCCTTGGGCACCTCAGGGATGGGGCAGCCACAGCTCCTCTGGGCAGCCTGCGCCAGGCCTCGCCGCCCTCACCGTGAGGAATTTCCTCCTAATGGCTAGTCTGAATCTGTTCTCATGGAGTTTAACGCCATTCCCTTGCCCTGTCATCATCTACCTGAGCAGAGAGTCCTCCTCCGTCTTTTTTATAAGACCTCTTTAGGTATTGAAAGGCTGCAATGAGGCCTCCCTGGAGCCTTCTCTTCATCAGACATTTAATGGCTGATGCATACACACACACACGTGCGATGCCCAGCATGGACACAGAATGGCTGATACATGCACACACGTGCAATGCACAGCATGGATATGGGCCATGGAAAGGCCAATGCACACACACAGATGTGCAATACCCAGCTTGCAAAGGCCAATGTACACAAATGTGCAATGCCCAGCATGGTCATGGAAAGGCTGATGCACACACACACAGATGTGCAATGCACAACATGGACGTGCAATGGCCAATACATGCATGCACACAGGCAATACATGCAATGCCCAGCAGGGACGTGCAATGCTTGCAGAGACATGCAATGGCTGATGCACACACACACACGTGCAATGCCCAGCACAGACATGGAATGGCTGATGTGCACACATACACGCAATGCACAACATGAACATGCAATGGCCAACGTATGCACACACACGTGCAATGCCCAGCATAGATGTGCAATGGCCGATGCATGCACACACGTGTGCAATGTTTGGCACAGACATGCAATAACCAATGCACAGACACACGTGTGCAATGCCCAACATAGACATGCAATGGGCAATGCATGCACACACACGTGCAATGCCTGGCACGGACATGCAATAACCGATGCACAGACACACGTGTGCAATGTCCAGCACAGATGTGCAATCCCAGCATGGACATGCAATGCCCAATACATGCACACACACACACACACGTGTGCAATGCTTAGCATGGATGTGCGATGCCCAGCATGGACGTGCAACACACATCCACACACGTGTGCAACGCCCAGCATGGATGTGCAATGGCTGATGCATGCACACACGTGTGCGATGCCCAGCACGGCCACGCAACGCCCAACACACGCACACACACACACACACACGTGTGCAAAGCCCATCCCGTACACACCCCGCCCAACACCCGACCCCCCCCCCCCCCCCCCCCCCGCCCTCCCAGCGCAGCCGCACGTCCCGCCACGAGCTGGCGCCAGGACGGGCTGAGGGGCGTGGCCGTTCGGGAAAAGCCCCGCCCCCCGGCCCCGCCCCCGGCCGGCAGCCCGCGCCAGCGCGCGCCCCGCGGCGCGGGAGCGGAGCGCGATGGGCCCCGGGTGGCGGGCGCCGTCGGCGGCGCTGGTGGGCGGCAGCGTGGCGCTGTTCGGGGGGCTGCGCAGGGCCGCCCTGGCCCTGCCCCGGCCCGCAGCCGTGCGGAGCCGCCCCGGCAGGGTCTGGCGCTGGGGGAACCTCCTCGTCTCCTTCGCGCACTCCGTGCTGGCCGGGCTCTGGGCCCTGTTTAGGTACCGGGATGGGAAGGGGAGGGGGGGGGTACCGGGGGGGGGGGGGACACACGGCCGGCTGTGCGGTGGGGAAACCTCGTCTTCTCGCCCGCCCGCCCGCCCGCCCTCGAGTAGGTTTCCCCTCGGTAGCCGGACCCCCCCCCCCCCCGAGCACGGGAAGCCCCGGTTCGTCCCGGCATCGCAGCAGGTTTGGGGTCCCGGGGCCGTACCCGCCGCGCTCACCCCATTTCTCCCCGTTTTTCTGCTCCCCCCCCCCCCCAGCCTCTGGCAGTCCCCGGAGCTGCTCTCCGACATCCAGGACGGCTACAGCGTCTCAGGGCACCTGCTCGTCTGCTTCTCCTCAGGTAAGCGGCCGCATGGCCAGGACACGTTTGGGACATGGCCGGGACACGGCCGTCCCATGGGACTGCACCCACCCAGCTCAGGGACCCCCCCCACCTCCCGCTTCGTCAGCAGCAAGCCGCCTGCATGGCGCCAGCGCCCCAGGGCACGGCTCCACCACGGGGCTCCCTACCCAGAGCACGGGCATGCCGCCCTCCCCGTCCCCACTGCTGGGCACCCCGAACCCCTCCAGCACCTCCTTTCCCGCAGCGGGGTGACGGCACGCAAGCCGAACCCCCCCATGCTCTCCCTCGTTCCGCAGGCTACTTCATCCACGACAGCCTCGACATCATCTTCAACCACCAGTCCCGCTCGTCCTGGGAGTACCTGGTGCACCACGCCATGGTGAGCACGGGGAGGGGATGAACCACCTTGGGGGGCTGCCGCGCCCCTGGGGCTGTGCGGCGAGGCGAGCCGCAGCCCTTCCCTGTGCCTCGCCCTGGCTGCCAGGTAGGTTGCGCATCCAGGAGGCCAGGGCGCCCGGCGGGGCAGGACGGCTGCCAGCGGCGGCTCCCGGCGCCGGGAGCCAGACAGGCTGCTGCTCCCTGGCAGAGGGGCACGGCTTGGTCTTGGGGAAGCTGGCACTGGGGACCGAGATCCACCCCTTGGATCGGGCGCCCGCGGGGTTTCGGGGTCTCCAGGAGGGGATCTGCTAAAGGGGAGCGGTGCTGAGTGCTCCCACCTAGGGTACGCCCAGAGCCTGGTGGGGAAGCGCTCGCGTCCCGCGGGGCTGTGCCCAGGCTGGGACCTGACCCCCGTCCCCTTCTCCCAGGCCATCTCTGCCTTCATCTCGCTCATCATCACGGGCCGCTTCCTGGTGGCGGCGATGCTGCTGCTGCTGGTGGAGGTGAGCAACATCTTCCTCACCGCCCGCATGCTGCTCAAGATGAGCAACGTGCCTTCGCCGGCGCTCTACCAGGCCAACAAGTACGTCAACCTGGTGATATACTTCGCCTTCCGCCTGGCGCCCCAGGCCTACCTCACCTGGTACTTCCTACGCCACGTGGAGGTGCAGGGCCAGGGCGCCTTCCTGACGGCCAACCTGCTGCTGCTCGACGCCATGATCCTCATGTACTTCTCCCGCCTCCTGCGCTCCGACTTCTGCCCTTCCCTGCGCAAGGGGAGGGACGTGGACGGGGAGAAGTTCCTCATAGACTGAGAACCCCGGGCTCTCTCCGTACCTGCTCTTGATGTGCCTTAGGGCTCGCTCCCCCGGCCACGGGCCCTGCGTTCACCCGCTCTGCTGCCTGCAAGCCGCTGCTACCCTGCTGGACCAGCCCGACAGCCTCGCCGAGCCGTGGGGATGCCGCCGAAGCCGGGGGCACAGCCTGGGGAGGAGCAGCCCGAGCTGGCTTCGGCGCCAGCGCGGCCAGGGGCGGCTGCGTGGCGCAGCTGATGGCCTGAGAGAGGGCTGGGAGGGAAGGGCCGCGGCCCTCCCGCCGTGGTGCTGGGTGCTCTGTGCATTAAATCGGTCTGTTCACTGCTGCCGCGGCGTGCCCGGGCTGGCTTTTTCTGTGGTGTTAGGAGGAGGAGGGATGAGGGCATGGGAAAGGATGTGCCCCCCCGCTCCCAGGGGAGGGCAGGGAGCCGGCACCATCCCGCAGCTCGCGCCGTGCCAGGGACCCCCGGGGGACGCATCCAGCCCGCCGGGTCCCAGCACGGTGCTGACAGAGCAAGGCTCCAGCTCTCCCTCGCCTTCCACTCGTGTTTTTTTCTTTCTCCCCCCTCCACAGACCCCCCCCCGTGCGTGAGCTCCCGCACCCCAAGGGCTGCGCAGGGATGGGGGGGGAAGGCGGCAGGAGAGGGGCTGAGCCCTGCTGCGGTCCCTGAACCGCCTGGGCCTGGCGGCATGGAGCCGTGACTCACCCGGCAGCCACGTGAAGCGGAGCTGGCATGGGAAGGCCGAGTGAGGCCACGGGCTCTTCCTGGAACATCGCTGCCTGCTCAATCCCCCCGGGGCTGCCTCCGCCAGCACCGTGCGGCTCCAGCCCCGCTGCCTCCAGCAGCCCCCCCCTCAGATCCGGGGTGCAGCTCCCCCAAGGAGGGGGGAAACAGGGCCGGAGCTGGCCCAGCCGGTCCTGTGGGGCACGGGAGCAGTGGGAAGGCAAACGCTGCTGACATGACGGCTCCGGGATCACCCCGCACTGGCTACGAGCAGTGGGGCTTAGAGGGATTCCTGCCCAGCCCCCTGCTCCGGGGCAGGATCGGTCCTAAAACAGCAGCTCAGGCAGACACGGGGCTGCAGGTCAAATGACGATCGAGGGGAAGCGGCTTGCCTGTGGTGCTGGATCCTGCCAGGGCTCCCGGACCCCACAGCTGGTGCGGGGGGCCGCGTGTTGGCAGAAGTTGAAATGGAGAAGCAATACTGGGGGCCGTGTGTGGGCAGGGATCTCCTCCAGCCCCGCAGCAGCCGCCTCGCCCCCTCCTCGCTCGGTGCCAGGGCAGCAGTAAGCAGCCCCCAAGCCGAGCCGCCGGCTCTCCTCCTGCCCCAGCAGGCCCCAGCCTTACCACCAGGAGCTGTCCTGATGTTACACCGCATCCTCCCAGCTGCAGCTGAAGCCCCACGGCCTCAGCACCACCTCCACCTGCCAATACCCCACACAATGAGTCCCCAAACTCCATTTTCCCTCCTCCCCATCACCTCTCCCCTGGTCTCTCCTTTCCCAGCACGGAGCACACGCAGCCCCAGGGGACCAGGCCGTGCTCCCACCACCCTCCTACGTCACGGAGGGGTCAGGCATCAACCCAGTTACCCCAGCAGGGCCCCCGGCTGCCCCCCAGTTTCCACCCGCAGCACCTCCCAGCAGCCGCGGGTCGGGCCGGCTGCCAGCCCGGAGCAGGAGGCAGGCACAGGGAAGGTGCACGCCGAGTGCCAGCCTGCAGCAGCCATCGGGAGAAGTTGAAGGCAGGGTCAGGGCAGACTGCAAGTCATGCTGATGTGAAATCCCTTCCCAGCCCAGCCTCCACGTCACTGGGGAGGGCTGCGGCACGTACCTGCTCCTCGCTCCGCATCAGGGCTCTCCCAGCGGCGCGGGCTTGGCGAGGAGAGGAGCTCCTCCATCCCCAAAGCGTTTTTGGGGTGGCCGCAGCTCAGTTAAGAACAGGGCACAGGGCTTGGTGAATACCCCCAGAGCCCTCGCTGCTGCTTGTTCCCTTCCCAGAGTGCTCCAGAGCCGAGGGAAGGTTTGGTGAGGTGTCCTCGCCCTCACGAGCATCAGGCGCAGCTGCAGGAGAGAGCAGGTTTGTCCCAGGCCTGTCCTGGGTCCCTGCATCACCAGGCTCCCAGCAGTGGATGTCACAGGGAAGGCTGCTGCCCCGATCCCTGTTCAGCCTCACCTGGCTCCTCACACCTTGCCAACAGCCCCTGCGCTCAATTTTGAGCCCCTGACCTGGGCAGGCTGAGGGGTCAGAGGCTGTTCCTGGCCTGCACCAAGGGTGGCAGAGCAGCCCCGCAGTGCCCGCGGAAGGGAGCGGCACGCAGGGAAGCAGCGCTCTGCCCTCGAGGTTCCTCACCCACACCTGGTGCTCGTGCTGCGGGCAGGGAGCATCATCACCCGCCTCCCCCAACCCAAAGATTGCCTCCAGCCTCTCCCACAGCGCTGCCTCAGCCTCCCACCCTCCCTGAACCACCCTACAGGATCTCCACACTGCCCTCGTGAAGCGTCCTGCAGCTGGTGGAAGCTCACAGCTGGTCCGCAGGCTCTCCCCCCAATTCCTTGGAGCCATCCCACAGCAGGGGAGCTCGTAGCGGTCCGAAGCCTCGCACCTTGTGAAGGGAATCTCGAGCCAACAGAAGCTCAAACCACAAAAATCTTTACCCACAGCCCAAAAGCAGCAGCAGCAATTGGGGGGGAGCCCCCCCTCCCCGCTCACCGCCTTTTTTACATGTGCCCAAGGACCCCAGCACCCCCTGCAAGAGGCTCGAAGGGAACTCGGTGTCCCACCGCCTGAGCTCGATTGCTCCGATCAATATTTGGCCACAGCCTTCACCACTTTCCTCAGCAACGCGCACCGCACTTAGCGCCAGTTCTCTCTAAGGGCTTATCGGTACTCCACCTCCATTTCCTGCTCACCGAGTGCTCCGCATTCTCAGGGCTCTCCAAGCACTCCAAAAAGCTGGTTTCGTCCAAAAAAGTTGTGGAAACGGGACTGCCCAAACGGCAGCAGCAGCTGGAGTTTGGAAACAGCCCTGGTGAGGATCACAGACCGGGGGCAACAGGAACGGCGTCAGGGAAACCAGGCTACAACTCCCATGCTGCAACAAGGGGAGCGTGGACCGTGCCAGAAAAAAAAACGAGTGCCTGCTATTGCGTTAGCTTGAGGGCTTCATCAAAGCCTGCAGCCTAAGCAAATAGTTGTAAGAGGCGGAAAATGGCACGGCACCCAGCTCGTACCCGACCTGAGCCATGAAGACGTTTTTGCTGCTGTTAGTACCGGCCTCCTGGTGCTCGTTAGCTGGTGGTACACCCCACACAGAAGTTATGTAGGACACCGGGAAGAGCCACCACAAACATTTACTAATAACAGTGCGACAAAACCAGCACGCTCGTGTAGCCGGGTATCTGCATCAGGAGAGCATCACCTCACTGGGGTTTACCCGCAGAGAGACCAGGTCAGCCACGCAGGACGCCCCAGCAGCGAGGTGCCAGACGTGGGACGGCACTGCGCCCCCCGAGAGCCTCCCACAGGGCAGCTGGCTGCTGCCAGGCTACGGCAGGCAGGCAGGAACCCCGTTTGCTAAAAACGGAGCCCCGGCAGCTTCCTGCAGGCTCTTTGGCGTGGGCTGCGCAGTCACAAAACACAGGAGTCCCTCAGTGGTTTTACGGGGTTTATTGTCCTGTCTGTACAGTCCTTGATGCAGTTTAGATGATTCCAATCTGCGAAGAAGCAAAACGGGTTAAAACAGACGGCAAAGAGGCAGAGCCTCCACCAGACACCGCCACCACACATCTCCCCAGGATTCCTGCTCTCCAAGGACGGGTTTCTTCCTCCCAGACTCGCCCAAGTGCCTCCCATCACCATTACACACACCTACTCCACCAGGATCCCCGTGCTACTCCCCACCACCACCGCCTCCTGCTCCCCGCAGCCCCATCAAGGACAAAACCCCCAGCCCTTTCCAGCAGGACAGCCACCTGCACAGTGCAATCCCTTTCAGCCAGGCCCCAGCAGTGCCTTTGGCACCGTTTTCCCCTGAGGGAGCTGCCCGCGCTGCTGGCTGAGAACACCGTCGAGACAAACACCGCTTCCAACGCGCTTCCTGCGTCCCCTCCCACACTTCAGAGCTCCTGCGGACTTGTGGCGTGGAGCCCCTCCCTGGAGGAGGGCAAGAACTGCAGCTCTCAGTAACTCCCCCACAGAACTCGGTGAATTTTATGACCAGTAAGCGTTCCTGCTTACGAACACCCTCAGATCCTGCTTAACTACAAGGAGGCTGCAGCAGCACCAGCGTGCTTCAAGCGCAAGCATCTCACGTGTACACCACGAAGAACAACCAGGCGTAGAAAATATGAGAGAGTAAATAGAAGCTTGACAAGTTTCCAAGACTTCTCACCTTGTTGGCTACATCCAGCGCATCGTAATCTGGAGCCAGTCGGACATAAGCCTTTTTCTCCCCGTCAGGCCTAGAGTGGAAAAGGAGACATCAGCACAGAGGCACGCCGCTCCTCGCACCTACTCCGCGCTCCCGCTAGGGTATGTGCATCAGTGGTTCCTTTGGAAACATCACTTCACTCAGGGGTAAAACACGTTCACATCATCTGCACAGAACTCCCTCAGCATTAGAAGAGCTCCCTGCTGAAGCCAGCTTCCTGGCCTAGCACCATTTCACACTTCCACCAAGATGTGCTCAGTCAAAAGTGGCTTTTATCGACGTTTTAGCACTGAAAACGCGACCGAACTTAATTCCACGCTTCCTGAGAGCCCCCGCAGCACTGCTGAAACTCACACGTGTCCAAGCTTTCTGCTGAAAGCCACACTGAGCACCTGAAGTACCAGACACCCACCAGTGACCTGTTCTCCCCCTCTTACCTGATCAACGTGTTGACTTTGGCCACGTCGATGTCATACAGCTTCTTCACTGCCTGCTTGATCTGGTGCTTGTTTGCCTTGACATCGACGATGAAAACCAGAGTGTTGTTGTCCTCTATCTTCTTCATCGCCGATTCTGTTGTCAAAGGGAACTTGATAATGGCGTAATGGTCAAGCCTGCAGGAGAAAGGCCCTTGGGTTAGCAAAAGGATGGCAGGAGCTGTACCTACACTTCAGAAGCTTTCAAACGCCAAGTTTGGGGTGCATCAGGTACCAAAAAAAAGTTTTAATCACAAACTCTCAGGCTTTGGTCGCTTGAAATCATCACCTGCACCCCAACACAGGGCTCAGCCCCAAGAGCAGCACAGTGGCCAAGTCCCACCCTCGGACCCCAGTGGGGCCCAGGCTCCCACAGAAGGGACCATCCCCGCCCCACAGCCGCTGTGGCAGCCGCACCCCACACGTACTTGTTTCTCCGTGGGGCACTCTTCCGCGGATACTTGGGCTGCCGCCTCAGGCGCAGGGTCTTGGGCCTCCGGAAGGTGGGCGACGTGCGGATCTTCTTCTTCTTGTGGCTGTGGACCCCCTTCAGGACGGCCTTCTTGGCCTTCAGCGCCTTGGCTTTCGCCTCTGTCTTCGGAGGCACGGCTGTGACAACACCTCGGTCAGCACCAACAAGGGCCTGCGGGCCCAGGAGGCTCCCCGAGGGAGCGTGACCTCCCTGGGGGGCACCCCCACCAGCAGAGCTCCTCCAGGGGCCTCCCTCAAGCCCCCAGCGCCTCCCCCACACCCCCAACGGGGCTCAGCTCCCCTCAGGCCCGGGCCTCCCGCTGCAGGCCGCTCCCACCCCCTCCACGTGCCCGCGGCCCGGCACCGCACCGCGGCCCCCCGGAACCCCTCAGCCCCCTGGGGCCGAGCCCCGGGCACTCCCCGCACCCGGCGGGGGGCCGAACGCGCCGCCTTGACGCCGCCAGCCCCTCGTGGCCGCCCGCCCTCACCCTCCTTCTTCGCCTTGGGCGCCATCTTGGGCGGCCGGAAGCCGAAAGGGGCCGCCCGCCCCGCGCCGCACGGGCTTATAGCCCCAAATCGCGCGAGATCTCCCTGCCCCTCTCGCCGCGAGGCTCGCCGGGAAGTGTAGTCTCGGGGGGCCGACTCTTGAGCGCATGCGCAGATCGCCCCGTCGCCCCGCGGGGCATCATGGGGGTTGTAGTCCCGCTCCCCTCCCCGTAGTCACCGGGTGGGGAGGGCCGGGGTGCGCCCCGCTGGGGGGGGTGGGTCCCGGGGGTCCCGGGGGTGCGGGCGGCGGCGGCAGGGCCCGGCCCGGCGGGAACCGGAGTGCGGGCCCCTCCCCGCCCCGAAAGGCCCGAGGGAGGGGCCAGGGCGCCGAGGGTGCAGCGCCGAGCACCGCGAGCGGCGGCGGGAGGGGCGCGGTAACGGGGTAACGGGGAGGGGAGCACCGGGAGGGGACACCGGGGAAGGGGGGGGGGGGCACCGGGGGGAGGACACGGGGGTGTGGGGGTGGCGGGGACACGGGGACAGCCAGGCACCGGGGACACGGGGACGGGGGTGGTGGCACCCCGGGGTGAGGGGACACCGGGGGGGCACCGGGGGGGACACGGGGACATGGGGACAGCGGGGGGGGGGGGCACCGGGGGGACGGGGGGAGGTAACCGGGACCAAGGGACACGGGGACGGGCTGTGCCGGGGTGCTTCGGGTGGGGACACGGGGACACGGGGACTGAGGATGCCCAAGGGATGCACGGGCAGCGGGGACGGGGGACGGGGACATGGGGACCGGGGGACAGGGGGGACATGGGGACAGCGGGACTTGGGGACTGGGGGATATTGGGACCGGGGGACACGGGGACAGGGGGACCAGGGGACATGGGGACATGAGGCGGGGGAATGGGGGACGTGAGGACATGAGGGACTGGGGGACAAGTGAGATTTGGGGACACGGGGACAGCAGGAGTTGAGGACCTGGGGACAGCAGGACTTGGGGACGCAATGATGGCAGGACTTGGGGACTTGGGGACAGGATGACTTGGGGACCCAGGGAGAACAGGACTTGGGGACATGGGGACAGCAGGAGTTGGGGGCGCAGGGACGGTGGGACTTGGGGACTTGGGGACAGGATGACTTGGGGACCCCGGGAAATCGGGACTTGGGGACACGAGGAAAAGAGAGTCTGGGGACACGGGCGCAGCGCCGCCCCCTGCTCCATCTCTCCCCAGGCCTCTCGGCGGCCCTCAGCCCGTCCCCGCTCCGTCCGGCCGCCGAACCCACCCCGGTGGCCCCAGGGGACCATGAACGTGCTGGCCCCCGTCCGCAGGGACAGGGTCATCGCCGACTTGCCGCAGGTGACCGGGGAGGGGACGGCGGCCCGGGGGTGGCCTCCATGAGCCCCGCAACCTCACCGGGGTCCCCTTTGTCCCCCCCCCCCGTGGCAGTGTTTTCGGAAGGAGGCCGCCCTGCACGCCCGCCCCGCTTTCCACCCCAGCGTGGCCAGCGCCTGCCAGGAGCAGCAGACGGGCACCGTGGGGTGAGGACCCCCCCCCGCCCCCGGGAGGGGGGCACGGGGGTGTCCCCCCCGAACTGGGGGGGGGGTCTCCGGCGTGTCCCCACAGCGGGAAGGCGCCGCGTGGCTGCCAGCGCTGCCCGGCTGCGTCACGGCGCAGGAATGCAGCGGGGGGGGGGGGGGGGGCGGGCGGGGGTCCGGGCTGGGCTGCGGCTGCTGGTGGTGGTGGGAAATGAGGGCGGGGGGGGAACGGGGGCGATGGGGGCGCGGGGGGCACGGTGCTGCCGGGGGGTTCGGGGGCTTCCCAAAATGGCTGGCAGGAGGGGGGGGGGGGGGGGGGGCGGTACTGGGTGCCCCCCCGCAGTGGCTGTGCTCCCCTCTGCCCCGCAGGTTCAAGATCTCCAAGATCATCGTGGTGGGGGACCTGTCGGTGGGGAAGACCTGCCTGATCAACCGGTAACGGGCCCCCGCCCCGCAGGAGGCGCTTCTGGGGGGGGGGGGGGGCACAGTGGGAAGAGCCCCCCCCCCCCCCCCCGCCCTCCCCGGGGGCTGACACTCGTCTCCTGCCCCCCCCCCCAAGCTTCTGCAAGGACACCTTCGACAAGAACTACAAGGCGACCATCGGGGTGGATTTCGAGATGGAGCGCTTCGAGGTGCTGGGGGTGCCCTTCAGCCTGCAGCTGTGAGTTGGCGCCAGCCCCGTGCGCATCCCCCCCCCCCCCCCCCCCCCCCCCCCGCCCCGAGGCTCCCGCTGCCCCCCCTGACCTCCTGCCCCCCCCCCCCTCCAGCTGGGACACAGCCGGCCAGGAGCGCTTCAAGTGCATCGCCTCCACCTACTACCGGGGAGCGCAAGGTGAGACCCCCCACCCCCCACCCCCCCACCCCGTGTCCCGTCCCCGCCGGCCGTCCCCGTCCCCATCTCACCTCTCCTCCCCCCCAGCCATCGTCATCGTCTTCGACGTTAACGACGTGGCGTCCCTGGAGCACACGCGGTAAGTGACACCCGGCCAAGGGGACGGGGACGTGGGGGGGGGGGGGGGGCTGGAGGGGGGGGGGGGGCACGGGGCCGTCACGACCGCCGGCGCGCGAGCAAGAGGGCAGCGCTCGGCCGGTGACGGCGGCCCCGCAGGCAGTGGCTGGCTGACGCCCTGAAGGAGAACGACCCATCCAACGTCATCCTCTTCCTGGTGGGCTCCAAGAAGGACCTGAGCGTGAGTGTGTCCCCCCCCCCCCCCCCCCGTGGGCCCCCCCCCCGCTGCGCGGGGGCCGTCCCCAGCACCCTCCCACCCCCCCCTTTTGGCAGACGCCGGCGCAGTACAGCCTGATGGAGAAGGATGCTCTCAAGGTGGCCCAGGAGATGCAGGCGGAGTTCTGGGCCGTGTCCTCGCTCACCGGTGGGTCCCGGCCAGGGGGTGGGGGTTCAGGTGCCTCCCCCCCCCCCCCGGCAGGACAAGGGGCTCAGGGGTCTTATCCCGTGGGGCAGGGGAGAACGTGCGGGATTTCTTCTTCCGCGTGGCGGCGCTGACCTTCGAGAGCAGCGTGCTGGCGGAGCTGGAGCGCGGCAGCGCCCGCAGGATCGGCGACACCGTGCGTGAGTACCCCCGGCTGCCGCCCCCCCCCCCGGGTGCCCCCCGCCGCCCCCCACCCCCCACCCACCCTTTTTCCCTCCAGGCATCAGCAGCAACGAGAGCGACCTGTACCAGTCGGCGCCCCGCAAGAAGCCCAAGTGCTGCCAGTGAGGGGGCAGCCCCGTGCCCCCCCGTAACGCCCGTGTCTCCGTACCAAAGAGCAGCGGCCCCGGCCGCCCCGAGGAGCCGTCCCTGCGGCCGGGGCTGGGCAGGGGCACCCGCGGCCCCCTTAGCTATGCAAACCCACTCAGGGGGAGACGCCCCCAGCCTTCCCTTTGTTTTAATAAAATGTTTTTTTTTATGCTTTTTAAAAAAGGCGTCGGGCTGGCGGGCAGGAGGCAGAGCCAGCGGCACGGTGCTGGAGGAGTTGTTACGCCAAAAACCCAAACCGGGCAGAAAACGCCCCAAACTCGGGGTGCACGGTGCCGGACCCAGCATCATTCCCAGCCCGTCTGGTGGCGGTCGAAGCGTGGCTGCAGGCGGGGGGGCACGCAGTGGGCGCACTTGTAGCGCTCCCGGATCCACCGCGCGCCCTCGCTGTCCTCGATGCAGACGGCCGCGACGCCTGCGGGACACGGCGGGGGCTCAGCGCCGGCCGCCGCCGCCCCCACGGGCGCACCCCGGGGCGCCCCCTCCTACCTGCCACGACCCCCCCCAGCCGCTCCACCAGCCGGATGGCCGCTCGCATGGTGCCCCCGGTTTCCACCCACTGGTCCACGAGGAGGACGCGCAGACCTAGGGAGGGGCAGAGGCTGCGTCCGAGCGCGCGGTGCACGGTGCCCGCGCCGGCAGCCCGCCGTGGCGGGAGCGCCCCGTGGGCTCACCCGGCGAGACGGTGTCGGTGCGGACCTCCATCACCTTCTCTCGGCCTGAGTAGTCGGTGTAGGGCTCCGACAACGTCTCCACGCAGAGGTGCCCGGCTTTACGGATGGCCAGGAAGCCCTTGTGTAGCGCGGTGGCCACGGCAGCACCTGGGGGCGGCCGCGGCGCTGTCAGCCCCCGTGGGGACAAGGTTTGGGGACCCCGGGCTCACCCGCATCGCCCCTCACCCAGGATGAAGCCCATGGCATCGATGCCGGCCACCAGGTCGATGGGGTCCCCCTGGAAGGGCTGCAGCAGGTCAGCCACGCAGTCCTGCAAGCCCTGGGGAGGCAGCGGAGGTGCTGGGTGCCCCTAAGGGTGCCCACACCCCCTGGACCCAAAGCCCACCCGCATGCCAACCCCCCCCCCGGGTGCCCCCTGCCCAGGCGCTGGGTACTTGCGGGTGGCAGTAGAGCCGGGACGGGTCCAGCCAGGCGTAGTTGGGACCTTTGGTGTTGGGGGCCATCAGCGCCAGGTACCAGCCCTTCTCGCGGGCGGCGGGGACGTGGCTCAGGTCCATGCACGGGGACCACAGGCGCTGCGAGCACGGGGGGGCTGCGGGCGTGCAAGGGGGTGAGACCCCAGACCCCTCAGGGCACCCCGTGGCTCGGGGCACCCCGACTTCCCCGTGCACACCCCAATTTCCCCGTGCACACCCCACGGCCCTGCGTCGGGCTCCGTACCTGGGTGCCGGCGGCGAGGACGAGCGGAGCGGGACTGTCATGGGGACCCAGTACAGTCACAGACAGCGACAGCTGAGCAGGGGCAGCCCCGTGGTGCTGGGCCCCCTGCCAGCACCCTCGGCCAGCGGGGACCTGGGCTGGTGCCAGGCAGGAGCCATGGCGGTGACGTGCCCCCACCGGGGGTGGCAGGGAGCACTGGGGGGGGGGGGGGGGGGGTGTCACACCCCTGCGAGCGTGTCCCCAGCACCCAGAGGTGCCAGGGATGGGTGCGGGTGTGCAGAGCATCCCGTGAGTGTGAGGTTTGGACACGGCAGAGCCGTGCTCAGGGTGCAGCCTTTGGGGGTCTCGGCCAGCGTGGGGACTTCTCGAGGCCGCGCACGTCCCCGCTGGGGCCTCGGGCGCCGTCCTGCCCCGCCAAGCGCTGGCTCCACCGGCCAGGCTCCGCGTCCTGACTGCAAATGGGCTTTGGCAAAGGGGAGCCTGCGAGGGGCGACGAGCCCTGGCAGCCTGGCTGCGAGCTGCCGGCCCTGGCTGAGCACGGGCCCCAGGGAAAGCTCCGTGGGGCAGCTGGGAGCTGCGTCGCCCCCATCTGTGTCCTGTCCCACGGCACGGCCCCGGTGGGTGCCGCAGCTCCTCGCGTCCGTCGTGGCCACGGGGGAGCGTGGCTGGGGCTGCGAGCGCTGGCACCTTGTGAGTTAGGACCAGAGCATCACCCCACTGGCTGTACTGGCACAGGCTGCACCGCGCGGAGCCGAGTTGTGCCGTGCCAACTGGGACATGCAATGCCGTGCCATGCCGAGCCATGCCGTGCCACGCTGAGCTGTGCCAAGCAATGCCATGCTGAGCTGCACCGTGCCATGCCGTGCCATGCCATGCTGTGCCACGCTGTGCCACGCTGTGCCAAGCAATGCCATATCGAGCTCCACCATGCCATGCCATGCCGAGCTGTGCCATGCCATGCCGTGCTGTGCCGTGCCGTGCCACACCCAGCTGTGCCAAGCAGTGCTGTGCCGAGCTGCACCTTGCCATACCACACCGTGCCGAGCCGTGCCGATCCAAGCTGTGCCGAGCCACGCCGTGCCGTGCCATGCCATGCCAAACTGTGCCAAGCAATGCCACGCCAAGCTGCACCATGCCAAGCCGTGCCGAGCTGTGCCGATCCAAGCCGTGCCGAGCCACGCCGTGCCGTGCCATGCCATGCCAAACTGTGCCAAGCAATGCCAAGCCAAGCTGCACCATGCCAAGCCGTGCCGAGCCGTGCCGATCCGATCCGACCCGAGCCGTGCCGTGCCGAGCCGTGCCGCCCCGCGGTGGGCGGGCCGTGCCGTGCCGAGCCCCGCTATAAGGCGGCCCCTCCGCGGTGCGGGCCCCGCGGTGCCATGTGCGCCCCGCGGCCGCTCCTCCGCCTCCTCCTCCTGCTGCTGCTGCTGGTGGTCGCCCCCGGAGCAGCCCCGAGCCCCGGAGCGGCCCCCCCGGGGCGACCCCGAGCCCGCCGCGGGCTCACCTACCCCGGGACGCTGTGGTGCGGAGCTGGGAGCAACGCGGATGCCTACGAGCAGCTGGGTAAGGAGCGAAGGAGCCCGTCCCTGTCCCTCAGCTCGTCTGCACCCTGCCCGTCCCCATCCCAGGGCTGGTGCTGGTCCACCAGTTTGCCCCATCCCAGGGCTGCTCCGTCCCAGTCCCCATCCCAGTGGCCTGATCCACCCCCCCAGAATGGTCCCAGTCCATCCTGGTCCATCCCGCTGCCATTCTGGTCCCCAGGTGCTGGTCCCGTCCCCGTCCCAGTGCTGGTCCAAAGCAGTCCATACCCAGTCCCTCCTCTGGTCCCCATCCTGGTGCTCATCCCGTCCTGATCCCCAGACTGGTCCCAGTCCAACCCAGTCCATCCTGCTCCCAATCTCATCCCCACTGTGGTGCTGGTCCAGCCCCAATCCCCATCCCAGTCCCATCCCAGTCCCAGCCCTGTCCCTCCCAGTTCCCATCCCAATCCTCGCCCCAGCCCCAATCCCAACCCGACCCAGCCCCACCCCAGCTGCACCCAGACCCCCCCGCGCTGCCCGCGGCCCTGCCTGCACCCCGTGCCGTGCCCGCAGGGGAGCACCGGGACACCGACCGGTGCTGCCGGGACCATGACCACTGCCAGCACGTCATCCACCCCTTCACCGCCCGCTACGGCTACCGCAACCTGCGCTGGCACACCATCAGCCACTGCGACTGCGACCGCAGGTGAACACCCCCGGGTCCCCAGGGGTGTGTGTGTATTTGGGGGGGGGGGGGGGGTCCCAGCCTGGCCACCCCCCCCTCACCCGGTTCCGTCCCGCAGGTTGAAGGAGTGCCTGCAGCAGGTGAACGACACGGCCTCGCGCGTGGTGGGCCAGGCTTTCTTCAACGTCATCCGGGTGCCCTGCTTCGAGTTCGCCTACAAGGAGGAGTGCGTGGAGCCCTACCTCTACGTCTGGTGAGTGTCCCCACCCCCCACCCCGGGTCCGGCCCCGCTGCTGCTGCCCCCATCCCTGACCCACGCCGTCCCCGCTCCCCGCAGGTGCAAGGCGTACAACACGGTGGCCGTGGCGGTGCCCAGGGAGCCGGTGCTGTACGAGTTCGGCGGGGAGCTCATCGACAGGGCGGCGTGGCTGGGGGGGGATGCCCTGAGCCCCCCTTGGGGAGGAGGAGAGGTCCCGGCGCAGCGCCATGCCCGCCTGCTGCCCGCCGCCAAAGAGAGGAAAGGGATGAAGGATAAGAAAAAGAAGGGGAAGGGGCTGAAGAAGAAAAGCCCTGCCGAACTCGGGGAGCTGAGCCACGATGCGCCCGCCACCCACACTCCTCCCGGCGCCCAGCCGGGCTCGGGGGCGCAGGACCCGCTGCCGGACCGGGGGGAAGCGGCCAGCGGCAGCAGGAAGAGGAGGAGGAGGAAGGAGAGAAACAGAAAGAAGAGGCTGAAAAGCAAAGCTGAGCCGGAGGCTGCGTGAGCCCCGCTGCCGCGGACCTGGCTCCCCGCGCGGGTCCTCGCTGTGTTAATAAAGTAGGGCGTCGAGCAGATGGAGCTGTGTGGAGCAGGGAGGAAGGAGCACGCCGGGGGCAGTGCCACGGGGGAAAGCCTCGGGTTAAGCCCGCTGATGGGCTGGGGAGGGTGGGAATGGGGCCTTGCCGCCTGACCTACCTGGGGGCACTTTGCTGGTCCCCATGCATGGCCCCACAGGGCCCCAGAGAAAGGGAAAACCCGAGGGTCTGCAGGGTTGTGCAAAAAAGAAAAGGTCTGAAGGGGCTTGAGGTACTCCCCAGCACTCGTGGAGGCTCATTTCACGTTCCTGAGGATGGTGAAGTCACGTCCCTGGTGAGGGAGGACACCAGCTCCTGTCCCCATTTCAGCACAGGGCACAGCCCCCGTTTTGCAGGGCTGGGGTTTGGGAGCCCTGCTACAGCTGGTTGAGCTCCAGCTCCCCGGGGTGTTATTTCCCGGGAGCAGCAATGACCGAACGGCACCGCCCCAGCTCTGACCCCCCTTTTCCCAGGCTGGGAGCGAGGTGCTCAGCACCAGCACCTCCTTTTCCAGCCCCACCAGCAGCTCACCCCACGCACCGCCGGCTTGGCCCCTGCCTCCGGGAGCAGGGCAGCTCACAGGCGGTGCTGGTCACACGCACCACAGCCAGCTGTGGGGCTGAAAGCAGCTGCATGGGGCCGAGCAGCCCCTCTCCCACCCCAAAACACAACACGGGGACCAGGGGCAGACGTGCTCAGTGCAGACGATGCCACCTCTGCCGCCCCACTGGGGAGGCGAAGCAGTGGCCAGCTCGCAGCATCGCCGCACGGGGAGCTGGAGCCGGGGTGGGCTGCTCGGGGAGGAGAGGGGTCCCCGTCCTTCCCCGGAGACTTCACACACTGCAGGAGCTCTGGGGTGTGCGACAACAGAAGCTTTTCCAGCCCTGGGACAAAGGCAGAGGCACAGCCAGCAATCGCAGGCTGCTCGGGCAGCCCGACTCGTTCCCCTGCTGGTAAGGGGGTGCCTGAATTGAGGGCAGTGCTCGGGGACAGGACACGGGTCCAGCAGGAGGGCAGCGCTGCCCCGCACCAACCCCGCCGCTCCCGGAGAGGCGCCCGAGGAGCGGATGCGATCCCACGTCCCTGAACTGAAAGGAGCACGAGAGCCCACGGAGGAAACACTGAGGCTGCACCAAGTCATCGCGCCCTCGAGCAGCACCGCTCACGGGTGCCAAGCCCTTGGGGCAAGCGCAGCACCAGTGCTGAAACACAGACAGCTTACAGGCAGCTTCCCAAAAGTAGAATTTTTATTGACGGTATGGGGAAACTAAAAACAAAGCTGAAAAGGAGCCGACAATGCACAAGTAGCCCCCCGGTACGGGTCAGAGACATCCTTGGTAAAACTCCCATCGTAGCATTTAATAAAATAAAAAAATAGCACAAGGTTAGTACACCTGCAAGCCACCCCGGCACGGCCCCATCCCGGCCTGCGGCTGCAGGAGGGACATGGCCGTGTCAGCCCCCAGCACCCCAGAGGAGATGGCGTGGAAGCCAGGACCTGCATTTCTCTCTGGAAACTGCTTTGCTTTGTTCTCCTGCGTTGCTGCCATTCTTCAGGAGCATTTACATGCAAAAAAGACCTTTGTTTATCCGGAGCTGCTGTTCTTGCTCATTTCTTAGCGAAGAGGCGGCTAACCAGGAGCACTCGGAGGAACAAAGACCCTGCTTCCATAGAAAATCCCTACGAACAAAGGAGGAGAGGGGAAAGTGTGTGCAGCAGAAACTTTCCAGTTCAGAAATGCCTCTCAGCGCTGGCAGTTCCTGACGTGACAGAAGTTATAACAGGAGTCATCCGCATCATCTGCCCCCTCCCAGGCCCCCGGTACCTCCCCCAGCCAGTGAGAGACGTGCGGGCCTTGCGAGGTGCCGGTACGCGTGCATGATGTCTCTACACAATACATCAAAACAAATCATTTTTTTTTTTTTAATCAGCTCAACAGAAACCAGCTTCTCCGTGAAAGTTTCGGCACACAGAAGGCAACTCCAAGCAACAAAGGAGGAAGGAGCAGCGGCTTTCAGCGCTGAACTCTGCTCCTGCGGCCAACCCGGGGCTGAGAGGAGAGGGCAGGCAGGCAGCGCGGGGTGCAGACAGAAAACCTCTCGAGTAGCGTTCAGTAGAAACACTATTTATTCACCCCTTTTGGTTACAAGTGGGCAGGGTTAAGCTGACGCGGAGGAGGATGCCATGCGCTCAGCTGCTTTACGTCCCCCTCCGCCATACGAGCGGCTGCTCTCGCGGCGTTTCAGCCCGAGTGTCTGGCCCATGCTTGGGAAAGCTGCTGGTGCCTGGGGTTTCGCTTCGCAGTCTGATTTAAAAACAAAACAAAACAAAACAACCCAAAAAACTAAATAAATATTGATCCAAAAGAAGCCAGAGGAGAGCAACCTTTTGGTACAACAGCTGCGTTTCTCTCTGGCAAGACCCCTACCCCCAGAGCTGCTGCGCGAGACCCCTACGAACACGCCTGGGGGTTGACACAGACTGCGGAGCCTGTTAACACGTGAAACCACGGAGCGAACAAACAACAGAAACCTTTTGAGAACCCTGGTTAGCTTGTCACAACCCCAGTGACTTTGCTTCGCGCGCTCTGGACGAGGAGAGCCGACAGTCAGGGTTTGGGAGAATCCAAAGAAAACAGGCTCACTCCAGGCCAGTGGTCTGCAGTTTCAGCTACGTTTGCTTCCTGGTCTTCGCTGTGAAAGCAGACTGCTGTGCGCGTAAAAGGATGGACTCATTTGACCTTGTAACTGCTCTGCCGAGCTTCCAAGTGGTGAACCAGGGACCTGGAACGCAGAGGCCACTGCAGTTGTCCTTTCCTATGATATATTTATATATATATAGTATATATATATTTAGACCAGCCCTGCCAAGTCTATTCGTTCGCTCAGGTGCACATCACCAAGAGTCATTTCCCACCATCTCATGACGTATAAAACAGGAGTTACGTGGCTAAGGGAAGGGAAGTTGTTTTCAACTGTTCGCTCTCCCTTCCCTTTCCGAGAGAAGGGAGCGGAGGTCACGGACCAGGTCCAGCACAGCCTATCGGTCCATCTCGTCGAGCAGCGGCGTGGCGTCCCCGGCGATGGACATGGGCGTGCTCTCGATCATGGGGCTGGGGGACGGGCGAGGAGTCAACCTCTGCTTCTGTTTCCTCCGTTCAGCCTCCTTCTCCTGGAGCCACTGCTCGGCCATCTTCCCCCAGTCGATCGCAGCGTGACTGTTGGTCCTGTAACGACAGAATCAGGAGGTGTGACGTGCCAGAAAGCAAGCCCAGAGTAGCTTTCCCTGCCCTCCCTCTCCAAAAGATCCCACGCGGGAGGATTTGAGACAACCCCACCGTGCTGCTTCCATGGAAATCCACAAAAGCAACCAGCAGGTGACGCAGGCAGATGCGTGCACCCGGCGCCACTCACTTTGGCTGCTGCCTCTGCCTGGAGCTGGACGATGGCTGCGACTGTGTCTGGGACTGGGTGGACTGGGGTGTGGTGTTGGCCTGCAGCTGGTACTGGGGGGTCGTGATCGGCTGGCTGGGGGTAGTGTAGGAGTAACTGGGGGTCATCAGAGGGGTGGCCACTGGTTGCTGTGCTGGAGTCGTGAAGACCTGCAGGAAGCAGAGGCTGTTAGAGGACAGCGGGTAAACCCTGCCAGGCTGCGAGGCAGAGGTTTGGCGTGCTCTGCACCGCCCTGCTCGCCAGGGAAGCTGCTGCACGCTCCCAGGCCTGCTGGAGCCCCTCATCTGAGCAACAAGAGGTTCACAGAGATCACAGCCTAGGGAATGGGGGGCGGCAGGGCAGAAGGAGCAGCACCCTGCTGAGCACAGGACATTTCTGGGTCCTGCTTCTTCCTCCCCCAGAGCCTCCAGCCATAAAATAGCCACCCTTCTTTGTTCATCCCACACAGGGTACAAGGGGAGATGTTCAAAGCAAACAAAGGTAAGGACCACAAGCGAGATGGGCACCAGAGATCCAGAAACATCCTACGGTGGACATGAAGAACAGATGAACTTGCCCTTATTTTTCTGCCCTAGTGGGTTGCAGAGAAGGCAGCTCCCGAGATGGCTCCCTCCCAGATCCCAAGCTGGCTGGCTCACTGTTTGCTTAGTCTTTTTGCCTGTTCATCTCCTTTTTCCTTCAGATTGTCTTGGTGCTTAACACATTGGGTTATCCACAGTCCCTGCCTATCCCCAGCTCAACACTTGTTTTGCAAAACTCCATGAAAGCCTCCCAAGGTGGTCCAGAAGAGAATCTCTCCTCCCTGCAAGCCTTGTCTTGCAGCGCCTCTTCATCAGATCTAATGGCAGGGCGTGTTTCTTGTACCCAGACAACTCAGTCCTTCCGCAGCTGGATTTAGCATCAGGGTCAGCCAGGGAGCTGGCAGTGTGTGCCGGGGGGAGGCAGGCACCAGCGTGCGTGAGGAAAGGCTTCAGCACGAGCTGAAACTGTTCAACTCCCTGCAAAGCCCCTGGGTATTCGGTCAGGCTGAGGTGTTCGCCTGCCGGTGCAGCTTGGAGATTAGCACGCTGAGCTGAAAAGCCCTGCAAACTCAGCGCATAGTTTCCCAGCTAATCTCTTCCTCTGGCAGCTCACGTTGGCGATTCAGGGGCACAATCACAAGGTTGTGTGCCTTCACCGCTGGATCCCTTCTCTCTACCCTGCCACATTCCTTGGGGGCCTGGCCAGTTTGCTATTTGTTTCAACTCTCTCCAGAGCAGGACTGGGTTACACGCCTCATTTCCTCAGCCAGGGGAGGAAGAGATCTGGTCCAAGAACCCTGTCAGGCTCCCCTCTGCAGAAGTATGGGTGCAGCTAGGATCTCTGGCAAGGAGCAACCCCTCAGCCCAGCAGAATCCCCACGGGATGGTTTCTAGCGGTGGGAAGAAGCCACGCAGCACCTCGTCCCCAAGGCTTAGAAGTGACACCTACATGGTACGCGCTGCTGCCACCTCCGCTGCCCCCGTAGCCATACTGACTGGATGCCCACTGCGCAGGGGTGGCATTTGGGTTCTGCCCCTGGCCCGTCACGGCAGCGATGGCACTGAACATCTGGGAGGTCATGTTCTGCGGGAGGGCGTTCACTGCACGGGTCAGGTCTGCAAGAAGGACCATCGTGTTAGACAGCGCAGAGCCTGGAGGAGGACCTCGCACCCCAGTTCCACCAGGAGAAGCCTGCACTGACCTGCCAGGTTAATGTTAGCTGGAGTAGCGTTAATGGAGGCTGGAGTCCTGGTCCGACTGCTACTGCTGGGGGTAATACCTGTGTAAAATAGAAGCCAAGGGGGATGGGTTAGTTCTCCCAGAAGAGCAGCTATTGGTCTGGAACTCGTGATTTGAAAAAAAAATATAATGTTGGAAACACTTGTATTGGCAAGGTGCAGTTTTACCAGGACATGGCGTGTGCAGGATTGTATAGTGGGAGAGGCTAAAGGAGGGGAAAGGGGCAATTCCTTTGCTGCATGGCCCACGTGGCCAAAAGATTAATTCTTAGGAGTGCTCTTAACAGGTCCATGGAATACAAAAACTTGAGCACCGCTTTGAAACCTTCCAGGTATAGAAAATCCTAGAACACATTTCAGGGACAAAGAACACAGAATTGCCCCTACGACGTGACACCCACGAAACAGAAAGCCGAGACACAGGTTTTGGGATGCTCACCTGGAACAGGGTCCTGATAATGATCCTTAAACCATCGGAAGAGTCCGTTCACGGTAGGGAAGATCTGGCCCCGGTAGCGGAACCCTTCTGGTGTGACCGTCACATACTCTATCCTGTGAGGAGGAGCAGTGAATGCAGGAGAGCACAAGAGATCACAGGCTGCTTCAGATACCTGCCTCCATACAGCACCCTCGTGCTAACAGGCAACAATAGGAACAGGCATGACAGGGAAGGCCTACAAACTCTGGTGAAGGCTGACTTACAGTGAGACTGAAAGAACTGGAAGAGAAACTGGCAGCAGTAAGGCCAGGTGTGGTACTGGCAGTACTCAGCTCCAGCTGCTGGGCTTGCCTCTCATTTACCTTGGTTTGCCTCGAGGCTGATATCCCAAGAGGAATTTGCCAGGTAGATCTTTACAGGCACTGATAAAGTAGGGAATAAATGTTGGCTTCTCTTTCTTGGTCTTTATCAGCAGCTCTTCCAGCTTCTAATAGAGAAAGGAAGAGAAAAAGAAATGCTCAAGCAGAGCCTACATTTTTAGCGACACAGAGAACCTGCAGATATCTCCCTCCATGCTGTTTTCAGTCCGTTTTCTCCCCAGCCCTGATGCCAGCAATCCGACAAGGACCACCAACAGCACTGTTTCTGAGCAGGTTTCTGTGAGCAGACAAACCACAGCCTGGGAGGCTTAGCCCAGGCAACGCATATTACTGGTTCTGATCACAAATCTGCAGAGAGAAGCACTCTCTCCAGTGACATTTACTGTCTGGGCTCTGGCACAGCACTGTAGGTGCTCCTCCACACTCCCAGTGCAG
The DNA here is from genome assembly GCF_009769625.2 of Cygnus olor. Classification (NCBI taxonomy): domain Eukaryota; kingdom Metazoa; phylum Chordata; class Aves; order Anseriformes; family Anatidae; genus Cygnus; species Cygnus olor. The sequence continues at coordinate 6,896,624 of NC_049188.1, read as the reverse complement.
GAACCCATCCTGACTCCATTGCTCCTAGACAATCTCCCTGAAACCTAGAGCTGGAAAGTGACTGCCAAGCCCCAAGCGACAAGGAAGATCAGAGCTCAGGAAGATCAGAGCAGCTCACGCTAGACTCAAAGAGTTTAAGATCTGCCCTGGGACAAAGAAAACTATTTATCTCCCACACAAGCTACCGCAGCCTGGGACGGGCTCACCTTCTTGTCTCCACCGTTGCAATCCTGATAGTATTTGTGATTCAACAGGTCTCTGGCAAAAGAAGCCATAGGCTGGACATAGCGAGCGACAATTTCATCCAGGTCTTCAAACTCCTTTGGACAAACACATTTAAAGAGGTATTTAGGGTGCGTGATGAGGAACTCTGATCCTAGCATACAGCTATTGGTCATCCTGCACAACAAGGCTGGATGCTTTGAGTGAAAAGTGTCTAAGAAGGAGAGTAACGTCCATTGCAATAGTCTGAACGCAGCTGCAAGGACAGAAAAGCTGTGCCAACCTGTTCCTGCCAAGGAGGTACTTCTGCCACACCAAATCCTTCCCAGGCATGCTCTGCAGGGCTCTTACCTCTGTGTTAATCCAAAGCGTGGAGCCCAGACTGAAAGCGTTCTCCTTGCCCTCTTCTCGGACATCCACGTGCTGGTAAATCCCATCGTTCACCTTCCAGGTGACAGTAAGGTGGTTCTCCCCTTTGCTGCTTGGCCGAATAATCACGTCCCCTTGGTCCATGGTCTCCATCATCTTCTCAGCTTGCTTGAAGCTAATGTTGTGGAATGACGGGTGAGCAATTACTCTCTTGATGTACGCTAGGGGACAAAGAGGAGTATTTAGGCTTCCAAGAGGAACTGCTTTATTCCAAGCGCACATCTAATTGTGCTTATTCTCCTAAAGCACCCTGGGAAGGCTGGTGTCACAGGGGAGAGAAAAAGGACAGACTCACTTGTTCGCTGCTGCTTTCTTTTCAGGTCTTCTTCCTGTTTGTGATCTGCTGCCTCAGAGTCAAAGTCATAGTAGGTGTCTTTAGGCAGTTTCCACTCGTTGTTCTTATCCACCAAGTCAGAAGTCCTGCAGGTCAGATCTGCACTGAACTTCTCAATGTCGATCTTCATAATCCTGCAGTGAACAGTCATTCCCACCTGCAGGAGAGGGTCATGCACAGCTGGTCAGCAGGCGTGGCTGATACGCCAGGCACCCTGCGTTACAGAGCAGTCTGTGCGGGGCCGTGCTGCCAATGAAGTACAAGTCACCTCGCATATTTCAGACTGATACCACCTTTAAAAGTGATCCTTCGATACGAATTGAAAAACACCTGATCCCCAAGACTAGAATCAAAAGAGATTAAAGACATTTTTTGCTGGCAGTTCTCTAGCACCTAATATCTACACCCCACGTCACACTGAACACTGCATGTCTGGAAGCTGAGGACAATGAATTTTGCTATTTCAGGTATCTTTAACAATGGGAGCAGCAAAACCGGACTTCATGATGCACAAGAAAGCAGTTATGTCTGTTCAGAAACAGGCTGGAAGACACCCAAAAGACTACCCTACTTAAATGGGAAACGGAAAATCCCGCCACAAAAACTGCAATGTCTTACTCCAGTTAACCGTGCTGAAGTCAACAATGTCTCTTTAAAAAGCTGCTAAGAGATCTCCGTGCTTACAGGATTATCCATCACCTGCATGGACTGTCAGGGCGTCCAAGAAGATGGCAAAGATGTTAAACCTATTTTATCATGTGATAGAAATACGTGATTCTGTTTCTTTCAGAACCCCAGTCCCTGTCCTGAACAAGACCAGTAACTCTGACGACCTCCACAAATGAATTGCGAAAGAAGAAAAAGTTACAAGAGAGGGAAACAGACCCCGCATATCTAACTAACAGCAGTTCTGTGAACTCTTTAGAAAGCCGGAAACAAAGGGCAGCTCTGCATTAGAATGCCTTCTGGTCTCCCAAACCCAGACTATAATAAATTCTCCCACAGTACAACATGTTAACTGATTAACATGGTTTCTACCAGCTGCCAAGAGAGATTTGCACTGTGGGACAGGGACGCTAACCAGAACCTGAACTTGCTGCTGATTTAAAGTCCTTCAATGAAAAGTAAGGTTTGAGAAACCATTTAGGGAACAGCATTAACCAAACTCTGAATTATTGCCATTGACTCCACGCTCTTCTAGTTCTTGCAGCGTATGTGAAAATTCACTGCTTTCATACCTTCACCCTTTCTTCTGGCCGTTTGACCACCTTATCACTAAGAAATTTTGTTGGGATGAAGCCAGCAACGCCGTTATCCAGACGTGTCTTCACTCCAATGGCCTGACCTGGGCAGGAACCGCTGTCAAAGTGATTCCAAACCTGGAGCAAGGCAAAGATAAAAAGTCAGTCAGCATGGAAACACAATAACCCGGGCAGCTCACACTCACACAAGTCTAAAAGCTGTGTCAGCAAACAGGCACAGCCAGCACAGACGTGTGGAAGGGCAGAGGACAGAAGACTTCAATGAAAGCTACCCAGTAACACGGTCTTCCTACCTAAACTGAGCAGAACTGATGGGGCTTTGCAACCAGGAAGGCCAGAATATTTTTAGACCCTGAACAGAAGCCTGCAGCTAGGGCTGGTTTCTAACGAACACTATAGGACTTTAAAGTCACTGATTACCAATGCTGGAATTCAAATGTTTGGAAGAGAGACCTAAAGTACAGCTGCATTAAGCAGCAGGGAGTCCAGATAAGTTCTTAAAATTGTGAAGGTGGCAGAACAAACTTCTGTTCTCCATGTCACTGGCAGCTTCTCTGCGTAAAACACAATCCTAGACCACAAACAAGCCTGCTTTATGTATTTGCAAAGAACTGGCCAGCTTATCCCCAAATCCATTTCACTCCTAGTTCAATTCACTAAGATCCATAAAGGACCCGTCAAATCCATACTGAGGCAATTAGTCAAAACTGGAACATTTTATATTTGCAATCAAAGGTCACATTCAGGTTGGGGTCCTGGGGCACCGCAGACATAATCTTGGCTCTGTTACCTTGTTTCTCAAGAGCCCTTGGCTACTGCACCCCTACAAAATGCTCAAGTCTGCTGAGGCACTCCTGTCAAAGGCAGGGCCAGCGAGAGAAGCAGCCCTACCTCACTGAGCTCTGGAAAGTTATCCTGCTGACAGAAAGGACACTGCCATAGGCCAGTTTCGTCGTTCCGTATTGCCTGGTCATAGCTTTCTCCTTGTGGTCGCCTGTGGGCTATCCCGGTCACGTTGCAGATGATCATTTTACCTGTGGTGTGATGAGAGAAAAGAGAGAACGGAGAACTGAAAGCCAACTGCAGGGCCAGACAGTTACTTTGATCTAAGGCAGATGTGTACGAAGGCGTTAGGAGACTTCCCAGGTACACGAAAAGCTGCTTCACACACATGTAACCTCAGCATTGTCCTGACGTCACCCTCAGCAACATCCCTTTGCCCCACCTCTACACATCTTAAATCAACTTAGGATGGCAACAATCATCAGAGCCCTCTTAGTGAACATGGACATACCTATATAAAAAGTCTCTGGAGTTTCTTTGGTCAGCATGTTGAAGACCTCTTCTGTGTTTGGAGAACGGTATGGTGTTCTCAGGTCCTTGTACCTGCAGCTCAGTTCAGCTCGAATGTCATACAAAGTGATATGCTTGTCACCGTAGCCCTGTGTGGTATTCAAGGGTTATAAAGCCATAAGTGGCAGGAAGGAGGTGAAAAGGGAATCCAGTATAAGTTACGAAATAATTCACAGAAGTTATCAAACACCAAATTTAGAAAAAAAAAAAAAAAGAGGACTGCACAGTGTATCATCAAACTGTAGGACTTAGTCACAGTATGTTGAGGAGGTCAAAATTATTACTAAATTCAGAAAAAAAATAAGTTCAGTGGGGACAAAACCAGCCCAATTACTCTATCTTCCCTTCCCCAGGCATACTTTCTGTAAGCATTTACTACACGCCATTGTCAGACACCAAATACTTGTTACAGCTGTTTATAAATTTTAAAATGGCAACAGATAAATGCTCATCTCCTAAAAAGGACGAAGGTCACCAGCTACAAAACCTAAGAAACTGAGCTGGACAGCACAGCTTCCCCTGTTTCTCAGCACCAGCAATCCCCAGCACACCTGTCTTTCCAGTTCTTCAGCAAAGGCATCAAGATCCAGGTCTTTCAGTCGCTCGGGGTTTTCTAAGATCTCCTCTAGAGCTCCTGCAGGATTAGCATCCTCAGCTGACTCATCATATTCTAAGGCATCTACTGCCATTTTTCTTGCCCATTCGTAGGTTTCAGGATGGACTCTGGAACCATCTAGGACTTCGATGTAGGAATCAGTACTGAAATACAACCAGAGACGTGTTCAGATAAGGACTCTGCAGGGTTCCAGAGTCAGCTCCTTCAGCCTAACACGAATCACGTTATTGACCATCACTGTTGGCTGCGTGGCTGCTTTGCCACCACTGACCCCAAAGGAACAAACTACTTTAAACAGGACACAAAGAATTCTTCCTTGATAAATCAGTGGGACCCAAGGCAAATTCCAGACCGCAGCTCCTGCGCCTCAAGGTCATAGCCAGGCTTTGGGATGCTACGTAGGCTCGATGACTCAGTGTGCTATAGGCGCGGTACGAGCGCATAGCTCCATAAGTTTCCTTCCTTATACAAGTTAAACACTGCCAACTGGTGGTGCAGCCACCTGCATCCAGTTTGGAGAAGTCTTTGCTTTGCCCTTGCACCTCCGGGACTTGCTTCCTGCAAGATCCAAGCACCTAGGAGGGCTGGATCACTCAGCGTAAGGATTCAGCCAGGTGTCCTTGCTCAGACTGCTTTTCAAAGGCAAAAAAAAAAAAAAAAATACTGTGGCAGCCCTAGAAAAAACACGTTCCCAACAAGTGACTCTTCTGCACAAAGCTGGCAGCTGAAGACTTAGAAAACGGGTTATCACTGTCCTCCAAACACACAGCTCTCGTTCAATTACCAGTAACCTAATGCTCTACAAATTTACCAGTACTGCTATGAGGAAGCTGAATTGCTGATTTATGCCTCTATTCTCAAACTTCAGAAAAATAAAATACTGTTGGTAGGACTAGGCAGAAACCAAACAGAAGTGCATACGGGTCACTGACGGACATGCACAAGGACTACGGAAAGTTAAGGAACAACTGGTTTTAGTCTAGTTCCTCTTGACCACAAAAGGGTCTTTCACACCATAGCAAGCTATATAATTAATGTTCCGCAGCTCACATTGCTGGACACGTTTAGCTACCCTTAAGAATCAGATTAATAACCAGCAATACCTGAACTTGGCCGGAGATCAGAGGGGCCACACAGAAACTCCTAGGGACATGGACTCCACAGAACGAGACTGTTTCAGCCTGTGACACATTTAACTTCACAGCCTGTGCAGCACTGAACACAACCCAACACCCACCTATCGCCCAGCGACGCTGTGTCAATTTTGATGAAGCCAGCACAGTTGATAAACACCTTGGGTCCCATGTGACACATCGTAACCAGCTGGGTCCTGTTCTCCAGGCGTGTGTTGTTTTGTTTTAAGATCTGGAGAAAGAGGAAAGAGCGTTAAGTTTTACTGTTCAAACCCGAGGATTTCCCAGGAAAAGCAGAGGATTCACACTGGACAGCGCGGTATTCAAAGCATCTGACATAACCGAGACCATCACAAATCATTAACCGTTGCCCTCTGCCTGTGTCTCAACACTGCACGAAGGGAGATGACTCCCCGTGGAACAGCTCCAGCTCGCAGGAAAAGCGTTGGCTTTTTGCCTTGCGTTTTCTGCAGTATGGAGGCGTCCTGATACTGTGACAGTGCATCCGCTCCTGTGAGTTCAGGAGCTAGCTAGTACTGACAGATCCGCTGAGTTGCGTGGGTCTGTGACGGACACAAGTCCCCAAACAGCTTCGGGGTTAGGCGCAGTGAGGTAACACATTTGAAAACCCGTCGACGGAGCTGTCAGCTGCATCTGGCACGCAGAACTCTGACTCAGCTCGTCGCAGCACTGCCATCAGGCCAACTCGCACGCTGTTCGGGCTGCTTTGTTTTTGTAGGCAGAGACAGAAGCCTCCTTACCTTTAGCAGATGAGTGCCTTTGCGTGGTCCCAGGCCACACACATACTGCAGCAAAGCCTGGCTGTGAGGGTGAGCAATTGCCCGATTGACATCCACTCCCACCTCGTTCACACGGTTTATGAATTCGCAGTAGAGGGCATTCAGCAGTTCCTCCTTCACCACGTGCTCCTGACAGAAGGGAGAGGCGTTAGCCTCGCAAGGGGGTGTGTGCAACGCTTTGCCATAAAGCAAGCGGGGCCAACCGCAGTAGACTGGCTCTCAGGTGCTGTACCGCACCTCAGAGTTACCCCTGGGAAGAGCCTAAAGGCAGGAGGCAGATGAGCTAAAGAAGGCAGAAAAAAAGGTGCTGTGTAGCCTGAACGTGGCACAGAACAGGCAGAACTTGCACCAGTTCAACTTGGGATACTTTTCCTTGACAGAAAACAGTCCCAGGTCTCCCAGGCCACTTTTTTTTTTTCCCCTCCCAGAGATGGATCCCCCCTAGCCAAGAATCCTACAAGAAAACCTTACCTGCAGAGGGTGGAGTTTCAGGCAGAGAATATCCTCATCAGAGCTGCAGACCTGGGCAAACTCTATGAGAGGATCCTGAATGCGACGAGCAAGGGAGACTGCTTGACGCAGCAGAGGTGGGTAATCCCGGAACTCATTCTGCAAGAGGCCAGAGAATCACATTTTGTAGCACAACATGCCAAGTCGTCAGACAAGAACTGGAACACAGGAAGCATTTGGTGCTCAGGCAAAGAAAACTGAGATCAAAGACCCACAGGAATGATGCTGTAACTAGGAATGAAACAAACCCATCCACTCAGCTGAACAAAATTGATTTCAGAATGCACCGACATCTACTTTGTACATCTGCTGGTGCCAATTTCTTCAGGGAAACCTAAACAAGATGCTTTGCCTTAACCCAGGGATCAGCATGTCACTTTCTAGATGGATCGCATGAGGCAGTGGATGACACAAGGCTGGGCCAGCACAATAAACAGAGGCCGAGACAGCCTGAGTAAGAGGTGTCTAGAATAACAGAAGGCTCACCTCAGACTTCTTGCTGTTCATGTAGAGGATGGCCAGTTCATTGTCCACCAGCTCCACTCCTATAGAGGACAGCTGCTGCCCCTGATCCAGCTCATGAACAATTCTCTTTACATCCTCCATCAGCATCTGAGCATCCCTAGGGAGAGATGGCCGAGGGTATTGAGGGGAGAATGCAAGACTGCACTTTGCTACATACTCAAAAACTGTTTTGGGGGCTGCCTGCTCCTCCTCCTGCTAACTGTACAAACAATGACACATGAAGGAGCACAAGGAAAGGACTGCAAAGAGACCTGGAAGTGGAAGGAACACAAAGACACTTGCTCTGACCTGTTCTCGCCTGCGATTGTCACCACGTGAGGCTTCTTGTTCAAAAGAAATTTTTTCAAGGTTTCAATATCCTGTGCCTGGAAAGCAAAAGGCGAGACAGGTCAGAGTAGAAAAGCTGGAGAGTTTCTGCATTGAATCAGCTACTAGTCTTGGGTTCCTATTTCACAGGGAAAATCCTCCCTCACTGCTACCTTGATCTGTCACCACGACATGGATCTAGATAAATACCTTCTCCAGAGGCTCTGCAGACAACTGCAAGGACAAACATGAAAGCTGTGCAGAGGAGAGAGTGATGCTGTCATGCTTCTGTGTTTCAGGATAGCAGTACAAGCAGGGAATGGAAGTTAAAAGCCTGTCTCAAGCTCCAGTAGGTCCTGCAGCCTTTCACTATTACAGCGTGATCAGGGAAAGGGGAGAAGACTGCTGTAGCTGTGTAACCACAGAAGCTCACAAACCCCAACCGACAGAACTCAAGAATGGCAAGGTCCTGTCACTCCCTGTAGGAGGAGCAGCAGGAGCGAACTGCAATCTAACTGAAAGCCTCTCCAGCTGGATAATTACAGGGTGGAAAAAAAAAGGCAGAATTCTTGCATGCAAGAGTGACAAAGCCTGTGCTGTCTTCAGACTGGTTATTCCTCACCAGCCCACAGCGCGTCACCCAGTACCAAAAGCAACCTGAAGGCACTAGTCTCAAGATACGAGCTGTGCCAAGGCTCACCTTCTTTTCTCTCTCTTCCTCACGCCAGGCATTCCTTCTCTTTGTGAAATGTGGCAATCGGAGGAAGTCTGTAACCTCACCCTCTCCATTAACAAGGGCGCAGAACACGGGGTGGTCCCTGCAAAACAAAGATCACTCAGAGACAGAGGACAGCTAAAGCTGAACACGGATCCAGAGCCAATTCCTCTCCTCCTACCTGGCTGAGGAGAAGGCAATGCCTAGCACCCGAATCCCCTTCCCTTGGTTTTCGTCCATGAAATCATCATCTTCCTCCACTTGCTGATCAGGACGGTACGAAGCTACTTTTAGCCAGTTGTACAGCTTGCGGCTGCAAGCCTAGCAGAACGGAGAAGGAGAGACACGAGTGAGAAAATCCACTGCAGGTGCTCTGGTATAGCCCTTCTCCAGAGGGAAGGTCAGGGATTGCTCAGGGCAGCAGGACAGAAGAGTCTGCCAGGATTAGGACCAGGTATCCAGAAACACAAAGCCCATTTTTCCTCCCACTGAAACATCTGCTTTACTCTCTGTCTTTAAAACCTGACTCAGACCTCTCACTGTCCCCTCCTCCTTCCCAAGTGCCTGTATATGGCCTGTGAGCAGCCATCCTCAGCAGGCTGCAGGACTTTTAGCATTTGTTAACCCCAGCTCTGACTCGAACTCATCTGTCCCCCACCTCACCTTGAGGACATACTCCTTGGCCTCCACCAACAGCTTGTTCTTCAACTCTTTAGCCATCTGCACGTAGAGGAACTGGTTGAGGGACCGCTCAATGGCCATAGTACGCTGCCGATTCCACTCCTGCACCTGGTGGCTGAACTCATCCCGATAGTAGAACTGTTTGATTTCCTCAAAGTATGTCTGGTCGCTACCGTAACTGCAAAAAAAATGAGAGGGGGAGATATAGACAGGCTCCAAACACCTGCATTGACGCCACCACTGTCAGATTCTTGCACAGGCAGGGACGTGGCAGTAGCAACTCTGATTGAGGAAGCTACCTGGTAAGTACAAAGAGCCAATCCTCCCATCCAAGACTCCTTTAGCTGCAAGAGCCACGCTGCTAGACGGATCACAGCTGAATGTTCTGCTGGCAGCACAGAGAGGACTGACACAGGGGAGCCCACAGCCACTGCAGCACACCCTTACCTTATTGCACAGTGCGGCTGCTCAGATGTGCAGGGAAGAAACCAAGGAGCCACACAGCAAGGGCGATTTGGAAACAAGCACTGCCTTTCACAAAAAGCCTAAAGGCTTTAGAATTTGCTTTCAAATGAATAAGCCAGATGTCTTCTAAAGTTTTCAGTAAGACGATGATAAAAGCGAGCCCCCTGAGGCTGCTTATCATTAAGGCACAGGAAACCACCAGACCACGACCTCCAGGAGCAGTCTGGGTTACAGAGGAGCTCTAACAGCACAGCAGCACCCGATGAATGAGCTCTGCCAAGGCTCAACCAGCGAGGACTCACCCCTCCACTCCTTTCATGTCAATGCTGATGTCTATAGTCAGCAGCGCCTCATCCTCCGCCAGGCTCATTTTCAGGAACTGGTCATCTCGCAGCTCCTTCACAGGCTTGTTCTTCAAGTATTTAAAGGAATAGGCATAGTGGGCTTCATCAATATCCTGGGAGAGAGGAGAGAGTCAGTACGCAGGCAGGGCATTCACAAGGAGTGACCCTACCGTACACTGGTTTTCATTAAATACCCCGTCGCCCCTACGCCTGCCAGTTTACGTTTCCTTCCCCAGCACGACACAGTGGAATCTGTTCCCAGCTCGAGAAACAGACTGTTCCAACAACTGAAGGCAACATCTCAACGGTAAGAATCAGGTCTGATGAAATGCTGTAACTAAAAATGCAGCATGCTGCTGAGCTGGCCTCTCCAACAGCCCAGCTCACACACTGCTCTAAGATTTATTCAGAGTTGCCACTGACATGGGAGAAGCTTCCACATGCAAAACGAACATTTGTGTATTATTTAGATCCCTCCCCGAATTGACCCACAGAGTCAGAGCTTCCTTCCTTACCTTCTTCCCCTTTTTGGTTGGTGAAATGTTGATTTTAGCTCTTTCTTGGAAAGTCTGTCTCAGGACCTGCCTGACCAAAGGCTCTCTGGCTATCTGCAAAGCCACCATGTACCGGGCTCCTTCCAGCACAGCTTCTGGACTTGGGAACTGACTAAAAGGAAAAAAAAAGCAACATTAAGCATTGAGACTTGAGAACGTGCCAAGATCCTCTCTCCTGCTTCACCCGCAGGCCCTCAGCGAGGATCCCCACACACTGACCTACACACGTAGTCCTTGGCCAGCTCCAGGGGCTCTGCAGGGAACTGCTCCGTCTCGTGCCGCTGGTAACTGTCTCGGAGATTCTCTCCGAACTGCTCGGGTGTCAGACCAAACTTTTTAGCCAGGCTGTCTGGGGGGGGGGAAACAAAAAAAATCACAAAAATGATGAGAAGGATACTGGAGACTATACTGAGCAAAGTTACCAGTCCTCCTCCTCCAAGTAAGCCACACAGCCCAGAAAAGCATGCAGGCTAGGCCACAACACACTACGAGCTCAGCATGACAGAGCAGAGCCCTTACCCAGCCCAGCTGTTTGACAGATGGTGTACATATCCCGACGGGAAGCCTGCTTCAGCTCAGGCCCTTTCTGCTCATCATCTTCAGCATCCTCTCCTTCACCTGCGGGAAGCGTACGTTTAGCAAGGCCTCTTTACAGAGGCATACTGTCAGCTGCAGTGTGTCAGCAGCACAGCAAAGGGGACAAACACAATCTACACTGTGCAACACAGCCCCTAAATCCTACGAACACAACTGAAAGGTCACAGTAGCCTTAAAATTATTCAGCGTCAGACAAACACCCTGAAAAACGCTAGCTTTTCGTCAATTTCTCTCTTTTGCATGATTTTAACAGCAGTATCTCTGGGTTGCATGCTAAAACACACGTCAGGGTAGTTGGATCTTTGCTTCTACCCCATCATGAGGGTTGATATTCTGTCCCTTGGAAAAATAACATCCTGTATGACAGATTTTAAGCATTTTTAGAGATGTCTGGAAGACCTGGGACTAACCTGAGATGGAAGGGAACCGCAGAGATGGTCTGTGCACACACAAAGGCTTTTCAACAAACTTTCTGACTACTCTTTTGAACCAGGATTTTGAACCAGCCCGGGATTAGGAGACTTATCAAGTTTGGGGACAAACCTTCTTCCTCTTCACCATCCTCTCGGATACGCTTTTGCTTCTTTCGAGCAGCCTTTGCAGCATTCTGCATCTTGGGGATGTCTCGCCCATAGTACAGCAGGAAGTGATTATACACGTCCTTCAGCTCGTCCATGGACTGCACATCCTTCAGCCTAGGACACGCAAAGCCAGCATGTTACATCCTGCTCACAGCAGAGCTGTGGGCAGAGCGCTCACGGAACCTGCTCTGGGACAGGTCAGGCAGAAGGAGTGCTTGGGCTCATCTTCTGAAGGAGTTTTAAATATTTCTCTTTGCTGGCTTTGTGGTGAGGCTAAAATCAACGTAGCGCAATGGCCAGAGGGCCGGTGTTGTACAGATAGGTTGGTACACATTTTAAGTCATGTTGGAACGAATTCAAAAACGTCACGGCACCATACCTCTCCATGTCAGTAGTATCAAGGGCCCTTATTCCATCAGCCAAAGGCTTGTCCGGGTCAGCAGATATTTGCTCATACTGGTAGGCTTGCATCTTCTCAAACAGACGTGTCAGGTTCTGCTTGCGGATCTTCAGCTGGGTCCACTAACAAGAAAACAGAAATCTCCAGTGAAATGCACTGTAGCTGTGCATCACGTTTATCTCCTCCCTTCCCAAACAGGGGCTCCTAGAGAGGCACTCCCAGGATCTCAGGATATTTTCTCTACAGCAGAAAAGGAACTTGCACTCCTTGCAGGAAAGGTCACTACACAAAAGGATCTTGGTGAAGGGAGAGGACTATTTTTTGCACCCTCTTTTGTCAGATAATCCTTTAATATCACATGATAGCAGAGATGCAAAGTGATTAAAAAAAAAAAAAAGAAGGTCTCCAGCTAGGTGGGAAGATATAGTAAATAATAATAAGTATAATAAGGATAATAAGTAATGAAAACACCCCTCACCTTCTCATCCCACTGCCAGACTCTCCACAGGTCGTTGATGTGCAGCTCTGGCTCTACGTACTCCTTTCTGTAGAAGGCGATGAATGGGACCTAGGTCAGAAATGGGACTCGTCAACACCGAGCAAAAGGAGAGTGCGCTGCTCCTGGCAGCCAGGAGTCCAGAGATTGCTCCTGTCCCACGGGGGAGAACAAGCTGATGGGGCAGCAGTGTGGGAGATGTACCGAGTCGCAACGCAACTCGAGACTGTTCCACCAAAGAATGCATCACATGCACCAAAGAGCTTCTGTGACATCAGGTAACACCTGAGAAGACAGGTTGAACGGACCACGTAAGGTTCAAGAGACTCTGGAATTCCTCCACCTCATTTATCAATTTGTCCACGATCAGGCAAACAGGGCAATAGCAGCCCCATCAAACAGGCCTTAAAACCTCTGCTGTCCCATCTCACACGAGATGAGCTGCACTTTGCAGAGAAGCACCGTTTTGTCACAGGACAGGCAACCAGGTATGGCACCTCAGACCCGACTACTTTGTTACCCTAAATACCTCCAGCAACCCCTTGACTAATCCTGCCTGGATAAGGAGGCGGTGACTCAGGCTTTGCCTCGAAAATGAAGCTGAGTTACGAGGTACCTCAAAGTGTTGATTTCTCATGAAATTCAGGGCTTCTTTAATCTTCTGGATGGTGCTGGGCCCCTTGCGGCTGAAGCTGCTGGCGGCTTGTCCACGATCAAGGTAGTCAGAACTTTCCTAAAAGGATAAGCAACACATTATGGTGCTTAAAAGAGCAGTCCAAGCTAAGGCTGGAAAATGGTGATCCCTCTGTTAGCTGGAAATACAGGCTTAGCTACATGCTGCGATTTTAGACCACAGAAAAGCATGACTGGCTTAAAGGAAAACACAGAAGCAGCATCTGGCCAATGTAACCCATCGTTAAAAGCAGATGGCAGCTAATATTAGTTTACCCCTAAGCGCACAGTGGCTCAGAGATCGTTCAGTCTTTTATGACAATTATTCTCGCAACATCTCTGTGCTGCTTTTTGTCCTGTTTTTATCAACGTGGAAATGAAGACGTGTGTGTTAAGCGACCCACTCAAAACCAGAGAAATACAAAAGTATCCTGGGCACGATGTTTCTCTAAGCAAACTCTTGGAACGTCTCCAGGCTAGAAATCTATAGCACCTTCAAGTCACCAGCCATCTTAGGACAGAAGTCCCAGGCATAGCCCTTTACCTGCAAGGAGATGGTGGGTGTTGCAAATGCATTCCTGTAAATCCAGTCAGCTTCTTCCTCCAGCTCGTCATCTTCAGCACTCTTTACTGGGATGGATCGCAACTGTGAAAAGACAACAGGATTAGCAGAGGCACGTACAGCACCAGGGCTCACTGCAGCGTTTTTAGGAAGCCTGGAAACAACTGTTTTGAGCTGCAGATTGCCGTGGGGTCTCAGTAGCTGCCACACCCACAGGGCTATGCTAAGGACAGCTCTTCAACACCGTCATCTGAGCAAACAGCAAATCTGCATCAGCCTTCCAGTAGGTAAAAAAGCCAACAGGTCTGTCAAAGACGTGTGGAAAAGCCTGCAAAGGTGCGTAGCCTTCTGTGATGAAGGATTCAGGGTACCTGTGCTTCCTACAGGACTCCCAAGTCCCTTGAAGTTACATCCTCTGTTCCAGTCTGCCCCTGCTCCAACCTTGTTATCACTTTTCTTGCTGCAGCCACAGAATAACAGAACATAAAACAGCTCCAAACCCTCTCTGGGCATTTAGGCCAGCCACTTCTCTTTCAGGTGGAGCCTGCTCTAACCATCACCGACATCTATGACTACGAGAAGACATCTGAACGAGCCACTTGTGGCCAGAAGACATTACACACAGCACTCCCTCGTGCTGTACACGCTGGCACGGAAAAAAAGGGTCCTTTGAAAAATTGGCAGCTTCAGACATCACATTTCACAAAGGCAGGTAACAAGCTTCTGCGCAGAACTGTATTAACATACACTAAAGGGAGATCAAAGGACACTGACTGTCCAGGGAAAACCTGAATAAGAGGCAAAATTAAGTGAAAAATATGAGATAACAGAACGATTCCTAGCAGCACAAACGGGACTCCACACGGACAGCAGTATAAATCGCAGTCACTCAGATTATTTAAAGCGGGTTACAGAAACGCCTTGCAAGGAACAGTTGTGTCGGCTGGCACAGCTGTAGGGTGGAAAGCCCCAGCAAGCCTCCGGCACCGCAGCGTCCCCTTGTTATAGAGGTACAGCTCACGGGGTTACTAACAGCACCAAACAGAAAGGGCATCTCAGCAGAGCACACGCCCTGCACCGCACCCAGGAGAGCAACACTGGCACCCAGTGGCCAGAGCGAAACTATGACCAGCGCTAAACCCCCTCCGGGTTTACACAGGCAGAACAACTCAGTTTCACTGTTATGTTGGAATGTGGAGCTTCAGCCCGCACATTTAAGGTGGGATAGGCAAACAGGGAAAGGAGATACCAAAATCCAGGCAGCAGCCGGGTGAGAAAGCTGGCCTGCAGGTCCCAGGCCTGCTGTACTCAGCGGGCACCGAAACGCTTTCTGGTTGTACACCCGTTCCCTCCTCCCTCACCTGGAACCTCTCAGGCATGTCTGTCACGCGTATCTCGTTGTCCTGGTCTGTTAGGTGACTGCTCTCCAGCTCACTGGGCTCGTACATCTCAAAGATGCTACGGCGACTGACGCGCTTCTTGGCGGTCTTTTTGGGTCGGACGCGGGTCTCCCCTTCAGCCTCTTCATCCTCGTATTCATATTCCTCCTCCATCTCTTCATCGTACTCGTTGTACTTCTCAAACTCATCATAGTCGAAGTCCACACCGAAGATTTCCTGGGCTTCCTGCAAGGCACTGGAAGGCAAAAACTATCCTTCAGCCCCACGATGCAGTTAAAAACATCGTTCTGGCCACAGCACCTAAGTTTAACCTTTGGTTTTGCATCTCAGCTAAAAAACTGGATAGGTGCACAGATATTTGAGCTGTACATGCAAATACTTCTCTTAAGGGACTGGTTTTGGCATTCCCATAACGAAATCTAGGGAAGAAAGGAAGAAGTCTGTGACTTCTTAAATGTCTGCCCAAAAGCCCCGTGTTTAAATTCACCACGTTCCTTTGGGGAAGGAGACCAGCAGTATCCAACCACAAGCTGAATCACATTGCAGCTGCAAGAGTCAAGTAATCTGAGCACCGTTTCTAAGGCTCCGGGCCAATTTCCAATCAATACTTACGCATCGGTGTATCCAGGGAGCTTCTTTCGCCATTTGGGCTTCTTCAGAGGTTGTCCATCGTCATCGACGATGAAGTCATCGATGTCTGGACACGGAGAACCATTTTAGCAGTCAGCGCACACACGCACGCTTGGCCAGTACCTCTGGCAAAGCTCAGCTCAGCCAGTGCAGCTGTGCGCCTCCACCACAGGCTTAGGCTGCTGCCTGCTGCCAGTCTGCACAGCTACCCACAGCATCTCCTTCACCAGCCGCAGAAATTCCGGGAGCCTGAACCACAATTACAAGCTAGAACGAACTTTTAAACCCAGGAAAAGCCGTCTGGTAGCTATCTGCAGCTCAGTGCACAGAAAATGCTCTCAGAAAAAAAAGCCTTCCTGCTTTGGATCCTAGACAGAAAGAATCTTTGCAACTCTTTTAGCCCATCACCACTGCTGGTGCCATACTAATGCCCGAGAGCACAAGTAGGGCAGGCATGCACAGTGCTACTAAGTGCTAAACCGTGCCTCCACTTTCTTTGTTTGAAGCGTTTTCATGTTGAAGGGAGCTCAGAGCAGACATTCAACACCTCAGGGTATGCAACATGCTTCTGGACAAAGCAGACAAACTAAATCTGCTACCCAGAAACGTTTAATTCTAAAGACAGCACTAACCAGACCAACGAGAGCTTGACCACAACAGGGCTCCAGCTTTTGGTTAACTGTAGATCAGTGGAAGTCTTAACTTGGTTCCTGTGCTTTAGCCCTACGACAAACTTCAGATGCAACAGGCCATCCATACTCACCAGATTCATCTTCCTCCTCCTCCTCCTCTTCTTCTGGTGGAGCAACAGGAGCTTCAACAGCTTCCCCTCCCTCCTCGCCTTCGCCATCCTGAAAGATTTCCTCAGCAATGGCTTCCTTCTCATGCTCTTCCTTCCCATAGTCCTCCTCTTCATCATCCTCATCATCGGACATTTTCCGCACGCGCCTGAATTTTTGCTGCAAGCAAGAAGTCCTGTTAGCGCACACGCCTCCTGGCACAGACGCTCACGCTCCGCGTCATCTCTGCCCGGCCAGAACTGCACTTCCTCTGCTCCCTCTGGAGGGGGAGCAGGATGGAGCCCAGCCCAGGCTTCCCTGGCTCCCGAGGAGCCGTGCTGCAGGTAACTTTTCCACACAGGAAAAAGTCCCCGGAAGACGGGCTCTTCTGAACCTGCGTTGCAGAGGTGGGAGGGGAGGAGCACAGCAGACGTTACAAACAAGCACAAAGCGTTTGGCAAACCCTAGGAGCCAGTGCCCGGCCGCCTTGGCAAAGGAGAGTGCGCGCTTCCTTCAAGCGCTCAGCTCTTCCTTTTCAAGGAAAGCAGCAGACTGGAGGCGCCGCTCGCTCACTCCACGCAGGGGCCCGCCCTCTGTGCCAGGACGCACCACGCCGTTAGCAACAGCGCGGAAACAACTCACTCGTTTGACTTTAACGCCCAGGTTCTCTTCGATGAGGTCGAAATCGTCGTCCTCCAGGCGGTCATCAAAAGCTAACAGAAGAAAGCAGAGGCGAGTTACAGTCTCCCTTTACTGCTGCGGGAACGGACGAGGCAGTAAGGAGGGTACAGCTCACCCAGGCCACGCCGACAGCGAGGGCAGAGGGAGAGCTCTGCTCTCCAGCAGGGCAGTGCGAGAGTTAACACCGTGGCCCGCTAACAGCCACCCCACAACTTACTGCGCTTTCTCTTTTTGTGGCCAACATCGTCTTCAGAGTCTCCAGAGTCACTGGCTTCTTCCTCCTCTTCCTCCTCCTCATCGTCATCATCATTAATGAATCCTTTCAGGTTCCCTTGCTCATCCTGATCATCCAGATTTTCCTCCTCCTCTTCCTCATCTAGGGTGGAGAACAATAACCACCGCGTAAGTGTCTAAGGCTTATCTCCAAGGCTCTTGCTCGGCTCTGTACAAACATTTTCCGTCGCACTATCTGCGCAGGGAGCCTTTACTGAACGCTTTTACTGACACAGAACCCGGCCAGGTGCTCACGCCAGAGCCCCATTTCTCCTTTCACGCCCTCTCTGCAGAGGGAACAGGCGGAGCGGTCACGCTGGGAGAATTCCCGCGCTTTTACTGTTTACTAAAAAACCGCGCATCCCACGGGGGCGAAGCAATGTACTTCCTATCGCCAAATATAAAAGCCATCTTAGCGCTTTGAGGAAGGGAAGCGCTTAAACAGCTGAGAATATCGCCTACAGACGGCCACGCTGTTGCCGCACGGTTACTGCCGCATCCACAGAGCGAGGAGACGTAAAAACAGAGCTGCGAGGCACACAGACAATTCAGCCTCCTCGGCGCAGACAGGAAGACTCACCGTCCTCATCTTCCTCTACAAATTTCTTGGTTACTCTGGGAACAACCTCCCCGTCCTGGTTGTACTCCTCCTCCGACTCCTCTGCCTCGCTTTCTACGAAGTCAGACATGGCTGCGGCGTCTCACGCGCAGGAGCTGGGGAGAGAGGACACATCCATCACGTCAACTCAGGCAAAAGGGTTTCAAATCGTCTCTCCAGGTCCCGAATTGCCCAGAGCCCCCCCGTGCCTGAACGTCCCTGTCACCAGAGATCAGCCAAGCGAAGCCAGCAGCCCCGCGCTGTCGGCTCCTGTCGGGCTGCGTCTCAGCGAGCAGGACACGACCGTCGCGGCCGCGCTCGCTGCACAGCCGGGCTCTGGACCAGCACACGTAGCCGCAGCCCTTCAACCCCGTCCATCCTCTCACGGCCAGGAGAGCGACCCTACGCCGTCCCTGAGGCAGCGCCGGGTCAGGCGCACCGTCAGACCAATTAGGACCTTGACGTGATTAATCCTCGCTCGCTTAATGAAGCCAGGGTGATCCCCAAAGTGGCCTTGGCTGAGTGCGGAGCGAGGCTCCGCCGAGAGCCGGGGAGCCCCGCAGAGCAAACGGCACCCCGGAGGGCGCTGCCCAGCTCAGCACCGTGTGGACGGAGCCACGGCTGGCCCAGGACGCCCCACGTCGGGTGCCGAGGGGGAGAGACCGGGAGGTAAGGAGAGACTGCAGCAGCGGGGTCACTTCCGTACCCAGAACCTTTTGTTTGACGTTCTTCCCCGGGGGGGGGTTCCGGAAGCAGTATAAACCAGGGCTGGCACGAAGGAAAGTGTTTGTCCATCCTAACACGGCTTCAGCCCTGTCTCCTTGAGCCCGGCACTTCCTGTGGTTGTAAGCCCGCTCTAATTTTCAAAGGATTTTTTTTTTTTTTTGGTTCCTTTTTAAACAGGCCAAAACAACAGAAGCTTCCGAAGTCGGCTGTAAAGAAAAACCTAACCGATTCCCCACGCGGCTGTGCAGGTGACAGAGGCAGCCCAGGAAGAAGCAGCAGCCTTTGGTACAAAGCGAAGCTCCGAGGAGGTATCAGGTCTAAAGCCACAACCTTCGCGGTAAATAACTTCTGATGCAACACGACAAAAAAAAAACAAAACCCAACCCTACATGATGGGGAGCGATACCTGACCGTGCCTCCAAATGCGGCAATAACCATCTCCCCACCCGACCGAGGCTTTGCCGTGCCACGTCTCGTGTGCAGGGCTTCTTGTTCTGCCCACAGCCGGAGCACAAACGCGGCAACTTCGAGAAAAACAGGGACTCGCTTCTCACTTAGGAAAAAAAAAAAACCAAAAAAAGGAGCGGAAGAAGGCAGATCTTGGAGAATATTTTGTCTTAAAATATTAATAGCTGCAAAGGAATACGTTGGCCCCGTCTCATTAAAGGAAACCCACGAGAAAGACAAGGGAAAACCTCTGTGAGTTTTCAGACAGGAGCAGGTAGCAGCTCACACTCCTTGGCCGAGGACGCCGGGGCTGCGGCCGGCACCTCCTTACCATGCTCCAGACGGGGACAAATCGCAGCGGGCCGAGGCTGCCGCCCCGCTCCCAGACCGCGCATCGCTGTCCTGCCGCGGGTACGGGCTGATCCCCGTCCCCAAACGCATCCCTCTCCGAAACGAGGCGTCAGAGGGCGAGGCAGGCGCCGGTTAAACGTGTCCTTTCCCCGCATTTTGAAGCGACGGCCCGCAGAGAACAGGAGCTGCTTTGCTTGCCAGCCTCCGCCCGAGCATCGCGTGGCTTCCACGCCTTCTCACCCGTTCTCCTCTCTCCACCGGGGCGTATTACACACGTAACCGCCGAGCCAGAGCGACTTCCACAGCATTTCCCAGCCTAACGAGCGTCCTTCTGCCCGCGACGGACACCCAAACCATCCAGGACGGAACCCCCCGCCCCCCCCCAGCGCAGCACCGCGTGCTCTCTGCCGGCGAGGCGTTTCCCTCGCAGTTCCACCTTTCTTCCTTACCACTCGTTCCGCCGTCTCCTGGCGATTTCAGCTCGCGTCAAGCGAAATCGGTCCAGACACGAGGAGCGGCGACCCATCGCTCGGGTAGCCCGTCTCGTTTAAGGAGCCAGCCGAGCAGGTTCCTTAAAGCCAGCCACCCACAAGCGCTGGGTGCTTCGGGCTCCGGCGAAACGGCCCCCCCCGGGACGGGGTCACTCGGCACGGCGGGTGGAATTAAAGGCGGCTTTTAGCACGGAGGCGTCGAGGCAGACACGTACCGACGGCGCCTCACCCCCCTTCCCCCTTGGCAGGGGCATTTGTCTGAAATGACACCGCCAAGGACGCGGGCAGCACGGTGGGGGCAGCGGGGGGGGGGACGTGGAGGCGCCTCCCCGCCGAGCCCAGCGCCTCGAGCGCTGCCTCCACCCCAGAGCAGCCCGGGGCCGTGCGGTTACCCGAGCCCCGCTCCACGCCGGGGCCTGCCTGCACTTTGCTCAGCTCGAGGGCACGACGGCGACCTTCCAGAGTCCACGAGCCCCTTTTAAGCGGAGCGACGCCGAGCAGACAGCTCTCCCTGCTGTCGGTACGCAGGGCACAGGTCCCTGCTCACGTCGGGCTGGGCGCCGCAGGCACGGCGGGGACCTCCCTGCTTCGGCGAGGGGACGCCGACGGAGCCAGGTGCTCGCCTACCTGCGAGGCCTCGGCCGCGCACCCAGATATCCGCTGGCGGCTCAGCACGACGAGGTCGCAGCGCTGGCTCTTGGCGTATCCCGGGCAGCCAAAGGTAACTCGTTACGGTTGGGAATTCAAACTCATTAAGTTTGGGAATTCAAACGCGCCGCGAGCAGCAGCTGCGGAGCGTCGGGAGCCGCGGCACGGAGCGCGCCTGCGGGGCGGGGGCAGGGCTGGCACCGGGAGCGGCTGTGGGATGAGGGGAACCGGAGGCATCTCCCCCTCTAGCGTCCCGCCGCGAGACACGTTCGGCAGATCCTGCTGGACCCCGTCCCTCGGAGCAGTCCCAGAATATCAGCGGCAACGCAGAAAGCAGGAGAAACTCCCTACCCGAGGCTCAGGCCGGAGCTGCAGCACACTTTGCAACAGCAGGGGTGCGGGAGGGAAGCAACAACCCCGACTGCTCCCTGTCCTTCGCGGCAGCAGCTACGCGACCACGCTAATTCTGTTGGTTTTCTTTTGTTTTTTTTTTTTTGTTTTTGGACAGAGATTGTTTTAACCTCTGCCGCTTCCCGGTTCAGCTCACAGCTCCCCGAGGGTCACACAGGTCCACGGACGCACCTCTGCCAAAGCCGTCACCGAACAGTTCTGTCCAGCTCTCATTTCAAAGACAAAACGGCTAAATTGGAGAAGGTTCAGAAAGCTCTGTGACAACACGAAGGCCAGGAAACTTGACTCGATTCAAATGCGGAGCCTAAGGAAGCCCAATCTACTCGTTTTGTCAATGAAACGCTCGTGAAATGAACGCTAGCGCGGTGAGGGTACGTCCACGGGAGTAGGACTGTGACAAACGGCTCGTGAGGAAAAACCCCAGCCAAGGGCAAAGGTAACGTCGCCGCTCCAAGCTCTTACAAGGATCCAATTTCTTTTTTTTTTTTTTTAAATAAAAACGCCGTATTTGACCCCTTGCAGGCATCTCATCAGCCGCGCGCTCTCCCTGAGAGCCACTCCTTGGGGCAGGCAGGGACTCCTGCAGGGCTGACCTCCGCCGGGCCCGCCCGCCCCACCACGGCACCAGTAACACGCGCAGCATTCAGGTTTCACAGCTGGCTTACCGACTTTTGAAGTCGGGACCTAAAAGAGCCGTCCCCCCTTCCTCCCTGGGAGGCGTGCGACGGAGCACGGGAGCAAAACGAGGAACAGACCCGCGGCATTCAGCCCAGCCCGGCCGGAGGCAGGTCGGTGAGAGCCCCGGCAGCTCGGGCAGTCCCGTACCCGCTTCCCGAGTCCTAACGCCGCCGCCGCCGGTCCCGCCGCTCCCACCTCCCCCGATGCTACGGGGCCGCAGAACATCCTGTGGCGGCGAGCGCCACGGCTTAGCGGCGTCGGGCGAGCGCTTCCGCCTCGTTACTTCAGACCTGCCGCGTCGCAATTTCCTGTGAGGACCAGAAAATGGATCTGCCCTCCTCGCTTTCCCTGACCTGCCCCTGCCGTCAGGCACCTGGGTGGGATCTCCCGGCGGCACGCGTCCCCCCCCCCCCCCCCCGCCCCGGGGTGAGGCACCGCGGGCTGGGCTCGCCTGGAGCCCGCTCCTCCGCGTTCCCCCCCTCTGCGGCGGGCTCACCACTGGTTTCCGCAGCAGCGGAGCGATGTTTTCTGCTCCGTCCTCCGCTTTTAAACGGTTCCAAACTATCCGTTTCGGACCGCGACGGGGTGTCGAAGCAGTGCTTTAAAAGAAGTTAGCGCTGAGGCTCTAGCAGCTCTTCCCTGAGCAGTGAAAGTTGACGCGGACTCAGCCGCTGCAGCGCTTGGGGCCTCTGTTACACCCCCGGCCACCGCCTCTCGCGCACCACACGAGCGCTCAGCAGCACCCGGGCTCTCCGCGGCCTCCCCCAGTCGGGTTTAGCCAGCTTAAATCATTTGGGCATCTAAAGTCATCGCTTCCTTTCCTTCTCCGTATCGTCATACCCAGAAAAACAAAACAAAACAAAACAAAACAAGCACCGACGGAAGCAGAACGCAGGCGACTGCGAACCTCCACAGCCACCTCCCCCCGCTGTGACCACCAGCCGTTCGCTCCCACCTTTCGCGTGCCGCTTTTTAAATCGACCGGGAACTCCAAACAGGGCCTGCCCGTGCTGCTGCCGCCCCCCCCCCCCCCCAAGATTTTTCGGGGGGGGGGCCCTCGGCAGCCGTTTACAAACCCGAACTCACCCCCGCGGAGCTGAGGGGGGGGGCTTCGACGTCGCGATGACGGGGAGGGGGACGGCGGCAGGGTGCCCTCCCCGGGACAGATGGCAGCCCCGAGGCCTTGCTGTCCTGCTGGTGGCTGTCCCCACGGGTGGGGACCCCCAGGGGTGTGTGTGTGTGGGGGGGGTCCCACCGCCTCCACCCCACAGCAGCTGGGCTGGGGGGGTGCCTGGGACTGGGGGGGGGGGGGGGGAGGGGAACAGGGGGGCGCCATCCCCAGACCCCACCCACACCCTGAGGCCTTCACCCTAGGGTGGGGATGAGCAGCACGGAGGAGCCGCCCAGCCCCTGCCCCCACACCGGGAGCACCACCGGGGAACCACCGGAACGCCCCCCCCACCCCAAACCAGCGCCCAGCCCACGGCCGCGGCCTTCACCCCGCAACCGGGCCCACGATCCCCGAGGCCCCCGAGGCCCCCGCGGCCTCCCCACCCCCCTCAGGCCCTCCCCGTCCCTCCCTCACAGACCCACCGGGCCTCACCCCCCCCCGCACCCCACGGCCGCCCAGCCCGGGCCGAGGCCCCGGTAGAGGCCTCCAACCGACCCCTAGGCCCTGCCGAGCCCCGCCGCCCACCCCCCGCAACCCCCCCGGAGCCGTCCGGGCCCCTCCCGGCCCCTCCTGGCACCCACCGGCACCGCTGGGCCCGGCGCGGCCTCCCCCGGGGCGCTGAGGGAAAATGGAGGCCGCGGCGGCGGCGGCGGCGGCAGCGGCGGCGGCGGGGGGCGGAGCAGACGAGTTGCGACCTCCGGGCGGGCGGAGCGGCGCCACTTCCGCTTCCGGTCGGCGGCGGGATGGGACCGGAGGTGGAGGTGGCGGTGGCGGCGGCTGGGGGCAGGGGCCCGCTCCCGGTGTCGGCCCCGCTCCCGATCGTGGCGCTGGTGCTGGCGCTGGGCGCGGCGGTTAACGGAGGAGGAGGAGGAGGAGGAGGAGGGGGCGGGCCGGGCCCCGTTACGTGCGGCTCGGTGGTGAAGCTGCTCAACGTGCGGCACAACGTGCGCCTGCACTCGCACGACGTCCGCTACGGCTCCGGTAACGGCCCCGGTACCGGCCGCGCGCCCCGCCCCCCCCCCCCCCCCCCGTGCGGGACGTTATTTACTTATTTATTCATCCGCCTATTCATTTATTCGTTTGTTTTTGTCTCCCGCAGGCAGCGGGCAGCAGTCGGTGACCGGCGTGGCGGCGGCGGACGACGGCAACAGCTACTGGCGGGTGCGGGGCCGCACGGCGGCCGTGTGCGAGCGGGGCCGGCCGGTGCGGTGCGGGCAGGCCATCCGCCTCACCCACCTGGGCACCGGCCGCAACCTCCACAGCCACCGCTTCGCCTCCCCGCTCTCCGGGAACCAGGTACCGGGCACGGCCCTTGTGGATCTTAACCCTGCCCGGGCCCCTCTTGTTCCCTAGGACCGGCCCCGGACCCCACCGGATCCTCACCGGGTCCCTATAGGGTCCCCACCGGCTCCCCGGTGTTGCTGCCCCATCCTTCCCAGCCCCACGTTGTCCCCCAGCCCCTGCCAAGCCCCCCAGTCCCCCCCAGCCCCGTTTTTCCCTCGCCCCGTTATCCCCTTGTCCCCCCCAGCCCCGTTTTTTCCCTCGCCCCGTTATCCCCTTGTCCCCCCCAGCCCCGTTTTTCCCTCGCCCCGTTATCCCCTTGTCCCCCCCAGCCCCGTTTTTCCCTTGCCCCGTTATCCCCCCCAGCCCCATTCTCAGCCCCAACCCTATTCTCTGCCCCCCCCCCCCCCCCATTTCATACCAGCCCCCCACCCAGCAGCCAGCGGGGCCGTTCCCACCACAGCGAGCTGCATCCCCTGGGGCACCCGAGCTTTGCCGTGTCCCCTGCGAGCCCTGGGGCACCCGAGCTTTTGCTCTGGGTAACGAGGAGGGCGCTAACGAGCCAGCACCCAAAACCTGCGCTCCATAAGCCCTCACGCCCCTGGAGAGCCATCCCCGCACGTGCTGCCCCTCCAGCACCCCTATTTGCCCCTCCCCACCGTGCCGCAAAGCCCTGAGCCCCCCCAAAAGGAGCTCCCTTTCCCCCCCTTCACCCTCTCCCCGCATAACCGGGCCCGCGGTGACGCTGCCGCCCGCCGCAGGAGGTGAGCGCCTTCGGGGAGGACGGCGAGGGCGACTACCTGGACGACTGGACGGTGGTGTGCAGCGGGACCTACTGGGCGCGGGACAGCGAGGTGCGCTTCCAGCACGCCTCCACCGACGTCTTCCTGTCGGTGACGGGCGAGCAGTACGGGCGGCCCATCAACGGGCAGAAGGAGGTGCACGGCATGGCCGCCTCCAGCCAGCACAACTACTGGAAGGTCACGGAGGGCATCTTCGTGCAGCCCGCCGAGGTTTTCAAAGCGGAGCAGTACCACGCCGAGCTGTGACGGACGCAGAACTGACGCGTTTGGCCCAGGGGACGGCCCCCGGTCCCCGCCCGGGTCTGGCACGCACCAAAAGGTGGAGCCCGACGTCCCAAATGCAACGCAGAGTCAATAATTCCATTATTCTGAATTTAACACAGAGTTAATAAGTCCGTTACTCCCAGTTTAACACAAAGCGGGGCTCAGCGTCTGGCATTCAATACAAAGCAGATCCCCGCAGCGTGAACCCAACGTGAAACAGATCCCAAATCCAGCCCCAAACTGATCCCAGCGTCCCAAATCCAACACAAAACAGATCCCTGTGTCCTGAACGAATTTGACACGAAGTTGTTCCGACACGAAGTCCAGATCCCAAAGTCCACATCATACATGAAGCGGAGCTCCGGGAAGCGGAGCTCCGTGGCTGGAATCTGACTTGAGGCAGATCCCAGTGGCCCACATCCAACCTGAAGCAGATCAAAAAAACCCACATCCAGTTCAAATCAGATCACAGAGCCCCAAATTCAACTTAAATCAGATCCCAGTGCCCCAGACACAACACAGAACCCAGTGCCGCAAATCCAACTCGGATCAGCTCCCGGAGTCCAGATTGGATGCAAACTGGATCCTGGCACCCTAAATCTGACTCAAACCGGATCCTGGTGCCCCAAACCAGACTCAAACCGGATCCTGGTGCCCCAAACCAGATCCAAATCGGATTCCGGTGCCCCAAATCCAATTCAAATTGGATCCTGGTGCCCCAAATCCGACTCAAACTGGATCCCAGCACCCTAAATCCAACTCAAACCGTACCCCAGCACCCCAAATCCGTCCAGAGCCATCCCATGCTCCCTGCCCCTATAACCCCCACTTCCCGGCCTCACCGGAGCCGAGCCCCCTCCTCTGCCCCCCGATTCCTCTCCCCGTGCCCCGCTGCTGGGCCGGGGGCCAGAAAGGAGCCGTGTGCCCGCGGCGTGCCGCTTCCTGAGCGCGGGGAGGACGGGGGGGAACTGGGAGGAACTGGGAGGAACCGGGGGAAAAAAGGGGGGACCAGGGGAGAAAAGGGGGAGGGACTGGGGGAAAAGGGGGGTAGCGGGGGGAACCAGGGGGTAGCGAGGGGAACCGGGGGAACTGGAGGAAAGGGAGGGAAGCGGGGGGAACCGGGGAGAAAGGGGGGGAACTGCGGGAGATCAGGGGAACCAGGGGGGAACGGGGGGAACCGGGGGAACCGGGGAGAACCGGAGGAAAGGGGGGGAATTGGGAGGAACTGGGGGGAAAGGGGGGGAACTGGGGGAGACCAGGGGAACCAGGGGGGACCGGGGGGTAAGGAGGGGAACCGGGGGAAAAGGGGGGAACCGGGGGAAATCGGGGGAACCGGGGGGGTACCGGGGAGAACCGGAGGAAAGGGGGGGAATTGGGAGGAACTGGGGGGAAAGGGGGGGAACTGGGGGAGATCAGGGGAACAGGGGGAACCGGGGGGTAAGGAGGGGAACCGGGGAAAACCGGGGGAAAAAGGGGGGGGAGACTGGGAGAAAAGGGGGGGGGACCGGGGGGAAATCGGGGGAACCAGGGGGGCACAGGGGGAAGGGGGGGAGCCAGGGGGGCACGGGGGGAAGGAGGGGAACCGGGAGGAACCGGGGAAAAGGGGGGAACCGGGGGGTACCGGGAGGAACCGGGGGAAAAGGGGGGAACCGGGGGGTACCGGGGAGAACCGGAGGAAACGGGGGGGAATCGGGAGGAGCCGGGGAGAAAGGAGGGGAACCGGGGGAGATCAGGGGAACCAGGGGGGGGAAGGGGGGGAACCGGGAGGAACCGGGGGGAAACCGGAGGAAAACGGGGAGGAACCGGAGGAAATCGGGGCAACCAGGGGGGCACGGGGGGAAGGGGGGGGAGCCAGGGGGGCACGGGGGGAAGGGGGGGGTACCGGGAGGAACCGGGGAAAAGGGAAGGAACCGGGGGGAACCGGGAGGAAGCGGGGGGGTACCGGCACCGCCGCGCACCGCGCCGTGGGGCTGGGGGGGGGGGGGGGCGGCGCCGCCGCCGCTCACTCCGGGTAGCACACCGCTCGGCCCCGCCGCCTCGCCTCGCCTCGCCTCCCCCCGCCCCGCCCCGCCCCGCCCCTCCCGGCCGTCACTCCGGGCGCGAGGCCGGTCGGCCCCGCAGGGCGGCTCCGCGGGCGCTGCTCGGAGGGCGGCGGGGGGGGGGGGGGGGGAGCGCCATGGCCGCGGGGGGCCCGGGGCTGCCCCTGGCCCTGCCGCTCCCGCTCCCCGCCGCCCTGCTCGGCCTCGGCCTCGTCGCGCTGCTCGCCGGGCTGCTGGCGCGGTCAGGGCCGGGGGGGGGGGGGACGGGGAGGGGGAAAAGGGAGGGGTGGGGGGGTCCCGAGGGGTGGGGGGGGGTCCTGAGAGGTGCGAGGGGTCTTGAGGGGGGGGGCGAAGGGGTCCTGAGGGGTGAGGGGGGTGTCCTGAGGGGGGTGAGGGGGTCCTGGGGGTATGAGGGGGGTCTTGAGGGGGATGAGGGGGGGGTCTTGGGGGGGGTGAGGGGGTCCTGGGGGTATGAGGGGGGTCTTGAGGGGTGAGGAGGGGTCCTGAAGGGGGGTCCTGGGGCTGTGAGGGAAGTCTTGAGGGGGATAAGGGGGGAGTCTTGAGGGGGGTGAGGGGGTCCCGGGGGTATGAGGGGGGTCCTGAGGGGCTGTGAGGGGTCCTCGAGGGCGTGAGGAGGGGTCTTGGGGAGGTGAAGGGGGTCCTGAGGGGTGGGAGGGGGGGGGGGTTCTGTCTGGTTCTGGGGGGGTCTTGGGTTGTTAGAGGGGTGTAAGGGGGGTGTAGGGTTTGGGGGGGTGGGAGGGGGTAGGGGGTTGTGGGGGGGCTCATAGGTCTGGGTATGGGGGGTGGGGGTGTAAGGGGGGTGTAGGTTGGGGTGGGGGGGGGACAGGGACATGGGGGGGCTATAGACAGGGGTATGGGGGGGCTACAGGCTGGGGTGTGGGGGGACAGGGGTGTGGGGGGCTATAGGTTGGGGTGTCGGTGGTGTAGGGGGGCTATAGGATGGGGTGTGGGGTGGCAGGGATGTAGGGAGACTAGAGGTCAGGGTATCAGTGCTGTGTGGGGGCTCTAGGTTGGGGTGTAGAGGGGGGTGTAGGTCGGGGTGGGGGGTGCCAGGGCTTGGAGGGAGACATCAAGGGCAGGGGGTGCTCTGGGGGGGGTGTGTGCATGCAGGCGTGGGGGCTTTGTGGCTTCTGGGGGGTCCCGCAGAGCTAGGTGCCAGGTCAAGGGGGGCTGGGGGAGCACGGGGCTGGGTGTGGGGGTTCAGGGCCTCGGGGGGGGGGGTTGGCGCAGGCGGTCCCGAAGAGCAGAGGTCGACCCCGGCCCTTTGCGTGTCCCCGCAGGTGGCTGGTGTGTCGCCTGGCCGTCACCTGGTGCCGCCAGAAGCTGCAGGCGGAGCTGAAGATCGGCTCCTTCGGCTTCTTCTGGGCCCAGAACATCAGCCTCAAGTTCCAGCAGAAGCAGCAGACGGTGGTGGGTGCCCCTGGAGCGGGGGTCACTTGGGGGGGGGGGGGGGGGGGGAGGGCAGGACGGCCGCGGTCCCCTTCGGCCTGGCAGCCGGTCCCTGCAACCAGCTGCTGGCACGCGGCCCCGGGGCTTCAGCCCTTGTCCCCTGGCCAAACTGGGGGGTTTTGGGGGGGCTCCCCGCGTGATGCCGGGCGTTGGGAGCAGGGCGGGAGGTTGGGGGTGAGCACTGCGGGACAGGCCCCTCAGTTTCCTCTCTCGCCTGCCCGTGTGTCCCTGCAGGAAATTGACAGCGTCTGGATCTCCAGCAAACTGAGCCGGGAGCTGCCGTACGTACCCCTGCCCCAGCTCCCTAGCTGCTCTCCTGGGGGGGGGCTGGCTCACCCCTGGCCCCGCTGACCGCCTTTGCACCGCCTTCCTGCGGGGCCTTGCAGTCCCCACGGTCTGCAAATCCTTTGGGGGTGTCTCGCAGAGGCCCCCCCCCCCGGCAGCGGGGTCCGCAGGCTCGTGTAAGGGTTGCCCGTGCCTGTCGTTCTGCAGGCGCTACTTCGAGCTGTGCTTTGGGGAGGTGCGAATCCGCACGGACCTGCAGAAGGGCCCTGGCTTCCAGCCCTCCTTCCCGGGGGCTCCCAGCGAGGCTGATGGCAGTGAGAGCAGAGCAGATGTGGCCCTTAAACCCTCCCTGCTGCGGCTCCTTAGCCAGGTAGGCTCTGCTTCTGTGAGGGTTTCGCGGGCTTTGCTGCCGCTGCGCAGCCCTCACCGTAACGCTTTCCCTCCCGCCAGCTCTTCTCCATCCACCTGGATTCCGTCAACGTCATGGTTCTGCACGTGGCCACGTCGGAGTCTCTCTGGCACATCCAGGCCAGCAAGACACGTCTCCTCCTCGCTGGGGATGGGAAGAGGTAACGCTGCTCGCACGCTGCTCCCCTCCTCCAGCATGGCCCCGTTTCCCTGCCGGGCTGGGGGGCAGCACTTCTCCAACCCCAGCCAGCCAGGCTCCCTCTGTCCTGCCTTGCTGCGTCCCCTTCAGCAGCACGTCGCAGCCAGCTCTGATGTGACCTAGCGTCCTTCTCCGAGGCTGGCCCGGTCCCTTTTTCCTTCATGGGAAGCCGGAGCCGTTTGTTTTCCAAATGGGTTGTTGCGCTGTGCGTGGGGTTAGGGCTTGGTCTGCTTTTGGGGGGACTCGGGGTCTCCGTGTCCCACCTAAAAGGGAGGGAAGGGGCTTGGCGTGGAGGCAGCAGGGCCCGCAGCCTCGCTCCGCTCTCCCCAGCCTGAACTGCGAGGTGAGCCTGACGAAGGTGAACAGCAAGGTGCTGCGGAGCAGCCAGCTGGTGAGTGCTGGGGAGGGGAGAAATTCGGGGCTCTGGGCCTGGGCGCGGCTCTCTGGGGCACCCCGGGACCCGTTCCTCGCCTGTCCTCCCCCCCCGCAGGATGACACGTGCCTGGCGGAGCTGGCCCTGGCGCTCTCCCTCTCGCTGGAGATCAGCAGCAAGCGGCGGCTGGTGGGCGTCAGGCTGAGCGTCCGGACCCTGCAGGCGGAGCTGCACGAGGGGCTCTTCTGCAGCCCGCTGCTGCGCCGCGTCACGGCCGGGGGCGAACAGCCCGGCCCAGGTCAGGCACGGGGACAGGGCGAGGGCTGGATTTGGGATTTGGCTCTGCTGCCGCTGCCTCCCGCTGCAGGGAGCGGGGCGGGAGCCTTCCCGTGACTCTCGCGTGTCCCACCGCAGGCCCGGAGGAGCCCCTGAAGTCCTCGTCTCTGCTGAGCAGGGGCACGCTGCAGCTCGTCCCCAGGAGGGTGGAGGTGAAGCTGGAGAACACTAGCGTGGTGCTGTCTATGAACAGCCAGAAGAGGTGAGGGGGCAGGTGGAAGAGGTGGTTGGGGTAGCCCTGGGACAGCTGTGCCGTTCCCTGCTCGTCCCCCGCGCCGCCAGAAGGCGGCGAGCAAATCCTAGAGCCCACCCCCGTGGGAAACACCGAGCGTGGCCTGGGGCTGTGCTCCTGGGGGAGGAGGAAGGCAGGCGAGCTGCTTTTCCAGCAGGACAGCCGCTGGGATCCTCGGCTGCTGGGATGGTGGAGGTGGGCTGGGCTGCAGATACGTACTGGCCCGTGCTTTGTCCGTGCCCGGTGTGCTAGCCAGCTGGGGTGTGAGGTGAGGAGGCGGCGGCCGTGGGGGCGCGGCTCCTCTCTGGCAGCGACACCCCGCTTTCCCCAGGCACCTCACCTGGAGCCTGAAGCTGCTGCAGTTTCTCTACCGGCGTGAAGAGGAGCAGATACCGCTGCGCAACTTCACCCCCGCCTCAGACCTGGACCAAATGAGCGTAGACCTCCAGCTGGAGGGCAAGTAGCCAGGAGGGCACCCCCGGGACAGGGCTGCTGGCCTTTTCCTCCTCCAGCCCTCACTTCCGCTCCTCTCTCTCCCCAGACGGCCTTCTCCTCTCCCAGAGCCGCCAGCGCATCGTGTGCCTCAACTCCCTGAAGACCAGCGTGCAGGTGAGCGGGCGCTGGGCGCGCTCCTGTCCCCCGGGGGGGGTCTGGTTCAGCTCCTGGCACGAGCTTGCTGCCACCCCGCGCTCTCCCTGCTCCAGGTCACAGCCATTGACCTCTCGGCTGCTGTGCTGCTCAACACCTGCATCATCCACTACCGCCACCAAGAGTTTTCGCACTGGCTGGGCCTGTTGGCGCAGGAACGCAGGTGCCGGGCGGTGCCTGTCCCCAGCCAGGGGCACAAGGGAAGGTAAACTCAGCCTCAGCCGCTGCTTTTGTAGCTCGTTTCCTCTTGCCTGCCACTCTGACAGGGTGCCCGGGCATGCAGCCCCTTCTGTGCACGGCCCCCGGTGTCGTGGTAGTTGGGAAACCCTACAGAAGGCGTCCCTTGGTGCTGCTCTACGGGATGCAGCACCCCTCTAAGAGCCGGTCCGTGCTTGTCCCCCGCAGGAGCTACCCCCAAATCATAGCGCCTATCATCCTGTGCGCCTCGCTGTCCAACGTCAACGTGTCAGTGCAGCTGGGGGACACGCCGCCCTTCGCCTTGGGCTTCAACTCCATCTCTGCAGGTAGGGCTTGGGCCCGGGGTGCCTGCTGGGCTCTTCTTGTGGGGTTGGTGGCTCTCTCAGAGAGGCGTCGGGATGATCAGCGGCCTGGGTCTGTGGCGTGGGAACGGGGAAGGCCCTACTGTGTCTGCGTCCAGCCAGGCGCCGCGGGCCCCAGCATGGTTTTGTTCGAGTTGCCCCTTTTTGGGGGCAGCTGAGCAGGCAGCACCGAGCCCTGCCTGCCTTCCCCTCCCCTCTGCCTGCAGACTACCAGCACCTGCGCCCCCAGAGCGTGCACCAGCGGGCGGTGCTGGCCGTGGACCACCTCTGCTGGCGTGTGGGCAACGACTCGCACATCCAGCGTGCCCCCCACCCGCCCAACATGCACGTGTGGGGAGAAGCCCTCATCCTCGACTCTTTCAACCTACAGGCGAGTGGGGAGCTGAGGGGCTGCTCCCAGGGGGGCTGCCTGTCTGCGACTCCTGTGCAAGCAGCACAGGGATGCGTGGTGGCACGGGGACATCCTGCAACCTGACAGTAATCAGCCAGTTTGTCCTGCAGGGCAGCTACAACCAGCCTCTGGGCATGTCCAGCGCCCAGTCGGACACGCTTTTCCTGGACTGCACCATCCGGGGGCTGCAGGTGGAGTCGTCGGACGCCTGCACCGAGTGCCTGGCCAGGGTCCTGCCCCTCTTCTGCCCGCGGCCCAGCGGAGCTGAGCTCGCCGAGCAGCCTCCCTCCGCCCCGAGCGAGGCCTGGGGACTGCTCTGGAAGGTGGATCTGAAGGTGGAGGATGTAAATCTTTTCACGCTCTCAGCTGTTGTGGGTAAGTGCGGTTGTGGTGTCCGGGCTGGCCCCGTATGGCTGTCCTGGAACAGCCCCACGGCCAGGGGAGCCTGGCGTGCTGTGGGGTGCCTTGTCTGTGCCTCCAGCACCGAGGTACTGTCCCTCTAGGCGCCCTGGAGCTGCGGCTGGACACGCTGACTGTCCTGGGGAGCGCCGAGAGCTGCACGGTCAGCGTCCAGGGCATGG
This sequence comes from Cygnus olor, assembly GCF_009769625.2. Lineage (NCBI taxonomy): Eukaryota > Metazoa > Chordata > Aves > Anseriformes > Anatidae > Cygnus > Cygnus olor. Next base: position 6,863,913 of record NC_049188.1, on the reverse strand, counting down.
TGCTGGCTTTGGTGAAGAGCATCACGGAGAAGATGCAGCCGTGCTGCAAAGCTCCTGCCATCCCCAACCCCGTGGCCAACCTCTCCATGCTCTCCGTTACCTACCACAGCAGCATCCGCTCCCTGGAGGTCGGTGGGGGCCTCGGGGCTCTGCTTTAGCCGGTGCTGGGATGGACGGGGTGGCGGGAGGGCACCGAGAGGTGACGGAGAGGAGGACGTGGCGGTGACCTGGTGCTTGTTCTCCGCTCTAGGTGCAGTGCGGCGAGGGGCTGGCGGTGCTGTGGAGCCCTCCCGACCACATGCACTTGTACCATCACACCCTGGCCACCCTGCAGTGCCACGAAGCCTTGCGGAGCGCCCTCGGCCGCGGGGCGCCTCCCTCCCTGTCCCCGGAGAGCCCGGCGCCCTGTGCCGCCACCCCTACTGAGACAGGAGGGCCCCCCCAGCCAGACGGGGCTCCCCCCAAAAGACTGCTGTCCCTGTCGCTGGAGCTGAGCTCTGCCAAGGTCACCGCCTTTGTCTCCGAGGCCAACTACATCAGCCTGGCTGCTGAACGGACCTCGGTGAGCTGGCACGGCGGCGCCCTGCACAGCTACTGCCCCGAGCTGGCCGCCGGCTTCGACGGCCACAGCATCTTCAGCTTCAAGGAGGTGGAGGTGAAGCTGCTGCCGGAGCTGGAGGAGGTCATCCTGCACCGTTGCGCCTTCCCCACCCTGCGCACCCTCCGCAACCGCGGCTGGGCCTTCTCCTTCGCCAGCGTCAGCATCGAGTTCCCCTACCAGTACGACTTCTCCCGCACGCTGGACGCCGCCGTGGGCGTGCAGAAGTGGCTGAAGGGCTTGCACCGGCGCGGGCGCCCCGCCGGCGCGGCGCTGCCTCCCGACCTCCTGCTCAAAGTGACGCACTTCTCCTGGGTCTTCCTGGACGACGTCTTCGAGGTCAAGCTACGAGACAACTACGAGCTGATGAAGGACGAGAGCAAGGAGAGCGCCAAGCGGCTGCAGCTGCTGGACGCCAAGGTGGCCGCGCTGCGCAAGCAGCACGGGGAGCTGCTGCCTGCCCGCAAGATCGAGGAGCTCTACGCCTCGCTGGAGAAGAAGAACATCGAGATCTACATCCAGCGCTCCCGGCGCCTCTATGCCAACACGCCCATGCGGAGGGCTCTCCTCACCTGGACCCTGGCCCACCTGGAGCTGGTGGCCATGGCTGACGAGTCCTTCCACGGCACGGAGCGTGTCGTGGAGCAGATGAGGGACATGGACAGCGTCAGCCCCTTCCCCCCCGAGGGGCTGGAGATGGTCACCCAGTGGTGCCGCATGATGAAGGGCAGCGTGGGCAGCTTCTTCGGTGAGTGGTCTTGCGTTGAGGGTGTCCTCAGAGGACGTCGCGGTGGCTGCGTGGCGTGGGTTTTCAAGGCAGGGACCTACTGGCACCGCGTGTTGCGTGGCCGAGCCGGGGAGACGATTTTCAGAGGTGCAAGGGAGTGGGGATGGAGCAGAGAGGCAACAGGGTGGTGGCTCCTGAGGCAGCCCAGAGTGTCGGGATCAGAGCAGCGCCCGTCTGCTGCCGCCTCCATCGGCCCTCGCTCCGCCCCGCAGTGCGGATCCGCGACTACCCTCGCTACCTCTTCGAGATCCGGAACTGGCAGCTCTCGGGCCGGCTGATCGGGGCGGAGCAGTGCGGCCAGGCCTGCTCCCGGCGCCGCCAGGTCCTGAAGCTGGGGCTGCCCTGGGGGGACGCGACGGTGGAGAGGAACATGCCTCCCCTCAAGTTCTACCACGACTTCCACTGTAAGAGCTGGGGGGAGGGCGGGGGGGGCGAGGGGGCTCTCTGCCGGGGTGGGGACAGGGCAGAGGACTGAGCCGTGCCCCGTGTCCCCAGCTGAGATCTCCCAGTACACCATCGTGTGGGGGCCCTGCTGGGACCCGGCCTGGACTCTCATCGGCCAGTGCGTGGATCTCCTCACCAAGCCCTCGGAGGACCCCAGCGCCCCGTTGCCCTGGTGGGACAAGAGCCGCCTTCTCTTCCACGGGGACTGGCACATGGACATCGAGCAGGCCAACCTGCACCAGCTGGCCACCGAGGTGGGAGACGGACGGGTAGGGAGCGGAGCGTGGCATGGGGCTGGCTCACACCTGCCTCTCCTCGTGCTTGTGCTTGCAGGACCCCTACAACACCACGGAGAACATGCACTGGGAGTGGAGCCACCTCTCCTTCCACTGGAAGCCCGGGCAGTTCGTCTTCAAGGGCAACCTAGACATCAACGTCCGGACAGCCTCCAAGTGAGCGTGGGGCTGGGAGCGTGGGGCTGCTGCTGGTGCTGGGGGGTTACCGGGGGCTTCTCTCCCCACCCAGGTATGACGACTGCTGCTTCCTGCACCTCCCTGACCTGTGCATGACGCTGGACCTGCAGTGGCTGTGCCACGGGAACCCCCATGACCACCACGGCGTGGTGCTGCGCTCCCCCGAGTTCCTGCCCGAGGTGCCAGTGGGACAGCAGTACGACTCCTACCGTGCCTTCCGCTCCGAGAACCTCAACCTCTCCATCCGGATGGACCTGACGCGGCCCAGTGAGGGTGGGTGACGGCGCCCCGAGGAGCCCTCTAGGGCAAGGGGGCCGGTTTTAGTGATCCTTTATCCAACCCCTGGGTTGGGTGCTGCCGTGTCCCTGCCCCGCGGTGCCGGCTGACGACGGGTGTATTCTCAGAGCACTCCCAGCCCCGGATCCTGCTCTACAGCAGCACCCTCCGCTGGATGCAGAACTTCTGGGCCACGTGGACCAGCGTGACGCGCCCTATATGCCGTGGGAAGCTCTTCAACAACCTGAAACCCAGTAAGAAGAAGCTGGGGCAGCATTACAAGCAGCTGTCCTACACTGCGCTCTTCCCCCGGCTGCAGGCAAGTCCCGGGGGTGGCTTCCCAGAGTTAGTTCCCCCCTCTCCCTGCGCTGATCTCTCAGCCCCTGCTGTCTGCTCCTTCGTAGGTGCATTACTGGGCCTCCTTTGCCCAGCAGCGGGGGATCCAGGTGGAGTGCTGCCAGGGGCACATCTTCACCCGCGGCACGCAGCGGCTCATCCCACAAGGTGAGCTGGGGCCCCGCTGGCGCCGCTTCCAGGCCGGGGAGGGTCCCGGCTGACGCCTCTCCCCGTCCCCCAGCTGGCACGGTGATGCGACGCCTCATCTCGGAGTGGAGCATCACGCAGATGGTGAGCGACCTGAGCCAGGTCACCGTGCACCTCATGGCCTCCACCTGCGATGAGAACGCTGACCACCGGCTCGACACCCTGGTGAAGAAAACCCACCTGCTGAGCCTGTCCTCCCTCACCTACCAGCGGCACAGCAACCGCACGGCTGAGGAGGTACCGCAGCAATCACCCGGGGCACAGCAGGGGTGACCCTGCCCGGGCTGCCCCGGTGGCATCCGCCACGACAAGGGAACCTTGATCTTTGGGTACAACGGGGAAGAAGGGGCTGGAGGTGGCTTTGTTGTGCTGAGGCTCTGCCCCTCTGTGCCCAGGAGCTGCCCCTGCGGGATGGGGACGATGGTTTCCACACGCACCAGCTGCACCTGGTGGACCTGAGGGCCTCCTGGACCACCACAAACCGGGACATCGCCTTTGGCCTCTATGACGGCTACAAAAAAGCAGCTGTGCTCAAGCGCAACCTGTCCACCGAGGCCCTGAAGGGGCTGAAGATTGACACGCAGCTGCAAGCCAAGAAGCTGAAGCGGGGCCCGCTCTCTGCTCAGTCCATCCCTGCCAGAGTCACTGCTCCCATCACCAGTGGCCGTCCTGAGAGAGCCTCCTCGGGGGGTGAGTGTGTCAGGGAGTGGAAACCCGCACCCAGCAGTGGCCTGGCTGTGCGTGCTAGCCCAAAACTGTGCCCGCCTTCACCCCGTTATCTCCTAGCCAGCCCCCTTCGGCTTTTCACTGACTTTTCTCCTTCCCCAGGAGCCTACATGCTGCAGAAGCTCATTGAGGAGACGGACAAGTTCGTGGTCTTCACAGAGGAGGAATCAGGGGCTAGCGAGCAGCTGTGTGGCATCGCCGCTTGCCAGACCGATGACATCTACAACCGCAACTGCCTCATCGAGCTGGTCAACTGCCAGGTCCGTGCCCCTGGCCCGCCTGCTGGCCCCATGCTCTCTGCTCCCCATGGCCTCGTGGTGAAGAGGTGCCGTGCCTGCCCCTGACCCCCCAGGGTCTCTTTTTTCCCCCTAGATGGTGCTGCGAGGTGCAGAGACAGAGGGCTGTGTGATTGTGTCCGCCGCGAAGGCCCAGCTGCTGCAGTGCCAGCACCACCCTGCGTGGTACGGGGACACGCTGAAGCAGAAGACGTCGTGGACCTGCTTGCTGGACGGCATGCAGTACTTTGCCACCACGGAAAGCAGCCCCAGCGAGAGGGAGCACGGGCAGCTCTGGCTGGAGGTGAGCCGCTGGGGTGGCACACAATGGGTGAGCTGCAGGGAGGGCAGGGGGAGCGAGGGTAACCACCGACGCCTCCTTGCATCCCTAGGTAAAGAATATCGAGGAACATCGGCAGCGGAGCCTGGACTCGGTGCAGGAGCTGATGGAGAGCGGGCAGGCCGTGGGGGGCATGGTCAGCACCACGACAGGTACTGCTCGAGCGAGGAGCTGGCCACCGCGCTGCCCCAGCCCCGCTCGCGGGTGACCCCGAGGCTGGCGGAGCTGGGAGCACTCAGCGCGTCCGCGTGCAGCTCTGGGAGCTGGCTGCTGCTCTGAGCCCTGTGTCACGGGGTCCCCAGAGTGGTGCTGAGGCTGTGGTCCCCCTGCCCGTCCCCAGACTGGAACCAGCCCTCGGAAGCCCAGCAGACCCAGCAGGTGCAGAGGATCATCTCTCGCTGCAGCTGCCGCATGTACTATATCAGCTACAGCCACGACATCGACCCCGAGCTGGCCACGCAGATAAAGCCTCCCGAGACTCCCGCTAACCAGGAGAAGGAGGATCTGCTGAAGAAGCAGGAGGGTGGGTACATCCTGGCAGCGCGTCTCAGCAGAGCTCTGGGCTGACCCGCAAGTGCCTGCCAGGTCCAGGGGTGGTCCGTCTTGTCCCTGCTGAGATCAGAGGGGAGCGTGCAGGGTCCCCAGCCTTGTGGGACCAGGGACACCACCTGAGGCTGGACGCTCTGAGCCTGCTAGAGCCAGTGTAACCACCTCTGCTCGTTCCCTGTCCCTCCACCACTGGCTGGCCCCCAGGTGCGTCCCAAGAGGTACCACCTCTGGCCATATAGAGGCCCCACGTGTCCTTTTTGTGTCCCTGCAGGAGCTGTGGACACGTTCACACTTATCCACCACGACCTGGAGATCTCCACAAACCCTGCCCAGTACGCCATGATCCTTGACATAGTTAACAACCTGCTGCTGCACGTGGAGCCCAAACGCAAGGTACCCACAAAGCTGCAAGTCACTGTGCCGCTTGCTTGTGCCCGGGGCACTCCTTATCTTCCCTTATCCTTGTGTCCAGGAGCACAGCGAGAAGAAGCAGCGGGTGCGTTTCCAGCTGGAAATCTCCAGCAACCCTGAGGAGCAGCGCAGCAGTATCCTACACCTGCAGGAGGCCGTGAGGCAGCACGTTGCCCAGATCCGGCAGCTGGAGAAGCAGATGTACTCCAACGTGAAGGTGAGCCCGCGTCCCAGGCAGGACCTGGCTCCCTTGGGTCCCCGCTTCAGGGCGGAGGGTGCTGAGGGTTGTCTGTCCTTCAGTCCCTGCAGGATGACAGCAAAAACGAGACCCTGCTCGACCTCAACCACAGGCTGCAGCAGCAGCTGAGCCAGGAGAAGGCTGACCTGCAGCTGGAGAGCGAGGAGCTGAACATACTGATCAGGTACGGGCCCTCTCTGCCTTCCGTAGCATTGTTTCCCCCCTTCCTCCAGGGCTCCCACATCCCAGCTCTCCCCTGTTCGCTGCAGGTGCTTCAAGGACTTCCAGCTGCAGCGAGCCAACAAGATGGAGCTGCGGAAGCAGCCGGAGGACGTGAGCGTAGCACGGCGGACTGAGTTCTACTTCGCCCAGGCGCGCTGGCGCCTGACGGAGGAGGACGGGCAGCTGGGCATAGCCGAGCTGGAGCTGCAGCGCTTCCTCTACAGCAAGGTACCGAGCTGTCCCGTGGCCCCCACAGCCACCCCGGGCCCAAATGTCTGGGGCTGACGGGTCTGTGTGCACAGGTCAACAAGTCCGACGACACCGCCGAGCATCTGCTGGAGCTGGGCTGGGTCACGATGAACAATCTCCTGCCCAACGCCGTGTACAAGGCAAGGGGAGCAGCTCTGCGCCCTGGGGACCCTTGGGTGACCCGGCCAGGGTGGCTGTCCCTCACTCCAGCCACCCGCTGGCTTCCCTGCAGGTGGTGCTGCGTCCCCAGAGCTCCTGCCAGTCTGGCCGGCAGCTGGCACTGAGGATCTTCAGCAAGGTCCGGCCGCCCGTGGGGGGCATCTCCATCAAGGAGCACTTCGAGGTGCCAGGGCTGGGCTGGGAGGTGGCAGGGCACAAAAAGTGTTTGCCCAGCCCCGACACGTGTGTCTCTCTCTCTCTTCCCCCAGGTGAACGTGGTCCCGCTCACCATCCAGCTCACCCACCAGTTCTTCCACAGGATGATGGGGTTCTTCTTCCCCGGCCGCAACGTGGAGGAGGAGGAGGTGGGGGATGAGGAAGACAAGTCCAAGCTGGTGACAACGGGTGAGTGGGGCGGGAGGCTGGTGGCTGCGGGTGGTCGCCCTCCTCCCTGGCCACCCCAGTGACCACTGAGCAGCTCTGGCTGCGTGTCCAGGACAAGTTTGGGGGCAGCTGTTGGTGGGCCTCGTGTTGAGGAACAGAGACTGGCGGTCTCCCCCGTGGGCAGGGAATTGCTGGGGGGGGGGGATTGTGGTCGTGGCTGCTCCCCAGGACACCGGCCACTTTGTCGCAGGGATACCCGTGGTGAAGCCGCGGCAGCTGATCGTGGCCGATGACGCGCTGGGGCCGGGGAAGGGAGTCGCTCAGGGACTGAATCGGACGTCAGGGGTCAGAAGATCGTTCCGAAAAGCACCCGAGGTACCTGCCGCGGCCCTGAGGGGGACTTTGGGACAACCCCGTCTTCCCTCAGCTCCTGGGCTGGGCAGCCCTGTCCTCGCCCTGCTTTCCTGTCCCTGTTTTTCCCTGGTGAAGCAGTGCCATGGCCTGGTGCCCGCCTGCCCCTTCCCCGCTGCTTCCTGGCTCCGTCCCCTCTCCTCACCTTCTGCTCCCGGCTCTGTCCCCAGCACCCCGTGGACGACATCGACAAGATGAAGGAGCGCGCGGCCATGAACAACTCCTTCATCTACATCAAGATCCCGCAGGTGCCGCTCTGCGTCAGCTACAAGGTGAGGGGACGGGGACGGGGTGTGCTGGGGGTGTCCTAGGGCCTCGTCCCACCCTACCTGACCCCCCTCTGCTCCATCCCCTGCCCAGGGCGAGAAGAACAGCGTCGATTGGGGCGACCTGAACCTGGTGCTGCCCTGCCTGGAGTACCACAACAACACCTGGACGTGGCTGGACTTCGCCATGGCGGTGAAGAGGGACAGCCGCAAAGCCTTGGTGGCGCAGGTAGGTGGGGACGGCGCTGTCTCAGCCTCCCCCTCCTTCCCCCTCTCCTGCTCGGGATCATCCTGACCCTCCTTTCCCGGGGCAGGTGATCAAAGAGAAGCTGCGCCTGAAGCCGGCAGCGGGCGCGGAGGCCCGGGGGAAGCTGGAGAACAAATCGGACGGGCCCATCCAGCAGCAGGAGGAGGACGAGAAGGCGCGCCTGCTCATCGGGCTGAGCGTGGGCGAGAAGAACCCCAGCAAGAAGTCCATCTTCGGCAGGCGCAAATAAAGGGCGGCACCCGGCAGGCCGGGAAGGGACTGGGCCCCCCCCCCCTCCCGTGCTCCCCACAGCGGAGGGGCAGCCCTATGGCGGGGAGGGGGGGTGCCGTGCTGCTCGGCACGGCGCCGCCCGAGCTGGGGGTGGCTGTGCCCAGGCCCTTGGGCAGCCCCCTCGCTGCGGGGCAGGGGTGCAGCAGGGGGGGGCTGCGGGGTGCAGCGTGCTCTGGGGCCGCTTTGTGGGGTGCACGAAGCCCCCCCCCCCCGTGCCAAGGGTTCCCGCGAGCCTCCCCTCTCCCTGCTGTGCGGGTGCTGGGCCCGGCCCCTGGGCCCGGTGAAGCAGCAGGATCGCTCGAGGCTGGGAGAAAGGGGAACGGGAGAGAGTTTAAATAAGAGTTTTTAATTTGGAACAGCCTCGCTCCCCCGGGTTGTCTCTCGCCTCGCCCCTCGTGGCGCGGCGTCGGCGTCAGCGCCCTCCCCGTTCTCAGCACCCCAGCACCCTGACTTTGTGGCTTCACCCCCTGGCCCTCCAGCGGGGTTCCCCCACTTTGGGGGTCCCTGGCAGTGCCCCCCCCCCCCCCCCCCCAGCCCTTGCACTCATCCATCTCCTCCGGGAGCCCCTCGGGGGTCTGGGGGTCAGGGACCCTGGGATGCCGTTACCCCGTTGTCCCCTGAAGCTGGGGGCAGCCGTGGGGCTGGGGGGCTGCTGTAAAATGGGGGGGGGGGGGGGGGGGGGGTACGGGGGGGGTGGGGGGGTACTGGGGAGAAGGGGGGTCCCCAATCCATGCCCGCTGCAGGCACGGGGCGGATACCGCGGGGGGCGCACCGGGAGCCCCGCTGCCCGTTCCCGGGGCTGGGGGGGGGGGGGGGGGGGGGGTTGTGAGCGGTCGGGGCGGAGAAGGGGGGGTCCGGGGGGCGGGGCCGGGCGGGGTTATGTAAGGCGGCGATTACCGGGTCCGGGGCGCGGCGCGATGGGAGCAGCCAGCAGCGGGCCGGGGCCGGCCCCGGTGCGACCCCCCCAGGTGCGTGCGGTGGCCCCGGGGTGTGTGTGTGTGTGTCTCCCCCCTCCGTTCCCCCTTCCCCATCCCCGGGATGTTCCCCCCGCTGACGGCTGCCCCCGGGTCCGCAGGGCCGCGCCGTGGGGCCGTGGGTACGGGCGCTGCTGCGCCGCGCCGGGTCGGGACCGGGACCGGGGCCGGGGCCGGGGCCGGGGCCGGTACCGGGGCTCGCCCTGGCCGCCGAGGAGCCGCCGCTGCCCGGTTGGCCGCTGCCGCAGCTCGTCTCGCTCTTCCTGCCGGAGTTCCCCGTTCGCCCCTCCGGCCGCCAGCAGCAGCTCAAGGTGCCTGCCCGGGGACCCCACCCCCACCCCCGACCTACCGGGGGGCCCGGTGCGTCCGACCGGGGAGCCCGCACCTCCCGCCGGGGGTCCCGTGCGTTATACGGCGTCCTCCGCCGGGTCCCCTCGCACCCCGGGACGGCTCCCTCTGCTTCCCAGCGGGGTCCCCGAGTGTCCCGTGCGCCCTACCGGGGTCCCCGTGCGCCCTACCGGGGTCCCCGTGAGTCCTACCGGGGTCCCCGTGCGCCCTACCGGGGTCCCCGTGCGTCCTGTGCCGCCATCCCGTGCCTCTTCGCGGGGTCGCCGCCCGTCTTTACCGGGTTTCCTTGCGCTCCGTACCGGCTCCCCGTGCACCCTACCGGAGCCCCCCGACCCTCCTACCGGGTCCCCTTCTCCCCCCACCCGTGTCCACCCGTGTGCCCCACGCCCCCTGTTCCCCAGGTCCCCGCGCGTCCCACGGGGGTACCCACGCGCCCTCCCCCGGTCCCTGTGTGCCCCCCCCCGCCTGCTTTGTGCCCCCCCCCCTCCCCCCCCAACGCCCCCCACCTCACCCCACGCAGGACCCCGCTCCCCGTGGAAGCACCCCACGGCCTGCCCCACGCCGGGCACCCCGCAGCCCGTCTCCGTGGGGGTGCTCAGCTCCCGCTCCCCCCAGATCCTGGGCTTGGTGGCCAAAGGCTCCTTCGGGACCATCCTGAAAGTGCTGGACTGCGGGCGGGAGAAGGTCTGCGCCGTCAAGGTGGGTGCTGCCCTGAGGTCCGGGGGTGCCCATCCTGCTCCGCCCCCCCCCCCCCCCTCCCCGACACCCCCATCGCCCCCCCAGGTCATGCCCAAAGTGGAGGTGCTGCGCCGCGACACCCTGAAGCAGTGCAAGGAAGAAGTCAGCATCCAGGTGAGGGGGATTGGAGCGGGGGCGGGGGGGGGGGGGATCCCACGGGCTGCAGAGGGAGGGTGGCACGAGTGGGGGCCCCCCCGGGAACCCCCCTACCCCAGGGGCCGCTCACCCTCTCTGCTTTGTGTCCCCAGAGACAGGTCAGGCACCCGTTTGTCCACGGCCTGGGGGACAGCTGGCAGGGCCAGCGCCACCTCTTCATCAGTGAGTGACCATCTGCCCGCGGGCTCGCCCTGGCCCCCCCCTCCCCCCCTTGCCCGCGCACGTGTCCCCGCTGCCCGCACACGTGTCCCCGCACACGCGCGTGCTCCCCCCGCTCTGCACGCTGCCCGCGGGGACTGAGGCGCTCGGCTGCCAGCTCCCAGCCCGCAGCCACCGCGGGGACGGGGATGGGGACGAGCGCAGCGGGGACAAACGGGCTGCTCCGGCCCCCGGGTCTGTCCTGTCACTTCTCCTGTGTCACCGCTCTGGTGGCTGTGCCACCGTGGTGCCCGCGTGGGTGCACTCCTGGTGGCTCTGTGCGCCCCAGGGGCTGTGTCACTTTGGTACACGTTTAGCCATGGTGCTTGTGTCACCTTTGTGCCCACGTAGCCATAGTGCTGTAGGGTCCACCGGGACCCTCGCATCGCTCAGGGACGTGCCACCTTTGTGGCCACAGAGCCCGTGCGGCCCTGGTGCCTGTGTCACCTTGGTGTCCCCGTGGCTCTGGAGCCCACGTCACCATAGTACAGAGTCCTGGTGCCCGCAAGGTCCTGGTGCTTGTGCCACTCGCTGCCCGTACAGACCCAGCACTCATGTCACCATAAGGCACGGCCCTCGTGGCCACGTGGCTGTGGTGCCCGTGTCACCTCGGTGCCCGTCACAAGGCCGGTGACGTGTCCTGGCAGTGTGCACCTACTGCAGCACCGGGGACCTGCACGCGCTGTGGCGCGCCGCCGGGCGCTTCGCCGAGGCCACCGTCCGCCTGTTCGCCGCCGAGCTGGTGCTGGTGCTGGGTGAGTGAGGGCTCAGCCCTCCCCGGGGGGGCAGCCGCCCGCTGGGTGCCATGGGGGCGGCAGAGGGCAGAGGGCATGGCATGGGGAGGGGACCCCCAGCTCTGATGGCTTTGTCTTGTCCCCAGTGTATCTCCACGACCTGGGTATCGTGCACAGAGACGTGAAGGTGGGTGACAGCGGGGTTGCGGGGGGACAGAGGATGGCGGGGGGGTCTCTGCACCCCCTGGCACAAATCGGCCACCCCAGCGCCTGTTTTATTTCAGATGGAGAACATCCTCCTGGATGAGAGAGGTAAGGGTCTGGTGGCACTAGGGTGGGGACACCCCATCCGTGGGGACACCCCATCCATTGTTGGGGCCCCATTCGCCGTCTTGCCCCGCAGGGCACCTCAAACTCGCCGACTTTGGCCTCTCCCGGCACCTGCGGTGGGGCGAGCGGGCCCACACCATCTGCGGCACCCTGCAGTACATGGGTAAGGGGGCGGCAGGGGGTGGTGGTGGGGACACATCCACCCCAGCCCCTCACCCCCTCATCCCCACAGCCCCAGAGGTGCTGAGCGGGGGCCCCTACAGCCACGCAGCCGACTGGTGGTCCCTGGGAGTCCTGCTCTTCGCCCTGGCCAGTGGGGAGGTGAGCTCCGTGGGGTGCAAGGGGGGAGCTAGGGGCACCCTACAGAGCCCCTAAACCTGCTCCTTGCCCCCCAGTTCCCGGTGGCACCGGCGGGGGACCATGTGGCCATGCTGGAGCGCGTCAACCGGAGCAGCTACGCGAGCCCCCCTGCACTCAGCCCCGCGCTGGCCCGGCTGCTGGCCGAGGTAGCCCTCGCCCCCCAGGTTGGGGGTCCCCAGGGGGGTCCCCGCCGCTCACCCTCCTCTCTCCTCCCCCAGCTGCTGTGCCACAACCCCCTGCGCCGCCTGCGCTACCTCCACCACTTCCAGGACCACCCTTTCTTCCGGGGGGTGACCTTCGACGCCGAACTCCTGCAGAAGGACCCGGTGGCCGTGGCCGTGGCCCCGCGCCCCCCCGTGCCCCCGTCTCCCACCCCTGACCCCTCCACCTTTGACGACTTCAACTGCGACCTCACCGCCACGGCCCCCCCGGACCGGCCCTGGCCCGGCTGAGCTGCTGCCACCACCGGACCCCTCGCATCGCTCAGGGACCCCCCAGACCTCCCCCCGGCAGCGGCTGGGCCCCCGGTGGCGGCCCCCAGCGCCGTGTGCATCTCCCCACGGGCGCAATAAACCCGGCACCCTCGGGAACCGCTGCGGATGCTCCCCGGGGGTGGTGGTGCGAGGCCGGGCCCCTTGTGCTCGGGCAGGGGCTGGGGACCAGGAAGGGAACGGGAAGGGGTCGGGGGGCGGCACGGAGCCGGTCCCCCCCCCCCCCCCACCCGGCCCCACGCGTGGCGGCTCCGTGCTGGGCGCTGCGCAGCGCCGCGGCTGTTTCCCGCCAGATGGGCGGGGCGTCGCGCGCGGCCACGCCCACTATGGTAATAACGCCCGTAGCCACGCCCACTTGCCGGTTTGGCCCCGCCCGCCCCCGCCCCGGTGACGCGTGAGGCGCGGGACCAATCAGAGCCGCGCGGGGTTTTCAAACGGGCGGCGGCGGCGGCGCGGAGCGGGCGGGAGCGGAGCGGGGCCATGCGGGCGGCGCGCGTCCCCGCCGTGAGTGCGGGGCACCGGGAGGGCGGGGGGGGGGTCCCGGTCCCGGTCCCGGTCCCGGTCCCGGTCCCGGTCCCGGTCCCGGTCCCGGTCCCGGTCCCGGTCCCAAGAGGGCTCCCTCCGTGTTCTTATTGCTGGGGGGTGCTCCAGGAATCCCCGTGCGCTGTTGCCCGGGGACGGTTGGAGGCTCCGTTAGGTCCCGGGGGGGTTCCGGTGGTGCTGCCGGTGACCCCCCCCCCCCCCGATCCCCGGTAACCCCCCGGTAATCCCCCCCCCCCCCTCAGGCGCAGCGGCGGCCCCTGCAGGAGCTGCGGCTGCAGCCGGGCGCGGAGCGCACCAGCCTCACCCCGCTGCTCCGCCGCCTGCGGCTCAAGGTCGGTGCGGGGGGGGGGGGGGGGGGGGGGGCGGGAATGATAACGGGGGGGGGGGGAAACGGGGGGTGCTGGGGAGCTCGGGGGGGGCGGCTGGGGGGTGCTGGGAGAGCTGGGATTGATGGGGGGGGCAGGTATGGGTGCTGGGGGGGTGGGGAGGTGGCTATGGGAGTGCTGGAGGGGAGGGGCAGGGTGGTCCTGGCCCCCCCCGTGTCCTGACCGCCCCCCCCCCCCCCGTGTCCCGTAGGACCATGACGGCAGCACCCCGGTGTCCTGCACCCGGCCCCCCCCCAGCCGCCTCACCCTGGGGCCCCCCGGCGGTGCTATCCTGCGCCCCCCCAGCCCGGAGCCTCCCAGCGGTGCCCCCCCAGAGCCCCCCCCAGGCAATGTCACCCCAGGGCCCCCCACCCCACCAGGGTCCCCCAGCCACGTCCCCTTGGGGGCCGAGGCACCGGAGCCCCCCCCTGCTGATACCACCCCGGGGTCCCCCAGCGGCCCCCCAGAGCCCCCCAGCAGTGCCGCCTTGGGGCCTGATGCCCCGGAGCCCCCAGGTGACACCGCCCCAGAGGCCGCCACCCCCCCAGGGACCCCCTGCAGCGCCCCCCCAGGGACCCCCAGCAGCCTTCTTTCAGGACCCTGCTTCCCTGCCCCCCCCAGCAGCACCCCCTTGGTGCCCTATTCCCCTGACCCCTCGTTCCCCCTCACCCCAGGCCCCCCCCAGCATCATCAGCTCAGCGCCCTGCAGCCCCTGCACCCCCGGCAGCCCCCCCCCGGCCCCCCCCGGCGGCACCAGCCCAGCCTCCTCCTGTGCCCCGGGCCCCCCCGGCACCTCCACCCCGCAGGAGGCTCCCTTCCACGGGTGGCGCGCGGCGCCCGCCGACCTCTCCTGCAGCCCCGTGGGACCCGAGCCCCCGTCTAGCGATGGGGGTACGGGTCTCCCCAATTGCCCCAGCACCCCTGGGACCGCCACGCCCCCAACCCCTGCCCTGCCGGAGCAGAGCCCCCCCCAAAACGAGGCAGCCGAGTTGGAGCCCGCGGGGTCTGAACCAGTGGCCACCCCCATCCCCTCGGCTGAGCCAGCGGCCGCCCCTGTCCCCACGTCGGAGCCGTCCCCGGGGTCCATATCCTGGGCGTTGCCGCTGGTGTGGCTGGAGAGGAGCCTCCACGCCTCGTCCCTGCTGGAGTCCCTGCGGCACAGCCTCCCCCTGTCTGTGCCGCGGCGGGACGTCGGCACCAGCGTCACCCCGGTGCCCGCCATGGCCACGGGCACCAGCGTCACCCCGGTGCCCGCCATATCTACTGGCACCAGCGTCACCCCGGTGTCCACCGCGGCCACCGGCACCGTCATGACCCCGCGGGAGCGCCAGGACAGGAGCACCGGCACAGCCGCACCGGCTCGCGCCAAGGACAGCGCCGCCGAGACCGACTCGCTGCTCTGGCAGTACGTGTCCCCACGGGGGTACGGGGATGTGGCACCCCCGCGGCGTCCCCTCCCCAACCCCTGGGGCTCGCTGTCTCTGTCTCCCCAGCTGTCCCCGGGAGCAGCTGAGGTCCCTGCCGCGGGCAGAGCTGGAGGGGCGGCTGGAGAGCACCCTCATCATCATCGAGGCGCTCTCGCTGCAGCTGCGCGGCTGGCAGGAGAGCCAGCGGCCGCTCCCCGCCGTGGGGCCGGCCGAGCAGCGGGACGCCCACACCCAGACGGACGTCACCCGGCCCCGGGGGGTAAGCGGGGATCCCTAGGTGGAAGAAAATTGGGGCTGCGTCCCATCACGTGCTGCTCCAGCTGCGTTATCGCACCTGGCTGCACCACCAAGCCGATTAATTTGCTGTTTTTGAGCCCTTTCCGCGGTCAAATATTGCGGCAGGCGCACGGGGAGGAGGGGATGAGCCGGTCCCGTGGGAGCGGGTGGCACAGCGCTTGCGGGGAGATGGGGAGGTGTTGGGGTGCAGAGCCTGCCCTGCCGTGCCCCCCTTTAGGAGGAGCAGATCTACCACGGCCTCTACGTGGAGCTGCGGAGGAAGACCCAGGCTCTGCAGCGGCAGCGGGGTGCCGAGCAGGACCTGGCGCGGGAGCTGGCGCGGGCGGCGGAGGCGATGGTGCGTCGGGGCGCGTGGCAAGCACGTGGGACTCAGTCGGGCACCTTACGTGCCCGGTGCCACCGGTGCTGGCATGTCCTGAGCCTCGGTGTCCTCGTCCCTTCCCCAGGACGCCTGGGCCGGGCAGGGCCTCCTGCTGCGGAGCCTCACGGAGGGCGCTCTGCAGAGCCTGCGGGACGATCGGGGAGCCCTGGCCCAGGAGGTGAGCGCACACAGCCAGGCTGGCGGCCCCGTGTCTGGCCCTTCATGGCATAGGTAGCCAGGGCAGCTGGGGTTTTTTTGGGCTCCGGGGCTGCTGGAGGCAGCTGGAAGCACCCAGCGTGTGTCTGGAGGCTGCTGGAAGCGGCTCCTCCTGCGCTCAGGCTTGTGCCACAGACGCAGCCTGGGGACATGGGCGAGGGAGCTGGCGCGTGGCAGCTGGAGGCCGTCCTGGTGCTGGCCTCCTCTCAGGGCCTCCTCTCGGGGCTGTTTTCTCTCGCAGCGGGAGCAGGTGAGGGCCCTGGTGTCCCGGTGCGCGGCCGCGCTGCAGAACGTGCCCGGCAAGCTGCGGAGCTGCCTGCAGGAGCGGGACGAGGCGCAGCAGCGAGCGGACGAAGCCCTTCGAGCCAAGGAGGAGGTAACGGGGCAGCCCGTGGGGTGCTTAGGAGCTGCCTCTGCAGCCCCCGTGTCCCATCCCGTTGATTTGGGAGTCCCACGTCCATCCGTCCATGGGGAACGGGGGGACGTGCGGCCAGGAGCAGCTGCCCCAGGAGGATGGCTCACCGTGGGAGCTGCCCCGCGGTGAGGCCGTGCCCCGAGCTGTGCCCGTCCCTCCGCAGTGTGATGCCTTCCTGGAGGCTTTCCGCTCCCACGCCAGCGCCCAGATCAGTGCCCGGGACCAGAGCCTGGCATCCCAGCGAGAGCTGGGCATGCTGCTGGAAGGTGCCATCCACCAGCAGGTACAGGATGGGTGCAGGTCCCCCCAGGTCCCTGCGGGCTCTGCGGGTGCAGCCACAGCCCCGGTTCGGGCGATGATGCTCTGAGCAGCTCTGCCACGGCCTGAGGCTGGCGCTTGCCTCCCTCTGTTCTCTTCCCTCACCCTCCTCTCCCGCAGGCGTCCCTGGCTGCAGAGGCTCAGCCCTTCCGTGAGTTCATAGACGTCACCTTTGAAAACCTGCAGGAGGAACGGAGGGCGCTGGACGACGAGGTGAGGGCTGTCCTGGCTGGGCGATGCTTCTCCGGGTACCGCGGTCGGCCCGGCTGCCAGCCCCGTCCCCTCCTGCTCTGACCCCGTTCCCCCCGGGGCTGTCCCCTCGCAGCGGGAGCAGGTGAGGGCCCTGGTGTCCCGGTGCACGGCCGCGCTGCAGAGCGTGCCCGACGCGCTGCGGAGCTGCCTGCGGGAGCGGGACGAGGCGCAGCAGCGAGCGGATGAAGCCCTTCGAGCCAAGGAGGAGGTAACGGGGCTGTGTGGTTCTCAGGGGGTTCTCTCTGGGCATGTGGGGGGATTCTATGGTGAAAGGCATATGAAAATGGCTCAGCGTGGGCTGGGAGCGGTGCTGGAGGAGCAGGGATGAGCCCTGCGTCCCTGCAGGCGTCCCACCAGCTGGAGGAGACCTCGGTGGCCCTGCAGGACGCGGTGGCTCAGGTAGAGCAGCTGACGGTGGCCAATTCACGCCTTGGTGCAGGTAGGGGAACACATGGGGGTGTCGGGATAGGGACCAGGGGAAGGCTGGAGCCGGTCCCCACGCTCACAGCTCTGCCCCTGCAGACCTGGGCACCCTGATGAAGCAGCTGGCCAGCGTGCAGCAGGAGCGGGACACGCTCCAGCAGGAGAACAAGGACCAGAAGGAGGAGATATCCTGGTGGGTTCCGCACCCCTCCGTCCTCCCCTTGTCCCCAAAATGTCCCCGTGGGGTCCCCTCACACCCATCCCATCCCATCCCCATCAGGCTGGCGAGGGAGCGGGACGCCCTGCAGCGGGAGCGCGGCGAGCTGAGCCGGGAGCTGCGGGAGGCGGCGGAGTGCCGGGAGGTAGGAGCCTGACGCTGACTGCGCCGTCACGTGCCGCCGGGTGGCAGCCGGCCAGGAGCGGGGATCAGCCCTCGGCGCTGCCATCCCGCACGTAGGGCTGCTCGCCTGGCGATGCTTCCCGCGGGGGCGCGGCTGCCGGGGATAATTCCCCTGGCTGCAGTCACGCTGCTTTGCTTTCCCTCGGGCCCGTCCCATGCCCAGGGTGCAAGTCCCTGGCCCCTCTGGGGGTTGTTTGCGGGGGATGGAGCTGCCCCTCGTCAGGGTGGGACCACACGGGGGGGCTGCAGTGGTGTACCCCCCCTACCAGCTAACTATATGCTCACGGCCGTGTCCCCCCGCAGTTCCTCGACCAGGAGAACCGCATGTCCCGCAGGCAGCTGATGGAGGTGGAGGCCAAGCTCAAGTCCACGCTGGCCGAGCTGCAGGAGTGCAGCCTGCAGCACGAGGAGCTGAAGGAGTCCCACCAGTGCCTGCAGTACGGCCCATGCCTATCAGTGCTGCTTGAACCCCTTGTTTTGGGGAAATCGGGCCCCTTGGGGTGGGGTGTGTGGCTCTGGTCGCTGCTGCTCCAGCTGAACCAGTTCCCCAAGTGGGGGGAGAGGTTGTAGGGCAACCCAAGACCTGCCAGCACCCAGTGCAGTGGGGTTTGCACCCCCTGGGTTGTGGGGGGACCCTGGAGAATGTTCCTGTCCCGCCCTAGGGGGGGAGATGCACTGTTCACGCCATCCCCCTCGTGCAGGGATGAGCGAGCCGCCCTCCTCAAGGAGCTGGAGAGCACCAAGGCCGAGCTCCTGGACTTGCAGCTCAAGAGGGAGAAGGTCTCCTGGTGCCTGGCAGACATCGCCGAGAGCAAGCTGAGGCTGCAGGAGCTGGCCGACTGCCTGCGAGCCGCCCTGGAAGAGGAGGTAGGTCGGGGCCCTGGGGGGGGCAGGAGGACGAACAAGCAGCAGGAGCAGCACCCTGACACCACACTCCTCCCTCCCAAAGGACGATGACGCCCCGGCGAGGAGCAGAACCTGGACCCCAGCACCGCGGACGCCCGCCCGCCGCACCCCGTACCGTGCCGGGGACTCCTTTGTGGGCAGCGTCCTGAAAGCGGTGTCGGGGAGAGGTGAGCTCCTCGGGGACCCCCTGGGTGGGGGGTGAGGGCTGGTCCTGTCCCCCCCACCCCTCACACAGCACCTCTGCCCTCGCCTCCCGCAGATACTGATGAAGCTGCCGGATTTGGGAGCGTACCGAGGATGAAGCCTACCAAGGATAAAATTTTTTCCACGCCAAAGCGAGCAGGTACCGCGGTGTCGCACCCCGTGCATCACGGTGGGGTTGCCCCACATATCGTCCCGTCCCCCCCACCCCAGTGACAAACCCCTGCCTGCAGAGCCCGAGGATGGCCTGATGGAGAGGGTGGCGGAGCTGAGGGCTGTGGTCTCCGACCTCTCCTTGCTGAGCACCCGCATCCAGGAGCTGGAGCAGAGCGAGTTCAAGGCGCTGCAGGCTGAGATGTGAGTCTGGGGGGGCCGGGGGTTGCTGGGCACGGACAGCACCCCGGGGTGCCTCCCACCCTGGCTCTGAGCAGAGCACTCATCCTAAAGGGCTCCCTGCAGCTGGTGGGCACAGGCCGGCCTCTGCCCCCGTGGGCTGCGGGCACCGCAGGGGATTTGGATTGTGCTCCCCAAATGCTCAGCCATGCTGTGTGTCCCCCCCCCCAGCTCCGACCTGCAGCTCAGGCTGGAGGAGGTGACTGCCGAGAGCCAGGAGAGGACGGACGCCCAGGCCGCCACCATTGCCAAGCTGAACAAGGCGCTGCGGGGCAAGCTACAGGTGAGCCCCTGCCAAAATTGGGCCAGTGCTCACCCCAGGGCAGAGCCGAACTGGGACGGGGCTGGGATCTGGGACACTGGGAATCTGGGTGACCGGCACCGTGCTGCCCCGCGGGCGCTCCGGGCTCGGATAACCTCAAATGTGAGCAACCCGGTGCCAGCCATGGGGGGGGGGGGACACGGGACACCAGGCCTGACACCGTTCCCCCCATTTTGTCCCCTGCAGAATGAGAAGGAGCTGCAGGACGTTGTGAAACAGCAGGAAGAGAAGATGCTGCAACTCATCGACAAGAGCGGGGAAGTGACGGTGCGTGTGGGGCCAGGGGGTGCCGGGGGGGTCCTGCCGGCCGCCGGGCCCCCCTCAGCATCTCCTCCCTCCACAGAGGCTGAAGGGGGAGGTCTCCCAACTGAAGCGCTCGCTGCAGCGCGCTGAGACGGAGGCCAAGGTGCTGTGGGAGGAGATGCGGGGCCAGGAGCCCAAGGTGGACGCTGCCCACGTCCAGGAGCGGGTCCTGCTGCGGCAGGAGGTGAGGCCGTGGGGAGCGGGGCCTGAGGAGAGGCCTTGTCCCCACCATGGGGAGGCCTCAGGCCCTGGGGAGACATCGTTCCCCCTCGCTCCCCTTGCAGGTGGACAAACTGCGCTTGCTGCTCCTAGAGAAGGAGGATGAGAACTTGCTGCTCTCAGACAAGTACCTGGAACAGGTACCAGGAGCTGTGAGGGGTCGTGGCAGCTCCCATCCCCTCTCTCCCACCCTACAACACCTTTCCCTGCCCTTTAATGCCTCCTGATGGCATCTCTACCCCCCCCCCAGGTCCGAGGGCTGGAGCTGAGGCTCCGTCACAGCCAGAAGCTTCTGAGGACCCACGAGGAGATGCAGGAGAAGGTGAAGGAGGTGAGCTGAGCCCTGCCAGGGCGCTCGTCCCTCCTGCGAGCGCAGCACCCCCCCGTGCTAACACCGCTGCTGTCCCCAGGTCCTGTCGTCGCTCCCTGAGGTGCCACCGGGCTGCCAGGAGCTCCCCGGCCTGCTGCGGTACCTGGGCCTGAAGCCGAGCGGTGGCAGCAAGGAAGCCACCGAGCCGCTATAGCCCGTGGTGCGCACCCTTACTGTTCTTAACTCTGTAATTATTTATTGAGTAAAGTTTTGTTGGCTTTCACCCCGCTGCCTCCCTGTGCCGTGCCTGGGACAATTGGCTCCTGCTTCCCCCCCCCGGCACTTGCTCTCAATAAGGCACCGCGTTCCCAAGGCTCCCACCCTGCCGTGCCCGGACTGACCCAGCTTCCCTCCCCGGGGCCCCCCGCTCCTCCTCCTGGCCTAGATTTCCCCCCCCAAGTTCTGTGTGTTCCCCCCCAGCTTAGGGGCGTGCGGGGAGGGCATGGGAGGCTGGATGCTGTGCCCCCACATCTGTTGTAGGGGGCCCTATAGCTCCCCCATGCAGCATCCCGGGGGGCTAGGAGTTCTCCAACCCTGAAGCCTTAAAGGGGGTATCCATAGGGTCCCCCCTATTCCCAGTGCAGCTCCAGCCTCCTCTCCCTCCCTCCCCCTTCCCTACTAGGGCAGCTCCTGTGGGATCTCCCTCCAGCCCTTCCCCGGCCCCAAGGATGCTCCCTGCCGCTGCGAGGGCCCCCCCCTGCGCCTCCCTCCGCCACCGCTGCCCGAAATAGCTGCGCTCTAACAAGTGCTCTGGTTTTTAACAGCCCCTTTCTCCCGCGGGCGGAGGGGTCACCTTCCCCTGCCCTCTACCACCACCCTGCATCCCTTTATTTACTGGGGCCGTCTTGGTGGTTCATGGCACCGCACCCCTCCTCGCTCGCAGGGGGCTGGATGTGCCCCCTAGATGTGGGGTGGGGGCTGCCTGTGCCTGGATTTGGGATGAAGGGGTGGGGGGGCACACGCTGCCCGCTCTGGATTAGGGCCGTGCCAAGCTGCTGAGCCCTCCTTTTACGGCGGGGATTCAGCAGAACTCAGCCCTGGCAGCCGGCCTGTGGGGCGAGCGGGGACACCGCTATTGTCCCCACGCCGGCTCCGGGCGGCTCTGCTGGGTGCGGGGGGGGCTGCTCCCCTGCAGAGCCCCCCCCCCCCCCGCCCCGTCCTGGGGCTGTGCGGGGATGGGGGTGGAGGTGAGGCGGGGGGGGGCGCAGGGGGGTCCCCAACACATGGGGGGTGGTACAGAGGTCCCTGCCCCGAGGTGGGGGTGACCCAGTGGGGTACCCAGGAGTGGCACGGGGGGGGTCCTGCCGCCGGGGGGGGTCACAGAGGGGTCCCTAATAGCAGCAGAGGCTGGCACTGGGTGATGTGCTTTGTCACTTCCCCGCACCCAGCAGGAAGTGACAAGGGGGTGGCACGGCTGGCTCCCCATCCCAAAGGAGGGGGGGCACACAGCGGGCTCCCCCCCCCCCCCAGCAAAAAGGGGGCGGCGCAGAGGGGGGGGGTCCCCAACTCCAGGATGGCACCGCGGGGTCCCCGGCAGCAGCGCGGGGCGCCACCGGAGGGGGGGGGGGGGGGCGCGGGGTTCGCGGGGGGGGGGCTCCGGCGTCTCGGCTGCGGTGGCGGGGGGGGGGGGGGAAGAAGGCGGGGCGGGTTGGGGGGGGGGGGGTTGCTGGGGGCCGGTCTTACCGGGTGCCGCCCGCCGGGCCCGCCCCGCCGGTCACGTAGCTCTGCGGCACCGCAGCCCCATTTACCGCGGGGCCGGAGCGCACAGCCCGCAGTCTGCGCCCGCCGCCGCCACCGGCCCTGCACGGTAACCGGGGGAAGGGGGGGGGGGGGCTGGTCCGGGAACGGGGAAATGGGGAGCCGGGGGGGGGGGGGGGGGTGAGGCTGGAAGGGATGCAGCCGGTGGGAGCGGCAGCCCCGACGGCAGCCCCGTGCGGAGCCGCCGGGACCGCGGAGCCCGTGGGGTGGGTAGGGTTTGTTTTTTTTTTTTTGGGGGGTGGGGGGGGGGACTCCGGGGCAGAGGGTTGTATGGGTATGGGGGGGTGTGAGGGGAGCCTGGGGGCACCCCCCGGACCGGAGCAGCCTCTGTGCTGCCCGGTGGGGACCGGCCCGGGGGCTGCTCGCCGTTCCCACGGTGGCGGTGTCCCCGTGGTGTCCCCCCGTCTCGGGGGGGCCCCATCCCGGGGCGCCCCCAGCCCACCCCCGGGGCAGCGCAGCGTCTGGAGCCTTTCCTCCTCCCCCCACCGCCGGGTAGCCCCATTCCCATGCACCCCCTGCCCGGGCTAGCCCCGGCCCCACGGTATCTCCATCCCCGGTGCCCCCCCGGGGGTCCTGCCCCGGCCCCCCCCGGAGCTGCTCTCCCTCAAGATGGCTGGGCTGGGGGCGGGCGAGCAGGCACCAAAATGGCTGGGAGCTCCCCGGCATCCTCCACGAGGTCCCGCTTATGCCACGCGGCCTCCCCCGGCACCGGTAGGGCCGTACGCCCCTCGGATGGGGGTCCCGGGGGGTCCCCAGTCCCCGCAGGGTGCTGGCGCGTGGCGGCCGGGGGGGGGCCGTGGCGGCGGCGCGTGACTCAGCCCTCGTCCGCCGGCAGGCACCACCACCATGACGCACCAATACCCCGCGCTGACGGCCGAGCAGAAGAAGGAGCTGTCGGACATCGCGCTGCGCATCGTGGCCCCGGGCAAGGGCATTTTGGCCGCCGATGAGTCCGTAGGTCGGTGCACAGGCGGCGGTGGGGAGGGTGGGGAGGGATCCGTCCCTTCCCCACGTCCCCGCTGTGCCGGGGCTGACGGTGCCTCGGGTGCCCGCAGGGAGCATGGCGAAGCGCCTCAACCAGATCGGGGTGGAGAACACGGAGGAGAACCGCCGGCTGTACCGCCAGATCCTCTTCAGCGCCGACAGCCGGGTGAAGAAGTGCATCGGGGGCGTCATCTTCTTCCACGAGACCATGTACCAGAAGGCGGACGACGGCACCCCCTTCGTCCAGATGATCAAAGATAAGGGCATCGTCGTGGGCATCAAGGTGCGGGGGGCATCTGATGGGTTTGGGGGTGCTCAGAGTACTTGTGCGGTGCTGGTGGGGCTCAGCCCTACCTTCCCTTTCCCTCTGTAGGTGGACAAAGGCGTCGTGCCGCTGGCCGGGACGGATGGGGAGACCACCACACAGGGTAGGTGCAGCAGGTTGGGGGGGTGAGGGTGCGAGGCTGGGGGGGCCACGGGGCTGACACGCTGCCCGGCAGGTCTGGACGGGCTGTCGGAGCGCTGTGCCCAGTACAAGAAGGACGGGGCCGACTTTGCCAAGTGGCGCTGCGTGCTGAAAATCAGCGACAACACCCCCTCTGCCCTCGCCATCATGGAGAACGCCAACGTCCTGGCCCGCTATGCCAGCATCTGCCAGCAGGTATGGGGTTGCGGCTGGGCACGGCCCCACGGGGCTGGCCGTCATCCCACAGGACAGGCATTGGCCCGTGGGATGGGCACTGACTCACGAGGCCAGGTATTGCCCCACAGCAATGGGCAGGGATCCATGGAGCTCGGTGTTACTGCAGGGCCTGGGTGTTGCCCTGTGGGGATGGGTATTGCCCTGTTGGCTGGATGTTGACCTGTGGGGTGGGTGTCACCCCATGGAGCCAGGCATTGACCCTCAGGGCTGGGAATCAACCCAGAGGCTAGGTAACATCTCTTGGGGATGGTTCTTGGCATTTAGGACAAGATGTTAGCCCAGGGGGTGGGCATCTCTTGTGGGGCCAGGTGTCACCCATGGGGCTGGGCGTTGCTCTCTGGGGCTAGACACCACCACATGGGGCCAGGCATCACCACGTGGAGCTGTGCATTACCCCACAGGCTTGGACATTGCCCATGGGGACAAGAATTGTTGCTCCTAGGCTGGGCATAACCCCACTGGGATGGGCATCACCTGTAAAGGTGGCCATTGAACCTGGGGCTGGGCATCACCCCCAAGTCTAGGCACTGCCCCACGTTGCCACGAGGCTGGAGCAATGCCCAAGGGCATCCTTGTGATGGCATCTCCCGGGTGTTTGCAGAACGGCATCGTGCCCATCGTGGAGCCGGAGATCCTGCCTGACGGTGACCACGACCTCAAACGGTGCCAGTACGTGACGGAGAAGGTAAGCAGCGGGGCGGGCAGCAGGGCGGGCACCGTGCCATGCCGTGCCGTGCCGTGGGACTCCCCGCTGCCTGTCCCCAGGTGCTGGCAGCCGTCTACAAGGCGCTGAGCGACCACCACGTCTACCTGGAGGGGACCCTGCTGAAGCCCAACATGGTGACCCCCGGGCACTCCTGCCCCACCAAGTACAGCCCCGAGGAGATCGCCATGGCCACTGTCACTGCCCTGCGCCGCACCGTGCCCCCGGCCGTGCCAGGTACCGCCACCAGCACGTGGTGGAAATGGTGGAAATCATGGCAGGGGGATGCCGTGTGGTCCCTTTGGTGCCATAACCCTGCTCTCTGCAGGTGTCACCTTCCTGTCCGGGGGGCAGAGTGAGGAGGAGGCCTCCATCAACCTCAACGCCATCAACACGTGCCCGCTGGTGCGGCCGTGGGCCCTCACCTTCTCCTATGGGCGGGCGCTGCAGGCGTCGGCGCTCAGCGCCTGGCGCGGGCAGAAGGACAACGCCACCGCCGCCACTGAGGAGTTTGTCAAGCGCGCAGAGGTGATGGGGACGGCCCCCGTGGGAGGGGATCCTAAAAGTTGTGTCCCTATGGGTGGTGGGGACACCGAGGGCCATGTCCCCATGGGAAGGGGATGCTGATGACTGTGCCCTTGGGATGGGGAACACCAAGAGTCATGTTCCTGTAGGGTGATGGAGGACACCAAGGGCCACGTCCCACAGGCTGACAGGAGACACCGAGGGCTGTGCCCCACAGCAGGGGGGATGCCGAGGACCACGTCCCCATTAGGGGCACACTGATGGCTGTCTCCATATGGGACGGGGGCAGTGAGGGCTGCGTCCCCATAGGGGAATGGGGGATGCCAAGAGCCAGGTTCTTGCAGGAACCTTCCCTGTGGGAAGGGGGATGCCAAAAGCCACATCCCATGTGGTGATGGGGAACACGAGGGTTGTACCCAGTGGGATGGGGCACACGAGGGCCATGTCCCCATGGGATGGGGCACACAGAGGGCCGTGTCCCCGCAGGCTGACGCTTCCTCTCCCCACAGGTGAACGGGCTGGCTGCGCTGGGCAAGTACGAGGGCAGCGGGGACGACTCCGGGGCCGCCGGGCAGTCCCTCTACGTGGCCAACCACGCGTACTGAGCCTCCGCCGGGCCCTGCCGGGCCCCCCTGCCCCCAGACCCCCCGCCACTGCTCACACCCCGCTTCCACCCCAGCCACCCAGGGGAAGCCGCCAGGCGGGTTGGGGACGGCGGCCCCACGCGGATGAAGGGGAGGCCTGGCTCAGCTGTCCACGGCTTGGGGGGGGCTCCGGCCAGGCCAGGCCAAGCCAAGGGTTTGGGGAGCCCCCGGCCGCGTGGGGGGGCAGGAGGGGAGGCCTGGGGGTGCCCCTGCCCCGCCGTAGCTTCTTCGCAGTGCTGCCCTCGGGGCCGCGTGTGTCGTGTTGTCGTGTGCACCCCGTGTACCAAATAGCCTAAACAACGAATAAACGGTAGAGACAGCGCCGCGACGCCTCCTCCTCCTCGCTGCCATCGCTGCCGTGAGCTGTGCCCCGTCTCAGCCTGGACTGGGGCTGGGGGGGGGTGGGGTGTGTGTGTGGAGCCGCCATGTGCCCGTTCCCAGCCCCGTTCCCCTGTTTCTGCTCAGGGTGGGCGCCCATGGGTGGGCATCGCCCCCCTCAGCACCCATTACCCCCCCCCCCAGCACCCATGGCCCCCCCTCAGCACCCATGGCCCCCCCCCAGCACCCATGGCCCCCCCTCAGCACCCATGCCCCCCCTCAGCACCCATCATCTCCCTCAGCACCCATGGCCCCCCAAAGCAGCACCCAGCTCCCGAGTCCCGCCTCCTTGCTCGCCGATTGGCTCCGCCGCACGCCCGTCTGGCCTCATCCCCGCGCCTATTGGTTGTTGTGAGGGCCGCGAGCTCTTTGATTGGCTGGGCCGGGCTCTAAGCCCCGCCCCCCGGTTGTACCGGGCAGAGAAGATGGCGGCGGTCGCGGCGGCGGCGGCGGACGAAGCAGGTACCGGGGGAGGCGGGCGGGGGCATGGCCCGGCACGGAGCTCCCCGGAGCCGCCCCCCGGGGCCCGGCTCGGGCTCTGAGCGCTGTCCCCGCAGAGCGCTCCCGGGGCCGCCGGGCCGCGCTGTGCTTCGCCGCCATCGCCGTGCTTCTGGGGCTGCCGCTCTGGTGGAGGACGACCGAGACGTACCGAGCCGCGCTGCCCTACGCGGGGATCGCCGCCTTGGGGCGGCTGCCGGTGAGGAGAGGGAGGGGTGCGGGCCCGGGGGGAGGCTGCCCGGTGCTCCCCCGGTATTCCCAGGTGGCCCCCGGTGGTCCCCGGTATCCCCCCGGTATCCTTCCAGTGTCTCCCGGTGTTCCCCCCGGTGGTCTTCCATTGGGGCCCACGGTATTCCCCCCGGTATCCTCCCCGGTATCCCCCCCGGTATCCTCCCCGGTGGCCCCTCGGTATCCCCCCCGGTATCCTCCCCGGTGGTCCTCGGTGTCCTCCCCGGTGGTCCCCGGTATCCCCCCCGGTGACACCCGGTGCCCAGTTCCAGCTCGCCGTCCCCGTCTCCGTGGTCTTCGCCCCGGGCTCGGTGCCCGCCGACCTGCCGAGGCAGCTGCCGTACCGGGACGTGCGGGAGGAGCCGGTTCCCGTCGGCTGTAAGACCCCCACCGGCCGGCATTGCCCCCGGCCCGGCTCTCAGGAGCGCCGTGGGCCTGGAGGTTCACGCTTTTATTTTTTTATTTTTTCTCATTTTCGGTTATTTTTTTCCCCACCAGCAAGAACTGACGTGGTGGCCCGCTACGAGGAGATCTACCGCAGCATCACGGCGAGGGAGGCGGCGGCGCTGGGTGCAGCTACTGCACGAGGTAGTGGGGTGAGGGATTGGGGGGGCTGCACGAGGTAATGGGGTGAGGGATCGGGGGCTGCCCGTGGCTCCTAGCACCACGTACGGTGCTTCTCCATCCTTCAGGGGCCTGAGCCAAACTCTGCTGCCCGTGCAGGAGCAGGTTTCTTGTTCTGAGGGTGGCTTAGCAGAAAATGGCTTTGCTGCCCCATGGGATGGGGAACGGAGCAAAACTCCCAGTCCCGCTAACGGTTCTGTCTTCCTCAGAGGCCGATGCTGCTCTGCACGCGCTGCAGGACGCCTCGCCGGGTTCTCTGACCGTGTACGTGGTCCCTGAAAGCTCCTCTCTGCTGCCTCAGGTAGGAGCACCCTGCGGTGCCCGTCCCTGTGCTCCTGCTGCCCCTGTGGGATGCTGCGGCTCTGGGGCAGGTTGGCGTGGAGGAAACCCCCGGTTCTCCACGCTCTCTGCCACACAGGGACGCAGAGATGCAGGTGACCTCACAAAAAAGGCCTGCAAAACCCCAGGGGGAAACAGGGAGCGCTGGGATCGGGGAGACTTGCGGGGCTGTGTCCCTTGAAGGTGCCCTGTGGGGCAGAGCTCCCTCCCTGAGCTGTTGTGGGTGGCACCGGGCTTTTTGGCACGTTGGCAGAGCCAGCCCTGCTCCCGGCCCTCACCACCGCGCCTTCCCCAGGGCACCAACGTCTACGTGGGGAAGCACCGCAGCGCCCTGGTGAGGGCCGGGCAGGGCCTGGCCGCCCTCCGCGCCCGCCTCCAGCAGCTCACGCGGGTCATGTCCTTCACGGCCAGCTCCATCGCTGCCGCCCTCGCAGACCGCGTCCCCGATGGCCAGCTCGGCCCCGACGCCCGGCGGCACTTGAAATCCAGCCTGGGTATGGACGTGTGCCCCAGCCCCCTGCCCTTTGGGAAGGCCAGCTGGCTCTCGGGGGGGGCGAAGACGCTGTTCTTGGTGTCCCTGCAGCATCTCGGGATGTCTTCTGGGGTGACAGGCCCCCAGGGTTTTCCCTTTGCCCTTGCGGGTTGCTGGGGGATGGGGTCCCTGCTGTGGTCACTGCGTGCTGGGCCACCAGAGTGTGGCCCCACGTTGAGGAGGGCCAGGGAGAAGGGGCTCAGGTCCTGCGACTCCTGGGAGCTCCGTCGTGGCCACTTGCCCAGTTTTGGTATCACAAATGGGTGGCCGTGCCGGTGGCTTACGGGGCCTGGGTGCTTCGCAGGGTACGAGATCACCTTCAGCCTGCTGAACCCTGACCCCAAGTCCCACGACGTGGACTGGGACATCGAGGGTGCCGTCAACCGCTACGTGCAGCCCGTCCTGGACAAGCTGAGCGTGGTGGCCAACTTCTCAGTTGACTCGCAGGTGAGGGCTGGGAGAGGCGATGGGGAGAGCCCGGCCGCGGCCTTGCCGGGTGCCCTGGGACGCGCTTCTCTGCCAGCAGCACCTGTGTCAACTCCCTGCAGATCCTGTACTACGCCGTGCTCGGGGTGACGCCGCGCTTTGACAAGGAGTCCTCCAGTTTCCTCCTGAGTGCTCACAGCCTCCCGCACGTCATCAACCCCGTGGAGGCCCGGCTGGGTGAGCTCCCAGCCCCACTCTCATAGGATCGGGCTCTGCTGGGGATGGGGCAGCCGTGCCTACACCCTCACCTTTCCCTCCCCGCAGCACCGTGAGCTGCCAGCCCTGACGGGAGTGGGGCTGAGACCCGCCAGGCTGGGCGCTCTGCTCGGGGCTTGCTGCTTAAGGAGAAGCAGGGCTGGGCTCTCTTACCCGTCCCTGTGGGCCAGGGGAGTTTTTTGACTCAGTCCCGCTTTAGGCTCCAGCGCTGCCTCGCTCTACCCCGTGCTGAACTTCTTGCTGTACGTGCCGGAGCGCTCCCACTCCCCCCTCTACATCCAGGACAAGGACGGAGCCCCAGTGCCCACCAATGCCTTCCACAGCCCCCGCTGGGGCGGCATCATGGTATGGGGCCCTGGTTCTGGCAGGGTTCAGGCTCCCCATCTGCAGCAAGTGCTGGTGGCACTGCCCCAGGCGTGCCTCACTGACGTGCTTTCCTGCAGATTTACAACGTTGAAGCCCCCGCTTCCCCCCAAGCCTCCCTCCCGCTGCATGTGGACGTGGACATGGTGCGAGTGATGGAGGTTTTCCTGGCCCAGCTCCGGTGAGGATGCGCTCTTCCCCACCCTGACCTCTGTGCTCTCCTGATCCACGTGCACATTAGTGGGGACAAAGCAAGCTGTGCCAGAGCCCAGCGGCTCGTCTGGGGGGCTGAGAATGGCTTTTTGTGGCCTTGTTGCTGACCACTGACCAGCCCCGCTCCCTGTTGCCTCTCCTGATGTGGGAGGTTGGTCTTGTGGGAGGCCGTCAGGTGTGGGCTGAGCCCTGTTGGGACTGAATGCACCAGAGGGGGAAGAGCAGGGAGCGCAGGCAGGACTGCGGGCTCGTGACAACGGTCTGGGACCTTCTCCCTCTGCTCCCAGGTTACTCTTTGGGATATCTCGGGAGGAGCTGCCCCCCGAGTTCCAGGTAGAGAGCCCAGGGAACAAGGGGCTGGCCGACTGGGAGCTGGACCGCCTGCTCTGGGCCCACACGGTGGAGAACATCGCCACCGTAGCCACCACCTTGACCTCGCTGGCCCAGCTGCTGGATCAGATCAGTAACATCGTTATCAAAGACGATGTCGCCTCTGAGGTAGGGCTGGGGTACCTCGGGGAGTGGAGGGGGCCAGGAGTTGCTGTCCGTGTGTGGAGGTGTGGGGCGCTGCCTGGGCCTGGGGGCTGACCGAGGTCCCCAGATGTGTATCTGTGGTCCCCGGTCTCGTGTCCTGGTCCTCTGGGGCCAGGGACTGACCGTCTGTGCTGCTCCCACGCAGGTATACCGCGCGGTGGCCTCGGTGCAGGACGCCACGGCAGAGCTGGCTGAGGGCCGCCTGCGCTCCGCTTTCCAGGCCAGCAAGGGAGCCGTCACCTCCTCGGAGCGGGCTTTCTTCGACCCGTCCCTCCTCCATCTCCTCTACTTCCCCGACGACCAGAAGTTTGCCATCTACATCCCCCTCTTCTTACCCATGGCCGTTCCCATCCTCCTCTCCCTGGCCAAGATACTGCGGGAGGCCAGGCAGCGCAAGAAGGAGCCCACCAAAATGGACTGAGCCTGACCCCGCGGTGCCCTGCCCCGGGGCTGGGGCCGTCCCTACCTCGTGGAGCGCGCTGCCGTGGCCCCGTGGTGCGCGCAGAGCCAGGCCTTGGCCCGGCAGGACTGAGGGCCCGGATGCAGGAGGGGGAAGAACGACTGCTTTTGGGGTGGGAGATGCTCTGGGTCAGGGCCCTGTGCCCTGCACTCGAAGATGCTGCTTGCGCCCCTCTTCCTCACACCGGAGAGGGGGGGGAGAGAGGGGGCTCCCTGCATGCACCCCCGGTCCTGCGCTGTGTTCAGAGGGAGCTGATGTACAAATAAAGACCCCCCCCCGGCATGCAGGGGGCTGGCGTGGGGCTCTGCCTAGCTCTTTATTTGGGGGGTCTGCGTCCTGGTTTATAGGGTATTTAGCCCAAAGCGCCTCTGGGGTCCTGTCTTCGAGGGTATTTATCCTCAAGGACCTCTGGGGTCCTGTCCTATGGGATATTTAGCCCAAAGCACCTCCTGGTGACCGTTACGGGGTTCAGCTGGGAGGGGGGCAGCCCTTACTTGCTGGGGTCCCTCTTGTCTTGGAGGGCGCTGAGCCCCAGCCCCCCCCGGGCCACTTACACCCCCGCGGGGCCCAACTCCTCCCCGGGGGGGTTCTCAAGGGGGTCCCCAAAACCCCCTCTGGCCTCCCGTGGGCGCTTCCCTCCCGATGCTATGGGGGCTATCCCGGGGGCGGGGGGGGGGTTCCCTTTCCCCGGGGGGGGGGGGGGGGCTCCGGGCGGAGCCGGGCCGGGGGCGGGCCGGGGGGCGGGTGGGGCGGCGCTGCCCCTCCCGGTGCGGCGGGGCCGGCGGCGGCAGCGCAGCGGGGCCGGGGCCGCTCACAGCGGCGGCGGAGCGGGGCCATGAAGGTGAAGAAGAGCGGCGGGACCGGGGCCGGGGCGGCGGCGGCGGCGGCGGCGGCGCGCACCGAGGAGGAGCTGGGCCGCAAGGCGCTCATCGGGCCCGACGACGTGCTGGGGCTGCAGCGGGTCACCAGCGGTACGGGGGGGCACCGGGGGGATTTTGGGGGGATGGGGGGGGGGGGGGGGAACCGGGGTGCGCGGGGAGGCGGTGGCCCTAATAAAGGGGGGAGAAGGGGATGGGGAGTTGGGGTGCGGTGCTGCAGGGGGTGGGGGATGCGGCACCCCCCCTCCCCCCCCCCCCCCCCGTTGCCCACCAGGGATGCTCAGGTCAGGGAGCAGCCGCCCTGTAGTCCCCTGCCCCGTAGGGATGCTCATATTGGGGAGCAGCCCCCCTTGAAGCCCCCTGCCCTCCAGGGATGCTCAGGTCGGGGAGCAGCCCCTCTGCATCTCCCCCGTCCTGCAGGGATGCTCAGGTCAGGGAGCAGCCCCCCTGCCCTGTAGGGATGCTCATGTTGGGGAGCAGCTCCTCTGCCCCCCAGGGATGCTCGGGTCGGGGAGCAGCCCCCCTGCAGCTTCCTACCCCGCAGGGATGCTCAGGTTGGGGATGCAGCCCCCTGCATCTCCCCCCTGCCCCACAGGGATACTCATGTTGGGGAGCAACCCCCCTGCAGCCCTCCTGCCCCTCAGGGATGTTCAGGTTAGGGAGCAGCCCCCCACTGTTGGGGGTGGGAGGTCAGGGCTGAGATGCTCCCTGTCATCCCCTTCCTGCTGCTGTACCCCTTCATGCGGGGCTGGGCCAAGCTGAACCCCCCAGCCCGTGCCCCCTGCAGTGGTGTGTGGGCCACAGATCCAGCGAGGATGGGGGCTCCTTTGCCGCAGACCCATCCTGCAGCCTTCCCCAGTGGTTTCCCCTTCTCTGGTGTAGCGCCGCTGGTCCTCAGAGCATCCTGGGGGCAGCCTGCAGTTGGAGGGTTTGTTGTGCTTGGCTGCACAGCTCGGCTGGGACCAGGTGGTCGCTCACGTTGGATCTGCTGGGATTGCAGCACCACAGGTCGGGAGAAGGCTTGTGCTTCAGGCCAGCCCGGCTGTAGCTCTGCCAGACTGTCCTACTGCCCCCCAGGCCCTATTGCATCTCCTGGGTCACCTCTCTGGGTTGTCTCCCTGCGGGCAGTGTGCTGAGCAAAAGGGGAAGAGGAGGGGGCTGGTAGGGAGCTGGGGGTGACCTGGGTGGCCGGCCGTGCTCCCTTTTGCCTTGGAGCCCTCTGTGATGTGGCATCGGAGCAGGATTCGTGTCGCAGGCTAGTGCTGCTCTGCGTGACAAGCCCTGGAGAGAAAGGATGTGGTCGTGCGTGCAGGCAGCCCCGCAGGCCTGTGTGGTGAGCAGCACGGTGGGGTGAGCGGCAGGAAGGGAGGAAAGCCCTGCGGGGGCTCAGCGCTGCCCCTGGGGAAGGGGTCAGGGAGGCTCCTGGGAAGAGGGGCTGCTGATCTGGGGGGGTCCTTGGGTCCAGCTGAGATGCTCTGGTGGGCTGCAGTGGCGTGATTCGGGCCCAGAAATCCTGCTGCCTGTAGCAGAAGGAGCCGTGCAGCAGGCACTGAAGCGTGCTGCCAGCGTTCTCGGAGGAGCAGCAGTTGGATGGTGAAGCCAGCGACGGCTGCGTTAAGTGCTTCATGTGCCTGCTTTACTGTAGCCTGCGTGCCCCTGCGTTCGGTGGTGTTGTCTGGAGGGGCTGCGGACACACGTCCAAACCTCGCCCTGGCTCCCAGGGCGTGCAGACCCCACGTGGCGTCACTGTGGCCAGCGTGGCTGGCGCGGGGCTGGTTTCCTGCCTCTTCCAGCCTCAGGAGCACAGGAAGGACAGAGGAAACGCGTGGAAATGCCTCGCTGCCCTCCTGTTAGGAGGCTTGCTGGTGTGAGGGTAACGCAGGGGGTGCAGAGGGGTCCTGAAAAACAAGGACCAGGCACCACAATGAGCCCTGGCTAATGCCTTCCCAGGGGAGTGCTTGCCTGTCCTGCTGGGCACGTGGCAGCTCTCAGATGCTCTCCATACCTGAAGTCCTCAGTGCACGTTTAGGGATGCAGGTGTACAATACATCCATGTAGAGTGGATCTCATTGCCTGTTGATACTTTGCAGCACCCTTTCTCAAGGTGTTTCCCACCTGGTGGCTTTAACGCAGAGAGCAAAGGCACAACAAGTATTTTTATACTCCTTAACACGTAATGCTTATTTGGGGCATTCTGTGGCCTTTACTCATTTCTACGGGTCACAGCAAGCTCGTAAAAAGACTGGAATTTTTGGCAACGTGAAACCATTCCAGGCTTGTGCTCCAAGCAGAGGGTGTTGCAGGGAGGAGGAAGGACCAGGCTGTGGGAGAGAAGTTCATGGCTACCCCAGCCTGTCCCTTGTGAAGTTGGGGCAGAAACGATGTTTTTGGTGCACTTCTGTGATCCCAAAGTACATGTGTGCAGGGCTGTGGCCAAGTTCACACTTTAGTGTACAGTTAAAGGCCTCTTGAAATCCCCCTGCCAGGTCCCTGTATATTTTTATCCCTGCCTGCCTCTGACAGGCAAACTTTTCTCCCCATTTGCCATGGGTTAGCACCTCACAGAAACCATACAGGACAGGACCAAAGACGCGTGCTGGACCTGTCTGGGGTGTGTGTCTGTCCTCGCTGAGTGTCCAGCACTGGAGGAGGAGAAGGATCGTGTAGCAGGGGATGCCGAAATGATTTTACTTCCTGAGAGCCTCCTTCTAGCTCCTCATTCTCACCTCCCTCTCTTCCTCTTCAACTTTTGGCTTAAGCACTGTCATAAACCCAGATTCAACTCCTTCCTCATTCTTTCTGCTTGCAGCTCAGTGTATACAGCCTTGGTGCCTGGGGTTAGGACAATATTTAGGGTGTGCCTTGTGCCTGGCTTGAATTTGAAAGGAGGATATGAACTGGGGGATATGGGGAATGCTCCTCAGACCAGGAGAAAGACCAGCTACTAGTCTCTCCTCTCTGAGTTTTAATATGTGGAGAATAAGTGAAGCTTGTAAGGAGTATCTGGTATCCTGACCTTGGTCACGTACGTCTTTTAAAGGGTATTAATAGCAGTGAAAGGCTTTGAGATGCATTAAGGGGACCATCAGAGAATGGTGAATGGAGAGGTACATGGTTACAATTTCTCTTTCTTGTTCTTTTTTTTTTTTTTTTTAATTTTTCTTCAGACCTCTTCTTAATTAATTCCTTTCCTTTGAAAACCTCAGTGCTTGCGCCACCAAGTAATCCAGACTCGTGGCCACGGTCCCCTGCATTTCAGCAGCCCTGGTTCTGATGCCCAAAGTCACGGTGCCCTGGCCAATTTGAAGTTGAAGCAGAAGTCGGTGGTGGGATGAGAATTGCAACAGTGATGTCCTGGTACCCTGGATATCCCTCAAAGTTCCATATGGGGTGTGTGATCCAGTTAGGTGAGGGACCACACAGGGTGGCTGGTGGTGGTAGCAGGGCACTGTGCTTGCTCCAGGAGGCCCCTTCCAGCCCTGTGCATTTGGGGCACGCTGATCCTGCAGGAGCTCTTTTGGAGCCAGGGTTTGCTGTCCTGTGCTTGCTCTGCCTGCTGTGGAGCTCCTCGATATGCTCCTTTCTGGTATGCTGGGGAGATCTGCTTGCCCCTCCATCCCAGAAGAGTGGGGTCTCTGAACCCAATTTGCTGCTTGTGGTTGCCGCACGCTCGCCAGGCAGCGTGCAGGCAGGCTGCTAGCCATGCTCTGGTATTTGGGTGGGGGGAAAGTCCTTGCTTCTGCATCAGGAAGCATAGCTGGGCTTTCCCTTTCTGATAGGTGCAGCTGACGAGTGACTAAATGTTAAATGTCTTGGGCTGGGAAGCTGGAGAAGCAGGATGTGGCTCTGTGGCAGAGTGCACTCGCTGCTAAACCAGAGAAACCCCTTCTGTAACTAGCCAGAAAAGCCAGCTGGGCTCTGCTCTTAATGTGTTCCTAATAAGCTTAAAGGGGGAGTTGTGCAAACTGTCCTGCATATGCTGTGTCCTTTCAATGTTAAACTCTCCAGCTCCAGATCACTTCTGGGCACTAGAAAGCCTGACGGATCTGGGGTGCTGCCCCAGACTATCTGGGTCTTTTGGTTGGACTGGATCTGGTGCCACTCCAGCTAGATTAGGTGTCAGGCAAACAAACCATTTCCTTTGCAATTAGCAGGATTTGTTACTTGCTCACACAACTGTGCTCGCAAAGAGGAAAACCTTGTGACGTGATTAACTTGGGATTAGCAAAAGGAGCAGGGCAGAGCTCACTTCAAATTGCGATTAATTACCGTAGCAGCCAGAGGATCAGAGGAGCCCGCTTGCAGTTATTGGGATGTTGGTGTCTGTGAATGCCACGTTCTGCTTTGTGGGGCCAGCTGAGAAGCTGGGGCCTGGTGTCCCTTGTCCTTGGTGTCCCTTGTCCCTGGTGTCTTTGACCACGCTGAATCTTGCAGCTTTGCTGGGTCACGCCGTGCTACTCCCACATTAGCTGCAGGGCAAAGCTAATTCCAGCAGAGCTTTAATTTCTTTCTCTGTCTTTGGGGTTGGAGCCGTTGGTGGTCAGCAGGAAGATGATATTACTGCCTTTGCAATATCAGCCCCTTTTGCCAGCATGTGATAGCACCAGCTGTCAGATAAGTAACAAAAGGCAAGAGGTTGCCCTGTGTATAATAGTCTCAGGCACCTGTACAGTTTGCCTCTAATAATATAAAGCTGATCTTATAAGCTTTATATTTTAAGCTTTACTCTAAGGCTTATTTTATTTTAGAAAACCAAAGGGTTAAATAATTGATTACATACTTGGAAACAATTACAAAACAAAACCTAAGTATAAGGAACACACACTTAATCATTTCTGAAACTAATCTCTTCCTTGAGCTGTCATTTAGGATTTCTCTGAGACTTTTCTCAGCAGCTTTAGCTAAAGGCCAACTTGGCAGAGGGCTGCCTGAATGGGCAGGGCAGGCCCTTGGTGGGTGACTTTCCTACCCGATTTGCTGTAGCGTTAACAGGAAGCTGATGTGTGCAAATCAATCTTCAAAGCCGCTCCTGGACTATGGCTTTCCTTTCCTTCCCCAATTAATTGAGGAAATTTATTGTACGAGGAGCTGTGATTAGCTGGGGGTGTTTGTGAGGAGGTTAATGAATCACCGTTCTGACTTGTCCGGGGCTGTGATGTGTAAAAGTGTTTTGATATGCTGATTTCTTGTAGCAGAGTGGCATCCCAGGGCTATGTCAAGCTGCTGTCACCGTGGCTTCTTTCCCAGGCAACACAACATACGTCGAGAACCTTTTCAAGGCTTTGTGACAACTCACATCCTAAAGTGTTGTGTAGATGAAGGGTTCTGTTAGCAGTCTCGCGCTACAATATGGCCTGCTACATTTCCAAGGGGGGCACACATGGCATGTGTGTAGCGCAGGGTGCCGAGCTGGCAGCCGAGTGGGTTTCTCCTTCTGCCAGTGTTGCTGGTTGGGGCCATCCCTGGTGGAAATGGCAAAGATAACTAAATAAATAGATAAAGGGAAAGCTGTGGTGTGGGCTGGGGGAGTCAGCCTGGGGCTCTGTGCAGGGCCTGATTGCTTTGGCTTAGCCCTGTGTAAGACCAACGCGAGCTGATTTTGTTAATGGTCTCCGCTTGTTAATGTTCTCTGCATTATTTCGGACTTTGTGTATGGTCAGCATAAACGAGGGGGCAAGAAGCAGTGTCTGGAGGCCTTAGGGATGAGGAAAAGGGCAGCTCCTACCTTCCTTAACAAGGCCTGGAGGGCTGTGGTCAAATTAATTGTGAGAAGGTGAGGTCTGGAAAGCTCCAGCAACAAATAAAGGGGGAAAAAAGCAGGCTGCCATAAAAAAGCAGAGCCTGGGAGGCCTGTCGAGCTGTGCTGCAGGACTCGGTGTGTAGTTTGGGAAGGCACGCTGCCGTGTGGGTGCACCTTACGGGTAACGAGGACCATCACAAACGCCCCGGCTCAGACCCTGCTTGGATTCACTCCATGCTTAATGCACAAATGTGTCACTGCAGAAAAGCTCCTGTGGGAATCCTCCTAGTACAAGAGCTTCTTTCTCCGGGCATTCACAGCAGGCTAATTACTGAGCTAGGCAGGAGGGCTGCAGGTGCCTCCCTCCCTGATTACCCCCGGCCTTTGCTCGTCCAAAAGCCGTGACTTCAGAAACGGAGTGGGGAGATCGCTCTCCCCTCGTGGCCTGTCCTCTCAGCAGCTTCCCCAGAGCAGCAGGGTGCTGGAAGGCAGCTCCCCTGGGGAGCAAAGGGTCCGATCTCAGTGCTAAATGTGCAGCAGGGTGATGAGCTCCGTGGCCAGGCAGTTGTGGGGAGCTCTGCCATGCTCCGGTGCCACATGCTGCTTCAGGATCTTGGCTTGCTTGTCTGCCGTCCTCTTTACAGGACTTGAAATGCTGAGGCAAAGGGCAGGGGAGATGGTTTAGTGTTTTCGTTAATTGAACTGTGGTTGTCTGAGCAGACATATCAGTACTGGCTGAAACTTGCCCTGCCTTCCCCTTGAGGTCTCGTACTCAGTCCTGCGTCAACGCTCTGCGTCTTGACTGGTTTTGTGCTATTTTTGCTCGCTTCCTCCTGAGGCTCTCCAATCTGATAATCTCCTAATCTCCAGCTCCTAGCAACTCATCTGCAGTTGTCTTTGCTTTATACCTGGCTTACATCTTGGGAGCAGTCTTCAAAATAGCTTCTGACCTTGTTGCCTAATGCATGTTAAGAAACAGGCCTGCGTGGCAACAGGAGCCTTCTCATCCCCTAAATTCTTGTTATTGCCTGTGCTGGGGAGAGGTGTTCCTATTACAACTCACTGCCATTGCATCTATTTCTTGTACGACATCTTCCTGATTTGCATTCTTCACTACCATAGTTTGAGTTCTTCCCTACCCCTGCTACACTCCGCTCACCTCTCTGGGCGATTAAAGCTTAAAATAGGAGCTGCCCAATCTGAGCTTGGATGCTCTGATGAGCAGCACAGAAATATCTCTGATGTCTGTTGGAGAGGACACGTGCTTTCCCCTGGTTGCAGAGAAGGAGAAGAGATCTTGAAAGGAGCATGATGAGCAGTGCTAACCCTCTCACTCCCATGATCTTCTCCTCTTCAGAAAATGTGCCTGGGTGAGGTGGTTGCAAAGGACACCTGAAGTTTTAGCACTGACTTTTAGCTTTCTCTGATGAGGATTAAACACCTAATCTCTTCCACGGGATAACTGAAGTAACAGGGAGAGGGCAGGAGGAGAAAGTGCCTTCATTAGCTTTCCTCTTCTGGGGATAGGCATTGTATGATTTCTCACCTTTGTGTTCTTTTGTAACATCGGCTTGTTAAAATGTATGTCTGGAAATAAGAATGAGGGTTCACACTGTACCACTGCTCGCAAAAGAACAGGCAGTACCTGCTGCTATTGTCTAGGCTGTGTTGTTGGTTTTCTTTTGCAATCTTAGTTGTTTTTGGGAGGGGAGGAAGGTTTCCCAGGTCAGAACTGGCTCTTCGCTGGGTTAGGACAGTGGAGGTACCACCTCAGAACTGTAAACAGGGAACGAGCATCCATGGAGTCTCATAACAAAGCTAGAGATCTCTTGATGAATGCCATGCTACAAATTTTTGTTTGTTCGGTTGTTTTTTTAAAGCACTTTTTTTATACAAATGGAATCGGAGAATTCATACAGAAATCCATTGTGTCTGGCTCAGGAAGCCCACCACCTCTGCTGCTTCCTGAGACTGCCGCAGTGTTGCTAGTTGTGCTTCCAGCCTCTTCAAAACCATGGTAGGTCTTAAGATAGAAAATGTAAGAGTAGGGACTTGCAGATTTTGGGGCATGATACAGAGATTATGGGGAAAAAAAAGCCAAAGAGACATGAGCAGGAATAGTGATGAGTGAGAAGTAAATGCTAGTGTACTAGGCTTGGCCAATTTGCAAGAGCTTGCTCTGTGCTTTGAGCACAAGTTGGTGAGCTTCTTCCAGGAGGATTTTGGATTTGGAGATCTGGGATATACCAATTCTCTGTGCTTTAGGAAGGAGTAGGAAATGCTCCTCTTTTGTGATTTGTTTTTGCACTATTTACTATGGGTATGCCTCAGAACAAAAGACAATCTGCTGGGTTTTCTAAGATGATGCTGATATGTCCATTCCTTCATTCCCTGTTCAGAGGGTGCGTTCCATCAGTGGTGAATTAGCTGAGTACTGAGGGCTTGTGCAGGGAGACACCGTGATTATTTGGCTCCTGATGGGGAAACAACACAGCCTGCTTTGGGGGAAGCAGAAGAAATAAGAAAATATTCTGTCCTGAGCGACCAAAACTACCTTTCTTGTAATGATCCACTTCATTTAATGGAGGTTTGAGCAGCCTTATGTCTCACTGAAGCAGACGTGGATGCTGCCTCCATTCCCCAAACTGTGCTTACTGGGACTTAGGATAATGAAAGCAGATGATGCATTTAAGTGCGTCATGGAAGTGTGGGCAACTGGGCCCTGCAGTAATTTAAAAATAAGTGTGTGTGAGATGAGATTAGCAAATTTGACAGTGCTCAGCTAAGCAGAAGTTTCTGCCAATTCCAAGCACAACCCTCGCGGTAAGACCTACCAGTGTGCCACGGGCTTCTACTATGTTTGGGAAGAACATGGCTACAGATTTTTTTTTTTTTAAATACAGACTAAGAGGAATATACACTTTTTTTTTTTTTTTAAAAAAAAAAAAGCACTTGATTGCAGTGCTTTCCCTCTATGGTAGCTAATCCTCCCAAACGTCACCCGGTTAGATACTGGCATGATGATTAAAATAAATAAAGGGTTTCAAATACTTTCCGTGCAAAAAGAGTTGGGGAAAAAAATAGTGCAGGGGTGCCAACGTCAGGAGCAGGAGCGCGATGGGGATTCTGCTTGGGGTTTATTCCTCTTCCGGGGGCTCGGCTTTGCTCTCCTCTCCTGCGGATGAGTCGGGGCCAGTTGCTGTAGCAACACTGCTGCCAAGGAGGGGGATAAAGCTGTTGCCATGGTGCTGGATGGGAAGGAATCCTGCAGAAGGAAAACACTTAATTATTAACTTGCAGACAAACGCAGCTTCAGGCTTGCCTTCGTGCTCTAGGGAAGGTGTCCCGGGCTCCCAGGCGACCGCGGGCCCGTCCTACAGCCCCTTGCCTTGATGGAGAGCAGCTGGCCGAGCGTGGCCATGGGCCGTGGGAGGCGAAGTCGGGGCTGCAGGAAGCTGGGCCCGCTTGGGCAGCTGCTTGGAGGTGGGAAGGTGTAGGATGGGCTAAGAATTTGGGCTCGCTGTTGTCTTAGATCCTAAAATTACCGTGTAACCGCATGACATCTGCATGAGGACTGCTCAACTTTAGGGCTTGGGGCAAGGGGTTGATATACATTTCTGGCCCCTCGCCCTGGGTAGAGTTAAGAGAAGGACAGAAAAGACAACGTTACGCACTTCGTAGGCTATTTCATCTAACAGTAGGCGTTTGTTTTCTTGTGGCAGTGGAAAGATTGAGCGTTCATCTTATTCTTCCTGCTAGCGCAGGTACCGGTGTTAGATTTAATTTGTGCCATGTTGACAGGAAAAGGGAATCCTCCCTGCCAAATGCCAGAGATGCTTCAAACACAGTTCTGTCTTAAAGCCTGTTTCCTTTGAGCATTCACCATCTGGTGGTGATGGTGGAGAGTAGTAAAATCGTCCAGAGAGTAGGTTTAATACTTGTGTTCATCGTCCCAATGAGTGCTTAGACAGTCCTCCAAGTTAAGAAGATTTGCAAAGAATAAAAGGCTTCCAGGAAGGTAAAGGTGCTAGATGTGCAATTCACGTTGAGCCGTGGCTAGGAGCAATCTTTCGTAATGCTGACTGTGGCTGTCTTTGTCTTTCACTGCAGAGGGGCCTGATTTCTTTAATTACAGATTCCAGCATGAGAGCTTGTTGTCTCGTAGCTGCAGTGTGTGGCATTTGGGATGTTCTTTCGCTGCAGCAGAGCAAGCTTTTATTTGCTCCGCATCTATAGGATGTGAACCATAACCCCAAGCCATAATGCAGGTACCTGATTCGTGGCACTTGTGCTGACGTAGGAGTTGTAATAGACAGGTGTGATCTCTACAGTGTGACTTGGGTTTGTATATTCAATGAATAAGCCCCAGGTGGATGAATATATTTAGAAATAGGAAAAGCAAACTGAAGTAAGTCATTAACTCAGACTAACAACTGGAATTAGTATCTTAGAATTAGAATGTTAAAGTATTACCTCTACCTTAAAACTTCTAAAGCAAGTCTTCTAGAACATGCAGATGCATTGTCATTCAACAGCCCTCTTGGCTTTTATACACACATTTGTTTAGATTTGCCAGGACAAATGATTGGAGCTGCTTTCAATCTGTGCTTATCAGCAATGTGAAAAGTAATCAGGAGGCACCAGCACTCTTTCCACAGAGGGGAGACTGATATCCAGGCCAGAAGGCTGCTTCAAGGCACAGCAGGGCTGACGCTTGGAACGATGACTTTCTACCAAAGACACCGACACTGGTGGAAGCAGTGAAAGGGGCTGGTCCCAGACCAGTTCCTAGTACTGGGAAAGGCTTCAACGCCATTTCTAGTGCTGAGGAAAAAGTCCTTGCATGGGACAAGCATGGGTGGAGAGAAGAGGCTGTGCTTTGTCTGCAGAGGGCTGGAGATAGCAGAGATGGCACAAGGGAGGAGGACAATTCCTGTTCCAGCTAAGTGCAGTCGGCTTAGTGCCCACAAAGCTGCTTAGCGCTTGCATTTTGCCAGAGGGCAGCTTTTAAAAGAGGCAAAGCCTCTTACACTGAGAAGGCAAGGATTTGGTGGAGGTGCTGACTATTCTCAATACCCTGAGGAGAAATGGAACCAGGGGATGCTGGCACAAAGTTGGAAAAAAGCGATGACCTTTCAGCACTGGGGCAGAGAGGCCTTTTTCGCATTCTGTCCAAGCAGGGCAGTGTGAGCACTCAGTACTGGGACTGTCTTTGTAGACATCAAGCTTTCACTTTAATTTGCTTTCCTCTGCAGATTATTTGTGCACTCCAGAGGAAAATGTTTACAAGATAGACTTCACCAGGTTCAAAATCCGGGACATGGAATCTGGCACAGTGTTGTTTGAAATCACCAAACCAGCAGCATCAGGTGAGTGCACACACAAAATACTGTTTTCATGAACACAAACACATGCTCATGCCTGCTTCCTTTTGCCATGCCCTTTACTCAATGTGTGTCCCAAAAATAGGAGACACTTTAACCTACAAGAGGGATTGAGTCCCAGCTTGCAGCAGAAATCCTATTCAGGTATTCCTTTGTACTAATAGTGAACAGAAGTCATTGCTACTGTATTCTTGTGATTGCCATCTGTGGTGAGAAAGGACAGATGGATATTGTAAATAGAAGCAAAGAAGGAGGAGGTCAGCACGTGTTAGTTTGCTGGCTGTTCATCAGCTAGAGTCCTCCTGTACATAGCTTAGCTGTTAGCCTAATGGGTTTTGGTCAGGAGTCGTGAAAATGGTATTTCCAAAAGGGACAAACTTTATATCAGATGTGCAAACTGAAAATTAGACAAACTGAAAATTTGCCTCCTACTCTCGCCTCTGTTAATTTGTTAGGTGTTACTTGTAAGCATCACAGTGTTACTGTTACCAGTGATAAAGCAAAACACCAATGCAACTGTTCTTTTCGTGACCACACTCTGTTTTATATCTTCCTCATTTCCCTGCATGTGAGAGGAAGTTTTCTGTAGCTTAGCGATATCAAACCAGGTATGCTAAGGTGAAATGGCTTGTTCAGAGTCACACTGCAATCCTGAGTCAGAGGTAGGAGCAGTAAGTCCCTTCAGAAGATGTGTATTGAACCAAAGGGGCATCTTGCAAACACTCCCTCTGAGTAACCAGCAGTGGACGGCTTAGAGAGGATAGGAGGATGGTAAGCACATTGTCCAGCATTCTCAGAATAGTTTCCTGGCCTATATTAATGTATAATCGCAGGAGTTCCTTTGGAGCAGATGAAGTCATCATATTTAATAGCCTTCAATATTTTTATTTTTATTTTTTTGAATCTATGTAGCAATTTCTTGAACCAATTTACCATCTACAGTGACCTATGGCAAGGAATCTCCCTGCGTAACCACATGATATGGCTAAAACTGTCTACTTTTGCTTTGGATCTATTACATGCTAGCTTCATTTAGTGTCCTATAATTATTTCGCTAGAAGAGACAGTGAGCAGTTAAGTTTTAAAGCTCCCAATTTATATACTCTTTCAAAAACCAGAGTTTCACCTCCCTTTCAATGTCAGTGAGTGAAACCTAAGAGGAACTTAAGATAAGAGTTTGGTTTGTTTGTTGCTTGTCGTCTGGTTCTCGCTCTCTCTTTTTTTTTTTTTTTTAAATTAATTAATTATTTTTTTAAAGGAAATACCTTTAAGGAAATTGTCTTGATAACAATTTAAAGTTTATTCTTTACAAAGTTGCCCCCCCATACCATACTGACTCTGAAATGCTTGTGTGAATCTCATTGTGACTGTCATTTTATGAACTTGGATAACAAATCCGTTAAAGAATTGAGTGTAATGAGATCACTTAAGTGGCTATTATTAACAACAAGGAAAATAAGAATTAGAACCTCTAATGCATAGGACATA
Organism: Cygnus olor; assembly: GCF_009769625.2. NCBI lineage: Eukaryota > Metazoa > Chordata > Aves > Anseriformes > Anatidae > Cygnus > Cygnus olor. Next base: position 6,820,286 of record NC_049188.1, on the reverse strand, counting down.
GTCCTTTAGTTTGGTGAGGAACCCTGAAGCTTTGATCTGCGAACCTTTTTGCTCATAATGCACGTCTTCTTAGTTAAAATAAACAACCATTTACTGCTTGTGCAGACCCTGTAAAAAGAGCTCTTTGTTGATTCAGTGTTCTGCCAGAAAGGAGCTTTAGGTATGTTTTGTCCAGAAGAATTGATTTCTGGCACTGCCAAATCAAAGGAAATGGTGCGGTCTGGGGTACATAAGGAGAGCAAAACTGCCACTGAAGCTGAGATCAGTGCTTATTGAGGAATAAATCACCTAACGAGGAATATACCACCTATTTTTCACAGCGGTAATATTAGAAAGAATGTTCTCCCTCTCTATTAGAAAGAATGTTGTGCTCTGCGTGAATATAGGCATAAATTTGCAAACCCTGTCAGTGAGCAGAAGAGCCTGGGAAAGGCCTCTCTGATGCAGAATGTCCCCTGGGTTTTTCACTGTGCTTCATCGTATCACGCAGACTCCAAAAAGACACGGAGAGGTTCTCTGTGGAGGAGAGGAAAGTTAATGTGGTATTTTCACTGGATTTCTGTTTCTCAGACGACAGTGATGGAGCTTTGCTTTGCGCTTTTCCAGAACGTGAACACAATGACAAGAAGGACATTGACCCAAACGCAGGCCGGTTTGTACGCTATCAGTTTACCCCAGCTTTTCTTAGACTTCGGCAAGTGGGAGCCACGTAAGTAATTACTCCTGTCCTACTTTTTCTAGTACAGAGAACAACTGGAATCTTATAAAAAGTGGCCGTTGCTTGTTGATCCTGTCAGGAAGCTGAGTTAATAGGGATCTTTTGTTATTATGATCTCCAAACATATTTAATGTGTGCTTTGCTTTCTCCATTCCTTCAGCTTGTTTATATACCTCAGGAATAGGCATGGGGTCAAGGAGATTAATGCTAAAAGAGGCAATATGATGGACAGACTATCTAGATGTTCCAACTCATTTGCACCAGAATAATTTTTGACATGTCTAGTAGTACGCATGCATCCACCAATAAACCACACCAAAATGTGACACCTAAAGGATCTTTCTGTAAAGCATCAGGCCAAAGTTATTGCTCCTGTAATACAGGTGAAAGGCTGTATCTTTTCTTTAGTAAAAGTTAGGAGTAATTTATCTGTAGTTGTATAGTGTGCATGGGGAGATGCAAGTTTTGGTTGTATTTCCTTTTCTGGCCCCCCAAAGTAGTAGTGGGGGGGTTCTTTGTCTTTACTGGAGATTTTAGGAGGATATGGGTCATTATACGGCAGGTTCTTTTGTTATCTTTGTTTTTCTTTACATTCACTTAAGTTTAAATTAGATCTAGTTAAGAGCTTTATGCCCATTGCTATTATGGCATTAAGTCCATAATACTATAATTGAGTATCAGTTACAGTTTCCAGTACGAACCTACTTTTTCAGGTATTTAAAATCACATTGGATTGCAGTTTGATAGATCCCATCAGCAGCAAATGTGTATTTCACAAGAGTTGATGTACCATAGCTTTGCTTAAAAAAAAGTATTTCCAAGAGCTAAATTAAAATTCAGCATTTGGTTATGATAAAAAAAGAATTACAATTTGCTGACAGAGTGTTTATAGCAAAGTTGCACATAACCACTTCCTCCTAATTTTAAAGAAGTACACCGTTTAGATTTTGTCTCGGAAGAAAAAATAAAATTACGTACCATTTAGCACCTTTTTGACCGCTATTCTGTTAAAATGGTAAATACACAACTTTTGATTTGTGCTAAACTGCTAACAATGTATTCCTGGTTTAGTCATAATTAGTGTATCATATATAATTAATACTACCTTTCTCTCAGAGGTCATGCTTCCTAGTAAGATAAACTTGAATTTGGAGCTGATTGAAACTTCTTCCCTTTTACTATTTAAAAAGCAGAAAAGGATGAAAGACAGTTTATCAGTATATCTGTTGTTTTTTTTTACTGCCTATCAGAAGAATTAAAGTAACTTAATAGCAATGTAACTTGAATGCAATGCAATAAGGAACTTCTAGTGAGTGATCTAGTGAAGTACCCAGCATATTCAGAGGGACCTCTTCTTCACTGAAGATGATTTTAGGATTGTAAAATTTTCTTGTTTCCTTTCTTTTTATTTATTTCTTAGTAAAAAGAATTAAGATAGAGTATAAGCCTTGATTTTTAATGCTGTGTTTTGTCATTGTGAACTTTTTAAGAAAAGGAGGAAAAGATCCTTTGATTAGTACCACTGCTTTTTAGTTTTGGCTTTTCTTAAAAGAGCTCTATTCTATATTTCAGGAATGGTTGAAAGTCTCGCTTAAGAAAGAAAGCTCATTTCACTCTTATCCTTCTTTTTCAGGGTGGAATTCACAGTAGGGGACAAACCCATCAATAACTTTCGCATGATTGAGAGGCACTACTTCCGGGATCAGTTGCTTAAGAGTTTTGATTTTGAATTTGGGTTCTGCATTCCCAGCAGTAAAAATACTTGTGAGCACATCTATGAATTCCCACAGCTCTCCGAGGATCTCAGTAAGCTCTTTTCAATTACTGTGAGGTTAATCTCAGGTGTTTTGAAGAAGCACTTTCTTACAGTCTATAAAAAGTGGCTATGGCAGAATACTTACAAGTACCTCCCAGACAAAGATTTTCTTATATATATATTTTCTTAATTTTTAAATTTATTTATTTTCTCCCCTTCATAGAAGGGAAGCTTCAGTTTCTGGGATAATTGTATTTGTATAAAAAATAACTAAAAACTAGGACTAAAAAGATGGCCAGTAAACAGGTAACTTAAGTGTTGTGTTCTATTTTAATATTTGATGTGCTACATTGATTGAGAAGTTTTATTTTTAAAATGAACATAACTTTTATTTTCTCTCCTCTCTCCCAAGACAAACAGGCATGAATACTAAATCTGAGTGACCTTATATTCTTTATAGCCCCGATAATGTATGTCAGTACTCATATTACAGTCTGTGGAAAATGCAGTGGTATACTGCTGTCTCACCACAAGAAATTTCTTTTGAACTGTTTTGAGGATAGGTAGAACACTTATACTTTGTATGGTGCCTTAACATGTTTGGATTGTGTTTGAGTTCCTTAGAACTTTAAACAAAGGGTTTGGTTAGTTTTTGTTTTTTGTTGTTGTTTTTATTTATTTATTTTTTACTTGAGTGTTTGCTGCTATCTGAGTAATGCTATTAAACATAACTGAGACGCAGTCTCCAAGAAACCCAGTGCAGACTATTTGCCTCAGTGTAATACAGTTAATTTTCTTTTTCCCTGCAGTTCGAGAGATGATCCTTCATCCATATGAGACACAGTCGGACAGTTTCTACTTCGTAGATAACAAGCTGGTGATGCACAACAAGGCGGATTATTCGTACAGTGGAGGACCTTGAGCGCAGGATGGGCAGCCAACCTGTGCTGGCCTTCGCTTTCCTTTTGAAGTCGTCAGGGACACCAACACCTTCAGTTCAGTTGCCTACAATGTCAACTGGACAAGAATCCACAAACCAAGGACTCTGCCACAGTAGGAGTTTCATGACTAAATTTGCCAGTCTAATCTCTTTTGATCTTTGAAGCAGACCCAGTTCTTCAGAACCCTAAGCAGTTCTACAATGCTAAATGATCTTTGGATACCACTTCCCTAAGTTCTTTAGGTGTCTGCTTTGAAAATGGCCTTGTGGGACCTGGGGGATTTTGCCCTAATTGTGTGGATTTGTGTTCTTGCCCTCAAGCATTTTTAGGACGTGATTGCTTTCTCAAAGAATGCAATCTGAGAAACCACGTGAGTGGATGGATGCAAATGCAGAGTTTTGTTTATTTCTTTCTCTTTGTGAATGCTTCAAAAGCATGGTCAATGTAACTTGTACACCCAGTCGAAAACCTTACAAAATCAAGTTTCATCCTTAGATTATTTCTCTAAATAAGCGTCTCATCCTTTTGTTTTGTTCCTTCTATGATTTTTTTTTTAATCTTGGAAATAATGAAACTTGCAGTGAAGACCAGTATTTCAATGACAGCTGTTTTTAATCAGGCACTGTCCATTTGCATTTCAGATGAAAGCAAAATAGTGTTGAGTGTATACAAACCCTCATAAGCATTCTCCATTAATTTCATTTTTTGCAAACTGAATCCAGAATAATCTGAAAAAAATGAAGGATTTTAGTTGTGCTTTAACACTTTTACATAGCTAACATTCATCCTATTCATTCTATATGTTATACGTGCCTGTTTTCTTTCACCTCTGCTCATACTAAAACAAGGGCTTCAGCAATGCTTGCTAGAGCAACACTTTTATTTGTCTAGGGCAGTCAGAAGGTGTGGACTATCCAATTTTTCATTTGTGTCTGAAGAATGTTATAAGGGTGTTTTTCCCTTTGTTAAAAATGTTTTGCATTGGATATTAATACAACCGAAACAGTAAGTCTAACAATGTAGCCTTAAAGCTACAGCAAAAATATAGCAAAAGCTCTATCTTCAGACTCCATAAGAAGTCTAATAACAATCTTGCACAAGTTTCTCAGGATATACTTCTTAGAAAGATATTAGTGCAGTGAAGTAGGAACATCAAAAGAGTAAACTAGTGCATGCAAAACAAAACCTGAGAGGGCTGTGTGGAGTAAAAAGCTTCCATCGTTTATTTTTGCCTAAGTAGCCTGTTGTCATGAAACCCTTACTCTAAAGATGAGTTCAGTGATACTTAAAAAGGAAAAAAAAAAAGGCAGTTGCAGATTGTAGATATTTCTATAAATACTTGATGTCTCCATGTCTATTTCTGTGAGTTTAAGTGGAACGTTGTATGTTAGCCTCAGATATGTGTGACTGTAATAATTTTTATAAAATAGCATTTCCAGTTGTGATTAACATCTTTCTAGTCACAGTCCAAGTCAAACAGGAGAACTACAAATGGTTTCAAATGTAGCCATCTGTCTAAGAACAGGGAGATTTTGTACTATTATTGGAGTTGTGATCACTATCAAATGTGTTAGCATTTGTATCTGTTTTGGCTTTCTTTAATTCCGAAGGAGGATTCAATTTTCTAAAGAAATACAGTGAGTTTAGATTACAGTACAAGTTTTTTTTTTTTTTTTTAAGATTGAAAGTATGTAGAGTTCACTGATTTTACACGGTATCTTGCAGTAATTATTATCACAATGAGACTTGTATTTATTGCTATTTTTTGTCTCTGATGTATAAAACCATAAAATTTACCCTACAGCTGACTTATCAGTTTGAGGATTGCAAAGAATTTCCTTATTATTTGTATTAGGCTTTGAGCTACTGATCGCTAAGTTTTATAGCACAAAAATTACAAAAGGTGAAAATAGTTTCAAAAGTCTAGGTCCTCCCCACCTTTTTTTTTCCATCAAGGCTGTTAAACTGCCTTTATATTCAATGATGCTTTGCAAATTTGAATATTGATTAATTTTGTTCCAACTCTTGAATGAGCATATGTACTGACTTGAAGACAGATTGAGTGTTTCTGAGTGGCACCTCCTATACAGGTTTTTTTTGTTTGTTTGTTTTTATCTTTAAACTCTTACCTGCTGTTTGTAACAATCACTTCTGTGCGCAAGGCTTTTAAGAGACTTTTAGCAATGGTGCTCGGCCAGAATTACCAGTCTTACATTTCCAACAGCTATATCATGTCAGTATATTTCTGTGAGAGCAGTTGTTGTACTTTGGTGTAGACTCTTGTCAGTCTTGGGTTATCATACTCAGTATCCTCTCTGTATATGAATATTGTAGCAAATCATTGTTTGCTGCACTGAAATAGTCATGTTCTGCTCATTTTTTTATGCTACCTCCTTTAAAGACTTTAGAAGTCAAAAACAAAGGTAATTTGATAAAAATGTTACTGAAATCAACTAAAACATACTCCTATGAAAAAAGACCCTAAAGAAATTTACCTTGTTCCCAGCAGTACACTATGTGGTTGAATGGACTTTCTCAGATTCTGTGTTTTACAGTAGGTTTGAGGTTAAACATAAAGTGGGTGAACTATCCACTACTGATCTCCATCCTGAATTCTGTTCTGATAATACAGATTCCATGAGTTGTAATTTCAGGCTAATAGAAAGTTTAGTGTGAATCATATAGGAGATATTTTACGAAGTGAGTTTACTGTCGTCTATTATTAGGAATACTTTAAAACAGGAAAAAGTTAGGCATTTCCAGTAAAATTAATTTCAATCTGCTTTAACTTTTCAGGTTGAGGAATTTTATTTTTTTTTTCTTTTATTTTTTTTTAGAAGTCTCCACAATTTCCTACAAAAAAGTTTCTATTTTTAAGCCAAGGCAAATAAAACTTTCTGTGGGAAGTGTAATGAAGGTGGTTTTTGCTTCTCACTGCAACAGATATCAATGTTATTGCTTAGTTTCACTTGGAAACATGTTTGCATTTTTTTCAAAGTCATCTACATTCAAAATATTTACAAACATGGGGGAATCACTGACCAGGGGAGAGGTTCCATTCCTTTTCTACCTATTTATGCAGCAGTGTAACATACAGTGTCAACTCGGGACATTACATTTTTGCACATAAATAGCGCTACAATAATGTTTCTTTGAAAACTTTTGCAGTACAAATGCTGTTCTAATGCTGCGTCTGTCCTTGTTTTGCATTAAATCTATGTGCAAAATTTAATGTTAAAGACCATGCATTGTAAGGCACTGAACAATTTCAATTTGCATTCATCTGAAAGCGAGCTGGTTGCTCTCAGACAAATTGTAAAATGAAACCATGTTTTTCCCCTTAAATTGGCAGCTGATTCTTATTAAAAACCAGTTCAAAGTCAAATCTCAACAAAATCTTAACAGCATGGTCCAGAGAAGAATATATTAATCTTCCTGGCTAGTTACTACTTTTTATTTTAATATTAATCATTATTGGGTTTACTTTGGAAGCTCACCTACACAATCACTAAATATTGTCTTTGAAAAAAATATTTATTGTATTTTTTTCTCTGTTCTCATTTTAAAAAAAAATTTAATTAGCACTATAGGTCTAAACTATAGGTCTGTTCCAATGAACCAGTATGGAAAATTGGGATCTGGCTTTCTGAAAGCAAAAGAAAACATCAAAAAGCTAACCAAGATTATCTGCTAGTAATAACTAGTTGTTTTCTATCATAAGATGTTGATTGTATGTGTACTTTACATAATGAATTAATCTTGGAAAAAGAAGTAGGTGCTAATAGTAATTTTTATTTATTTATTTTTTTAAACAAGGAAATTATAACTCAACACATTCTTTCACTTTCTCAGTCTTAAATCCTTTACATTTCAGGTTTTGTAAAGAAAAGTAACAGTAAAATATTTGTGGTTAACTGCCACTGCTGAATGGTCTTACAATTCACAAACTTTAGGGGCAGAAATAGAACAATTTATTTTCAAGATTAAGACACCAAGGATAAGTATGGTTTAAATTTTTGAAGTTTTGTTCTCATTACAGTGACAAAAGCCAGAATTGTTACTGTGAATATATCCTTTGTATTGGTGACATTTATGAAATAACTGAATAATCCACTCTCCCTGACTCAGAGAGATTTCTCTTTTTCTTAAAGTCTCCTTTATTTCTCTTTCTGTAGAAAGCCTCTCAAGTTTTGAAAACAATGTGTTTACCAAAAAATGAAAGAGCAAATAGAACTGTATGCATTGTACAAATGTTAATGAGACAGGTTTACATGCATTCAATCTAGTGGTGAAAGATATCTTTTGGAAAAAAATGAGGGAGAGGGACAAGGACAGGAAAAATGTTAATTTCAGCTGATTGAACCCACGAGCTTTAAGGCCATGATAAGTGTAAACATTTTTTCTTTTGAGTTTTGAAATAGCTGGTAGCTTTTGTTAGCAGTTCTTTTAAATAAGCCTAGCACAAGCTCTATTTATACAAAAGCACTGTTTATACAAATGTTTCAATACCAATCAGATACTAAATCTCACTGACAGTTCATATCATTTTTTAAACATGGAAAAATATTTGAAGAGTGTGATACTCCAGGCCTCAAGTGCAGCTCAGTTATTTTCTAAATCACAGGACAGTCTGACTAAGCGGGTGAAATTGTGTGTTTGTGTCTGTTCACAAGACATAGTTAACTGCCTCCCTAGAATCACTGTGTTAATGCCTACTGTGATGTCTGCTTGTACCTTAATGCTACACTGAGAAAACCTGTTTGAATGTGACATTGACTTTTTTGCATAGAATCAGAATTGTCTGTATTAAAGTGTATTTATAAAAAAATATATTTTTTGTGGAAGGAAAGTAGGATTCTAGTTAATATACCATTGGGAAAATGTTAGAAACATTTTTACCAAGTTCATTTATAATTCTTTGTATCTTGTTAGTTACCTGATCTGTTTCCTATAAGAACATCCACTGTGGCCAGTTTAGTGGCAATGCAATGCACTGTCATGCAGAGAATCTGGTTTTCAGAAAACTGGGAGTCTTTTGTTTCCTTTTGGGACAGTAAGAAACTGAGTAGGTTGCCAGGAGAAAAAGGAACCTTGGCACCAATTCCACTTCTGTGGCTTTGGCTTCAGTAACTAGTCTGTTTGACTTGTTTGCAGATAGATAAGTAGGGAGAATAAAGATTGAGAATTCAGGGTGAGAAAATTAGATGCTACAATTTAGTCTTCCTGTAGGAGGAGAGAACTAAAACTACACAAGGACTGAATAAGAAGTACACTTGCTTATAATTATTTAACATTGGCAGCTTAGGCATAAATGTGCAGACTAGGGAATATGCTTGACTTTTTCCATTACCTCGGAAAAATGGTTAAAAACATGTCACCTTCATTAGCAAGTGTTTCTTCTCCTGTAACAAATTGCAAAATGTAAAAAATAAATAAATAAAACAAAACAAAAACTAAATAAATTATTGATCCTAGAAACGGGGGTTCTTGTTTATTTTATTTAACATTGCATATTTATTTTAGTACATTAAAAACATTTAAATATTTTTTTTATTTCTTCCCTCTATATTTTAACTCCAATTTTGTGCAAATTTATGTAACTAGATTCAACTTCTGTGATTGCAAACTAAACAATGCACGTGTAAAAACTCTTCAGTGGTTTGCATAGTTACATAAGTAAAACAATTAAAATGTTTGAAATGGGATTCAGCGTTCTGATTGGTGAGAGTATCTTGGGGCATAATTAAAATAAATTATTCTCAAAGTACGTTAAAAAAACTTAGGAGTACCACAGATCACAGTTTTGCACGAGGTTATGCTTTGTAAAAATCTGCCAGCTGCTCTATGGAGAATTGATTTTTGAAATTAATGTGGCACCTGCAATTCTCGTCTCTGCCATACCGAGTAAAACCACAACATCTGCTCAAACTGAAACAAATTGTATTGGGATAATTCAATCTTGATTTTTTTTGATGTTTTAGTCCTGTTTTTCTCAGCATGCCCGGGAATACCTCTGTATTTTTCTGTGAAGCAAAACAACTTACCTACTCCTAGAGGAAAAAGTATAATGTTTTTGTTTGAAAGTATCTGCTGTGATTTTGATTTGTTAGAATTACAGAGGACACCTTAATAACACAGTATCCAGCAGAACAATCATTTTGTACTGGAACTTGCAGAAGAAATTTATTAAGAGAAGGCTTTAACTTTTGGACTATTACTTGGAGCTGCATGAAATACCCGCACTGAATTCTGCAATTGGGTGATGACTTGAGCACAGGTTTGTAACATGACTATTGTTCAGCTATCACTCATCTGAAATCTGCGATGAAGACATAATCAAAAGTTTGACATCAGTTCTCTTACAGACTCTTCTAAATCAAATGATAGTTTCTGGTTTTGCCCGTACAGGCTCTCTGTGTTTAGACACTCTCTCCTGATTAAGCGTACTCTTGGAATTACCTGAACAACAGGAAGCATAAGGTCTGTTTTCTTAGAATTCTTGAAATGAGTAGATGCTGATTTCACCGAATACCTAAACAGCAGAGATAGCAAAATCAGTCCTAATAACTCTGAAGGCAGGTTAAACGGTCTCTGATGCTTTAGTATAATTTCCTGAACTGTTTAAAAAACTTCTGAGGCTGAAGAGAGCCATCAAAAAAAAATCAAGAAAAAGTTTCCCAGTGTTAAATGTCTACAGAAATAAATGTCTCAGTGTTCCTTAGAAAGCATTAACAATGCTTTTTCATCTTTTTTTCTTAGGTAGTATGTGTGTCTCATATTTTACGACTAAGTATGCCTAATTATTCCAGAGATGTTCTGTACCTCTCCTCAGATTTTTATTTCTTATGGTATTTGTCAGCTGCTTAGCTATTGTGGCACATCTTACATGTTCACACCATGGTTCTAATTCTTTTGTCATTATTCAAGGACATTCATCTTGCAGTGACCTGCATTCCCTTAACATTTCTTAACTGTAATAAGAATACTTCTCACTGATTTACTATTCCAAGTTTTCCAACATTTACCTTTAAGAAAAAAAAATATTTTGAAAGAAAATTTTAGAAAGGTCTACCATTGCATGCTAGGATAAACCAAAGGTATTTATTCTACCTATTTAAGTCCACAAAAAGGAGTAATTGCTTTACAGAGATTTTTTTTTTCCTTAACCAGTGCTGTACAAGAACTCAAAACAGGAGGTGAAATCATACTGGGTAATATATTTTAATTAGAGCTACAAAGAGAATTTAGGTAAAGTGCAGTTGCAGTTGGATGATTCCCAGACATTATTCTGAAAACTGACATAGGACCTTAAATAACAAAGGCCTGGTTTATTTAATAATAATTTAATTATTCTAGTAGAGGGAGTAAACAATGTTAATGAAGCTTGCATGTGAAAGTAATTTGTAGAAAGAAATAAAAACAGGCAGGGAAGTTATAACAGCAATACGTAAAATGCATAATGAAAGTTATTTTATGAAAGAAAGTTAATACATACGGAGGAAAAGAGTTCTAAACACTTTCATTCTTCCTCTCCTACTGAAAGACAGAATGAATCAGAAGAGGGGAATTCCAGACTGGATAATTTATAATCTTTATAGTTTATCTATAATGAGTCAAAAAATGATTCCAGATCAAGAATTATTGGAAGACACCAGATTTGCTGTATTTACTGTAACAGTTATACACACAGCTGTATCTCTTTTACTTGCTTGGCTATAGGATGTGTAAGTAGCTTTTTTTTTTCAGTAGTAAGACAAAATTCAGTAGCAAAGCTTGGGTAATGTCCTGCAGTTGTATGTAAAGCTTTCAGTAAAATATAAGACTTACATTTATATATCAGTTCACTTGCTAGTCCTCTGTATTTTTTAAAGATGTATTTATTTCCTCATGCACACAGCTAAGCAAAGAGATGGGTGCACAAAGCATCCTTCGAGCATGTATACTCAGTTTCAGCTATAAAAGGTGCACTTTATTACACACACTAGACCCGAGAGCTAGAAGTATCTAGATCCTAGTTTAGTACAAAAAAAAAAAAATTACTTTATGAATGATGTCGTGAAAGGTACAGCATACCACAGTTATGTGAATGTTACTCTGTTCGCTGGCATTCAACTAGTTTTGAAAATCATGTTATTATTTCCCAAATGCATACTTTACCACCCTTATATATAATTAACTGTCTAATTAAACCTTCTGCCTACTTTGATGTCTGTACAGTTTCGTAAGTCAGGAGAACAGAGGGTACACTATGTCCCCTAAAATTAAAGTGTGGACAGAGGCCTCATTATAAGCATGCTGTTCAGAGGAAATAAAAACTTTCTGTCCCAGACATGCCAAGTCTCTTTACAACCAAGATGTCCTGTACCTTTTAAAGCCATTCTCCTGCTGAAGTTCATCCGCTGGCATTTGTCATAAGCCAGGTTTGAAACAACAGTTCAGAAATATTCTTTGCAGTCAAAAAATACATGCCTAAGTTTCCTGGGGCTATCTGGCAAGAGATGCTTGCAGGAAATGTAAGTACATGTGTCACCACCTCAATAACTTTTAAGACTATTATTTCAGCTAACATTTGAATTTCTTTCCATTAAAATTAGAAAGATTATTTCTACCCAAAGCAAAACTTTGCACTAAAAGCATTACAGCAACTCTTTATCTCCTTTGATTAATTGGCTACTTGGTACAAAATATTTTTGTTTCCATAGTTTGTTTTTTTTTTCTGTTGTTGTTTCCCTTTTTGATGTTCTGAAGTAATGGAGTTAAAGGTAAGTATAATAAATGCCCTAAGCAATCATTTAAGCCTGGTGCCTCAGACAGGCACAAACATGCTGGGCTTATTCATGTGGTTGAAATTAAATTCTTCAGTAGCTGGTTGGCGAGTGAGATCTTAAATTCTTTGTTCATCCAAGTCGTGCAAATACCCTTCTGGTGCTTTGTTTTTAAATTGCACCTACCAAAGGACTCGTCCCTTACGCTGTCTCTTCCTAAAGGCCCTTTCCAGCCCTTGTGCCTGCCTATGGCTGCCAACGCGTGCCCTTGGCAGCCCTTAGCGGCATGAACTCCCCTGCCGGCCGCCTCCGCGCTGCTTTCTGGGGTGGAAAACCCAGTCTGCAGGAAACGCTCGCAGGGCCACACCTGCCTTGTTTTTAGCTCATTGCTCATCCCTGCCTGCTGCCAGGCTTTTCACACTGGCTCAAAGTGCACCAAATGCACCCTTGCTGGCACTGCAGCCTGCAGCGGCAAGCCGCGGCCCTGCCTGCCGGGGACTGTGGTAGCGGCGGGGCTCGGCGAGCCCTGCCAACGGCCCCGGCCCCTCCGTGCGGTGAGGAGGCCCACACCGCGCCTCGGTTGACGTAATTTATTTTCTGGTGACCGCAGTGTGAATAAAAAGCTTGAGTAACGCTCCTAATGACGGCCTAGGCCTGAGTGGTTTTGTTGGGAATACAAATTTTAATGGTTTTACGCCCCTCTCCTATGCCCGGGTTAAAAATCGAGAGGTTTAAAATAGGAAGTCTTCAATTTGTCTGAGCAGTGCCGTGTTTCAGTGCTTTGCTGCTATGGATTAGGGAGGCTTAGTAGCCAGCGACTGCAGCCTGCTCATCCGTACTTAGCGGCCTTGAGACACGTAGTTCGCTACCTGTGCAGAAAAAACGATTTGCAGCCAGGTCAGGGGGAACTCGGTCACTGTTGGAGAGGAGTTCCAGCCCCTGTGGACATTCCGAGGCCCTTGCTGAGCCAGGGAGGTTATGGGGGCTGCCTTCCTGCTTACCCTACACCTTTACTGCTCAGAGCCCAGGCCCAGCAATCTGTGACCGAAGGGTCCCACAAGGTCTTGGAACAGATTTCGCAAAAGACAGAAAAATCGCTATTACAAAACACTGAATAGCACCGGCTGCCAGCTTCCCACCACCAGCAAAGGCACTCGTTTGGTGGTGGTTCCATGTCAGTGGTCATCTCTTGTCTGTTCACAACCCGTTCGATATTTGTTACACCAATCGTATTGTATCCGAGACTTTTCATCAGTATGCTAGCTGACTGGGAAGCAGCCAGGGGAAATAAATCCAGTACGCCTTAATGTTGTTCCTACTGCTGTTTATTTTCACTAACGTGCAAATGAGTATCATTTGTGCACATTTGGTTCTTTGTCTGAACAAGACCTAAAAAAAAAAACAAAAAACAAACAAAAAAAACCTTTCAGCTTCTCAAAGGAACTGGATTTAAACTTTATTTTATGAACTAGCTCAATTGCTTCATTATTTTAGTAGTACAAATCAGTAGTTCTCAAGTAAATTTTTTTCTTTGGCCACACATGAGAAAGACTAGTTTAAAACTTCCAGTTACGTTGTTGTAGGGAGGGATGCATGAGGACCATATAGTTCATCAGCTAGTGAATGTTTTGTTTTTGTCTGTATTAGACTAGAAATGGATTAAAAGTCTGCAAAAGCTGAATACAAATATTTACATACGGATATGGAAGTCTGATTGAAGTATTGTACAAATGAGAAATCAGCATTGATTACCTAAGGCCTGGAAACCAAATATTTGTTTCAGACGGTAGTTTAATGTTATTTGAAAGTGCCAGTAAGTCACTGGCACTTTTCTTTTTAATCTCTGTGTGAAAAGAAGAAAGTTAGAGGCCTAAAGAAGCCCTGACGTGCTAGTTCATACTTTCTCTGTTCCATAATACCTATTCATCACTGTCTTTTTTAAGTAGCTCAGTGCTGTGCCAAGGCTTTGAGAGATTATGAAAAGATACGAACATATCTGAAAAGAACAGTAACAAGAAAAGCAAATGAGCTTTCAGAGGTGATGGTTTTATAACAGAAAATACATAGGAGACAGCCTAGCTTAGCCAGAAGTCTTGTAGCACTTAATTTGAACTCATGTCATGAAAAAAGAGCTTGAAAACGTAGTTCTAATGTAAATTGCTATTATTTGAATTTTTCTGACATTTAAATGAAACATACAATCAAAAAAGTTAAACTAATAAATTTTAAACTTTAGAATGCAAATTTTTCCTAATCATATGCTGGAGAGGGCAACAGTGAACACTTTCTTCTGTTTGGCAATAAGATATTTTTACGGTAATTATACTTAAGAGTTTTTTCTTGTCTGTTTGCATAATGTGTTTGATTTAGTCTGATTAAGCAAATATCATTAAACTTGGACTGGGAAAACTTCATTCTTTTCTTCCTTTCTCCCCCTGTATCAATATGACTAAAAATGGGCTTTACTGCAAATGTACCTTAAAAAGCTTTGCAACATGCAAAATGCCTGTTTCATGGTAGGTACAGCACAAGGTGTCACTAGTTCTACAAGTTCTAAGAAAATGCTCGCTGTGCTATTAACAACTGTGTCAAAATTATTTTACAAGTACTTACACAAGATAAGGGTTATTCTTCTGGAAGCAATAAACTTGAATAAAAGGAGTTAAACGTGTTTTTTACTTTAAAAATATTTTTCTGGAGTTGTAGTTTATAGTAGGACTCTTTCTTGATGTGCCCATACGTCAGTGTTTTCTTTTTTTCTTCTTTTTTTGGTATGTGTGTACCAGAATCAGTAATGCTAAACTGAAGCAGGGCAATTAAATTCTGGATGTAAGAGCCTAAATGGGGGGAGAAGAGGAGGGGGGGAACCCAGACGATTTATATTGGTTAATAACTTGCAGTCTTTTTTTGAACATTATTTTTTTTAATATAAGAAAAAATATGTAATGGCTTTTAGCTTCTGTGAAATGTCCAACAGTCTTAAATATAGAATGCATTGGAAAAAATACTTTAAGGTGCTTAGAATAAATAACTTATAATTATGTAAGGAGGACAAGCCTCCTTTGTGTCAATACAGTAAGTCAAGTAAGTCAAGTAAAAACACAAGAAAAACATGTCAGAGTGTTCATTTACCTTTTTGTTCTTTATGTCTGGTCATTCTTCAAAGACTTATTACCATGAAAAATATAGAATACGTTATGAAGCTTAGGTTTTTCTCTCTCTTTCTGTTCCCCCCTTCCCTGCTTGTGATAATCCTTACGGTCACATACATAGAATATATTAGCGCATCTGAAAGAATGTCCTAGACTGGTAAGTGCAGAGTTTAGAATATATGAATGCCACAGGAATTTATGAAATATGAATGAATTGCTATCCCCTTAATTTATATCCTTAACACAGTAAAAAAAAAAAAATCTTTTTAAAAGCAAATTTAAAATCTATGAATTTTGAGTTTCTGTAGCGGATATTTAGCTCATCTTGGTAAAGTGCTGTTCAGAATCATACTGTCCATTTTAATGGATTTTTTTTTTCATGTGCCATAGTCTCAAGAATTTCTTTTAATCACAAGTAGTTCATTACAATTTTCCTGTACTTTTAGAGTGATGGACCTTTTTAAAGCCTTTCATGTGGTATGTTCTCATGCATTTTCTTGACATCATTTTCCTCAGCCAAATACAAACTGGTGGGAAGATTGTTAGTTTTGTATGGTAATATCTCACTGGACATCATGTGGTTCACTGTGGTACTTGGTATGCAAAAATTTATAAGGATTTTTATATGGGCTAACAGGAATTTGATGCATGTGGTGTTACAAGGTAGTTAACAACTGAATATTTCACTCCCTTAGGCCTCTGAAAATGTTGATCTGCGTACCACCTTACCGGTGTTTGCAGTGCAGGACCTATAAATGGAGACAGTCTTATCCTGAAAAGTCCTTAAGGGCGTAAGTAGCTATTTTTGGAATTCCCACTGACATCGGTGTGGATGTTCCCTGAATCTGAGTGGATGTGTCTCCACAGCTGGGGAGGGTCGTGGCGGGTGGTTTCACCCCAGCTGTGCAGGGTGCTGGCACGGCTGTGCTCAATGAGTCGGGCAGGCAGTATACATGTGCACAGAGTCGTGGAAATCAGTTTCTCAGCACAAGCCAAACAATCTAATACTCGTAGGTAACATTATGTACTAAATGTATATGTCTATTTTTAATCCTGCAAAACTTTATTGCCCGTTACAGTATCGTGGTCTATGTATTCAGGATGCATTTGTTGCTTTAGCTCCTGTTTTTCTGACAAAGATACACAAACTGTGGCCACTTACATAACCAGGTGCATTCAATGTGTTCCTATTAGTGCTAGGCTCTGCTTCCAGCCCCAAGTTGCCAAGGAAAGAGCTGTGGAGCTGAATGGACGTTGAAAACGGTTGTTAAGGTTCCAATGAAGCTCACGAAATAGGTAGGATTTGTCATGTTTTCCATGGTTCCTTGTAAGTTGGACAATCAGACATCTTTTATTCATTTAGTCTAGGCAAGTGCTGCTTTTTTACACTGTCATCTCCCTTTCTGGAAGGCTTAGGAGTGATGCTGGCATATTTCAAGGAGTAATAGCTATGTGTTGCAGAGCCGGCAGGGGGTACAGCAGCCTGCTGCTACCTGAGTGTGGGGCGGGCTGTTTGGTTTTGCTTTCCCTCAGTGCATGGTTACATTAGAATATATGTTTGTTTGGTTCTTTTTTTTTTCCTAAAAGGTATCTAGCATAGTATTATCGCTCATTAAGCTTGTGCCTGATACATATTTATTTGTGACTTGGTAACTTTTAAATTATACTGAATATAGTGTTCATCAACTTTACATAGTGTATGCTTTAGGCTTGTCATTTAATTTGCATGTTTCTAGTGATGTGAATGTCAAGAATCGATTCTCCCAGCTCCTAACTTCTGTTTGTATGGCCGTGTCCCTGCTGTTTTTCTCCACAGAAGAGCTTGGCAAGCTTGAATATGTTTCTCACTCTGCATATTCTGGCTGCAGGAATGCAGAGCAAGAGGCGCTCAAATCAAGTGTGGATTTCTTAATAGCTGTGTAAGGGATTATGTGTTACATCACACATATTCTTCTGAGGTCTTCTCTACCTGTCTGCCCCTAATCTGCTTTTGCTTTAAGCTTGGGCTAGTAGGCATAGATGAGGGTGTAGATTTGAACCTGAGCTTGGCTGCAGTCTCAAGTGGCATTAATCCCACCTTGCTGAGAAGGTAGGCTAGCCAGACCTATGTGCGCTTATTTCATCAGTACTGTCTCACTGTTCTTTCTACCTCGTCTGTGCTTTTCATTACAGTTCCTTGCTACTTTTTTTTCTTTTCTGCAGTGTAAGCGACCTTGTCCAACTCAAATTTTAACCTGCTTAGTTTCTCCTGTTTCCACAATGCATGAACAGAGATGTCATCCAAGAAAGCGTACTTTCATATTTATTTGGTTTGTAGACTATATTCCTTAGTGTTAAAGGTTCCTGCTCCAAATTGCTTTGTCTTCATGTGCAATAAAAAACAATTCTGTAATGTCACAAGCAGCAGCTTTATGGTAAGTTGAGAGAGAAGAGTGTTCCTGAGGAAATGGCTACTGAAAAGCCCCGGTTTAGCTCACAGTAGGAGGAGTGTGCTATGCTAAAGCAAGGGCTCATCAGCGTCATCATAAACCCTGGTGGATGTTTCAGATGTCAACTGGATGCTAAAATAGAGATGCTCTCCAGATTTGGCTAGCTGCAACAATTATTGTTCTCTGTCTTTTTGAAAAATGATAGTAGTAATATAAAAATAATCTTGATTTAATGGTTGAATAATTCATCTTACTGTTCAGCTTATCTGGGTAAAAGTAGAGGAATTAATATGAATAATTAGCAGCCACGTAAAAATTCTATTAAATTGTTTTGTTCTTTTTTATTAAAAAAAACAGTTTTAAATTTCTTTTAAAACACAGTAAAACTTAGATTTTTCACTAAAGCATATTTGTTGCTTTGTTTTAGTCTCTCAGCAGCTAGTCCTCTATCTTCTAATACTTGCAGAATTTTCAGGTTATGTTCTTGTTTATCAAAACCCAGAAATTCTTTCAAGGGGACTATAAATGTTTTAGTGTGTGGATTTTTTTGTTAATATTATTTTTGTTATTTTTTTGTAGTGGTCTGTAGCAGATGTTGTTGACATCATTGGCTTCAGGAAATAAGTTAGATTATCGTTTTCCTTGACTTCAGTGTTCATTTGCAAGCAGCTTTCATAAAAATATCTGAAAATCATTAGTTTTCTTCTTATAGTCACTTGTTTCAGGAAGATGCAGAAGATGAGTGGCTTGATAAAATGGTGTTGACCAATACAGTGGTTAACAACATTATCTTTAAATAGTTCTTTTCCATTTTTTTAATTATTATTATTATTATTATTATTTTTAGTATCTGTTTGTAGAAGTTATTAAAGTAAAGCTACATATCCTGCAGGTGAGTTCTGGAAAAAGATCACTCTTATTCCAATGGCCACGGTTTCAGCACTTGTAGCTGACATAAACTGTGTGTGTGTGTGATGGTTAGGGCTGTATCTGGACAAAAATAATTATAACTAGGATGGCGTGTGGTTCACATTAGTGCTATAGGTTTGGATCCAGAATTACTTAAGTAGGCAGGAGACACTGTATCCAACTCCATAAAGGCAGAGTAAAGGGTAGTGAGCTGTAGGTCAGGCAAGTTGCTGTGCGGAGTTCCGTTTTGCATGTTGATGTTGCTGCTGCCGCCGTTCTCCATCTGGCAATGAGAAGGGAAACACTGGGAAGACGATGGGGATGATGAAATGAGAACTAGGGGATCCACGGCTAGACTGTCATCTTTCAGCTCCTCCCAAAGATTTCCTGTGACAAAACAAAAAGGATCGATTCAACTTTCTTTACTCGTGCCTTTTTGAAATGTGGTTTCACGTGAGAAATCAGCAATTATGCAGTTGTGTATGCTTTATGTACTCTTAATCACTTGTGATTGAGAAAGGAGAAAGATGGTTTAGCTAGTTATTATTTGTCTGTCTCCATTATAAATTTAAATCTTAGAGAAAGAAGCATTAATTTAAGAAAATTATTTATGTTGATAATTGGCAAGATTCTGTTGCAAATATATCCTTACTGAAGTGTAACTTCTAGTTGAAGAAAGCACCACGAAAGGGGAAGTCACCTCTGTAATCTTTGTAAGCTACTGAAGACAAATCTGCAAATAATACAGCTGGGCTTCTCATATGCTTATGGCACAGCTTTATCTGGATTACAAACTAAGTTACCGGACATGCAAGTGACCTGAGGAATCAAATGATCTGAAATATTCATTTTTTTTCCTGAATTATGCCAAAATGTTTCCTGTCTTTCCATTGAACATGCCTGTCTCGGTGACAGCACTAAACAAGGTGCCGCAGGAGGGCTGCGTTTCCCATGTCCCTCACTGAAGGTTTCTTTGAAGGGTGCTGGCAGGGATACTGCTGCTCCAAAGCTATACCCATCTTCTGCAGGCTATCAAATGGGATAAAACTTTTGCTTGAAAAAGCTTGATTTTGTGTGTGTGCATAATGATTTTCCTACCAGTGAGAAGGCTTTATCTCAAGGTCCAGAACCTCTGATTTGAGTTTGATAATTTTTTAAAGAAAGAAAGGAAAAAAAGCTTAGGTAAAGGTAAATAACTTAAGGAAGAAGGCAAGTACAGAGGGAAGATGGAATCATACCATATTAGCGAAGCATGCGGAATACTCACACTACAAATGAGCGTGTTAAACTGAATAAAATGGGCAGAGATTAAGTGAAATGAATGGAATGTGAGACCTGGCTGCCTGAAAGAGGAAGTGGCAAAGGATTCAAAAAATTACATTGTTAATCCTGGTAAAGCAATCTGGGCATGGCAGGATTGCGGAATATTTGTGACTGTACAATGGCAAGGTAATTGCATTTGCTGAGTGCTGTGGATTATTAAAATTGCATCTTTTACTCTGTCTTTTAGGCTGCTTTGTGTAACACTGTTTGTCCATGCAGGAAGGCAAACCTTGCGTGCTTTTTGATGCTGCAAGAGCTGCTCGTTTGGAGGCCACAATTTTTATGTGTTTATATATATGTGTAAACTTGGTATTTTTGATTACTTTTCTTGCATGGAAAGCCATGTTCAAAATCCTGTCCATTCAAGATGATTCAGTTATTTAATACTGGGAATTTTGGTGTCAGCATTGCACGATTAAGTATTTAAGAACACCTCAGATAACATAATTATTCAGTGCATAGAACATGTGGGTGCCTGGGAAGCCTGTGAGGGAGTAAAGAGCATTCTTTTGAGCAAAGATATGGGAAGGCTTTGAATCAATATTGATGAAGAAGATTCCAAACGTATTGCAATACATAATATCAGCAATCCTTGGCAAGAGTAAGCAGGGTTGTTTTTTGTAAACCCTGGATGTAAATCCGTAGCTGTCTTGGGAAACTTTTTGAAGACATAATGTGGAATTTCATATTGCACAGAATAACGTAACCTAGTGAGGTGGTGCTTGCGGCGTGCACAATGAGTTCAAAAAGCTAAGTAAAGCTTATTTTTGCTAGTGTTTGCGTTAATGTGGGATGCATTTAAAAAAGGAAGGGGGAAGATGGGGCGAGCCTAGGCCGTGGGAGTACCTTGGATGCCCACCTTGGAGGTCGAAGTCGGTGAGGGACGGGTTGAGAGCATCAATGTCGGTGCTGAGGTCCCCTTCTTGCAGGAGCGGGTCGTGCACCGTCCTGGCCGCGCTCTGCTCTGCCAGCACCTTCATGCCACATGCCGGGGGTGTCTGTGCTGGCAGCGGGGAGTCCTGACTGATGCCGGGCTGGCATCTGGCTTCGTTGGGAGCCTCCCCAGAAGGAAACAGCGGCTGGTGCTCGGGCGTCTGCTGCATTAGAGTGCTCGACATGGGAGGGAAGCCCGGTGGTGAGGTGTAGCAGGCGGTTTGCTGCCCTCCCAGCAGGCTGGGTACCGGGTTCTTGACGTGCAGGGCTCCAGGCGTGTGGATGGGATGGAGCGGCGGTGGTACACCGGAGGAAAGAGAGGGCTCGCCTAAGGAGTGGGGTTGGACTGCCATCTGCCTGGAAAGGGATGCGCTTGCAACAGCGGTTGGGCTGCAGGACATGATAGAAGATCTCAGCTTTTCGTTTTTGTCGCCTATCAGCGTGTCAAGCTCTTCTGCAAAACAAGGGGAAAAAAATAAATCCGTAATTGAATTCCTAGCAGAGCCTTAATCTTCACAGTTTGCAGCTGGAATTTTAGTATTCCGCGGGAAAAGGATGAATGGACAGGCAAACAGAAGTGCAGGCCTTGCAATGAGAACTCCAAAAGCCTGAAATGTTTTTCTAAATTGTCAGTGCTAAGTGCGTATTTAGTAGATTGTTTCCCTGTTTAAAGATTGCGTATTTATCAGTTAATTTAAATTTTTGTTCTGTAGTAATTATTTCAAGGTTGTCTTGACATCTCACTAAACTTCAAGATGAAGAGAGAATTTTTTCTCATTGTAGTGATAAAGTTGTGCTTTTGGGGCCTATTTAGAAGCACTCCTGCAAAACCAGGTCTTATTTAATTCTGCTTTTTTAAACATATGTTATGGAAAAATTCTGAAATGTTTTCCTAAATTATGTGTAAATTCTGTTATACAGCTTGGTGCACGTTGCAAAGAAAAGTTCTGGGGACTGCTGTTGGAGAACTAACACACTAATACATTACTGACCTGGCTTTGCCATACTCTTCCTTACAGCAACTGGGTCTTTCCTCTTCCATTTCTGAAGCTCCTCCTGCATCTTATCAATTTTGGCTGGATTCAGAGCCCACAAACAGCCTTTCCGAGAAGAATTGCCTGTCTTGTTTTCAACTTTCTCAAAGCATTTGTTCAAAGATAAGTTGTGGCGCACAGAATTCTTCCAGCCATCTGGAGCTGTCTGGAAAAACAAACCCAATCTAAGAATGGAATTTCAAGGAAAAAAAAATCCCAAATATATTTCTCCATTTTGACTGGTGAGACTATAAGAGATGCTGATTAGATTATACTTTCTACAATATGAAGTTTGTTTGTTAGAAGGAAGCCATAAGAAATGTTAGAGTCACGTTGTGCAGGAAGGGAGGAATCTGATAAAATAGTAATCGATCTAAGCAGGAAGGTTGGCCTTGTCAGAGGGGCTGCTAGAGTTTTAAGAGTGAATTTGCAAATCACAGGAATTAAGACTGTAAAGAACTATATTCTAGAACTGTGAAGTAACAGGAAATCTGTCTTCTAAATCTGTTTTGGAACAGGTGGAAAAACTTCAAACACATAATTGAGGGACTACATCCTACTTGGACTCAAATTAAGTGTCCAGGCAGATTTCAAAAGAATTTTAGCCTGCTGCTGTAGGTGTAACATTGTATACTAGCCAATTATATCACCAAATGGTTTAATTGCAAACCCTACAGATGAGATACAGGTTTCTACATCTGATCACTGGAACCTTTTGCTTTACATTTATTTTTAACTCAGTAGTGGAAGCTGGAAGGCTCTTTAAACTGCACAGCACATGTAAGCTTCATTAAAATTATTCCTCCATTCTTATTTAGGTGTTTGCTAATTAATGAGGTGTAAACAAAATTCCCTCCTTACTCTGAGGGCAGTTTTGCGTTCAACTGCAAGAATGGAAAAAAGAAGAAAACTTGAGGCCAAAAAGTCTTCCTCCGTTTTCTCAGTTTTATATGGAGATGTACATACATATATGATAGATTTTAAAGCATGTTTCTGCAAATTGGGAAATAGTTTTGTCTCATAATTATCTATTGATGTACTTTTAAATGTTTTTCTATTTTCAATAAGACAACATTTTTAAAAGTTTTCTCTCGATCTGACTTTAAAGTTTGAGACTCTTGGTCATTAAGTAAATTGGCTTACATTTTTTCCTGTTTGTTTTTGATTTTTACTTTTTTTATTAACTTATTTTCAGTTCTTTTTCAAGCAATAAGAGTTGCTGAAGAGAATATAAGGGAAGCACTCAGAAGAAGGTCATGCTCAGATTCTGGTGGGAAACGCCTGTTAAAATTGATCTTGAAGAAATGGCACTGTACTATTTTATTGCATATAAGTTTTTACGGAGCTTTGTTTGTTTGATTTAACTCCTTTCTGTTTACTTAGTCATGCAGCCAAAAGATACTGCCCATCATGTTTAGGCTTTGTAAATTAGTGTGCTGATTCGTATCAAAAGATTCCTACAGCAAATTCCTGATGTGTCACTTCCTTGCTTTTCTTTTGGTAGGTGCTGTACAATGCTGTTGGTTGCACGTGTGAGCAGAACTGCCTTAGCTCACTGCCACTGCAGTATAATCATAAAAAAGAAGGGAGCAGGAAAAATGACTTGGCACATAATGGTAGGAATCAACAATCTGAGAAACACAGCTCCACTGTAACAGATGCAACTGCTGGTTCAGCTAGACTTTTTCCCCTGTCATTGTAAGATCAGGATTTCTTTTTACGTTTATTTTTTTTAAATTAGCTTTACCTGTGTTGGTCAAATGATATTTGCAGAGATGAGAGAAGAAATCTCTAGTGAGAATGACTTTAGAACTCATTAGATTACAAAGAAAGATCTTCAGTACAGGTGTATGTGAAGCCTTTTTTCTTTTTCTGTTTTTTATGACTAATTTTGAATACTTTTCTTGTTCCCCTCCAAAATAACAACAGCAACAAAAAAACAACTCATCTGTGTGTCATGTGAATTAAAAGAAATCAAACAACTCTCAAAGGCATGTGAAGTTGCCGAAGTGCTACTCACTATCGATCTATATTCATGGATGCAAAATATGTCATAATTATTTATATTTATTTATAAAAGTAAAAAGTGGTCTTTTCTAGCTTGTTGTGAAAGTCTGTCTCATGCAATAAGGAGTTAATAGCCCAACTGAAGAATCTGAGGGTCAAGTATAATGCTTTCTTCATTAAAAGTATTGATTGGTTGTGAAAGTTGAAAACATGATGTTAACTAAAGCAGAAAGTATTTTCCTTTCATAACAGCAAAGTTCCTACCCTTTTGGCCCACCTGATGTCAGCATTTCGCTATTTTGTTAGCCAGTCCCATAGGTGAGACACCCTGCATTTCTATTTTTAAAAACAAACCAACAAAAATACCAAACCCGATACTTCTGCCACAGGGTAACACCAAAGATGCTCATCAGTGTTTCTCCCTTGCAGGTCATATTCAAACTATTTTCTGCCAGTTCCAAAAGTAAATAAAACTTTCTAGGTAAAATGTGCACTTAGGTTCTGAATGAGCTAACCTGAAGGAATATTCATGTTTCTTGATGTGTGTGAGTCTACAGATCCCTCTGTATCTAGACAGGATAATTGGTGTTTCTGCTAAGCCCCAGAGAAGACGGGAGTGGCATGTGTTTCTCAGAGCTTTTCAGAATGTGTGGGGGTGTAAACTGTGAGGTAGTTTTAGAAATGTAAAAGCAAAAAGTACACGGACTTATTCTGGAGACTAGTGCCAAGAGTTGAACAGGTTCTTGCATTAAACGTGGTATTGCTGAGCAGAGAAAAATAGCTGTTTACCTAGCTGGGCCCTGAAGGAACGCTACAGCAGCGTGCTCCTGTTACTGCTCTGCCACCAGTTTTTTTAAGTTAATATTTGATTCTGTGTTAATGAACTGAGCTTCGGCTTCTGAAGTTGCTCTCGTACAATTGGGATCCCTTCCTAGAGCTTGTTTTTGTCATTGATACATTCAGAGTAGTGGGGAAGAAGGAATTTGACAGAGCAAGAAAATACTTGCTGCTGTAGGTCCGTCCGACCACAGACCTCCCTAACCTCTTAGACCACTGGCAATAACTCCAATTAACAAGATTAAAGCTTTGTGTTAGACTCACTAATCACTACAAAGAAAAAAAGGATGACAAGCAAAAAAATATTATTGTGCAGACCCATTGATCCTGACCGCCTCTTGAAGTTTAAAGAGTTCAGTGATCTTGCAAAACCCTTTCTCTTTAAATCTAGGTCTCAAGAGAAGGGAGAGGTACATCAAAGAGTAATTCAACTTCAGCTGTGTAGATTTTTTTTTTTAAGGACGTAGGAGTTGGATTGCTCTGTTTCAACTAGAAATGAGATTGTTGCATCATAGAAACTAAATTTGCTGCAGCAGCGAATACGAGTTAATTTGACTAGGCTTGTATCATCTAATGTCTCCCAGCAAGATTCGATGTACACTTGTACTCTGTTTCTCTCCTACTTAAATTGCTTCCCCTCCCCCTGTTGAATCCTGCTATTTAATGAGTTATAGTATAAACAACAAAATGTCCCTTGCTGATTTTTACATTACTTCATCTTTCTGAACTTTCCCCAAAAGAGGGAGGATAGAGAATATTAGCTTTTGCCATATATTGATAATTCCACGGGCTGTTGTAAAGACCAGAAGTAGGTAGGGCTTAGTCCTTATAGACATATTTTCTGTGCTTATTTTAAGGACGTTTGGGATGAAACTATTCAATCATTTTTCTGTATTTGTAAGTAAAATGCAAAAATAATACTGTTGCAAAATACTGGATGTTCCAGTAATAACCCCTGCACCATTCTTTTCCTATGGTGCATATGAAAGCACTAACCTCATTCTCATTGACTTTTAAATGATTTAAGAAAAAGACATGAGGATCTGCAAAAGAACCCTTCCAGTGGAACAGGCAGGTCTTGATAATTAAGAAGAGAAAGATTTAGATTAGGTATAAAACAGTTATTTAAAGCTGTAGGAAAAGTATACACAAGGCACAAATGGGCATATGTATACACACAGACAGATGAACACGTACCTATATATGTGATATTTGGAAGTATCACCATATAAATAATACACGATACTTGCACACAATGTATAGTTGAGGAAAGGATGTATGTCTCCCAAATATTTCTACTGTTTCACAATGCCCTTAACTTCAGGACCAGGAAGATGACACCTTGTAGAGTTACAGTCTCGGGTATACTCTGTGCACGTTGGCAGCAGCAGCATTGGCTTTGCAAGCTGCTGATTAATTTTATTAATCAGATGTATTGTAAGACAAAGTAGAATTAATTGCAGTTTGGTCTGATGAATAAAAGTGGGTATGCTGTTATGCCTCTAAAACTTATTTTTAGTATTACCACCTGTGTGCCTGAAACTTATTTATGCTTTCTTTCTAGAAAAAAAGTAATCAGACAAGGATGTGTTACTTTGCTTTAGATTGTATAATTTGTGCTTTACGCTAAGAAACATAGTTCTGCAAAACACCGGTTTCAAAATGTGGTGGTCCAGGACCTTTTTCACGATTCTCTAATTATTTTCCCTTGTGTTATTAGTGTTTCCTGCAACTAGTGGCAAATGCATGGAAAACAGAGCTAATATTTTAGGGCTGAAATAAAAATCTCTCTCTTGCCATGCGCCATTCTACCCATTTTCCTTTCCCCACTTACATTGTCATCAATACTTAATTTCGTGTGTGTTTAGCCTAAAATCATTTGTGTCTGTGTGGCTTAAAAGAAAAAGAATATCGAGTGCTTCAGTTTTATTCCATGGATTGTAACTAGTGGTGTTGTCGTGGGATACTTCTTGAATTAGGATGGTAGGGCTCTCTTTTTCTTTTCCCTTTTCTCACTTGTAATAAGTAATAGGGTAGCTGATGATTCCTTTGGGAGGAAAGCTGGAATTCTGGGAATACAGAAGTGTAATGAAACCTAACAGTTCATCTATCATGATAATGTGTTTTCTTGTTCTCTGATTACTGACAGGTTCACTTCTATTTGTTTTGCAGGCACTCGTTATCCTCAGTTAAGATCCAAAACCATTGAAAAAATGTATCAGATTATTCTTAGTAGTCTTTTCTTGATACAAATGATAGAATTGCCTTTCTGTAGTTGCATTAAATCCATTTGAATTTCTGCATGTTTGTTAGAAATAGGAAACCGGACGGACTCGTGTTGGTTAATTTTTGGTTTTGGGTCTTGTTCACAATTGTAGGTCACTCGGTCTGGAATCTTAGTGAGGTGTTTTTGGAGAATCGGCAAGAATAAAGCTCTGTGTTGAACAGCAGCCGACAATTCAATTATAGCTCTTTTAGAAATGTAACTGTAATCCTTCTGCTCTGGGATCGTGTGCTGACTCATCTCTTTCCACTCACCTTCCATGTGCAAGAAGCCATTTTCTCTTAGAGCACGGATTTAAATTTCAATAGCACCTGGTGCAAACCATACACCCATACCTTCACCAGCATCACAGTGTAATTATGAGCTTAGTACCATTTATCACATATTATAGTTTTCTTTGTACAAGTGATGAGGTTGCCTAAGATGGATATCCCAGTTCCAGAACAGAGCAAGATAACCTTGAACCTCTGCTTCCACGTGAGTCCGGAGGTGCTATTAATGGCAGAGGAAGCCACAAGACCAGTTCTGCCTGTATTTGAGATCTGAGAGGAAGGGATGGATGTTGTTTTTGAAATTATTTATCCTTTTTATGAGTTGTTAGTGAGGAATGGCCACTCATTATCTACGCAAGCTCAAAGCTGGAATGGTTCTCAGTATATTTTTGTGTTAAATATTATCACATGCTATATGTATTCTGCCTAGGCGTGGAATAAAATGCTGGGTAGTTTATGATCATAGAGGTGTATAGTTGTTATGATATTCATCTAGTAAGAAAATAAGTTTTTTTCCATCTTGAATCCCCACCATTACTCCCCCTGATACCAGAGAAACTTACAGACAGTGAGAGTGAGCGAGACATTTTTTTTCCCCCCCTGTAAATGCAGAACTCACCTTAAAGTAAGGAAAGTGTTCTGTCATGAAATTGTAAATCTCACTGACTGGCAAACTCCCTGTCTTGCTGT
Organism: Cygnus olor; assembly: GCF_009769625.2. Taxonomy (NCBI): domain Eukaryota; kingdom Metazoa; phylum Chordata; class Aves; order Anseriformes; family Anatidae; genus Cygnus; species Cygnus olor. Next base: position 6,792,236 of record NC_049188.1, on the reverse strand, counting down.
TCTTGAGTGCCATGAAGATCAGGATGCTTTAGGGAGAGAAAGAAAAGTATTTAAACCTGTTCTGCTTGCCTGTTCAGAAGCAGAAAGAAAGGCAATGTTTTTCACAGTGCTTGTAATTACTGTGGCTTTCACTGTCACAGCATGAATAGGGATGATGCTTAAAGTTTCCACTTAGCTGTTTACAAGCAATCTCCTTATGTTGCATAACTTTTAGAGTTAATTGTCAAGGTAGAAGGTCCAACCTGAGTTTCAAATAAAGTAATAGGAAGTGGAATCAAGACAACAACCTTTAAATCCTGGCAGGGTGCATTTTTTTTAAGGTTGTGCTTGAATACTTAAATTGATACAGGGCACACAGTGAGTATCAGACTGACAATGACAGCCACTATAATTAACATTTGTCTAATCTACTTCACTAGACTGCCATTTGGGGGCTAAACCTACGTGGTAACTAGCATATCTGATACGTTTTCTAGGCATTTCCTTACCCTAGTAAACAGGCAAAAAAATAGGGGTATTTTCCAGGACCTGTATTAAAGCTAAGCATGATTAGTCTTGTGCTGATGAAACTTGCAACACCTAAGATTTTGTATTAGAGAGACGTCTAGCTTTTCTGTGGGTGATCAAGACTGTTCACATGCTTTACAGCATTTCATTTCCCTCTGCTTTGGCCCCAGAGTCTGGAACATCTTGTGATTCATACAAACAGGACAGAGCACACTGGGAACAAGACAAATAGGAGTAAGCATGTTGTTGCAAATTATGCTGGAAATATGCCATGGGTAAACAGTATATTTCCTGTAACACTAGGACTTGAAAAAATATTTTATTACCTGTAGGAGTAGATGGGTTTGGGAAATAGAGGCTGCTGGGATTCTTGACTGCTTTGAGGAGCAATTCTTTGGTACGGGTAGTGTGAAGAAGTAATGTAGGTCACGGGATAGCTGCCTCCAGAGGGATACTGATGATACAAGAAAAGAGATGTCACTTGGCTTAGCAACAAGTTCTCAAAATATTTCTGTATTAATAACAACATTCAACCTTAATTCTGAGGATCTTGTCCTCCATCTACGTTTAACAGCTGTTTTGCAACGGCAGACCTAAAGTCTTTCTAGCATGATATTGAAAAACATTAGTGTTACTAGTTAATGCTTAAGAAGTGGAAGAAACAGGGCGTGTATGAAAAGAAATTGCCTGGGATTTTGGCTGCTACCAGATCCTTTTGCAGTGTGTTTTGTGTTGAATTGCGTAGAAAAAGTACTTGCTTTTATTATTGCCTGTTATGTTCCTGAGTTCTTGTGAAGTATGGGAGTCATTGTACTCTATCTGTCGTCTCCAGGTAGTGCATAATTTTATAGACCTAAAGCATATCCACCTTCAGCTATCCCTTTTCTAGTTGAAGTATCTTAGCCTGCTCAGCCTCCCCAGAACATTGCACTACGCGGACAAATAAATTAATGTTGTAACTTTATATAAATAAATAAAAAGGACAGAACAAGCTACTTTGAACAATGTGCATCATAGAAAAAGAAACCTAAGTAAAGTCACTGAAAGCGTAAGAAGCAGCAGCAAAGTTTTGACTGAGTCTTGTTTGTTTCTGTGCTGTTTTTTTTTTTTTTTTTTTTGCTGGAGAGGGATACACCGAGGCAAAAACCCAAAGTGTATGAAATCTGCTCCCAAGAGAACAGCATCCCAAAGCATCTGTTCTGTTTGCTGTTATCAGGCAAGACAGTAAGAAAACAAAACAACAACAACAAAAAAAAACACCCACCAAACAACAACAAAAGCTTTTGTTCATGAATGGCATCAGAATATGTATTAAAATGAATGTATTATGGAATAAGTTAGTAATGTCATTCCCTGGGTCAGGAGAGTGGCTTATGAGACATTTCTTCCTTCCCTGCCTCCGGGAGCCCAGACGGGTTTTCATGTTGCCTGACTTGTGCTGAAGCTGTGAGGCTACTCTGTGTAGGATCCCTTTATAATCAGCAACAAGAAACAGGCTTCTGCAAGAGGCCAGGACCTTAAGTGCTGTTAACCACCACCTCAAGCAGTTTATTTTTCTCCACTTTCTGTCAGAAACCTAAAGAGAATGAACAGGGCACCTAAAAGGAGATAGCATTTATGCTACCCTCACTCCATCCCTAGGGATGAGCAGCAGAACGCAAAGCTGTCTTGTCTAGAGATCTCTAAGCATGTCCAGCTCTCAAGACATACTAAAGCAATGGCTGGCCTATCATGCAATTACTATGATAGAAATATGTGCAATGCAAAAAATAGGTAGAACAGGGCAGATATTCCATATAGATAGTCCTGATTGCATCAGAGTTTCTGCAGGTTTGCTCTCAGTTTTCCATCGCTGCAACTGGTCACGTATTTTTCTTTTCCCAACTACAGTTTAAACTTGCTGGCAAGCAACTTTTAAGAACAAAGAAGTACTGCCCCGCTAAGGGGAGATACCATCAGTTGGCTCTCGGTGAGGGAAAGGCTCCCACTGAACTCGGAGCTTGGTGTGAGAGGAATTTCTGCCTCTTACAGATGAATCTTTCCAGATGCCAGGGCTAGGGCATGGCCAAAATTAGGAATCATGTCACACGCTATTAAAAATCTGCTTGCATGCCTTCGCTAGTACTCAAAGGTTGCTGAGCCATGCTCTGGTGTTTTGCTGCTTACCTCTGGAAATCCTGTGTCATGATTTTTTTTATGGCTCCTCTGAAAGACTGTAATGTAACTTTCCAGAGTTGTCAGGAATATTTTCTTGGTAATTAGTTTCTACGTATCCTTAGTTTCTTACTGCCATTCCTATTTTCAGACCAACAGCTTCTGTTGCTCTTGGTCTTTGTCCCCTTAAAAAGCTTGTGAGGGGTTACCATGTGCTTACAAAATGTTCATAGTTTATTTCTTTATTCTGGATTCTGAATAATTTATTTCAGTTTCTCAGTAACTTTATTTTATTTTGAGTTTTTTTTTGCCTGCTTGCTTTTATCTTTTTTAATATTAAACTGCCTGAAATGGAATGTGGAAAAACTTAGCGAATACACTAATTTGCTTGCTACAGTGAAGAGGGTGAAAGAAATGAGACATTCAGAATTAATCATGTCCTGCCACGTTAAAGTACATACCGGGCAGAAGTGCAGGCTCCAGAGCAGCTACAACCTAATTACCACGTGCAGCTCGGTGCTGCCTGCTTTGTTGCGTTGTGTGCAGATTTTTCACTGGAGTAGAAAACCGGACAATTCATGCAATAATTCTGATTTTATTGGTTTCAGTGGCTCTTTGAAAGGAAAGGACACTAAGATGGGGCTGGCTGTGATGATGTCACCAAAAACCAGAACTGGGTGTTTTAAGGATTATTTCTCTTTTATTGGATTCATTACTCCTTTTTGAGGGAACAGAGGCTGGGGAATGGTCTGGTACGACAGGCTTGAGCTGGTTTTACAGTCGCACAACTGGCATGAAAGGTGTCAGTGTTTTATGGTGGGTGGGTAGGTGACTTCAGTGAGTGTCTGCTATTTCTTTCAGGTCAATAAGAAGTAATTTTTCATCTGAGTCACCATTTGTGTTGTGTCCAGCAAAGGGGAAGGTGAGGCCATTTTATCATTTGGACAAAATTAATGAAGGAGTCCACCTCTCTCATCCCTCTAATGAAAAGTGAGGCATAGTTTGAACATCCTTCACTCCAGGCTAGGGGGCCCGTTCTCCTGAGCTTCACTCCCTCCTGATTTAAATCGCTCTGATCCATTCACATTTGAAATGTAAAACATTAATAGTGGAGCTGCTTCATGCCAAATATATTATTCCATTTCTTCTCACTCTTGTATCACTGTTCATTCCTACGATTATGGCACATGGACGGCAATTCTGCCTGTTGAGACTTTGGCAGCTCATACCTCTCATTTTTCCTCTCTGAGTGGTACGATGTCTTGCTGTGCATTTACTATAGTAACACAAAGAAGCACAAATACTGGAAAGTCTAACAGAGACCTGCTGCTTGTGAGAGATCTGTCCCAGTGCCAACCTGCAGGTGCATGGAGGACTTTCCTCTGGTGTAGTGCTTGTTGTATCTTGCTCCCAGAGGATGTTTCAGCTGTATCATTGCAGGCTTTTTGGATGTGCTTAACCCCCATGGGCAGTAAGAGTACTGGTGTCAAAACTGCAGTGACAGGGGGAGGGTGCTCGTTTCAGAATGAGTAAAAGGAATTAAAAATATTCAAATGAATTAACAAGGTAACTGGAGCTAAAACGTACACAAAAGTGACATTTATACTGCCTGTGAGATGTATGGTGCTGTGGCACATTCATAATGTCTGTGCTGCAGTCCCAGCAGGGAGCTGGTTTATAATTGCAGCAGAGCTTTTGTGGCAAGTTAATCCTGCATCTGGGACCCATTTCCTCTAAAACAGTAATAGTCAAATCAATCAATTTGTAAATTAGGATGGTAGTGTAACAACACCTTTCTTTTTATTCTGTTTTGATTTCGTTATTACCTTTTATGACTTCTATGAAGTCCTAGGCTAACCAGAAAAAGAAAAAGAAAAAAAAATAATTAATTATGGTGGTGCTGATAAGAATTTAAAAGATAGTTAAAGATAGTTACCTTTGCCAAATGTTAGGAGAAAAAAAAAAGAAAGGTAAATTCTGGCTAATGGAAAGCCAGAGTAAGGGAAAAAGGCAGAAGTGAGGTTATTCTCTAGCCTCCCCGCACCTATTTAAGCTTCTATATACTTCCAGAACTTTGCAAGGTTACCCAAGGAGAGCAGTGGGTATAAAAAGCCCTTTATGTTGAAACTATTTGAACTTCAGCACTACCTGGATGCCCTGTGCACATTGGTCTGCCCTTGTGCAAAGTGTACAAACAAGTAGTTGAAGTAAACCTCTGTGCCCCGGAGTTAATCTGATTTAAATGCAAGGTCCACTTAGTGAAGAGAGGCTGTCCAAGGCTGAGGGAGCAGGAAGAAACAGTTGTAGGATTTGAGGGGGCTTGCTGAGCTGCCTTGTCATGCCATCCTGCTGATGGCTTGAACACTCTGACGTTCAGAAGGGCCTTAAGTCCCTGAAGGTCTCCCAGTGACTGATACAGTTACGCGGTTTTACTCATTCCTCTCTTAGTGTTTATGTCTTATAACAATGAGACACCTCCCTTTACATTTCAGTAGACAGGTAGGGGATTTACAAGCATGAGACGCAGAGCTTAAAAAACATGGAATACCACTACAGGTGTACGGAGTAACTTCATTCTTCCTTAGCAATGTTTTACAAAACTCTGACAAATATAATTCTGAAGAAGTTATTTTTGATGGGTAATTTACTTTTATCAATGGTCGTAAATTCCTACATGTGGACATTCTTGTTCTTTACAGTCATTCAGCATCTATATGCAGATATTACTTAAATTTTCTCATAAAGAAAATCATGTCAAAAATAAACTTACAGATATACATTTCATCATTGGGGACTAAATCCTTGGGATGAATGGTATGATTAGTATTTCAATGACTCAGGCTGGTCGCACCATATGAATTAACAATCCCAATGAAATATCCCACAGTAATCTTTTTGTTTTTCTATGGTTTTACATCACTGCTCTGCTAGTCATGTTTTTTATGCTTCTTGAACAAGTTGGATGAGATGGAACAATTGATTCCGCAATATCAGTCATCAGTCAGTGGGATCTCAAGAGTCCTAACTAAAGTGTGAGCTTTTATATTCAAATGTTATATATAAATATGAGTTTGGTGTGTGTGTGTATATATATATATGAGTTTTGGTAGTTGTGTTATTTCCACCTTTGTATCTGAAAAATAGTCATTACCCTAATTTCACCTTAACTATTTTTTTAATAGAGTGTTTCAAGCATACTTTTTATCTCCCCAAACATCTCTCTTACTGAAAATTTTGTACGTTACAGAGTTACAAAGTTTTGTACACTACTTGAGCACAAAAGAGGAAAATGTCAACGCATGGAACACCGTCTATGTTTACATATAAAGAAACACTTAAAGACATGTAAGAGTCATGAAGGTGACTTTCTGTAATATATACCCTCCCTGTACGTCAAATTTTCAAAGCTCAGTAGACAATATTCACAAACTTCTATAAATGTGTACTAGCATCACATTTAAGGTTAAGAGATGTATGTATGATTTTACAAAGATACTAGATGCATGCTGCTTTGAAAATAAGAACTGACACATATTCAAATGACTTTCAAACACATGTAGAAAAGCATTGTGTCAGTTACTCCTGTGTATCTGCAGTATTAATGATATAGTTACATTACGGAAGAACGACCTTCATATCGTGCATTCTCATGCATCATCAGCATTATACTCAATTATGCTTCAGCTGAATAATCTTTCACTGGGGATGATGTAACAGTCAAAAGATTGCAAAAGAGATTTGTGTGCCATCAAGCAAAAAGAGAGTGAGCATCATTGCTTTAAAAGTGTTTTTCTATGTTGGATCTAGATTATAAGTATACAGTTACATATTTAATATTTTATTCTGAAGTTAGAACACAGTAAATGCCCCGGGATCCTGAAATGCCAATAGTTATACAGCCGTAAATGGCTATGCCAATAAATCAGTTGTTTTCAAAGCCAATTTTCTTGAGCAAAATGGTGAAAATATAAATAAGCAGTACTAAGTTCCATTTTTACAAATTATTTTTTTCTGAATGACCATTTTAAAATGCATTTAGGTATGGTTCTCTTGAGATCTCATTGTCGTAAACAAAATGTCTGTATATGAACACAAACTAGCCCACAAATACAAATTTAGTAGGTATTGTTTCATCTATCTTTTTTGAATTATTACCATAAGTACTATACTATTAAAGTGCAAGAAATACAGCATTTCTTTTCTACATATTGTACTGACCTGATGGAAAGGATGTGAGGGGCAATACATCTGCTGCACTTGAGGCTGATAGCAATACAAACCCGGCTGCCCTTCCAGTGGGGAGGTCCTAAGCTTGATGTCTGAATCCTGCTAGAAAATATTTAGGGAAGGCCTTATTAGAATAAAACACCTCAATTTAAAATAAAATAATCCCATCAATTTATACGTTATGCTTCATACTTCTTTGGATGTGACTTGTTCACAATAAGTCTTGCACAGAATCTGTTTTACACTCTAGCGGAGTACAAGAAGAAACATTCTTGCATTTATGTAATTACTGATTTTAAAAAGGAAATCCCAGTTCAAATTCCATACAGAAAAACAATTCAGAAAATGTCACTTGCAGTTTTATTTTTTCCCTCGCATACACAAACTGCATGCTCCACTTTTCATTCCTGAGTGTGCACGTGTCTCTCCCCTTCTTTTCCATACTCCTTGATTTTATCTTGCGGGCTGTCAGTAACTCAAGCTATCACTGAAGTTCTGTGATTAGGAAGAGGGTAAGTGGTTAAGCACACCATTCCCCGCAGTGTTTATTATGTAGTTCCCTTCTCCATGGGCCAAGGGACTGACTTCAGTTTGCCTCCCAAACTTAACAACTGTGGCTAGGAATTCTCTTCTGAGAGATGGGCACATGGGCATTTTATTTCAAGGAACACATAGCACTAAAACTTCTGTTTCAAAGCAGGGCCATAATGATTATCTTTTATGGTATAGATTAGTGTAGGGGTGCCTACTGGGCTTATTCTCCTTAGGAGTTGGACTTGATCTTTATGGGTCCCTTCCAACTCGGGATATTCTATGATTCTATAATTTGGTATCCTAGCATCAAGCAAATGCCACATCCAGTAGTGACAATTGTCTGTGCTATTTTGGTGACCATAAGATGTTTTTTTTTTTTTATCCAGAAATATCAACTTGCCAGCAGCTTATAAGCTATTTAAGAGCTTTGAAGTTGCACGATAACTGAACTACTGGAGACATTAAGAAGCAGCTAGCATTTTCCTGAGTAGTCAGAGGTGCTTCGTATAGGGCCACCTGTGGTGCTAGCTTTACATTCTCTGCACCTTGCAGCTCAGGAATTTGGGAAGAAAATGGTGTGTGTATATATATATATTTCATAAACTGATTACAGGTTTTGCATTAGACTCATCTGATCTAGAGGATACATTATTCATCCAGGAAATAAGAGATTTAGATCAACTTCCTCCTTAGCTTGAATAGTTTCATTCTGCAGGTACGTAATCTGAAAACATCCCCTGTCCCCTGGTAAACTGTTTTAATCCATTTAATTTTTTTTAACCCCTCTTCCTTTCAGTAATCCTTGAATTCTTTGTGTCACAACCAGTTTAGAGCCATTGGTTAGGGCCCTCTCCTGGCAGATGTAGTCATTGGTTTTTATCTGCACTATATTATAAAGATATGCTTTACACTTTGCATTGCAGCAAAGATAGCTTGTGGAGTTACTAGAGTGTGACTTCCCTTTCTCTTCAGGGATCTCTGTGCTTCCCCAGACTGCCTCTATCCAGTATCTGAACTACCCCTTGTACCTTTACACTCTACATACCACAAACAGAGCTTGTATTTAATTTTAAGTAGGATTGATGTCTTAGAGCTTCTCTTCTATTTATGCCAAGAAAAGTGCAGGTCAGCTAAGGTGCTGTAACAAATCTATATGCGTTCTTAGATGCACGTGTCCTTGTGCTTGAAACATTGTTTTGTGAACTTTTGTTCCTTGAGAACGCTAATTGATTGACAGTGATATAAACCTGTTGTCAGGGAGGATTTGAATTTTTAACTTTCATGTCTACTGGAAAATACTTTCCCCTGTGCATCTTTCCGAAGACTTTTTCAGTAGGGAAAGTCAATAAAATAGGGAGATTTGACAATTAAATGTACATATCTATCCTGAACTCTAGCCTGTAACTTCAAGAGACCAAATGTATGCGTAGTTACATTGAGATAAGAAAATAATTCCAAAAGCATAATTTTGGCATTGAAAACAGGAGAAAAAATGTAGAAAAGGTACTGACCATGACTTGTGAACTGTGATCTTGACCTGGGGTGCTGTACTGGAGACTGTTACACCATGGTTGTTCGGAGGAGATGTTAGGAATGTGAGTTGGAAATGACTCTGACTCGTCAGGGCCTGTAGATCCCGGTAGACCCTCAAAACAGTCAATGCTTCTAGCATTTTTGAAAGGTGGACCTTCTGGTGGGAGGGCTTGATGTGCTTCCTGGAAGACATCTTCACTGATCTGCCTCTTGTAAGGGTGAAAGGGGTTTCTGCTGCTCTTGAGAAACCTGTCATAATTTCCTACAGTACTTTCCTCGTAACTGTACCGCCTGAATTTTTCAGCGCTGAAGGAGACTTTAAATTTGTTCTTGCCACAGTGGATTCCTTGGCTTGTAGGGTATCTCCCATGAATTTGATCCTGGGCTGGAGAAGCAGGGCTGGGGCTGTGAGAAGACTCTGAACTTTTCCTTTCTGTCCTGCCGTCCGACTCATATGCTTGGCAGTTATAACTGGGATTATCCTGCAAGGAATTATTGGCATTTATTTAGGATTAGGATGAACAAGTATTTTTCCAGCACATTAAAAATTATATTATTGACAATAAATACCGAGAAGCCCTGAAAGGTCTAAAAGCTTTTTTGGTCACCTGGTATCCAAAACTGTTAAAAGGTAAATTAATAAAAGAATTGAGAATCCTAATTTGTGCAACTATCTGGGAAAAACAGGATGTCTTAGGCAACTTTTGACTAGTTGATCTGACAGTTTCAGGGAAAAGATGATGTATGATCAAGTGATGAAAGATTAAATGACAGGAATATGATAAGTGCAAATCTTGTCCTATACAAGTTTAGTCAAATAGGCTTGATCTCATTCTCTGATGGTGTTACAAGCTGCCAGATATGCTGCTGGTTACATCACTTCCTTTCATTAACATAGCCACACTCATTCTCTGAGACATGTAGGCTCTAGGCAGACATTTTAACCTTCTTCCTGTCTCATCTCCTCCCTTCCCTTTTGCACTTTAGCAAAAAGAAAATAATAGCTACCGAAGGGCTCTTTAATCTAGAGGAGAAAGGCTTAACGAGGACTAGTGTCTGGATCCTGAAGCTGAGCACATTCAGCTTGGAAATTATGCATATTTTTCCTGACATCAAGGATGAGTAACAAGTCGGATGCCTTTTGAGAACGCATGTTTAAGTCAAGAGCAGGTTGTTTTGTTTGAGGGGGAAATGAAGGGGAAAATGTAATAATATCCTGTGATGAACCAAAAGTCAGGTTGGATTATCAGATAGTCCCCTTTTCCCCTTCCATCTCTAAGTCCAACTTGCTCTTAGAGTGTTTTGGGAGAACAGGTAAAGGAGTATATTCCTTCATGGAAGAACCCGATTTGAAGAAGTCCCAAAGGGAAGTTAGCATAAAACCCAGTGTTGTCTGCAGAGTGGAACATGGCAGAGCTTTTTCATTCATCTGCATGTGGGTCTGTGGGTCAGAGATATTGATTTAAGAACTTTGTTCTATCAGGGATTCCTGCAGAAAGCAAATCTGACCTCGTGACACTTTCTGGCTTCTCACATCAACATGAATTTGCTCAGTTTGTAACTTCTTAAATTCCTTGCTCATCTCTGTAGTTCTAGTGCATGTGTTTATGATATCTCATGTTAAATGAGAATTAAAAAAGCACCTATGTTTAGTTATATAAAGCTATACGAAAAGCAGTGCTGTCAATTCTCCACCTGAAACTTTCATAACAGAAGCATAACATTGGTTATTTTGCTGTCTGATGAAAAATAATAAACTGGGTGGTTTACATAAATTTGTCAGAGTAAGGCAGCAAAAGCACAACATTCTTAGTTGTACTTCTGTTATGAAAGGTAAACGTGGTGAATATAAAGGCAACAGGAGAGAGATCACTTGATTCCAAAAGAGTCAGAAGGAATTCTGTAGTGCAAGATATTTTCCACTGACAGGGAATGGACAGAATGTCTTGATGTATTTTTTTAATTATTATTATTTTTTTTTACATTTTAAGTAGAAATAGGATGAAAGTTACTTTAAGTGTAGCATTTTCACTGGATTAATATCTAGCTAGATTGCTTGTTTTGTTTTTAAAATAATAGTAGTTAAAAAAAAAAAGGAATAAGAATTGAGTAAAACATTTTTTGTTATATCTGTTTAATTTTAGTTACTAGGGATCAAATGGGAAATGGACCATGGAGCTTAAAATCAACTCAGAACACTAAATAAGATTTCTACTCTTCAAAAATAAAACTTTCAGTGTTTACTTTGCTGCCAGTTAAGTATGCTGGGATTTAGTGTAGGAGCTACTAAATATTCCGAGATTGTGTCTCTGAGGAAAGAGAACTGAACTGGGCCATCTTACTCACAGTTTGCTGAACTGGGGATATTGAATCCCCCTGTGTCTTCATGAAGTCTTCTTGTTGGTCCCTTTCCAGAGTGTCCGAAGCAGAAAATTTAATATTAGATTGATCTTGAAGTAGTGAAACCATTACCAAGTCCACTTCAGATAGAAATCCTGTTATAATGAAATCAAATTACAATAAATATTGTCTTAAACATAAAATGTAAAAGAAACCATCTTGTTACCGAACTAGACAGTAGTAGATATCCAGCTAGACATTAACGTAACCTGCAGAATTCCTCATACATTTAAATTTTTTCTCTAGCTCTCAGAGAAGTGTTGTTTAGGTATTATTACAATGAAGATGTGATAGTCTTGTATGGATTATTATTATTTAAAAATATTATTTTTTCATATTTTTATAAATAAATTTTAAAATATTATTTTTAAAATACATCAGTTCATAAATTAATGAAAATTTATTGGTTTGGGGTTATGCAAATTTAGCAATATTGCTTTATTGGGATACTGTTAAATTAATGAACTCTCAATGCTTTCAGTGGGACTATGTAAAACAAAGGGGTTTGTTGTTATCGTTACCTAGACTGATGGGTACTATTGACTTTTATTTTTCCTTCTGTTTTTTTTTATTAGTACCGATCTGTTCAGCACTTTCCTTCTGTTTTGCATGATTTAATGTATCTGAGATATGTAAATAACTTCAACATTCCATACCTATTTTTGTTAGTTATGTCTCGTCTCAAGTTCCCAATCTTTGGATATTTCAGACATATCTGATGGTACTCTTCAGACTAAGTGAATAAATTTATACATCTAGAGTTTTATTTTCCAATATTTTTTCCTAGTCCTTTTTTTTTCACCGTAAATTTGTAGTAAAACTGCAAAGGAACAACATTTTTCCATGTCATGCACGTAATCACGCATGCAAAAAAAGGCACTTCAAGAGTTAATTTACAAAGTCTTTGCCACATATTTAAATGGCTGTTAGGTAAATAACTAAGGGGTTTATTAGGTTTGGTTAACAAAGATACATCACTTAAAAATGTGGAAAATCTATTTTGCCTTTATAGTTCAAAGAGAAATCTATATTTACGATGAGTAAGACTACACAGCCCAAGGGGAGAAAGCACAATGAGGCTTGGAAATCAATTATGAGACCTTGAGTATATCAGGAAAAAAATGATGTTAGTGAAAGTTTATCAACGTCTTGGGCACGGGCTCATCTCCCAGTAGCTTAACTGGAGGCTGATGAGATGTGCTTATAACTGATGCTCATCTTGAAAGGAGCAGGTGGTAAAACTGACATCTTGGGTATACTTATGTGTGTATATTTGTAAATGTTCCACACTTCTGCTCTCTTGGAGCAGGTTTCCCACTTATCTGCAGGTTATATAAAGCTGTATCTGACCTCTCTTTTATATTGCAATTCTTCAACCCAACTGCCTAATTTGTGGTCTTAAGCATTAGAATTTCATTAAAAGCTTTTGTACAGTTACAGTTCTTGCCTAATGGCTTTTGCACTGCAAGAAACATTTGACAAATGGTCACAAAGAAAGAAAAAGGAGGAGCTTGGTTTCAAGAAAATCGGATTAATGAAAATAAGAAAATGGGAAAGTCAAAAAGCTTTGATTGCAGAGTATAATAATGTCTGGAGCTTTTCTGTTCCCATTACATTTACCACGAGGATCTGTGACAGAACCAGACAAAAAGCATTAGCTAAAGGGCTAATTCAGGTCAGAAACAAAGTGAATATATCCTTGTTATTTGGATAGTTAATACAATATGGACCAGGAAAACCAAATGATTATTGTCATTCCCTTCCAAAACTTTTGCCAGGTTCTGTTTATGAGTTTTATTTTGCTGTCTCAGGGAAGCTGATAGGAAAGGAGGGGTCTTATTGCCATGTAAATATTACAATAAATCTCCTCTGTATAGTGAAAATGTTTTACTGAGTAATAAATGAAAAGCAGCCTTGTACTAAAACAGTGTCAAGCTGATAACCTATGTTTAGTGGTGATTATTTAATGCTTTTGTCGAGAATCCATTTCAGAGGAACATTTAACATGAGAGGAAAAAAAAGTGTATAATTCCAGTGCTGTTTTCAGTTTTCATAGTAAGACGGCACCAGTCTTAGACAGTTCATTAATAAGTGCCTTTCCAAGTCACCCTTACCATAAGAATGATAAACTGTAGCTATGTCTAGCTGCGAGAGAAAAAAACGTGTACTTCTTTCTCATTTCTTCTCAGAGACCAAACTTCTCACTCTGAAAGTCATTTGTGACTTCACGTTCACTGATAGGTATCACAGCAGGCTACGAGGATAGATAGGTTCAAACTGCCCAATTAATGTACTGCAGAAATTTTTGCTGCTATCTTTCTTTAACTTTGGGGGTTTGTTTTTAAAATGTGCCTTAGAGAAACTGACTTTGTATGGCAGAAATAATATATATATATAAAATCCAAAATGCTTTGCATTGTTGATATGGGTTTTAGAAAGGGGAATTCAGACCACTTACTGACAAATCTCTGAGAGAGAAGAAATTATGGTCAGAGGAGGTTGTCGATAGCCAGGATTACCACAAATCATTAGCAATAAAGTCATGCAACTGTTACTGGGCAACTGAGAACTTAAGAAACTTGTGGGTTGCCTAGATGTAGGGCTTGTAAAACAAAACAATGATGCTTTGATTTGGAAAAGGGAATTTGATTATCCCAGATGTAGCTGGAACCATTTATCCCCACACCTATGTCATTTTTACTTTTGTAAATGTTGCGTGACAATCCTGGGCTCCTATGATAAGATAACTATCTTCATAAACAGAAAATAGTGAGAAACTGTAACTTCAGCTGAGCGTTTGGATAAGCAAGGTAGCAGCAGCTGATCTATTAGCTCTGCATGGCTGGAGCCTGGTGGCACCGATCCATAGTTTAAACAATCCTTTTTTGTGTGTCTTTTCTGGCCATTGGAGGGTATTTTGCCGGCGATACACTTCACCAGAGCTCGGCACTGGGCCGTCTAAGCAATCAGAGCTGCTCTAAATGCTGTATGTTACTGTAAATGCCCTCTCCACCCCTTGGGGCTGAGATCGGTTTTCACAAGAGGAAGGTGAGTTTGGATGTTCCCCAATTCGTAATTCATACTGCGTGCACGCCTCAGGCAGCGTACTGATCCTCGCTTGACACTGGCTTGTGTGATCTACTCGTCCTCTCTGCCCCCTCCCCAAAGCAGTAAATCATCGTTTTCCTCTCCAAATCACACTGGTGCTTTCCAGTGCAGGAAAGAAGCAGCTATTTGGGATTTTTTTTTTCTGACTTTTATGAGGAAAGAAACCATCATGTTTTACTATTCCACTTTTCAGATTTTACTTAAAAATCTGCCCCCAATAATACCAAGTTCCCAATATTGCAGAAGTGACAACAGTTTTGCATCTAAAAATTCCCAAGTATACAGGAATTTTTCTGTGCGTAATTATTTACATGGAAATTCTTCAGATGAAAAGGTTACTATTAATGAGAATCAGATTTTTGTTTGTTGCTTAAAATGAATACAAGCCCTTCTTTCTAAGCCTATTCCTGATATATAAACACTGAAGTTTGTGCTGGATCACGGTTGGTGATAGCTGTGACTCCTTTGCTGATCTGTAACATTCTTGTCATTAAGGCTTGCTCTGCTTTTAGAAAACCTTTTCAGGAGCAGAATTTCAATCTACACAACACAGCACTGCACTGTGGTTTTGCCACATCAGTTTCTTACTGTCTTCTTGCTTCTGTTTCTAGTACATATTGGACCTTGATTATAGGATACTTGGATAGCTTTTGCAGTGCTTCAAGTATTGTATTTTCTCCTTTTCTGACTTCAGATCTGTTTGGAAATTGTTTTAACTTAACTGTGCTACTTTTGCTTTCTTATTCAAGGGCTCTACACTTAATTCTCTCACGGTTAATTAGTGGTTACTGCCCACTCAGACTGCCTGCTGTCTCTTGAAATAACTTCTTCATGTTTATTTGGAGTATTTGGAAAATAATCTTGATTCATCGGAGCCGTAGCAGCCATAATCTCAAGTATGGGTGAAGAAAGTTTGCAACCATGAGACCCTTTCTGCATTATATTACATGGGTTGTATTTGCTGCCCTCAGGGAGGGAGTAAGGTTTGGCTGTAGCTGGATTACAGCTTGCCTGATGGTACATCTCTCCACATGAATGAATTCCTATAGAACAGTTATTCTGGGAGTGTTGTAAATAATGCGAATGCTACACTATTGGATGAGTTTACAAGCAGGGAGTTATTTACAGAACTCCATAGATTCTACTCAATCAGATCTGGTTGTGGAATAATGTCTTATGAGATTCGGTTTGATTTTCATTATGTGAACTGATAGCTGACTAGAATAATGATCAACTCAACTTCATAAATCTCAGTAGAGCAAGTTGTCTAGTGGGGTACTTCAGAGCTTAGGATTAACTCTAATGTCATTTATTATTTCCATTAGAGATTTGAGAGAAAGTAAATCAACTGATGACATCCACGTGTAGTAGTAGTAAATTAGGATTGTGGAGGAACAGTTAATATAGATATTACTGAAGGGAACTGAGTGCTAGAAACAAAGAAGATATAATGACAAATGGGGAAAAAAAAGAAAAAAAAACACAAATGAGAAGCCTGGATGTAGCAATTCTCTTGGAAGTGTCAGGGATAGACAGTGTAGTGGTCTGCAGTGTCATCCACTAAAAACAGTAATGGCTGCCTGTGGACAATGCTGAGCACGAAATGATCGCTGTGTACAGGACAGAGACACAGGGCAATTGCCACCATGTTCAGATATGCTCTCAACTGAGAGCAGTTAGGAGCTCTAAAACATACTGATGCTTTCTGGTAGGTGGAGAGAAAAGTGGAGTGTTTGCAGCAGGTGTTTAATCTGTAATAGAAATGCACTTATAAAACTCTTTAATAAAAAAATAAATAAATAAAAGGCATTTGTCCTAAATCTATTGCATAGAAAAAACAATTTAAGAGGCAGATCCAGGACATTCCTTTGCATGGCTAAACATAGTAAAATATTTAGCCAGTGTCACTGTCACTGTGGTCCTTAGCCCAGGTTCCCATCTTTACATCAGAATTTTAGCTTTTCTTTTTAGTTCATATTTTATCCTCCATCTGTTACTTATGACACCCGCTGTGAGGAAAGAAGAGCTTGCTCATCCCTGCAAAGGACTCTGTTTGTGATTTACTAGATTTTCATTATATTTTCCCTTCTCACCATTGTCTCTTTTCCAGACAAAAGCTTACTTAGTCATTTCTCATTCTGCAGCCATGCCAGACCTTTTATAATACCTGCAGCCCTTCCCTGAACAACTTGTAGTTCTGCTAACTCCTTGCTGAGATGGGGAGGCCCAAAGCTGTGTGTAGTATTCACACCAAGGTGTTTACACAACAGATTTTCTCCAGGTGCACAGCAACAGACAAAAATAAATTAAAAAAAAAAAAAGGTAGATCACAGGATTTCTTCTTAGCTGCATTACGTATCCTATTCATTTGGGGTACGTATTTTGTCTCTTATGCTAAACCGTTCATTTGTGCAGAAATAGAAAGCGTGGCAGAAATTCATGTAGTATGACTGAGATAAGAATACTGTCAGAAATTCCACTTTTTTTCTAGACTGGCTAGACCCATCATTTGGGAAACCCTGGATGTAGAAAAAGTCTCTCACAGGTGTTGAGCCAATTTAATTATCTCTTGCTGCATCCCTCCTGCTCTTGCTGCATCCCTCCTAGCCATAAAAAGGGAAGTTTTTTAGGGATCAAAACCAATATTTCATAGTTAGCCATTGTTATTACTACTTTAATAACTTTTATCTAAAAACTTCTATACTTCATCAGATATAACCATGCGGAAACAAAAATATGTTTTCTTGTCTTTTCATGTCTTTAACAAAGCAGCTTTGAGTCTCATTGATGCAGGTTTAAAAACAGTTATTCCATGTGGGGTTTTTTAAGCAAAATTAGGCTTCAGAGAAAGGAATGAGAAAACATGGTTTTACAGGTTGTTTTGTAAGAGTTTGCCACTTTAGTCAACAGAACCTGTGCATTTCCTGAACCAGACATAAGCCAGTTAAGGGATTTTGCATGCTTATAAAGTTGCCTGTGTGACTTTGTTTGAAAAATACTTTTTATAAAGAGCCCATGAGATTTATTTTTTCTGTTTTTCATAATAAATAAAAGGGAAGTAATCTGGTCAGCAGAAAGGGAACTTCTCATGGAACAGAAGTCAAACATGGGAAAGTTTTAGCAAAGAAGGTGAATGGCTTTGTCATTTGGACTTGTTTTTCCCCACACCTTTTTGCTCTTCATAGAAACACCAATGCATCTTTCCAACTACACCAGTTAACCTAATGAAAAAAGACGTTATCTCTCCCTACCAGCTTTGCAACTCTGATGGTATTTTCAGAACCCTATCCTTTGCATACTCTGTCCTATTTTCTGGATGAATGATTGTGCTGTTTCCTGAATGAGCAGTATGAAATTTCATTGCTTTACACTAGACATCTAAGCATGAAGTCAGACTCGATTCCAAGAGCTGAAGTAGTTAATATGATACAGAAACTGTGATTCTTTCATGAATAACCGACTTGGTTGGCAGGTAGAACTAGCACAAGAGATAACGGCAAAGAGTGTTCATGGGCTGATCATAGCAAGTATGTAACTGAATTCAGGGCGAAGTTTTACTCTGCAGCAGATCTGGGGAGTGGCAGCGTACAGATGCATGGGCAGCAGAGCCCATCATTGAACCATCATTGGTTCAGAACCATCATTGGTTCAATGATTTATAAAAATCTGTAGGAAGAGGCAAAGGTAAAGCAGCTATAGACATAAAATTGAACTGCAGATAAACAGATACTTTCTTTGGCTCAAAAGTTCATGAGCTGCAGTTTGCTGAAAGCTAGGAGAATATACTGGGGAATCATCACTGTCCTTTTCTGCAATTGACCCTCATAGTTTCTCCAACTCTGCTTCACTCTTACCTTTTCTGTAGCCCTGTTTCATATCACCTCGTTTCCCTTCAGTGTCCCTCTCGCCTATCATTTTGTAGTTTGTCTCCTCCTAAGTATTTATCCATCCTCTTTCCTTCCTGCTCCCTGCAATGAAAGTCCACATCACTTTACTTTCTTCCATCACATTATTAGTTCTTTTGATAAATTCTATATCCATTTCCCTTCTGCTATGGCTAGTCTAGTTTCTGGTTTCCAAAGTAGCCTATGGGCTATTCACAATGTTTTCTATTAAAAAGCTCATTTCTAGAGTTCACCATTAAATCTTATTTGAAACACAAGCGTCAGTTGGCTTTAGAGACAAATGCTGGGAGATGAGATTGGTTAAAGTTTCAAAAAATTTGAGAACCACCGAGGGGCATAGTAAGTAACGTGGGTCAGGAACTGTCAGGTACTCCATACACAACATATAACATGTTGTGGCCCTGTTGTTCCTTGCTTCTTATGTGCTAGTGTAATAATAATGATTAATAGTAAAATGTTCCCTTGAACTACCTATTGATAGCTTTAGGGCTGTATGGAATGTGATGTACCCTATTAATCCTGTCTGGAAATATTACACAGGGGAAATGTGGGGGACACACAGCACAGATCCTTCAGTAGTCCCACAATTTATTTTACGTTCCTTTTTTCTCGGTGAGTCATGCTCATCTCCCTGTGACTTGAGAGTTCATCTTGGGATCTCATGCCATCTTTCTGTCTTTATGAGAAGGTGTGTATGATGATCCACCCTAATGGTTTCTGTTGCTGGCTGTGGCAGCATGTTTTATGACGGGTGTGGTGCATTCCCATTTTCTCTGTTGTGCATGCACAGTATTCACCTTGCAGCCCCACCCGTGGCCACTCCCACCCTCCCACTGGGAATCGCCCACAGTAAGCTCTGTAATTACCTTTATTTGATCTGAGGAATGGATTTGGGAATCTTATTTGCACAGTCGTAAGCCGAGGATGTTAAAAAAAAAAAAAAAAAAAGCACGACAAAAAAACAAAAAGAAAAAAAAACAGCTTTGAATGACTGATTCACTGAGCAGTGATGTGTTAAGTAGGGGAACAGCAGAGCCAGATAACCAAGCTCAGGGGCTGTTTAACTGAAGTGTTTTGGGAGTTTTTGCTTTGAAAATGTCTGTTTCTGTACAGAAGGAGGGATTTCACCTGTTACCCTCTGGTTTGAGTTCTTGATGTCAGCAGGCAGAGCTGCTCTAAGTCTGTAAGTGACAGTTTTCATCGTAACAGTTTCTGTTAGCTTTACGCTGAATTAAACTGAATCAGTGCAAACCATGGTTTGTACTTGTTTCACATGTTCAGCCTGGGTTATGCGGTCTAATATACACTGGCCTCTAAAACTCTCAGAGGAGAACAGAAATTGCATGCAGCCAGAAGAAATGCAGCGCTAGTTCAAGCATTTAGTTTCTGGGGAAACCTTTGAAAAGAAAACACACACACACAAAAAACACAAAAAAAAAAAAACAAAAAAAACAAGACTCAGGCTCCTGCTTTGTCTTTTTAAGATCAAAGGTCTTTCAGCATCCACCTAGCAACTAGTAACTAATTCAGCTAGCTCATAGAAGCACACAGCTGATTTGGAGTGATGTATTCTGCTGACACCTATTCCTAGGCATGCATGAAAAATGCTGCGTGTAAAGTAGTGAAGATGGAGGAAGAGGTAATGGAGAATAGGAATTATTTCTCCGGAGGGAACCCACTCTCCAGTCCTAGCAATAGCTTTCTGTCCACAGAACTTAAGTTTTGGTTTTATATATGCAGCAGTCAATACTGAGTAGCATGTTCAAGTATTTCAAACAGGTGTACCGGATCTTTTTCTGGAAAGGAATCGTTATAAAGAGACATACCAGTACGTTTATATTTCCATTTTTGCCGGTAGAGCAAAATGTTAGAAACAATATAAAAGATCCTCTCGTTATGCTAATAATAACAACAACAACAACAACAAAGTAGAAAAAAGGGTCCTCCACAAACTGAACTAATAAATATGATTTAAAATTTTTAAACTGATCCCTTTGGTAGAAATGAGGAATATATATATTTTAAGTCTCTTACATAATCCTTCTAAAGGGTAGAAATAGTGGGCACATGGATAAATACCATTTGATATATGTGGTAACAATCAGTATGACTTTTGTTAAAGGAAATCATGCCTGACAAACTTACTTTTAAGACTTCAGCAAACTTGATTTAGGGAACTTCAGCTGTGATAATATTCTTAGGTTACCAAAAAAAGCTTTTGGCTAAATACTTCATCACAAGGTTTTAAGGGAACTAAATAGCCACTGATATCCCAGATATCTACCTGCAGAAGAGGTCTTTGCATGGATAAATTAATTGGTTGAAAGACAGAAAATGAAAGGTAAAGTTGAGTGTTCAGCTTTCACAAGGAAGGAGGTGTGATCTTTGGAGGTCTGCTGAGACTGTTGTTTAATGTATTCACAGACAACCTGCAAGAAGAGATGAGCAGCACTACGATAAATTGCTGATGGTACTGTTATTCTGAATAGTTAAGGTGGAGATTAAGTGGGAGGAACAACAAAAAGACCTTATGAGATTCAATGATGGGACATTTAGCTTTATAGGAAAACCTAAAGAGAAGCACAAAAACATTGTTTGCCAAAAAGCGATCCTTTTTTAAGGAAAAAAATGCATTTAGCTGACTATTAAAACTCAAGAAAAAATAGTTACAGACAGCCCCTTGAAAACATCAGCTCAATGCTAATAGGAGTCAAATGCTAACAATTGTTAGGGAAAAAGGAGACAGTGGTACAGGACAGGTTGAGGAAAGGGCTGCAAAACTTTCATGTCAGGAATGTGCAAGTGGGCTTAGGCCTGGAAAAAATATGATTGGTGGTGGTGATGGTGAAAAAATGAGAGAGATGTATTAAATCATAGGTGCAAGCCCCTACCACAGGCCACTGTAGATATATGTTAAAAAGTAATAATAACAATAATTGCATGTATTCAAGGGATGGTTGACAAGGGACAAGCTCACAGAAAGGAAGCTCTTTGTGGCTTATTAAATATATGGACACTAGCTCCAGTTGCAAACTGTTTGCTCTGTTTCCATGCTTTTCTCCAGGCATTGAGTCATGTCCATTGCTGGAAACAGACCTAGGTAGGCCTTTGCTTTCTTCCAGGATAGATGTTTTTCAGTATCAAGTGCACAGCATTGCACGCTATTTTAAACTCATAGAACCATGCATGTCACACATTTCAATGCCATGAACTCTCTGCAGTGTAAAAGGTGATGTATTTCAGAGAAACACAGCTACCTACCAGCAGATGCAAACAATCTAGTTTAATATCTTCCCCAAAGTTAGGGAAAAGGGGGAGAGAATTTAGGCTGAAGAAATAAAAAGGCAAACACCTGCCTATCCCCACCCCTTCCTTCCCTGACCCCCAGTTTACGAAGTCATTCACACCCTGGCATCAAGTTGAAAACTGAGTTTTGTAATTTAAAGCATCCCCTTTGGAATACCAGAAGGAGCAAAAGACAGCCTGCCAGACAGAAATATAAATGAGGGACAGTTCAGAGATTAAAGAACCTTATGGTGAAATATGGCCTGACATTGTTTTGCAAAATGAGTAACATACAAATATGCTAATCCTTCAAGAGGGAATAACTGCTGAGAACAACATGAAATGCAACTGACTTGAAATTAGGAAGCTTAAAAGAGGGGAGGAGGGAGAAGGAAAAGCAAATCTAATATGGTGAACGAAACAAATTGTGCGTGAAAGTGTTAAACTTCCTAGAAATGGTTATGACAATCCTTTGTAAGCTTTGGAAATATAGTTTCTTCTTTTAATGTAAATACAAAAGTTCATTTGGACAAAAAAAAAAAAATCTGAAAACAAGGAAAGTTATAAAACAATATGCACAACTAAAATCACCGCTATTTGAAGTTATGATAACAGCATAAGTGTCCCTAAAACTGTAAATATTGCCATATCTGACAGACTAAATTGCACCAAAGTTCATTCACCCACTTAACCTTCTCTCTGCCTCACTGTAAAGTAACCGGTGTTTGTTCTTCCACTTCACCCTCCCCACGTTCCAAGGACTCATTCCTCTGCTACACCCACCAGTTTTCCCAGTCCCTAATTTATTCCTAGAGTCTATTTCTGTTTCCTAAGCACTTCTTCTGAACTGTTAAAAGCAAAAGTATCGAGAACAGCTGTTTGATTTTAAGTTGATTTTCTTCATTTATGCTTTTTTCAACTCTTTTAGCGAAGTTCTTTGAGCTTTGTGTGTCCTCTAAAAGAAGAGCAAAACAGAGCTAAGTTTCTTTCCTCAGTTCTCTACATTCTTGCTTGTTTAAAAACACATTGTTCAAGCCAGCATGATTTGAATGCTTGATATGAAATTTTGACAAAATAATGTAATTTGTTCACCTAGGATAAACTTTTCAACCGGGGGCTATCTGACTTGTGAAAGGTGATGTGCTTTTATACTAATTTACATATATATTTGGCCATGATCTGATTGTGCACAGCAAAAAAAAAAAAAAAGAAAATACACAAATTTGTGGCATGCATACCCTTCTTCGGGGGCTTAGGTTTATCTCTTCAGGGTTTATATTTCAAAAGTATTCTGTCAATAGCTTATCTAAGAAATGGAGGCTATGACAGTGGTCTCTTACATGCTGAAATATTTCAACTTTTTAAGGAATATCTAAAGCAATAGAGGATGTCCTTCAGGAACTATATATGTATTCAAAATGTCATGTTTACTTCTGACTATTTGTTACAAATTCCTAATTCTGTTTGTGTCTGTCCTTCAGGGTATGCAAGTATCCTTTATTGATAACTGATGCTATACATATATTTTTATTTCTCTTTGTCCCAAACTGTGGCTAACTGAAATCTCTTACAGCACAGCACTTTCTTTAATAAATAAATAAATAAAATTTAGATTAAACAAGACATGGAAACTAGAAAGCTTGACGGTCACAGCTTTTGTAGGAGAAATTCAGTTATGTCACACAATGGGTAGCCCATTCTTCCCTACATCTCGCTTATAGGAACACGCCAGTAACTTTAAAAAATAGAAATTTCCTTACCACTAGACATAGCGTAATAGCACGCTTGGAATAAAGGAAAGAAATTGTACAGAAAAAGCAAACATCCAAAAACTTGATGTGCAGAAACTGTGTTTAGCAGTAAACAGTCTGGATAAACAGTCACTATTTCTTTGAGGAAGCATCATTTAAGCAAATGTGTTGAATTACGTATACTTGATGCTATTATCAAGTTATGAATGGAGATGACAACTAGAAACAAGAAAAAGGCTAAAATTAAACAAATCATAAATGTCCTGCATTTTCCTCCTGTATTTCTGTTGCATGTGACACATATATCATCATGCAGCTTAGGAAGCACAGAGACGCTGAGGCACTTGTGCTATGTAACAGATCTTCTCTGTCCTCTCCTTAGCGTGAAAAATTAATGCCACTATTGAAGTGGAATCCTATGTTTTTGGGAGCAGCTAGATATCAAGAGGTTGGAACTATGCTCATTTCTTCTCTTAAAATATTATATTTCAATGGTACATAAAAGATAATGAGCTGATCTAAGGGGATAACCACATTAAAGGAAGATGTAAAGCTAAACATACTACAAAAAAACATTGTTTTCTTATACATAAAAAATAATGCAAATTAAACTTTTTATAGGTGTTTGTTTCCAACGCTTAAAGCACAGTTGATAAAGAATATTCATTAGGTATGGTTTCATACTATTGCTAGCTCTTTTCTCAGAATGGTAACTTCAGGAGGAAAAAAGATTTGAGATACTAAATTATATTTATATTTTACATTAAAAAAGAACCACAAATCTCTATCGACATTGATAGCAGCAACTGCTCAAAATTTTCCTTCCTTTTAAATACCTCTGTGTGTTATACAGTTCTTTACTCGTTGTGATGTTTTAACTTTTTAGATGAACTAAGCAGATTTAAAATAAATTGATAATATAGTATTTTGGGGGACTATAAACAGTCATACAGGTACAGAACATAGAGGAGGTACAGACTGAATGGAAGGAAAAAAGTCAGGAAGGGAAAATAGGGTCCTGAGCAAGAACATACTGCTCGGAGACTGCTTAGATATTTATTCCTGAAGTAATTAATGTCTTACAATTAAATAACATGTTTTGTTTTATACTTTTTTTGTTTGCATTCCCATATTTAAACCCTCTGAAGTAATATTTCTTCCAACTGAGCCCAGAGCTTTGTGTTACAATAGCTATCGGTTATGAATGGTGGATCAAGTTTTAGAGTCAAGGAAAAGATTTGCGTTTGAGGTTAGTTTTATCTGAGGCTGTGTGAGACGAAGTCTGCACGAGCAGCTTTTGTCAACCGTAGTCATTTGTTGCTGGTGAAGGGGCCAGTCAGCACTGAAAGCAACCTCGTGCTTGGCTTTCTTTGTCACCTTGCCCTGTGGTGGCCGCAGCTTCCCACGGCAGATCCATGCTATGGTCAAAGACCATTTTTCTCCTATGAGGTGTTTTGTTTTCACAGCTGTTGTTTCCGATCTGTAGCAAGATCTGATTAGCAGAGAGATTATTGGAAAGCTTCATGGAGGCACAGGGAAGCTGAGGTTGGAAAAGACCTCAGTTCATCTAGTCCCACTCCCCCTGCTCCAAGCAGGGTCAGCTGGGATGAAGTGGAGAGAAGAATATCAGCAGGAAAACAGATTAAAAAAATAAAAAGCACATGCCTAATTTCTTCCGACAGTGAAATCTAGGGCCTGTGTCTGTTACAAAAAACATTTGCTTGAACCTTAAATATCACTAATGAATGCGTCATCGAATCTGACTTGCTAAACTAGGGCAAAAGAATTCCTCATGTGGGTTTACTTTATTTGCCTTTCTGTAAATCATTCCTTTCTTTCTCTCCTCTCAAGTTAAATATTGCCACTTATCACTTCTCCTACTGTAATTTTTATATATCTTACATCTTGTGAGAAACTCAGTCCTGCTGAAATAGTGATTATACAGGAATCACAAATATATATATATATATATATATATATATATATATTTATTTATTTTGTTTTTTCATCAAGAATGTCTGGTTTTGCATTTGCAGTCATGAAGTAAAGGTGAAACTTTGATTTTTGTAGTATCTAAAGTAGAAGCAAGTATGATAGATCCATCGTACACTTCTTAAGAATTACAGGATGGTAAGACTTGATTATCCACATTGTTAAATTCAAGGAGTTCACTGCTGGTACATCCAACCTTCAGATTCATCATGAGTTTATTTCCAATTTGCATATTTTCATTCTCTCTCAAATGTTTCTTTGCTATTCTTTCTCAAATCTTTTAGCTTAATAGCGTCTTTGTATGTGGGAAAATCTTCTATTCACCTGTACTCAAACTTTTCTATTTTTGTTGATTTTTTTTTTAGATGACTTTTTCTGTGGAGACTTAAAACGATAAGGAGCACCATTACTTTACGCCAAATATTGCAGTCCCCTTTGCAGTCCTTTTGAGTCACTCTACATACGCATAAGTAAACCTGGCTTGTTTTCCCTGTCGAAAACAGTCCCCTGTTGTATTTTCACAGGGTCAGGGAGGAAAAGAGAACAGTTATGACTGAATTAAGCTGTCCCCTATTTGTTTTTTTGGCTCTTGTCTGCTGAAAACTACTGCTAGGTAATGCTCGTCAAGCTTGGCCGCAGAGTGCTTTCACTGTGTGAGGCTGGACAGAAATCCAGGAAGCCATTACCAGGTTTCTAGTGAGTCTTAAACACTGAATGAAATTTTTGTGATGCAAAGAATTTTTCCACATGATTACAGACTGAACTGGTATCTACCTCTGGACGGTAAATTCCCATATTCTTAAATAAGTAGCATTATCGCTCAGAAGACTATGCGCAGGCTACCCTGAACAGAGTACTTTACATTAATGGCTAATCTTGAAAATATTATTCCTAATATGTAACTTTTCCATGCTTTAAAAGGTTCTTATAAAAGTGTTTGACAATGGTATTTCTTGCGTATTAAGAAAGCAAAATTCAGATATCACAAAGTTGACCCCAAAACCCATATGGTAGCTCAGGTGTTCTCCAGACACTCTGCATTTCAAAGAAGAAAACAAACAGCCCCAAACCATTCCTGAGTGGAAAAGTAGGGCACACATTAATTAGTGACCTTAAAGTACAATGGAAAACTAACGGGGCAATGCCAAGTCAGAGTATGAGAAATTTGGGAATATTAATGGTGTTTGCCTCTGATCTCATGCACTGAGGAATACATCTGTTCTCACCACCCAGGGGACAAGGCTGAGGCTTTTTGACATCTTCAAGTTCAGTGGACCTAATTAATTTCATTCTTGTGAATTTAGAGAATCGGCTGAAGTAATGACAGAGCTGCAAGTCTTTGAGAATTCACTGAGTGCCATGTCAGAAGAGTGAAAGGAGGTAAATACAGCACCTGTCTTGAAACTAGAAAGTATGAAAGGATTATAGCTAGCTGATTTGACTTCACTTCCCAGAGAAAGTATAAAGTTAAGTAAAAAACAACAACAACAAAACTAAGGAAATAAAGACAAAAGTAAAAGCCATAAAAGCAATTGTCATACGAGTGTAGTTTGCCTGTATACTAGCCTTGCAGGAAGAAGCAGTGAGGTACACATAATACAGCTTGACATTACTGAGGCTTTTACACTGTCTTCCATGATATTTTCATAAGAGAACCAAGAAATGTTATTTTAGAGAAAACTCTAGTAGTGAGGAGGTAACGCTGTGTGGAAAAGAGCATTAAGAGTAGTTACTAACTGGTGTCGGAATGGAAGTGTATTATGAGTGGATTTGTAAAAGAGTCGGACGATACTTGGTGTTTTCACTAATGACTTCTGTGATCAACTAGAGAGGAACACTGATCCAACCTGGAGACAGCATGAAGAGAGAAGGCTTTGCATGTGTATTTATGGGAGAGGAAGGAGACAAGAAAAATGATCTGAAGCAAGTAAAATGCAGTTCAATAGTAACTAAGTTCAACATCTAGGCAGGAAAAATAAACCTCGCAGAAAGCGAATGAGAACAAGTGATTAGGTAGCAGTTCTGCATATGAAGATCTCAAGGTTTTAATGGGTCACAAGCTGAACCTAAATCAGCCGTAACATGCTTTAATGTAAAAGGCTATAAAAGGCAGACATGCTTGCAGGTATGAGGTGCTTACAGAAGTGCATGCTGTGAGACTTAGGATGCTAGCTCCTCTTGGTGTTGGTAAAGCATCAACTGAAGGTTGGTGTCCAGTTTTGGTCACCACATTTTAAAAGAATGGACTCCAATCTGGAGTCCATAGGAGAGAGTGAAAATGGTCAGAACCTAGAAAATGCGTCCTATGAGGAAAGTTTCACAGAATTAAGCTTATTTAGTCTGGGAGGGAATTCATACTGAAGGACATTCCAGCTCTTTTCCCCCTCTGGTTTGCTATTCTTTTCTGCACTTGGGAGGACAGTGCCTAGCTGTTTAATTATTCCAGCTGGGAAAATAGTAAATTATTTCCTTCTATGAATTACTTACATTCCTGGGAGAACAGGTTCCTGTCTAATATTTCTGGCATCCTACCATTTGCCCACAGAGGGGAATGTTGCAGGGACCTGTCCTGGCAGGTCTGTTGAACCAGCAGTTAAGAGTTTGCAGGGCAGGGATACCTACCCATTCCAGGAGTAAAGTACGGGCTAGGTGTGGAAGTTGTAAGCTGACACTAGATGAGCTCCTTTGAGAGGCTCTAACAAACTGGTGAGGCAGCAGTACAGAGGGAAACAAATTGGGTTAAAATGACAGCATGTTCAGCTTCATTACATGACTGATGGAACCTCACCCTATATGCTTCATTCATTTCTGAGCACTTCACCAACAGAAAGATAATAATGCTCTGGATTGCAGTAGCCCTGTCTCATCCAAACATCTTAAAATGATTTTACATATATTAACTAAGCCTCAAAAGACACTGCTGAGATTTGTAAAGGCTCTACAGGGATCACTTTACTAACCGCATGTTTAGCAGCTCCCTTCAATACTTACACAACATTTAACAGGGCACAAAGAATGCAGGTTTTATTTGAAAATGTTGGGAAATCTAGGTAAACTACGTATAACAATCTTAGGCACTATTACCTCGTTGGTATAATGCAAAAGATAAGGTGGTTCTGTGGACAACCTGAAGGTCTTGCATTGCAAATAAAACAAATAGTAATATATTCTATACTATTTGCTTAGAGTATGTGGTTCTTGTAAGCGTTGATTTGAAGGAAGAATAGTGTCAACTAGGCAAAGAATAATGACATATAGGTCCTTGGGAAGAGGCTGCTTGCAAGACAACATGGCATACTGCATTGTAGTGAGGGGTCTGAGCTTTCTGGGCATTGTGAAGAAAACACTGCTAGTGTCTCATGTACGACCAGGGGACTGAGATGCACAAGAGGGGTGCGAAAATGGGCTCTGTTTTACAGGATGTAGCTGAATAAAAGAAAAAAACTAAATAATCTTTGGGCTTTAGTCTGTGGGGTGAAGAGCCAGTTAGTGATGCAGAAGAGCAGCAGGCTATGACTATGAGGGCATGACTTGAATTTATATTTAAAACACGGCAAAATGTTTCGTTTTCCCCTAATCTTATTAAAAGTGACAGGGTGTCTTTGATAAATAGAACTTGCCACAACAACTTAGGTTTTAGTCCTTAATGTGAGCAGCATCCTGTTGTCAGCGCCATGTTAGGGCATTGATTCAGCAGTGACTCAGAAGAAAGAGCAGCACCTCACAGCTCTGCTTCCTAGGGCAGGCAGAATGATGCCATTCTGTGGCGGTTTCTTTGTGTGCTCCTACCCACGGTATTCCAACTTCTTTCAGCCTTGCATGGTTTTTGAGAATTGCCACCTTGCTTTCAAATTTTAACTGAATGGAGAATGGCCTCAGAAAGATGTGGCACTGGGCATACTCACAGATGTACTAGAGGAGGATTTTATTTGTACCTCTCACTTAATCTGCATTATCACCATAATTAATCTCTTTGTATTTCAAGCTAATGATTTTCCAGGTGCAGGAGAGCAGAGAGGTGTGTTTGACCCAAATCATACAGCTCAGCCTTTCTGAGTAACAATAGAGGACTTGGTCACAAACAGTAAATCCTATCTGCTCGGAAGTTACCTCCATTGGCTTTACTCTGGTTTATAGGCACCGATCTACCAAATACTGTTTCACTTTTGCTACATCCAAACCAACATTTTTCCTTACTTTCTAATGGGCACAATCAGAAAGAGCCAGCTTCCAAAGTTTCTGCATGAGTGAGGAGTGAGCTGCTGGAGTATTTTGCATCTGTAATTGGTTTATAAACAGGACAGAGAAGTACATGTAAAAATTATACACACTCTGCAGTGCTTTGACTCCCTGCCTTCTAAAGGCTAAATACATGTTGTTGGTTTTGATTTTTTTTTTTTGAATCTTTATGCCTTTTAAATTTTATTGCATAGATAACTGCAGAATGTCTGACTTCAAATCTAGCTGTGGTCACTCTGGGCTCTACTCAAAAGCTCTTTTTGTTTCTAGGGTGAGTCAATTAGCAATATGTTTTGTAGGACTTGAAAATTTGTTTTAGCTTTTTTTTCAAGGCTGCATCACTGTCTCCCTGTCCTTGGTCATTTAACAGCCTATGAAACTAGGTTATGGGAGCAATTTTGTGATTGAAAGAAGATCTGCATAACACCACTGCTTGTGTTAAATTTCTGCAGTTTGCAGCCAAAAAGTTCAGACTGTTCTTGTTGTGGTTAATGTTTAGTTTCCAGGAATCCTAAACAATTCTTTTTTTCTTTTTGCTTTTGCAAAATAGTTATTCTAAGATGACATAGCACATTTTCATTTTTTTGTTTCTTTTTATTTTTTAATTTTTTATTTTTATTTTTTATTTTTCCTAATTGTTGCCTTCAAAAACTGCATTTGAGCAGCAAGCTGTTCTGAAAAAGACAAAAGCTTTCTGTTTGGATCAGAAAGATGTCACTTCATGTAGATGTCCCTCTCCTTTGCTTTCCTCCTTCACACCAGTGCTTTGTAATAATGGCAAATGTCTTAAGGTGTCCCTGGCAGGTTCCTGTGTTACACCTACCATGGTGGTGTAGAGATATTTCCATTTACTCCCCAGAGTAGTCAACTGGCTGCCATCTCAGTAACTAACACGTGGCTCCAGTTTTATTATTAGGAACATAGCAAACTTTATATAAGTATCTGTGCTCATGTACAAGCTAGTACTTTCTCACACCATGCTTTAACATTTGGGGCAGAGTCTGGATGCTCAGATTACCAAGATGTAGTCCCTTTTGTCATTTACATTAATACCACTTCTACCCATGTTCATCTCTCCTCACTTGGATGTAGGGTAAACAATGTGCTTGGCTGCATATATAACATACGGCATCACTTGGCTGACAGCAAAGTACACAATCCTTCTTTACTCCTTAAGAAATACGCACACCAGATATTTAAATGCTTTTTGTTCTTCTATGCTCATAATTATTTGTAAACAAAATATATACATTTTCAGCCTAAAACTCATCCAGTTCAACCTAGCTCATATCAATATTCAAGTTAGAAACACGTGATTTAGATAAATCAAACTGAAACATTTACAGAATAAAGTCTAATTCCTTCAGATTTAGTCTGTAAATTTGCAGAAGGACCAAGGGTCAAGGTGAATGATGGCTAGTTGTTATTTATAGGTTTGATAATTATTATGTTTATAATATGAACAGTTCCTTTCTTGCTGGAAATCTAACAGTCTGAAACTAATAAGTGAAAATAGAGCAATGTATTTCCTATGCACATAAAGAAATAAGAAACAAGTTTCCATTTGTTGTACTTAAGTTCAGTCATCTTTGCAGTTAACACATCCCACCTTCTGTCTGGCTGTCATTTAGTCACCTCTCAATGTAAGAGTAAGCTCAAAAAAAGTTTTCACCTACTACCACAAAACACACAAGGCAAAAGTAGCATATTTAAAACACAGGCCATAGTAAAAGAAAGCTGAATTTCAAAACGTAGAGTTTTCCAGGTTTTTGATTCACCATTGGAAAAACATGAAATAAATCTGTTGTGAATTTATGAGGCATGAGACCTCAGACTTCTTTTACAAATACTTTTCTTGTTTCTGTTATGTAGTTATGTAGTTTCATTTTTTTTTCTATTTTCTTTTTTCTTTTTTTTTCCAGGTAGTGGTAAACACTGTCAGCTTTCTTCGTAACTATGAAACAGACAGTGGCTTAGCTTAAGCTGGTATACATCCCATAAAAGATGATCTATTTTTTTTTCCTTTGGGAAATCGCCTACAGTCTTCACTTCTCCCAGTAAAAGACCAATGGATCTATGAACTTACCTGGTGTTTTCCTGACTGCTTCTCTTGATACTCCTCACTCGCAGCTGATAAATACTTATGGGAGTTGCTGAGGAACGGGATGTAGGTGCTGACCTTCCCCTTCCCTCAGCCTGAAGTTCTTCAAAGTCAGCCTCGGGGACTTCACATTAAATAGATGAGCCAAGGCAAAAGAGTTCTGCTCCCCCTTCCGTTTGGCTTTCACGGCTGAATTCTAAAAAGCTATATGAAGTTGTCAGAGGTTTCCTCTTACCTTTTTACTGAAGCAAAACGGCGTGCTGCTGCTCCAGGACAGGATTAGGTCATTCAAACAGCCCTGCAGAGAGAGTGGAGGCTCAGCGGTACAGAGTCTCCAAAGGCTGGAAAGATCTGATCTTACATCAGGTGAGAGAAGGCAGCTGGCTAGGCAAGCCAATAATTATGATATCAGCTCTTGTTCGCCTCAGGCAATCCTGCATTTAATAAGAATACAAATATGACTAAGCTGCAGGTTTTTTTTTTTCCTTGTTCTCTTAGTAATTCTTCAGAGGAGTTGGGCAGGTATTGAGCTCTAACTGTCTGGAAAGAGAATGCTCCCTCTCAACCTCTCTGTTTTAATTTTGATTTAAAATACCCATCTGTTACTGTGTTTTGCAAACCTATTATCCATCTGCGGTTATTAAAAACACTCTTTTCCTGGCATGGATTTTGCCATACTATCAGAAAGCATTCAGCTACCAGAAATAGGAATCTTTCTTACGTTTGTTCAGCCTGAACTCTCATCGTGGAAAAGAATTGTGACTCCACCATAGAATGTCAAAACATGTTGTGCCACTTAAATGTAAGGTGAACACTACGAGACAAATACACTCAAGGTAATGTTCTTTCCCCCAAACTGCGTGCTTTAGCACAGTCGTAAAAATAGAACTAAGTTGGAGGTGTGTATGCATTTGTGTGGGCATGTGTGTATATATATTTATGTGGAGAGGTTTGGGTTTTTTGTGTGCAGGTATGTAGAGAGGAATAAGAGCTTAAATGTGCAATTTCAGGAATATGTATTTCTGCTGCCCTTACCTGGCTTGTGCATGCTCTGCAGTCCCCTGCACAAACCTGATCACACCTACTGTAATAATACTTACCTACCTCATAGGGTGTTGTGAGGATTAATTAATGTTTGTAAAGTGCTTTGAAGATGAAAAGCCTTGAATGAGTGCTAAATATAATTATCGTCATTCCACAAAACAGAAGAAACATCTTTGCGGCCCCCAGGTTATTGTATAGGTACACCCACGTTTATCTCCCACGATTATGGTAAGATACTGAATAAGGCCTTGAAACTTTGATAAAAACATACTTTCTGCTATGGAGGACAATTATGTTTGTGTTAGGTTCATGCTACTCATGAAGTGTTTTTATGATTCCTGTTGCTGAATACGTTACACAAATTTGTGACAGAAAAGATCTACCATGGTATCCACATGTCATAATAATGGGACCTGTGGAAGAAGAGACATATTCTAACTTTGATAAGTGTATTTCCTATCAAGAATTTGTCAATTTGACTTTATTAGATCTATCAGGAACTTTTGATGTTAGAAACCAAGACTTTGTCGATTTATCTGTGGGATCTTGTGGAGATAGTGAGGATGAATTGTTGGTGGATATGCTCTTTCCTGTCTGGGAGATCTCAGAGAGAGTTCTGTATAATTACTTGTCCCTTCCAAGGGCTTTCCCATTTGATGTCCCTCAGGGTTACGTCTACATCTGGCAGGAAAGGTCCTGAGATGATTGGGGCTTTGTTTGACATCTTAGTTATTCCCAAATTCTGCGCTACCTTTAATTTACAATTCTTAACTCCGATGGCTGAGATAGACAAATCTGAAATGGTTTTGTATTAGTAGCTTAGTTACTAACTGCAATGGCTCAGAACCAAAGTAGGCTAATGGCCTGATTATTAACCCAGTTTCCGCAGTGAGTTTTGCAGCCTGCCTTGAGATCCAGGCTGCTGCAGCCATGTAGTTACTGGTACCTAAGTTAGCTGGTTTAACACCAGCTTGTTGGGTGAGTTTACTCGAGCTGGCGTCACAGGTCGATTACAGTGCAGTGATAAGATCCTGAATGAAAGTGAACCACTGACTGGCAAGCATTATCTCTTTTTTTCTCGGATAGCTATCGGAGGAAATACCTGGAGGAAAGGGGGGCATCCGTGCTTGCTGAGGACTTTTCCTGTTCCTTACCAGTGTGTGCACAGCCATATATCAACTTACTCTTTGGGGGACATAAAAAGCACGGCCCACCTGGCAGTACTGGTTCATGGTGTTTCTCCTTTTGAGTGAGAAAATAGTTGTGTAGAATTTAAAGCCAGTAAGACTTTTCCTCACACCGGTCTTATAGTGAACCTGAGGAGCTCTATTAAACTAAAACAGTTTGGTCTTCCAGAGGTGAAGCCAAATGCCACGAACAAAGAACAGAAGAGATCAAGAGGGTTACATCAGAACAAGCTTAGGTTTGTCAGATCCAGACTGGACCATTGTAGTGAGTCAATTTGAGATTTGTTCTTGGTCTGAGCTTTTGTTCAAAGACCAAAGTGTTAATCTGGTGTGCTGGGAGCTAGTCTAAGCTGTTAACATTTGTTCCTGTATCTGATCTTTCATTTTGGGAAAAAAATAAAATTGCAGCCATCAAAGTTGTAAAGTAAATATTCAAAATGCAAGTCAGTGGAACCAATTCAGTGATGTCTGACTGAGACTGTAGTTAGAATTAATGATGTCGGTGGGTGGAAATGGCTCCCTGTTTACCTTCAGGAGGGCTCAGCTGCTCACTGAAGATTGCTGAAGTGTCAGTGCTGTTTGGTACTTGTGCACAGGCAGTGCTGCGTAGCGAAAGGAAATGACAGCTTGCATAACTGAGCTGGCATGATGTCTTTGTTAGATGTCCAGAATGAGTGGCTCAAGAATGTGCTTCTGTGTTTCTTTCCCTTGCTTAGGGAGCAAACATCCTATACAGTCTGCTTCCTATAATGCTGCATTTTGGCCGTGTTTCGGCACCTTGTGTATATGAGGTTATCTTGTAAAAGAACATGGAAAAATATGATTACTTTCTTATTTTCCACAGTGTGATCCTTGTCTCCCTGCACTAGCTTATGCTTTTCAAGGCAAAGCACTGGAAATGGGTAAGCTGAGTTCAGAGGTGTGCACGACACTTCACATCCAATTCAGAACATCTGATCAATTTTAACATAACATGTTCTTGGTTTCTCTTACATGTAAAACCACTGTTGACCTCATTATAAACCCCTCCTGCTATGTAAAATTGGCAAGAATGGTCTTGTTGATCTGGAAATTTGTCAAAGAGGAGTTCTCCCTATGAACTTGCTTCATTTTGTGCCCAACAAGAGCATAAATTAATTCCTTTGATAAAATATTCTTATTTCATTTAGTAGTGGGATAATTGCTTATTTTTAATGCATTGTTTATATTTTATTATGCAGTGATGGCTGCAGCATTTGTTATCATAAATAGCTTTGTAGGCTTACAATTTTTGTATCCTAGCATTTGGATGATAAGGTTACAAAATGACTTAAGACGTAATCTAACCAGCTATTCTGCCACCATTAAATAGGAAAAGTGGCCTAGCATCTCTCCCTTGGGATCACCCGAGGGAAGACACACCTGGGTGTAACTTAACCGTCTGCTGTGCTGCCTTTAAATAGTAGTCAGGGCTTGCTTTTTATCTTCTGAGATATCCCTAGGGAATACACACCTTGGTTTAACCTACATACACTTCAGTCCACTTTTGTCCCTAAGAAATAATTTCAAATGCATTTATCTGGAGTTTAAAGTCTCTAGAAAAACACATTGGTGAACAGAACATCAATTTTAGCGTTCAGTATATTTAAGTGAATGTCATTCTCTTTCCCTTCTGAGCCTCTTCTTTTCACAAAATATATCTGCCTTTTGCCCTATCATTACTATGGCTTAGAGGAGCTGTGCACTGCAGTATTCAGTTGGAAGACTGAAGGATAAATTTCACTAGATCTGGTAGATCTGAAATGTAGCCTCCAAATCTTTCTCTCCCATAGGATGCTCTTTTGTTGGCATTTGCACAACTTTCTTTTTGTTAATTGTTTAATCTTAAATTAAAATATAAAGAACCATTATTAAATATGAAATGTCATTTCCTGATCAGTGATTTAGTGTTGTCTATAAAGCATAGCATCTGTAGCAATGTGACAGCCACTATAAGCTATTATTGTTTTGTTATTTTAGAAATGAGGATGAACAGGAGACATGGTGTTAGACTTGACTCTGTGCCTTTCTGCTCTAGGTGAAATTCAGGTAGGTGATCTACACACGTGTTAAAGTCATTGTGTCATTTAGCAATATGTTTTGTTTTGCTTTTTTGACTAGACTGCCAGCAATATGCAACTGTCAATATAGGATTGAGATAATTAATTTAGGACAGATATATTGGGCTAACATAGCTATAATCTCTGATTCTTCTCACGTTTATTTTGCTTTGTGTAGCTATTTGCCCCTTATAAGTGTTCTGTATCACATGCCATGTTCAGGACATGGCTGTATAGTTCCAGCTCCTTTCTCCTGAACTCAGAGAGGAATTTTTGTTCCTCCTTGGAGCTGATCCCTGTAAATTTGTAAAGTTTGAACCCTCAGAATCAGGTTGAAATGTCCCATAACATACAATAACCTTTATTCTCTTCTCACAGCACATAATTTGTGAAGAGTTGGCAGCATTCTGTCGGCTTTCCCTTTTTTGTTGACATTGCATGTTAGGAAGTGTCTTTTGTGATATTCTTCCCTTTTTTGTTACAAGGTTAACAGAAAGTTCTTCTAGCCTGAAGCTGGTGGATAAGTGGTAGGCTGGTGGGCTGTCTTTGTTTGTTTGGTCTTACGGCTTCATTTTTGCCTGCCAGGCTTTTTATAACATCACAGAGTTGAGCAAAGCAGGGGGGCCATTGGGAGAGTTTTGGTGACAATAATGAGGAGAAAGTCTTCCTTACATCAGTTTTCAGAGCACAGTAATTTAATTAATACACACTCGGTCAAAGTCAACAATGTAGAAGAGTGTCAGAAGACAAGTAATTGAATCCTGACAGTATTTTGTAAATCTTCCTGACAATGGCACTGGAAACTTTTGTGCTGATATTGGAGGGCAAAGAACAGTTGGTTCATGCTCTGTCTAGTCACCTCCAGCTCCTCTAAGCAGACCTTTCTAAAGGTCAGACCACATGAGATTCAAAGGAGAATGCTCTTGTGTTCTGGTTTTAAGGCCCTGAGGGACTGTGGGAGTTTCAAGAACATGTGGAGCTACAGGTGGGGCCTTTGAACTGCATGAGTCTTCCAAACCCAATCCTGTCACATTCATGATTTTGAATATGCTGTGCAGGTTTGGCCACTTAGAGCTAAGGCATAAGCAATGAAATGATCGCTCATACATCACTCCATATTATCGCTTCTAAGGCTTGCTGCCTGCTCTTTTTATTTTCCATTTATTTCAAGCTGCAAGATGTTTTCTCAGGGTGTTGAATAACCCACACCTATCCCGAACAGAGTGCATCTTTTAGTTCTCAGGCTATTTTTGTGTCTGCTCCTCCTTGCTGACATGCTATCAGGAACGTGCAGCATCCTTTCTGGAGATGTGACAGAGGTTACAAACAGCATTTGCTTGTGAATGACATGTGATTCTGCTCTGCGGTACAGATGCAGTGTGTTAGCAATTTACTGTGCTTACATATCCTGCAACCCAAGATGAAACACGTTGTATTCTTGTGCCGTTCTTTTTCAACAGCTGAAGAGAATCTGTTTTGAATTGTTTGGGGATCTCTCATGTAGCCCTCAGGAACAGCAGAGAGCTCTCAGAACACGCTGTGCTTCTCAGCTTGCAGAGAAACCTGTCCAAAAACTAACGAACTTGCTAACAATTGGAACATTGCTTTTGTGTTCGCCTTGCCCAACACATTGTCTATAGAAGCCTAGGAATATTGCAGCTAGAGATAAAACAGTGCACCTTCTTTGTACCACAACCTTTAACCAAGCGCTAACCAGTTGGTGAAGTGATTGGTTCTAAACAGGATGATTAATATTTAGCTACCTAGAAGACAGCTAACAGTGCTTTCCTCCTGCCAGAGGCTTAGGCTAGCACATGATTATCTTCTTATAACTGGCTTGGCAGAAGTGTGGTTTTTTTTTTTTTTTGGTTTTTGTTTCTCTCTCTCTCTTTTTTTTTTTTAAGCCCCTTAACCATGCCTAATAACCAGTACAACTGGTCTGTCTCCTTCCTTTCTTGGAGTGTGCTTGGTTGTTCCTAACTGCAGCACTCCACAAGCGGCCAGTGCCAACCCATGCACGCCCTTCCAGCATTTCTCCGCTTCCACGCACTTTGGGGGAATATCTATCCCAGATTTCCCAGAATACCCTGGCATTATTAATAAGAGAAGTATGAATGCATAAACAGCATTAATAGTCGTATTGCAGGAAAAGTGTTTTAGGAATACAACTCAAATTCAGTTCTTGAAACATGAGTTTCTTACAAGCTCGTTGAGAGAGCACAGGTTTACCTGTAGGATTTGTAGACAGAGCTGACAGGTGCTTAATGTTAATGATAAAACTCCAAGGTTTTATCTCAAAATTCAGCCAGCTATTATTATATAGATTTTCAAACAGAAAGAAAAAGTGGGAAGAGTTTCCTCAGAATGTTCATAAGGACCAGCATGTTGGGTTTTCCTAACCAGTTATATTGAAACTCCGCCTGAGATGAATTCTTTGATGCGCTCTAGGGCTTTGCTTGGATTTGGGAAAATATGCAGCACGTTCAGCAGGAAGGTTGTGGAGCTGTACCTGGCTGTTAGTCAGGCTGCTGAGCTGACCTTGCTAGCTCCTGCATGCAAGACTTTAGAGCCATCAGGTCAGTAATAAGAACCGTGTGAGAGAGGTTTCCACCACCCTCTCCAAAACCTTTTCACATCTTGCTTGGGCAATCCTTCCTTCATCTTTATCTTCATACACAATAATGGAAAACATAAAACTTGGTGCTTCCGCAAACAGTAGCTGAAATCATCCCAGAGGTATTATCTTAGAAACTAGAAAATGATTCAATGAAAGAAGGAATGAATCATATAAATACTCAAAGTGTTGTACCTCAGCAATGTCCCTCCCTTCTTAGTACAAAGCAAAGAACAAAAGCAGGCTGCTGCCTGGCATGGGCCCCTCCTAGATGACTTACTGGGACTGTGAAATCATCAGAAGCCTCAGAAAGAAGTGCTTATGCAGCGTTTATGACTTGCTTTTCTTCTCTTCAGTTCTCTGTAAGCATGGAACCAGTAGCAGTCTTCCTTTGAATGCCTGCATATATTCCAGAAGGTGGATGAGGAAGAACGTGGACTGAAGCAAATGTTTATGTCCACAGATTTCTGGATGGCTTTTACATTTTAGAAATTAAAAATGGGTTTTTAGAGATAAAACATACTGTGTGGAAGTGGAGACAAAAACACTGTAAGGTCATGAAAATATGAAACCACGTTCTCATCACTGGGGATGACTTTAAACGCTCATTTAGAAAACAAGCAATGTGGAATTGTGCGTTCTGTTCAAATGGAAAGTAATAATGGGAGGTAAAAAACCTGAACAAGCCATTAATTCCTGTCTGACAGATGAACCAAGAGTGCTTTAGTACTTAGAGGAACTTGAGTAAGAAAGAATTATTGATCTCAGATTGTTAGATTTTAAATTAGATGAGTGAGACACAAGAGTTAGAGTAACCTGGTATAAAAGCTATCCAGTGCAAATTATTTTTTGGAAGATCATTGTACAAAAGATGAAAAGAATTAAGAAGCATAACAAGCAAGTGAAACTTTCATTCTAAATTCAGTAAAAAATTATTTCATCTTCTTAAGCAAGTATTATGAGCTCCAAATATTCCAGCCTGTAAGGTTTCATAGGAAGTAATTGGACTGGTTCACCCTCACTTTGGAAGTCCTTAGTTTTAATGATTTATTCAATAAAATGGGAATCCACTTCAGGTACTGGAGATTGCTTGAACGTCTCTTTGCTGGTGGCTTTTGTTTGTTTCTTAATTTTTTGTTTTTCTCTCTCTCTTTTTTTTTTTTTTTCTTTTTGCATAGTGTGCTTTTCATTCAGGCTCTTGTGACATCAGTGGCGAATGTCTGTGAGGAATTGCCTCAGGCCAGTGTGACTTTCAAAGGATAAGACAATTTGTTACCTTGCCAATGAACAGTTTATTACATTTCTAATTATTGTTATTAGTCTGGCAGGTGGTGCCATGCATGATAGTTTTACAACTGCCAAAGTTGCAGATACTTCTTTCATGACAAAAAATAACCTGAGCAAGATTCAAGGGAAACCAGGCATTCTGCTACAGCACATTTGCTTATTCTGTGCACTGTGCATGCAGCACCCAGCCATTTATGAACATTAAGCTAAAATGTATTGGCTCTTGAAAGATTTTGTTGCAAGACCGATTGTAATTAGAGTGTGTTAGCAACCTAAGGTAGATATGGAGGTGTCTCTCCCTCCCTCTCAAGCTCTTTTCTCTAATCTTTATTACTCTTCTTGTTGTGTAAATTAAAGACTCATCATATTTATAAACTCAGAGTTCATGTTAATCACCGCCAAAAAATATTCCTTTCCCAATGTAGGTCTAAGCTCCTAAACGTAGATACTTTGCTTTCTGTAGTTTGCATGCAGTCAGATTCAAGAAATAAAAATTACAGAAATGTGCATTTTAACGTGGGCTAATGCAATACCATGCTATCCCTTTTCAGCAGCACAGCCCACAGCACATCGCTATCTGTACAGAGCAGATGATAGAGTGTGTCCTCGCTTTTGCTTTCTCATGTCAAGTGTGGCAAAATGTACTTCCTTAAACAGTTTCACATTGTTTATCCTGCTCCAAATACTGAATAATTTCATGTCATGCTGATACCAAAAACAAGAAATTAATTCAAAAGGAATAGTGCTAGAACATAAATTTGTTATTTTCATGGCAAGCAGTGTGTTTGGTCTCATGTAATCAGTGTTGCAATAGCAGCCACTTTGTTCTTATTCATGTGGCTTCTGTCTTAACAAATACAAAGGATGTTTTTCTGTCATTCTCATGATACAAAGAAATAAATGGAAAATTGTTCTTATTTAAAAAATATTATTTTTATATATAACCATCTTTGTTTCTTTCCTGTTTGCTCAGGAACGTAAAAAAACGGATTCAGGAGAACCAAATGTTTAGATTGTTACAGTTAATCCAGCTGGATTTTATAGTATCTATGTGTTAGCTCAAGAAACTAAGGAGAGAGGACAGTCTTTTTGTCCATCTCTGTCCCTGACCTTGGCGTTTCACGATACAGCTGCATTGTGACAAGACAGCAAGTTTCCTTAGTGCCACATTTATGTCCTGTAAAAATGGAACGCAAACTGGCAGCCACAGGAAATTAAGTATTGCCTCCTGTAAGGAAAATGAATGGATATAGTCGTTTAGTACAAGATTTAGTGTTTTTGTCTTTCTGTGACTCGAAGGAACTGCAGCTGTGCTAGAATGGTTTCAGGATTTGGCTGACTTACGTATGCACCCGCCAGGGCTCCAGGTAAGAACTGATCTTGCTGGAGCAGGGAGCATGGGCATGTTTTGGAGTCATTCCCTGCAGGGGCTGTTCAGCAGGTACAGTAGGCTAACAGTGGCACTGATTCAAAATAGTGGCTAGAAATATATTGCATACTTGACTGCACCTGGTGCAGAGGAAACTAAAGATGTCAGACCCCTCCCCTTTCCCCATCAATTGTCTCATATTTCTGAGATACAGGTGTGTGGTTACAGTGTAAACAGACCAAAGCTTTTTCTTCTAGGCTAATAAGCTACATGCTTTTTTTCTTATAGTATCCTTGCCAAAATATAGAAACATATAATATGAACTCTTGCACTTCCACATGCCCCATGCACACTGAGGAGAAAGACTTTTGTTTCTAGAGCCAGGATGGCACATGGAACCTGCCCCTCTGGCACCTATACTTTTTTTTCTTTTTTTCTTCTTTTTTTTTTTTTCCCGAATATATTTCAAAAACTGATTTTTGTCTTGTCCATACAACATCTTTTCTATCAACTCTCAGGACCTCTCAGATTAGGAGGTAGTGTATGAAAGTGAAAGGAGAGCTTGTCTTTTTCTGGGCCATTCATTGATCTTTCTATTTTGACCAGCTATTGTCATTGGTTTTCACCACTAATTAGTGGAAAAAAGTGTTCTGTCTTCCTTCCTAAGCTTGCAAGTTACATCGAGCAGTCCAGTCTCTAAAAGTCATCCAAACAAATTCTGGTGCTGTTCCTATGTTCTCTGTAGCTCAGATGATAAAGCTGTAACACTAGAGGAATTACAAAGGGTTTTTCGGATTGAATAGGTAGTATCTTCTGAGGCTGG
The DNA here is from genome assembly GCF_009769625.2 of Cygnus olor. Taxonomy (NCBI): domain Eukaryota; kingdom Metazoa; phylum Chordata; class Aves; order Anseriformes; family Anatidae; genus Cygnus; species Cygnus olor. The sequence continues at coordinate 6,750,098 of NC_049188.1, read as the reverse complement.
GCTATTTCTTCAGTGCCAGCTGTAACTCTGGATACCACAGCACCACTTGCTTAGGTCTAAGGAGAAGAGAAAGAGCACAGGTGTGAGGAAGCTTGCATTGTACAGCTATGTTATCTACAATGCAGACAAATGATTTATGATTGCATGTTTCATGTAGCAGGAATGATATTGCCAGAGGTAAGAATAAGGAGGAAAACTCGAACTTGCTTCAGGTGACAGACATCTTACAAATAAAGAGGATCCTTTTGAATTTTCTGGCAAGTCTCATCAGGATAGTCCTACAGCAAAAAGGGAAATGTGACTTTCCCTTTACGGTCGCTTAAAACTGCTCCAAAGCAACCACTACTCACTACCTGAGATGTCCTTGATAGGCAACCAGGAGAACTGGTGCCGTAACAGCTAACTGTACCGGGCTGTGTTCCCCTTCTGCTTTCAGCCTGCCCTCCTGACACTGTGCAATTCCACATTAATATGGACATTGGTTTTGCAGGCAAATCTGACCACTTCTCATTTCTTTCAATCAATCGAAAGGAGAAGCTCTGTAATCAGCAGAATTAATGAAATGTGGTGTCCTAGGGCTTTCCATTCCCTTCCAGAGACCAGGAGGGTCATATGAGTGATTTTTGGGGTAGCTTTTACAGGTGGCAGCTGGTAACAGGTACTGGGACAATTTAAAAATGCTCTGCTTCTCATAGACTGGACAGGAATCAAGGGAAATGAGGAAATTCCTGTAGTGCTGCTAAGTTGGCAAGAGAACTTTAATACTACTCTGAAGCTGTCTGAGTAGTATCAAGTTGAAGCGGAATACAGTTTTGATGTTGATCATAATTAATGTTAATATTCAAAGTACAGTCCCATCTAAAAGTAGCCATCACTAATGCTCTATTAAGATAGATACTGTACATAGGCATAGGGTGTCTGAGCCTTGAAGCAGTTGCATCTGGTCTGATCTAAATCCTGCATAACAATATACGTGGGTTGAGCCCTTGAATTAACCGTTCTGTTCCTTCTCTATTTTCAAGGTGCTTTCTTTTTCCTTTTGATAATTTTAATTTAATTTTTTTATTTAACTGGATTAATTAATACACTTCTACTTTTGCAGCGATGTTGTGATGCACTGCCTTTGAAAAGTGTTCCTCTTGCGCTATCACTTTCCCCTTAGCTATTTAAGGATGCTTTCCGATGAACATCAACACAAGACTGGGTGCTTGGCCTGGATTTAGGACCTTTGAGCGTGCCCTAGCAGGCTGTTTGCAGCCACTAGATGGCACATTGCAAAAGACTCTATATCCTGAACAGCAGCTTGATGTTTTGGGTCTGTTAGTATGATTAAAGGATAAATAATATTAAATGTGCCTTTAATAGGAGAAAATGCACAGCATTTACAACAGTGATTAAGTTCTATTAAACAGTTGTTATTTTGGACACAGCGTGATTAGTACATTCAAACCACTTCATTTCCAGGCTTTAGCACCTTGGTCATTACGAACTTAAATCATAAAGTTCAGTGAATCACGTTGTAAATAGTTTTATTGGTTCCATGCTAAAAAAAAAAAAAAAAAAAAAAAAAAAGTTTGTGAAATTCCTTGATGACTTAAATTTACATATTTCCTAAGCCGTCCTGTTAATGTTTTCTGTTCTTTACTTGGTTATTCATCACTAAAGAAATTTTAAACTCTATTTCTGCTTTTGCAAATGCTGAGAACAATATGAAAATCGAGAGCAAAGGGTTGTATTCCTAGAACAAATGTGGTAAATGGAGAGAGTTGGAATTTTGCACTCATCTGCACGCTGCTGCCAACATGCCATAGCTATCTGAGGGAGGAATTACCTCCAGGGATGAGAGTGGAACTGCTCTTACAGCTCCTGGGGAAAGGTCCGTGTTTACATGTATGCTGATGTCTATTGGATAATACACAGGACCTTCATTTTTCAGTCTGCAGTGGTATTGGACAGCAGTCTTCACCTCTTTCTTTGTTGTTTTTGATTCTCAGTTCCATCTTTGTTGTAGATCTCCATTCACCCCACCCAAGTCACTGAGAATTTTTGTGTATATTTTAATATAATTTTAGAATATATCACTTAGGCCTGTATTGTATTCTTTATCCAGTTCTGTTCTCATTATGCTGTTTTCTAGTCCTATTGGCTTGTGTTTTGGTTTCTGAAAATAGAATTTTTCATCTTTTTGAGTTTTTTTTTTTTAATGTCACCATTATATGATGAGGTTTCCTTCAAAGCATTTTTAAAGAAGAAGAAGAAGAAAAAAAAAGATCTAGATATATTTCAAGATTTCAATGCTATAGAACAAGGGTTTCTTTAAATTCATTTTAATAGCTTTTAAGTGACTGGGAACAAATATTTGGTCTCTACAAGCCAACATCAGGATAAAAGACATGCTGGCTTAATCCTGTTTTGGCTTTAAAATTGTCATCTGTTCTTTTAAGTTTGTTTATGATTTCAGTGCTTGATTAAGTGACTTCTGCATCACTTACATGCCACTTTACAAATTTGTTGAGATGTTTATGGTGTGAAGTGCTTTCTCAGAAGTAAGCTATTTTCTTTGTTGCATTACCCTGCCTAAAATTCTTCTGATTTTCTGTTGTGGTCAAGTGTTGTAGAAATGTATATGTTTACCAGGATAAGTCCTTCACATTCTCTTCTGTGTGTACATGTGTGTGTGTGTGTGTGTGTGTGTGTGTCTGGGCAAGGCAAGGCAAGACAGCACCATAACTCCAGGGAAAATGGAGGAGGTGACTGCGAGTCACCCACTTACTCACTGGCATATGCTGTGGGAAACCTATATTTTGTGGTTTTGTAGTGCACTTGCTTTTTAGACAAGGCAGGCAAGGAGGCAGACGTCCCCTTCTCATTAACAAATTTATCACTTACAACTCTTATGTAAAACAAACTTAGTGTCAGCTCCAAAACGAAGAGCTGCATTGGAAATCACACCTAACTACAGCAGGTGCTGAGCTGGCAGTTTCACAGAAGATTGTGAAATTTGATCACACAATGGGAAATAGAGCCACTCCTTGAGGGCAATATCTGGAAACATAATGGGGAACCACCCTTCAGAGGTGATCTGTGTAATAATGGGGCTTAGAAACACTTTCTACCTGCTTTGCTTAGAAAATTATGAACATTTTTAATAGTGCTACTGGTTTTTGCACAAGCACGCTATATTTAGCTGTACCTCAACTAGTCCTGCGCTCAGACACACCCAAGACAATAAAATGCCCAGTGTGCACTTGCTGCTGCCATCACTTCAAGGTGGAAACTATTAATGAAATTGTCCGTTCTCTTTATGCCCTGGTATTATTGTTAGTTTCTCTTCTCTGTCTACAGGTTACATCCTTTCACCTGGCTTCTTCTGAAAACTGGGCATTTGGAAACCCCTTGAGTAGCTTTTGCTGCAGCCATTTTCTGGTAAGTCTCTAGCCTTTATATGCTCATGCAGGCTAATGAACAGGAACACCCAGCATTACTGCATTGGCCCCATGACACTCGGTGCTACTTCATGTCTTTCTTCTTTCTTCTCGAGATTGCCATAAAGATTGCACCTGTGCTCCTGCATGTACTTATGCACACCACAGCCTCTGAATAATGTAGACTCATAGGAAAGACTTCAAAGAATCATAACGCAGCCGTTTTAAACGGCTGGGAGGAGAGGCTGATGGGAAATGTTATAAGAATTCAACATTTCCTGCTTAGCTAAGCAGTAATTTAGAAGGACATGTAAACTATGTGTAAGTATTTCAAAGAAAACAAAAAGCAAACAAAAGCTATGCACACTGCCCTGATGCTGCAGACAAAGAGCAAGGAAGGGAGAGGTTTGCAGCAAGCCGTCTGCTTGAGTTTGTTTTTTTGTTAGGCACTCACACATTGTGATCAGGGTAAAGAGAGTATTTGGGCAGATTTGGATATTATTTGACAGTGATAAACGCAAAGGGAAAGAAGGTGAATGGATTAGCAGTGACCTGAGCAAGTCATTATGCGAATGAGATCAATTACTCAGGAGTTCATTAGTGAAAGAGAATAAATAGCCGTCCTTCTCGTGCTATGGATATTTTATTGGATCCCTATCATATATCAAATCAAAACACAGATTCTGTCTTTCAAAGACAATGATGGGTTAACTCCAGACTCTCCTTTCTGAGATTTTCCACAGCAACTGTGCTTGTCAGGCCAAGGAAGCTATCAATACAAAGGGAACCAGTGATCAGCAGGTATCAGAACTGTCTTGGCAGTTGGAAAGAAAATACTGCAGGTCGGTGCATTCTAACATTTTACAGATGAAAACTACAATGCACATTGTCCTAGTCTCCCAATAACTAGCACAGTAAAAGAAAGAAGAAAGATTCTGAAGAGCTTGCATAGAGTGAAAGTCATTTGCAGTCACTCTCAGGGAAGCAGTATGATTCAAGGGATTTCAGAAATGCAAGACTTTGCAAAACTTATGCAGGCTATAACAGAACAAATCATTTCACACAAAGTTGAGTGGCATTTATAGTCTGTCTGATTGGTCAGAACCCAACCTCACCTTTTGGTATCGAGTGCTTGATATGTCAAATCGTCTTTGAAAAATGTATATGCTAATGGACATCCAAAAAGTCCAGTATCTTGGACAGTTTGGTCATTAGGAGCCTATGTGCTGCTGAAAATTGGTTCCTGCAGAATAGGGATTAAACATTTAACTATACCGGGGCTTTGAAAAGGAAGATCTTGGTATTGAGAGTCCAAGAAAATTAGACTCTTAGTATTAATTATTACTTTAATGATAACAGAAAATCAATTATGCTAACTTAACTGCCTATGCCTATTAAAGTTATTTAAAGAAGCTCACAGTTGACAGATGGAAGAGACAGAAGTTTATTTACAGTGACATATGTAATAGAAAAAATCTCCGTAACACAGGGGGTACATAAAAAAAAAAATCTTTAATTCAATCATATACACATTATAGGGCACAAGGCTTCTACCCTTCCACAAGAGAATATTGCTATTCCTGCCATGACCTTGTAGACTGTAATCTTACATAAATAACAATGGGACAGATGTTCTAGGAAAAAAAGCCTTTTACATTCATAACAGAGGGGGCTTGTAAATAAATACATTTCAAAGTGATAAAATAGGCTGACAGTATGTGATTTACTGCTAATCATGCAACACATACCGTGCTGAGTGCCCACAGAGTACACAACAATCTTATGTACTATGTTGAACACAGAGGCCTGTATGCTCATATAGAGGTGAATATTCATATGAGCTGTGGTGATACACAGATACAGGCATGAAATCAGGTACACACAGTCTCCCTTCTTCCTTCTACATACACACCTCTCTTCTTTCTCACTCACTGCAGATTTCGGACATTACATACAGAGCTTGAGAAACGATGTAGTTGGGGAAAATTTACCCATGTGCAAACAGAAAATCTAAAGATACCTGGAACTGTTGAAAAGCCAGAGGTTACTGGCTTGTCTTACTGCTGGGGTAACAAAATTGGCAACTAGAACAGCACTGTTAGGCAATTCTATTGCTGCTATCAACTGAATGATTTTGTTTGTAGGTAGCATGTCCTTTTCCACAGAATAGGCCCGTCTCTAAACCGCTGCCTCAGCAAAACTTGTGTCTTGCTCACACTGCAGTCCTAACAGATACAGTAGTTGTTTCCATTGTCTCTCTGTATTACTAGCATGAGCCTGTCCCGTTTGCCCAGGATGGGAAGGTGTGCAGTTTGAACAAGGATGAAGACCAGGTGTTGATGGCTAGAGTTATTGTCAGGACTCCCAGGAGGTTGAGTACAAATCCAGCTTTGGCCTATAACGATAAAGGAGAGGGGTTATTTGTTGAATTGCATATTTTTTCCTTCCATGCTGATTAGGAATGTTTGTATGGTCGTTTTTTCTGGCGTGCAGGACTTTCTCATCTGACCCGGTATTGGTATCTAATGCTACCTTGGATTTCTTCTTGAATTGGTTATGAATTGGAAAAGTTGTCAAGAGACATGACATCCTTGTCTGTGTTGAGAATGGGCATCAGGGCAGCCTAGTGAGATGTGCTAGGCTTTGCCCTTGTCCCTGAAGAAGGATTGTACAGGTCTCTTTGTCATCCCTATGATCTGCATTTGGGCTTTTGAAACAGTTACGTGTTGCCATTTCTGACTGATAGCAAGCTCCTGTTGGAATATCTTCCAGAGACCTTGGTTGTTTTTTAAAAACTCAGTAGCATCTTTGTAAGGCGCTAAATATAGTTTAGTAAGAGCGACTCTTTAATAATTCATATATGTATGTTCTTCTTTCCATTTGACTTCAGTAGAGTACAGTGAGTTTTCCAAGACTTTTTCAAGAAGAACCAATATTCGGAAAAGGAAAGATCAAAACTAGCGATGAAAGTTATGAAAAGAATGTGCTTTTGCTCACCATATCTATAACCTTGAGATGTCCATATGAGAAGACGATGGCGTTAGGGGGAGTGGCCACTGGGAGCATGAACGCCAGTGATGCAGAAATTGTACAGGGCAGCATGACATAGAGTGGATTGAGGCAGATCTTTTGAGCCTATGCAAGAAAGGAGAGCATGGATGATGGTTGTTTTTTTTTGATATACAAAAATGCATAGAAATCTTTTGTCAGAATACTGATTGCATTTGTCCATGTCAGAAATCTTTTTTTTTTGTTGTTTTTTTTTGTTTTCACAAATGCTGTAGGAACTCATATTTTGGTTCTGCTTTAGAAACTTTTACTCCGTGTCTTTGTGCAGCAAAAACAAGAATTGCTTTTGTGGCCAGTGCTTTGTGTTTGTGATTGTGGAATCTTAATCCCTGCTGCGGTATAAATTAATAATGATGTTTGTATTCAACTCTAAGACCAGGCAAGAGTATAAAGTGACTTCAAACTGATTAAGAAAGAAATTAAGTTATCAGTGGAAAATGGGTAGCCCAAACTCTGAAGATGAGTGTGTCATTTTAGGGATTAACTGGAGTCTGTGGCCTATGCAAAAAGATTTTGGTGGAGCTTATTCCGATTTCTCTCTGGAACCACCTTTTCACGCTGCAGAACTATGTCTACCCCAAAACAGGAGTCTCCTGTGGAAATGCAAAAGTCTGAATTAGGTCATAGAGCCTGAGTAATGCTATCGCCTTCAGAGACTTGTGGAAAGTTAGTGGTCGGAGTGAAATACAGTAATGGAATGTTGCACGGAAACAAATGCTGCTGCTGCTGTCTCTATGCAGAATAAATAGGAAAAAAACAAGTACAGCTGGCAGTGACCTCATGAAGTTGTTTAGGCCAGGAGGCAAAGTCTAATATGCCAATGAATTTAATCCCTTTGCTTTTCCCCAGCAATGGTTTTAGAAAGGTTGAATGAAGCACATAGTGTGTGAGAGTACATATATATATGCATGCACATATATACATATATGTATATTTTAAGTCTGGTCTCCTGATTAGATACATGACCAGTGCTTGGCTGTGTCAGCCAGTTATTTTATTTTATTTTTTAATCATTGAGCATACATCTGCTCGGAGCAGGGATGAAAGCTGTTCTTATAAGAGCATTTTGAAACACTGGAACTTACCATTGAAGCCAGAATAGGGAGAAAGAGAGTAGTAGTGGCCACATTGCTGGTGCACTCAGTGAAAGTAGCAATAAGGAGACACAACAGGAGAGCAATAGCTGGATGAGGGATTTCCTGCAGAGGAGTCAATTTTGTGCCTAACCATGCAGACAGACCAGATTCCTGTAAGAGAGGAAAGATGCCTGTCAAGATAGTAGGCTGGAGAAGAAATACTCACATCGCAGGCCAATTGCATTTCTCTTACCAATTCTACCCTCCCTTCTTATGGAAGTTCTCATGTAAACTGCTTTCTGTAGAAAAACATGTAGAGGCCTTGCTAAAAATAAACATGCTTTCCCTTCTAAAGCATTTAAAAGAAGAAGATACTGTCTTTACAACGCATTAATGATAGCAAATAATTATTTCTCTATTCAGGCTGTTAATTGTACATAAACAATATTCTTCATGTCCTCCCTATTTCATATCTGGATGTTTGAAATAATTTGGAGACCCATCCTGGGCACCTTAGCTGCTCATGCCTGCCACATCAATTAAGTTTTGTTTAATAGTCTTTGGTGTATTGGGGTATTTTCTTAATCATCCACTTTTCTAGAAAGACAGTTAATTGTGCTAATTTGCCATACCGTGCTGGTTGCACGGGTAACAAAACAGATCTGTTCTAATCACAGGACTCAGTCTCCTGAGGATGGTGAAGTCTCTTACTGCCACTAGCCGAGGAAATGCACATTGGTGCTACCAGCATGCCCTCTTGTGTTCCAGGAGAGCATATGTGAAAGGTAAGACAGAAAATACCCATTAAGACAAACACCAGGTAAGCAGAGGAATGTTACCTCACTGCCTTTGGCTAAGGCAAAACCACCTCCCAGCAGAAATACAATGTTCCATGGCATTTTCTGGTGAACTGATGCCCAGTCCAAGAGAGCTGGGGGTGGTAGGACCTTTGGCTTGCTGCCTAAAATCCAGAAAGATTTTGTAAGCCATATAATAATCTCCAAAGAAAGGAGTACTTGTCAGAGCGAGAGGTGAGTTTAGTCTGAACATGAGGCAACTTTTCTGTCAGCAAGATAAACTAGACTCTGGAATTATCTCCTAAAGCAAATGATGGGAGTCTCATCAACAAGGATTTTAAAAATTGACTTGCAAAAATACTAATGAATAATCTGTAGTTGCTCCAAGAAGCATAGCAAAGCAGATGAAAGGTAAGAGTGGGTTAGAGGTATGGCAACATATCCACAAAAATGCGTTTCTGTTAAGTCACGTATTCTCTGCGGAAGCCTTCAGTTTCAGAAGCTTTTAGATACGTGCATACTGGTGTCTGGAACACTGCTGGGTTACGTTTCGTACTTAGTTAAATTATAACAAATAGAGAACTTTTATGGAATTTAAATTATAAGAAATAGAGAACTTTTATGCAATAAAAGCCTTGAGTAGGCTAAAGCATGTAACAGTACCTATGGAGCAAGAGCAGCTTGAGATTTCCTTTGTGAATGTAAAATGTAAAACTTCTGGTCTACCTATTTTGAGAGTTGATTTTTGATGCCTTTAGTGAGCTTACCTGCTTGTTGTTTGTCTTTAGTGCTGGTAGCAATTTCAGAAGGGATGATGAACAACAAAACTGAAATGAAGATGGCAACTGTAGCATCAGTGACAAAGCTAGAATAGAAATGTGAGAAATTTTTATTTACTTATTTTATTTTAATTTATTTTTTAATTATTTTTCAGTGAGAAAACTACTGGGTTTTTTAGGTGCATGAGGAACTGAACAAATTGGATAACGCAACAAGTGAATAGTTTACTTCTAAACTTGTTGTGATGCTAGCGTAAGATTAATTCATGAATTAGGCAGGGATAACCCCAGCAGGGAATCTGCATGAAATATCATTTAGGAAGTGAGAAATTAGTCTATGCTTTATAATTCTATTGTTGCCCGATTTATTTGTGTTCAAAGTGAGGAGGAAAAGTGGTGATACCTTGTGTTATTTTTGTTGAAGAGAACAGTTGCCCAACCTGGTATGAACCCAGGGTCTCTGGTAAACCAGAGCAGTACCAGCAGTATGAAGAGGACCAAAACTGCTATCTCTGCAAACTTCATTGAGCCCAGTTTCTTGTTCTCCTCCTTGATAATCGCATAGGCTTGTTGCTCCTTAGCCTTTGCAGAAGGACTTCTATCACAACCAAAATTCTTCTGAAAACTAGAAAAAGTAGATAGGAAATATTACAGAAATTTGCTAGCTATCTTAAGAGTCAAGAATCCAAATTTTATAACTCAACCATATTGTATTATTTTTCTAGGTATCTTAAGAGTCAAGAATCAAAATTTTATAATTCAACCACATTGTATTATATATGTATTTATATATGTATTTATGTATATATAAATTATCGCAACATCAGCACCCATAGGTGTAGATAGCAACTGCATTGTATTGTGTGCTGCCAAGATTCAAAAAGAGCCTTCTTTCCCCTAAAAGCTCATGATGTAAATACAAAATGTGGGGCTATCTGGACACACAGGGAAATAACGACAATATTAGTACAATTGACGTTATATGATCATCAGGATGTAAACAGTTGCCAAGCTTTTTTAAAATCACAGGAAAGGAGAATTTAAAAATAAGAATTTGAAGAAAAAAATACCATTTCAGGTGTTAACAAAGCTCTTTCCAAATAAAAGGAAAGAGGTTGAGGATAACAAAAAAGTGAAAGTCTAAGTATAAAACAGGTAGGTAATGCAAACTGGTTGCAGGGGGTGATTAGCATTGGGAACTGACACAATATTAATCCTCTGGGTCTGCAGCAGCTCTTGTCACAAAGGTAAATACCAGCTGTATGCAGAAATCAATTACCTGGTTTGAAGCATAGCATTCTTTTAGGGCACAAAAGCAATGCTGCAGAACAGGTTGTATGCAGTTATAGCTCTCTTTTTCCATCTACAGTGTATATTTAACAGGGATTTGATCAGGTTCTTTGGAGAAAAAGTTGCAGTATTTTAACAGACACTTAGTAAGCTGTTGTGGTAGTCTCTGTTGGCTGTGACTGCTAAATTTCAAACATAGGCTCATCATTAAAAGAATCACTTGTGGTACAATGTGTAATGAGTACTTAATAATAGACCTGTCAGCTAGGCTACAGTATGTAAAGTGTACTTACTTAAAGCCCAAGTACAATATCTGCAGCCAAATCCAGGCCAAAACCAGCAACATGACGGAGGTGGGAAAAGCAAAAGAGAACCAAGAGGCAAAGTTGATGATGTTACCGTTGCCAGGAAAGAGTCTGCAAAATGTAGAAGGCTGTCAGCATCCAAAACCCTGGAGTCTCTTCTGCATTTAATTAAAAATTCAGGAAAAAAAAAAAAAAAAAAAAAAAAGGTACTTTGAGGCTCCCTAAGGAAAATAAACTAACTACCCTAAAGTTACCAAACTGATATCTCCCTTCTCAGTATTGGCTGGAAGTCAGCTGTGGCAGAAAGATGCAGCTTAGTGGGTATGTAGTCCCAAATTCAACCAGACTTACTCATCAACTTGTCCTTTCAGTACCAGATTTGGTGTTGTCCCAGTCAGAGTTGCAATCCCTCCAATGCTGGCTGAGTAACAAATAGAGAGAGACAATCCCTTGGAGAGTTTCTTGTGCTTCTCGTCTTGAAGATTTTCATTTCTCTGTGTGTCTTCCTCGATCGTCAGAACGTTGCTATCGCCTAGGTCCCAAAACAGGAACAAAAGAGTTACAGAAGCTAGGTTGGATAGGACAGTATCTCGTGCCTGTGAAATTCAGCACTTGAAAGCTGGGACACAATGGACTCAAAGGTGAAGGAGCCAAATATTAGGAGGTATATCAAAGCCATATATTAGGAGGTATATCAAAAACTTTGATATCTTATATCAAAGAGCTAACGATGCCAGCCTCATATTAGGAGGATGGGATCGTTAACTCTTTGACGTGCTGTCCATTTTCACTGATTGTCAGTGACAATAGCAGTTTTTCGGTGATGAAGTCTGAAGATGCTGCCGACATTTCTCAGTGAACTGAGAACTTTGAACTGCACACAGTGGGGAGAGAAAAGAGTTCAAGGAGGTACAACAGAGCTATGAGAGGTGGACTGAAGGTAACTTGTTCTGTACCAGCACTTGACTACAGGCACTGAGGTTTACGTGCAGAATCACTAGAGTTAACTCAAAGATGGGAAGAGGGTGAGAGAGCTGCTAAAGAGATATTGTTGCGTGATTATATATCTTTGAATTAGAAAGATCATTTTAATCTCTAACCTTCAGGCATGAAATGGGCCAGTTTTCCCTCAGGATTTTCCTATTATTTGATAAATTACACGGTAGATTATAATTGAACTAACATAAATATACAGGAAAATGTCGAACCTAATGTAAAATCATCAGCTAATGGAGAATTTATTTGTCGTTTTATTGATTAGTTATCATTTCTTTATGTTTGTAATTTATTTCCAACTTCAATCAAGCCAGTAGATCTTACTGGTTTTTGGTCTGATTCGTGGAAGAGCCTCACAAATGCTGTATGATACGGTTAGGATGCTTTAGGTACGTTCTTTTAGAATTTAGGAGCAGCTGTTATGCCAGTGAAGAAGGCATAATGGAGGCCATCCTCCATTACCCTGAAGAGAAAAATGCCCATAACCCATTCACCTTTTTGCTCTGTTTCTGTGGAGTTATTTGATTTAGTTGGCTCTTCTTTATTTGGTTTAGTTGGCTCTTCTTGCAGTTCAAAGGCTTTATTGATGTTCTCAGACTCTTGGCCAGCTGTTTTAGACTCCATTTCTGACTTATGCAACTGATCCAACACTGCCTGTGCTATCGGCACCATCATGGCAGTGGTGGCTGTGTTGCTGATCCACATTGACAGGAAGGCAGTCACAACCATGAAACCCATGAGAAGTCTGAAATGAAAAGGTTTGGAAAAGGCAATTCAAAACTCAGGGTTTCAGTGCCCTTTTCTGTTGCAAAGCACTGGTTACTAGTGCTAGGTTTGGAAAATGCTTAGCAATTCACATCTAGCACCTTCTCTTAGCTTAGTCTGCTTTGTGAATGGTACAGTGAAGATTTAACCTTTTTTTTTCTTCATTTATTTAATTATTTATTTGTTTGCATTTTCACCAAATGTACTTTTGCATTTGTATAACTAGGAAAGCAGGAGCTGACATCAGTTTATCTGGCCAGTATCCTGCCTAGTTTGCATGCTTCAGAGGAAGATATACCATCTCAATAACACATATTAATCTATTATAATACGTTTTGGAGAGGAATTGCAAACCAAGTTTGATCCCAAGTGACAATCAGTTTAAATCATACGGAAAATGACCTCTCTTTTTAGGGGGATAGACTTATCCTACCTCTATCATTTAAGAGTCTCTTCTTACTCATGTAAAATTCTAATCCTTGTTTCAGTATTACTCTGTTATTTGTCTCAAAATTATTCTTTAGGTGAGATGTAGATTATATATTAGATGAAAAAGGCTTTATCTTGTCTGCATTTTTGTTCTATTGCTTTATAATTTCCTTCCTTATTTCCTCTTCTTATAGTCTGGGACAAATTAAATAAGGCAATGTAGCCTCTGCATAGCTTAAAGCTCTAGTCTGGCAAACATTTGTTGTTTCGCAAACAAGCATCCTTGTATTTTCTCTCCTCTTTGCAATCAGTACAGCATTTAGAGAGTACATGTTTTCTACGTTTCAGCTATAGCTTCTCCTGCTTGTCTACGGCTGTGCTTCTGTCCAAGCCCAGTAGCACCCCTGACTTTTCAGAATTGCTATTTCCCCACCTAATGCCATTTGGAATTCAAAACAGAGGCACAGGTCTGTAACACATCGAAGGATCCCCATTTGCAGGGTTTTCTCAGGCACAATCCAACTCTCTTGGACTGTAGAAAAGCATTTTTAGGACATGATTTGCAGCTTCACATAGGAGACTTCAGGCAAAACTCTGACAGGAACTAAAGCCACAAAGTCCTTTATCTCACATCGTTTTCAGGACTGTTACTCACAGGGCTGGTTTGACACCAGTGATTAGTAAGACCCGCAGAGCAATGCGCTTGTGTAGGTGCCACTTCTCAATAGCAATGGCCATCAGCAGTCCCCCAATAAAAAGCATATTGGTGTCCTTCAAATACTCCCTGCAGACCTGCAACATGGAGCAAGGGAGAGAAAAAAGTGATAAGAAGACAATGTTTAGAGAGACGGTGATTTCTGAGGGAGAACCTTGTCCTACAGACATTAAAACACTAATTACGGATTGTGTCTGATCAATGAATTTGCTTTGATTTCAGATTAGCAGCTCCACCCAGAGTTCATGGTAGGCACAAGGCAAGCTCTGTTCCACGAAGGGCGCAGGTGATTGATTGCCTGTGTAACCTTGGTGCAGTTTTCTCCCCTTTGCCCCACACTCTGGAAATCACCCCAAAATAAGACATGGCCGATAAACACATAAACAAACAAGACCCATATCTCTTACTGCTGTTGAATCCATGATATTCATGAGTGGGAAGAGCAGGACGGGAAAGAGCGCTGTGACAGCCAACGGCAAGGCTTCTGTGCACCAAAGCAGTGCCATCAGGATGATAACGTAACCACATCGGGCCTCCTGATAGAAGGAGAGTACACGCAATCAGAACAGACTGTACGTCTTGCTTAGCCTTTGAGAAAGCAACAGCCCATAATTATATTCATCGCCTGCTAAAGGGATTTGGGAAAAGGTTATTTTCTTTCTCTCTCTCCCATCTGTCCCCCTACCTATGCAGATCCTAATCAAATGACAAACTATTCAACAGCCTTGTCAGAACTGCGAGGAAAAGACTGGGGCCTTCAGTGGGGAAAGAAGAAACTTAGGAAAAGAAAAAAATTGATGACTTTGAACCCTTTCTGATAAGGGATTGGCAGTCGCCGCACAGATTTCTTGATTTTGCTGGTGCTAGTATTTTCTTCTTATTTATTCCAGTCTTTGAGTTGCAGAAATAACCATTGATCCAGTCAAGGTTTCTCTACATTTTTTCTCTGTGCGTCTCAGGACGTGTCCAGATGAACCCCAGTTACCTTCAGCAGCATGGATTCCTTGTACTGTAAATATTTTTATCTATTTTTTATTGGCTTTTTAGCTTAGTACAGACTCTGAAATGCTCACTGACGAACTGTTCACAGATCAGTTTGAGCTGCCATTGAATATGAGTTATTCCTCTGGAGAAAGTACAATGCCCTATTTCATGGTACTTTTTTTTTTTTTCTCCTGAGAAAACACTGATTTAGTTTTGCTTTGGATAACCACTCCAAATTTTATATAAAAATATTTAACTCGGTCTCAGACACTAGAAGGATTCAAAATAACATACCATAAAATAGCATATAGCATGGCAGTTGAAAAAGGGCAAGGAAAACTAACACTGCAGGATAAAGTGCTTTCCTAGTTTTGGTATTAGCAAGATAGTGGGTGCCAGCACTGGCCAGAGCATAAGATTTGGAAGAAAAAAGTGGTTGCATGGTCAAGAATATCCACTTAAAGTATGCTGGACGGAACAAGTGAAAGTGTACTGACGCTTATTGAGAAAGCAATAAAGAAAAACAGATAGAAAATGCAATGGCGAGATGACAGAGGTTCAAACCAAGGAGCTGGCAGGGAGGATCAAACTGGTGATGCTTTAGGACATACTCAGAACTTCTGAATGTGGCGTGGAAGCTAAAGAGCTGGTGAAGGAAAAGGATGAACAGGCGAGCTGAGCAGTCTGGAGGAAAGAAGACTAGGTATTTAGGTAGCAAATTAACAGAGCAGCATGGTAGTAAGAACCTTCCCATTTCAATGATCCTTTTTTTTCTTTCTATTTCTTGTTAGTAAGAGACACCAATGGGAGCCTTTTGAGAGATTCCAGCAGGGCCTTGGAACATGTATCATGTTCACAGTGCTGTTTTCCAGTCTGCTTTGAAAGGCTTGCAGTAAAAGCTGGGATAAGGCTGTTCACAAAGCCAGTGGTCCTATAAGGAAAACTGCTTTCTCATTCCTCTGTCTTTAGATTAAATCTTTAGCATTGTCCCGTCATTGATAATAGTTTAGTGTCCAGCGCTGTGTCACTATAGTACAGGTTAATAGCTCAACAGAATAGAAAAATATAAAATTCCATCAAATAAATGATCTATTCATGGTTCTGCACGCTGAAGTACCAGCTTTTCTGCCACAGCAATACCACAACGCACAGTTCTAACACCAGAAAACTTCTTACAGTTTACAAGGGGAAAAGTGTGTCCAGACCATCTAAACCTTTGTGTTGTAGCTGCCTACACAGAAACCAGAGCCATTTTCAAATAGGAACTGAACCATGACTGACAAGTCATTCCACTGATTGACAATACCAATGATTTACTGTATGATAACAATGACTCTAGCAAATAAGTATGAACTGGTGGCCTCAGGAAAAACAACTCTATTTCCGGCTTCTTTAGAAGATATATGAGCCACATCTCTTTTAACTTCAGTAACACTTCTGCCTATGCAAAGTTAAGTAGAAAAAAAAAAGACTTTTTGTTTGTTTTTCTTCTTAGTAAGCTTTTAAGTGAGAGTTTAAGCTGTTTTATTTGCATAGCAGGGGAATAGGAGGACATGCCTGATCAGTTACCACATTTCACCTCGTGCTAGTGCCACTCTGTTGTTCTGGCTTGCAATCCTCTGGCCGTAGCTCCAGAAAGTCTCTGAAAACACCGAGAAAAAGAGCTGCGAGGAAGAAGGAGCTTTGGGACAAGCTGCACAAAAAGACAGGTAAGAGCAGATGGAGTGAAGGATGAAGCTTGGGGAAGGAGACCAGAAACTGGGAGTGAGGAGGGATCAGGAGACAGGCGGGCAGGCAGAGATCAGAGGAAAGAGGTAGGACTTGACATCCAAAGATGTGACAGGAGAGACGATCGGGACTAGCTGTTTAATGATACTGGGGCTGGAATAAGAGACCTGAAGAGCAGAGATTAGATCTATCTGCATGAAGCGAGTGGGAGTGGAAGAAAAAAGCCAGAGTGAAGAATAATCTGGATGCTGGCACTCTGCCTGCTCTCAGTGTTGTATTTAAATGATCAATGGTTCAGAAATACCTGCCCTACTACTACAGGTTTTTACAGTTAACTTCTTCTGAAGGAATCTTAAGTGATTGGTCTTCCAAAACTTGACATTTTATATTTTAAATCATTGCGTGGAAAGATTATTACAGAAATAATGCTTTTAAAAAAAAAAGTGAAATACATTTTATTATTTCCTTATGTATCAGATTGCCTTGTTCATTTGACTAAGAAAATGTCTCTTCTATCTGGAAACAATGATGAGAAAAAAAAACATTAAAAGAGGATGTGGACTGGATAGTTTTAGAAAATCAGAAGTGGGATTAGAATTGAGCTTTAGGAGGTAAATTAGATTCACGGGTATGAGCTTCAGCATAGAAAGTGCTTTGATAAGTCAGGTGGGAAGCAAAAGTTAAAAGGTCATGTCACTGTGCATGCTTCTAGAATATCCAGTCACAGATGCGTCTGCTCATCCATCGAGGTCCTATTGCTTTTATATCCCCCACTGTCAGCAGTCTGTGGTGTCTGCTCAGAGCAAGAAGCTCTTCATGCTATAAATGAAGGAAATGCCTCTGAGAAAGAATCTGCATGTTCACTTCAGCTCTGTCACTTAAAAGGAACAGCTCTAAGGAGAGATTTGACTCTCAAATTCAATTTAAAAGGTTCTTACCTTGGTATCAATAGCCAGAGGCAGAGGCAGAAACAAAAGGGGCACTAGCACTATGATCAGGTATTTCCAGCAGGCTAGGGTCATCTGCCAGAAACCAGCCATGGTGCTGGAGCTGGCCCAGTGCTGAAAGGCCTGAGCTCTGCTCCTGGGGACTATATAAGCCCTGGAGAATATTAAACATTGACCTCTGGCAGCTGGGTGTTGTTTTTGGAACTGTAATCAGAGAAAGAAGGAAGAGAACAAAGAAGGGAGGGGAGAGCAAAAGAGTGTCGGATCGGGAACTTTCTTAAGACAACCTTTCTGATAACCGGTAAATCCAGGAGAGAATTAACTCCTTGTGGGCCAAGTTGTTTTTTAAAAGCATAAATATTAAAGAATATTAAAGTTTTGGTCTTCCATAATGTCTTCTTGGAATAGATACCTTCCATAAAATGATAAACCATTCCCTCTACAATAGGTTAAAAATATTTTTAAAATATTGTAGAATATTGAAAAGCACTGCGTATGTAACCCTCAGATATGGAGATTAGAAACAGCTAGACAAAATGCCATGTAAACTTCACTGTATCCACTGAGAAATTCTTTGGGCAGCAAAATCCACTAGAGCAGAGCTCCTGTCACCAGATGCCACATCAAGTCCCCTTGCAGAAAGGGACTTGCAGCCCTTACCAGGTATGAGCAGGGGTTCCTGTGGCTGTACAGGCTGAGGACCAGCCTCATGACAGTTTTCTTCTACTCTGTTTAAAGAGTAACAGAGGAAATGCTAAGGTCGGGTCAGAACTCAGTTCCTGCTACATGATAGCCCGGCAAGTTATATGAAATGCTTAGGGCCAAGAGGGAAACTAATAACGTCTTCTGGCATAGCCTGGTGTATCTGAATGGATTGGGAAAGGTTTGGCTACAATGCAAAAATTTGCAAACATCAGGCTATATTTTTTCACCTTTCTTATCTCTTATCTGGCATG
Source organism: Cygnus olor (assembly GCF_009769625.2). Taxonomy (NCBI): domain Eukaryota; kingdom Metazoa; phylum Chordata; class Aves; order Anseriformes; family Anatidae; genus Cygnus; species Cygnus olor. The sequence goes on along the minus strand of NC_049188.1, from coordinate 6,731,837 downwards.
TTTTTAGGCGCAGCTTTAGTAGCTTGCAGGGTAATTTTTTTTAATTTTATTTTTAAACGGGTTCCTGGGAAATTACTGGCAATTTTTACACCTGTTGCAAGAAACTTCCAAGATACAAGCAGCGGGTTATTTGATTTTGTAAATACACAGGAACTGAGTTGAAGTTTTTAATTCCAAAGGGAGCATCCTGTTAGGGACACTGATGTCTTTATTTGGTAGCTCATGCAAGTGCATGCTTCAGATAACGATGATAAACAGCTCTGTTTATAGCTTAGTCAAGCAGAGAGAGGGGAGAAGCAAAGACATTAGGTCAGCTCCACAAAGAGCTTCTGCTATTCCTCTCTCTCTCTCATCCCTTTTCTGCTGGGGTTAGTTTCTTTTCATTAATGTGCTTATGATTGAAAAACAAGTGGGGTTTCAGTTGCCAGAGCTGCAAACTCACAGCTTTCTTGACAGCTTGATTCAGGCACATTGCTCGCAAGAAACAGTATCATGTTAAATAACTGCTGATCCTGAGCTTTACCATTTCACCCTCGGTACAAAAAGAATGAGAAAAATCTTTCAAATGAATTATATTGCCCACATTTTTGCATCCACTTAATGTTGAATTAGTGTTTGAAAAGGTGCAGTGACAAAATCAACCAACGGCAAAGTCATTTTTTTCTACTTTCTGTGATGTCCTAAGGTTGCAATCAACGTCTGAAATGAAACCTCTAATTTTCACATCTCTGTAGCATGAAGGCTGGCCTCCAGCTGCAGTGCTGTCTATGAGAGGGATGTAGCTATGCAAAAGGACCTCAAAAGGACCTCAGCTAACAAATTGTGCCTTTTGTTTTCGCTGCCAGTTATGTCCTGCTACTTTCAAAGATGCTATACTGCGCTCACGAAGTCTGTTACTGCAAAATGAATGGTTTGGCTTCAGAGGAAGTTCTTGGAACTTCACCCGTAGCCATTAACATACCCTCAGTGGTGCGGAAGGAGTGATGCCAGTTTACATTAATTTGGAACCACTCCAGTTTGTGTAAACTGGTTAATCCAACACTCTGAGTTTGTTGTCTTGGGATTTAAAGAACAACTTGGCCTTTGCTTACAGATCTGCTCTTCGAGGCAGACCAAACCCCTAACAAACCTAACAGCACAGCCAAAGCCTCTTGTATGTTACACTTTTTAAGGTATTTTGTCCTTTAGGAAAATAAGTATTTTTTAACGTGCTGCAAGCTAATATGATTGATTACGCACTGCTAACTATGCCGTTTCCCAGGCTCTGCTGTATTTGAACGGTTGATTGGAGACAGGAACAAAACCAGAATTTAAGTTTAAATGCCTTTAATTATCATTCAGTGACCCAACCGGGCTGGAGAGCTGCCTGATCGGGGGGATGCAGCCCCAAGCCCCGCAGCCCGTGCTGGGCCTCACACGGAGGGCGAATCCCCTCGTGGGCCAGCCGGAGGAAAACCGGCGGCGGGGTGCGAGGCCCCGGCGGCTCCCCCGGGCCTCACCGAGCCCCGAACCCCTCACGGGGCCGGCCCCCGGCCGCGACGGGGCTGTGGGCGGCCGCGGGGCGGAGCCGGGACGGGGACCGGGACTGGGACCGGAGCGGGGGCCGGGGCCAGGAACGGGGCCGGGATCGGGGCCAGGAGCAGGACCGGGGCCGCAAGGTGCCGCTGCTCCGCGCGCCGCCGCCGCCATGGCCGCCCCGCCTCAGCCCCCCGTCATGGCCGCCCCACAGACGGCGCCGCCGCCGCCCGCCCGCCGCTGCCGCCCGTCCGCCGAGCCGCTCCTCTTCCTCGCCACGCTGTCCCTCGGCCTGCAGGGCCCGCTGGCCACCCAGTACCTCTGGGACCGCCTGGGCGCCGAGCGCGGCTACAGCGGCCCCAACGGCAGCAGCCCCGCGGGCTGCGGGAACGGCAGCGGCGGCCCCGACCCGCTGCGGCAGGTGGGAGCCCCGGGGAGGGCTGGCGGTGCTGCCGGTTCTCCCCCTGGGGAGCTCCGGGCTTCGGGAGAGCCGGCGCAGGCCCTCAGGCGTGTGTTTTGTTTTTTTTTTTTGCAGGAGGTGGAAGCATTGGTCTCCCGCTGGAACCTCTACATCAACCTCGGGGGCTTCTTCGTGGGGCTCTTCTCCGTGACGCTCTTCGGGCCATGGAGCGACAGCGTGGGCCGGCGGCCGGCGCTTGTCCTGCCGGCGGTGGGCATGGCCGTGCAAGCGGCCATCTACCTCCTCGTCATGTACCTGCAGCTGCACGTCGCCTACTTTCTCCTCGGGCGCCTTCTGAGCGGCCTCCTGGGTGACTACAACCTGATCCTGGCCAGCTGCTTCGCCTACGTGGCCGACACCAGCGACAAACGCGCGCGTACATTTCGTGTCGCCATCCTCGAGGCTTGCCTCGGCGTCGCGGGCATGCTGGCCAGCATCGGCGGCGGCCAGTGGCGCAAAGCACAGGGGTACATCAACCCCTTTTGGCTCGTGCTCGCCACCAGCCTCGCTGCTGCTCTCTATGCTGCTTTCTGTCTTCAGGAGTCGGTGAAGCAGCAGAAGCCGGCCAAGCTGCTGACTCTCAGCCACTACAAGGCTGTCTACAAGCTGTATACGGCCCCAGAGCACCTGAGCTCCAGGCGGAAGCTCGCCCTTTACTCCCTGGCTTTCTTTCTTCTTGTCACTGTACATTTTGGAACCAAGGACCTTTTTGTTTTGTACGAACTTGGCTCCCCTCTCTGCTGGGCCTCTGATCTCATCGGGTATGGCTCAGCTGCCAGTTACCTGGCTTACCTGAGCAGCCTGGGAGGGCTGCGGCTGCTGCAGCTGTGCCTTGAAGACACCTGGGTGGCAGAGATAGGATTGATTTCCAATATTTCTGGACTGGTTGTGATTTCCCTTGCTACTACAACACCACTGATGTTTACAGGTGATGTCAGATTCTTAAATCCATGTATTTCGGGGTCCTTTCTTAGAGATACGAGTAGATGCGGGAAGACGGTGTGCTTCTGGGAGTTCAAGATGCTGGAGGAACTGCTGTCTCCATTTCAGCCAATGTACCAACAAAACAATGACTTGGTAACAGCAAAGCTGGCCAAACACTGAAATTGAAACTGCAACCATATAGTCCCTAGAATAACAGGTTTCCAGGTAGCTGTATTGCACTGCAGGCACAGATGAAAGTGCATTGTGAAATGCAGGAGAGTGTATGGGACTGGAAGGTAACAGGGAGAAAACGCCCAGAGCTTCAGGTTTCTGGGACCGACTTTGGAGATTTTATTTTAAGTCAATACAACTTTATCTGAGCTTTCCCTAATATGCTGTATTTTTTTTACAGGTTATGGAATTCTGTTCCTTTCCATGGCAGCTACTCCAGTCATCAGAGCCAAGCTCTCCAAGCTGGTTGGTGAGACAGAACAGGGTAAGGAGTTAGCTAGTAGTCTTAAGCTAGGTCCTGAAACACTTGTCGTCATGGAACATTGAAACCAAACTGGTTTGGGAGATTAGGACTTCCCTAGCTCCTTTGGACTCCTGTGCCCGTGCATTCACCCTGGGGCCCAGGCTATTCATCTGTTTCCAAAACTACTATGAGGAGCAAGAGTTAAAATGAGATTATATAACATGCGGAAACTAGTGATTTCTCTGGCCATGACTCTTCTCTGTAGATCAGTAACGGTGGGAAGAAATGCAGTGTTGTTAGAGGGTTATATCATTGACCATGGCGAAAGATCATGGATAACCCCTAGGAGGAGTGTATTTGCTTTTTTTCCAGTAATTCATTTGAAGAGCTTACACTTGCTGTTACAGACTGCATAGGAATACTTGTGCAGGCAGAGAGAGGGGAGGAGGGGTGTGAGATGGGACAGACCTGAAGGTGACTTTGCTGAATTCCCATTTCTAATACTAGAATGAAGGCGGCACACAGCTGATACCAGCTTTATGATGCTAAGCCTATAAAATACAGTCTTCTTCTGTACTTAATGTTTAACAAGTGATAAGATGTGCCTGGCAGTAAACAGATTTAGATAGCCCTTTCTAAAAGGTTTATAATCCAGCTGATAGATAATGTCCCTGGTCAGCTCCTGTGATGCCAGTTCTGGAGGTCAGTGAGTTGGTATTTCCTACAGAGAAGCTGAGTGTGACATGTTTGGCCTGCTGGGCCAGTACAGTATGCCCAGTCTCCGCTCCCAGCTCTTGCCTCATCATGCTTGACAACACAGACACCAGTTTTCTGGTCAGAAGTGCAAACCCTTAGAAAGATTCACAGAATCCCACTGAAAGAGTTGACGTGGTAAAGATCTTTCAGTTGGTGATTTCCAGGCAGGGCCCTCTCACCATTAACCTCGTTTATCTTTCGCAGGTGCTCTCTTCGCGTCTGTTGCCTGTGTGGAAGGGCTGTGTTCACTTGTGGCCACAGGAGTGTTCAACTCTCTCTACCCTTTGAGCTTGCACTTCATGAGGGGATTCCCCTTTCTCTTTGGGGCTATAATTCTTCTTATTCCAGCAGCTATTGTCGGGTAATTTACTTCAAATTTCTAAACTTTGCCATAGGACCTGTGAAGAGTAATATAAAAAGCACAATTTAGACTTAGGATAGGGGTTCACGTTTTTAAAGGTGTATTTTCAGTTATGCTTACGGGAGGGTGTTTAGTGCCCCAATAAGCAGAGATGCGGGCCCATTTCTTCTGGCAGCTGAATCCTAGCGATGAACCTGCAGCCTGAGTGCTGTGGCTGCCGAGGCTCAAATAGCTTCAAAGTCTTACTCCACGCTCAGAATGGAATCCCGAGTCTCGAGTTGGATTTTCAAGTCCTCCCTTATGGAAGAGATGGAGCTCTCTTAGGAGTCTCTTTTCCTGTTGTTACTCTATGAATTAAAGCAAAAGTTGTCATGACAGAAAATGAATCCCCTGGTTTAGTCCTGGGAGAGGGAATGTGCTGGGAGTTGTGGTAGAAGTGCAGCAGCTCCTGGCAGGATCATTTTGTTCTGTTCCCTTGAACCTTAAAAACTGACTTCATTCAGCAAAGTCCCAGTGTGCCTTCAGAGGCGCTCACTGTTCTTTCTTTCTTTCTTTCTTAGGTGGATAGAAATCTGGGACTCAAACCCTGAGTACAGTCACTTCTCAGATGCTTCCCTGTCCCCTGCAGATGGCTGAGCAGCAACTTAGCAACAAGGAATTGGCCGGCTTGGCAGCGTCCCTCTGGAGACTGCTCTTTGTTCTTCCCTTGAAGAACAGATTAGCGTGAGAAGGACGCCGTGGTTGTCCTTACTGATTTTTAAATGCCACATAGTTGGAAATCATGGCTCTGACTGCTAGGAGGAACTTGATTTGCAGATGTGAATTCCTCTTTGCTGTTGTGTTGACTCATCTGTCAGAGAAAACCCAAAGGACTTGAAAGCCAATCCAGAGTAAAAGCTGTTGTTGGCCATTTGCAAGGCCAGTTAGTGGCGTGGTTTGGTTTGTGAGGTGGGGGGATAGATAATGTGCTATGCTTTTAGTGGTGAGAGAGGACTGAATTCTGGTTTAATTGCCAAACGTTCTTCTCTGAGTACTTCAGCGTGCAGCAGAAGAACTGTTGGTGTGGGTGAGGCCCAGACCAAAGCCTGCTGGACAGGACTGAAGCAGAGGTAGCCCAGCAGTGTTCTGCTGGGGAGGAGGGTCTGTGCTCCAAATCGGTGTGTTGTGAATATTAGTCTCCTGAATATTGCAGGTCAGTGCTGTTGGGGTGAGCTGTTAAGGGGAGAGGGCTAGTGTGTTTGGAAATAAATTTGTTTTGTTTTTTTTTTGGGACACAATTATGTGTCGGTAAATCACTCCTGCTGCACTTCTCAGGATATGTTGATGCCAGCAAGCAAACCCCTGTGTTCACAGTATTGGTAATTGTTCTTTTCAAAGAATTAGCTGTATTGTTTCAATCCTATTTTCTTCAAACTGCCATAAACCAGCAGTTCTGTGTACACTGCATTGCACACAGTGTTCAGATGTATGCAATAATGTTCTTACTGTGAAATTGCTTTGCAGACACGTTACTTCCAGAATGAATAAAACCTCCATTCTCTTTCGTGGCTCCTAAAAGGATAGCTTTTCTTGTGCAGCTGTTAATGAGATTTGCCCTTGCCTTGCTCTGTGCTTCTCTCCATTATTTTCATACTTCTCCTTTTACTGAGGAATTTGTAGTAAAGAAGCCACAGCAGGAAGTTATCTGCTGTGTGAAGAATGAGCATGTGAGGGAGCTGGATCAGGAAGAATGCAGTTTTGGGACTTGCGAGCAACCATAACTTGCTTTTCCTGAACACCAGAGTAAAGCTTGCAGCAGTGCATAGCATGTAACCTGTCCTTAAATATGCAGTAAATGTGAAATGCTTATACAACGTCGTTCCCTGTTCGTTAGGAGTTTGTGATAAGAGTAGAACTCGGGAGTAAGGAAGCAGGAGGTGGAGAAGTAGGAAGACTGAGACCTTATTTGTTATGCCACTTGGTCTGTGTAGCTGTGCCGGTGGCTGTAGGCAGGAGTTACTTGTCTGATTCATGGGCTAAGCCCAGAATTATCCTCCCCCAGGATCAGGGCATGCTGCGAGTGTTGCATTAGATGTTTGTAGCTGAGTCGGTTGTGAGGCAAGTTTCTTCTCCACCAACAGATTCCACAGACTCCAATGGTAGCAGCTGCTAAATGTTGCGCAGTGAAGTGAAACTTGTGTACTGGCTCTGCTTTGCTGTTTGTGTCAGGGTGCTTGCAAAGGCAAAATTCAATAGGAACTGTTAAGCCCTATTAGAAAAATTGAAGTTTTTCTAGGCTCTCCTCCAAGAACTACAAGCAAGTGCATGATCCATGCATTGTGAGCGTGGGCAGCAGGTAGAGAGTCCCTGGGGTTGCAGTGAGCTACATCAGCCCATGCAAGATGAACCTGAAGTGTGAACCCCGCAGAGAATGGTGCCTGGAAAATGTGAATTCTGCTGCCAGCAAGCCCGGCCCTGTCAGCATATGAGAGAGCGTGACAGGAAGAGAGCAAATGTGAGAAGGCTGCAGGGAAAGAAGCATGTGACACAAACATAAAAGAGGTTGGGATTTAGAGTATAAACCAAATTTATTAATAATGTCCAATAGAACAGCTTTAAATACTTTCTGACATAGCATGGCAAAGGGATAAGGAAGGGTGAGAACAGAAGCATTTATTTTAGGAGTTGGACTCAATGATCCTAGTGGGTCCCTTCCAACTCAGATATTCTATGATCTCTTTGGGGATGTCTGCTTTGTCTGGAAGTGGATGGGCATGGGATGTTTTGTCAAGAGCAGTGAGTTCATCAGGGTGAAGATAATCGCGTAACAGGGAAACAGGATGAGTTACAGTCTGGGCAGCTGGGGCATGGGATGTGATCTCATTGCAGGTAGGACACCGAAGCTGTAGAGGACAACTAAATCTTGTCTATTGAGTGGAGGGTGAGGAGGTTAAATGCTAGAGAGCTCCTGGGACACAAGACACGAGAATCTTACCGTGTATTATTGTAGAGAGAAAAATCCTCTGGACTGTTTGTGTGGTACTCCTTTAATGGCCACAGAGACCTTGACCTTCAATAAATTACTCAGGATTTTTCCCTGAAGCGGCTCACAAGTTGCTTTTATCCTTTGGCAGATTCACCTTTGGGCTGATCTGCTGCCTTCCTCGTACTTAATCTGAAGATTAGGTGATGCTATTTCTGGTGAATGCTGGGCAGACCTAGCTATTAACCTTTCATTGGAGAGCAAAGATGCCATTATCTGTGAGCTGATAAGAGCTATCCATAAAGCTCTGATTAAGCACCAGAATTTAACTTACTTTTCTTCTTATGATATGCTCATAAATGCAAGCCAAAAGGAAATGTGTTAATGTTCATGCCAGCTAAGGCAGGTAGCGAGGCTTCACGGAGAGCCAAGGTGAGTGCTCGTGGGCTGGAATGTAGCTGTGCCTCCTCATTGCCTCCTGGAAAGGGTGGGTTAACCTGAGCTGGGACAGGCTGAGGAATTTTCTTCTATTGCATCAGCCTGATCCCCGGAGTGCTGGGCAGGCTGGTGCTCCCTGGGCATGGCATGCACTTGCTCTTGAGTGTGTCCTGAATGAGGAAGTCTTTTGCATTATTAACTTTGCTCTGCACCAAAAAAGAAGAACTCAGGTAGGAGTTGCAGTGTCTGGTCCTAATTGCAAAATGCCATGTTGTCGAAAGCCTGATCACCCTCCGAGCAGGTGTGAGAAGCAGGACAAGGCCAGGAGGGCAGAATTCAGAGGCGTGTCGGGGTGCTCTCAGCCTGTGCTCACACCTAGCAGCCTCCACCTGCCCTTTGCGTCAACGTCGGCTCTTACCTGCTATTTCGTGGTGAGTAGCTACAGAAAGATCTGGTGGGTGTTGGGAAGAGGCTAGTAGAAGGAAACAAGTGCTATTTGGTATTGCATTCAGCAGCGTGGGGACGTCCCTGAGCCGGAGGAGCTTAGCCAGGGCTGTCGGGGTAAGTGCTTGTCAGCAAAGGGATGTGCCAGCCCCTGCTCAAAGGAACGGACCGTAGGAGATTAGGAGATCTGCTGTGGAGCACCGACAACAGAATACAATGCAGCCAGTGTAAAACATCTCCACAAGTACAGTACAGCAGTTAGCATCTTCCGTATCTGCGTGGATATACGTTTTGCAGAGTCGCAATCCAGCCTCCTGTGCCTTACGGATAAATAAAGGCACCTGATCGTGTGTAAAGCTGAGACACCGGATGGAGGGAAAGGTGGTGTTTTAAAAGCACTTTTTGTAAAGACCCTTTGGAAACTTCCTGTGATCTAAAGCCAAACTTCTGTCACCAGAGCTAAGAGCACAAAGTGGTTTTGCAGCATTAGGAGGAGAAAGGCCTCGAGGAGGGAGCAAGCTCGGGTAATAAAGGGATATTGCTGGGGAAGAGAGAGCTTCTGCCGAGCAGTTTAGAAGGCCTGTGTGTGTTATCTTTCCCAAACACAGGGATTTTGTTAGGGCTTAGCTTTTATTTGCTCTTTCCCACCCACACCTAAGCACAACGATGTTCCTGCAGCACCCAGCAGAGGCCATGAGATGCTTACAGACTGTTTCCTCCCAAGTGCTCTCTCCCATGTCCTCCTGCAACAAACCCCTTGAAAATCCTACAGCTTTTGCTCCTTGGGAGGTTCCTCCTCTTTGGGTGCATCTCTGGGGGGAGCTGCAGCCTTCTGCAGGGGGCTGGACTGTCCTGGTCCCCCCTGCACCCCCTGTGCTGTGGGCGGCTCAGCCTGCAAGTCCTGCTGCCCCAAGGGATGGCTTGAAAGATGGCTTGTCTGTCCCAGGGGCTGCCCTGGAGGCTCACCGGGCACCCTACGAGGGAGCGCTGGCCTTTCAGCCCCAAGGGCTTGCATTTGGAGGGTGGAGGGGGGCTAACGCCCCATGGCTGCCTGAGCCACGGCCTGGTCTCAAGCCAAGAGGTGGGGCAGGTCCTGAGGGAGAGAGGGTAGGGGTGGTACTAGGATGGGGGAAAATCTAGAGGGAGAAACTTGGCCCCATGTGAAAAGGGGTCACCTGGAAAGTCTCCGGAGCGGCTGAGGCAGCCGTGCTGCTCCTAGGTCTGCCCGAGAGAGGGCAAACAGTCCAGGCCATTCTCCGACCCCGCAGAAGAGTCCCGGGAGGACCGGCCCTGGAGAAAGCGGATGATTTTGTCGATTGTGGCCTCCTGGTACTCGTGGGACCATCTGCATTTGAGAGGAAAACTGAAGTTAACTTTTTTTGTTGTGCGAGATGCCACGAGCCAGCTCAGCGCATGTGAGCCGGGAGGCAGAGTCCCCCTTCCTCCACCCCAGCTCTCCGGGAGCACCCCTTTTCCCCTCGGGAAATGCAGAAACACTGGATGATACAGCAAAACCCCTTCCCCTTGGGGAACGCAGGGCAGGAGGGCTGCGGGCAGCTCGGGATGCTCCTGCCTGGGGGACCGGGGGCCCAAGGATGGGCGTCCTCCCAACGGCAGTGGGGTGGCAGCTCTGCGATCCAGAGTAGAACCATGGTGGGGACCTTTGCTCCCTGGCGCTCCGGAGTATCTGAAGTGACTCAGCTTCCCTTTGGCCTCTTCTACCTCCCTCATCTCTTTCTCCCCAGTTTCCTTGTGCTCTTTGCTACTGCTTATGCAAGCCCTTCTCTGCTCGTGTCAAGGAACCAGCCCCGCGGTGCCAGTTCCTCCCTACTCACTTGATGCCATTAAATTTCAGGACAGCCCTCATGTCCTTGGGAAGGGTTTCTGGGTCAGGCCACTCAAAATGGTCTGTAACGGGTACAATGTTCTTTCCAGAGTTCAGGGCCGTCACAATCTCCTGCAGGAACACCAAGTGCTCGGGTTATGGCCTGCGCCAGCCCATCACCACCGGGCTCCCACCCGTTGGCATCTCCTACCTTGTGCACCCAGTCTTTGCACTCGGGGTCTGCCATGCACTTATCCAGCGCGTTGGGCGAGAGGACCAGCACAAAGTTGCGGGCGCTCAGGACGCTCTGGATCAGCTTGTCCTCGAACTTCCCTGCCTCCAGCTTCTCCACGTCGATGAAGACGCTGAAGCCGTGCAGCTGCAGGTGGACCTTCAGCAGGCTGGTGGCGAGAGGAGACGGCGCCTGGGCTTTGTGTGCTGTCCCACCACGTCGGCCAAGACGTTGTGAGACCAAGGAGCAGCAGAGGGCATCGTCCTTGAGATGCCAGCTGCCAGCCCAGCCTGCTTACAGGCGGCTGGGCTCATGCACAAGACAAGGAGCAAGACACCAGCACCCTGCTGCCGCCTCCTGCGGCTCCACCAGCATAGTGCAAGAAGAGGGTGAGTCAGTGTCAGAGGAGGGTGGCAGTGATGGGACTGGGAATTTACTGGATCACCGTGCAGCTTTTGGTGCTTGTTGTCCCCATCTGCACAGCAGGTTTTGGCAGCTCCCCCCTCCCCTTCGTGGCTCCGTGCCCTTACCCCAGCGCCGTGACGCTGCCCGCAGCACCCACCTGGCCAGCTGCGAGCCGGTGCTCCTCCGGTAGCTGATAAACACATCGGTCCCATCCGACGCAGTTTGCAGCGTTATAGGGGAGTGAAGCATTTCTAAGGCAGAACAAACAGCAACCAAAAATTAAAAAGTGCCTGAGCACTCGTCCCAAACAAACCCCAACGCTCATCCCCGCGCAGCCGGCGGTGGCGGCACCCGCACCCCTTGCGGCAGAGAGGATGCGGACGCGGTGGAAGCCGGTGGCGATGTGGCAGTCGTCCTGCAGCTGCTGCTCCGTCACGCGGTGCAGGAAGCTGCGGTTGATGCCGCAGGTCAGCAGGTTGTAGGTGTACTGCCGGAACTTGGGGTCGATGCCGCCCAGCCAGTCGGCCAGGTTGCTGCGGTCGCAGGTGGAGTAGTTGGCGAAGGTTTTCAGCTCCGTCAGCTCCCGGAAAAACCTGGCAGAGGAAAAAGTGAAAGTGTGGGGAAGGCCCCCTTCCCCTGCTGGACCAGGCAGGACCTAGAGATGTTTGGCAGCACATCTTTAGCTGCAACAGGGGGGTTTGCACCAACGTGCCGTGGTGCAGAATGAACAAAATGGGGACAAACGTCTGCATGGCTGTGGTTGTGCTGGTCCTCAGGGCGCAGAGGCACGAGGAGCTCAGCTAAGGGACAAGGGGCTCGGTAAGTTCACCCCCTTCTGGGTAACCTGCAGCCTCCCAGTTTCTATGCCACAGCTGGCCTCTCCCCACCCCACGCCTGCACGTCGCATCCTCTGGGTCACATACTGTTCTGGAAAAGCCCTGGCAGTCCGGGTTTCCCATTCGGGGAATCCCTCTTCTTGTCCTTGCAAGAGGCACACGCCTTCTCCTTGGCTCTGCCAGCATGGTGATGACTGTGTGTGAGGCCAGCGTGCCCTGGTAGCACTCCTACCTCTTACGGGTGATGCTGGAGGCCATCCCCAGGTCCTCCTGCAGCTCCTCCTCCGTCAGCCTCAGGAGAATGTCCCCGTCCACCTGGTGGTCCTGCCGAGAGAAATCCAGGCTGGAGACCCAGACCTGTGGGGTCTGGCTGGCACTACGCTCAGGCCCGCGGGACTGGTGGAGGCCTGGCACCCACAAGATCTCTGTCCCGAAATATTTGGGCTAAAGTTTCTCCCTGGGACAGCAGCCCTTGCTTGGTGCATGCAGAGGGACATGGGAGAGGATGGCAGGGCCACCCAGTGCTGACGTGTGAGGGGGGCAGCTGGGCATGGGAAAACTCTTGGGTGAGATTTTTGCACCTCTGCTGCAGGATGGGGCAGAAGGACCCACGCAGGTGCCCCTGTCCCAGCGCACAGCCCTACCAGGAAGCTCTGGCAGTATTTGTTGAATCCGATCTGCTGCAGCCACGTCTGCACCTCGCAGGGCTTCCAGTTGGGCACCGTGGGCAGGATGCGCCGAGGAACCTCCTCCCCTATCATGCGCAGCACCTTTTTGGCCAGGGAGGAGGTGGTGCTGCTGGTGGAGTAGCACACTACCCGCTTCAGGCTCTGTGTGGCCCCGATCTCGCTGAAAATCTGGGGACACGAAGGGAAGGGGTGTCACTTTGCTTTCCCAGCCCCGTGCTGGGACTGGGGTGCTGGGTGAGTTCAGAGGGGCACAAAACACACCGAGATGCAGCGGCAGCACCTTTTCCTTTTGGCACCTCTTTCCCCGGGGCCAACCTCCCCTTTTACCTTCGTTTGCTTCTGCCTGGTTTTGATGGCAGCCTCGGCGCAGAGGTAGAAGGCAGCGATGCACTGTGCCTCCAGCCTCGAGCTGTCCAGCAAGGGGACCAGGCGCTGCAGGTCCTCGGCCGTCCTGCCCTGGCTGTTGTCGCTGCTGCCCAGCATGCGGCACGCGAAGCGCTCCGGGTCCAGCGAGGCGATGAAGGGCTCCACGAGCGCCAGCGTCCCCGAGCGCTCCACCTCCTTCTCGATCTCCTTGTTGGTGGCCAGCACCGTGATGGCCAGGCAGGCGTGCAGGCGGATCAGTTCGTCGTCCCGTGAGAACACCAGCGGGAAAAGCCACTCGGCCGTCCTCTTCTCGATCATCAGGCGCTGGTTGGCCTGCCCGCCGTGCATGGCGCAGTTGGCCAAGGCCATGGCGCAGTGCCGCAGCACGACGGGGTCCGTCCAGCGGCACCAGTAGAGGATGGCATCCAGGCCCCCGTCGGAGATGAGCTGGGAGCAGGTCTCCTCGGTGTGCTTGAACATGTGCTCCAGGATCCCGGAGACGCTCTGCGCCAGTGGGGGGATGTCCCGCTCCTTGGCTAAATTCAGGATCACCCCCAGACCGATCCGAGCGATCCGATCCCTGCAGGAAGGAGAGGTGCAGGCGGGTGAGGGCCTTGGTGGTGTGTGCCCCATGACAGCTGGATGTCTCCCCGTGGGTCACAGCTGCCAGATGTGCCACCGGGCTGTGGCACAGCAAGATGTGACAGGCCTTGGAGGAGGTGACCACCGTGCCCGTCTCTCCAGCTCTGGGTAAGACACATGTAGGAACCAGCAGTGCAGGGTGGGCTAAGGCCAGGCAGATCTGTTCAGCCAGCTCTCCTGGGTGCGTGTGAGCTGCTTCGTGCTCAGGGCTGAAAACCCGTTTGCCCCCAGCCAGCGCTGTCCTCTGGCTGCTCTGTGACCTGCTGGGATGCAGCCACGCACAGCCCTGTGCTGTTCTGGATGGGGACCTGGACAAGGCGCCTGGATGGGGCCGTGCCCAAAGGCTGTGGGCTGAAGAAGGGGGAAACAGCAGGCACTTGGCTGCCCCGCGTGAGGAGCAGCGCTCTCCTGGCCTTAGACATGAACGATTTTAGTGGCTCTGCTCCATTTGCAAGCGCGGCTGCCCCGTGCTGTTCCCACAGAACCCAAACCCTTGATGGCAGCGACGTGTTCGCCCCCCGGCGATGCTGGGGCCAAGGGCACCGCAGCCTCCCCACGCTGGCAGGCAGGACGGGCGTTTCTGGGAAGCCTGCAGCCCATGTGGCTGGGGCTGACCTTGGGGCAAACGTTGTGGAGAGCTCTGGAAAAAAAATCCTGCACCCTGTGGCTGGCTCCCAGCCCGGCCAGGGGGCGGGTGGCAGCCACAGCCCTCCCAGGTCAGCGGTGAGGGGCTGGGGGCTACAAACTGCTCCTGGGGCAGAGATGGCGGCTCCGGCAGTGCTGTCTCCTGCCAGGAAGATAAGTGCTGCGCTCAGACCGTGCCAGCGGTTTCCTGGGATTAATTCCACTCTAATGGACTTGCCCGATTTAGCCGCTGCTCCTTTTTCCTGCCACGGCACTCACCAGGGGCCAGGCTGCGAGTCCACGACCCGACAGCGCGGTGCGTTGTGCCTGAGGCTGGGGCAGGACCATAAGCTCTGGCCAGGCTTCCTCAGCGTGCTCCCAATGTGCTGGTTTGGGGCAGTCTGGGCTCGGGCGTGCTGCGCCAAAACTGGCTGCCCAGCCCCCAAACTGGAGCCTCAGGAGCTGTCTGCTAATTTGGGGTTTTGGGCAAAGGGATGAGCAGCGACCACGGGGATGGAGGGAAACCCCCGGGCTGTTCAGGTGGTGGTCGTGCGCTCAGGTGTGCCGGGTGCCACGTGTGCATGCTTGTACATGCCTCGTGCACACACGTGTGCACACGCACACTTCCATCCGTGCCGATGCTCTGGCAGAGCCAGCTGCATGCCCTCACCTGTCCCGGGGCGCAGCGTGTGCATCTCCAGCTTCCGATCTAGGAGCCACAGGCTGGGGGCTCCCAGGACCACCAGCCGGCCCCCTCCTTATGGCCTCCACTCCACCCCGTCAGCAGCAGGAAATTTCTGGGCACCAGCTCCATCCTCCTCCTCCTCCCGCTGTGGTGATGGCTAAGGGGTAGCCGTGCCTCTCACCCTCTGGGTCAGATGCTCTGGGCCAGCCAACCTGTCCCAGCTCACCCTCAGAGGGCTTTTTGGGGACACCTGGGTGGCCGTGGGCTGGGGGTGGCTGGTGAGGATGCCCCGCTCCTCGCCAGCATCCCCTGTGCTGGGGCTGCTTCTGCTCCTCCAGCTGCGGGTCAGGGCATTGCCCAGGGACCCTGCGTGCAAGTGGGGAGCTGCGGCATGGAGCAGAGGGGCTTGGTGAGCTGGGAGTGCCAGGAGCAGGGAAATGTGGGGGACACAGGTAGAAGAAATCCCTGCTGCGTGAGGCAGGGAAGGCTTTTTGCAGACTCACCTGTTTTCTGCCACCAGGATCTGCTCCAGGAGCTTCCCCGCCTGGCACTTGGTCTCCAGTTCCGCCGTGTAGAGCAGGTTGAGCAGCAGGTCCAGGCCTCCCTCCAGGCGGATCACGTCGCACAGCACTTTGGCCACGTCCCTCCCCAGCGTGGGCATCCCCCAGGCCTCCTCCACCAGCTGGAAAACCTCGCCGATGGCCTTCCTCAGCTCGGCGGGGCCGGCCGCCTGCTTGGCACAGGCGATGGAGTGCTGCAGGGCGGGCAGGATGCGGTCCAGGGCCGCCCGTACGTCCGTGTTCACCCCGGGAGAAACCTCACGGCGCTCCCCGGAGCTGCCACCACCGGCCCAGCACCCTGCCTGGCTCACGCACTCGGGCACCGCCAGCCTCTCCGCGCCCGACATGGCGAAGAAGCGGCACAGTTTGTAGACGGAGACGAGCAGGGTGAGCACCATCCGCAGCCCCTAGCGCAGCATCCTCAGCACCCGCCGGGCCCGCCCAGACAGGGACAGCGGGCTCTTTTTTTTTTTTTTTGGGGGGGTGGGGGGGGACCCCTGAGCTGTGTGGGGTGGAGCTGGAAGCGATGGCACAGCCGCCTCGCCAGGGCCAGGCTCAGCATCCCAGCTCCCCAGCAGCTGATGTCACCCGCGCCAGGGACCGCCTCTCCGAGGAGGGGCTCCTCCGCAGCAGCCCCCTCCTCGCTGCAGATGCTCTGCAGGACCCCCAGCCCTCCTCTTGCAGCCCCTGCTGTCCCCCCATCACCCCCAGGGACCCCCCCTGTTGCCTTTGTGGCCGACCTCCTTGGGACCCTCCGCACCCAGAGCCGGGGAAGGGGGTGCAGGGCGATGGCACAGCGGCGGCTGTGGTCACGGCGTGGCTGTGGCCCTCTTGGCTCTGTGGATTGGATGTATTTTCTATCATTGTGGTGGGCTGAGCAGCTCCCCTGGCCGTGGCGGAAATTCAGAGCAGCTCTTCTGGGTGGGCTTGGGATTTGCATGATAAAAGAAAGAGCAGAGGCAGCCTGGGCCCCTTTTATTTTCTTTTTCCAGGCCGGACGTGCTCAGGGCAGAAATGCTTGGGATGCTGCTCGCCAGTGCTGGGAGGAGCAGCTTAAATCCTTGGCTTCAAAAGCAGCCTGCTGCCAGCTCAGACTGGGACTTAAATTCAAGTTGAGGTTTTAATGCCACGGAGCTGCTTTTAATCCTCTCTGAATCCAATACACAGGGACAGACGCAGGAAGGGACCTTAGCTCACGGCAGCAGACAGTAAACAAGGCGACCCGAGCAGCGCAGGACTGCCGCAGACCCTCGGCACAGAACAGTAAGAGATTTCCTGATAAGCTGTTATCAGTCCCGGGCAGCGATACGGGTGGTGGTGCGGCACGGCAGGAGGGTTCGCTGCCTCAGAGGGGGCAAAAATCAAACCGTTCCCTTCGGCTCCCCCTGACAAGCCCCGAGAGCTTTGTTTCGCTTCCTTTTGCTTTTGGGGAGGGATTTCAAGCAGCAGAGATGTGCCGGGAGATTGGCGGGGGCCGGGAGCGGCCGGAGGGCAGCCGGTGAGCTTGGGATGAGCTGATCAGCAGGAGCAGCTCCAAGCCCAGCCCTTCTCATCCCAGCCACCCCAAAAGCCTCGCAGAGCTTGTACCCAGGGGTGACACAGCTGAGACCGAGGGGCAGGAGGGGTCAGGGGGGCTGCAGGAGAAGGGGCAGCCCGCTGCTGGTGGCTCTCCAAGGCTCTCCCTGCGGGTGGAAGTGCGTTTCTTGACACCAAGCTGGATTCTTCCCAGCAAGGGTGGGAGCAGCCAGTGCCGGGAACTGCCCTTGGCAGGGGCAAAGCCCGTGGAGAAGCGGGCAGTGGCACCGCCAGCCTACTCGGTGTCTTCTCTCCCCAAAACCCATCACTTTTTGAAGCCCGTCGTGGCAACGCTGCCACTCCGGGCTGGGCAGACCCCAGCGGAGCTCCTGGCCCAGCAGTGCCATGCAGCGAGACCTGCCGGAGGTGGTGTTGCCGTTGCCTCGTGCGCATTTGCTCCTTGCCCCGATTAAATAACCATCCCGGAGTTATCAGGAGCTGTCGAAAGAGCTGAGTCGACATTAATTAGTAACTGAAAAGATTTGTCGGAAAGGGAATGATGGGAGCAAAATACACAGCCTTTTGTTTGCCTACTGCAGTGAAAACGCACGGCGCTTCCCCTCTGCCACACGGCCACTCACCCCCGGCCCTTGCTCCGTGGGTGCAGCGGTGGCAGCGGCCCCCATCCCGTGCCTGCCTCCCTTGGGGCTTCCCACTTCTGCTTCCAGCCCGGCTGCCATCGAGAAAGTCAGAAATCCCCAAACCCTCCCCAGAACAGCGCTGTTCTAGGAGAGCGTAACCCAGAGCTTTTCCCTTTGCCCTCCGAGGGCTGCTCGGGCTGCGGGGGTGAGCGGGCAGGGGCAGCCTCTGCCCCTTCTCCCTCCGTGTTGACCTTGCCCTGTTTGTTTTACCCGGCCGGGGCAGGCTGAGCAAACAGCGGATGCTGGGGCTCCGGCGGCGGCCACTCTCCAGCCCGCTCAGTCGCAGGAGGGCTGCGCTCCCGGATGCCCACCATGAGGCTGCTGCTGCCTGTCCTGGCGCTGGCCCTGCTCGCCCCGGCCCGTGCTGCTGAAGGTGAGCCCCAGCCCCGCTCGCGGCCCGCGGGTGCAGCTGGCGTGGGGACGGGGTGACGGTGGGGGAGCCCTGGGTGAATCCCCCCATTGTGGTCCTGCACAAATCGGGGACCGTGGCTGCATTGGGGGGGGGAGTGGGGAGTGGTGCCCCCGTAGCCCCCGGGGGTGGGTGTCCATGTTGGGTCCCCTCAATCTGGATGTGACCGCATTTGCCTTCACCCCGCGGTGCTCCTTCCATGCCTGGTATCCCTTGCAGAGTCCTGTGAGGGTCGCTGCGATGAGGGCTTCAACGCGATGCAGAAGTGCCAGTGCGACACCCTCTGCGTGTACTACCAGAGCTGCTGCAGTGACTACTCCACCGTCTGCAAAGCCAAAGGTACCGGCCCCGCCACCCCCCATGCTCCTGCCACCGGCCTCGGGGTTCCTGGAAGCGTCCCAGGCCACCAGCTCTGGCCCTGCTCTGCACACACCCATGTCTGCAGGGTGATGGCAGGGCTGGGATTTAGCGCTGGGGTGCTGCTGTGCCGGGTGTTTTCGGCATCCAGCTCAGTGCCGCCTATAGCGTGTGGCCCCGCGGGTCTGAGAGCACCCAAACCCTGCGTGGGGACACCCAGGGCTCCCTGGGACTGACCTGTCCCCTCCCGCAGTGACCCGGGGAGATGTCTTCGCCTTGCCAGAGGACGACTACCTCGACTACAACCTCCCTATCGACACCGGCACGGTGCCGCCCACCGGGGCAGCAGCGCCCACAAGAGCTCCCACGGAACCCCCCACGTTCCTGCCCACGGTGTCGGAGGACGAGTTCGGCACCGAGGAGCCGCTGCTGGAGACGGAGGAGCCCGTGCAGGAGCTGCCCACCACTAACCCCTCCGACGGGATCACGGATCAGGGCCCCGAGGATGAAACTGAGGAGCTGTGCAGCAGGAAACCTTTCAATGCCTTCACCGACCTGAAGAACGGATCCCTTTACGCTTTCCGAGGTACCCTGGGGCAAAGGGCCCTGGCACGTACCGCCAAGCTGGAATCCTACCTCCCACATCCCCTCTCTCTGCAGGGAAGTATTTCTACGAGCTGGATGAGAGCAGTGTGCGGCCTGGCTACCCCAAGCTCATCAGCGATGTCTGGGGCATCGAGGGCCCCATCGACGCGGCCTTCACACGCATCAACTGCCAGGGCAAGACGTACCTCTTCAAGGTGGGTGCCAGATGTCCCCAAATCACCGTGGCTGTCCCCAGAGCACCTGTGCCTGGGGACTCCACACCGGTTTGCTGACCCCCGTCCCCCCCCCGCCCCCGTCCCCGTTGCACCCCCAGGGCAGCCAGTACTGGCGCTTCGACGATGGGGCCCTGGACCCCGGATACCCGCGCAACATCTCCGACGGCTTCGAAGGCATCCCCAACAACATCGACGCTGCCTTTGCCCTCCCGGCGCACAGCTTCCACGGCAATGAGCGAGTCTATTTCTTCAAGGGTAAGGCACGAAACCACCCCGATGCCCACAGGGGCTGTGAGTGCCCGAGCACCGCGCTGACAGCCCCGCGTCCTTCCCGCAGACAAGTACTACTGGTCCTATGACTTCGCCCACCAGCCCACGCAGGCCGAGTGCGAGAAGTCCTCGCCCTCCACCGTGTTCAACCACTACGCCTTCATGAACCGCGACAGCTGGGAGGACATCTTCCAGATCCTCTTCGGCAGCAGGATGAGTACGCGCAGGGCCAGGATGCGGCGCGGTGCCTGGGGCTGCGGTGCCAGGCTGTGTGTGGGACCCCCCCTTGCCCCGACCCCCTGTGCTCAGCTCACATCCAACCCCTGCCACCCTCATGTCCCACGCTGCTGAGCCCGTCACAGTCACCTCACAAAGCAGTGTTACTCTCGGGGGCTGTTTATTCCCACGGGAGCTAAAGATGTTGTAGGAAACCCCAACACAAGGCAGGAGAAATGAGAGGAGGAGAAGAGGAGAGGGTGCTCAGCACCAGCGGGGCTGTTCCCAGCCTTGGGGTTGGCGAGGGTCGGATCCAGGCTCTGCCTCCCCGTGTCCCCATCACACATCCCATCCGGGTGGGGACCCTTCGGAGCACCCTTATGCCATGGGACAGGTGCTGGGAGCTGTCTGTGGGGCAGACGCTGGCTCCTGCACATCTCTTCTCCCCCCTAACTCTCCCTCTGCCTCCCTGCCAGTCGGGGCGAGCAGCCCGCGGTACATCAGCAGAGACTGGCGGGGGGTCCCCAGCCGGCTGGACGCTGCCATGGCCGGCAGGATCTACGTGGCATCGCAGCAGCCCCGCCGGAGGAAGTCCCGCCGCCAGCGCAAGAGGTACAAGAACCAACGGTCGCTGAATTTGGGGTTCTGGAGCTGGCTGCAGAACGACTCCGACTCCACAGACGCCGAAAGCGACTGGCTGTCGGGATCCCAGTGCGAGACCCTCCAGAGCGTCTACTTCTTCGTCGGGGGTGAGTCTGGGGAGCTGCGGGACGGGG
Organism: Cygnus olor; assembly: GCF_009769625.2. Classification (NCBI taxonomy): domain Eukaryota; kingdom Metazoa; phylum Chordata; class Aves; order Anseriformes; family Anatidae; genus Cygnus; species Cygnus olor. The sequence goes on along the minus strand of NC_049188.1, from coordinate 6,711,573 downwards.
ACCCCCTGGGGCTGGGGGGGCTCCTCTGGCTCTGTGCCATCCCTGAGCCCTGGGACGCCGTGGGGCTGGCGGCGAGGGCTCGCAGCAGCCCCAAAACCATGCTGACAGCCCCCTCTGTCCCCCCCTCAGACAAATACTACCGCGTCAACCTGCGCACCAAGCGCGTGGACCTGGTGCAGCCCCGCTACCCACGCTCCATCGCCCAGTACTGGCTGGACTGCCCGCAGCCCGGGGAGGAGAGCACCTGAAGCGGGCCCAGCACCATGGCCCGTAGCTAGACCAAAATAAACCACGAGCGCCGTGCAGGCTGGAGGGTCGGTCGGTCTGTCTGTCTGTCCGTCAGGGCGAAATTGGCCACCCGTGGGCCGTGTGGTCCTTATGCTCTGTTGTGCCCCGGGGGGCTGTGGTTGTGCCCCCAACTGTAGCCAGGCTGGGGCTGGTTACAGGGTGCAGGGTCCCCTCTGCTGGTCCCGGCTCCGGTGCGGCTCTGGCAGCTCAGATCTGCTCCGCCAGCCAGCCCGGGGCCTCCTCCCACTGCGGCAGAGGGACAGCTCCAGCGGCTGGCAGCCGGGAGCCGGCAGGGTCAGGTCTCCAGCACCCCAGGATCAGGCCCGCAGCCCCATGGGGCAGGTGCCAAACCCTGAGGCTCTTCCCATCCCTCCCCGCTCACCTCCAGGCTCCAGCAGGCCTGGGCCTGGCCACGGTGGGGCCGAAGGCACGACCCTTCTCTCGGGGCTGGGCCAGCGCTCGGGGCCCGGTGGCTCCCGGCTGTCCCGTGGCACCGGGTGCCGCCGAGACGAGCTCCTGCTCCTTCCCTGGCTCCTGCCATGAGCAAAACCCTGACTTACCACCTCCCCACATCCCCGGGGCTTTCCCGAGATTATGCCCTCGGGTCGGCCCCATCCCCATCTCTCACCGCTTTCCCTGGTGTGGCCGGGAGCCGGGCAGAGCTGCATCCTCCTGGCTGGGCAGCGGGATGCCGAGGGGGACCGGCTGTGGCATGGGGAGCCCCGGCAGCACCTGGGGACCGAGCGGAGCTGTCAGGGTGCTGCTGCGCCCTGCCTGCCCCCTCGGAAAGGACACAAACCATACCTGGGGCACGATGGCATCAGGCAAACCGGGGCAGCACTGGGGGCAGCCGGAGGCAGGAGGCAGTTTCTGTAAGAGGGAGAGGGCAGAGGGTGTTTGTGCAGCCTCCTTGCAGCCCACGCGGGGATGCCCGTGGTCCCCGCGCTCACCGGCAGCTGGTGCCCGGAGGCGGGTGTCGCGTGGGGCTGCCGGAGCTGCGTGGGGTGGCCGAGCGGGACGTGGGTGCTCCGGAGAGGGACCTGGCTGCCGCAGGAGCTGCGGGGCCCTCTGCAGGATGGGACGGCTGGGATGTCACCGCCAGGGTCTGGGGACTTGTGGGGCCGCCTGGGGAGCAGTGAGGGAGCAGGGCAGGGCATGGGCAGCCTCCAGCGAGCCTCCAAGCCCTGCCTCCAGAGCCTCCCTGAAGCAAACATCCACATCCCTGGGAGAGGCAGGCACTGAGTGCTGCCCGGCCGGGGGCGCTCTGGCTGCTCCTCCGGCTCCTGGAGCCCCTGTTTGTGGGTCCCGCATGTGCCAGCGGGACCCCCCCCCATACCTGAGCTGCTCGTTCTCCACCACGAAGTCCCGCAGGAGGCCGTAGAGGCTGGGCCAGGCTGGGGCTCCCTCCGACAGGAGCTGCCCTTCGGGTGGCCCCATGTGGCCGTACCTGCCCGCCCAGCCTGGCTGTGCCCCCGGCCTCGGGGGGGTCCCCAGCACCTCCCCACTCCTCGTCGGCACCGTGGGCAGGCAGAGCTGCTGGCGCAGGGAGAGGTTCTCCAGCTGCAGGGCCCGGATCTCTTCCTCCAAGGTTTGCAGCAGCTTCTCCCGGGGGACCTGGGAGCACGACGGGGTGGCTCGGGGGGGGGTCCCGGCAGCGGGGCTGAGCATCCTGCCCCTGCCTACAGCCGTACCCTGTTGGCCACGGGTCTGGTGGTGACCCTGCAGGCTCGGCTGGCATAGTGCAGCGTGCTCAGCGTCTCCGAGAGGCAGCGCGAGGATGGGGAGATGCAAGCGACCTGCCGCCGACGAGGAGGAGCCACAGGTGAGCCTCCAGCCAGGGTCATTCCCATCCCCATCCAGCCTTCCCCTCCGTGGGGCAAGACCCCGTGGCTCTGTGCACCCCGAACCCCCCTGCCCAGCCTCCTCCATGCACGTACCATCAGCGTGACGCCCCAGCCGCTCAGGGAGCGGGCCAGCAGCCGGGTGAGCTTGCTGTCCCTGTAGGGAATGTGTGTCCGCCTCCCTTGGGGCTTGGCCAGCAGGGAGATGCAGTGTCCTGAGGGAGGACGAGCCACAAAGCATGTGTTGGGGCTGTGACGGGGTCCGGCAGCCGCTGCAGGGGGTCCCCAGCTCTTACCCAGCGCCAGCAGGCTGCGGTTGATGTTGTTGGCCTCCACGCAGAGCTCCCCGGTGGAGCTGGTGTCCTTCACCCGCTCGCTGCCGGCCAGGTCCACGAAGCACAGCGTGCCCTGCTTGCTGGGGCTGGTGCTGGGCTGGAGGTGGGGGCGACACACACTGCGGGGTCATGCTCTGGTCCTGCGTCCCTCCTGCCCCTTCCCCGTTGCCCACTGCAGTGTCCAGCCCCACCAAAACATCCTCGGGGAGCAGGACACAGCCGCAGAGCCAGGGCCCCCCCAGCCCTCCCCCGTGTGCCCGGAGCAGGATTTGTGCTCACGGCTCGGCTGCGGATGTGGATGGTCAGGAGAGCGTGGCTGCGGCTCGAGTGCCTGTTGAGGGCGTGCGCAGAGGTCCGGCGCCTCCGGGAACCTGCCGGGATGGAGAGCTGCAGGGGGGGCACGCCGCCCCGTGCCCAGCACCACCACCGCTGGGTCCAGCACCTCCCGAATGTGCCCCACGTGGCCCCAGCCCCGGCACCTTGCAGGAGCAGGTCGACGATGGCCTCCAGGCTCTCAAAGTCCACGCTGAGCTGGTTCTCCGCGTAGAAGCCACGGGTTTTGCTCCAGCGCAGGGGCAGGGTGCACGGCGGCCCAGGGCTCAGCAGGTCCCTGACCTGGGGGGGACGGCGGAGGGGAGGCAACAGGGCCGGGGCACGGGGTGGCAGCGGGGCCGGGCTGGGCGGCCGTGCAGGCACCTACCTGCTCGTTGTAGATCTCCAGGTAGGAGGCACTGAGGGCCAGGCTGGGGCTGTGGCTCCGGCTGTGCTCCAGGAGGCAGGCGAAGGATCTCTGCATCAGCCCCAGCACAGCCGGGGCCGCCGGCTGGGCCTCGCTCTGCGGAGGCCGAGCGGTCATGTCGCGTCCTCACCTCCCGCCCGCTCCCACCACGGGGCGTGAGGAGCCCATCCTGCCATCGGGGCTGGTGCTGTACCTGCCCCAGAGGCCCCATCAGGGTGTAGGTCTTCCCCGAGCCCGTCTGTCCGAAGGCGAAGACGGTGCAGGAGAAGCTGGGGAAGGAGGCCGAGCCTCAGGCATGGCCCCAGGCTGCGGTGTAGAGATGCCACCTCCCGGCCCCGTCCCGGCAATGCAGACCTCCCGGTGAGGCCTGCACGGCTCCCGCGTGGTGGGGACGTGGGGATGGGGGGGCTCACGGGGGGGGCTCACCCGTCTATCGCCAGCTCCACCAGCTGCCTCATCCCGCTGCCCTCGAAGACGGCCTCCTGCGAGGCGCCCACGTCGAAGACGGCGCTGAACCCGAAGGTGGCGTCGTGCCTGGCCGCGCTCACCTGGGGACGGTGGCGGTGGTTCGGGGCGGGGGGGGGGGACCACGGCCCCTGGCCCCCTTGGGGAGGTGGCACTTACGTGGACGGTGCCGTCGCCCAGGCTGTGCACCACCCGCCGGTCACCTCGGCGTGTCTCCGTGCAGGTCAGCGGCCGGACCCTAACCGGGGGGGTGAGGGGGGGGACACAGAGGTGTCACCGCGTGGAGACCCCGGGGAGCCCCGCTGTGCCCCTGGACCATGCAAGGCTGGTGCTGCGTCTGATCCCTGCCATGTCCCCAAGCCCACCGTGTCCTCCTTACCTTAGCACCACCCTCAGGCGCGTTTCTTTCCCCACCACGGGTCCCTCCTGCTCCGCTCCAGGGCTCCTTGGGGGAACAGGGGGCGGTGGGTGTCCCCACGTGCGGGGCACCCCGAGGACAGGGACCCACACCCGTGCTGTGCTCACCCTTTCCTCCTGTCCCCGCTGCGCCCCAGCGCCTGGCAGGGGACGGAGTGCAGCATCCCCCACATCCCCGCACAGGGACACCCCTGTCCCCCCCACCCCAGCGTTTTTGGGGTGCCAGCCCCCCCCTCCAGCCACCCAGGCGGCCACGTTGGCTGCTCAGGCCCTGGTCACTGTGGCACGGGGTGGCCTCAGTCCCCTCCATCTCCCGTGGACTTACGGTCGCCGCAGGCCCCGTGGGAGCGTTCTGGGCCTCGTGCCCTGTCGGGGCTCCCAGCCCCGCTCGCCCTCCGCCTCCATTCGCCCCCCGCACCCCTCGCTTGGGGCGGCGGCGGCGGCACCCGCTTGGCCCCGCTGGGAGCCACCGCCAGCCGGCCCCGGGCCGCCCCGCACAACTGGTACCACCGCTCGGTTAAACATTGACCCGTGCCAGCCCCGCGGGAGAGCCGTGGTGACACGGGGTGGGGGGGGAAGAGGCTGGGGGCAGGGGGTGGGTGCTGCACGGAGTCATCTTGTCCTGGGGACGGGGCGCGGGGGGGGTCGGTATCAGCTGGGCTCCCCGACGTGCTGGCACCGGACCCCTGAGCCCCCCTCCTTGGTCTGGGTTCCTCTGGGTGCCCGCTCTTGGGGGGAGCCGTCGGGGGGGGGGGGGGGCAGTGCTGGGAGCTGGCGGGGTTCCTGGGGCCGGAGGTGCTGGGGGCACCGTCCCCGAGCCCCGCGGGGTGCTGCCGTCGGGGGGGCACCCACTGGGGAAGCATCCCCGGGAGGCACCGGGAGAGAACCGGGGAGGGGAGCTGGGGGGGGGGGGGGGGGGGGGTGAGCACCGCCCGCCTGGGGCGGTCCCAGCCCCCCCGGGAGGGGATAAAAAGCGGGGCGGCGGCGGGGCCGGGGGAGCCGGGCAGGATGAGTGCGGCCCCGGGCACCTCCCGCGCCCCCCAGCCGCTGCTCCGCTTCCCCGACGGGGCGGGCGGACCGGGCGGCGGGCGGGGGGCGGCGGCGGCGGCGGGGGGGGAGAACCGGTCCCCGGGACCCCCGGGGGGGCCACGGAAGCGGCGGAGAACCACGTTCAGCCGGGGGCAGCTGTCGGAGCTGGAGCGGGCCTTCGCCGCCGTGCCCTACCCGGACATCGCCACCCGGGAGCGCCTGGCCGAGCTCACGCAGCTGCCCGAGGCCAAGATCCAGGTGAGCGGGGCCGGGGGACCCCCTCCACCCCCCTCCCACCCCCCCCCCACCCCCCGGCAGGGTGTCCCCAACCTCCTTCCATCCCTCCCGGTGTCTCATTGCCTCCCCCAGGTCTGGTTCCAGAACCGCCGTGCCCGCAGGATCCGCAGCGCCAAACCGGAGCCGCCGCCGTCGCCGCCACCCGGGGAGCGGGGTCTGCCCGTGGTGCCCCCCGACGGCACCGGCCCCGTCCCCGTCCCGCCAGCACCCCACAGCCCCGCTCGGGGCCTCCCCACCTCGCTGGGCTCCATCTCCGACCTCATCTACAGCGCGGCCATCACCAACCTGGGCGAGCCGTAGCCACGGCGAGGCCCCCCCCCCCCCCCCCCCCCCCCCCCCCGGCACCGGGGTTTATCGCCCTGATTTCATTAGGGTGCGGAATTACCGCCGGGCCCCACGGTCCCTGCGATGCCGTCCAATATCCTAAATGCCGGTGAGGCCGTGGCGGGGCCAGCTCCCGATCAGCTCCCCCCCCCCCCCCCCCGGCCTAATACCGCCTAATCTTTTGGAGAAATACCTTAATCTGAGGCAGTATCCGCGGATGATTGTGGCGCGGCCGCCCCTAATCCGCAGGCACGTTCGCAGGTGCCGGCAGATCTCCCCGTATCGGATATTAAAGCGTGGTCGCAGAGGGGCTTAGCTGCCATCAGAGCATTAATCACCGTGTCCTGCCCTGGCTTGGTGCCTGCCCGCCAGGTGTCTGCGTCCCCGGGGTCCGGCCGTGCCCCCCCCTCGCTGCAGGGCCCTGGGGGCACCCCGTGGGCTCCGCTCCGCGCTCAGCGGCACCGGAGAAGCCCCCGGGCTCCTCACGGGGCTGTTTTCCCTCCCCGTCCACACAAGCTGGGCGTCTTTTGGTGGGTCAGGCACAGAGCAAAGACCCCTCGCTGCCCTGTCTGCCCGCGGTGCCCCCCCACGGGGCACGGTGCTGCTCTGCGTCCCCCTGTACTTCCTCCCCCCCCCCCCGCGGGGGCTCCAGGCTCCTTTTGGCACCCCCAGCCGCAGGACTGCGGGTCAGGAGATGTGGCAGCCCCCCGGTGTGACCCTCTCCCCGTGTGAGGACTCGGTACGAGCTACGTGGAGGGGACGCCTGTTTGCTGAGCTTTTTGGGACAAGGCCAAGCTGGGCGTCAACCCCAACGCCGCCACACCAGGTGCTGTCGTCCTGAACAGCTCTGCGAGGAGGGGGGAAAGCTCCCATCGCCAAACGTGGGCAGGGCCAGGTACTGCCACGCTGGTCACGAGCGAGTAACGAGTGAGTAACGCGCTCCTTAAAGCACGTGGGGGGCCGGGTGGGAGCAGGGAGGACGGGCAAAGCGAGGGCGCTGCTTCCCGCAGGAGATGGAGCACGATGCGGGGTGCGGAGGGAGAGGGAAGTTTCGCGGCTGGCTGCGATGGCTTTGACATGCCAAGTCAGCGAGACGCATGGCAGGAAGGAGGTTGAAAACACAACGTTGTTTATTTCCAGAACGAAAGCACAGCGGCTTCACAGAGCTGGAACAGCACCAGCTCACGCTCCTCTCCGTGTTGGGGTGGTAAAAGTTCGCAGCCGTTCCCTCTTCTGCTCTGCAGCCGTAGGATTTTTAATCCACGATTCGTTTCGGGAACGTTAAGGAGCGGGAAGCGAGGTCCACCAGATGCCAACGCAGAGATAAGCCTGCCCCAAACAAATGCCTCCTGGGGTGGGCCAAAGCCTCCAGCACAGCACGAGCACCACAGCTCAGGGGGGATGCGCGTGGCTATAGCTTCCCAAGGTCCCCTTCGAGGGTCCGCACCATGACGTACAACTCCGCCAAGCCAACCACCGAGGCCACAATTACCGCTGAGAGGACGCGCTGAGGACACAAAAAGAGAGAAAAGTGACCACGTGTGAATGGTGAAGCTGCTGCTTGGTGCCGGGGAGCGTCTGCCGCTCCTGCCCGGCGGTGCAGAGCGCTCCACGAGCAGGCTCACTCACCGCCGCGGTCTCCGCGAAGACGTACTGGCTGCCCAGGTACGTGCAGGCAAACGCGGCCACCACGGTGACGATGAAGTTGAAGACGGTGATGACCACGGCTTTAACGGAGCGAACTGGAGAGAAGGGAAAAGAGGATTGCGTTTAGGTAAGGCTGGGAGAACAGGGCGGGGGGGCAAGGTGTAAAACTGCTGAGTGAATCTGCCTGCGACTGCCTCCGCTGGGCTACAGGAAGGCTCGAGAATTCACACGCTTCGTGACCCCGGAAGTATTTGCAAGATGGGCTGCTCTTTTACTTGAGGAACACTTCTGTGCATTAACTCCTGGCGAGATGCCGTTGCTCTGACAGGGAACGGCTGCCTGAGGCCAACTGCTAGCGACGCGACGGTTCCTGACTGACTTCTCTGCCTCTCGGTACGCGCTGCCAGGTGTCAGCCACTCACCTTGCCTCCCAAAGTCAGCTAGGGTCCCACCTCGGTTCATGTCCTAAAAGAAGGGATTAAAACAACTTGTGTTCTGTTGTATTTTAACGTTAACTGCAGAATAAAAGCAATACCAATACCCTCTCCTGTCCCTAGGATCCAGTCAGAAGTTTGGGAAGCTCCCGCGGGGCCCTCCACAGAGATTTCTGGATTTATGCTTGTGGTCTGATTCAGTGACAACAAGAAGGGGTAATTTTTAATCAGAGCATTTCTTGGACATCTCTTATGTGGAGTCTGCAGGTCTGTCTTTAAGAGACCCTAGAGGATTTCACCTTGTCATCTGACAAGCACGGGCTTGTCAAAACAGTCACTGTTCACAAAGATCTCACTCAACCCAGTTTTTACCTTGACACGAATGACCTCAGTTTAAAACTGTAGTAAATGTAGAACAGTTCAGAAAATGGCAGCACAAATGCTCACAGTAAAATACTTACCTAAAATGCTTAGTTTCCCAGATCAAAACCTGACATCTTTTGGCAAGATGAGCTGCTCCAAAAAGTCAGTGCCTTCTATTCCACTCTCCCCATATCCCTGTCCTGCCTGTCTGGCCTCAGCACCGCATCTATTGTCCCCAGGTATTCACAGCGTGCGCTCCTTAGGTCCCTGTCCCCCTCCCCTCTGCACTGCATTCATTCTGTACGAAAATTTATTTGGCTGTTGGGTTGTTTTTGGCCATGCTTTTGAGGATGAATCACGATGGGGCAGTCAGCAATGCACAGACACACGTGAGAGCGTCATAGGTTTAGAAAGCTAAGAAACTTCTCCCGTTCTTCACGCCAGTACCAGCTTGAAGACGAACTGGTGGGTAACACGGGTGTGACAGGGCAGGGTGGTTTTTCTGCCTTTAAGACAGATGGATTTTCATTCTCCCGGCCCCTCGGTTTTGCCTCAGGAGCATCGAAGGCAATACAGGAGGGGTGGGACCTCTCGGGGTGCACGGTGGGGGAGCCATCCTTGTCTAGGCCCCTCACCTGGCCGGTGACGTTGCGGGTCATCCGCCGGTACTCCTCGTTGGCCAGCCTGGCCTTGATCCGCTCCAGCCGCGCCACCAGCTCGGGGTTCTGGGGGCAGAGCGGAGCTCCCGTCAGGGCCGCGGGACGAGGGGGCCCCCAGCCCGCCCCCGGCCCTCACCTACCCGCGGCTGCACCGGCACCTCGGGCACGGCGATCTCGCTGCCTTCCAGGAGCTGGTAGAGGAACAGCGGCGACCCTGCGGGCGGGACAAGGGGGCGGTTAGCGGAGATTAACGGAGATTAACGGCGGCGCGGCCCGGCCGAGCAGGCCCGGCACAGCCCACCTGCCTCCCGCAGCCCGCCGTGCAGCCTCCTCAGCAAGCTAAAGGGCACCAGGGCACCCTCAGACCCCACGGCGTCCCGCAGCTCGTCCCGCAGCGCGGCGGGGAGCCCGGCCAGCTCCTCTCCCTCCACCGCTCCCCTCAGGCGCCGCCCGGCCCTGACGGCGGCCGCCATTTTGGGCCGCGGCCTCCCTCGCCTAGGCGACGCGGGGCACCATAGAGAGGAGCGGGCTAGAGCGCCCCCTCGGCGGCAAGGGAGGGGGGAGCGGCGGGGGGGGGGGGCGCGCGGGGCACTGTGGGCCGGCGGCGGGATGTCGGGCGGCGCGGCTCGGCGGTACGTGGCGGCGGCGCTGGGCCGGTGCCGGGCCCGCGGGCTGCCGCTGTGGGAGCCGCTGAGGGAACGGCTCCCGGGACGCGGGGCGCCGCCTCTGGGAGTTGGGGGAGGAACGGCGGCCGCCGCCGTCCTGTCGCTGTTGCCGCCGCGGAGGCACCTGTCGTCGCGGTGAGGCCTTGGGGGGGGGGGGGCGGCGCTGAGGGGGTTTTGGGGGTGCTGAGGGGCGTAGGGGGGTGCTGAGGGGGTTTTGGGGGTGCTGAGGGGCGTAGGGGGGTGCTGAGGGGGTTTTGGGGGTGCTGAGGGGCGTAGGGGGGTGCTGAGGGGGGTGGGGTGCTGAGGGGGGGTTAGAGGGGTGCTGGGGGGTTATGGGGGTGCTGAGGGGGGTGAGGGAGCGCTGAGGGGGCCGTGGGGGGCTTTGGGGGTGCTGAGGGGGATTGGTGGTCGCTGAGGGGGGCTGTGAGGGGGTTTAGGAGGGTGCCGGGGCGGGTTAGGGGGTGCTGAGGGGGCTGTGAGGGGGTTTTGGGGGTGGTGATAGGGGGTTGGGGGGCGCTGACAGGGGTGAGGGGGTGCTGAGGGGGCTGTGAGGGCGTTTGGGGGGTGCTGAGGGGGGTTGGGAGGTGCTGAGGGGGTTTAGGGGGTGCTGGGGGTGGTTGGGGGGCTTTGGGGGGTGTTAGGGGGCTTTGGGGGATTTTGGGGGTGCGGAGGGGGCTGTGCAGGGGTTTTGGGGGGCACTGAGGTTGGTGAGGGGGCACTGAGGGGGTGTTGGGGGTGTTGAGGGAGTTGGGAGATACTGAGGGGGGTTTTGGGGGTGCTGAGGGGGGTTGGGAGATGCTGAGGGGGTTTTGGGGCGCTGGGTCACTGTGGGAGGTGGGCCTGGAGTAGATGGGGGGGGGACCTGGGGTAGGGGGTGCTGAGGGGGGCTGGAGAGGTGAGGTGGGAAAGGAGGGGTTTTGGGGGTCTGAGTGGGGACAAGGTGGGAAAGAGGGGGCTTGGGGGGGGGCGAGGTGGGAAAAGGGGGAATCTGGCAGTGTCTGGGGGGTGAGGTGGGAAAGAAGGGATCTAGGAGGGTCTTGGGGGGGGGGGGGACAGGTGGGAAAGGTGGGATCTGGGGGTGTCTGCGTGGCGAGGTGGGAAATGAGGGTTGGGGGGGGGGGTTCTGGGAGTGGAGGGCCAGGGAGCAGGGCTCTGGCAGGGGCGCGCAGTGCCCTCCAGGAGGCTCAGGGCTGGGGCTCAGCTCTTTGTGCACCCTGCACAGCGCGGTGCTGGGGACAAGCCGCCTCTCTGCTCCTAGGAACCGTCCCGAGGGCAAAGTGCTGGAGACAGTGGGGGTGTTCGAGGCACCGAAGCAGCATGGCAAATACGAGACGGGCCAGGTGGGTGCTCCTGGGGGGCGGCGCTGACCCTCCAGGCTCCTTCCACAACCGTTGGGTAGCTGCGGGATCCGCAGCGTAGTAGTAGAAGGCCAGAGGTTTCACAGATCGCTGTGCCTCGTCCCTGCTGTGTCTGCAGTTTGTCAGTCATCTGACAGTAGCAAGTTGATAAGAATCTGCGCCGTGACAGAGCCGCTCGTGCAGAGATGTTTGCTCTGCGGGTTTTATTTAGGCGTTTTCTCCCCTTAGCAGCAAAAGAACCGGTTGCTGAATCTGAGACACAACAACTAAACTTGTCATTGGTGCGTGTACGACTCGCGGATCTGTTTGTGTTCCTGAGCAGTCCCTTCTGTCCTGCTCTCCTTTCTGCACTTGGGATGTTCCAGTGCTTTATTACTGGTGTAGCCATTCGGTTTTATGGGATAGAGACGACATGAATTTGTTCTCTCGTCCCAAACTGTTTATGTTCCCTTTTTGTTTCTGCTTTGTAGATCAGTTAAAAGATCTATATTTTTCTTAGATATTTTCAGAAAAGGGGCTTCTGGGTTCATGTTTCCTGTTGTATCTGAGCTGATTGAAGCCAGCTGTGTATTCAAATGCAATTATTTGTTCCTTTCAGCTCTTTCTTCACAGCGTGTTTGGCTATCGAGGGATAGTTCTGTTTCCCTGGCAAGCCAGGCTCTATGATCGAGATGTTGCTTCTCCTGTCACAGAAAAGTAAGGATTCTTCCATGCCTATTTGGTATTATACTGCTACGTTTATATTATACTGCTACGCTTCCTAGCAAGTTTCCTGCTTTTTGAGGACAGTGGTGCAGTTCTGTTTTGCGTGAAGATAAACTGGAAGAGAGGTGCTCAAATAAGAGACATTGCATTAATTTGCTGTTAGAGACTGGATGGAAGTAGGAAGGAAGAGTGTGGGTGTGTGAGAGAGAGAGAGAGAAATGGAAAAAAAACATCCTGTCATCTTTTTAATAAAGCAAAACTTAATTTTGCTTTGCTTAGTTTAACCTGCTCCTGTGTTTAAAGTTACAGGCTGCTTCCTTCATAGGTTGCCAGTGAGTTGGCTTTGTCAGCTCCCTTCCTTCCAACTCCCCCCTGCCTCCACTTTCAGCCCCCTAGGCCGAGTTCATCCTTCTGTTTGAGTTCACTTCTCTGCTCTCTTCAATTCGTTTTCCCCTGGCTCGTTTTGGAGGTGTGCCAGTGAGCGTGCATTTGGACTTGCAAAGGGGTGAGAAGTGAGCAGAGAGAGAACAAGAGGGCAGTAGAAATACCTGCCCCAGCCAGGACACTGGGCTGAGCAGAAAAAACTTCTGAGTTGTCTGAAAAGAGAGATGTGCTGTGAGAAACGCCGTTGGTTGTCACCTCGTCTCATCTAGCGGTGTATGAGGGAGTTTAACTCGGATGGAACTGAATGCTTACGGCCTGCGAAATGTATTTTAAGAAATGGTTGTGAATGTGCTTGGTCCTGTTAACAAAGGCTTGCTGCCGTCTTGAAGTGAGCTCCCTCCCGTTCCGAGTCCCAGCTGAAGCAGGGGTTGGGGTGCGTGCACTTGAGCTCAGTGCTCTGCTTTTCTGTTCAGGAGTGAGAACGCGGCAGGCCATGGTTCCAAGGAGGTCAAGGGCAAAACGCATACTTACTACCAGGTGCTCATAGATGCCCGGGATTGTCCGCATATAGTAAGTAACGGATGTCATCTTGGTATTGAAACTCAAATATCTTCTCTGATGCGAATGCTTTCCTCTCAGTGGCCGTAGATCTAAGTGGTTGTGATGGCTAGCTTGGGTCTTTGTCCTGGGATCGTTTGGAACTTGTAGGGCAAACTTGTTTTTCAAGCCGTAATTTCCCTGAGAAAAATATTCTGGAACATCATGTGACTGTTTTCTGGATAATGTTTACCCTTTCCAAGCTCACTTCCTTATCCTGTCGGCATTCCTTTTCTGGAGCACGTAAGTGATTATAAACGTGGCTTGCAGCACGGAAAATGTTTTCCACTTGTTTGAGAGAAAAATCAGTCCAGAGGAACTTAAAGGTGGAAATGTTCTGAGGTGAATTGGTTACATAAAGCAAATCTTATATGCTGTAGAAAGAACAGTAGTAAACTGAAGCATAAGTGGAAACTGACCTTCAACAATCCGTTCTGTGAAAGACTTAAGCCTCTCTTTTCTCAGTCTCAGAGATCACAGACAGAAGCAGTGACGTTCCTGGCAAATCATGATGACAGCAGGGCCCTCTATGCCATACCAGGTGAGTAAGATGCGCCTCTAACCTCTGTGGAGATGTGGGTTGTCGTGAGGTGAGCTCAAAACAGTCGTGAGCAGTCGACTCCTGCCAGTGAAGCGGCAGTGCACTTAGCGCATTCCTGTAGTAGACCTGTCTGCGCTTTAGGGCCCTGCTAGAAAAAACGGAATTACTGAAATGTGTGAGGCCCTTTTGGAGAGATGGAAGTTGGGCAGACTCCGATCAGATAAAGGCATAGATATCTGAGCTAGTGATATACGAATCCCATATGCAGACCTTGTTGCATACAAGCTATTCTGCTTTATTTATTTTTATTTATCACCAGGACCGCTAGCTAGATCTTTCATCACGTGCATTTCCTGCCCAAAGTCCTTCTGTGACTTTGCAGCCAGTGTGTGTTTAGCAGAGAATTCATCCTATGGAGAAATCTCCCAGGAGAATGCTGCTGAGTTTATTACTTGCCTGTTTCCTCCCTTCTTGCTTGCAGTCATGGTATCAACGTTGGTTTCTGCTACCAAGTCCTTTTAGTCCTTTTATTAACTTCTCGCTAGTGGGATCTGTTTCTCTGTCGGGGACTTCTGAGCTGCTCTTTGCTGGAAGTTCAACTGCTTTTGGGGTTTCTTTTCCAGGTTTAGACTACGTAAGCCATGAAGATATCCTTCCCTACAGCTCCACCGATCAGGTGCCCATCCAGCATGAGCTCTTTGAGAGGTTTCTCATGTACGACCAAACAAAAGGTAATTTCTGTCCCCTGAGGTAAATCCCCAGAGCCAGCCAGATGCTTGGGGTATTTTGTGACAATTATCCAGAGGCCGTTGTCCTGGATACGGTGTGAAAATCACGGTCTGGCTTGGATTTTGTCACAGTAAAGCCTCTTTTAAGTAATTGTGACTCTGAAGGCAGTTGCCTGGGGATGTGGGGGGCACCCTGGCTACAACATGCTTACGAACTCCAGTCTTTCCCTCCCCACAGTTCCACCTTTTGTAGCAAGGGATACGCTGTGTGCGTGGCAGGAAAAGAACCACCCCTGGTTGGAGCTCTCCGATGTGCACCGAGAAACCACAGAGAACATCCGAGTCACAGTCATCCCTTTCTACATGGGCATGAGGGTAGGTGTGTGTTGCATCTTGCTGCGTTAGTTCTGTGGGCTGGTTAACTTGCATGTTTTCCTAAGGGCTGCTTGCTCGCTGAAGGCACCTTCTGCTTACGGGAGAAAGTACTTTCTAATCCCTGTTGTAATTTCGTTGTCATTACGTCCAGCAGAGGTATGAGTATGAAAATATTTGTCGTTAGTATTTTGGAGAACAGCTCCTGCAGATTGGCTTTCTCTTGTTATTTGTAGGATGGGGAATACCCTGGGCTTCTCTGCAGAACGCTGTTAGCAAGATACTTAGCAAGACTTGTAAACTGGTCCTTTACTGCCTCAGTTGCAGCTGGGCACGTGCGTAAGGTGGCACCGAGGCCATCTGCCCAGATAACGAGCCCGTTATCCTGCCCAGTGGTGAGGTCTGTGGGTGTTGACCCGTTTCCCGTCTCTAATGCAGGTTCGAGGGTTTGGCTAAAGACTCTGGATTTAGCTGATAACCACGCACACTCGATAGCGTAGCACCTTCACGTGGGCCACCCGAAATAATAAGGCTCCAATAGACTTCTGAGCGGGAGGGCTGGGAATTACAGCAGCGGTTTGATTTCTGAGTACAGCTGCTGTGTGCCTGCGCTGTGACGGGTGAAAGTTGTGGTGTGGCATTGCAGCTTCTGTGGAGCCCAACTGATGTTTGTCCTAACCTCGTCAGAAAAGCAGGTGCCTGAAAGCAAGGAAACGGGTGTTTCTAGGTCTGTAGAAAGTGCGTAATTAACATGGAGATCAACCCTCCCTAGTCATGAGATCCCTGCAAAGCTCCCACCTCACGATTACGTGTCTAGAGCAGAGCCAGTGCCAGGCGGTAACTGCTGGACCGCTTCGGAGAGCAGCTGTCTCTGTGCTCGTGTGAGTCGGCTGCGTCAGTCTGGCGTGGAGCGAGAGCCCCCGTGCTTGTGCTGTGCTGACAGCTGAAGAGGTTTTGGCGCTGAGCGTTGAAGGGCAGCTGCTAAAGTCTTTTGTTTCTCTTGACAGGAAGCCCAGAATTCCCACGTCTACTGGGTAAGTGCCTTTTGTTTTGCGAAGCAGCTAAAGGGAAGGAGTTTATTTGCTGTGGCATCGTTGCGGTGTGATAAGCTCTGAGGGAGAGTCGCCCTTGCCTGGCAGCTGTTTGCCAGTATCGGCTGTGGGTTATCAACTGTTTGCAACTGATTCTCGTTAATAACTATTTTTCTTCCGTCCAGTGGCGCTACTGTATTCGCTTGGAGAACCTTGACAGTGAAGTGGTACAGCTCCGAGAACGGCACTGGAGGATATTTAGCTTGTCTGGCACCTTAGAAACAGTGCGAGGCCGCGGTGTTGTGGGAAGGGTAGGTATTGTGCCGCTTCTTTTGGGAAGTGAGCTCTTTGCTGGAGTCTTCTCGCTTGGATTGGTTTGCCAGTAAATTTCTTAGCAGGCAAAAGAAATACGTGGAGTAGAAAACAGGCAGTGGAAAAAAAAATCACGTAAGCTTTTTATCTGTTGTTAGTTTGTGCGAACTGAAACTTCACGGTGAGTATTACAGAATGCTCCTAGATGACTGATAATGGGGAAACTGGAATAATACTTGGTTCTGGTGCTACTCACCGGGCAGGTGGTTTGCCACGTAGCTGGGAGCGATGCTGAGGTGTTAAGAAACAGAAAAGAGGAACTGGTGCCAAATGCCAGTGTGAAGATTTGCGATTCTCTTTTTCTTCTCGCTGTGTAAATTTCCTGTTGATGCCCCTCTGTGGAGGAATCTTAGGATCCGTTGCTGACGTAGAGCGGTCTCTTCTTGTCTTCTCAGGAGCCGGTTCTATCCAAAGAACAGCCAGCGTTTCAGTACAGCAGTCACGTCTCCCTGCAGGCATCCAGCGGCCACATGTGGTAAGAAGCACTTGTCACTGCGGTAGTGGTTTAGATGTAGGACCCCACGGCGCTGAGCTGGGATGCAGAGTTTGCAGTCTGGAGTTGTGGCTTAAAGGTGGGCGGAAGCGGACTGGACGGGACGCGTTTGGTAATTAAAAGGGGTCTTTGTATGAGCGGCTTCTTGGTGGTAGTAATCCCAGCTAGCGGTAAGGTGATCTCTTGGTTCTCTGCACCAAGAGAGGCTCCAGGCTAACTTCTCCTCCTCCTCCTCTGGTCTGTGCTGGACTGGACTGAAAAGACATGAAGCAATTCTCCATCATCTTCAGCTACGCTCAGCTTCTGCCCCTTTCGGTGCTTGGTGCAAGGGACGAGGCTTCACGCTGACGTTTCCCTAGGCAGCAGAGGTGTGTGCACAAGGATTCCTCCTCTCTGGAGAGGACTGCCCTTTTGCTGGGCTTTGATTCTGTCCCCGAGTGAAGCTGTGCAGTTCTGTGTCCACAAAGAATTAGCGTGTGGGGTTACTCCAGCTAAGGCCTTCAGTTTAATTTGCACCCAAGTCCCCCCCTGTCTAAGTGGAAGTAGGAAAGTGCTCAGCCTGAGGTGTTTTTCTGCTGTGCTGTGGGGTTAAGGCAATTTCCTCGTTTTACATTTCAACTGGGTTAGCACATTCAGTGTCGTCTCTGAAGAAGAAACGTGCAGCCACCTCTCGCCTGCTGTGCGACAGGTCTCTCTGGCTTTCAGTAAATCTGTTTCAGATGCTAAGCTGCCTTGGAACTGCCTTTGAGTTGGGAAAAATGTGAGAGCAGCTTTTTGTCTACGAGATACACCCGTGTTTGACATGTTAGGCATTTTGAATTGCCTGAACGTATGTCCTGGGGAATAGAAATAGGTTTAGTGTTTTGATTTATTTTTTTTTCTGCCCCCTCTCTCTGCATGCACCCTGAAGGGAAGGAGATAAAGGTTCCGAAGTTCGGAAGCTGCTCAGCTTGAAGTCTTGTTTTCTGTTGTGTGCTTTCCGTGCTGTGAGACCTGTTATTCTCCGCAGCCCTCTTGCCCATGTTCTGCAGTGCAGTGGTCTGCGTTTCAGGGCAGTGAGACTGCTTCCAGGGACATGGCAAATCCCTTGCGTGTTCAGGGACAGCCAGATTCAGTTCTTCAGTGCCCTTTTCTGAAATGCAAAGTAGAAGCTGTTGCAAGTTGCATCTGTAATGAGATTTTGTATTATCACAGACGACTGGAGGAGCTTCTGCCAAGAAACAGGCGTCTGAATTTATTTGTAATCACGTTTGTAAAAATAGCGCTGTTGGTTCTGTCTCCTGTGGGATGGGTGTGAGGTAAACACTGCTGCAGATGCTTGGAGTGCGCTTACCTCCTGGAGGATCCGCTCATGACATCTTTATTCAGGAAGAGCGTATTAGAGATGTGATGTAAACTGCCCGGGAGTCTTCCAATAAATGAGTCATCTTGGCAGAGATGTTCTCGCTGCTGAACCGACCTTGCAAATGCAGCCCCCGAGTCCCTCTGCAGGATATGGACGAGCTTGTTTCTTACCTCCTAGCTGCTGACGACTGGCTGTGTTTTCCCTGGCCTCAGCGTGATCTCTGCCGTTATTTTGCAGGGGTACTTTTCGATTTGAGAGGCCTGATGGCTCCCACTTTGACGTCCGAATCCCACCCTTTTCTCTGGAAAGCAACAAAGATGAGAAGACCCCCCCGTCCGGCCTTCACTGGTAGAGCAGCTCGAGTGCCGAGACCCACGGAGAACTGCGTGTGTTGTAGACCTTTGCCTCCCCATCATGCTGCAGCCAGGAACACGGAGCTTTTAAACATTTTAAACCATGCTCGTTTTTAACTGTTGTCTAACGGGGAGGCTTTTTTTGGGACTTTAGTACTGGCTCTCTCAGGCTGCTTGTAACCATAAGCTGTGTTACAGTTAACCCTTCCCTTCGTGGCACCTGCTGGGGTTGGAGCTGGGGGACGTAGACCTGTGCTGCCGCAGAAGATTTCCCCTCAGCGGGCCCGGACCCTCTCCACTGTGTTGTGAATTCTCTGCGATGTGAGGTTTCTCTAATAAACTGGCCCTTCCAGTTGCAACCAGTCTTCCTTTATAAACCGAGGCCTGGGGTTTGCCTCCAGCTTGCCCTGGCTTGTCGCTCCCTCCTCGCCCACGTGTAAAGCGGAGTTGGCCCAAACAAAGCAGCGGTGAGGATGTTTTTAGGGAGCAGGGACGGGAACAGCTCGGCTTCCCTCACGAGGCGCGGCCTTCCTGCAATGCAGCTGCTTTCTGGGATCTAGCCGGCGTGTGGCAGAGCAGCCCGTCAGCCGCGCTCCCCGTCGCGCAGCTCGCCTGGGCTCTGCGCTAGAGCGATGCAAAGCTCCTTTTTTGTTGGAGGAGAGAGCGCGGAGGGGGAGAGGTGGGTTGGCAGGTGGTGTTGAGCAGCCTGCCAGGTGCCTTTGTGCGCAGCACAGCGCGCTGCGGTAGTGCAGGGGAGCTAAGGGCGTGTGGACAAGGAGCCCCCTGCCCCACGAGGGCTTGCCGAGCTCTAGGAATACAAAATGTGGCTCTGTTTTCTTGGGAGTTTGTGCTTTGCCAGGAATAGCTTGTTTTAACCTGAAGTAGCCCCCTGCAGCGAGGTAGCGCCTGGCTTTTGCTCTTGCTCACTCAGCTCAGCGGGGTGTGATTTTTGGTCCTGTGTGCCGCGGGCCCAGCCGAACTGGGCAGGCACAGGTCAGTGAAATGCCTGTAGGCTTACCATGCATGGATTTGCGGGAATTTTGCTTCTCCGCGTGGAGGGCCCGGTCCACGGTGCAAATCAGCAGCTCCAAGGGCTGCAGAGATGGAGAGGTGTCAGCCTCCACCGCTGTTGCTTGCTGGCTGTCTCAGGCCTGGTCTCTGCAGGGGGCAGAGGCTTTTAGTTGGCTTTGTGATGGGAAGCCTGGGCAGAAAGAGTTTCAACCTGCTCCTTTCCCTAGCCTCGCTTAAATAGCGAGGGATAAATCACTCGTGGGACTGTTTTTCCCGATTCAGAAGTGTCGTAGTTACCTCGAGTCCTGCTCTCTTTGCTTTTGGCTCTGGAGGCAGTGCCATGGGCTGTCTCAGCTGGTGGGCAGCCAGCCTCCAGCAAGGATGGGGAGAGACCGCATGCTGTCCTGCAGCCAGCAGACACCTATATAAGGAGAATTAATTACTACTGCTTAAACAGTGCTTGTTTTTCACCGGTCTCTTTAATTCTGTGACTTCTTTCCTGTCAGGTAGGACGTTGCTTGGAGTTAAAAAGGTTCAGGCGGCCAGCTTGATCTTAGAAAAGGATCTGTACAGAACAGCCCGTGGCTGACAGCCTCACGCTGCCACTGCTGGGCCGATTTCTTTGCAGGAGGAAAAGAAGGGACGGTTTCTTTGTGCTGGGGCGGGTGAGGGCCCTGTAGGAGCCGCTTTCTCCCTTCTGGGCAGTCGCTGAGGCGAGAACGGCGTTACAGCCGCCCTGCCTCTCCCTTGGGTTACCGACTTCATCCTTCCTGGCAATCGCACCACTGTTGTAAATGTTTAACCCTGTTGCTCTCCCGCTTCTTCCTGAGGTACCGCGGACCTGGTGGTGCCCATAAGGAGCAGCAGCAGCGGTATTTTGGGGGCACGGCAGGGAAATGTTTGGAGCTGTGAGGGACACGCGGCGGTTGGTGTGCCGTGCCAGCGGGACGGGTGCTGCTGGGGCCTCGGGGCCGGGAGCAGAGCTTTGTGGCTGGGTAAGGAGCGGTGAGAATCGATTGGTAAGAATTGGTTGTTGAGAACTGCTCGTCAGGAATCGGTTGTCAGAAGTTTATTAGTGAGAACTGATTGTCAAGAATCGCTGTCAAAAAAAAAAAAATTAAAAAAATAAAAATAAAAGGCAGCGGGGCACGGGGATCTGTACGGACACCTCCACCAATAAACTGCTGAAGGAGCGGCCGGCCTCCTGCCTCTCATTTATTGCGCTGTGGGGCCGGGAGAGGGGGCCGGGAGGAGCCGCCCTCCCTCGGCGCCGCCATTTTGTGCCGCCTCCTCCTCCCTCTCCCTGCCTCCCTTCGACGTCACGGCCGCCGCCGGAAGTGACGCGGGGCGGGGCGGGCGGAAGCGGCGGCGGCGGGGCGGCAGCATGGCGGGCGCGCACAGGGCCGGGCCGCTGAAGCAGCAGAACAAGGCGCACAAGGGCGGCAGGCACCGCGGGGCCGCGCGGCGAAGGGCCGCGGGTGAGCCGGGAGGGCTCCGGGAGGGCCCCGGCCGGGCTCGGAGCCGCCTCAGCTGCTTCCTGACCGCTTTTTCCCACCCCCCCCCCCCCCCGTAGGCAGAGTCCCCGTGAAGGCCCAGAGCCGCCGGCAGCGCCGCGAGCTGGGCAGGGCGGACCGGCGGCACCAGGCCCTGCAGCTCCGCCGGCAGCGCAAGGAGGCGGTGAGGGGCTGGGGGGGAGGGGGGGAGCGGGGCCGGGTGTGCGGCTGGGGGGGGGCCGGGCTGAGCGCCAGAGCCGTGGCTGCGCAGCGGAAAATTCCTCAGATCTCGCATATTCGAGGGCGGTTGTGCGGGGTCAGTGGAATTTTCTGCTGTAAAAACTCACAGGTAACCGGTGATAGGAGTAGAGGGAACGGCCTCAAGTTGCGCCAGGGGAGGTTCAGGTTGGAAATGAGGAGACATTTCTTCTCAGAGAGAGCGGTCAGGCACTGGGACGGGTTGCCCGGGGGAGGTGGTGGCGTCACCGTCCCTGGGGGTGTTCAAGGAATGGGTGGGTGCGGTGCTTAGGGACGTGGTTTATCCCTGGGGGTGGTTAAGGGAAGGTTGGACGTGGTGCTTGGGGACACGGTTCAGTGGGTGACGGTGGTGGTAGGGGGGTGGTTGGACCAGGTGATCTTGGAGGGCTTTTCCAACCGTAATGAGTCTATGATTTTACTGCTGTTTGGGGCCTGTGGGGCAGAACGGGGGCCGGGCCAGGAGAGGAGTGGGGTGAGCGAGGCGTTACAGGGCTGACCAAGGCTTCCTGGCGCTGGGGTTCACACTCTTGGAGCTCTGTCCACAGGTGCTGGCGGAGAAGCGGAGTTTGGGCAGCAGGGATGGGCCCCCGCACCTCGTGGTTGTGGTGCCGCTGCACGGCAGGGCTGCAGCACACGACGCCCTCCGCTTGCTGCAGAGCCAGGACGCGGCTGTTCTCCGCGTGGACGAGGGGAAGGCTGGGGGCTTCGCGCTCCTCTGCCCCCAGCTCAAGCAGCGCTGGCGGTTTGTGACAGCACAGACAGGTGAGGAAGCATCGCTGTGCGGGTAGGTCTTGGCTCCGTACCTCCGGCAGCCCCACTAACGGAGGTGTTTTGCGCGCAGGGGATCTGCACGCTGTCTTAGACCTAGCAAAAGTTGCCGACTCCCTCCTGTTCATCTTGGATCCTGCGGATGGCTGGGACAGCGCAGGGGAGTACTGCCTCTCCTGCCTCTTCGCACAGGGGCTCCCCAGTTACGGTGAGTAAGAAACGTCAAGGGCTTCTGGCGGGCTACGGGTCCAAGGGGGTGCTCGATGGGGACTTACTGTTGTAATAAGCCAAACTCCGTATGGTAATAGGTGACCCCGGGTCTTCAGCTTCTCTGTTTCTGCGTATAGGTCAGGTAAATGCCACTGTTGTGCTGCCTCGTTGTGTTACTATCCTGGTAGGGCAGTGCTAGAGGATAAAAGGGGCGTCCTCGGTGTCCGTAGGTGTGCAGTGGTTGTTATTCAGCCACGCAGAGCAAAACGATTCAGATGCTTTTCTTGCTGAGTTCAGTTCCTGAGTCCTTATCTCCGTGGTCTCTTTTTAAAAATCTTAAAATTTTATACCCAAAGACAAGTTTTATGCCCTGTTTTTTCTTTTGAATGGGTGAAGCTGCCTTTGTAGCTTGTAGCGTCCATCTCTTGTTTGGTTATTTGGGTTGCAGACATCCAAGACTGTTAATGCTTGGCGAAAGGGGTGTAAAAATCTAACGGCGACCTCTGCTCTGTGCCGCAGCTCTTGCTGTGCCAGGGGGCACTGACTTGCCGCCGAAGAAGCGGATAGACGCCAAGAAGAAACTTTCCAAAGTCATCGAGAGGCGGTTTCCAGAGGCCAAGCTCTTCTCCCTGAACACAGAGCAGGAGTCCTCACTGCTGCTGAGGCACCTCGCCACGCAGAAGCAGCGGCACCTTGCTTTTCGGGACAGGCGGGCTCACCTCCTTGCCTACGCTGCCGAATTCGTGCCCAGTCAGGAGAGCGACCAGGTCGGGACCTTGAAGGTGTCTGGCTTTGTCCGGGGACAGACCCTGGACGTGAACGGCCTGGTGCATATTGTGGGGCACGGAGACTTCCAGATGAGCCAGCTGGATGCGCCCCCCGATCCCCTCTCTTTGAACCCCCGAGTGGTTAAGGGACAGAAGAAGACGCAGGGCATGGATGTGCAGGTGTGTGGGAGCTCAGGGCTTTGCCGGACCCCTTAAAACACAACATTTTGAAACTTTCCCCCAGAAAAGACAATTTGGGGTGTGTGGTCAAGGGCGGGGGACAGAGGGAGTTGCGTGAAGAGAGACGGTAGGTGCAGTTCTGCCAGTGAGCTAAGGCTTCCGGCACACAGCATGTAGTGACAGTTAGGTTACGGCATAACCAAGGGAGCTTCTGCTGTTACTTGTCAGAGCGGGGGTATTTTTTGGCAGGGAGGGTTGTGGGAGGAGTTAGGCCTTCGTCTCAGACTGATGGCTGGCTTCACTTGGACCTGTTCACAGCGGGGGACTCCGCTTTTGCCCTTCAGGAGGACTCTGCGAACGGTACTGATGAGATGGAGGAAGATGTAAAGCTCCTGGTGAAGGCGGACACGAGCAAGCAGGAGTCTTTGCAGTCAGAAGTGGTTCCTGACCCCATGGAAGGGGAGCAGACGTGGCCAACTGAAGAAGAGCTGCAGGAAGCAGAGGGTGAGTAGCAGCAGAATTTCCGTGCTTTTCCCGTGCCCGCGTTAAAGGGGCTGTTAGAAACCTTCTGTCGCTGGGACGGCTGAGGGCAGCTGCAGGGAAACCAGGGTTACATCCTACCTGTCTTGTTCAGGCTCTGACAAATCCTGTGCAGGGAAGTGGTGGCTCGGGAGGTGGTCTTGGCTGTTGCGATGTAAGTGCTGCTGAGGCAGAGGGGGGAATTCTTCCTGTACTAACCGCTGCTGGGAATCCCACAGCTTCTCAGAATGCAGACAGGAGGGTGGTGAAGGTCCCCAAAGGCACATCCAAGTACCAGGCCGCGTGGATCGTGGATGACGAAGAGGGCAGCGATGAAGACGGTGACGTCGATGATGACATCGATGATGATATGATGGAAGAGGCAGCTTCCCAGGTACTTCTGTGAGCTGATCTGGATGCCGTAGGATATCCTGGTACAGTCCTGTCCTTGCAGCTTTCTCCGGGAAAGGGCAGGGCACTGAGCTAGGACTTGCCTGGCTTTCCATCGTTAAGCCTCTCACGTGTATCCTGTCGCTTCTTTGGCCTGTTTGCTACCAAAATGAGGGAGTGTGTTGGAGCCGTGGTTCACACAAATACACAGAGGTTTGGGGGCTGTGCGGACTCACGGGCTCTGCGCTGTCCTGTGTCAGGAGGGGGAGAGCAGCGCGGAGGAAGAGGAACCCGCAGAGGAGGAGTGTGAGACCATGACCGTGTCCGAGTGCGTGCGGGACGACCAGTACGATGAGAAGGTGGAGGAAGATGAGCAGATGCTGGAGAAATTCAAACAGGAGAGAATGGATGAGATGTTCCCGGACGAGGTGGACACGCCGCGTGATGTGCCTGCCAGAGTCCGGTAAGGAAGCGCGTGCCGTGCCGGGAGAGGGGCTGCAAGGGGCCCGCCGCTGACGGTGAGGCAGGGCAGGAAGCCTGTGATGTCTTAGCCATGATGTCTGAACCTGGCTGAAGGAACTTCTGAAGACGAACCTTTAGGCTCTGAGGCTTCCCGGGGAGGCATTAGTTGGGGCAGCGTGCAGCTCCCTGAGGCGGAGAGAACCTGTCCTGAGCTGGGAGAGGGAGGAGGATGGCAGAGCCCGAGGGCAGGTTGCAGTGTGCGTCTCAGCAGTTGCTCGGGTTGGTGAAGCCTCTCGGCTTCTCTTCTCAGCAAGCGCCCAGGGCACGGGGAGCGCAGAGATTTCTTGTCTTCTGCAGCGGTGTGATCGCCTTCTGTGGGGGTGGTTTCATGACTTGGCTGCTATGCCTACCTCTCCCTGCGCTGAGATTTTTCCTGTGAAAACATCTAACGCTTGTTTTGCTCCCTTTGCCCTTTCTGAAAGTGTGAGTCCTTGTGGATTTGTGAAGCATTTTCTTTCCTGTTGTCTGTCCTTTAGGTTCCAGAAGTACAGAGGGCTCAAGAGCTTCAGGACTTCTCCGTGGGACCCCAAAGAAAACCTCCCACGGGACTACGCAAGGATTTTCCAGTTCCAGGACTTCTTCCGCACCAGGAAGCACCTCTTCCGGCAGATAGAGAAAGAGGAGGCCGAAGGAGCTTTGGTAACTCCCTTTTCTCTCGCTGACCAGTCGCACTTCCATCTCTTCCCCTACCACGTTCCCTCTCTCCTAGTAGGAGAGGTTTGGCAGGAGGTGGCTGCGTGGATTGTTCAGCCAGGCGGCTCTTAGCCTGACGCCACAAGCACAGCGGACGTTCTCCTGGCTTCCCTCTCTAACCCTGTGGTTCTCCAGACACCGTTTCTGTTGAAAGAAGTACTCACAAGTGATCCTCTCTTGGCAGGTTGGCTGGTACGTTACGGTTCACGTCTGCAACGTCCCTGTTGGGGTGGTGGAGAGCTTCAGAGAAGGGAAGCCGCTAGTCCTCTTTGCCCTGCTTCCTCACGAGCAAAAGGTGACCAAGTACGGTCCCGCTGATTCTGGGAACCCTCTGTCAAGGGAATTTGTCGCTGCTGCGGTTCTTGTTGCTTTCTGCTCTGGCCTTTGTTTGGCAGCGCTGCTGTCAGCCTCTCACGGTGCTGCCTCTCCTGCAGATGTCTGTGCTGAATTTCCTGGTGCGCCGGCATCCAACCAGCAGCGAGCCGGTGAGAGCGAAGGAGGAGCTCGTCTTCCACTGCGGGTTCAGGCGCTTCCGAGCATCCCCCCTGTTCTCGCAGCACACCTCAGGTTCGTGAGGGACAGCTGGGGAGAGAGCGGCTGTGCCGGGAAGCGGGGCTGGGGTTCCTAGGGCAGGAAGCCTGTGATGTCGTAGCCACGATGTCTGAACCTGGCTGAAGGAACCTCTGAAGACTCACACCTAGGCGCTGAGGCTTCCGGGGGAGGCACTAAGTAGCGGGGAGCTCGGGCAACGGGGTTTTCTGGTCCCGGCAAGGTGGTGGCAGGCTCCGTGCAGCGAGCTGGGAGCTCAGAGGATCCCTTTCATTCCGATACTCTGCACCAGCAGAGAAGCACTGCACGTGGCCTGTTTTTTTCTGCCAGGGAAGAGCTCGATGGGGTTTCCCAGCGCTCTGAGGACTGCCGTTGGGCTGAACTTGATCGTTGTTGTTCTGTCCTAGCTGACAAGCACAAGCTGGAGCGTTTCCTGCGCCCGGATGCTGCCCTGGTGGTGACTGTGTATGCTCCCATCACTTTCCCTCCTGCCTCAGTGCTTCTTTTTAAACAGAGAAGTAACGGTAAGTTGGGACGTGCTGAGGAGGTGCTGTCTGGGAAACAAACGCTCGCAGGCTTTCTGCTTGTCCCGCTTATGAATGCGCGTATTCAGAAAGCACGGCTCGAAAAAGACTTGGCCTTCGTGCTGTTTGAGCAGATTTAACTCATTTCCTTCCTTGTTATCACAGGCACTTTTGTTCCTGCTTGGGGGGTTGCTCTGGGCCTGGAACGATTTGGGGAAGGGGGTTGTGGTGAGGGAGGTGATGCAGGCACGTCTGGTGGTGCTGCCCCGGTGTGATAATGACTCTGCCTCGCAGGAATGCACGACCTCATCGCCACGGGCTCCCTGCTGGCTGTGGACCCGGACAGAATCATCATCAAGCGGCTGGTGCTCAGCGGCCACCCTTTCAAGATCTTTACCAAGACGGCTGTGGTGCGATACATGTTCTTTAACAGAGGTACGGCCCGTCTCTGCGCGGGGGGAAGAAGGGGTGCGGAAGCAGAACTCCTGCTCCTGCGGGGGCGGCTGTGTTTGGGTAGCAAAGCCTGTTCCTTACCTCCTTTCGCGCTTTGATCTCCAGAGGACGTGATGTGGTTTAAGCCAGTGGAGCTGCGGACAAAATGGGGTCGTCGGGGACACATCAAGGAGCCATTAGGTAGGTTGGGTTCTGCGTTTCTCTCTCGTTGTGGGCAGGACGTGGTCTTTCTGGGCAGGAGAGCGAGCCAACAGCCTCCTGCTCTCTGCCTAGGTACCCATGGGCACATGAAGTGCCACTTCGACGGCCAGCTGAAGTCCCAGGACACCGTGCTGCTGAACCTCTACAAGCGGGTTTTCCCCAAATGGACTTACGATCCCTACGTCCCGGAGCCTGTGCCCTGGGTGAGGAGTGAGAGCGCGCTGCCCGTGCAGGAGGTGGAAATGGAATGAGCCTCCAGGCAGCGTGGCTAACGCAGCTAGTGCCTTAGCTCTCCCGATGCTGTCCTCAGCCTGCGCGCGGTGAGGACAGCGCTGATGTGCTGGACGTGCTGGTGCTGGGCTCTGTACTGGGGCAGCCGTCTCAACAGCTGGTGTTCAGGTACCAGCTACAGCTATTTATTTTAATGAATACTGTTTTTAAAAACGTCGAAGTCCCTGTGTCTTGGTGGGGGCTGGCTGTGGGGGCCAAATGGGAGGCTGCGAGCGCCCTCCTGTTCGTGAACCCCTTCGCCCTGTGGGGCTCTTGCCTGTCCTTGCCCTGCCATGGCAGTGGGTTGAGGGGATTTTGCTTTATCGAAGGAGTTTGTTGGAAGTTGTTGAGGACACTGGGAAAGAAAGGCGAAGTAGCAGCTGGGTAGTGGCAAAGTGCAACCCACTGAAGGTCTTTTCCAGAGCTGGACGGCTGGTGTGGGGGAGAACAAGCAGTGCTTCGCTTCCAAGTCCCCAGGAGTGACCCTTTGCTTTGTAACAAAGTGATTCAGGGCTGTAGAGACCACCGCCAGCTTCCTTAGCCCTTCACAGAAGCTTTCAGACCTTTGGGGTTGTCCATCTGTTTTCAGTCGCATATAAACCCGACCGTACAAATTCAGAGTCGGGCTCTCGCTGCTGGAGACACCGCTCTGGTCTCATTTCACTTCCCCGGGGAGCTCAGGTCCACGTTTCCCCCGCACAGCACGATGCAAACGTTCTCCACGCCCCGGGGGACTGCCTGGAACCGCTCTGAGAGCGCAGCCACGCCTCCCCCACCTGCTGTTGGCTCAGGAGCTTCGTCCTTTTCCCACACCAGCCTCGTGGCTCGCTGCTGGGAGAGCAGCAGCTGTCCTCCAGCAGCCCGTACGTGCTGCTCCGGGGCTGCGGAGGGCACCGGGCGTGCATCTGCCTCCGCAGCGCTTCGGGAAGGGAGAGCAGAGCTTCCGCCAGCCCTCTCCAGCTGGAGGCTGGGGGTGTTTGCACAGCTGCTGCTGTGTGCAGGGTTTGTACTGCCCTGGGCCAGTGCAGGGGGGAGAACAAAGGGGTGGAGGCAGCCGTCTGCTGGGAGAGGGAAGCTGCCAGGGAGCGCTCACCTTGATTTTTACCTCTGAGACAGTGAGGACATCATCAACCAGATCCCTGCGATGGGCCACGCGTTTTCTCTAATGCTGGATTTGGCTGCATGTGTGATGGTGGCTGGAGTTTGTAGGTTGAGGGTCAGTTCCCCTCTTACCTCGGGCGGGTAACAGTCACCGGCGGGGCTCAGCAGCAAACGCTTCAACACCTGGTCTCGGAGCCTGCAAAGAGCAGGAGCTGCCTGGTTTGAACTAGCGTGTACCTGTCCCCTGGTGGGGGGCTGAGCGTGCCGTGCTGCTGCTGCAGCACAGACCCCAGGCAGCCCGGAGCTTTCCCCAGAGCGGGGTTTCTCTGTTTATAAAGGGACGAGCTGCTGCCTGCCTGGGGAGCCCTGACCCTGCAGGCACTGCTCGATGCCCACCTTGACGGCAACTGCTCTTCCTGCAATCATTCCTGTGCCCCTACTGGGGTCCGCTACCGCCTTTACCTCTGCCACCTGCACGGAAAGGAAGCAGGAGTGCTTCTGTGGCACCTCAGCTCCCCCCTTGAGGGAGGAGCAGTCAGCGTGCGCTTTCCCTCGCCTCCTCCAGCACCTTTGGGGCAGCAGGGCCGTGCCCTCAGGGCCGCATCCGCCGCCCCTCCTGGACTCCACCAGCGGCTCTGGACTGAAGGCAGGAGCAGGGAGCTGGAACTTGCCCCTGCGCCTCGCTTTGTCACCGGCGGGGCACCGCG
Organism: Cygnus olor; assembly: GCF_009769625.2. NCBI lineage: Eukaryota > Metazoa > Chordata > Aves > Anseriformes > Anatidae > Cygnus > Cygnus olor. The sequence continues at coordinate 6,683,175 of NC_049188.1, read as the reverse complement.
TAGGTGCAGCTGGCACCCTAGGGTGGGCAGGGATCCCTGCGGGGGGGGGGGGGGGGGGGGGGGGGAACCAAAATTCACCGGGCAGAAAGCCCCGAGCCGGGGGGAGCCACGCTGAGCCTCTGCGAGGCCCTGCGCGCCTGCAGGCCCGGGACCCATAACCCTGCGAGGCCCCAGGGCCACCACAACCCCCCCCCAGGGCCACCACAACCCCCCTAAGCCCGCCCCCCCGCCCCCCCCGGCTCCGTTCCGCCTTCGCTGCTGCGCGGTTTGGGCCCTCTCGGCCGCCGTCCCTTCCCCCCCCCTCGCCGTCCCCCCCCCCCCCCGAGGCCCCGGCCCCGTCCCCGCGGCGGGGCGGGAGCGAGGGAAGATGGCGGAGGGCCTGGAGCGCGTCCGCGTCTCGGCCGCCGAGCTGCGGGACATGGTGGCCGCCCAGGCCCGCGCCGCCGCCGCCGGGGGGACAGGTGAGGGGGGCGGGGGGGGCTCGGGGAGTGGGGTTTTGGGGGGGGGGGGGGGATCCCCGATTCCGTAGCCCTGAAGGCAGCGGGGGCGGCTCACGGAGCGGGGCCGCGTCCTCGCCGCCCGTCGCCGTGGTGAGAGAAGGCGGGGGGCGTCCGGGTGTCCGTGGCGGGGCAGGCCCGGCCCCGTCCCTCCCTCCCTCCCTGCCTCCCTCCAGCCGCCCGGAGAGGGGCAGGCGCCAGCCGGGGGTGAGCGGGGTGCCTCAGCCCGGTGGGAGGCAGGGAGCTGCCCCCCCCCCCCCCCCCCCCGGGAGGCAGCTTCGGCTGAAAGTTTTTAACCTAAAAGCTGCGGCTTCTCGGCTGCTGCTCGAAGGCAGCCCCTGGGGTCCGTCCGTCTCGCTCTCGGCACGTCGGTTCTGCGGGGCGAAGCTCGTTGCGGGGTTGCGCTTTGTGTGTGGGGCTGGGCGGCTTTGTCGGGCCTCGTTTCCCGATTTCCTGCGAGCCCCGACCGAGAATTTCAGGTCTGGTCTCCGGGAGCAGCCGCCAGGGTGTCAGGCTCGTGGCTTTTGCTTAATATTCGTCGCTATTTTCTTCTGGTGCGTGGTGGGAGTAACTCCCGTCTCTCGATCTCTTCCTAGAAAACGTGACGGAGGTGAAGGAGCCGAGGCACCGCAAAGACAACAGGCGCCCGGACCTGGAGATTTACAAGCCTGGCCTCTCCCGGCTGAGGGGCAAGCTCGTGTCACCGAAGCACGAGGCCGCCGAGAAGGAGAGGAGCGGGGCCGAGGAAGGCAAGGAGGAGAGCGCTGCTGAGAAGGGCCCTTTGGCAGGAGGGGCTCCGGTCGCAGAGGACTTCGGCAAAGGCGACAGCCGCAGGCAGAATGGCCCTTTGCAGGGGAACGAAGAGACGGAGGCTAAAGGTGGGCGCCAGAGCCAGGAGAGCTCGTGCAAACAGCCCGCTGCGGATGAGTGGTGTCCCAAGACCACGAGGAGAGCCAAGAAGCCAGACCAGCAGATCTACCAGCCCGGGAAGCGCCTGCATTCGGTTGCCAAAGAACCAGCCCTGCGCTCAGCTGCCGAGGAAGTCTCCTGCAAGATGGAGCAGCTGAGAGTCGAGGGAGACAAAGAGGCTGAGAAAGGTACCGGAAAAGACACCAGGAAAACCAAACCGGGCAACAGAGAGGGAAGCCAGGCCGGGGAAGGAGGGAAAACCTCGAGGGGAGAAAAAGGAAGACGGGCGGAGCGAAGCGACAGGCTGAGGAGAGCAAACGACGAGGTGATGCAGGGGAAGCTGGGCTCCACGAAGCGCTACTCCCGCTCTGACAAGCGGCGCAGCCGATACCGCACCTGCAGCACCAGCTCAGCCGGCAGCAACAACAGCGTGGACGGGGCCCCGCTCGTGGACGGGGTGGAGAGGCGGCAGGAGCGTGCCAGGGAAAGGGCACGTGCTAGGAAGCAGCTCTCCGCGTCCTCCACGGACTCCTTGGACGAGGACAGAATCGACGAGGCAGAAGCGTACGTCCCCAGCAGGCTTGCAGACAAGAAGAAGCGTTCAGAGCAGAGTCGAGCGTCTCGGAGCGAGAGCGAGTGGAGCAGCAACGGCCGGGAGGCGAAGGGGTCCTTCCGAGTCACGTTTGACAGCAGGACCATGAGCAGGGATATCAGCCTGGCAGACGCGGATAAAAAAAAGCCCCCGAAGGCGTTTGCTGGTTGCAATGACTCAGAGGCTTCGGAGGCGAGGAGCCAGAGCAGAGAGCCCCAGGGGAGGGGCCGCGGGATCCTCTTCCTGCCCGCCAACACGGACCTCTCTGCCAGCACCGCGGGCTCCCCCGAACCCGGCCACCCCGGGCCCCGGCTGCTGCTCGCCGGCGCCGGGACCAAAAGCTCGCGAAGCCGGGGCCGAGGCGGCACTGCTCGCAGGCTGTGGGACCCCAACAACCCGGACCAAAAACCCGCCCTGAAGAGCCAGAGCGCTCAGCTCCACTTCCTAGACACGGACGACGAAGTGAGCCCCACCTCCTGGGGGGAAGCCCGCCAGGCCCAGACGTCCTACTACAAGTTCCAGAACTCCGACAACCCCTACTACTACCCCCGGGCCGCCGGGCAAGGCCCGCAGTATCCGTACGGCGGCTACTCCCTGCAGTATCCCGTGGGTCCGAGCAACGGGGTGTACCCAGGAGCCTACTACCCGGGGTACCCCGGCCAGGCGGGGCAGTACGTGTGCGGCCCGCTCCCCCCGGCCCCTCTGAGTCCCGAGATGGAGCAGCAGATGCGGAGCATGCAGCAGCAGGAGCTCAGCAAGCTCCTGCGCGAGGCTGGGAACCAGGAGCAGCAGCTCAGCAACCTGCTTTCCAGAGACCGCATCAGCCCGGAGGGGCTGGAGAAGATGGCCCAGCTGAGGTTAGTGGCAGGGTCTTTTCTGCTACCAGCACTGTTATCCAGAGCACGGGGGCTCCCGGAGGACCTGGTAGAAAGAGATTTTGACTTCTGGGAGACTGGGGCAGTAGCTCGCAGGCTTCTGAGGTGCTGGGGCTGTTCGTCACGTGCTAGTGGTGTTTGATATCAGAAGGAAAGTGTGGGCGAAGATCTGATTTGCCCAGGCTGGGAGCTAAGCCGTGGCTTCTCGCGGTTGCGGAATGCCGTGTGCGTATTGCAGGGCAAGCACCCCCTGCAGCTCTCGGGTTCTTCTTCTCCTGCTGGAGCTGGTCTCTCTTGGTTCCAGCGCTTTCAGCGTTTGCTGGTGTACTTCTGCTTTCTCACCTGTCCTCGGCTGTCGGCTGATTTGCATCGTGGGCTTCAGCGCAGCGACTGTTGGCTCGAGCTCTCGGAGAGCTGCCTGGATGCCCGCGTAGCAGTGGCAGCGCTTTCCAAGTGCGGGGCAGTTTTGTTCTTGACACCGTTCAGCCCCGTGCCGTGCAGTGCTCCAGCAGGGGTGGCCTGCTGAGGCCAGCTAGCAACAGGGAAGCGACCCTGGTGCCCTAGAGGATGGTTTACGTGGCTGTAGCAAGGTTCTACTTGGCATCTTCCGCGTTTGCTTGTGACCTGTGTGTCTCTGGGGCTTCTCTGGGACTTACTTTCAGAGCCAGCTGGCAGCGCGTCCAGCAGGTAAGCTCATTTCAGGGCTTGCTCCGCGATCTGCGGCCTCACAGCGCAGACCTCAGGGTGGGATGCGGCTGCATTAACACAGCGCCGGAGGTTTCGGGTCAGGGTGTTCAGGGCGCCCAGAGCTGTTACCTGGAGGGCGAGGACAGGCCGTGCAGTGCTGCTGTGGCCAGCGCTCGTGCCCTGCCCTGGGAGCACCGGTACAGATGGCCCCTTCCCCGTCTGTTCCAGTGCATCTCCTGCCCGTGTCCCAGTGCCTGCTGTCAGCCCGTCTGTGGGGCCACTTTGGCGCTTGGCTTCAGGGGCTTCTTAATCCCTGGGGCTTATTTAGGACCAGAGGGAACGGCCTCAAGTTGTGCCGGGGGAGGTTCAGGTTGGAAATCAGGAAAAAATTCCTCTCGGCAAAAGCAGTCAGGCATTGGGACGGGTTGCCTGGGGAGGTGGTGGAGTCACCGTCCCTGGGGGTGTTGGAGGAAAGTTTGGATCTGCTTCGCTGGGAGCTTCCCCCAGATATCGTGGAGCTGCTTCTAGCCTGTCACTATTTTATTAAGTCGAGAGGAGGAATTCTGCTCCGGTGTCTGGGCTGGGCTGAGGGTAGCTGGTGAGGGGAATGAGCTTTCTGTTACTCAGAGGTTTATTTCCTTCAGGTGTAACTTTCTGTGCTCGTTTTTGAGGGAATAGGGTCTCTGTTTCCACGGTGTGTTTTGCGTGGATGGAAGGGAGGTACGGATCGCTGTAATGGCGAGACATCTCCTGCTCTTTGGTTCTGCGCGTGCTTATTCCTGGCCCATAGGAGCTGGGCTGTGCTCAGAAGGAGCAGAGCCTGGTCGTGTTGTATCAGGAGGCAGTTGTGTCTTGCTCTTCCCAGTGGCAGAGTTGTCGCAGGGTCTCCTCGCTCTGTGGCAGGCACAAAAGGGAGCCGGTCCTTTCAGATTTGCCCTGCTGGAGCCAGAAGCGTGGTTGCAACAGCTTCCGTCTCTCTCTAGAACGTGTGGAAGCGTCAATTGCCGGAGCTTGCGGGCTGGGTGAAGTGCTGATACCTCGTTCTTGCTAGACAAAAGGCGTCGGACGGCTCAGCACATGTTCCCTGCAGCCCAGCTGGGCGGCCGTGCGCGCCACTGACTGTGTTTCACCCTAGGGTGGAGATGCTGCAGCTGTACGAGCGGTGCATCCTGACGGACATCGAGTTCTCGGACGCGCAGAACGTGGACCAGCTGCTGTGGAAGAATGCCTTCTACCAGGTGATCGAGAAATTCCGGCAGCTTCTCAAGGACCCTCTGGGGGAAAACGCCCAGGAAATTCGGATCAAACTTCTCCAGCTTCTAGATGAGGTAAGAGAGAAACAACCCCAAACTCCACTAAACCTTTGGGTGGGATTGGGCGGTGTTTGGGGTGGTGCAGCTGGACAACGAGCCTTCCTGGTCCTACTTACGTCTCTGCGTGCCTTAGGCCATGCAGGGAGAATGCTCAGATAGACGATGATTTAGTACAGCAGGTGTAGGTCCAGGCGGATGTTTGTTGTACTTTAAACCAGGCTTGTTTTGGTGGGTTCTGTTTTAATTAGAAATTGGTTTAAGCTAAAATGAAATAAACATCCTTACGTGGAAATAAGCGGAAGCGTTCATGGAGGTGTTTGTGCCCTCTCTGTCAAATTTGCTTACGGGCCATTCTGTTGGACTGGACAGCTTAGTTTACTCGTTGTAGAAGGCAGGCTGACAGATCCAAGAGGACGTGTTTTATAGAATTGTGTTGGTAGGGAGGGGCTGCTGGAGGGCTTCAGTCCAGCCTCCTGCTCAGAGCAGGACTGTGGCTAGCACTAAGTCAGGTCAGCCCTGACTTTGTCTCGTCCAGTCCTAAAAACCTCTGAGGCTGGAGATTGTGTGGCCTCATCGTTACTTTCTGAAGAGAAACAGCCCAGACCTCAGGGAGAGGAACTTTTCTTGCCCATGGTAAGGGACGGGGTGGTGGCTTTGCCTTGCCTGGAAGGTTTGTAACATCCAAGTACGTGTGTGTTTTGCAGGGCACTTTGTTTTTCGACGGCTTGCTCCAGAAGCTGCAGGTGTCGTACCAGTTCAAGCTGGAGGACTACATGGATGGGATGGCCATCCGCAGTAAGCCCCTGCGGAAAATGGTAGGTTGGCTTCCTCCTGGAGACTTCTCACCCTGTGAGCTGCACGCAGCGGGCTGAGCTCAGCGTGCTGCCCGTGCCAAGGGGTAGGCAGCTGCACTCTGAATAGATGTCAGTGTGTTTGCAGGGAACCTCAGCTGTTAGAGAACTTGTTGAACCAACTCCAGTGCATTAACATTTCTTGGCATCCTTTGCAAAGAGGGAACTCTTTTTTTTTTTCTTTCTTTTTTTTTTCCCCTTTTTAAAATCGGTTCTGTGACCAGGACTAATAAAGAGAAGGAAGTGTCCAAAGGTGCCCTGGCTTTGCCTTAGCTCTTTAACATCTCTTATTCCTGTATGTGGAGTTCAGAGTAACGAACAAGGGGAGCAAACAGTTGCGCTGTCTCTCTGACACTTGACAGCGATTGCCCTGAGCTGTGAGTGCAGGTGTGAGGGACAGCTGGAAGAGGATATTTTAGTCCAGCTCCGTTCCCAGAGATGTGTTCGTGTTAACCGGTTTGTCCTCCTCAAATTGGTCATGGACTGAATGAGCCACAGATTCCGAAACCCACCTCCTCTGGGCGAGAGCTAGGACGTTGATGTAAGGGAGTAGCTGTTTGGGGATTGGGTTGCCCTTACAAATGCTGAACCAGTGCCTTGGAGCCTCGTCGTTTAATTCTGTGGCCCTTCTGTGAGACCTTCGGTTTGGCGGTGACCTCCTCCTACAGTCCCTGCATGTTCACTGGGGTTTAAGGTAAGCCAGGGCGCGCAGCTCCCACGTAACGTCCTGAATTCTTCCTTCCAGGTGAAGTACGCGCTGATCAGTGCTCAGAGGTGTATGATTTGCCAAGGGGACATCTGCCGATACCGAGAACAAGCAAACGATACAGCCAACTACGGAAAGGCACGCAGGTATTGTGTTCCTCACCCCAGGGCTGAGGAAGGCTCTTCCTCTATCTGGTTACAAGGGCTGCATCTCATTTCGTGCTTTAACTTGCCTCTAGCCTCTTTTTATGACTCCTCGTTGTATTGCGGTCCTGTGAAGCTGAAAGGTGTAGCCTAGACTGCTTCGCTACCCCAGACAGCACCCCGCAGATCTGTCCTCCTCCGGCCGTCTGGGTGGAAGTTGTCCTGTGCTGATCCTGCGACAGGGAGAGTTTACGCTGCTGAGGCTGGCAGAATGACTGTCGCGTTTTCTGCTAGCTTTTCAGCTAGGGGAGGTTCCCATGTATGTGTCCATATGCTCCGACTGCATCAGGAGTTACCGGCACTTGTTGCTTCCTGACACTCTTGCTTTGCCTGGTATACTGTCATTTTTTCTGATTTCATTTATTTATTTCTGGAACAAAGACTGGTGGTGGGCAAGTGAGCCTGTCATGGGGCATGGAGCCCTGAAACTTGTAGTGGTTTGCAGAACAGGGCTGGGAAAGTTGCCTGGTTTGAACCTGCGGGCGTCATGGAGTGTGCTGGTATCTCAGGGGCCGGGAGGAACGTTCTCCGTTTGTGATGTGTCTGAACAGAGTGACAGATCCGTGTGGCGTGTTATAAACTGGATAACACGATTGAGGGAGAATAGAGAGGTTGGAGGAATGGACTGTCACTGAACTGATGTCTCTTCTTCTGGGATGATTAAATATCTTGAAAATATTGGAAATGACCTAAGCAACCAGAAGGGTTTGGTTCCAGCTGCCAAAGAGGCTGAAAAGGGGATGGAGAGAGAAGTGTTTTCCTAATAGCCCGTTCTCTGTGCCTGAGGCTGCGCTGGGGACAGCGCTCGCTGGATCTGGCTAAATACTTGTCTGCAGGCTGAGCCAAGAACATTTCTTTCTCCAGCTGTCTGCCTCGCCCTCTTGTCCTGTGCCCTGGCTCTGGCTCTCCAGGCCGGGTACAGGCTTGCTGGCTGTGCATGCCCACGCAGGCAGAGGGCACTTGTGCAAAGGGCCTGTTCCCTGCAGGGCCGCCAGTGCTTCGGAGGGAATTCTGTGCCCTTAGCAGTGAGGAAAGCAACCTGACTTTTTCTCTGTTTCTTCTATTTCTCAGCTGGTACCTGAAGGCTCAGCAAATCGCTCCCAAGAACGGCCGCCCGTACAACCAGCTGGCACTCCTGGCCATATACACGGTAAGGTGCTGGTCGTGCGAGGATGCAGCAAGCACAGGAAGAGCCTCTGGGAAGGTTACGGGTTTCCATCTGGTGGAGGAAGACGTTGTTTAAGGCAGTGCTTCCAGCTGGTTTTTTTTAAAGAAAGGAAAGCTGGTGGCAGGGTGTGCTCTGTGGATCCCAGCTGTTGTGGCTTCAGGCAGCTTGGTTAGATACGCACTGCTGCTGAAGTCTGTCAGCATTCTGGGGACTGCTCTGTAGGCTGTTGAGAGTTCACGTTTTGAAAGTGGGTTGCATTTTAAGGTTTTGCATGAGATTCTCGTGCTCAGGACCGTGCTGTTGTGAGGATACTGTTCCTGCTTGCCACGTCTTCGGTGAGCCAGTGAGCACTAGTCTAAGCAACATCAACACGCGACTTTCTTAGCTTTCAGTTTTGCTGGCTGCTCCAGCCATGCAGGAAAGCTTGTTGCAGGGAAGCTTTGCAGCAGGTAATGGGGCAGAGGGACTGGTAGGGATCTGCCCATTTACAACGCTGAAAGGTGCTGGTTTAAAACACCAGTTCAAAAGCGCAGGGTTTAGAAACGCACTTCCCTCGTGGCTGGGAATGACCTTTCTGACTCCCAGTGTGGGGCTTGGAGCAGCAAAGTGTCCTGCCATGCTGGGATGGTTTGTAAGGCCAGCAGCACGTAGGCAAAACCCTAAATAGCCGCGGGTCTTGGTAGTATAAAGACTTGGAGGGTGCTTTCTCAGTGTTCCCTGCGACTGGCCTGTGGGAGGAAAGATGCTGAGAGGTTGCTTGAGTGGGGAGGGATTAGCCCAGGGACAGGCTGAGGTGCGGAGGGCATCCTTCTGCGCCCCTGCCAGGAGTCTGGCAACCCCTCCAGTATTCCTGGGCCTCTGCTCTTGTAAAACCCACGTGGAGTCATTTCCATATTCATAGCAATGTTGCAGAGAGTTATTTCCCGAACTGTCAGAAATTCGGCGTTTGTACTGTTGCCCTTTGCCGTGATGTCTGCCGAGAGATTTTTTTGTGTGAGCCTCTGGGTTAACGGCTTCTGTGGCAGCCTCAGGGCTACTGGGGGTGAGTCTGCAGGCTGCTGCGGCACCTGCGCTCCCTAACCCCAGCAAAGTGCTTGAGCCTGGGGCTGGCTCCTGTAGGTGGCTGCGAATGGGGATGCAGAGGTCAAGGTCCTGCTTGTCTGTAGGGCTGCTCTTGCTGCGTGAACGTCTGTCCCAGGCGGTATTGAGGGAGAGGGAAAGGGTATTGAATGTGGAGGGAGAATTCTGTGGGGGCTTGGCCTCGAACTTCCCAGGATGAGTGCTAGCTCTGAGTCTGGTTGTGTTTTTGCAGAGGAGAAAGCTGGATGCTGTCTACTATTACATGCGCAGCCTGGCTGCCAGCAACCCCATCCTCACAGCCAAGGAGAGCCTCATGAGCCTGTTCGAGGAGACAAAACGCAAGGTGAGGCTGGGGGCTGAGCTGCGGGATGCGGCAGCTGCCTGAGCTGGCTCTCAGCTGGAGAGCTGAGGTCTGGAGAGAAGGGTGCTGGTGGCTTTGGGGCTTGGAGTCGCCACCAGTCTACTTCTAAGAAATTCCATACTGGGAGTCAAAAGAGAGAGAGAGAATGATGCTGCCTGCCTGCAGACTGCTTTTGGGTTTGTGTAGTCAGCTGAATCTCTTATTTCTGGGTCACGGACTGTAAAACAGCCCAGCTCAGCAAGGGCTGGAGGTTGCTGTGTTTTGCAGCACGGCCTCAGCATGCAGCCGGATTATTGCCTCATCCCACCGAGGTGGGCAGCAGAGGCTGCAGTCCCTTCGTGCCCCAAATCAAAAATGCAGCGAGTTGGCTGCCCAGCGCTGCTAGGACCGGACACAGCTTTTCTTGTCGCGGTGCAGTCAGATTGGAAAACCTCTCACCTGTGCCATCCTGTAGTGTCAGAAACCAAATTCTGAACCTGTCAGTGAGTTACTGTCATTTTGAAGCTGGCGCAAAAGCCACTTTCTCCATGTAAATGAAATATATTTTCCCTGACCCTTGATCCCTGGATGACCTGAGCCTGTCCTGTCCTCGCAGGCGGAGCAGATGGAGCACAAGAAGCATCAGGTGCTGGAGCTGAGCCCCAGCCGCCGGGGGAAGGGCAAGAAGTCCACGTTGCGACAAGTCGGGGACGACGCCACGCGGCTGGAGATCTGGATCCATCCCTCCCACCCCCGCTCCTCCCAGGGCCACGAGTCCGGCAGGGATTCTGAGCAGGACAACGGTCTTGGGAACCTCAGCCCCAGCGACGTGAGTACTGCAGGAGGCGGCTGTTGGCTTTGGTGTCATGTGTTTGGAATGCAGTGGAATGACACTGGATCTGTTTTGCTTTCCTGTTGCTAAATTTTCCAGTGTTTTGGCTTCCCCTATGGGAGCTGTGCCTGGGTCAGGCTGAGGAGCTGGTGACCTCGTGCCTCTCATGTTTAAAGCATGTTGTTACCATCCCTTTCTTGGCAGCACGTGCTGGTGGGGCTGATACGGAATAGGAGGGGCACGAACAGAAGATGCAGCGAAATGCCTCTGCGGCAGGCTCTGGCTTGGGTGAGGTTCCCGGTGGGAAATGAGGTCAGATGCTGAGGACCGGGGTTAACGGTGACCCTGGAAGCTCCAGGGCTTGTTCTGGAAGTGTCGTGTGTCCCAGCGCAAACTCCCGATCACCTGGCGCTGGGACAAATGCAAAAACCGTGCTTTTAATTTCCAGTGTAGGTGTTACGTTTGCATTACTCGTTCTGCTGAGGAAAGATCTCTTGTAAGGATTAAAAAATGGACTACTGGTCTCTCACGCCGGGCTGTTCGAGCTGCGTACCTTGCAGAAGGAGCCCGGGTGAACTCTGTTTGTCAGGCCCAGGAATGTAGGCAAAGGCAGTGATGGTTGGGAGCTCATCCCCTAGGAATCCTTGCATCGCTTTGGCACATGTGGCCTGCAGGAGGACTTGCCAGGGAGCTCTGGGCTGCCTGTCCTAAAATGGCTGTTAAGGATGGGAGCTGAGCAGGGCTGGGAAGACCTTCTCTGCATACTGTGGGGCCCAGGGCTTCTCAACTGTGATGGCGCTGTTATAACTGGTTTGTGACTTCAGCTGGGTGGAACTGGGGTGAAGCCTTAGAAGTCTGAAAGATAAGCTCTGGCACACTGCTGCTGCATTTTTTAGACGTTACTGCCCTCAGCTGTTTTCCCTCTCCTCGCCTTCTCTTCTGGAGACCTTTGCTTCCTCAGCATCATCGAAAGGAACGTGCCAAGCTTTAGCGTCTCCATAGATCATTGATGGATGAGCTTCGACATAAGATGCTGTGAGTGTTTTTGAGGCACTGGGAGTTTCTCTTTTTGCAGTACTCCCATGCGGGGTGGTGTAACTGCTGGCGAAGCGGGGGGCAGTGATGTTTGCAGTGTTTGTAGCGCGGCGACGTTTGCTGGAGCTTGCCCTCGCTCTGTTCAGTGGGGGCTGCACTGCCTGAAGCGCAGGCCACTGGCAACGCCTGTACAGGCCGCGTCTGATGACTACCGTTGTTAGTCTTGGTCTCTCCGGCTGTTTGAAACGTTGGCTTGTGGAAAGCCGCTCCCACTAACACCGAGAGGCTGCACAGCCAGAATCCCAAAGGCAGAAGGGCAGGGAGAGCTGAGGGCACCGATTTGGGCGCTGCTGGTTCTGGCAGCCAAGATTTTTCTGTTTGGGCTGCAGTGCACTGCTCTGCTCCTCTTTTGCTGGCACAGCTGCTTACGGAGCTGCGCCACAACCGTGTCACCAAACCGATCTGGATTAAAAACAACCAGGTGAAGCAGAAATGTGCCATCCGTGTCGCTCCCAAAGTTCCCATGCTGCGAAGCTGGGGGCCGGACAAAAACAGCAGCTCTTTGGGAGGAAGCTCTGCACTTCTCGAATCCTCGGAGCTGTGGCCTCCTACCCTCTTCCTCACCTCGGCGGTGCTTTCGGGGGACTGGAGAGGAGCTGAGGAGTCTGCGTGTTGCCACTGTGTGGCACTGTTTGGCCTCGGAAGGGCCCTGCCTGGGCCAGAGGCAGGCGGCAGCCCTCATCCTGGCAGCACCTCTGCCCCACATCGCAGCAGGCCCGCTCCCCACGCGGGCTGGGGCGGAAGGGAACAGCTCTGCTCCCAGGGGAAGTGTGCCAGTGCTTACGTGTCATTTCAGAGAAATGAGTCTGAAACTGTGTCACTGCCTCCTGGTGCCTTCCTTGCCAGCGTGAGCCCTGGGGAAGGCTGGGGCTGGTTTTTCGTTCATGCTGACGGTTGTGCTCTGCAGGTAGCTCCTCGGACAGCAGCGTTTGCGGCAGCTGTTTGCTATTTCTGGCCCAGAGAGGGTAATTTTTTGGCTCAAAATGGGAAAGCGTTGAGCTTTCAGGAGCAGGGACAACACAAACGTAGACCCTAACAGCTCCGGCCACATACAGGCAGGGGGTGGGAGCAGGCTCCTTGTGCCCTTCGCTTCCAACCAGCCCGAGCTAAAGGAGCCTGGCAGTTTCGTAAGCAATGTGAAATTGTTTGGGGTGTTTTCCACCCTTGCTGGCTGCCTCCTTTGCTGTGCAGGCAGTTAAGTACCGGTGCTGCGTGGTGGCACGCTGGGCAGGGAGATGCTGAACGCTTCCCTCCCAGCACCTCCTGATGTGCCTGCTGCCCTCTCAGCGAGCAGCGTCTGCTCAGTGCATGCCTGCGTGCTGCTTTTTTGTTTTCCTCCCCCTTCTGTGGCCCTGTACAAAGACCCAAACCCCATTACTTTATTTCAGGGTCAGAAGCTAGCCGAGTGGAGTTAGCAAAGCGTGACGGCGGGGCTGCAGAAGGGCAGCTCGTGCTGCAGCCATTGCTGTGGCAAAGACAGCGTGCGGTGCTGGCAGCTTGCCTTGGCACCGTGTGTTCAAGGTAGAGGCTTGGCACAGCTGCTTCTTCCTCTCTTTGCTACGTCATCTTCTTCTAGGAAGAGGCAGAACTGGAAGCGTGTGCCATCTGCCCGCACCAAGGGCCGTGCAGCTTCGTTTGGCCCCTTTCTCAGTAACCAGGTTCGGCGCTGCTGGCACGGAGGGCACGGGGAGGTTTCAAAGCCAGCAGAAGTGTTTGGGTCGAAGCACGTCCTTTTTGTGCTTAGGCTTTTGTCCGTTATGCCTGCAGCCTTCTGGAGTTTCGTTCTGTGAGTCTTTTCTTCTGGCCGTTCTCTGTGGTCTCCTGTTTGTTGTTTGCTTCTAGGTGTGCAGCGACACGAGAATCCGGGCTGCCCCGATGCCCCGCTTACCCGACAACGTAAGGTCACTTCGTGTAGGATTCCTACGAGAAAAGCAAAAAGGAGACTGAACCAATGAGCGGCCGTATTCCCTTTTTTAAAAACAAAAACAAAAGCTGGATAGAGCAAAGCGAGCTGGAGAGCCAAGTCCTATTTCTTCGCTGCCATTGGTTTCGTTTGCCTTGGGTCTGTATTGATCTCAGGTCTGATAGTGCCGGCTGCAGCTTGCCACGCAGACTGTGAATTGGTAGAGTAAACAGGGCAAACGTGCCGTCGGTCTCCTGAGAAAGTGTTAATATTACACTACGTTTGAGATTTTAATCACCCCTGTCAGGAAATGCTGAGTTAAGGTTCCCACAGTTGCAATTGCCTGCTGCCTGCACTCTGCAGCAGATACTTCCTTATGTTAGCACGCAGCGTGCATGCACCAACAGAGATTACTCCATAGCTGCAGCTAGGATTAGGGAAGAGAGGTTTTCCCTTGGCACAACAGTAATTGAATAATAGTTCTCTCCAGATGTCTGAATGCTTCAGAATCATTAAAGAATTAAGCCTTCTAGACTCTTAGCGAGAGGTCAGTCGTGTAGAGCCAGCGCGAGTTTGGCCACCCCAAAAGGAGGGCCACCCAAAAAGCCCCTAGGAAAGCTGAGAGATCTGCTGAAGTTCAGAAGTTCAGAGCGGGTTTTAACCTCCATGTCTTTACACAGGCTTTCCTCTCCGCAGCAGGGAACACGGACATCGGGGTTTCCACAGACGGGTAGTGAGTATCACCAGGAGCTCTACCAAGAAAAAGGGGAGAACAAAGTTCTCTCGGTAGGCTGGACGCAGTATCTTACTCTTGCATTTCCTCTTGGTTGCACGCCGTGCTGTTCTGTGGAAGCTCGCTGGTGGGTGCAAGTGCCAGGAGACAGCAGCAGTGCGCTGGAGCTGTCAGCAGTGCGTATCCTGGGGTGTGTTTATCTTCTCTCAGGGGAGTGGTGCCGGTTTCTTCTGGGCCCCACCATCACCTTCCACCCACCAAGCTCTAGAAATTGAGACGAGTGTTAAGCATGCAGAGGGAGGTGGTCCTCTGGTCCCCTCTGGCCCGATGAAGGCGCTGTCTTCTCACAGCAGGGGCAGTTGTGAGATTTGTCCTGCTGCTTTTTTCCCCTCTAGGTCTGGATTCAGCCAACTGGGAACCCGTCTGGCAGTGCCTGGTTGGAGTTAGCTTCACGATAGCTTTGTCTGTGATTCTTTTTTATTTTTATTTTATTTCCGAGATGAGACGTTTGCAAGGATTCTCACCTTCTATCTTTCTCAGTCCTTCTCTCCTGCTCGGTTTTATTTCTGTCATTGCTCGTCGCGTCTGAGCACCACGATGCCACGTCCGCTTACAGCTCTGCAGCCCGATCGTGGTCCAAGACAGGAGAAGACATTTTGGGGAGCACTTGTGCCTCCAGGAGCACTGGGGAGTCCTGGGGGCTCCCTGAGCCTCTGCCTTGATGGCGGGTGTGCGTCCTCGGCTGGGAAAAGGGTCACTGTCCTGGTCAGCTCCTGCATGTTTCACATCCGTTTTTCCTTGGCTGTGTTTGTTGTTTCTGCTCTGTGTACTTGTTCCGCTTCGGCAGCAGCCACTCGGGTGTCTCTGGGCTGGCTCTTTCTCCCGGCTGGCGTCGGGCTGTGCGATTTTTCCTCGGGGTTCTGCATCTGGAGAGGAGCGCTCCTAGGGCGGCAGCGGGATCAGACCTGCTGTTAGGCCGTTAGGGGTTTTGGCGGGGGGTTTTGGCCGTTTTGCCCCATCAGCCTGGCCTCTGCTTGGGCCAGTCACACGAGGTGGTGGTAGGGACCTGGGTTTGGAGCTGGGGTTCCCTGCTGCCAATACCCGCAGTCCCTAGGAGCTTTTGGCTTGCCGAGAGGCCGTTGTGGTGTGATCCGAGCATCTGTGAGCGTGGCCCGGCTTTTCCTGGGCAGATACCCACAGAAACACCCCTGTTTGTTTATTTACCCTTCCCTGTCAGCTCTTTTCTCACCTCGTAGCTCTTCTTCGTTACACCCAACTAGGAATTAGTGACAGGTAAAAGTGGAATTGATGCTGTGCTGTAACAGCAGCTGCTCTGCCACACGTACACGTGGACAAGAGGCCTCTTGGGAAGCTCGCTGATCCGAGGCACCCGTCCCCGGGTCTGCTGGTGGCAGCCTGTGTCCTCGCTGCCGGGCGGCGCTTCACGGGATGGTGAAGGATGATGCCTTCTCCTTTCTCTTTCCATGTAGGCTCTTAAGAATAATCCCTGCTGGCAGGAGTACAGGGCTCCGCTTGGGGCCTGTGGCGTCAGGTGGCCAGAGCGCTCACAAAGGTCCATTTTAGGAGCCTCTGGGGTGGAAGACAAGTCCGAGCAGCCAGGGGTTTGTGCTCCTGCTTTAGCTGGGCAGCCCGAAAGCCTGGCTGTGCCATGGAGCAGGCTCTGCACTCACCACCCACTGCCTGCCTTCCCCTCGCTGCTGCCCCCGCGCAGGGTCACCCTTCGGGCTGCTGCTGATGCCCTGGGAGCTCCCAGCCCTGTGCTAACTCTTGCCTGCTTTTATTTTACGCCCAACGTTGTGCTCCTGTGCGGAGGGCGGAGGGGACGGAGGCCACGAGCCCGGCAGTGCCTGGAGATGCCCAGCGGCCGGGC